>NC_071571.1:80549852-81803536 GCF_024509145.1 Vidua macroura | reverse complement strand
CAAGGTTGTCCATAAAACATGAGATTAAAAATGTTGGTATATTAAGCAACTTGATTCCAAGTATATGAAGCAGGTATATTTGCACATGTCAGTACTTAGATTCGACACATAGATTTAACTCCTGTAAACCCAGAGCCAATGCTGCTTAGAAAAAGCAGGTAGTTTGTTCTGGCTTGTACAGTGTGTTTAGCATTACTGTCAGTGCCCTCCTAACCAGGACATCATATGTAAGAAGGTCTGGCTGCATTTAAAATCCAGTCTCAAGTTGCATTGCAGACAGGGAAAAGAGAAGGTGAATGCAATCCCCATGTTTGCTTTGAAACTGTGAAAGTATAACCTGGAGTCACTGGGACAGCAGAAACAGCAGGCCATGATACCATCTTCTCAGGGCTGAGCTACATTTTCAGAAACATATTTGCAAGGAAAGGATTCTTTCAACAACTTCTTCAGCCGAGGCCAATGAGACATATGTGGCATCACCTGAAAAGCAGCCGAAACTTGTGACCAGAAGCTTGCCTTCATGGAAATTCACTCTTTAGAGCGCTGACACAAGATATGCATGTGACAGATAGGGCCGCTGTTCTGGTTTGAAAGCAAAACCAGCGAGAGACTCCAAGTCAGAAATACAATTTATTAGGAAAAGAAAAAAAAAGACAAAAATACATGCAATGATACAAAAGGAAGACCACTGACAAAGTCAGAATATAACCTGACACCCCTTTGGCCAGTGTGCTGGTAGCAGTCCAAATTGGAGTGGCTGCAGTCCTCTTGGAGTGGCAGATGTGGTTGCTGTGTCTTCTCGGAGACCTGTGGAAAGGCTGCCTCTCTGTCTAGAAATTCCTGGATTTATCCAGGTGGGAATGCCTAGCTTCTCTCCCTGGGCGGAGCATCTCACAATGGGCTGATGTTATTTTGAGTCACAAGGTGTGTTCTTAATCACCTGTTAAACAGAACTGGCTCCTGGAGAATGTTATCTCTGAGTCATGCGGCAAGACATTGATGGGCCTATAACAGGAGATAAGGAAAACTGTCCAGATGCAACTGCTACTCGGATGGTAATAGGAAACATCTTGGTGCTCAGTCTTGGACAGCCGCCTTTCTCACAGCTGCAGAAAAACCTGCTAAGCAAAAGTGTGGCATCAACTAAGTGAAGGGCTACTGACATAAGATGGGCACCTTCCCCTTTCTCCTTCAAGCCCTTTGTAAGTGTGCATTTGAGCAAAGAACAAACTCTTACTTCTGGAAAAAAAAAATTAAAAATTAATTCCTTGTCAGTGTATAACTAGCTCAGGACACTTGACATAATTACTATGTGTGGCAAATTCAGCTTTATTGGGAGCAGCTGACTGCACAGTTATTCTGTAGTTTTCACTTTCTTTCACGAGGCTCAAGCTTTTCTGTTAATCCAAATAAATTTGTAACATCAGCCCCATTATTTTATAAAAGCTTTGACCACCTGAATGAGTCCTTAAAAAGCCAGGCCCTACGATGATGTGAATTACACCTGCCCTGAATTCAGCCATCTTTCTCCATATCCCCCAATGCCCCAGTCCTATTTTGTATCTTAAATGCCTCAGTAGGAATCCCCATCTGTCAGATTCCATATTGCTCCACTGCAGTGTATGTCACCTGTGGCTAACTTACTGTATCAGAGCCATCAGCCAGGGGTGACCACAGCTCAGACACTCCACTATTGCCACTATACTTTTCTGAGCCTATCACACTGACTTCAAGTGCATTTCCATTTCCTTCCTGCTTAGTGACAAACTAAACGTGGTTAAAATGCTCTGCATTGTAGTAGCCAAATAATACTGCCTTCCTTAGGAGTACAAACTCCTCTCAACTTCTCAGGGAAGCAGATTAGCCAGGCTCAGCACACTTCGTTGGTCCCACTCGTGTACCAGCAGGTGATCCACTTAATAGCCACACTCTTTGGCTATGGAAGTCACAGTGTACTAGGCCTGTCAGACAACTACTCCCCTTACAAATTGGCCACATCTATGTAGCAAGTTCTAGACATACTTTCAGCAGCAAAAATATTTGATTAATTCTGTAAGACTAGAATATGGCCCAACCAGTAGCTAAGAGGTTTATTTTTGTTTTATTTATTTATTTAATTAATGAAGCTATGCTCACTCCTCACATCACAGTGTGAATCACATTGAAAATTAATTTAAACTTATCAATATTCCAGTCATAAACAGTTTTTTTCTATCATTCTCTGACTTCCACGTTCAAATTCTATTCCACCATTTTATTAATTTTCAGCTTTAAGGTTGTGAGTAATACTTTGATTTTTATACAAATGGATTACTAGATCCACAGCTGTCAGTACAATTATGGCCAAGAACTTTGTAGCTTAAACAAAACTACAGAAACATTTAAATATAACCTACTTAAAGGAAAAACCAATAAACCAGTATTCCTGGGAAAAATAACATATTTCCAGGGAGACAGTTATTAAATATGTTTTTATTGTCCATCAAGTATGAACTTTGAAATTGTGAACTACTATGTATAGACATATGTAGAATACAGATTAGGTACCGCAGCAGTAATTTTATATTATTATGTCCTAAAATTTTGATAAAGCAATATGTAAAGAGACATTTAAACAGAATGAGATATGTACTTAAGGACTGAATGCAGATAACAGTAAATTTAGGAGATGTTACATGTGTAAGGTAGAAGAGGAATATAGTGAAAATCAGAAACATGTGCTAGAGGTTATTTCCCTTTCAGTCAGCCAGACCCAAAATTAATACATTTGGAACTCAAAATGAAGTCAAAATGAGGCCTTGTGTCTGAAAATCCTGCATTTCTATAGTATTCATAACTAGACTCACCTTAGTTTCCAAGTCCAATATCCTTTACATCTGAATGGTTGTTTTTTACCCCTTGTGAGACTACAGGAAATTAAGAAGTGGTCTTTTGTTGTTTGTATACAGCACATCTATTCCCTAACATATATTGCCTCTTCAACAATTCAAGGGGAAGGCAGCTGGGTGAAAATACCACATGAATTATATCAGTGTGGAGATGAGCATTTTGAGCATCATAATTTAACTGTGCAGATAATAGGACAGAATGCAGCCTCAGCAAATTTAGAGATGATGCAAAGTTGTGAGAAGTGTTTGAGAGACCAGGGGATTGTGTTGCCATTCAGAGAGATCTCAACAGACTGAAGAAATGGGCTGACAGAAACCTCACAAAATTCAAAAAGGGGTTAAGTGCAGGCTGGGGTCTAACCAGCTAGAAAAAATCTTTGCAGAGAAGTCCTTCTGGGTAATAAGTAGCACACAAACCAACAACGTGACCTTGCAGTAAAAGGTAGCCAACAGGACCCAGAACTCTGTTAAGAAAGTCATTGCCAGTGAGCTAAGGGAGGTGATCCTTCCCCTCTGCTCAGCACGGGTGAGGCCACACATTGTGCACATTGGGCACTTCTGGGCTCCCCAGGACATAAGTACAGAAACATGGAGGAAGTCCAGTGAGAGGCCACAATGATGACAAGTGCACTTGAGTCTCTGCCATGCAAGGAAAGGCTGAGAGAGCTGAGAAGGCTTCAAGAAGGAAAGGCTTGAGGGATCTTACTGATTTGTGTAAGAAACTGATGGAAGGGAGCAAAGAAGAGCCAGGCCTCTCAGTGGTACTGACTGAGAGGACAAGTGGCAATGAGCTTAAATTAAGACTGAAGAAAATCCACTTAAACATGACGAAAATTGTTTTACACTGAGTAACTAGAACAGGTTGGTCAGAGGGGTTGTGGAGCCAACCCCACTGGATGCAATCTTGAGAAACCTTCTCTAGTTGACCCTGTTGGCACCAGACACTTCCACAGGTGCCCTGCAATCTTGACTGTTCACTGGTTTTACATCAGAATGTCAAAAAGATGGAGCACATTGGGATCTCAATGTGATTTAAAAAATACTCATGTTTTGTAAAGGAACAGGGAGAAAACGAAACCAATTTCTAGATTACCCTAAGACAATGTAACCAAGATCAGATAAATTATAAACCAGAATTTAAACCCAGGCATGCTGAAAACTGCAAAATAAATAAAATAACAAAAATGCTTAAAGATTATTGTCTTCAACCTTTACATGCAACATTGTGGCCACAGAGAAAGCATGAACTTTCTCTGTTGAGAAAGTAAACCGTGAAGTGCAGCTCTCAGCCCTTAACCACAGTGGTTCCCCTGGCTGAAGTGCTGTCTGTTCCACCCAACACGTACCCGGCTGTACATCAGAAGGAGTTAATGAAAATAAAATGCACCTGCTTTTGGAATAGAAGGATGATACCAGCAGGTACAGCACTCTCTGACTGCTTAACAACATATGGCTTTCATTTCGATCTGGACTTGTGGATGCATACATGGGAAAAAATGTCATGTAAATTATCCTTGCATGCCTCCTCCCCTGCTGCTTGCTATCACAATCAGAGACCTAATTAAGGAGTCTCTGTACCATTATTTTTCAAATTAAAAGTATTTTGAAGACAACATAGACACATTTTTCAGAAGACAGAAAGTGATGTTCATATTTGCAAAAGAAAGTACAACCATAAACAAAATTTTTAAGAGAATCTTAGCAGAACCCTACTGTCCTGGAACTCAGGTTCTTTTAAGTTTCAGAACTCAAATGGATTATTGTCCCATCATCTTATGGTCAGCTGGAAGAAACTGAGTTTTGATTTAAAACTGAGAAGACATCCTGAAAATAAGAAAGGTTTGCAGCTCCCAAAACCCCTTGCCAGCACATATCAACTTAGCTGGATCACAGGCAAGCATCGGAAATACCACTTCTATTTTCAGAACATCATGCATCCAGGATGAAAGCTGGGTTCCTCCCACAACTAAATTGCTCAGTAAATCTTATATTTCAAGAACAGTCTCATGATAAATGTCAATTTTGTGCTAACTGCATTCTGCAAATATTTAAATTGAAATGTGTACAAAAAAACAGATATGGTTTTTAGAACTGAGGATGCACCTTAACCAAACAAGAAAAACATTTAAGCCATGTTTTTGTATACCCTTAAGATGAATTAAAAATATAACTTTTCATACAAGTGGAATGATTAAATATGAAGATATGTGATACTACAAAATAATTACAGTTAGAACTTGGGGGAAAAAATTAATAGACAGATGGTCTCCACTTACTCTGAAAAGTTAAAAAAAATTATGATCATTCTAATCCCTGCACAGCAAACTATTTTTAAATTCCAGATTTTTGTGATGTAATAAAAAATAATCTGTTCAAATCAGATAGACATGGAAAATGAAAGCCTTGTTCAAATTTTCTGCCAATGTTGATTTCAGTTAAAATTATCATTACCTGATACTTGAACTATTATAAATCTTTTTTTCATGAAAAATGTGACACTAGTACGCCTTCTAATTAGAACAGGGATTGCTACTAAATAGCATCTTTTATATATGAGTTATATCAGTATAGAAAAAAGAAATTACAACTCTGAGACAAACTAGTTTATCATTCAAAAGAATCAAAATATTCCATTATTGGGTTCTAAATCTCAGGACTGAATAAATATCTACCATGACTACACCTCTAAAACTGTCTTATTTTTAATAGTTATGTTCTTCTACTGCACTCAGCAGAGCACAGGCAGATGATAGGATAAAGATCTCTTTTTTTATTGTCTAAATTGGAATCCCAGTTGGAAAGACTATGTCCCCAGCTAGCTGGTGGTCTGTGGATTAAAATTGAGTGGGTAGTTTCAGTTCAATTTTTCCACAGACAAACCAATAATAACTAAAGAAATACAGCTTGGTTATCAGTCTTAATGCAGTACAAGGAAGGCCTGGAGATGATCACTATCTCTATAATGTGATAGCCTAACATGTATTCTTGAAATTAGGCCTAAAATTTAGTACCTGAATATACAGAGCATTTTAGTCTTTCCTGTACTTAATATCCTCTTTATGAAGTCAATGTATTTCACTTGTTTCTGGGTATTTGTAATGCATTAAGAGAAATCAGAGGCCCCTTATAGCAAGTACCATCTATGCAAAATTCTGAGGTTGTAGCTGTATCAAATAACAAAGGACAAAATCTGAGCAGTACACAGTAAGCATTGCTGCTAGAAAGGCATCTCTAAGAAGTCTGGATAAAGCTACTGAAGATGCAAATACTGACTTTCTCTCGCTTGCAAAATATTGTCAAATCATTATGACAGTGCATGCACAGCTGTACATAAATGTTTAGTAATGATGATGGTATCCGTGCAAGAAATGAAAGAATATGGATAGAATAAGAGCCTCCAGAGTCAACTTGACAGAAAAAAAAGCTTCTTCTGCAGAGATCTATAGATAGTAAGTAATATAACTGGTTACTGAAAGCTATTTTATTTTTAAAATGTTTGAAGACATTTTATAGTGTAATCATTATGAAAAGGCCAAAGAGAATTCTGGCTAAAAAAATTCAAACTGCATAATCAAGTGGAGAATAATATACATAGATTGAAGGAATGTTTCTAAATGGAAACATCATGGGAATATATTTTGAATAACATTACTCACTACCCAATATTTCTTAAGCTCCAGCTGCAAAAATCTGTAACATTTTTAATAGCTGAAGCTATTGCATTTTATTTGCTCTACAGAATTCATGTCTCTCCTTGGTTGTCATTTCCTGGAGTAAAAGATTAAGCTAAAAAAATTGCATTGGAAATAAATGTTTCAACGCGCAACTGTGAACAGAGTATGAATCTTGTACTTCCCTATCAGCTAGAGAGAACAAACTCCTAGAAGATGCCTGAAGTAGATCAAAATTTTGAAGGGAAGGAGCCAAACTCTGCCAGTGTTCAGAAGTGTTTCCTTAAAACTACAGAACAGTGAGATATATTCCCACTGTATGGTACATTCACAAAAGTCACAAAATTAGCATGCAAAAGAAACTCCATGTCTGACAAAGGCAAAAGGCCTTCACTGGACAGTTAAAAGTAAGCACACACCAAAGGAAGGGAGCTGTTTTCTCCTGCTCCTATCTCTGAATATTACATACTTTTGAATTACTCATTGTGAGTACCATATAACTTAATCAGGCTGATCACCAACGAGTGTTGCAAAGTGCTGTGATGCTCTATTGTTCTTCCTCATGAGCACATTTGCCAGAAAAAATGAAAGTGATTACATGTAGAGCTCCCAGCAATGTGAACTATATGCAAGCATAAATACTTTAATTTTCATATTGTATTTTTGCTAGGACTATAACATTGACACATGCATTATCTACATGCTCCTGGTTCCTTAAGTGTTTTGGACAATTTCACATAAAAAATAAGAATGCCACCTCATCCTGTAAAATTGACAAAATTATGATGCTGTTTTTTTTTGATGCTGGACAAAAGAATTTGATTGAGAAAGGAGAACAAAAAGGTCTTAGCTTTATTACAAATGACTGTAACAACTATTAATGTCAAATACAGCATCACTCACCAGAAGTGGCAAAGACATGTAAATCTTTGTATTTACTGTTTGAGGAGATCATCCACCCTACTAGCAGGATCCCAGAGCAGTCCCTGTACCCTTTCATCTCTAGATCTTACACTGTGTAGTAATCCAAGCCATATGGCTCCTGCCTACATCTCCTCAGCTGAACCCCTGAACAGGACAGTCAAGTAAGGAGAGGCTGCTTAGGTCTGTGAGCCCTTCACAACTGATTCTCAAGTGTAACCCAGCCACCAGTGAACACTACTACAGGTGGTAGGAGCTGCTGAACTCACTGCTGTGCCTCTGTCAAGGCTGGTGTAGAAAGTAAAGTCTGATGCTATGTCTGATGGTCAAAGAAAAAAAAAAAAAAAAAAAAAAAAAAAAAAAAAAAAAAGAAGAAGAAAAAATGGCAAAAGGCAAGCTGCCCCCCTTTCCCCTCATAACTGGGTACTGTCACAAACATTGAGAACGTGAACATCCTGCACACCTGCAGGCATATTAAAAGCTACAGAAACAGATTTGTCTCAACTGAAAAGTAAACTTGACACTGCTGTGATTCAAATGTGAGAATCTAATATATTATACAGTCCAAACTGCTGAACAATTTGAATAATGGAAAAGAGAAATTGTGGGTTGTTAATGGGAACAAAAATTTAATACAGAAAACCCAACATTCAGTTAATAGGTTAATTTATTCCTGGATCCTGTAAAAAGAATGGTGAATTATTTACAACAGAAAACAAATGCAACACCTTACAAAGTACGTGAAGGGCAGTTACAACAATTCCAATACCAGTTCATTTGCCCATGATCTCAAATGCTGATTCCAAAACCCTTCTGTCTCAATGAATTTAAAAAAGGTCAAAGTTAATCTCTTGCACAATTTACACTTAGAAAATGGTAAGATTCACAATGAAATTTAAGTCACACATTCTAGTTACCAACTTATATTTAAGCCTGTATTCTGGTAAGACATTTAATTATAAACATACTGACTGGCTGGACTATGCATGAACATTCAGGTACTATTAGGTAGTCTTGCTTATTTTCAAGAATACACTGATTACTAGACTATGTAGCTACTTTGTTCACATCAGTTGTAGTTATCAGACTATATGTTGGTTCAAACTGAGAATTGCTTTAGAGAACTCTGGTCCAAAAAAAAAGTATATTATTCTAAGCATAAATTTGTAAATAAATCATGCCTGAGTAACAACTACAGAAGCTGAAATTCTTTTGAGGGGTTCTACATGAAGAGTGAAGAGAAACAACTTTATGGAAGTCTTTTTACAATTTTTGCTTTAGTCTACCTTATTATTTCACTTGTTGAATCAATTGGTGGGACTATTAAGTCCCACCAATTTTCTCTTTGCAGTGACCAAGAGCTGGACCCAAATGCCAGTCAATAACAGTTTACCAAGAATAGTTATTATCAAACCAATTTGATTGCCTTCCTAGATCTAAAGTTTCACATTTTTAAAGTAAGGCTAGATACTGTTTACACAATGTCATTCTGCATAATATTTTCAGATAGAAAATAGGATTGGGCAGAATCAAAGCACATGTAGAGAAATGGCTGACATCTTCTGTAGCAAATGGGGACAGTATGTAGGATAGTCAACACTATTTTCCCTGATGAGCAGAAAGAAAGTATTACAATGACTTTATAAAGCTTGCTGATGACTGGAATTGGCAAAATTATTAGATGTGAAAATTGTGATTACTTTCTTAGGCATAAATGTGTTTTATTACAGTCAAAAGAAGAGCAATTCATTAAACAATAAGGAATTCTGGCTTTTCCTGAAAAATGGAGAATGCATCTTGTAAAAACAGTTAACAATGATTTCTGGTGTCATGGTTAAATATCTATCTAGTTAAGCAATATGCTGTGGCAGGAACAGCAAATTTAAAAACCTTGGATGTACAAAGAGCATAAAAATAGTGGAGAAAATTCTATTTTGGTTAAAGGCTTCCAGAAATATTCTTGATATTCAAATATTTCTTAGAGAGATCAAATTCAAAAGGGGTCATTGAAAGAACTGGAGAAAAAAGTGAAGAATAATACAAATTAAACAGATGAAAATGCCTCTGTATGACCTATATGATTAAAAGGCTTCTTTTGATCAGTTAATCAAGAAGATTGAGAGGGCTTCTGATTATAATATATGAAATTTTCTTCCAGTCAAAGCATTAGAGTTTTCTCCTGGTACAGAAAGCAGAACAGAACATTACAATAGCAAACTCCTCCTTTGAATAATCTGATATAAATATTCATGAAGGTACGTAACCACTAGAGCTGCAAACTACCAATGGCACTTATAGACTCTCCAATCTTTAATGCCTATAAACCAAGACTTTACATTTATCTGAAAATTACGTGAGGTAAACACATGTTATTCAAGTACATATAAGCTGGCTGAAATAAAATAGCTTAAGGTAAATGAGAGGTCAGATCTGAACACTCACAGGGTCATTTCTATCCATGATACTTTTAAAGACTGCACCCAATTTTTATCTCCATAACAGAAAAAGTAGTCACATCCATACACAGAAGT
This sequence comes from Vidua macroura, assembly GCF_024509145.1. Taxonomy (NCBI): domain Eukaryota; kingdom Metazoa; phylum Chordata; class Aves; order Passeriformes; family Viduidae; genus Vidua; species Vidua macroura. Next base: position 81,793,525 of record NC_071571.1, on the reverse strand, counting down.
TAGTGATTATGTTGAAAACCAGAAAATGGCAAAAGTCAGACATAGTTTCAACTAGTGATACTTAGTAAGTAGATTCTTGAACTCCAGTGGCATCTATAATGTCCTGATGGCCATGGCCTAGACTTCACATTCAACTTTTCTCCAGCTGCTCCTCTACCCTCTCAGAACTCTGCTCCACTTGAAAAACCAAGAGCGTGAAACTCTGTCTTTAGAACCAATTGCATAAGAAAGGCAATTAGTGTGTACAGCATAGTTCCCAAGTGCTCTACAAATGCCCAAACAAGCTAGACTTAGTTTTTATGAAAAGCCAGTTTCTGCTCTATGAAGTATCCATATAATACGATGATGGGTGAAGAGGTAGAAGAAAAATGGGTGCCCTGAAGTGGCCTTTCTTATGTCACATGGACTGTCTTCCAGTTCTGACAGCCTTCCAGTTCTCAATATAAACCTGCTCTGTAACCATGAGAGAATGCTTTCAGTTTTATTCAGTGACCGTGACAGAGTGTATACCTAACTTTTGCAGCCCCCCTCACAAACACAGAAGGTATCTGATCTGACAACTAGGTGAGTTGAAAATTGACTTTGGACCTTAGCAATCAGCTTGTCCTATTCCTCTGTAAGAGTCTCACACAAACATTTTTAAAGGATGAAAGTGCAACAATGCATGTGTTGGAATCATTTAGGTCTTGTATGCACTTGCTTAAGAGGTTCAAACTATTTACATCAAGTTTTCTTAATTCTCAGCCAGATATAGAATGAAAAAATGTTTTCAACTGCCATAGGCAATCATGAATTGACGGGAATCAGGAAATAATGAACAAATAAGGTGCTGAAATTCATAGCTGCAGATTAAGTGTTTATTCTTTATTTCTCATTTCACCTGAAGCATTATTATAATCACAAACACACACGTATGCTTTTCCGTGTTGCTCATGAAATTGCCAGGATGATTACAAAGACATAAAGATGAAGTGCACTACAACAGATTATTCTAACACTTGATTGGTTTCAGATAGCTGCAGGGCTTTGACAGCTGATACTTGGCAGATGTGCTTCCATTTTAATGCTGTTTATCTCCAAGTGATCTACTTCAAGTTATTTGATCTTTTATTTGGAATGTGTGATTGTCTTCAGCAGGATCAGGCTAACCCTATGTAACCACTGGACTGTATGCACTGAACTAGAACTGTTAACTGTACAAAAAAGTGTACACTTAGCTTGTAAAACCTTACAAACAGGATTCATAAGGATAATTAATCTTATGACATCTGGCTCAAATGCTAAGGCTTAATATTTTACAAGCTTTGTTTCTCTCTGTTCATGCTAGAGATTTGTGTGCTGTCACATGAGCAATGAATTGAACTTTGATGTTCTTTCTGTGAGAGCCACTACTAACTTTGTGGTTACACCTCTTCTCAATGTTGAAAAAGCTGGTGGGAGAAGGAAATTAACATTCCTACTCATCAGCCTTCTGCCCTCTTAAACAACTAAAATAATTTCTTAGTTAATTTATATTTACAAAGAGCTAGGTATATTTGCAGGTCATGGGAGCAGCTCTTGTCCTGGATTTCAATAAAAGATGTGACTGTCTAAGTTACAGTTCTCTCTTTTTTTTTTTTTTCCTCCCTAAGGTTCACAGTATCACTGGGATATTCTCAAAAGAGAAGTACTCAAGTATGACATTTGTGTGTGTTGCCAACAGCACAGTAGCAGTGATGTGTAAGAAAGACCATATCCACAGCTCCATGAGTGCTGATTAAAAAAAAAACAAACACAAACCTCCTGAACAGAAAGCCTGTAACTTTATAAAAAGCCAACCAAATTTGATAGATACTTTCACCTCCCTGTGACATTCTTATTGAACAACCTTCAACAATTTCAGTTACACAAACTGTTTTCTCACCTTCTCATAACAAAAGACCCACTGCTTTTTTTAACGCCAACAAGCAGAGCAATGACAAGACATCTTTCCATTTATGCTATTGCATTTGTTTACCTCAAAAAAAAATCACTTTTAGCAAATGTGGCATGTGGTGGTGATAAAGAGAAAAAATAAAAATAAAAGCTTTACGTTTTAAAGGCTGATATTTCAGTCCATGAAACCACAGTACAGAAACAGTCCTGGAAGCACAGATGGAAATGCAGGTACCTCCCCAGCTGTCAGAATAATGTTCCTTGACCTCTTTCCACTCTAATGAATCTTCAGTTCTGTGCATAGTAGAACAGCCATCATAGGAAGTATAAAAATAAATCTCAGCTAAAATAATTTATATTTCTTGCCATTAGAAAATTCTCCCTTTTGGTTGGGGAAATGAATTGAACTTAGTTTTCATACATTTTCTACCTAGAGCATTGAACATCTTTTCTGGGGGCCTTTTGGACATGACTGGAAGATACTTGGTACATTTTTTTATATACCAGAAAATATTTAGGCCAGCATGCCTTAGCTGGACAGAGCTGACCTCCTGAAGCTTTCAGTGATGGACTGAGAATGTGACTAGATGTGTAAAGCTGTGTTCTACTATGCTGTTGATTCAGGTGGTGCCACATGCAGTACGCTGGCTGTTCCACATCACACTGACAAGCTCTTAACCTCATGTGGTTTAGCTCACAGTAACAGTAAATTAAAGACAAGTTATGTCTACTGTAGCCAGTATTTAAACTCTTTGGTGCACAGTGCACTTGAGAAAAACTCTAGGCATACCAAAGGACACTCAGCAAATGTCTGGGAGAGCAGTAACTTCACTGCTCTAAGCATCTACCTGTCTAAACTACAAAAGCCAGAGATGAACTCACAGAGCCTTACACAAGTGAAATTGAAGGTAACAACATAAGCATGAGCTACAATCAAATGTAACCACACTAAAAGCCATGTATCTTTCCAGGATTATCCAAAAGATAGGTTATGATTATTACTATGTTGACCTTAAAAATATTTGGCTACAGGCCTCATGATAACAACTCATCCTTATTTTGAATTACACTATTTTTCTGGACACTGAGATCCACAAGGAATGTATTTTAATATCCTTCAAACATTTAATGATAAATCTCAAAGCCAAAACTCCATTTCTACAAAGCTAAAATTCCAGCCATCCCCAAAGATTTCATCAAAGCTGTAGGATTTGACTGTGATATAACAGATGTCAGAAGAGATATGTGCACAGATTTTCAACACAGGAAAATAAGACAGGTATGTGCATGTTGGCTAGGCAGGACCAAATAAGCAGATTGTCCCATAAAAGTATTTCAAGAATCACAGTGGAAAAAGAAAGGAGAAAAAACTTTTATTTTGCTTTATCCTACAAGTTATTAAACATTACACTTAACTTTATGAGCACTATATAATCAGGAACCATACATTTTGTCTCAAACTTGTGTGCTCTATTGGTGTGACAGTTCTTACATCTGCTGCTTACTGTTTTTAACTTTCTGTGTCAAAGCAGTATTTAGATTCCAGAAGATTGGTCATTCAATTTATGTTAATGGAAATGCTGGGGAGAGTCAGTGCATTTGATTTCATTACTCCAAACCAGTATTTTGGTATTATTATATATATTTTGGGTAACACATTCCTTTTCTATCTAAAATTCCTTCACAGGAATCCCTCTACCACTTTCACATGATTTTCTAGTGTGGTAGCAATGCTATTTAGATTTAAATCTGTAGCAGCTTTGACAGTCTAGACTAAAGAACTTTTTTTCTTTTTGAAACATAAATGCATGAATATGACACACTGTGATTTTAGTCTTTACCACACAAATATCCAAAGGTCCTGCACTTGAAATGGTGTCTAAAAGTGCTCTGAATTTCAAATCTCCTGTTGATTACAGATGGTTGAATGTAGATAATGAATATTTGATTCCTACTTAATGCTTTATACTAGGCATTCACCTGATGCTCAGTTATTTTATTTCTGCCAAAATTATGCTTCATAATATTACCCCCAAACTGAAGTAATAGAAACCTTAAAGCAATTACTAATGCTGCTATCACTTCTGTGTTTGCTACAAAAATTAAAAGTTGTTATATATCTGTTCTCTTAAGTAAACATGTAGGAAAGTTAATACTAGGAACTAGTGGTTACCTAGTAAATATTAAAATGAACTATAACTAAGACTTTGCTCTGGTTAAAGATGATTTTTTTTCAAAGAGAGAAGAAAAAATGGATTTGAAATTATAACTTCCAAGGGATTTGGCAGAGGACTTTTTTTGTATTTTTTTGTTTTGTTTGTTTGTTTGTTTTGGTCATGAGAAAAGTTACTCACATGTACTTTAGCTAAATGCAAACAACAACAACCTCACCTCAAAGAATCCATTTTTTGTCTCTTTGCATGTAAGTTCTAGAGGAAAAACACTGGACTGGACCTTTGATATAAAGAGCAAAAAATACCCATAAGCATATTGCCCTCTATACTTCAGCTGAACTTGAAAGTTCATTTCCAACAAACTTTATTACATCCTTCCCCATCTTGCATGTTTCAGACCCCATCTTATCCCTACATTTATAATTAATTTAGAACTGTTGTACCAAATATTTTTAGGATTAAGACAAAATACATCAATATAGCAATTTTACTAGTTTTCTTTATATGTGAAGGTTTCAGTTGTAATAGAATATAATTGCACCTTCCTGCTTCTCACCAATTTACAATACAGAGTAATGTAAGAAAATCATTCAATATGGTAAAGTATATCAAAGATAGGGCTTCCATAATTTTCAACATTTGAAAAATGCACCTTTCTTCTAATAAATTAATAAGAAAGTATTTAAAAATTTTAAAAGCTACTATATTGAATAGAGAATTAAGCTTTTTTTTATGCAGTAGTTTTTGTGTCCTAGATAGCTGTATTTATAGGACCTAGAGTAGGATTGTTGAAATTGGCTTGCAGTAACAGTCAAATAATGCCAACTCGATCCACCTCCCTAAATTAGTTACCATCTTGCCACACTACAAAAGAGAAAGGTTTAAAAAAGTGTTTATAGCTAATATTTCTCACAGAAAAATAAGACCACAAATAGAAAGCTTGATTGGTATGTGCGAGCAAGGTTTTTGTTTCTGTCCCTTCTAATAGCACAGTGGCCTAGCATTCTTGTATCTTCTCCTGGAAAGTCACTATTCTTCCCAAAATACTTTAAGCATTTACTCACTCATCAACTGCTGTTCCTTGGACTTAAGAAATAGAAAATCAGATCTGAGAGCACATCTCCTTTGGCTTTAAAGGGACAGCATTCAGACACAGCACAACACAGTTTCTCATTTCTTGGCTTATTCAAAGAATAAAAATAGGTGATAACTGTACCTTAAACCCAGTGCAACCTTTTTCATTAGAGAAGCAAAGTAATTTCCAAGCAAAAAGCATTTGGCACAACAGATTTTGTACTGCTTGCTATGCTGTGGTCTCTTCTATTAATGTAAGGGACATCTACAGGCATGGCCATGAATATGCAGTGTTCAATCTCAACCATTTTTATACTTTGAGAAATGGAGATTCCTATCCCTGTTGTAAACAAACTACTGTCTGTGGAAGGGAAAACTAGAAACCATAACTTCTTTCCTTTATGCATTTTCCTAACACATATCAGTGCTTGCCTCAGAAAGTGAAGAAGTGACATACACTGCAGCAAAGTAGAGCTGGCAAACCTTACAGCAATAAGTTTTTTTGTTGTGGTGCAACTGTTTTCCCCTCCCCTTTAAAAAATGCTTCTTGGTGTCACACATAATCAGCCTGACACTGCCATCACAGTAGTAACATAAGCCGCAACCCAGGGAAAAGAAGTAACAAGAAGAACAGAAGCTGACAATGCAAAAAAGCCACAAGAAGTGTGGCCTGAAGAATAACTGTTGCAAGTACATGTATGAAATATGAGGTCACAAGGGTCAGACAATTAGTGAAATTCAGATCGTGTTTAAGTACCAAACAAGGTGGCATCAAACTTGTTCATAATTGCAGAGGGAGAGCAAACACAGTATTGAGCTTCTACAGCTTTTTGAAGTCATTACTCTGACAAATACAGTATTCTGTGACTTAACAGCCCTGCTAACTGTATGGCTAAGCTTGAAGAAAGAAATGATTCATGGGATATCTCAATGTTATGTACCAAGTGATGTACCTGCCTAAGTAAAATCTACTGAGTATGAATGGAAAGCAGTAGTAGTTCAGGAAGCTTCAGCAATCATATCCAAAGTGAGCGACTATGCAATCATCTTTTAGGGTAAGAGATGAGAAGACTCCCATGGAAGACATAAGAACATCAGCTTTTGTGTCAATTTTTGACCTAAATTTCATCCTCTAAACCATTCAGATCCTAAAAATGCCTGGTTTTCTGCAATGCAGCAAGGCATGCTTTGAGAGGAGAGGCAATTTATCAGGACAGCCATTGCAGATAGCACACAAGCCCCTTCTTCAAATCCTACACTACCACAACTATTTCTTTTTCTTCAAAGAACCTTTCATGTTCCTAACTAGTTAACTAATATTACTAGTTAATAAGTTTTAAAATTGCCAACAGAACTTCAGTTGTGGACTGAATGATTTCACTGACAGAACTTTCAGATCAGAGCAGAAATATACAAGAGATCTTAAATGGTCTTCACATTATTTGACATTTCAGCCCTTAGAATTGGATTTAAACAGTAAAATTCTATGGAAAATAATTTTTGAAAAAGCCCCAAGTCTTCCATCAGCTTTTTTAGACCGGATAGAAAATTGTTTTTCAGTAAATAAAGATTAGGAATGCTTGAATTTCCATGCCAATTGACTTTGAAGACGTACTAATGTCAATCAGCAAATCAAGACTTAAGACTAAATCACACTTTGATATATAAAAACCAATGAAAAACCCAATAACTTGTTTACTGCTAATCAATGTTCAAATCTCAGAACAATTTTTCCATAGTGTAAGGATGAAATGCAGTTATCTTGAGGGAAGCTGGTGAGGGGTAAATGCACTCCATTGAAATTTGAAATGCACTCTTGTTTATTGAAACAAGAATATAGTTCTCTAATTTTTAACACAGTACACTTCAGTTTGGGAACTGAGTACATCACTAACCATGATTACAACCACTGATCATCTGTGATTGAGCATGACTGCAATTATCATAAATGGTGATATATTTGCTAAAAGACAAAAAAAAATTCGAATAGAAAGTCCATGTACAATGTTTTCATCTATGGCTGAATAAAAAGAGAAGGAGGATTTGTTGCTCAATTTACTAATAAATCTGAGACATTGGAATGCAATACTCTGAAGATGAGAAGTCATAACAGTATCAGATCATGTAGTAAGCAACTTTACTACTACTAAATTGATTAAGGCTAATAATACTTAATATTTAATAATACTTCACTCACATTGACCTGTTGTATTAGTTGTACGAGCAACTATTACAGTCAGTAGGATCTCCCAGCCCATTAAAATAATTACTTTTAAATGTTTCTTTCAGTGTTTGCATAAAAAGTACAGGAAAGAGAACAGATGTTTTCACTCTGTAACAATTTCTGGATATTAAAACTTGTAGAATATCTTGATAGTTTTATTGCAGATACAATGTTACTGATTTTGTGAAGTCTACTTAATTACTTGCTTCTTACAGTTTTTTCACTGATTTTAAAGCATTTCTATGCAAACTTAATGTTTCCTCTAGCATCATTTTTCATAAATTCCTTCTTCGCAAATGATTTTTATTTTCATTATTTTAACAACTTAATAGCCCTTGGAATGATTAGTCCTTCAGGTAGCATCCACACCTGTGGCCAGATACAGGATTTAAAGCCAGTGTCCTTAGTTAAGGACACTATCCTTTAGACAGTCAATGATGAACTTTCATTAGGAAAGGTAAATTGGACTATGGATTATCTCATCTCCTTCAGGACTAGCCCATTTTATTTCCATAGTGAACAGATCAGCAATGCTTCCCTGAGCCCCCCTCCTCCAGTTCAATTAGGCCAAATTAAAAGTGGAAATTACACCATCAGACAATTTGTCACCTAAAGCAATACAGGATTCAAGAGATTTCCTTTTGAGAGACTAAAGCTGTCTGAGGTTTAGTTGGCTGTTTGTTTTTCTGCTTTCTAACCTTTTTTCAGAGCAGCAACTGAATGGAAACAGTGTAGCAAGACAAGCTCCTACCTGCACCAGAAAGACATTTCCTTTGGTCAGAGGTTTCCAGGAAGTTCTCTGAGGAAAGCATTACAGGCTGCCACCTTCAATGCTTTAGGGAAATGTGCAGAGGCCTTCACATTAAACTGAGGCCTCAAATCTTTGACCAGCTCTTTCCATGGATGGATGGTAGCATTTCAGTATTCATCTTCTGTCTGCCCTAAGAGATGCCTTACATCTCTTTGTGGACATACCATGTTACAAATAAATCTGCAGCTTATCACTTTCTCCTGTAAGAATCTTAATTTCTACCTTGGCTTGCACCCCCATTCCAGGCTCTCCCCTCAGAACCTTCCTGTTACACCAAAACACAAGGACAACTTACTGTATCAACACAACTTTATGCAGGACACCATTTCCTGCATCCCTCACTGAATACAATGCAGGATAACCCATGGCAGTTGCTATGTCAACTTGAAAGCCAAGTGAGGAGAAAAAATAGCTTGGGAATTTCGGGTTAAATAGTAATGCAGTAATTTTTTTTAGAATTTATTATGGATGAATTTCTTACTGTTGTATATATATTTTTTTTTTTTTGCAATAAGGAGATGAATTTTATATATATATATATAAGCATCTCTTTCATGTTATACAACTGGTATCTGCATAGCTTTATGCTGACTGCTCCATCTTAGCAATACATGTGCATGTGAGTGCGTAACTGTGTGTTTTCAAGGCCTGTCCTAATTCTACAGTGAAAAATATGCCAAGCAAACACTGCTCCATAAAACACCAAGAACCTATATTCAATTAATTTCACTCTTTGCTAAGGCTTCACAGCTGAGTTACAGTAGATATAAGACATCACACAGATCTAATTCAAAGCTACTTAAACAAAGACTTTTATAAGCCAGGAAGGAGTAGACAAAGCTACATAAAAGCCTTAATTTGGTGGAGACATGCTTCCTGGTGTTAGCTTTTCCCATTCCTCTCAAAGGTGTAGGAAACAAACCAAGGTGTAGACACACCCACTGAGTCCTGCCGTAGCATCCAACTTGTCCCTGCAAAGGTCAGAGCTTACAGCTGTAGTGAACAACAGCAGTGCCTACTGAAGTATTGCTACTAGGCAATCCAAAATAGTGCGCACCCCACCAACTTTACCTACTTTATGATCATGACAAAAATAGGTGTAAGACCAGGATCCTAAAGACATCTTTCATGATGACAGACATCATTCCCTGAATTGGACATTCAGAAGCTCAAAACAAGATGCCTGAATTTTTTTTTACTGGAGTCAATAACAAGGCTTTACAAAATGTGCAAGTCTGCCTAAAGATAAGGAAATCACAACACATCTTTGTATTCTGTAAGATTTTGCAACTTACCATATTTTTCTCACACAATTATTTCCCTTCAATCATGGCAACTATTTAACTTAAGATAAATGGACTTTGTGATTCCAAATCATCAGTATCTAATTTTCACGAAGCTATCTGCCATGAAATTCAAACATTAACTATTTGTGACATCACTGAGGAGAGTGACTGTATATGTATTTCAAAAATAAAAGACATTCACATGTATCAATTCAAATATTTACTTCTGTATCTCACATCACAGAAATTTTTCTCTTCACAGTTCAGGTACAATCCATATTTGAATTCTTAACTAAGAAGTCAATAATCCATATTGAATTCTTAAGTAAATTCTGCAAAGAAGCCCTAGAGCTGCAAGAGAGAGGATGGTGAATTCTTCCAAATACAACAAATTAAGTGCCTGAAAAGAAAAGGTATACACCAGGAATAAAAGGCTGCATGTAAGAAAAGTCCAAGATCATACATACATACATACATACATACAGACTTCTTTCCATTCACTGAAACCACACTACTAAGATTTATGCTTTGCAAATAAATCCTATTAGAGATTCTGGGTAAGTAGCCAAAAAAAAAAAAAAAAAAAAAGAAATCATTCCAACTTATCACCATTCCTCATAAAGGTGACATACAATTTTCACGACTTGCAGTGAAAAAACATGAATTGGAAATCACACAGTTGGTAAAGAGACACTTGAGAACTTGACTTCCCTAAGAAGCATCTGCATTATGGCTGATTTAACACATAAGATTTTGTTTAGAGATATTACTATAATTTTGTTTTAATTATAATTATTTATTTTTAGATTTGTCTGGCCAAAAATTGCAAGGAGTGCCTGGGAGACAAAAGGAAGTGTGGTAATTCCAAAGGCATCCAATAAGCTTTTTCCTCTCAAACAGCAGAGTTCTGCTAGAGTGAACAATACAGCATAACTGGATTAATAAAATTTTAATATATCTTACAATTAAATAACTTATATTGAAGCTACATTGTGGATAAATATATTTCCCACTGACTTCAGCATCAGTTTATGCTGAAATTTCTTTAGCCTAGTGACATTTGAAAGCAGCAAGTTTTATTTCTAAGAGAAATTGCCTGAGCTTACTCTATTATGACTTGACATTTACATCACAGTCACAGCCTGCAGCTCCAGCCAAGATCAAACCCTCACTGTTCATGCCCATATAAATGTATGGTCCCTGCTCCAGGGAATTTAAATCTGAGGTCATCTGCTAAGCCAGCTACAGAAAACCAGAGAATCTAAATAAAAAATTACTAACGTAGCCACTTAGACAACTACAACCCTGAGGTTATAGTTACTGACATACAAAAGCCTGAAGGAAGATCTTTGTTACCCAAAGCAAAATTACTTTTTGCATGCAGCCCACATAATCTGGGTAAATACGCTTTCTACGATGGAAACCAAACAACATGGATTTGTTGTGTGGTCTAGTATTTGTATATAGCAGCTTTCCTTGTGCATTAACATCATGCTATGCTTCAAACCACTGAGAAAGAGTCATTAATTTAGAATTCAATTTATTTTACTTGCACATGAAAGGTTTGCCTTACCAATTTTACTGAAGTTTTATTATGCTTGCTCAGATGAAGGCATACTTCTTAGAAAGGGTTTCATTTCCACTTAAAAAAGCAGACCTTGTTGAAGTCTACACTTGGGTCTTACATTTGATAGTGAAATGTGCCTTAACTTAATTTCTATGTCACCAAAACAGGACAAATATTGAAGGGATAGCTGCAAGTCAAAGACACGGACTTTTCACTTAATGCAAGGCAACTAAACAGTGCACTGTTTAGCTCTATTTCTGTGTTAGTTGCTCTTAGTCCCTTCTAAGATTCCTTTCTCAACTCCTACCCTACAATATTCCCACCTATATTAAAAAATCAAATTCAAATATAGATCAGTAAATACATATCAAATACACAGCGGCCAATGCTTAATCCTTTAAGTTATTTAACCTGGCCTACAGTCAACTGCTCAATGTAACTGTGAAGCCTGCCAGTGAACTGTGAGCAGTTGGCATCCAAAATTCAATTTTATCCTTTTTGGGAAGGTCACACAGTGGGACTTTGATGAGGTTTCTCAACCCTCCCTCATTCTGTCTCCCCTGCATAGGTGTCTTTAGCTAGAAATTATCTGGTGTCAGATAAAACACCTTCAGGCACTAATAGCATTACAGAGTCAGGGCTTTTTCAATCAATGTTGCAGCAATTGCTGGTGACCCAGCCTGCTGTAATTCTGCAACTAAAGACCCATTCTCTCTTACATGACATTTCTTTAAGCATGCTCATGAAAGATTTTGCTGTCTCAAACACTTCTTTAGGCAAAACCTATTGAATCTTGAAAACATTCTCCATAGTTCTCTACGGTGTGTGTTTCCAAGTGTGTGTTCAAGACTCTAAGACTGCCACTATATCCAGTATTTTCTTCTATGCTCAGCTTGTTGTTTACATGTGGAAAGGTAGTGAGCTTTTTTCACAATTGTACTAATATTTTGTAATTTATTTGCAAACTAATTCTCTGAATACTTAGGAAAAACAAAACACTTGGTTTTCATGGCTGGAGTGTTTTCACTTTAAATTTCTCTGAGTAACTGCTTTCATATACTGTATTTGACATTCCTTCATCACTTTGGATCAGACAGAGGAAAATAAAAAGGCAGATATTTTGCTCAAATATAATTTTGTAGGGGTTTATAATTTTCTGGAGGGAGGAAGTATAAATATTAGAGCTGAATCTTAGTAGCTATAAAGCCAAAAGACTAAAAACTTTACACAGTAGAATACACAATGTGATTTTCATTACTAGAATTTCTTTTTCTTAATCTTCAACTAAGTTTTGAGATTTTCTGTTAAAAGAATGCTTTCTTGTTAATCCAAATCTGAGTTACATTCTTGAGTTAACTTTTGCTATTACACTTGGAATACTTTTTGCAATGCTATTTAAATTCTTTTACTGCATGACTGCATATCTCTGTTATAAAGAACTTTACTGGTTTGCTGGACATACTTCAAGTCCTATTAAAGATTACTCAGGATTTTGTTTCACTAGTTATTTTCCCACCAGTGAACACAAACTATTTTGTTGCACTTTTCACCAGTCTTGATCTGATCACTTTTATGCTTTCTAGGTTTTTTTCAAGTCACTTGCCAATAAAGTTGCTCAAATACCTTATTTATTAAAAGTGGCTGCATCTTCTGCTTAGTTAGCAATGGTGGATGAACCTATTACAAATACTGAATGAATTAAAACAATGACTGAGGTTTTAACTATTATTATAATTTTCTCTGATTGGGATTATATCAACATTCGTATTATTCATAGTGGTATCCTTTGAACTCTGAAGGCCATGAAGAAACTGAGATGCCACTTTCAAGGTAGTGAAGTTCTGAAAACTTTTAGGCTTCATGAGGAATTTAAAATCCAGTATTACTATTACAAAGCTCTTTTACTGTATGGTTTGGGTACATTTCAAACAGAGCCACTGACAGAACACGTCTCTTTTCCTGGCCCAGCCTATAGACAGATCTGTTCACCATCATTCAGATAAACACCTTCCAGTGTGCTCCTACTTGTCTTCATTTGTCAAAGTCTACTGGACTGTGAAGTCCTTCAAAAGGTTTGAATTCTGCCAGGGCTTCTACTTCATTAATGACAGCACCCTCCCAGTCACAGAAGAGGAAAGGGAGACTTCAAGAACAAAGTGATGGAAAAGACAGCATCCCTTCAGCCCAACTGCAAACAATTCTTTTTTGAAAATTACATCCATTTTGAAAAAAGAAAATACAGGTCAATAAGGAAACCAGAGTTGCTCACTTCAGCTGGCTGCCCTAATGCCATCCCTGTGTTTTACTCCACTGGACTCAACACAAATCCATAGAAATGCTAAGCCACAGAGACCTTTCTTTAGTGTTTCCACTTGCCAATACTGATTGCATAACAAAGCTTTTTGCTTCATTTTCTCCTATAGCTTTTGAAGGTATGTCAAAGGTGTACAAACATTTTATTGTAATGCCTGTAATATCTACTTGCAGCTGTTTGAGGTGTCCATTTTTTTTTCCCGCCTCTACAAGATGCTGCCAATAAAAAACTCCTGTTATCATGAGTGGTCAATTCATGAGCTGCCCAGACATGTCAGGAACCCATCAGGCCTTGCAGTCCCTGCCCAGTCTTCCTTGGTGCTCCCTAAACCTAGCCACAGTCCAGGACTCCATGTCAGTCCTCCAGGGCTGTCAGCCTCTACCCCGGTGATGCTGCATCAGGGCCAGTCTCCAGCTTCCCCAGCCCTGCACAGCCCAGGCATGGGCCCAAGTCCCAGTCTGACCTTACCCCATCCCAAGGGAGGTGCCCAATGCCAGGGCTGGAGCTTCTCCTGTGCCCCCCTCAGCTGCCCTGCTTAATCAGACAACTTCTAAGTTCAACACCAGCTGTAAACCATTGCCTTTTTGCTGCCAGCACAAATCCAAGCCTGCCACAAGCAGCTCATGGGCACTGTGCCCTTCCTTACAGTTTGTGTCAATGGAAATACCCACAATGCAGCAAGGCACAGACACCAGCAAACAGTTATTAAAAAAAAAAAACCAACCCAAAACTTGCTAATTTATATGCTTTGCCTTGTGTAACACTCCCAGACATAGAGAGATTTCACACAGAGCATGGCCAGTTGCTGTCTGAGTGGCAGCAGCAGCCTCTGCATGCACCCCTGCAGCAGTAGCCATGCAACGTGGATGAGATCTCCAGATCCTTTTGCTGGATTCCCACCACCTGTCTGTTCCTGCACCATGTCTCCTAACTGTCTTACCTCCTGGCATCACCATTTCTGAATCCAAAGAAATGGCTTACAATGGATCATTTAAAATTACCCACATGCAGTTTGGAAAATTTGCTGGTTGAAGGCTCCTGGTGATGGCCACTTCCAGAGCAGCTGCAAAGAAGAATGCTGAAATAACACAACTCTAATTCTGAATATGGATAATCATTTTGGGTTATATACATTTTGTATAAGAAAAAACCAAAGTGCTAATTTTAAAATAATGATGGTCTATTCCATTCAGCAGCACTGCTGTAAGATCAAGCCAGGTGAGTACTGGAAGATTAGCAATGCAGGAAATAGTCTCATTTTCTCATGACAACACTGATTTCTTAGAAGAAACATGGCAAGCTATTTTGTCAAATATTGCAAAAAAACCCACGAAGTTCAGGCCCATCAGCTTTGGACTTTTTTCTGAATGTTTAGGCACACATGCATAAGCAATTCTAGATCACTCTGAATCATCTAATGATCTAATGGTTTTGGGCTGGAAGATGTATGTTGTCTACATGTTATGGAGTTGTTCTTGGCAAGACCGAAGGTTTTAAAATGCTAATCACAACCCACAAAACTCAAAAATCAAGCAGCACATTACCAGCTCACAGTAAGAGGTGATCTGAAAGTCAGTTTGCTAGAAACAGATGTTGATTCTAGGAGGGTGAAGCTAAATTTTCTTCCTTTTCAACACGACCAAATCATTTTGACACTGCAGCCATATACATGTTACTGACTTCTTTAAATACAAAATGAAAAATGCTCACATTTATACGCAGTGTATCAAACCTCACTCTGTATCACAACCTATTTCACTTAATAGTCAAATACTTAATTTGTAGTTTCAATCACCACATTTATACTCTGTCATCTTTTGCAGATGTCTAGTTGCTCAAAAAATCTTTTAAAATACAGTATGAAAAGAAAAATATTTCATTAAAAATTTTTGAGTCTTTGTATATACATAGCAACATAACATGACCATCACAGTGCAAGAAACAAAGTGACTCTATATAGCCTATGAACAATTACTGAAATGCTAATAATCTCCTGACAATGTTAATAATTCTTTGATGGCTATGTCCCCTTGAGGCTTTCTTTGCAATAAACTGAAGTGATTGATGTTCACTTCCGAAGGGTAGAAGGTATTTAAGCACACTGGCAAGAAGAAACCACTAAACATGGGCAGTTAGTTCAGTTTCCCATATTTCAAAACACCTTGTCTGATGAAAACAATTTTTTTCTGTAATAAAAAATGAAACAGAAATCATTGCAAGGCAAAAAAAGAAAATGACAAAGCAAGATTACTCAATCACACTGACCAAAGCCCTTAAATATTCCCTGGAGTTCCTGTGTCTGTTAGGCTTTTCCTGCCGAAGAGATGAGACAGCACTATGCAAATTTGCAGTGGGAAAAGACAATTTCCATTAGCAGTAAGGCTGCTAATTTTCACAGGTCTTCTGTAAAGAAAGAACTGCTCACTAAGTGGTGAAAACATGTGCCAGGTACAAAGGGAAAGTTCAAAAGTATTACTGACAGATGTACCACTTAGTGCAGATGGCGCACACAGAATATTAAAAGCAGTGCTGCCATCTCTTGGCTGCTTTTGGCTGTAGTAAATACTGTATTGGCCACATATGAACAAAACAAACAGTGAAACTGCAGAAATGAATGCCACAAGGCAACACTGTTAAGCAATGTTCAAATGACAGGACATGGAAGAGTGACATTCAAATATTTCAGTAAATAGGGCTATCCCTACAGATTAAGTTTGTGCCTCCATATTTGCCACACAGGAGACATATATACAGTGGTGGATGTTATTCCTCTTTCTCTTTTTGCCTTTGGGGTAATTTGAGTTCCTGAGAAAAGATCATATTTGGGTTAGACAGAAACAAAATATCTCAGGGAATATTTAGGACATTACCTGTTAAATCATAAGCCTATAAGTGTACAAATCCTGCAGGGAAGATTTCTGCTGGGTTTCATTTTTTAGTCAAGAGAATACGTGTTCTACATTTCTATTTTTTATATGTGTGCATATAAGTTTTTGCATATATACAAGAATGTATAAGCAATACAGTGTTACCTGTTACCTTGGAGGAATTAAAATCCATTTATCAATACTGCACAGATGTTTGGTCTTGCCCTTCTGGCAGAACCCAAAAGGCAAAAATTCCCAATGAAACATCAGAGTCATAGCCCTGTCTTCCCTTTCTTTCTACATTTCAACTCCCTTGATTTGTAAACAAGGATTGTATTGTATTTCCTTCCATAGGGAAATATACAATAAATCACGGCACATGAGAAATCCTGTCTCTCTTATGAGATAACACTCCTAATATTCTTAAATATAAGCATCTTAATAGATGCTTATTGCCATGGCCCTATTCACCTAAGTTTTGCTTGGATATCAATTTTTGAGACACTGAAAATAGCCCTGTCTAACCTACTTTTTAAGACACTCCAATGAAACAGAACTCCTGTCTATATAATACTGGTGTGGAATATTTCCTCCCTACAACTCCAGCCTTTCATAAGTCCTCAGCTGTAATTCTAAAACTTGAGTCAGTCATTAGCTATCCTAAAAACCAGGATAAAATGTTGTCCAGAGTAAATTCATTAGACACAGTGAGAGTCACAAAATTCAAAAGCACTTCCTGAAAAATGTATCTCATTAAAGTTTGATTTCTTCATTTAGATTGAAAATTATATCCAGGAAAGAAAAAAAAAACCAAAACAAACCATCATTTGTTATTCCAAATTCAACAATGAAGTTGCTTCATTAGGTACTTTCTGTTACCCTTACAGGGCTCACCCTGGTTTCTCATGGAACTATAGAGAAATTAAGGTTACAAAAGACCTCTGAAGACCATTTAGCCCAGCTCTCTGTCCAGAGCAGTTCCAAGTAGATCAGGTTCTCAAGGTTGTATTTGTGTGAGAATTCAATATAGACGACGATGAAATTCCACAACCAAAGTGTGCACCTGTTCCCAAACCTGACTGCTCTTGTGGTGAACATAAAAAAATCCACAATATTTAATCAGAATTGGCCGTGCTGCAGTTTGTGACTGTTGCCTTTCATTCTGTCAATGCTGGTTCATGTCTACTGTACACCAGGGCCCCTGAGCTGCTTTTCACCCAGGCAACCCCAGCCCTGCTTTTGGATGGGGTTATTCAATTTCAGATGCACAGCTTAAATTGTGTATAAAATGGAGAGAACTGGAGGACATGAGACAATTGTCATGAGTAATTAAATTAAGTAGAGGGTTGAAAGATAATACTGAAAAATATTCTTTTCAGTGAGTACCCACCTCCGGGGTTAGTTTTGTTTTGGGATTTTTTGCTTGTTTTGTGTTTGTTTTGGTTTTGTTTTGTTTTGTTTTACAGCAGCTATTTGGCAGCTAATTTCTTTGTCACCAGGGTACAGGTGCAGGATGGGAAAGGCATCAGATTATCAATTATCTGATGTAGCAGGACAGCCAAGTAGGGAATTGCAATTTATAATATAACTCTGTCACACACAGCTTCCTGCTGCTTTGCTCCTGCATAGATAACACATGACGATTCAGCTGCTTTTAGATTTGGATGCAGGTAAGCACCCTGTGGTATTGGGGCCCCTCTGTAAGTAGTATGGGAAGAAAAATGAGAAGCCAAAACACAGAAATGAAAAAAACCTAACCATGATAAATAGAATTTAAAATCTGCCATAGATCAAACTAAGACATTCTGCCTAGAGCTGCAAAAGTATGCTAGTAATTAATATGTCAGGTAACACAAGAGAAGAAGAGAAATGCTCTGGTACTAAGCTGCATGGAAACAAAACCAAAACCTTCAGTACACTGTACAAACTTAACTGATTAAAATTATCTCAGTATCAGGAAATCCTGTATTATATATCAATACTGATACAGTCAAGCAATTCAAATGGCGCACTCAGACATTCATATTTTTTCTTTCAATATCCCAGTGTTTTTGTCTAAGGGGATATAAGAAAAAATAGCTTTTACATGAAGAAACTTATACTTAAGGCTGAATGGATATCCCCATCTATTTAGCTGCAGTTTTGACCTGATGTGTCCAAAACAAAAAAGAATCCTTAAGTCCAAAGTGTGCTTAATTATTTAAAATTGGAGAAGTTGCAATAAAAATCAAGAACCACTAGGATATACCATTCTGAACCTTCTTTCCTTATATTACTGAACCAAATTTTCAACAATAAAAATTATAAATGGTCTTTAATCAGATTATATTGACTAGTCACAAACATGATGAGAAACGGACAAGCTGTGGGAGATGTAATATTATGTTATGCTACAAACAAATTTTACCTCTCAGTGATATCAAGAAGAATACAGAATCACCTTTTGTACTCAAATAATGACGGTTGGAATTGTTTAAAGTAATTTCCAAAGAAACTACAAATAATGCTTTTTAAGATATATGCCTGTTGCAGTATTTTACCATATAATTCAAGCATCATTTGCCTTGCAAACAGTGTTTCCAATTGACTAGGGGCATCCAAAGTGCACCTTGCAGTATGGAAGTCATCAGATGTAAGAGCTGGGACTGATCAGCCTCGGGAAGAGAACACTCAGGGGGGATCTTATTAATGGCTATAAATACCTGAAGGGAGGTGCAAAGAAGATGGAGCCAGACTATTTGCAAGTGGTGACCAGGGACAGAACAAGAGCCAATGGTCACAAGGTGAAACACACAAAGTACTGCATGAACATCAGGAGACACTTTTGTACTGGTCAAGTAATGACACAGCTTGCCCATGGAGTTTGCAGCATCTCCATCCCTGAAGACATTCAAGAGCTGCCTGGACGTAGTTATGGACAAGTAGATCTAGGTGGTTCTGCTTGAGAGGTCCCTTCCAACACCAGCTCTTCCATGAGACCAAGTAGGCATGAGAATAACTGTCACATAATATGGCACTGCTGTCACAGTACCAAAAGCAATCCTCCTGTACCAACTGTAGGAGCTAACGATCATATATAGCTATCAAAATATTTGAAGACATTCTCCAAGGCCTAAAGCATCATTTCTGTATGACAGTTGCTCATGTAGTTTTCCAGGGCATTATGTTTATTACTTTCAACAGCATTTAGGTCATAAATTAACCACTTTTCTGCAGACAATGTATTAACAAGAATGGTAATTACTATAGTGTTTTATGTACTATTGACCTTCTACAAGTATATAATCTACATAACTATGAATTTTTATAACAGCATCAGTCTCTGACAAGACTTTTGCCAGTTCTTTAGTTACAGTATCTAACTCTGGTAGTTTATCTGATGGATCCAACAATAATCTGGAACCAAGTTACCTACTTTTTCACGAGACACCTTTACTCTCATCAGTGTAGCAATGTACAGTCGTTATTGTGACTGATGTACATTATATGGAATTTTATGGGTGGGACAGTGGAACAGAGGCTAATGCCATAATCACCTGTAACTTTTTTTCAGTACCATTCCTATGGATTTTCCAGGCTGCAATATAGGAATGCTTGTTAGTTAGTATTAATTACTATTTTCACTGAATCTTGTTTCTTGTTAGGCATTTTCTTAGGAATCTTACTATTTCCTACTTATATTAGAAAAATAAGAAAAATGAGGACAGACCCTAACTCAAGGGATATTTTCAGAAACTAAATAAGCAGATTTATTTATGTAAGACAAATAATAATACAGGCTGGGAGCAGAACTGTTGAGAATGAAATTAAACTCGTTTACTGCTCTTTTTTTCACAACAGGTATTACCTCAGTGCTCTTTGCTAATATACATGCATGGTTTTCTTATCTACTTGAACTCAAACTGCCTTGCACAACATATAAAGTTTAATTAATGATGGTTTTGTCTCATAAAAGCTCAGAGAGAATATTGCTCTTCCTAAATAAATATGTCAATAGCAGTGAGTTTAAAGGCTTAAAGACAGAAGCACTTTAATCATTCACCAAGTGGCCAGTAATAGTGGGTTAGTTATTGAAGTTATTAACACATATGAGAGAAGAGACAGAATGTTATCTTCATGAAAAAATTCCTTAGTGCAGCCCATTTCTCACCTTAAATTCACAAAATGTCTTATTTCAGAAAACTAGCATGACTTCCAGCATTCAACACAGCACTTAGTTATCCACATGCAACCTCTGAAACCTCTGCATCCTCCAGTGTCATGTCCCACAGGAATCCAGGTACTATCAGTTCCTCCTAACTGTCTGTTAACCATAACACTTGCCTTAAAAAGAAATCAGTTGGTGTGGAAACAGCTATAGAAAGGAAAAATCTAACTCAAATTTGTCTCCTTTTTTCATATTGCCAGTATAAAGATAATAGACAGCAGTATGTCCTGCACTATTTATCCCCTTCTATGAACTTCTCACAAGAGAGCTCCCTAGCTATAACAAAGAAAAAAATAAAAGAGGTGCTCCTAGAAATTCCAAGATCAAGGAGTTTGTTATGAAATTTTCTTCAGTTTCCAATGTTAACCCATTGAAATGTACTATGTGAGGTCAATTCACTTTCCTAAAATATCTGTGAAGCACATTCCACAGTTAGAAACCTTTTACAGACAAGTTTCCACAGGCTCACTACCCTTAAGGATGAGCCATAAGCTTAAGGGTTCATGTTATCCACAGCTGTGATAAGGATAAAAGCAAACTTTCTAACAGCCAGCTACCATTCTTTGATGGTGGCCCAATGGCAGATTTTCTCCTAGGGCCTCATTTGAAAAAAGATCTGAGCCTGTCTCAGACAAGGTTGTTACCTGGAAGCCAAAGAAGAAAACCTACAAGGAGGGAACTGAAAACATTTTCAGGAGGGTGAATGAGGCCCATTTTACGGCAACATGTGCCTCCTTCATCCTCCAGGACAGAGACAAGTGTTTGCCATGGATGTGGCAGTGATTTCAACATATAAATGCATTTTCAATGTTTTTCTTCTACATCTGTCCTATCCTACTTCCCTACAATGCTAATGTAGAATGTGCATTTTCAGGAAGGTGTATGTGTCCAGATCTGTGAAGCTTAAATTGTAACTGTGAATCAAAGATGAAATTATAAATCAGTCATGGCTGGGTATCAGAGATTTATCTGTGTGCACATCCAGGATGTCAGCCATCAGTTTCCTGGGTGGACCAAGACCTGCCATGCTTGGGTGAACACAAGTGACACCCTGGACTGATCTGAGTCACTGGTCTAAGTGATCTCCATGCTGGCTGTTTTTCAACAAACAGCCTATCAATGAGCACACACTCTGTGCAACAAATATATCCAGCTGATCAGACTCTCTGGAATCAAGGAGAAATGTTTCTTAGTTAGGGTGAAAATTGATAAAGACTATTTTCCCTGCCCCTACCCCACCTTTCCTGAAGAGCAGAATGTGATTAAGATTAATTAACAGAGATATATTACCATGTTCAACCAATGGTTTGTCCTTTACTGCTTACACCCTGTACAGAAAAAAAAACCAAAACATTTCTCAGATGAAAAGACTGCACAGGGTATTGCTGAAAGAGCTCTCTGACTATCCAGGGAGAACTTCAAAGCATCACATGGTGGAGACTCTTTCATTAATAAAAAGGAAATCGGTCAATAAAAGAACACAGCACAATCACATTAAGTTTGATTTTGAGAAAATCACAGTACTGCTTAAAACATGTGTTTATCTAAGACTTCAAGTCTCCCCAAGTCCAATGCAGATTCACATCCTTAAATGTAAATTGGGAGTCAAAGTAGAACCAGGAACAGTTGTTCTTCACTGAGGAACTGGAATATGAGCTGGTCAATTCAAGTACACTTGAGATACAAGAAACCCATAGCAAACAGCTGTCCATGCAGAAGCTAAAGAGCTACTTGAGGAGTCTTAGCCGATAATTTCCTTAAAAAAGATTGTTCAATCAAAGCAACACTAGGTGAAAAACGGAACCTAAACCAATATGTTACCCAAGACACAGCAAATATTATGTTTACACATTTTGTCCGGAAGGACTTGAACTAAGGCTGTTTGACAAGTCATATCTGCCACCAAAATGGCCACATAATCAGTGGAGAAATAAAATCATGTCATAGCCATTAACGAGAAGAGGTTAAAAGAACATCTGGACTGGTACACTTTCCTACATTAAGTTGTGCTTGTAGCATTATTAGGCACTAACCTACGCCTTTGTGTAGGTTAGTGCCTAAGAGATCCTCATTTGTGTCATCCTCCACTGTGCCAGAAGCTATTATATCTTGCATGTCTTTAATAGGTATTGTAATCATAGAAGTCTTCATTTTATTTCTAAAATTTTAAAGGGCGTGTTTATAATTATCTATAGTGAACCTATAATGAAACAACTTTCTTTAAAAAACACTTCCATTTCAATTTCTAATAAACCATTTTTCTTTCACACTTTACTACTTACCCATCATCCTGGATCATGTGAGATGATTCTACGGTTTATTAGACATCAATTGACCTTGGCATAACATCCACCTCAGAAAAAAAATTCAGTGAATGAAATTATGTTTAGCTATATGTGAAAAACCTAGACAGTTCTGATGAGAGAGTATACAGTTTAATAGAGGTCCAGGCTTTGGGAATTGCATTACCACTTGCATCAGCCTAAATGATCCTATAACAACCATCTCACATTGACACAGCTTGCAGATTTATGCAGTGTGTAGCAAAGAGCCAGCCTTATCACAGCTCATCCACTATCAAGTGCTTGGAAAAGATAAGAATTCATTTGCATTTTTAATGATGGTTCAATGTCTTGACTTCTTTGCAGATGCTACACTGACAAATATAAATTATAACTGCAAAAATTCACTTCCTCTAGGCTTACTACATATGTTTTGGGGATGTATTTCTTCATTAAAGATCAAGTACTTGTATGGCACCAACTGACACAGGTGAGTAATTATGCAGTATTTAAAGCTATATTAATTCTTTGATGGAGTATTTTAATATAACCTACAACCTCCTGGATAAGAGGACTGCAAACCTTATTTGCATTCCAAGTCCACCCTTTCAGTAAGGGAAATCACTAAAAAGGGTTGCCAATTGATATACACAACACAGAAATTTTTTCCATCCCTTATTTCCATCCCTCTTCTGCCCTCATCAGGAGAATATGCATGGAAGATTGAAATAAATCAGTCAGTCACATTCATTTATTAAATTACCTAGTTATTAATGATAGCTATTGGGCGGATTTTGATAGAGTTTCTCCTTTGCTTAGTTTTAACAAATATCCTTTGTTTCACCAATTTCCCTCCTCAAAAAAGTATAATAAATGGATGTATGATATCCTGATAGTAAAACATTCACAAAAAGACAATCTAAGATACTGTTAATGAGCTATGCACCATCTATTTGACTTTAGGATCAGGATATGACCTTCTTACTACAAAGGTTTTAAAAAAGTGGTGTAGATCTCCTGAGAAGATAATCTGACATGAAGAATTAGCAAACATAACATAAACCACGTTGCAAGTCATTTAATTGTTTAGTTCTGATACATTTCTAGGAATGTACACTGAGTTTATATGATTTCTTAAGTCTGTATCCATAATTCTGTATACTCTGAATCAAACACTAATCATTCACTTTCACAATGTTAACTCCTTATACTGTGTGACTATGGAATGTTAACCATCCCTGCTCAAATCTCAATTGATTAACAAGACGGCAGCTTATCTTTTGAGGGATTTGCTAGGCATGGTAGATAAAGACATTTAGATAAATTCCATGCTGACACACATGATGTGGAACTTCACTGAAGGATTTGTACTTAAATCAGCTGAAGCACCTTGTATCATCATCAAATGTGTTTTAGAGCAGCTATTTAAAAATGCAATAGCAACTTCCTGGAGGAGCTTCCACAGGAATCAGCAACAGAAGAGGGAGGTTGCAGAGTGCTTCTTCCACAGGGTTCACTTACTTACAATTCCATCATACACTGGAACATCATATAGCATGTTCCACTGTAGTGACAGTTATATGCAATTTTCTCTCACACTAATGCTTTGGTTATATACAAAAGATAGAAAAAGTGGAAGCAAATCACTGTTGACAGCGAATACACTGTAGGAGACTCAAATATGTTTTACCGTAACAGTGATGGATGGACTGTTCAGTGGATAAGGAATTGCTCAGATGGCCATATCCTGAGAGTAATGGTCAATGGCTCAATAGCTGAACAGAGATCAGTGATGAGTGGTATCCATCCCTCAGGGGTTTGTACTGGGACCAGAAGTGCTTAACGTCTACATCAACGACAGAGAGGAATTGAGAGCACGCCCAGCAAGCCTGCAGGTGACACCAAGTTGCATGGTGCAGTTGACATGCCTGAGGAATGGGATGCCATCCAGAGGGACCTGCACAAACCTGAGAAGTGGGTGCATGGGAGTCTCATGAGGTTCAACAATGCCAAGTACAAGGTTGTGTGCCTGAGTCAGGCTAACCCCTGGTATCAAGAGAGGCTGGGAGATGAAGGGACTTGAGAGCAGCCCTGCCAAGAAGGATTTGGGGCTGCTGGTGAATGAAAAGCTGGACATGAGCCAACAATGTGTACTTGCAGCCCAGAAAGCCAACTGTATCCTGGGCTGTATCCAAAGAAATATGGGCAGCAGGTTCTGCCCCTCTGGTCTGTGCTGGTGAGACCCTGCTTGGAGAACTCTCATCCAGCTCTGGGATCTTCAGCACAGGAAAGAAATGAAATGGGTTCACAAGACAGTCACAAAGATGATTACAGGACAGGTTGAGAGAGTTGGGTTTGTCCAGATTGGAGAGGAAAGGGTCCAAAGAGACCTCAATGTGTCCTTTCAGTACTTACAGTGTGCTTCTAAGAAAGATGAAGACAGGCTTTTTAGTAGAGCCTGTTGTGATAGGACAGGGGGTAAGGGTTTCAAAGTTAAAGAGAGTAGATTTAGATTAGATGTAAGGATGACATTTTTAATTATGAGGCTGGTGAAACATTAAAGCGATTTGCACAGACAGCTGGTAGATGCCCATCCTTGGAAATATTCATGGTCAGGTTAGGTGGGCCTCTGAGCAACCTGATCTAGATGAAGATGTCCCTGCTCTTTGCTTGGGGTTGGGACTAGATGATCTTTAAAGGTCCCTTCCAACAGAAACCATTCTATAATTCCATAACAAAACTAACAGCTGGATGTGACTCATGAAATTTAAGACATTTTCTCAAGATGTGTCTGAAAATACAGGCACACATCACAATTTTATTACAGTATGAAACTTTTTCTCAGTATTACCTACTCTGTTACTAAACGCAATACTATAAGCAGCAACAGTGCTATTTCACAAACACATAGCCAAATCTAAAACTTGGCAACACAGTTAGGCTAATTAATGTGAGTCCATCAAGAGAGGATAAAAACAAGTATGTATTTGTTGGACTGTATATTTAGCAACTTTGTTAGCAAACAACATACTTGTTTTCTCAGACTTCTATCTCTTAATTACTAGATTTTTCCTCAGAAGTGAAATATATTACTTGTATTTTATACCCTTTCATCCTACAATGTAATTTCATTTGTGATTTTATTTGCACTCTTAGACATTAATATTTTACATTAAGAACTTAATATTTGTACACATATTTTTGTTTTTTTCATATGAACTAATAATTTGCATTTGATAAATCAAATTCTTCTGCTTTGAAAGAGATTAAAAGTAATTAAGCCTGCAACTCTTCCTTAAAACCAACAGGAATTGATAACTTTATCAAGACTTCTTTGAAAATCTTAATCAGAAGATCAACTTACTAATTTTTAATTTTTTTCTTCATTTACCTAATGTACCTTGTAGATACAATTTTAAATTCTCATTCACATTAGCCACAATCTTTTTCCCCCATATTTTTACAACTCTTTGTTTCTATTTTACATCATTTTCTCTTTGTGCTTTCATATATTTGCTATGTTCATATTTCACTTAGGCCCAAGACATAAGGGCAAGTGTAGCTACCACCTGTGTATGCAGCACATGTGTGTGCCTGTGCGAGGCACAGAATATGCTCATGCCTTTTAGGGTAACTGAGAGAAGCATTCTTTGGCTCAGTGCTCTCAGCTCCACACAAAATGAAATCACAATCTAAGTCTCTACTCTTCTAAGTCTCTACCCTAGAAAGAACAAAAAAAAGGGAAGTACTAACCCAGGCCCACAGTGAGTTACACACTTGGCATTGCAAAACTGAGGTCAAACTGCAAAGTAAATTCCAAGTTAATTTCAAAGTTAAAATTCGAAAGTTAAAGTAAATTCAAAGTTAATTTCACAAGTTAAATCTTGTGAAACCAGTGAAGCAATCTCAGGCATTTTCTTCAGTCTCACACTCAGTCTACTCACCCTTTAGACATCTATCCTGCTAGTTCATATATTCTTGGTTGCTTTTTATCACCAATGCATTTAATTTTACTAATTGAGTGAAGTCTGAGATTTTTTCTATTGGTAATTTTTGCATCCCTTTAGCCTGATGTTAAAGAAAGATGACAGGCAATATCCACTGTATAGTACATGTAACTGTACGCATCAGAAAATTTTATCTGGAAGGTAAATTATTCACAATACACTACAGACTATGTAAAATAAATCTGAATCAATGCAATATAGCAATAATAGCTCCTTATTTTGGTGAAAATATTTCCATGCAACATTTGAACTATTTCAAAAATTCAATCAAAGAAGTCTCCATGTATGCTGTCAAAACCCCAGGCTTTTAGCAAAATACAGATGTAGTCATCCATTGCTGTTTATCTGACCTGACAGGCAACAAAATTCCACATAGCTCTGGTGTTCCAGCACCGCTTTATGACAAAAAGGTTGCCTTCTTCTGCTGTAGACTCCACACCTGCCACTTCATTAACTCATAGGTTTAAATAGGATTAGTTCCTACACTCCAGGAGCTCTTTGAATTAATTCAGTTTCCTCCCTTTGACCTCTATGATGGAGCATTAGTAAGTCTGCAGGTGGTAAGACAACACATTAGTATTGCTCATTGACTTTTTTTATTTTTTAAGTAATTTTAGATAGGCAACCTTAATACTGCAGTAGCTCATCTTTTTGCATTCAAATACAAGCACTGTACACAAGCACTAACTAAATACATTGATGGGATGGGATAAAATTTGACATTTTGGAATGGAGGAAATGCTACTAAATCAAATTTTTACAATGGTATAAAATTCTTATTTTATTAGAAGGAATCAATCAACCAGTGCATATTCTGATCTTTGCGTGCCCTGCAGCACAGCATCTGCGCACAAACTACAGTTTTACTGGGAAACAAGGAGCAATTTTCAGTAAACACAAAGAGTTAGGAATATGAAAATTGCTTACGGAAAAAGGGACTATACACATACTCAAGCCATTAAAAAACGTGGTAGAAATGAAGTATCCCTCATAGTTCTTAGCAGCAATCTGATCATAGTTTCAATGTGGCACACTCAATAGCAGATGTATGGAAGACAACATTCTCTCAGATAAACAGGAATCATGAATATCAGTTTAATTTTCCAAGAATTTAAAAGTCCTCGAAAAAAAATTTCATAATTTTTCTTTTCACGTCTTCCCATACGCCCTGATATAGTATTTCAGAATTTAAACTGAGATGTAAAATAGATATGTAGAGTTAACTTCTGTTTTACTCATGCACATCCTCTAGAAGAAGAGTAAAATTTTAAAAGAGATACAGATACGACAAAGCAATGGAAAGGAGAAGCTAATGAAGTAACAGAATAATAAACAGTCTCACTTTCTCCATGCTCTTTACAGCCTTTAGAAATTTGAGATAGCTTAGGAGTCCACAGTGGATTACCAGTTTTCTATGTCAATCCTTCAGATTCTCAAAAGGAATATGTTTGTTACCTGCAAAGCTATGATTTTTCAAATAAAAATCCTGGCAGTCTGGGAATTCATGCTGTGCACATACACATCAGAGCTGAAGTTTTGATTAACTGATCCAGAAAAGGGCTCCTAAGCAGGTCAAAATAACTCTCCCTGTCTGATGAATTTACTTGAAGGCTATAGACTCAATGACCATCAACACATTTAATATCAATATTTCAGTGTTTTGGAACAGACTCCCAAATTCACTGTTGTCAAATGAAATCCTCAGATTTCCATTCAGTTTTCAGTGGTTAATTTGTTACCTAAAAAGAGCAAATGACTCTTGAAACATGACTGAGTTTTGCAATGTCCACCATTTATGACATTTATGTGCCAGCAAAACCACAAAGTGGGATTACACAGTAAATCACATCACAAAAACTAAATATTGCTCATGGTGGTGGAACCTTTGTGTACAGAGAACAGTGACAAACTGAAGTCAAACAGTCATGTATGAAATTTTACTATAGCTGATTTCTCAGAAATGGAAGGTTTTCCCATTTCTTCTCAGCACAAACACATTGCTTCCATTACAGTCCATGCTCACACCTTATACTTGCCCTCTCTTGAGAAGCCAGTCAGAAAATGTCTTTAATTAGTTTATGGATTAAAAAAAAAAAAAAAAAGTGAAAAAAACCAGGAGATCTAAAAATCCTTATTCTTAAATGTTTGGCAGTTCTGGAAGTCACTGCTTTCAAATAAATTGTCCATTCTACTCAAGGCACATGACCTGAAGACCACGACTTTGACTTGTCATCTGTAGCCTCTGAAGTTGTTATTGAAAGAGTTCCAAGTTCTGTTTGATTGTAATTGCAGGGTTACACCAGCAATTTAAGCTCCAGTGAAGAAACAGCAGTGAAAAATATGCTTAACTTGAAACAAATGTTATTAGCTCTTATCTTGAATCAAGGCCTTACTGTTCTACTCCTCAATTACAGAAAGGATTAAATTCAAGTCCTTTTGCTGCAACTACAGTCCTGAAATGTTTCTTGTCAGTTACTAGTTACAGAAGAAAAACAACCAGCAGTTCATCTTTAAAGAAAGCAAAGTTTGTCAAAATCTAAAGGCATTCTCCATAAATACTCATTTCTCCTTCTCTTCCTTCTTCGTGGAAGCACCTCAAGTTCTGTGACTTACAAAGCCATTCAAGCTATTTTATAGTATCAATGCCACACATTGAAAAAACATACAGATAGAGGAAGCATAACTTTGGGGTTTTATCTGATGTTATACTGTAGCCATTTTCAGTTTTTTCTCCTCCTAACATATAATTGGAGTAGTCATCTATAAATACTAGAGCTATTTGTTTGAACATGAAATACAGACATGCACTACTATCCCAATATTTGTTCTTTTGAACTAGACATTTTTAATGAATGGTTTTTTTTCTCTCAAGTCAGAAGTAATACTAAAAAGAACAAACGTAATCTACAAAGTAGGTAATTGCAACCTTGCCACTTGTCAAGATGGTTTTCAGTCAAAGATGTCTTCTTCATGTCATAGAATTGTTTGGGATGGAAGGCACCTTTAAAAATCTTCTAGTTTCAATTATATGACAATGAGATGGACTAGATGTCCAAACTGATGACAACTACTACTGTCACAATTACATACCTGGATATTTGCAGATATTTGAAAGAAAAAAAAATCAAAATTAGTAATATTTCCAAAATAAGAATAATTTAAAAACTGGCCATCTTTCATCAAATTTTCCTTTCAATTTTGCTTGTGTACCTTTTAGTTGCATATTTTTCCTTCTCTACTTCAGTTTTGGTCTTGATTGTTTTTTTTTCCTGCATATGTAAGTTCTGATCCTGTTAAATAATGAGGTTTATTGACATACATGACCAGATGAAGTGGTCATCTTGGCAGGTATTGTCAAACAGAAGCCAACTTGTTTAAAAAAAAAAAATCACCACTCTTCATAAAGGTGAAATGCTGCAGCTTATATGCATGAGAGCCTCCCTGAACCTCCACAGGCACAGAAGAAAACATCAGCACTGGAATTAAAATGGCAAGTTAAACCTTCTGAACTACTGTCATGGGGTGACACACATTAGTTACTTCTAACAGGATTCTTTTTTTTTCTACATGTCTGTAAGCACTGATGTTTTTCTTTGAAAAAATGTTCAGAATCCCAGTTTAAGATGATGAATCTGATTTCCTGGATGTTTACAGTAGCTGTTTGCTTAAAAATCCATAGAGTTTAACCTGTTCAGGGTTCTTTTGAAAAAATGGGCCCCACTACACTAGCGTAGAGTGCAGACTAGACTTCATGTATTGGGGATAAATACCGTGTCTGACCTCCTCTCGATGAAAAGACAATAATGTTAACTAAACATAGGCTCAGTCACTGAAGCACAAAAAACCATGAAATGTGCATTCTGTAAGAAACAGCATTATCTTTTCCAAATTAATGCAGAACTCTTTTTATTTGTGAAGTTAAAGAGAGTATGCAAAAATAATGACGATTAAAAAGATGCAAAAACTAGCAAATTTAAACGCTTCAAACCTACCACTGAAATGCTTGGTAAAACTTCTGCCCTTTGAATTGTAGTATGCCTTAATCTTTGCTCTAATTTACATATTGGATTTGAACATCTTTGAATCTTAAGCGAGTCCTGAACCTACTACAGGGTTACAGTGAATATTTAGTTATTAATTATTTAAATGTTATTATACCATGGATAACCATTTGTTCAAATAAAAGTGGCACCAAATAAGCTTGTTGCACCTTTCCAAATTGGTGACTAAAGTGCAGACACTCCAGTCGACAATTATTTGCCAATGGATTTAATCTCTTCCAGAGAATACTGTCACCTCAGAAGACAAAGATTTTGAAAAAGCAAAGACTGCTTTGGGAATAAAGCAGGACAAGTGAAAAAAAAAGGGGTAGAAGTGGCCTAGTAACCCATGCTATTAAGTACAAAGCCCAAGGGCTCAAAGCCAATCTGTACAGTGAGGAAAGGTTAATTTCTTCTGTATATTTTGTATTTCATTTTTTCCTGGTCTAGTTTCAGAAATCACCTCAGAATCTGAGCTCTAATTTTTTAAAGTACAATTGCTACCTTCAAAGAGTAGGTGTCTTAGTTTCCATTTGGCCACTTACAAATACCTGGATACTTCTTTAAATTTCTAGTTAAAAACAATATCAAATAGCTGCTAAAAAACCCCAAACAACAGAAAAACCTTTTAATCTCTCACTTGTTCCAATTATGAAGCTATATATAATTTCTCTTGGACTCAAGAAACCCTTTTTCTTGTACCTTGTTTTTAAATAAGCTGGAATTACCTTATCTTCAGCAAGGCATTGTAAACTAAATGTAAAAAGAGGACATTGGTTTTAATCTGTTTTTGTAGTCTTCTATTTTGCTCAAGATTTTATGCATGTAAAAATTATATTTTAGCAGAGGAAAGAAAAAAAGTTACAGAAATTTAAACAAAAAAAAACTTGGCATATTTTTCTTATGGTTTTCTACTTAGCTTTGTTCTCCTTTCTTTGCTCATTCTTCTGCAATTAGAGAGTTCAGCTGAAGCTTCTTTTTATAATTTTATACTTTAAACCTTGGTGATGGGAATCCCAAAATATTTTGCCAGGAGTAACGAAAAATCAATCTAAAATAGGACACAGAATCACATACGAGTTTGCATAACTAATTCCTTGTTCAGAATATATACTAAACCAATCATATGGCTCGGTTTCCATCAGTATTGCACACACAGTCTGTAAGTCAGAACAGAATGATGGAAACATGGGGAGCTCAGGTGTACAGTGCAGCTTTAGAAACAGATACCTAAAATTATACTGTGGTAAATAACTAAATTTTTACTTCAACAGATTACCAAGGCTAAATTCTTTGGATATACAATATCATTTAACAGTGTCATGTGTCAGAATTTAAAAGGATCTTTTCAGCACTTGTTTTAATGTTCTGTTTTCCAAACATTTTGGGGGTGGAGGGC
Source organism: Vidua macroura (assembly GCF_024509145.1). NCBI lineage: Eukaryota > Metazoa > Chordata > Aves > Passeriformes > Viduidae > Vidua > Vidua macroura. The sequence continues at coordinate 81,761,359 of NC_071571.1, read as the reverse complement.
ATAGGCAAAGAATAGGATAGTGCTAAAAAGTTAGGTTTCTATTTTATTTTTTAAAAGCATATTCAAATATGAAAGTTTGTATCAACAGGTAATAAGATTTCTAAAGTTAAAAGACCATTGTCAAACTAACAATTGGAACATGTGCAGACAAAATGAGGGTAGTAACAGTCTGTTCACAGGCAACTGTAAACCAATAGAAGGATAAAAAAACAGACAAGCTAAAAAGACATGTCACTTGGAGGATTTCTATACATTATTTACTAGATAGATATTTAACAAATTCATCTTACTCAGCTTGTGAAGAAGTACAAAAGATTCAAAACATAATGTCATTGTCAGCTTTTTAGTGAAAAACCCATCAAGCTGCAGTCCCCACAGCCATTCAATGCTCCTGCCTGCTCTGGTGTGACACTTGGGAAAGCCACTTGAGCAACCATTTAGTAAAGGGCACCTTTTCTTGTTTCCCTGCACTTGCCCATTTTTGTATCACACAGACCCTTATTAGCAGGTGTGATGTAACATCACAAAGAGGACTACCACTGAGAAAAGATGCCAGAATTACTTTGAGATGCTGAGGAAAATTTCCTCTAATCCTGTGCTTGGAATCAAGAATTTTCCTCACTCGTATATTGTCTCCAGAGAAGCAGTGGGAAATTACACAGAAACTAAGGAAGGTTGCTCAAATGAAGAAATATCAGCTTTATTAAGTTTGCTGGGTTACCAGCAAACCCATATCTCTAGCAGTATTAAAACACTCTTCCCTTTGATTGTCTAGTGCTAACAGTAAGCCTTTAAATTCCAGAGTAATTAAGGCTGCAGCCTATTATTCCTTAAGTCAAGGGCAGCTTTGTTTTGCCTCTGCCCGAACTGTGATTTAGCAATTGCTGGAAAGCAACAAGCAGCTGCACGCTGAGTAATTCAGTGTTTGCTGGGGAAAGCTCTCATCATCCACCTCGTCGAGGCCTGGGCTCTCAGAGGTACGCTCCGCTCCCTGAAGGGACCAGGCTGGACGTTGTGCTTCCCTGCTGGGTTGAACAGGGATGCCACTAAAAAGCAGATTGCCTGGTGGGGCAGGTGGCCACTGTAGGATGTGAGGTGTGGGGGGAAAAAGAGAAGCCAGAGGAACCCTGGAGCAGCTGGACATCAGGGGTAAGCAGAGCAGAAATGCAGCAAGCCAAGCCAGGGGAAGGAGGAGTGGGAGAAAATGTTCACAGTTTACAATTCAAGGTCACTAGCTGGCATAAAACAAGCCCAGAAGGACTAAATCACTGTACCATGACACAGTAGGAACCACTTTCATCTCTGTGCTGTTTTCTTAGTAATTTTGAATTTTTCTGTATTTAAAAGATGTTTTCTATCTTCTTTTTTTTTTTTTTCCCTCTGCCCCTTCTGCACTTAAGAACCCTTTTCATCTTCTTTGGGGAGCTTATTTTTAGGAGGAAGACCAGGCTTGCTCATCTCACTTGAGATCTTGTCATAACCTCTGATATCTAGCAGCAAGGTAACTTCAGTAAAGTTCTGGTCTGAAGAATGGTTTTCAAACCAGCTACCACATAGTTTCTGCCTTAGTGCCTTTTCCTCTAAGAAACTACATATACAAAGATGGATTTTTCTGAAACAGAAGTTGGAGTACTGGAGTGGTATCATCTCATTGTCAGAAAGACTTAAAGACTATATTCTGTATATGTATTTCAGATCAATTATCCTTGACAATAAACTACTATGTCCATAAATCATTTGGGTAGTGTAAGACTTTCAGATTTTGCAGCGTTCTTTCCAAAGATAATTGAGGCTTCATATCCCTTTTCACAAATTAAATTCAAGACACTGTTCTTTATTAATTGTACTAATCCAGGAATTTGGCAGCACTGCTTGAATGCACTCACCATTTCAAAATAAAACTTTCCAAGTGTACTTAAGTTGAATAGTTTAAAAAACCATACATAGCAAAAGTATTTTAATTTTGCATACAAACCATATACCATTCAGAACAAGAACCTACAAAACAATTTTACAGCCACAAGTAAATTTTCCTCATGCTTTTCTTTGTCTCTGGGGAAAAAAGGGTTTTCCAAATTTTATTCCTGACAAGTATGCATTAACTTAAGTACCAAAGTAAATGTTACTTTATAAATATCATGAAACTATTTTCTTTACTACAAAACCTCCAGCTTTCCTACTCATTTCCAGTGCATCATTAATCTAGTCAGAAAAATAAACAAATAAAAATGAGTAAACAAAAATTACTGAGCCACCAAATGCAGTCTTCCCTAAGCACACAGATAGTTTTGATTTAAAGGACTTTGTGTTTTTCCTGAATCACTTTGAGCTGTGTCATTGCTCTGTGCTGCTTTTCTACCTTTCTACATGACAGAAAATAGATCCTGACACCTGTCAGAGTTCCCGTTGATCACAGAAGTTCAATAATGTCCCAATACATTACCAGAATAACCAGAAATCTCTCATTAAGTTAATTATTTAATTGCAGAGAAACAAAAGCAGAGAAGGTAAGAAAAAACAAGCCTTAATAGCAGCTGGTGCCTTTAGCTGGGGTGAATGCCAGAGAAACTTTGAAGCACAAAAAACCCTCAGCAGTTCCCCACAGACTCCCTGCCGAATGTCCCCATTATGCACAGAAAGCTTTGCATAGGCTTTACATGAAACACTGCCTTGATTCAAGTAATGAGGTCCACAAAAAAAATAACACTAAATATCTATTCTGGTATATTCTGCAGGCAGGTCACAGTTGTCAGCAAGTGCCAGAAGAGACAGCTTTACACTTCCTAAAGTCTGCCCACTAAATTGTGCCCAGGTTCCCATAAAGCTTCAGCCAGGAGAGCTAAGAGCCTAAGTTCATTGGGACAGGTGAGCCCACTCCAGCAGGGAAAAAGTACCCCATGCTTCACAGTTATGGAAAAGGGAAAGTGCTTCCCCATGGTAGTGAGCAGAAGAAATTGCACAGACGGCACAGCTTGCTCACAAAACAGCAAGGCATCACAGCTACCTTGCCTTGCTCTGAATAGCAGGAGACACTTGCTAAAAAATACTTCCTGCAGCTTTTGCTGCTTCACAAAATTTGATATTACAATGTTGGATGTGAGAAGCTAATCCTAAAAGAAAGAAAATGGAGGGAGCCTTCATTTATAATTTTATTGTTTAAGACCATGTGAATAATGCTGTCATTTATGCTGACCATAAGGTTAGCATCTGTGCCAGGTAAAGTAAATTCAGTATTTGAGCTCCTGTTAATGATTTACAGAAACTTTTTGTTGGAAGTATGTGGAATGTAAATAAGGAGAGGAGTCCCTCCCTAAGCTGAGCTTTCCTGGGTTGACATGACCTCCATGAGTCAGGAAAGTGATGAACAGAGACACTCAGAGACCACCTAGCTTGCCTCCTGTCATTCCCCGCCCACTACCTTCCCCATGGCAGAAGAGGAAGGAATAGTCTATAGATGTGACTTTCTGTAAAAAAATTAGATACTCTTTTGCTGATAAAAGCACATCCAGGGGGCTGAAGATCTTAAAATTATTTCCCTTAGATTTGCTCTGTGGCAGGGGTAAGCTACTCTGCCTACAGGCACTTGAAAGAAAGTGTCAGTCTCTGAAAGCAGACTTTCATGTCTGCCTCGTCACTAGCTGACATGTACGGTCTGCCTCCAACATCATACAGAGCAGAGATTAAATGTCATAGATCTGTGGATAAACAGTACAAACAAGCAGTCCTATATTGTTTTTTAAGTTTTTTTGATAATTCTTGACCATTCCATGTCCTATGGAAGATATCCCAGTAGGTTGTCCTTGGATGTGTATCAGAAATGTTCTTACTTTGTTACTTTCTTACTTTGTTAAACATTGATCAAAAGAGTTTTTTCATATCACTGCTATACAGGAGACAGAGGTGAGATTTCCCAGTGACTGTCTGGACTGCAACACACTCCAGCCTAGCTCTGTGTGGCAAAAGCCAGTGCTGAGACATCCTGGCAAGCCTCAAAGAGCTTTTCAGGAGGAAGCTGGAAGAAGGTTTGGTGGCTGCCCTACCCTTTATGCAGGAATGGCTGCAGAGCTGAGGCTGCCACACTTGACCACAGACCACGTGAGCTATGCTGCCGCCACACTGCAGGTGCCTGTGCCTGGCCACCAACCCCACTGACCCAGACCCAGACTGACTTCCCAGACTGACTTCCCAGTCTGACACAGGAACTGCCTCGTCCCTGGGATCCCACTTGGTGACCTCTGCACTGTGGCTGACCCAGCTACTGCCTCTGGGCCTGCCTTGAGCAGGAGTCACTGACTGGTGCTCCGGGCTTCACCTCAGCCCTACCTCATCACCAGGAATTTGTCTGACCTCTTCACTGAACCTGGAGTGAACTAGTTTCTTCTCTGAACCTTATTCCTGTCTCCAGACCCACCCTGCTTGGATCCTGAGGGACGGGGCAGTGGCTGGTGAGCCCCCCATGCTGCCAGGTTTGTTAGCATGCTCTGCCCTGACTCCCTGGTGCTGATGTCCAGCCATCCCTTGCTGGGGCTGACGGTCACGCTGGAACTGGGAGTTCAGACCGGATGCCCACAAAATAAAGGTCTGGCACCGTGTTAGAGCCCTGCTGAGCTGGAAAAAGAATCCAAGAGCATCCTGTTAAGTAGCAAGAAATACTATTTTGTACTTGAACACTGTAGCCTTTGTGAGGGATGCTGGCACAGAAGCAAAGTAAAACCTCTTGAACAGTCATTTCAAAAGCAGAATTTATACTCCTTCAGCCTGACATTGGGCAAAAGAGAACCTCAGCTCCCCGCAACAGTTTGTGGTGTGGGATGATCCCACACGACAGGATGAGACTGCCAATGTGCTGACTAGTCTGATCACAAAGGAAGTCTTCTGGCCATGAAATTTTAGTGCTGGGCCAGTTAAACAGCAATTGAACATAACCAGTAAATTACAGTATCACCGTCTAGTGATATTAAAAGCAAAGTCACGTACACAAGAAAACTATACAAGATTTCTGGCACTGTGACTGAAGTTTAACATTAATGAGAAAATACACTAATTTTGACAAGGAAACAAGTGGTACGCTGTAATACATATACAGAGATGAAGACAATTTCCAAAATACTCAAATGTTCCATTCAATCAACATATTCAGAGCACTGTAAGTTCTTGACAGTTTTTTCAGATAGAGTCATCTAGAGGCAGCCTGATCCTGAGCATCAACTGAGAACACTCAGTGTTGTGCTGTATCTAACAGTTATTGTAGATTACAATCTATATCTTGACACTGATATTTGACAAGTGAGCAACTTTATAAATTTGCATTGTCTGGTCCTGAGTTGCCAATTTTAAAGTTGTCCCATACAAGATAATAGAATATATTCTTTTCTTCCTTCTGTTAGTTCACAACTATCATCTATCAAATCTTGATACTTGACCCAGCCATCAAAACTTGCATTTCCCACAAGTGATGCACCAAATTCTAAGAACCATGGCCTGACAAAAGAAGGGTAAAATTGAGGAAAACAGAGGCCAACTAATTGTCCTTCATACTTTTCCACTGCAACACATTTAAGCTCATTAAATACATTGCTTAAACCACTCCAGCTACATGAAACGAGTCAGAGCCACAGGTGCATAGCCCTGCAGACAGTTGTTGCTGAACTGATTTTGTAACCTGCTTCTAGCAATGCCCTCCCAGAACAGTCTGTGTTTTCTCCTCTAGCGCTGCACACAACTGCAAGTACAGCAAAACACAGCACAGAGAAATCCAACCTCCCTGAGTGTCTCTATAGTTAGGAAAGAGATGAGAAAGCCCAGCTAGCTCACACAAAAAGCACAGTAGTGCCCTGGGTAAGGTGGTCCCTTGGCCCCCAAAACATAAGCAGTTCAAGTTCTTGGGCAACAGGTCAGCAAAAAGGAGTGTCTGCAAACACTGCCACAATAGATTTTGAGTTATCATTTAAACTCTCTCCTTCCTCCAAGTCTTGGCATTTCAATTGCTACTCAATAGGAACTTTTTTTTTTTCTGCAATTCCAGATCTGAATTAGTCTGTCTGTACTTTCCATGCCCAGAGCAAAAAGACCTAGACAGAGGATGAGCCAGTATTTGCAATGTACATGCCCTCTTTGGAATTAAGTATTGAGTTTGAGCAGTGATCCCTGAATCACCTACTCTGCCACAATAAGAATTCTTGAGATTAATCAAACCATTGAAAAAAAGCTGTGTATGCACCTGGCTTTCTTCCCAAAAGGCACAGCTATGACCTTTTTCCAAAAAAAAAAAAATCAAAAATTAACAAAACCTCCCCATCAGTGACACTTACATTTCTTGGTATGTTCAAGAGAACCTAAAATATATGTGGGTACTGAGTCGTACCTTTTGAGCTCAATTTACCAATATATTAGATTGATGACTGGGTTGAAAAATGAATCTTTTCTCAAAGATAATCAAAATACATCTAAGCTGAGCACTTGCTTTACTGTACCAACATCAAACAAAATTGTTATTTCTTTTGCTTGCTATTTAATACAGTGGAACAAAAATCCCTGCACTATAGCCTCAACATACAACTTGATTGTCTCATTATAAATATATGTTTTGGCTTCATCCTCATCTACCAATTTTGTTGATAAATTCTTCTGTTCCTAGAAAGGAAAAAGCAGGCTGTTGTCAAAGACTGAATATCCAATTCAACTGTGTTCTCTTAAGTGTATCCAAAATATAACAAAAGCAGAGATTAAATATGTTTTTCCATTAGACTGTAACTGGCACCTTGACATGATACAATAAAATGATTACTGCAAGTAAACAGGAGTGGAAAAGTCTGCATACTTTCAGAGATATATATTGTGTGTGTGTAAATATATACATATATATATATATATATATATAAAAATATATATACATATATAGATTATTAGGAACTTATTTTTGAGACTATTGAGCATAATGCAACCCATTTAAATATATTTATCTTTAATTTTTAATACCTCAAACTGCATAATAATGATGAACCATTCTGAGAGCTAATCCATCCTGTTTGCAGAATGACACAAATGTTTGTAGAAAAATAGCCCTGATCACCCTCTTAAGCATTGTAACTTAAAATGTATAAAATACTATTAACCTTGAAGATCTTCAACATAGATACAACCTATTGCACAGTTTTTTCTATAAATATGGCATCATGCTGAGATCCATGCAGATCAATAGTTTGATGAGACTTTCTGAATTGGTTTTGCATTCTGTATTAAAAGAGTAGTTGGCAGATTTGAAGGCTGGTACACTTTGCCTGTAACAAGACTGGACATACTTCCCAACAGACACTTGCTGACAGCAAAGAATGCAAACATGGAGGATCAATTCTGAATTCAAACCTACTTTTCTGGAGGACATTAGTTCCTACTCCATAAGGCTACCCACCTCTTCTCTAAGCTTGATCTCCTCTGCTTTATAGTGCCAAGCTTTTTTGCTGAGTCCTGTATCCACAAGTACTCCATAAACATAACTCTGGCATCCCTTTCTTGGGTTGGAGGGAGTCAGACTCCATCTCCCTATATAGCAACATGTAGGTTCACTTTTTCCAGTTTGATTGTAAGTCCAGCATCTTAGTCTTTTCCATCAGCCTTTCTCCCTTAGCTATGTAAATACAGTTTTGGCTATCACTAGCACAAGGTCAGAGGCTTGTTGTTCAGTCAGCAGCACAGGATCTTTGGATGTGTGTGGCTCTGCCTTGGTGGAAGCTGCTTTTAGCTGTGGCAGCAGTTGTCTGATGGCCACATGCCTGTGCTTCCCTAACAATGACTTCGGTTTGGGGGCACCCAGAGCACAGGGGTGGCACTCCTACATAATCACTATGTAACAAACAACCCCTCCAGCATAATGGGACTTGGGGAGGCAGTGTGCAGCTCCCCAACTTGGAAAGCAGGGGGAAGACAGGCTGTGGTAAGATTTTACATAAAAATATCCCCAAAAGAGAGCCAAGACTGAGGAGAAAGGGGCTGCCACCATGAACCTTGCTCAGCAAAGCCTTCACACTGCTGAAAACTTGTTCTAATTGCCCCCTTTCCTCTTCAGAAACACTGAAACTTTCAGCTCCAGAACTCAGAGGAACACTGAAAGAATACACACAGCAGCAGGGTGAAGGGGCAGCTACTTGAAAGTGTCTCTTGCATTTAAAATGTAAAAGCTATTTCCAATGAGGTTTTCCTTTCTTTAAAATTATTTAAACTTTTAGACAATTTAAGTATTTATTTGCATTGGAGAGTTCCTCTTTACATATCTATATGGTGGGTACCCTTTTGTTTATAATAAGATTTTGAGGCTAACAATCATCATTTTGTGCTGAAACAGGTTTTCCTTATCTTTAAACTGTCTACCCACTTCCTTTGGCTCCCATCAACCTAGCCTAGTTCCTTTTATAATCTCATGTTACTCTTTTCTCCAGTTATGGTACACCATTGCCTTCCTGTGTTTGCTCATCCAGTCCCAGCTTACCACTCACCCTCTCCTGCTCTTAAGTTACTCTCCTTACCTTGCTACTAAATTCCTAAGCCTCTCACCATTAAACATCCATTTAAATTTCTCTGCCACCTCCTCATTTTTTGGAGGTTTTACTCTGTTCTGTTCCTACCTTTCCCTTTTCTCATAAAATAGTAGCAAAACACAAGGAGAACCTTATGAATACAAAAGGAAGACGTCTGTAGGTTTATACTCTCTGCACAGAGTGGACCCTTCTGAAGGTCAGAAGAGTTAGGGGCTGTATCCACCCTCCTCACATTTATCAAGGACATGCAGAGAGGAGGCATGCTTCCAGCTTCTTTCAAGATAGCTATTCATGTGGAGGTTGAAGAGCTGAGGGAAAAGAGAGACTGACTTGTTTGCTTAGGTGAGATGTACAAATGACTTAGGACCAAGGAATTCACCAATTCTGTCTCATAAGTTTTTAAAAGATGAAATTTAAAGAATCATGGAATATTCTGAGTTGGAAGGGACTCACAAGGATCACTGAGTCCAATTCTTAGCCCTGCACAATAACTCCCCAGAATCACACTATGTGCCTGAGAGCATTATTCAAAATGCCTCTTGACCTCTTGTGGTTTTGGTGCCATGACCACTTCCCTGGGGAGCCTGTTCCAGTGTCCAGCCACCCTCTGGGTGAAGAATCTTATTCTAATATCCAATCTAAACTTCCCATGACACAACCTCAGGCCATTCCCTCAGGTCCTGTCACTAGTCACCACAGAGAAGGGATCAGTGTTTGTTCCTCCTCTTCATCTCATGAGGAGGTTGTAACTGCAGTGGGGTCTCCCCTCAGTCTCTTCTAGGCTGAACAGACCAAGTGACCTCACACACTCCTCATGCAGCTTCCCCTCAAGGCCTTTCACCATCCCTGTGGCTCTCCTTTGGATGCTAAGAGCTCAATGTCTGTTTATATTGTGTCACCCAAACCTGCCCCCAGCACTCGAGGTGAGGCTACCCCAGCTCAGAGCAGAGCAGGACAATCCCCTCCATTGCCGGGCTGGTGATGCTGTGCCTGATGCCCCCAGGACAAGGTTGGCCCTGCTGGCTGCCAGGGCAGAGTTAACTTGCCATCAAGCAGAACCCCCAGGTCTCTTTCCATAGCATTGCTTTCCAGCTTCTCATTCCCCAATCTGTCTGAACATGCAGGGTTGTCCATCCCAGGTGCAGAATCCAGCACTTGCCCTTATTAAACTTCATATGGCTGTGCCTTGGATTAGTTTTTGTCTTGAACTATTCTTGACTTCCTTATGTTGCTTTTTCAGTTGAATGAAACTCAGAAGTGCAACCAGAAGAGACACAATAGTTTCACCCAACATTATGGGGACAAATAGGTTCCTTGGGGATCCTAGGCAGAATGATGAAGGTACCAGGGGTCAGGAGCAGGGAGTACCTGTAAATAATAGATGTGAATCCCCCTTGAGGTCAGCAAAATTTGTGATAAAATATCATGTATGCAAATTTTCTGTAAATGATGACTCTAAAGCTTGTTCTAGCACAATCCTTAAGCACTCTCCAGAAGCAACGCCTTGGTAATTTCTGTCTAAATCTCCAACATACAAACTTACATACTTCAATATATCCTGTTGCAACCTTGCTGGACATACTCACATGTGTATTTTTCCCATCAGAAAAATAACTTTGGTTTCATGAATAGTAACCATGGAATTGTCAGTTCAGCCAAGTTCTCCCAAGCTAGATTTGTTTATCACACTTCACTTTCCCAAAGCATACTTAATGTAATGGATATAATAATATTCAGATGCCTTAAATTGTTCAACCATTCAGTTGTAGTCATTTGACATACACCTAGTGCTAAATCTGGACTGTCCTAGCTACAGGCTCACAACAACTGTAGGATTTAACTAAGGCCAAAGGATCTTCCTTGGTATCTGAATCCGTCTTCATAATTTAACAGTGTGTTGGTCAAATTGTGCTGTTGAATGTGCTGCACAAACGTTATCTGCTATTATTGCTAAAAGTGTGTGTGGTCAGCTATCTTTCCTGGCTGCTGCACTCAGAACAATTATCCAGAGGCAAGAGGAAGGGCTTCCAGGATGAGGCTGAAAAGCAGAAATGCCCAGAAGGGTGAGGCTCTGCTGAGAGCAGAAAGCAGACCTCAGCCATACTGCAGAGCGATCTCTGGGGAAAAAAAAGCCCAGACCTTTAAAAGCCTAGGAGGAAATGTGTGGTACCTACTGAATCTGGAAAAATCTCTGAAAGCTGCTAGTGTACAAAAGCAGAAAGAAACAACTCACAGTACAAGAATACAAAGTTATTTTAGTACAAGAGTACTTACAGTACAAGAATACAAGTAATTTTAGAAATTCCACCTTAATCTGCCTATACATCAGCACTGAGACTTCCCAATTTCCACAACTAACATGCTCTAATTAGATAACCTTATTTCTAACAAAATGTATATTTAGGGATTAGAATACTCTCCCACTGTTTCCATTCAGTTTAGTTCAAAGTGAGCTGAGAGTAGTTCCAGCAGGAGGCTCAAAGTTAAATCCTAGACTGAGTGGTGTGTTAATATGGCATTTTAAGGAGGATGGTTGGTGGTGTTTTATTTTCTTAGAAAAATATAAATAGATTGGAAAGAAAGCAGATGTGAGTTTTGTAAATTATAGGTAGAAAAAGACAACATAATTTTTTTTATCTTTATCATCATCCAAGTACAGATACACAAAACCATATTAAAATTTGGAGAAATACTGACACCATATGTAAACAGATTTTGGAAAGATGAATAAAAGAAGCATGATATTAGTGGTGCATTAGCTACTGTATCTGCCTATGAATATCATACTGATTATAACATTTTGCTATTACTTTCTGAAATTTTTTCATTCTTCTGAGAGGGTCAGAATAAAAGAAGAAAACCAAACACATATCCACTTCTTTTTCATTCGTCAAGACCTCCACAAGATATCTGATGATGTTTATTATCTGCTGAAAAAAAAATCTCAGGGATTTGGGGAATTCCTCCACATTTTTTAAACAGTGAATCTTCAGCTGTGTGAATTCTCAACCAGCAGCATCAAACTCATATGCTTCTCCTTCAGGGTGTATTTTCATATTAGACTTAATTCAATCTAACAGCAGGCGGAGGCCAGAGGGGGTAGACCTGCTTTCTCCCTGCTTTTCTGACTCTTCCCTTGAGTTAAATTTAGTAATTGTGCAACTCTCTAGTGGCCCTCCTCAGCTTGCTGATCTGAGGGAAAACTCAGAGGTTTTCATGAGTTAGCTTTCCCTCCAAGCAGGGAACGTTTAGTGTGACAAGTAGAACTCAGGAAGCAGAAGGAGCACACAAAAAGTGATGCGAGCACGAGACAACTATTGCTCCTTTTAGTGGCAGTCAATCATCATAAAATGAACCCATGTCCTAAGGCTGCATCTATGGTATTCTTTTCAGTCTTAAGCAGTAGTATCATTTTGAAGCAAATTCATGAAGTAAAGACCCTTTTGGAATGCCAGTTCAGTCTGCAGAATTGGTAACAGTGCATGCTAACTAGATCCTTTTAGGAGGAAACTTAGCTGAAAACATTATTCCAGAGGTACACCAAATACTCATTAAAGATTCATATGCCATCCAAAAGGCTCTTGAAAGGCTTAGGGGCTCAGAGCTACTCTCTAGTGCTTCTTATACAACACTGCAATGTGCGAGCTGACCAGGTGCTGCACTGTCTTCATGATGATGAAAACCTTAGTCTTAGAAGACCTTAAACCACAACCAGACTTTGAGGGTAGCAAAACAGACATGTCTCTATTACAGAAATCCTGAGCTCATTTTCACATGGAAACACAGCACTTGAGCTTTGCACTCATTTGGATACCCACACCCACAGAACCAGGACCATCACATGGGAGAATCTGTCAGGATAGAAGTCTTCAAGCCCTCAAGTGCAGAAGACCCTTGTGAATAAACATGCAGGGACACATCATTGGTCTGCTCAGTGCCCCACACTGTGCTGTATGGATAAGCTCCTCATTCCTGCCAAGGAATTGAGCACACAGGGTGGTGGTATCAGTTTACATACAGCTCCCGAAACAGTGAAGCAACTGATCAGGTCTAGAATCCATCCAGGGCCTTGAGTCACAAGCATCCAGAGACAGGGCTGGGAACAGACCTGAATACAAGGTGTAGGGCATGTCCAGGAGGTCCATCCAGGAGAGAAGTTACCCATAACATATATTTACGGTCCACCCAGCTGACACAGCAATGCACAAGGCTGAAGACACAGCTACCTACAATGGACATTCAGTGCTCATCAAGGAAATGGGACTGGAAAAGGCACACCTACTAACTGGCTCTGTGCCCTTAGGACAGTGACATTTGGTCTCAGTGTCATACATTTTCTGGCTGAAAGCTAGTCCACAGGACAGACATGGAAAGTTTTCTAGAAACTTGAGCATTATTAGTGCAGCATTCTGTAAATTCATCTTGCTACGGGGGCAAGGATACTCACACTCTTCATTTCTTTTCCATTGGCCCCTGAATGCCTTACCAATACTATGTTGACAGCAGACAAAGAATACTATCACAGATAACTTAAACTGCTCTGGGTAGGGTAATGAAATGGAAATGACATTAAAGATACCAGTGTATAGCGAAGTAATGGTGACACATTCACTTCAAGCATGACCTGCCTATACGTTTATGGAGTAACATAAGCAAACTGAAAAGCAAGTTCTGTGTCACTGTCACTCTCACTCTCACAGCCAGTCTGCAAGTGCAGTCATCTTGTACATATCTCAGAGAGAACAAATATATTGCTACTTGGCTGCAACACTTGGTAAAACTGACAACACTATCTATCAGAGCAGCAGTACACATTTTCTGCAGGTGAAGCACTGGAATACATTCAGAAAGGATTTTCAGGTATAATTATTTCAGAGAATGCATAAATAGTTCCCATTAAGTAATTCCTGGCCTTTTCATTTGATACAGCTCTTTTCCTTTACAGATACTCTCTAAAAATGTCTGTAAAAGCCCTATGTATATATTTATTTTATAGCTTTCACTGAAATGGGATTGTTCCTTAACACCACTTACATTTTATTACACAGTTATCCTGTGTACAAGGGAGCAATGACAGGTGCCTTGATACAGTACATCAACTGTGCCTGGTATGTCATTACCATGACACAAAAGCAAGCATAAATTTAAAGTTTCAAGTGCAAAATGGATTAAAACAATGAAAAATTCCTAAGTGAAGTATGAACCAAAAGTTCATACTTTTTCAACTGGAAGCCAACCACAGTTGGCTTCCAGTTGAAAAGAACTTGGCTAAACAGACAGTGATGAAGCTAGAACCAGACACCCAGAACTCCATGACTGGATAAGTGGTGGCCAAGTGCAATGAGATTGTAAGGCACATAGAGCCCATCACTACAGAAACCTTCAAGTTGCCTTTATTCCCCAAGTACCAGTAGAACAACTCATAGTATATATCACAATTTTGAATGTATTTGAGTTCTATCTTTAATAGTTACAAACTATTTGGAACACTTGAGCTTTTAGGTTTTTTACTTACAACATGTTTAAAATTTCAGAGAAAATCTGGAAAGCAGTGAAGGGCTCACAGTAGACTTTTAAAGAACTGCCTGATATTATTTTCATCAATTGAAAACATAATTTTGATTCTGAGAAAAAAACACAGCTATTTACATAAAATATATTTCCTGTAGTAAATATTATACAGCTCATGAATTCAGATGAAATAGGAAAATAATCATATGCTGCAACGTTGAAAAAAAATTAATCCGAGCAGTAAGGCATTTTTTTTCTATGTTAATAGTCAGAAATCCCTATGGTTGCCGTAACTTCTAATAATGTAATAAGCTTGTTTAAACATACTTTAAAAAAGATATTTTGGGAAAATTATCACACTATTTGGAATACCCAATGCAGTCAAAACTGCATTTGAAGGCATTTTGAATTGCATTCAGAAAGTAAGCAATGCCATTTTAGATGCTATATTTCCCATAAGAGGCTGGATGTCCTCATGTATTCGAATCTTTTTTTCTTAACATTAATAGCTTTGCCCCCTGATGCTACCTAAAGGCCATCAAGATGACAGTGGAAAAGATAAGTCACACTAACTGTGCTTATTGTCCTATCAAAAAAGTAAAGTAACTTTATGTCACATTCATTGCTTCTCCCCTCTGTTGCTATTTCTTTCACTGCAAGCTTTCTGCTCAAAGAGAACTGGCCAAGCCTTTCCAGGCAGTAGTTCATGGTGAATCCTTCCCATCAGGCTTCATGCTATCACACTGCAAAATCATAGACCTGAAAGATTCTAGTTTTAGAAAGTCTCCAACTTCAAAATAAAGGAGGTATCACAGTGTGACAATCTTGGCAGAGTACTGACGCCAGAGAAGAGAATGACTGCCTTGGCAGAACTGAAAGCTTCATTCAATCCCTGCCCTTCCTCCATGCAAATAAAGCTCTTTTTTCCTTTTTTTAATTTTCTTCTTCTTTTCCTTTTTCTTTTTTCTCATTCCCCTGCACATGGGAACAAAAGAACTGAAAGAAGGAAATCAACTTGTCTCCACAGGGTACAGCACCTAGGTTCCTTCCTTTTAAAAAGAAGCATGACAATTAAGCAGAGAAATAAAACTTCAATATTTATATCTGTTCAAACTGTGTTATAAAAAGCAATTAAGATTTCACCTTGGACCATAAAAATGGTCCATTAGAAAATAACCTTGAATTTCTGCCCTGATGCTCTTTATAATCTTTATAATCCTATTCCTACAGATATTCAGGGGTCTCAAGTTCCACAAAAGAGAACTTGTAATTTAATACATATTGTTTAAATTTAACTGTGACTGTATAGGTTGTTTTGAAGCCTTTGCTTTCTCTTGCATCTCCATCTTGTGAGAAGAATGAATGTCAACGCAATGCTGTAAGGTGGGAGGGGTTTGTTTGTTTTTTCTGTTTTGTTTTTCTTTGAGATTAACCCCTAACCATGACACAGTAAGTTAAAGTAAATACAGAAGCAAATCTACAGAATGTACTTTCAATTACGGATTTACTACTTTTTGTTCTGCTTCCACAGTTCCTTTTCATAAGAATGATGGAACAATTAAACAGGCAAAATCAAAGGTCATTTTCTAACTTCTTTACCTAAGCAATGCCATTGAAACTAATGAGAGGTTAGTGAATTGAAGACTGGCTGCAAGATTTGTATCTTCCACTAAAAGGCTTGCTACCTGCTTACAAGTCACATTGCATGGTATCCCTCTTTGAGGTTTGCCTACAATAAAATTAAACATCAGTCAAAATGGATTTAATGGATTAATTTTTTAATAGATAATTGTAAACTTCAGCAACATTAGTGGAAAACTTTTAAACTGAGCAGTTCAAAGGAACCCAAGGCAGGAAGGCAAGCATTTTATCAAAAGTAATAAAATTTTAGCTGCAATAAGTGCATGTGTTTGCATATATTCTATTTATAGTGACTATCAAGAAAGGTAGCATGTAGTATTTCTGAAAGACCTTTATGAAAGTACTTTTTTCAGTCAGACTGCAAGTATCAATGAAAGCATTACTATTTTTTCCAAACTACACTACCTCTTCTCTTGTGTCCCCCGATTCTGACCCAGGAACCATTACTGAATTGAATACATTAGTAGAACATAGAGGGGCCTATCATTGTCATGGAGTGATGGAAAAACTTAAGGGGACAAAGCAATTGATTGTTCTTGCAGAAGCAAATGACAAGATACTTCTGAAGCCAACAGAGAAAGTGGTATGTAGATTCTAAAGGAGGTAGATTGGAAAATCTATCTCCTAGATTAGTTGAGAACCAGAGATGATCAACAGGGAAAAATAATCTCTGTCCTTTTTGACACACCTTGTTTTTCAGAGTGGGTTAATTGGTAAGGATTTGAGGGCATTAAGACTTCAGGGCCCTTGGGTCTTGAAACTCATGAATATGACATCACTCCAGTAAAATAAATTGTTTACCTCATCAGACATTCCAGGGAGACAAAACCATTTAATCATACAGAACAGATCATTGCTCATCAAAAGACCTACATCTTTATAAGATCAATAAAAGAGAAAAGGAGAGAGAGAAGAAACTGCTATAAATATGACAAAAAAAGCTAAACCAGAACTGAAATGTAAAGAAAAATACAGAAGGAACTGAAAATATGACATTTCAAAAAGTACAAAAATGGCATTAAGAATATTGTTGTAGTTTCTTTAATGAAATCTGCTGTATGTCACAAGATAATTCAAACCATTTGAACTCTGAACAGCAATAGTAGCATCAAAATAACTTATTCCTGTGTATAATTTGAACAAAAAAAGCAAAATAAACCTTTAAAATCCTATCTTAATAATTGGATTAGATTAAGAATATTTAGCATTATTACTGCTTAGCATCACTTAATATAGCTTTAAATCATAACAGGATAGAGTAAAAAAAAATTAAGATTCAAAAAATTGTACCCCAGGCTGGCTGCACTCTTAAATAGGGATGTGCTTCTATCAAAACATTCAGTAAATGTAGTACTGTTTTTCACTAAAGTCAACATTAATGCACAAAGCTGTACATTAACCATATCTTTCTAACTGACTAGCCACAATTGTATCTCTTCACTATGTGTATCCTGCATTACTTTGAACAAAATAAAAGTAATTCATAACCTACATCTTCAGTAAATGCTTTAAATAATCAAAAATGCTTTAAATAATCAAACCCTGACAAGGGTTATATTATGCATGGTAACAGGACCTTCTTTAACTATTATTCATCAAGGGATAAAAACCACGCTTATTGAAATATCCTTAATGTTAGGCGGTTCCTGTCACAGATTATTTTAATAGCATGAAAAAGGGCATTTACTGTTATTATATCAATATCCTTTTTTTGTTTTTGGGGTCTTTTTTCTAAGCTGAATATAAACTGTCATCTAAATTCACTGCAAAGGAGTAAAGCAACATAGTACCAGTGTCTCACAGCAGAAACAGAGATTAATATTGAAACAGTTGTTTATTCCAAAGCCACTAAAATAAATCCATTTTTAGGTTTTATTAGTAGAGTTGGCTATAACAAGATTTACATGGATTTTAAAAACAGTTCAAAATCAGAACAAAAATGACTTGTAGGACAATTAGATTCTTATAGTGGTAAAGAGGATAATGCACAATGTCCTCTTCAGATTAGTGCCAAAAATAAAGATTCAAGGAAGGTGAAAGTAAAGTCTTTCTCTTCAAGTATAAATACAGTGCCTTCTTAATTATGGCACTAATTGATAACATTATGAGGATGTAAATTGAGAGGAAAGGAATGGAGAAGAGGTGGATGAGAAAATACCCAATAATGAAAGTACTAGTCTTCCGACATCTAAATTGAGGTATTTTTTTAAATTGTAAACAAAAGCCGGGAAACATAGATGCTGCTATAGAAGATGTTTCAGATTGACTTCTGGAATCTACTGCATGAGGTACACTTCCTTTTTCAAGAGCAGATTTATAAACACCATTATGCATGGATAAGCTACATCTCTGGCTCATTTCTTTAACACAATTAACACGGACTGGATGGAGGAAATCAGAAAGCTTTTTGCAAAAGCCTTTCATAAGTATACAGAGTTCCTTATGCCCTTATGTTTACATATCCCTAGGAAGCAACATGTAATATATTGTGATGCAATGTATTTAGCAGACTAAGAAAGAAAGTGGAGATGATGATTACTTCAAATTATTAATAGGGTCTTCTCATCAGGAATTTTCAATGATTATTTCATCCTAACAGCTGCATTTATCCATTTACATACAATACATTTCATTGACAAATTATTTGGCCATGAGCTTCCAAAGATGTGCCAGAGCTTTCAGTGAATCAACAAGAAGGGGAAAATTGGATAGCTGAACTACAAAGCACTGATTATAACTGAATGGGTCCTATGAGTGTAATAAAGAAAATTCTTGTAATGTGCTCTACTAGTCTGGTGTTCTGACTAAAAGTGGCTCCATATAGATTAACACTGCCAGATCGATGCTGCTGAAATGCTGTTACTGTGTTAGCTTGAAGTGGTTGAAATGGATTTAAATACTACTTACAGCTGGTATTTAGAATAAACAAATTTCTTCGTGAGTGATATAAAAGTGAAAAAGAATGGCATAATAGCACCCCAACTATACGTGCCTCAGTTTACAGAAGGGAACTAATCACAATACAGGCAACACATGCCTTTAAGGACAAGATGCCTTAAGTACTGATACCTACACGTAAAGTGTGGCATGAACCTACTGTAAAGACAGCTGTCCACATATTATTCAGTATACCCATAAACCTAGGCCAAAAATTGAAATATTAATGATGTCTCTCTTTCACACTGTGAGAATGGGGAAAAAGGCAGCGAAAGAAGGGGGAGAAGAAGAAAACTACAACTTTGATGTGGCTGCTGCTGCATTATTCCCTACAGGGTGCCTGATACTGTGAAAGGAGGACTGCAGCTCTCAGATGGTTTAGATGAGGGGGAAACTCCCATCTGCCCATCTACAGCTCCCTTGCTTATCTTGCCAACGCTACTGTCTTGGACTCCTTTCTTGCAGAGGCTGACCTAAAGCAGGACTACTTCTAAAAGGCTTCAATCAGACTCCTCAACAGAAAAGTTATTACCACTTTGAGATTAGTCCTCCATCCCAGCACTCTCCAAAGTGGGGTACAGATACTCCAGGCATGTCATAAGACAAGTCGCTGGAGTGCAGGAAAAAAATCTTCTTGTACCATTAATACATAAAAGAAACTTTTTTTTTTTTTTAATTGTGTTTACTTCATTTTTATCTCATACTTTTTTAATTTCTGGGGGTTTTATGGTTCATAAGGTTCATAATATATTAATACAGTAGTACACAAATGTAATTGATAAATAAATAACCATATATTGTGGGTGCATGCTCAAAAATGTCTGTACTAATAGGGGCTTATGAACAAAAAGGTTTGGAGAGCATTGCTCAAACCCAGAAGGGAGCCTGGAAATACTGGCCAGAATCCATAGAACCTACTACCAAGTTAATCTTGAAACTGTGGATTCACTGGTGGGGAGAGAAATGCCATTGCTGTCAAGGTTGTTGAAGTCCTCCTGAAACTAAAACTTTTCTACCAGCTACTGGTGTCCTGTAATTTTTTTAATGCTTTTTCTGATAAGCTTTGAAGAAAGCATTCTTATCTAAGCTAAAGACATTCCTTTCAGGTTAGTCAATATATCCTGCTAGCCATTCATGAATACAGTCAAAAAAGTCAGTAGCTCCATTGGGAACATTTAAGGTAACTTTCATAGGATATTTAAAATTAGGCAAACTTCATACTGTACTCAGTTTGATATGAATTCTATTGCAGCTGCACTCACAGCCATCTTTGTGATAATATGTATATTGAAGACTTTCAAGAAAAAAATCAGAAAGTAGATTAAAATAAAAAGAAAATGCAACTACATAATCTTGATCTAGTTGGGATAACAGAACAGGCATAAATGCAACATTTATACTAAATTTTCCTTCTCTATGCCTGGAGATTTGGGGTATATTGCTCTATAGGGAGTGAAGAAGCAGTGACTTGATGTGTGCAAAGGTTTTTGGATTTTGTTTGGTTTTGGTTTTTTTGGTTGGTTGGTTGGTTTTGGTCTTTGGGTTTTTTCATCATTTGTTTGTATAAACAAGCAGGGTAGAGAACAATGTAAAAATAGAAAGGGTAAAGGAAAGCCAGCAGGAGGCACAGTATTTATTCACAATTAGCAATAGCTGAGAGTACATCTATGAGTTGAAAGCATGAGGGATTTAAAAGCCCCTCTAAGTTTAACATATTGAAATATGAAGTATTCCTTAACTGCTGAAGTGGCAACATGCCTAGAAAGCATCTAAAATTAGCCATTCAAAGTACGCTGCTATCCAGTTCTGAGATATCAGTGGAATAGAACTGTGCCCATTCATGCCTTTCATGGAATTCAACTAAATATACTAGTAATACTTCCTGAGCACTTCTGGTAGTTGAAATACTTGAGAATCAAAGAATGCATAGCTCAGTTTCCACTACAGAACAATCACAGTTGCAGCAGCACCATTAAGAAGTTCATGTCAATCCAACAGAAAAGTATACGGACAACACAAAGGATAATCAGGATCAATTATCACATATGAGCAAGGAGAGAATACCTAATAATTAAGAGCAATAGAACAGTCATTTTCTAAATTTAGGATAAAAGGACAGAAAATAAAAAAATACCCCCAAATTGTTTTCTAAGTGAATTGATAAGTTTTAAATTTGCTGTATCAAACACTACAGCTAAATAGAATAAAATTCATCTTTTCTTATCAAGACAAATCATGGCAAGATAGAAGATCCACTTTTGCTCTGACTGCAGAAATTAGTACTGTCAAGAGGAGTGTATCTTTGATAGCCATGACTACTGGGAAGTCTGTAACTTCCACCAATAGATTTCTATTGAAAATCAATTTCTTAAGATTGCATTGGAAAAAAACTATGCTTTTATTAAAATAAAGAACCCAAACAAAGCCACGTTAACAGAAAAATAACTTCATCATTTGCTAGGGATAGATAAAGTAGCCAGGATGAGGGTTTGGCTGGAAGCTTAAGTAACTGTTCCCATATCTGCACTGAAAGGTGAGCAGGACTTGCCAAAGCAAGGAAGTATTGAGAGCATGAGGTAAGAGCTTCATTTTGTCAAATTACAGTGTCTAGTGATTTAGGTGGAACTTAAATTTAGTCAGTAGAGAAGACTAAAAGATATCAGAAGAGTGGATGCTCAATACATAGTTCAAGGTTGTGCACACAAGGTCGAATGGTGAAAAGCAGAAGGTAGGGGTGGTAAAGGGAGAGAAATTACCATGCCTGACTGCAAAAGTTATTTGAAATATTTCTTTGAAACTCAACATCAGACTTTTTTTTTTTTTTTCCCCCTAGAAAGCAATAAGATTGGTGGTGTTTTCACTGGTGAAACACACACATGAAAAAAAGTATATCTGGAATTATGGGACGCCTTCAGCTGGCTGCATTTTGACTTAGTCCTTGTACAAATGCATTGTTACACAACTTCTGTTTCATGACCACTTCATTTCTAAACTGCTCGAGGGATAAGTTATGCTTGTGTGGAGGGACACTGTTGCTTACAGGACCAATAGATTTCATAACTTCCAAAATGTGCATTAGGTAAAGAACTATCTGCTTGTAATAGCTGAAGACAATCCAGTGGAATGGTACTTATTGAATTGTTCTGCTGCCTAATGTTGCTAGTGTAAAGATTAATTTGTATCCCTGTCAGGTATTCTTTGCTTCTTATTTCTTTGTACAGGCTTCCAGATATGCAGGGATCCTAATAACCAGATCAGGAACTGATACATTGATGTGATGACTGCTTATAGCAGCAAATGAAGCCAGTGAGATCTGTTCAGTAATTACTCGGAGATTTCTCAGATTGAGTAGCCAGGATAAACGGGTATTTGCAACTTTAGTCTTTGATCCTCCAGCTGTAAGGAAAGAACATAGCTCGCTGACTCCTCTGCCCTATCCACCTCTTCTGCTCTTCTCTAGACTTTGGCCCCGTTTTTTCCTCATCCTTCTTCAACCCACTCTTCACTTCTCAAGTCTCCAATTTTGATCAATCTACACTTTATAGACTGAATCTGCATTCTACCAGATGCCTCATCCACATTTTGAACAAAGGTTCCTCCCCTCTAACTTTCCCCCATACATGCATTAACTGGGATGTTAAATGCAGCTGGAAATCTGCTTCTTAATCTCTTGCCACTGGACTCAAAGGACACCTCCTTACCCTGACAATGTGGAAGGAAGGATGGAATAACACTGAAGAGACTTCCCTCCAAGCTCCAGTATTCTGCCCCATTATACACCACATTAGGTAGAAGGCAAAAAGCACTGTAGGAAAATAGGGAATTAGCTCCATAACTCCGTGCAAAGGTATGTTTAATTCCTCTGATAACAGCAATGTCTTTTGGTGCAAATTTATAAAAACAGCAAGAAAGCTGCTTAGCTGAAATTCCCTTCAAAACCTCAGTATGTGCATTTTGAAAAGGAAATACTCAACCTGGAAGGTGCAGCTTATCAAAATAAGGAACAACTGAAATCCTGGTTTTATACAAAGCAGCAGGCAACTTTAACGACAGCTAGCACTCTGGTCTCTGTCCACAGTTTATCAGAACTGACTCCTTGAAGCACCTTGGATCCTTCTGTTTCAATGTTTGATGTCGATTGCCCATGGCCATTTTTTACTGCCACCGTGTTACAGGATTTGTTCTCAGCTGTATTCTACATCTAAGATATCACAAAATCACTATCTAGTACCTTTGACTCACAAGCAGTAAGCACTAAAAATGTACTTTCCTGGGGAAGTTTTATCAAACTTGCCTGCAAACACTCTATATTCATGAACTTTTAATAATAAGGCCTTTGCTCTCAGTATAGCCTCAATTTTGTCTTCCTCCTAACCTATCCAAAAACATTTTGACATACAATAAGGAAGGATGGAGACAAAAATAATGCTATCAAATTATTAAAGCAGTGCCCACCAAGAAGAGCTAGAAGGGCTGTAGAGAAATAGTCTTGTCACTCATGCCCCATTCTTGTTAGATATTCTATATATCCTTAAGTTTCAAATGATAGTTCTTATTATTGTGTCCTTGGGCAAACTACTACAGTGCTTATCAACCCTTTATGATAAACTGAGTTGTCCTGTCTTTTCAACAAACAGCTTGTGAACAATAAGCTGAACACAGAACCTCATTTTGTAAGACATAACCAAATTTTACATTAACAATATATTTCCTAAGATCAGCAATTCCATGCATATTTCAAATTAGCCATACCCAAGTGTCAGGCTTTCAAAAACACATTTAAATTGTGAATGCAAAATTTGGAAACAGTTTTCAAATAACTTAGTAGTACGCCAAAAGTGCACTAAGGTAGAGAATTTACTACTAAGTACAGTCTTCATTGGCTCACATATCAGTAAAAGTTGATATGTAAAGTATCGGCTTTTTCTGTTGTCATTCTGCTTTTTTTGTGGTTTTGCTTATGTTCTTTTTCTTGTGTTATTCCTATATGTTCTGTATTAATAAAACATAAGACATAATGAAAAACTTGAGAGAGAATTTAAGTGACAATTGGCAGCCCCATATAAGGCTTTCAGACTTTAAGACCCTTTCTTAGGGCAGAAAAACATCCATATCCCTACTCACATAGCTTCTCTTTATTGAGATTAAACAAAAATCTGATACTTGATTTCATTAACATGCCAGTGTAATGAGTTTGGCAATGCTGAATATTACTGTGTTACTCCTCTCATAGAGATGGTATCTCTGGAGGGTATTCAGCAAGCAGAAAAAGAGAGAGTATCTTGTAGAACGGGTGTTTTAAAAGTCCTGTTGGAGTTTGAGCCTTCAGAGACATATCTATCTGGGAATCATGTGATCCATACTACTGCTATAAAAGATATGGATGTACCATAAAAAACAAAATTACACCAAACCTGATTGTTTGGACATATGCTGGAAACTTGCCTTACAGCAACAGAAGCTTATCTGCTCCAAAACTATGAAAGCAGTTAGTTTTTGGCAGAGGATAACAGGACTAATCTAATAAATGTTTTCTTGATATGTCTCATTGTGGAGAACCAGCACAAAGAAGCTACAAATATTCTAGTAATGGAAATACAAAAAAAGTTGTACAACCTTTGACTTCATCTCATTTTTTTGCTCTTGTACCAATTTCTTATCTCAGTATTTTTAAACCATTTCCTTCAATGCTGGACATACAATAAACTGAGTACAAACAAGCTCAAATTTAATCTGAGATCAGATTGTTTGGAATGACCAGATCACAAGTCTGATACTTTAATCCAGTAAAATGTCATTCTTCAGAACGTAATTGACTAGGCACATTACTAATATTAATTGTGACAACTGTTCCAGCCATAATTTATTTCCTAGAGTGACATTTTTTTGAAATCTTCTTCTGTTGGTGGATTCAAACTAATTTATTGACCAAGTCTAATAGTATACAGAGTTCATCACATTTCAGGTCTCTAAGTTTCACAATCAAAAGATACCAAGTACAAGGTGATACTGAAGTATTGAAAATATTATCCTCAGTATTTCCCTAGGTTCTAAAACCTTTCTTATGACTCAAACACTCTTACATGTGGTGGTACACAAAACACCAGGAACATCAACTATTGATGTCAAACTGTGTAGGAAATTAGGCCTGGTACACTGTAACAGTTGTGACAATAAGCAAAATCTACTCATTCTACTTCTGGACAACTTACTATATTCCACAAAATTCTGATTTCCAAGATTTCAGAATAAGAGAAACATAGAATATGCTGAGTTGGAAGTGACCCATGAAGATCATCAAGTCTCCCAGTTCCTGTCCCAGAGCAGGACACCTCAACAGTCAAACTATGTGCCTGAGAGCACTTTTTGAACTCTCAGGCTGGGTGCTGTGACTACTTCCCTGGGGAGCCTGTTCTAGCACCCAACTACACACCGTGTGAAAAACCTTTTCCTGATATCCAACTGAAACCTCCCCTGGCTCAGCTTCATGTTGTTTCAAGCCCTATCACTGCTCACAACAGTGAAGAGATCAGCACCCACCCCTCCATCTTCCCATCATGAGAAGTGCCTAAATGCTGTGACTGGGAATGGAAATCAGTAGCCCAATTTTCAGAAGTACTTCCAGCTATTTTCAGAAGGATTCCAGCTATTACCTAGCTGGGCACACATTAGCACAGTGACAATCAACCATCAGCTAGCAATCCTAGCAACCCAACAAAGTCACAAACATTTTTTGTGGTAGCTCAGTCAATTATTGGAAAAGATGAATGGTGTAGGGAAGAATCCCTCAATGACCCAGTTAAGCTATAGGCTGAAAACCAACATAGGAAAAACAACCCAAACAAACATCAAAACAACAAACCAAATCAAATCAACCTTTTAAAAAGTGGTAAGCATTAAACCCACATTGTTCATTCTTAATTATGGTCTGACAAAAGAAACTGAAGCAACCTTTCTTCTGAGATAATGCAAATGAACTCCTTAAGGATTCTGAATGTAAGAAAAATACCATCTTTACAACTTTTTTAAAGAAAATATCTGTGTTTTGCTGTTTTGTTTTGGTTTTTTGGCAGTGGTGATGTTTTTTAAAGGTATTTTTTTTTTTGATTCATGCCTTCCAGAGATAGCAAAGAACTCAAATAATGCAAACACTTCAATGAAAACCTTCTGGTACAACAAACTCTTGCACATTTTCCCATTGTTTTGTTCTAATTGAATGCTTCCTTCCAGCTAATTTCATTTTCATTCTGGCTTAACAGCATTATAACCAAAACTAGGTTTCCTAGCAAAGAATGGTAGGATGTTTTTAATCTCTTCACCTTGAAACCCACAACATATTTTTACTGGGATGTTTTGCTTTATCACAAGCCCACACATGATAAGCTTTGCACAAGATCTAGAAATATATCTGATAGTACCATGCTTAACATTGACAAAACTCTCTTCAGAAGTAGAGCAATCTGCATATTTTTGAAAGGTTCTACCTGACCTGATCACTTATAGCAATATAAAATCATTGTGATACAAAGGTGGCAGGGGGGAAGACACAACAAAAAAATGCCTACAAAATGTTATCACAGCAAATTAATTCTGACTTGTAGAATTTGTGATGAATATTTTCAGAATCTTACATGTTCAAAAACCTGCATGCTTTTATTGCCATTTTTGATTTTATTTCGGATAAACTTTTTTATTAATTGAGTTGACAAAAGTTCATCCAAGTATGAATTGCTAAGCTTTACACAATCCACAATGATGAACAACAGTGTGTGAAAAAACAAAGCTTATTCAGCTTCTGAATTACTAAGCAAACCACATTGCAGAATGAGATTAAATTTGAGCTACAACATTTGCTGACAAAAGTTTAGTAAAATCTTCTCTTCCCACTGGTGAAATGCCCGTCTCTTTAAAGAACATCACTTTTTAAAATCCTGTTAAAAATAGCCATACTATTGGCTTGTTTTTAAAAAATAAGTACAAACATTATAATTGGCATTTTCATAGGTAATGATAAAACACTGATCCTTTTTAATTCTGCTCTGCAATAACTGTTGACTTTTTTTTTCTTTTTAAAAGTTAGCTTTCTAATTTACATTTAATTAAAAGGATTTTTTAATCTTTGTTTTCAAGTTAAAAGCTTCCCAGTAGCATTTGGAGATATTACCATAAGCAAACCAATGTGAAAAAATTTAACATATTTAACTGATAAATCTTGAGTTGACAAAGAACCACAATGCAGGCTAAACTATTTTCTAATACGTATTGAAATGTATGTTCTATATTTATGATGGTGTATAAATTTTACTTGAAAGTTGCAGTGTTTTTTATACAGGACTGTTGATCAAACTCTTTGCATTAAAAAAACTCTGTCCTGTCCTCACAATATGACAAACATATCTTTGCCTTTTGGCTCATATTTTGCTCCAGAAACCATACTAACCATGTATTTTTCAACTTTGTTTTAATATCTATATTCTATTTTAATACCCATATTCACAGGCAAAAGCAAACACATTCACCAGTTCAGATAAGAGAGGGTTTTTTTTCTGAAATACTTGAATAGAATCATAGAATATCCTGAGTCAAAGATACACACAAGGATCTTCAACTCCTGGCCCTGCACAGGACAGCCCCAAGAATCCAACTATGTGCCTGACTTATCTAAATGCTTCTTGCATTCTGGCAGCCTTGATGCTATGACCACTATGGGGAGCCTGTAATTTGATGGGGGGAAAAAGAATACTAGAATACTAATAAAACTCTATTCCCAGGATTTATGAAGAAATACTAATAAAAAAACACAGGAAAATTTAGGTGGGAACAGGAAAGTCCTTATCATTTCTACAGATGGGAACTCCAGAATCTATCAGTGCAACCTGTGACAATGTTTAACCAAATTTATTCTGAAAAACACCTTACACCTAATTAATATGTTCTGTGTTCCAGCTTCCATCCATCACCTATCATTCTACCCCAGTGCACCTCTGAGAACACTCTTGCCCTGTCTTCTGTACATCCTTCCTTTACCTGGATGCAATCAGAAGCTGGCCCCTCCTGACCCTTCTCTTGTTGCAGTTAAACCCCCTTGTTTTCTCAGCCTCTTTTCACACCCCAGGTGCTCTCTAGTCTTCCTGGCAGCCCTGCAGAGAACCTGCTCCAACATGCTGATGTCTTCCTTGTAGTGGGATGCCCAAAACTGGACATGGCACTCAAGGTGTATGCCCAAGAGCTTCAAACAGAAGGGATGAATCACTTGCCCTGATTTGTTGGCTACACCTTTGCTGCTGCAGCCCAAGGTGCAGCTGGCCTTTGCTGCAAGGACACACTGCTGACTCAGAGAATCACTGAGTATCACAGTAATTCAGAGAATCACTTAGGATGGAAAAGACCTCCAAGCTTTGCAGATAGAGAGCTTTGCAGATCTTTTTCTGCAAAGCTGTTTTCTATCCCTGCCTGTGTTGTAAGAAGGGGATACTCCATCCCAGATGCATTTGCAAATCATTTATGAATTTGACTTCATAAGGTTCCATTCAGCTCATTTCCCCAGTCTGTGCAGGTCTAGGTTCCAGTAGCCTCACCTCTTATGAGACTACTGGATTTGTCAATCTTTAAAATTAAATATCTACAAAAACTACTATATATCCTTTCACAATAAGTCACCTAAATTAGATCTAACACCGACGGCTGTACAGGAAAACTGTAATTGCAATTTTTTTTTACTTGACCAACACAGCAGCAGCTGTCTACCTATGTCACAATGCATCCCAGCTATTTCTTCAATTTTCTTGAAATGAAGGATTTTATAGGTTTATCAATTAGACTTCCTGTACTTTTATTTTCAGTGAATTTGCAAAAATTGTATCTACCTAAGGAAAACATACGTTTCCTGGTAATAAAGTGTGAATAACATAGGCATTTCTAAGGGTGACAACTTTACTGGAAAAAAGCATATACAAAGCAGGTATGTTTTCCACATTATTCAGTTTATTACACTGTATTTTTGCTACTTGTAAGATACAGAAACGTCAGCATATTGCTTCAGTCACTCAGGCATGAATGCCAGTCTCAAGAGACTTTCAGTAACAAATGGCACATCAGTTCTACCAATTTCAGTAGCAAGTAGTAATGCAGTTGAGAAAAAGTTTATTGCCTGACCAATTTGCAAATGCTGTGCTCAAAGAAGAAAAGTAGGCTAGGCTTGTGGTATGCTCCTCAGTTTGAACACTAAGGCTTTTTCAAAAAAACTACCCAAAACAACAAAAAAAACCAAAGAAACTGCTCAAAACAGTGATAAAGTCTATGAAAAGGAAACTTAAGGATTTGCTAACAGTACATTTCTTTAATATGTACTTAAAACTATCAGAGACTGAAGAACTCTAAAGATATGCTGGTATCTAATTGCCCCCCAAACCAAAGGGAGTGACAGACTGATAGGTCTGACCCAGAAGGAATAAGCACTTTAGCCAGAGAAATGGAGCAGCATAAAACATGACTTGTCTCCTTATGGAATGTATCATGAAATTTTAATACTCAGCAGGCTGACTAATGAACTGTTCAGAGTCTGCCAACAGAGAAACTGGGGAAGGGAAGAGTTCACAAGTTTTGGCCTAAGCATTTTATTCAGTTTTATCAGAAGCGACTGATTCTGCCTTTGGTTCACAGCCAAGTACTTGTTCCTGAAAAGAATGTGCTCAAGTCCTTTTTAGCAAAATTCCTATTTGAATACAGTCCCCAATCCCCTAAAAAAATGACTACAGATCAAGTATATGTCAAAGAATACAATGCTAAAGAAACTTTCTCAAATCTGGATGACCACTGTCAGCACAGCAGTCAGAAGGATACTTGACTTCATTTTGTATTTGTGTTAGTTCTAAGCCCCTCTAATGAGGATTTAGAATTTTTTGGACAGAAGATTACTCAATTAATACATATAGGATAAACAACAACCTAACAATATTAGATTATTATTTATTTCCCCTTTATATCACTTGCCAAGGCTAAGGACAGTTATCCAACTGTAAGCTTTTGATGTTATCTTCTGCAAAACAACATTTCAGGTATTTCTTAAAATGTTTTTAGTTGAAATGCTAGAAACCGCATATGTAAAACATTTCAAGTGCAAATTACAGAAGACAAAAATTTGCATAACATCTCTTCTGTTATTCTATTCCATTATTCTTCGGTTATTCACTGACAGATTAACAGTCCAATTATTAAACTTCTTGAATAACTGGAGTCTCAGAACTCATTCTGAGTCATCTGACCTTGGTATCACTGATAACTCAGAAGTATAAATTTATCAATAAGAAAAAAGTTCACCAAGGAAACATCTCCTGCACAACAAGAAATTTCCCAACCTTCATACCACTGACTGGAATAATCCTAAAATAACAGCATTATTCAAACATACCTCATTATTACTCAATTACCTTATTATTACCAATTATAATTTAAAGTTATTTCAGATAACTTTCTCAAAATGCAGTCATAACATACGTAAAATTTAAAGTGCTAGAGAAGCACACTTGACATGCCAATATAGGCTGTGCTTAAATAATTTTAAGTAACATACTTTCTCTAATGTTAACAAGTCAAGATGGTGACAAACATTATATAAAATAAGAGTTTATCTTAAGGAGTTAATTTTCACCTGATTTATTAAGAATGCTTACATTTAAGTCAACTTCATGTACAGCTTATGCTGAATTAGTGAAAGATTTTTCTGACTTCTGCCATTTTAATTGAACTTGCATTCCATATTTTTGTTACATCTTTGGCATTCTACTGAATAATTATTTCTTACTTATGGAAAAATCATTCACTTGATTGAAGGGTAGTTTGAATTGCTTAAACAGAGGAAGTGATCAATGCTTTTTGTAGTTTTGCTACTATTATCACATAAAACTTTGCACTAAGTTTGGCATGTTATACTTAATATTATCTATTCATATTTCCACTGATAAAAAAAGAACACATGCCTATACAACT
Organism: Vidua macroura; assembly: GCF_024509145.1. Lineage (NCBI taxonomy): Eukaryota > Metazoa > Chordata > Aves > Passeriformes > Viduidae > Vidua > Vidua macroura. The sequence continues at coordinate 81,730,748 of NC_071571.1, read as the reverse complement.
TATTTTTTCCTCAATTCTTGAAACTCAAGTACCATCATCTTCCATTTATTAGGTTCACTGAGAAAACAAAGAAACACACTTATCAAGAAGCTAAAAAATGCAAAGTCTTCCCTTCCACTAAATTAATCAAGAGATCAGTTTCCTTTTGTTACAATTTCTTAAATAAACTCATCATCCTCCAAACAACGTTCCAGAACAATTTCTTAGAGTAAACCAATGTTTACACAAAGAGAGGGATTATATCTCCTCATGAAGATGAAGATATACCTGACATTTTGAAGACAGGTCAGCAGCTTCACATAATTCATTCTAAACCTTTTAATACCTTGAATTATGATAAAATTATGGTTAAACAGGTTCACAAAACTTATCAACACATCTCTGCAATTAGGAAGCTAAAAATATTCAGCTGAAAATTACAGCTGTATTGGTAGTGGAAACAAGTTGCTGAAAATCCATTCAGACTCCAGCAAATCAATGAATTCCAAATGTGACTACTATTTTGTTACTGAACAAAGAAGATACAAAATTGCAAGAAATTTCTTTTTAAAAAGCAGGTCATAATGCAAATTTTCAAACTCTACTAAAATCTCATGCTTCCTAGTGTGTATTATTTTTACAAAAAAAATCAAAATTGTTCTTGGTGATAATTCATAACAGCAACAAAATTTACTAATTATAAAGATATCAACAAATTGTACATTACCTAATGCTGCTCATGCTTCCAGTTTCTGATCCAAGCTTACATCTCTCCAGCTGGCTTGCCACAATCTGACGTTCAGCCTCAAGTTCTCGAGTCAGTCTCTCAAACTGCAGTTCCTGAAAAAAGTAAGTTAAACCATTTGCTTTGACTTCTCTTGAGATAAGGAAGGAATTTCAGCACATAAAAATGAAATTTGTGCAAGAATTATTAGCTTAATATCTTATAACAAAGTTTTCTTTTTTTCCTTTTTTAACACATTCAAAGTTCACATTTTTGTGGTGACACCTACTGGTTCCTTCATTTATTCTAACGATGTATGTCATAGAATAAAACTGTTTATCAGGAAAGGAAATTCTAAATATATTAAATAATTTAGCCTACAGAGTTCATGCAGATCTCTCAGTAACATAGAGAGCTTAGCAAATTGACCTAAATGTGATCACGAATAAGTACAATTTGTGTTACTGAAAAAAAAAGATGCTAAGTTCTGTGGATAATCTAATTTAAGTTTCTGCACTTAAAAAAATAACCATCACAGTATACACCAGTGAAAGAAACTAAATGGAAGGTGTGTTGATATGGCCTGAGCACAGCCTATTTTCTGCAGTTAATGATGTGCAGAAGGGAAATTCAAGTAGTTTTGGACAAAAGCTGTGCTTAAATTCCTACCACTAATTTAATTTATTTTCTTTTATTCTATCAAGGAAACCAAACCAGTCCTACCAGATAAGATTTATCCACAGAGCTTATAAAGGTACTTATAAAGTGGTGTTTTTATACACAAAAGATTCTTTTTGTATTAAAAAAAAAAAGGAAAACAAATATAATTAAAATCTCCACCATTTCTCAAAGGGCTACATCCCTCACATATTGTAGCACTAGTTTTATCAAATAAAAAAATTAAATACCTTTAGGGAGTTATGGTTATTGTAAATTTGTTGAATGTTGCTGCCCTTTCATTTTGATCAGTTACATTGCATTATTTTCACAAGTAAACAAAAATATCTGTCCTGCCCCTTTTATTTAGGTTTGTTGAAGGCTTAAGGAGAAATATCTTGAGAATCCATTTCTCAAATAATTCCATTATCCACACAAATGAATCCATTATCTCTTTCTCCCTCTTTTTTTTTTTCCCAAAACTATCTCCCTATAATGCAGAGGTATGGGAGGGAGTCCCTAGCAAGGTGCTGGGCAGAACAGCACTGGAAATTACTGGAGTCATGACTTATGCCCACCAAGTGACTTTGAAGAACTTAGTATTTGAGAGAAAGGAAGAAATGGTGGAAGTAGAGTAGGATTTATAAGTATTCATTCTAAGTCCTACCTAAAACCTCTGACCAAGTAATCAAGGGTAAATAAAGGCATTAATTTTTTTCAAATTTCTGAAATGAGGCAAATGATAACTGAAATGTAAGAAGGAACTGGCTGGTCATCATTTTGATTAATCCAGCTGGATCACTCCTCTTTGTTTCTCTTGCTGTTGTCATGGAATAACTTCTGCCCTGCACTACGAGTAAAGGGAGACATCTACATAGGTTATATTCAGCATGAAATAGCCAGTGAATACTTAAATGGCCACTAACTATGTGCCAAAGCCTGCTTAACTGTGAATTTATTATTCCAAACAAAGCTATACAGAGTAAAAGAATACCACTGAAAGTCAGATTGGTGTAAAGACCAAAACATCACTGCTCATTAAATATCAACACTACTGTAGTAATCAATAGTTCATAATATTCTCTGCACATTTTTGTAGTATGCAGAAACATCTTTTTCACTGTTGTCTGAAGGTACGATTAATAAAAATCACCTGACAATAATCATCTATTTCATTCTTCTTCACAGAGAGCATTTCTCTCACCTAGAAGAATCAATTGCCTGAAAAGCTGAAGAGACAGTTTATCAGCTTTCCAAGAGTTATAATTCAAATCCAAGTCTTGTTTGCATCCTTAATGCAGAAAGGATTGTAATAGAAATATTATTAAACTGTTGAAGAATTAAAAATCAAAGTGGTACAGTATTTGCCATGCCAGCATGCTTAAATCAAGGAGTGTAAGCCTGGAGAAATTTTGATAGTATAAAATACCCAAGAAAATCTAACTGAGCATTATGTTTACTTTCAAAATACAAGCAGAACTTTAACAGCTATTCTGTCCCACTTTATTTTTAAGCCACTGGATTCTAGCGCAACTATGCAAATTTAGGTGCTTAGCACAGATTTTCACCCAGTCAGTTCAGCTCTCACTATCCCAGATGAGGCAGGTCAGAAGTGCTCTTTGCTGTGGCTCAGCATGGGCACTTGTCTTACCTGCCTAGTGAGCAGGTGCAGCTGTCCCCACAACGGTGCTAAGAGAATGTTAAGCACCAAGAACTCGGAAACAAATGCTCCTCACTCTCTATGTTGCCCACTTGCCTTTTCTGAGACAAAAAAGTGCAGCTCCTTTTGTTCTTCAAGTCTAGTAGGAGTTCTCTAGTTTCTCCCTTTTGTCCATGCTATACCAAGCCAGCTAAATACAGAAATGCCCCAAACCTATTTTATGAAATATTTCAAAAGTAAATATTATTTTGCCTTTTTTTTTTATTCATCTGTCTGGATTGTATATCTTCTCATATCTTTTCTATGCTTTGCATTCCTTTGGTTAATCACTCTGGTTGACAACTTTTCCAGAAACCTTTTGATTACTTTGTCCACAGAATGTTTTTTTGCTCATTATTCTAGTCTCCAAAATATACTTTTCTACTCTTCACTCTATCATTTATTTTTCTTTCCTACTTACTGCTTTCTGTTTTTTTCTGCCTTCCATCTTTCTTTCGTTTCCTAGCACATTTCATGACTCATCCTCCACTAAATCTCTTTCAGTCCTATTACACAAAGTGCTACTCCAGCAAATGCCCAAAACTGATTGGTTTAAGGAGTTTCTCTCATTCTCTCTCTCCCTGGTTCCTTATTGAGGAAACTCTTCTGTTCTTAAGATGTACAAATTGATGTCTTCTGGCTTCACTGCCCACATAATTTAAGTCCTGCCCTGCAGAGATGATTAGAAAAGGGCAGTTGTATCTACATTACTCCTCAAGCAGAAAGCAGAGATGTACTTGATCACTTAAGAAAGAAATAACCTTGGGTTTCTAATACACCTAGAAAATGGCTAGAAAACGGCTAGAAAACATGAACAGGAACTTCACTACTGGCTTTTTAATTGCTACTATTTCTTACTTAATTATCTTCTGTCAGATGCCACCAGAAGTTAGAAATGAAAGAAAGGAAATAAAAGGTGGGGAGGTGGAATATGTACAGAGCCAAACAATTATAACTTCAAGAATTGTTCTCTACATTGAATTTAATAAGCAGTTTTCTTTGGTATTCCCTCATGCCCATGAAAAAGGTGCAGGTCCACAGGGTTGCCTTTGGACTGAAAAAAGGAAAGAAGAATTCAAGTAAGATTTGTGAACCTGTTTTCCCTTCATACCAAGAAATCCTGGCAGAAAACAAATTAATAAGCTTCCTTCTCTTTGTTTGGGAAGCAGTGAGAGTGACTAATATTTGAATAAATCCATATGTTTAGATTTCAAGCAGCTGTCATAGTGCAAGAAGACTGAAACCAGAAATAGCATTTGCTTACATTTTATAAAAATAATCAATGAACCTGACTCCATCATTTGTATTATTTGTTGTGTTTACCATCATTCTCACCAGTTCATGCCACGTTGCGTTATCTTCACAACTTTCTATTATTTATCTGAATCAAGCTAATCAGAACATCAAAATTAAAAAAAAATTACTACTCACTGATTATGCAAATCTGTTGTCAAGACAATTGCAGAATGAAGAATAGCAGAAACTACAATGCAACATCAAAATTAATTTACATAATAACATGTCAAGAGCAGCCTCAAGGACTGTGCTGCAAAGGGCAATAATGCCAAAGCAAGTGCCCACGCAAAGGCACTACAAAGTGCAGTGACCAGCATGGCAGTCCTTAGCACTTGGCACCAAGAGGGGATGTGGGAGTGGGAAGCCACCAGAGATCAGAGATAATGATGTGAATAATCCAGAGAAATAACTCAAGAGAGCAACTTGGAAAGGGAAGAATTTCATGATAACCTTATCAAATTGTTTTGAAGTGATACAAAGTATCTGCTAGGGCCTGAAGTAATTTATGTTTAAAAAAATTGTATTTGTTCACAACCATGGTGGGGTTTATTTTGTAAAAATAATTCATTATTCTGTAGATGGCAATTCAATGTACTTTCATTATCAGCATGAGTTTTGTATTTATTCTCTGCAGCCACAAAAGCTTCAAGCACAATATATGACTTGAGTCAGGTCATAACATTTCACAGTGGGCCAGACACTGAACAAGCAAGATGGAGATCTTCACAGCCTTTGAACGAGTTAGGAACTCCTGAGCTCAGGGCATACCAAACCAGAGGGCATTTTGTTATTTTTTATGCTTTACATCTGATGGGCCATCTACTGTAGTGACCCATTTGAATGTTGGGAAGGGTAAAATAGGGAAAATAAATTTGGCTGGTATTTGGAGTTGATCTCATTTTACTTCATCCTTTACCATCTTAAAGTAATCCTTCAATCCTTTCTCAAAGAGATGTGTAAAGATGCTAAGCAAAAGACATAGCAAAATCAGTAATGACAGTAAAAAACAGCTAAAAAAAACCTAAAAAAAAAATCTGAATTTAGGCACAAGAGGCTCGCAAAATCATTGGGTTCCTAAGAATCTTTAGGTCATGACATTAAAAAAGGAGAAGTGTCTAGCTTTTGATTGCAAATACGCTATACAAAACCTAATTGGGGCACTGGTGATCATTTGAATCTTCAAATACAAACAAATAACAGCACTGATAATCCAGGTTGGGAATCCCTGGTGAGATGAATACAGGAAACCTGACTACAGCTACATAAATAAATTGTCTCTGGGATTGAAGTCTTTCAGAGGAATATGTTAGAAACCACAGAACTTCAAAAAGTACACAGGCTGTAGAAGTGTACAGCATTGGCTCTGCCTTTTTGTAACCTATTAAACAAGAAAAAAAAAAACACCTCAATTAACATCCCAAATATGTGTATAGATATATATATATATATAGCATCATGCACAATTCCATGTACTCTACATCTGTACACTCCACTGAAGGCCACTACTCAGAGTGATGTTGGCAACAAACTATTTTTAACCTACTGTACCAAACACACATGAGTAGCAAAAACTGGAGCATGTACTTCCTAAGGAAAACAGAAAAACCTAAGAAAGCCTAACTTGGCAGAAATATAGGGACAGATATCATCAGACATAAACCAGACCTGACAACCCATCCTGTAAATAGAAGGAAAACAGAGTGTCTTCAAAACAGGAAAAAAACACCACTAGCAATGCCTCTAAACATCTGACACTAAATGTTGTTCAAAAGCTTCAAAACTGGGCTTTAGAATGCACCACTCAATATCTTTCACATTCTCTACACTCTCCATTGTTGGACTGCATTTTCATTTGTTCTGTTCTTATCCTTTTTCACTGGATTGTTTCATGCTTCTATTATAGTGAATAACATGAGGGATGAGGGGTGAGGGAAAAAGCTCACAGAACGGTAATTAGATAAGCAGAGAGGTGGCAGATTCAGAAATTCAGTGGTGGGTATGGATGTTCTTGCAGAATCTCAATGGAGAGATGACTGCACCTATAAGCAAGTCCAAGTTTCCAGGTAACCAACCTGAAGAAAGCAATTCGTACACTGGAGGGCAGGACTACCATTCAGAGGAACTTTGACAAGCTGGAAGAATAGGCCAGCAAGGGTGTCATGAAGCTCATAAAAGAAAAACAAACAGTCCTGCACAGAGGATGGAATGCCATGTAGCAGTACAGCATCTCCCCAGGAAGGACCTGGAGGTGTAGTGGACACAAAGTTGTGATTTAGCAGCACATTCCTGTGGTGACAATGGCCAACCACTCATTTCACTGCACTAACAAGAGAGCCACTAGCAGAACAAGGAAACAACTGAACTAACTATTCCCTTTTATTTGCGACTCCTTAAGCTGCATCTCGAGTACAGTGGTTGGCTTTGGGCCACCAGGACAAGACATGATGGGATTTTGAAGCAAGATGACCAGAGGGCCACAAAACTGGTCAGAAGATGAAAGCACACATTATACAAGCAGAAGGTAGAGGAATTTGGTTTATTTAGCATGGAGAAGAGACCATCTAAGGAGGATGTATTTTACAGAATCTCTAAGACTAGAAAAGATCTCCAAGATTAAAAGTCCAACCTTTGACCAAATACTGCCATGTCAACTAGACCACAGAACTAAGTGACGCATCCAGTCATTTGTTGAACACTTCCAGGGATGACTGTTCCAATGCTTAACAATCCTGCCAGTGGAAAAATTCTTTCTGATGCCCAACCTAAGCCTGCCCTGGCACAGTTTGAGACTGTTGTGCACTTGTCCTCTCACTGGCTGTCTGGAAGAAGAGACTGATCCTCACCTTGCAATAGCCTTACTGTCAGGCAATAGTAGAGAGCAACAAGGTGATCTCTGAGTCTCCTTTTCTCCAGGCTAAACAACCCCAGATCCCTCAGCCACTCCTCATATAACTGACCCTCCAGACCCTCCACCAGTTCTGCTGCCCTCCTCTGGACATGCTACAGCCCCTCAATGTCATTCTTGCAGGGAGTGGCCCAGAACTGAACACAGGATTTGAAGTGTCCCCTTACCAGCGGTGAGTACAGGGGAACAATCACTGCCCTGGTCCTGCTGGCCACAGTGTTGCTGATACAGGCCAGGATGCTATTGGCCTTCTTGGCCACCTGGGCACAAGCTGGCTCATGTTCAGCTGCTGTCAATCAATACCCCCTGGTCCTTTTCTGCTGGGCAGCTTTCCAGACACTCTGCCCCCAGCCTGTAGCTTGGTTGTTGCATACTTTCACTTCTTTAAGGCGATTATAGTGAACACATCAGCAGGCCCTTGCCAGGCATATGCAGCAAGCAGACACAGGCAACAGTAACAATCTGCAATGAAGTAAATTCTAACTGAACAAAAGGTGAAAGAATAAACACAAACAAAAACAATAATTTAAAAAAGAATCCAAAACCAAACAATGCATCAAGGGTAGCGAAACAATGGAACAGGTCGTACGCATAGAATCTCCATTATTGGAGATTTCAAAAGTCATCTTCACATCTGATCTGACACTGAAGCTAGACTTGATTGGAGAAGACCTCCAGTCTCTTTTAACCTATTTTCTCCATGATCCTGGAACTGATGAGCTCTGAATATTTTTTTCAAGGCTTTATGCTAAGGTTATTGATTAGATCAGAGGCTACCAAATTCTCTGTTCATGATGATTACATAAAGACATATTTCACTTGATGTAAATGCTTGTATTTTATCAGCCTGAATTTCTCTAGCTTATTCCTTCACCTGATTTGACTGTTTTAGCACTCCCATGCTTCTTCACAAGAGATTAGCATGGCAGCTAGGCTATTATGCATATGGATTATTTATGGGATAAAGAACTAGTTTTGCTGATTACAGTGTTTAAAAATAAACTATTTCTTCATTTTCATGCAAGATTACTTCAAAGAAGTCCCTTTTATGCCTTTAACAACTTTTATAGAAATAAGGCCCTATTTTATTTTCTATGTTTAGGATCCTGATACAAATATGGTGACAATTGCATTCCACGGCATTGTTTTAGCTCTCTAGGCATACTGCCCTGTTCCTCTGTGAATTGCAGGCAGGCCTTGCTCTCTGAAGGCACACTGCCCAACTGCTTGGACTTCTGTTCCTAGGGAAATTGCATTATTACTTTCCCAACATAATCACCAAAGTTTTTAAAATTCCAAATGGTCCTTTTTAATGCCATTTTTTCTTATCTGTTTTATGTTCAGCTTCAGTCTTTAAGGTCTTTTCTTCTCATTAGTTTTTATATCCCTTGCCAACACTCCCAATGGCTCATCACTCACCATGACTCCTGTGCTAGTCCACTTCTTCTCATGCAAACTACTTCTGTCCATAAAGCAATAAACTGTAAGTAAAAACTTTAAGAGTGTTAGGACAGGATTAGGACTACTATGAGCTTTCTAAAATAAGTGCTGTGCTTCTCCACCCTCTGAAGTAGCAATTTAAGGAGGATGTAAGATGAAATTGACTTTCTACCTTACTAACTTTGACCTGCTTTTTTTAGGGCTTTCTGTTATTATTTGCAAAGCTCAATGTGAGAGCAAAACAAATTGTCCAAGTGGTAGGCCTTCTCCGAGGAGAGCAAAAGAAGTAGAGCTGGAGTTTAGTTAACAGACCCAGACTCTTCAGTCTTACATTGGCCTGAGCTTATTATTCTCCTTTACTTCTCAGCTGTCCAAGCATATATCTAAGTGGAAAAGGGTAATTCCATTTACAGTAGCAGCTCTTGAAGCCTTTACATTCTCAGCAAATTTAATATGCCAGACAAAACTGCGGATTGATTGTTTTTTACCTTGATTTTCCAGTACATATCTGCAGAATAATTTTATTGAAGATGGAAGATGCTTAATTATACATATATTTGTATAGTTTAAAGACATGTGAAAAGCAAAGGAAGTTGAACAACACGGTCACAAAATGTGAAACTTCTAAAAATGTCCCAGTCACTGAAGATCTAAGAAAGCCTTTTTTGGTTCTGACAACATCCACAGGTTCTAGTTTCCCTTTCTTGTCTGATGAGATCTATGCTCTTTTGGGCAATGTGCCAAGATGCCAGCATTAGCTGCAGAGCTGCCAGAGCACACACCAACATATATGCACGCCAGTGACACACAACTTCTTGACCAATCTGTCTACATGCTTAGGGATCTGAAGTCTTCTCCAGCATTTTATTCATGGAGTTCTCCAGTTCCCTATCTATATGCCTCTGAACTAGTCTTCCCCTCCCAGAGTTTTGAGAATACACATCATCCTAGGTACTGGGAACAGATGGAGAGCCAGCATGATAAATCATTAGCTTTACACTTGCCCAAGATGGTCTAAATGAGCAGCCAACTTTTCCCTTTCTATTCTTCTACTTGAATTAAGGAAATTATTTTGATTAATAATTTTTTCTTTTTATTTTCCTCATTTTATGAGAAAGACTTATTTCTCAACACAGACATAGACTGTAAGTACAGCATATCCAAGAACACACTCCATATTTTGCAATAATCCGTGAATTTCTGAATTAATTACGATACTAAATCTGAATATTGCCATGAGTAGCTATTAAAAAGCTGGTCATTAGCAAGTTACTAAGAGATTCAAAAGTTATATAACAAAGCAAGATGGGCCTTTTTTTTTAAGACAACCTAGCACATGCAAATGAATACCTATAGGATTATTTTTTCTTGTCTTGAGACTAACAACTTAGAAACTTGATTTTCTGCACACTTGAGACATGCAGTTTGCTACACTAATTGAATGTGGATGGACTTTCAAATAAATATAGGATTACATCAAAATTGTAAATTCAGCTCAAATACAGAAATGTTAATAAACAAGAATTCTAGTATTCTAGCTGACAGTACACTGATTAGTCAAATAATTAATTTATTTCTGCTACTGAGTACTATTAAGTGCTAAAGAAAAAAATTCACAGCATGGGCTAAAAAAAATTTGAACTCAAGGACTGCAAACCCTTGAGATTCTCTCACAGATGATTCTATGGCAGTCGCAGTTAACTTTAATAGTTTTTGAATATTTCGTCTTTTATTATATCTTTTATTACAAAGAAGAGAACTAGTAAAATAATTAGGCAATTCAATCCTTTTCTGGCTACCCTACAGAAATACCAGTTTCAGGAAATTCCCAGCAGATTCATATTGTTCCTTATGAAAGAGAAAAGCATTTAGTAATGAAAATGTTAGTTTTAAGAAGTATCATTATGATCTTATTCTCCTAATTTCTGGTATGAATAGCTCATCTTTTGAACAAAGTAAAAAGGTTCTTATAATGAAATTATAGTCTAAAAATCACCTGTTTGAAAACAAATAGGTAAGGAACATGCATACTTCAGGGTAACACTTGTAGTATGGACAAGGATAGGTAGGGAAAGAGCTTAGAATCAGTAAAACAAACAATCTCACTGAATAAAAATTCCTTTTATGGGTCAACATATGGGTTGATGCAGTATTGAGTTGGCAGAGATGTAGTTTGAAAGATGGGTACAAAATGCAATAGTTCTGGGAGTCTTCAATTACCCCAACACTTGGTACAAAAAAAAAGCAATAAAGTAATATGATGTGGCACATAAGCTGAATTTTAGATAATATCATACACAGATGCTTCGGATGTCCACAGGAAAAAATTAAATTCTTGACTTGGTCAAGCAAGGTAGTTTCACATCTTGCAGTTGAGAAGCCACCCTTATTGATCACTCTGTCCTTAAATCCAACATCCCCACAGAAAGCAGAGCATCTGCCAGTTAGGAGCCACATAAAAAGAGAAAATTGTAAGAAAAAATGTAAAAAAAATTGCTTAAAGCTAAAAGTAAAGTATTTAAAGACACTAGGGAAACTAATTATTGGAAGTGCACGATGAATATACAGAATCAAGGCAGTGCATCAAGAAAAGGTCAAGACACAAAAAGTTAGTGAGGGCAAAGGAAGATGTTACCAAAAAAACCCCTCTATTTCTGAAAGTTGAAATCATCTTCAAGTGAAGAAAATATAATAGCGTAAATGTTGACAGGTTAAACATAAGAAGACAAGACAACACAATATGATTTTAAAGGACAAATAGCCAAAAGCATCAAAGCAACCAATAAATATTTCTCCAAATGCATCAGGAGCAAGAATCTGCCTGGAGAGTCTGTAAAACCACTGGTGAGGATATAAAAGGGTTCACTGAAGAGAAACCAAATTAATCCCTCATGGAAATTTTTACTATTTTATGGGAAATTCTCGTGCTAAGAAATCACTGAGGGAGTATTATCAGAGGATCTGCCTGAAATTGAAGTGAATAGGTCATGAAACAAACTGACAAAACAACCTGTAGCAAATTGAAGACCAGATGGTATTTGCTCAATAGTTCTAAGAAACTAAGAAATACACAGCTTAAAAATATAAGATATTGAATGCAATGACAGTTTCAGGGGGATCTAGAAGACTAGACCAGCAAGCCAGATAGTCTTACTGGGCAAATAATCAGAGTCTGTAACACTGAACAGAATTTGTGGCCTCTAACATAAACATTAACAAGTTATTTAGAAGGTTTCTGCATGGATAAGTATTTTCTTAATTCGGAAGTCAAATCAGGAAATAAATGGTAAATTCTCCTAGCTGAAGGTGTCCACCAGTGAAGTTCTGGTGCCATGTTCCACACTGCTTAATACATATAGAATGACTTGAAACAAGAAATGAGCAACAGGTCAACAAAGTTAGGCAACCATAAAAAGTTAGGGAGGACAGTAGGGCTGAAGGGCAACAACACTTGACCCTTCTGTATTATCAGTGGTTTGCCATTTGCTTTGTTGTTTCTTCTTGACACAGAGCTTTGGGGCCTGACATTAGCCAAGAAGAGAGGCCAAGTGCCTCAGCCTTTTCTGTGCCATTTTTGATGAACTCGCTGGCCCTTATCAGCAGCAGAGCTATATCCTTCTTGTACTTCTACTTGCTAACATACTTGCAGAAACTCTTACGTTACTCTTATTATCCCTTGCTATTTTGAGTTCCAGCTGAGCTATTGCCTTCCTAATTCCATCTCCGTACACTGAAGCAGTACCTCTATATTCGTCTTCGAAAGCTTGTCCCCTTTTGCACTGCTCCAGTGCTCCTTTGCTTGTTTGAGCTCTTTTGGTAGCTTGGTGCCTTTCCAACTGATTTCTTTTTATGTCTGCTCCTTTTCCTGCTTAGGGGGATAGACTGCTCTTTTGTACTTCAAGAAGCAGCTGCACTGGGAAATCTCCCAACATTCCTGAGCTTCTTTGCTGTCCAAGACAGGTTCCCATTGGATCCTTCCTAGAAGTTCCCTGACTGAGTTGAAATATGCTTTTCTGAAGTTCAGGTCTTTATTTGATCACTTGTCCTCCTCAAGTCTTTGACCCCTATGATCTTAAAGTCTCTGCAGCTGCTGTTGACATTTTTATCTTCCAACAGGTCTTTATTGGTAAACATTCAGTTCAGAAGAGCACTGTTCCTAGTTGGTCCATCCACAACCACATGAAGAATCTGTTGCCAACGCATCCTGGAAATGTCCCAGATTGTTAGGCACCACTATGCTGTTTTCCCAGAATGGTTGAATTCCCTCTTGAGAACCAGAGCCTGAGGCCTCTTGGAAGCGAAGGTTTGATCCACCTCTTCTTCCTCACCTAGGTCCATAGCAGACACCACGAGATTTCTCTCAATAGCTCTGATTTTTACTCAGAAACACTCTACTGACTTAAAAACAGATGAAAGATGATGACTCTTTATGTAACAGGCATGCTTTTGATGGTTACTAAGTACATCATAACTTCACTGGGTCATGGAAACCTGAAAACAGGTGGTTTTTGAGTATTAGAAGACAGTATCACACATTATGGCCCTGTTTCTTACTCTTTAGTCAGCATATACTTGAGGTCATCAGTGAAGACAGTTCATCTGACCAACAATGGCTGTTCTTACTAGTGAAACATACATTTATTGCCATCAAACAGATACAGAAAACATAATGTATCAGGTTTTTCTACAGAAAAATAGATTTTAATCCTTAAAACATCCAGATTGGGAATCCAGGCTATTCTTTCAATAAAACACTAAATGGATTTTGCTACCGAGTTCTCAAACAATCAATCAGAAAGATTCCAGATTTGTATTACTCATTGTAAATAAAGCAATGAATAGAATAGTTAAATATACTGGACTGGATTTGCAGTTATGCCTCTGGGAGATCAAACACAGAAGCAACACTTGCTGCACTCCAGAATTATCATGCCTTACCAAGACAATTGTGCTGCTTCCACAATTACAGCACAGATTTCAATTCAAAGACTACTCAGTTGCCACCAAAATGATGTCGAGGAAACTGTCAGTAGATGAAAACGGAGAGAGGCATCTCTACAGGGATGCTCCTTACAGAGGGAATATCAAAATTACTGCTATGATACAATTACAAAATAAGAGAGACACAGGAATCATTGTTACTTTCATTGATTCAGGGGAAAGAAAAAAGAGGGAAGAGAGAGTGAGTAGAAATAATAAATGAATAAATTTGTTGTATGACTTCAATCAGAATATTTCATTGACAGAACTGTGAAAGTCACCTTAAATTCAAGTCTTTATTACAGCAAAACACAGTCATCAAAACTGCATCTATCCCTGTGGAACTGGGTTCCTGCTAGGAACCTTCTAGCAGCATTGATAACAGGTCCAAGACCTGTCTCAAACAATGCATATTACTAAAGCCCCTGATTCCAAATGCAGAACAAGCAAGAAGGAGTTGCAGCTCTCTCTTTCTTTCAGGAAAATAAAAGGTTCATGATGTCACAGTATTGAAAAGGAAAGGCAAAGTAAATGGAAACAAGCCATGCATGCAAAATTTTAAACTCAGTGTTTTAAGTGAATTTAATGGCAGAGAGGGAATTCAAATTAATTTCCAGACATGGTTTCTAGGCAGTGGTTTAGAGCCATACTGTTCTTTACCCTGCCTCCCCATCTTAAATCTGACATCTCTTCCCCCATTGGGAATTTGGACTGGGTAAAATGAGGCTGCTTTCCTCCCCACACCTGGCAGCAGCTGAATGCCACACATTCCCTCTTCTATGACTCCAGGCACTGTTTCCCTGACAGCAACAGGAAAGCCATTCCAAACTGGTCTGGGAGGAAGGGAATGAGAATCACCCCTCCAGCAAAGCTTCCTTTCACCTCCCTGGACAAGGCATTCTGAGAAACAAGGGACAAGAGTGAAGCTGATTGCATAGCCTGGGAGAGACCGAGGGCCCGGCAGCACCCTGCAGCCTGAAAATCTCACTTCATGCCTGGTGAGAGTTGCTGAGGTTCAAGCCCATGTGATGTGGTGGATGGAGCGTCCAGTTTTGCTGGTATGTGGGAGCAGATCTGGTATGGCCCGAAAGCATTTGGCTCTCCCACTCTCCAGGAGCACATTGACTGTAGAGCAGATGGATTTCTGGCCATTCCATGGCTGAGGGGAAGTAGAGATATGTACTTGCCATGAACTGAAGCAGCACAAAGGGAACCTTGTTTTTACTTCACAAATCAGAAAAACCAAACCCGTGGTACCAAAGTTTTAGCTGGATTTTTCAGCATCTGAGAACTGTGGATGTGTTGGGATTACTTGTCAAAGCCATATGCTTTGCACAGTCAAACATCTCAAAGACAGAAATGAGATGTGATGTGACACTTCTGAATGATCTTCACTAGCCTGAAATAATGAGAATCTGGAATTGCAATCTCTGCTTACACAACGTAACTAAGATGCAAGATTACTCTGTCTGTTTCCAATCCCCAACCTGCTCACAAACCAGGATGTAATGCATCAGCACTAGACATACGCCCTAATCGTGCATGGCAGGCACCTTTAAAGGATCACAGGAGTGTGGAGGTAGGCAGGGGCCTCTGGAGGCCACCTTGTCCAATTCACAGAAGGCCATCCTAAGCAGCCATCCAGGACCATGCCCAGGTAGCTTTTGAATATCTCTAAGGAAGAAGAGCCTACAATCTCTCTGGGCAACCTGTTCCAGTGTTCAGTCTCCCAGTAACGGTGTGTCTCCTGGTGTTCATACAGCACCTTCCATGTTTCAGTTTGCATCCACTGGCTCTGGTTCTGTCCCTGGGCACCACTGAAAAGAATCTGACTCCCTCTTCTTTGCACCCTCTGTTCTGATGTTTGTACATATTGATGACTTCCTTCCTCAAGCCTTCTTTACCCCAGGCTGAACAGTCTCAGCTCTCAGCCTTTCCTCAAAAGAGAGATGCTCCAGTCCCTTCATCATCTTAGTGGCTCTTTGCTGGACCCCCTCCAATACGTCTGTGTCCGTCTTGAACTAAGAAGCCCAGAACTGGACCCAGTGCTTGAGGTGTGGCCTTACCACTGAGAAGAGGAGAAAGATCACCTACCTTGACCTCTTGGCAACACTCATCCTCCAGCCAAAGACACTAGTTACTTTCTGTGCCGCAAGGCACATTTCTGTCTCATGCTCAACTTGGTGTCCACTAGGACTCCTCAGGGCCTTTTTTGGCAAAGCTATTTGTCAGCCAGGTAGCTCCCAGCACGTACTGGTGCACGGAGTTACTGGGCATAGCCTTGTCTGAAACTAACCTTACCAAGGTTACTGAGGCAAACACATCATTCCAGAAGCAGCAGAAGTTGACCAGACAGTTTTCAGGCACAGTGTACTAGGTAACTTTGTTTGTGCCATCAAAATTACTCTCCCTCTCAGAATACTGCTGTAGTAAAAGAGAGCTTTTCTAGAATTTTTCTCTATCTAATCAGAGTGAGACGTGTAGCTTCTTCCTAGTGTGCTAGGAATGGGTAGGCTATCCAATTATATCAATATGTGAGAATATTGTTTTATTTTCTGAAATGATCATAGATGGTCCAACTTGTCTTACCTTACAAAGTTTATTCTTCTCATCTCACAGACACTCTAATTTAAACCATAGCCTGTGCCATGCAAAACACTAACTTTCTCTAGTCTGAGAGCTGCACTGGATACAGTCCTGAGAAGCCTCTTTGCTCAGTAAGTCTGGCTCCTTGGATTCAGACCCTTTCGAGGAGAGTATCACCACACTGGAATACACAAGTACCAGAAACATTTGCAATGCTAAACTGTAAGAATACAAGAAAAGCTACTTAATTTTCTGGACCTGTTCTGTTGTCTGTTCCTTGTGTATTTTACATTATCCAATCATGTGACAAGCATAATGTGACATCAGACTGATTTAACAAGTGCTAAAAATTTATATAGCACAAATTTTTTGTTTGGCTTAAAAAGGGAAAGTACATATATAGAGTACCAAAATCAGGATTTTGAACCAAATCTCACCTCTATTGAAGCTTCTTTAATATTGGGTTACTTTCCCATCCCTAAAGCTTGATTTCTATTTAGTAAAGACTGTTTTATCTTATTACATGGCTGGCAAAGTGTATATCCTTTCCAGAAGCAAAGTCACTGAAATTAGAATGAAAGAAATAATTTAATGGGATGCACTCTACTTCATTTGCTCAAACAAGAGACTGCATTGACCAGGAAAGACATTTCTCTGGCTCATGTCCATTGCAAAGAAAAGCCAGAAAGAGAGAGACAGAGAGAGAGAAATACAGCATACCCTTCCTTGAATACATTCATGAAAAGTGGGCAGAGACCTTGCAACAATGTTTGAGATGTCTCTGACAACATCATTGGAATATAAAGCACCTCTAACCACTTTTCATATCTTTTTTTGGAAGAGCAAAGTCCTCCAACAGTGTAATACCAATTAAAGAGGAGGACTTTGAAAATTAAAGCCTTATAAATCAGTTTCCTTCCCTTTAAGAAGCTTCACAAACACTGCAGACAGTTTCTACCTTTTGTTCCTCCAGCTCATGTTTGATACAGGAGCCCTTTTGGATCCAGTACTTGCATAGGGTACAGTCTCTACAGACAATCCTATTTGAAGTTTGGCAACCGGATTACTGTCAGGACTGGACAGAGGGGGACATAACCTCCTGGAGGTAAGCCAAAGTGCATAGGCTTTGGGTTTTTTAGGATTTTACCTTCTTTTCCTGAATTTACAGAACACATCTCTCAAGCCAGTGACACAGGTTTTGTACCTGCTAGTGAATTTTCTGCACACCACTGCTTTGGGCATGTTTGGTGCCACGCTGGACAATCACTTTCCTAGGAAGACAGGATGACAGGTGTCTCCATAGCAACTGAGTACACATGGCTCTGGATACAGTATCTCACATAAATAACTTGCAACTATGGGTTCCCTAAAAGAAAATACTCTACAGTTAGAATTCCACTAAAATGGAAACTACAAAATTATTTACAGTGAAACAAGCTTGAGAAGCAGTCATGTGAGAAATAACACTCCAAATAATGGTTAGCATAAAAACTATGTGACCTAAATTATAATTTCAAATATTTCTAAATGAGAAAGCTTTGGATAACTCAGAAACTGCAACCACTGAAAATGCTAACTTTCTAATGACAATGACTGTATGCAAATGATCTAATTACAAACATCAACACACAATGCCTTGTTGAAAAACAGGGAGAAACATTTTGAGCAGCTTAGGAAGAAGAAAAAAATTACACTTTGAAAATATTACTATGCATATGGAATAATGAGGCCTCATAAAAAATGCTGCATCTTATTTACTAAAATTTTGCTGTTTGATTCAGATGTTAATTTCGTGCTGCATTAAATGAATAGCAGATAAACCCCCTTTCCTTTAAATGTTCACATCAGCTTCAAAATTATAGTTTAATACATTTTTTGAATTAATCTTACAAAGCACTAAATTTAAATTTGCAAGCTGCGTTGATCTAGAATTTTAAGGAGTTCTAGTAGTGGGAATGAAAAGAGACAGGAGCAGATAATAGAGACAGGATGCCCTACCCATGCCAACAGGACCTCCTGATGACAGAACAGCTGGATACACCACCACTTTTAATTATACATAAATGGATCAGAAGAACAATTACTCATAAGTTAAACATCTGCCTAAATATTTTCAGTAATTATTGATGCATTTTATATTCCACAGAACAAGTTGAGTCAACATTCTATTTCAGTAATTTCAGGAGTAGCCATACTTCTGGCATAGACAGTACAGAATATAAAAATCAAAAGTAAAAGTTATTCAGTTAGATAAACCTAGAGGCTTTTTTTTTTCCTAAGGGTGACATTTGAAAATTGTGCAATTTATCTTCTGTCTGTGAAGGTCTGAAGTGTCCAGTCACACTGCAAGAATACCCTGTTGTATGTCAAAACCATAAAGCAATTCATCCCACTGTAGTCAAACCTAGCAATTCAATATATTTGGAAAGAAAGAGTAGGGGGAAAAAAAAAAAGGTTAAAAAAAGGCAAAAAATCCTGCAGCTAAGGCTGCAAAATATGGCTGCTGCACCAGGCGAACTGTTTTGCAAGATTAGCAGCCTGCCATAAAATCCTTCTTTGTAAGAGAGCAAACCACAACACGACAGTAGATAAACTCCATTACAGTGAATTTAAGTACATGTAACCATGTAGAAAGAATAAGCCAAACATCTGCCCATGTTTTTTCCTATACTTTGTTGATGTTGCTATCATCTGGACACATTATCCACATGTCCCCTGAAACCATGTATTGCCAATTTCCATCAAATGGTATTACACCTGCTGAAGAGGGCAGAACTGATCGACTACAGCTTCTCCTGCTGTTGAGCTCAGCCAACAAGCTGTTTCTGAATCCTGCTCATGTTTCAGTAAACTGAGCCAAATTGATTTTGTTTGTAAACTGATTTTTTAAATTAGTTTTCAAATTATTTTTTTAAATACTGTTTTTCAAAGTTATATTGTGCCTTACTGGTGCATGCTTCAAAGCTTCAACTAAAATCAGTATGAAGTGAATGACAAAAATCATAATGAAAATTACTTCCTTTATATATAAAAAAAAAACTATGTCATGCACAAAGATATTCTGAAACAATAAGGACAGTGCTGCCAAACAGTAATGACTGGGCCTCCCATTCCCAGAAAAACTTTCAATCTGTTCACAATGCTTGTTTTTTTTTTTTTTTTCAAATTCCCTTTCAAATATACTGATTTTTAGGTGGAAGAGTGTTTTGAGATTTTTTAATAAACCTACTCTGCCATTCAGAAAAATCAATCATAAATGCCAAGTCCCAATGCTGACTGTCTCAAATCTGCATCTGACTTCTCCCTCCAAATAACAAAATGGCTAATTATTCTTAAAAAGCATTCCATGAATATTAACAATAAAAGTTTAAAGGAAGGAAAGGCAGCAACCCACATAAGGAGGTTGTGTAAGAGCTTGGAAAATGCACCTATGTCCAAATAGGAATTTCACTGATTTTATGGACAGCTGTTTTACAAGAGCCAGTACTAATTAAAACTTAGGTTCTGTCTCTTTCCTGTCTTAAAAATGTTAAAAGATTACATTAGGAGCCCCATGTGCAATAAAAGCCTAATCACAAGGCATTTTAGAGTTTGTCTAAACAGGTATCCAGAGTCTATTTGAAGGTCACAGCCAGCCAAGCAGTTTCTTTATCTGCTCTATCCTGCAGCTATGCCACAGCCACCCCTATTTGTATGACTTCCTAACCCAAGGCAGTTATTTCCAGAAACAAGTGTCTGGACACTACCTTTACATTTGTCTAAGCTTATTTTCATTTTTAGGCATTATAACACAGATTCCAGAGAACTAAAAATAAGAATAGGAAAACAGTTGAGATTATTGTTGCCAGACTTTCTGAGTTGAAGCCCCTCAACACAGTACAGAAGGAAGCAGTGTAATGAGATACTAATAGTGAAATAATGTCATAGATTTTAAGTATTCAAAACCGATAGCAGGGCACAAACTAACAGTAGGATTCAATAATACCCAAAATCTTCAAATAAACAAAATAGCAAGTAAATCACATTTTGTCTGGAAAAAGAAGATCATAAATATGCAAAACCCACTTTAATCTTCATGCATATATAGACAAAATAAAGTCTTATTCAGATGGATGCAGATGCTATTTGTACATGCATTCCTGTTTAGGAGTAAATGAGTCCACTTATATCAAATGCTGCCTTTATCACAGCCATATATGCAATTTCCAACCATTTCAATAACTCAAAAAGAATTCAGAATGTCATTATAAAATAATTTCAGACACAGAATTCCTAATGAAAAACAACAAATAGTTCAATATATAATATCAGACAAGAAAATTACACCCCTAACTCAGAGAACTCTTCAAGAACCTAGCAAGACCCATTCATAACACATCAGTACG
Source organism: Vidua macroura (assembly GCF_024509145.1). NCBI lineage: Eukaryota > Metazoa > Chordata > Aves > Passeriformes > Viduidae > Vidua > Vidua macroura. The sequence goes on along the minus strand of NC_071571.1, from coordinate 81,710,097 downwards.
GAATGGCAGGAGTGAACACAGAACAAAAGTTTGGGAGAAGAAAGAAAGTGGTGCAGCACTGCTAGAATCACTGCTGTACTTGTTTACTCCCAATGCACCAATTATTCCTGGGGAAAAAAGCTAAGAGAAAATAATGACAAAGAAAACGTTCTGTTGCATAAGCGACAGGAGACAACTCTCAGAGCCAGGAGACCCAATGGAAGTAAGGCCATCCTGGAGCCTGCCAGAACAGACACCCTCCCAGTTGCTCGAGACTTCCTCAACAGTCTGAGATCAACCAGGGAAACACTTTTAAGCACATAAACACTTAACCCCAATCTGATTTAACATCACCTGGCTCCCAGAAACACTGGCTGCTTAGCACACTAACCAAACTTGTCAAGTTGCTTCTGGATTTTACTCTCTAAAAAAGCACAGAAGTGCAAATTCAAGTCAGAGATGTCAATATTTTTCAGCTCAGATGCTGCCAGCTTACTAGCCTGGAACCTAATCATCCAGGTAGTAACAGAAATGGCCTCAAGTTGCAATATAAGGGACTATCCTCCACTTGTGAGCACTTGAAAAATGACGGGTGGCTGCTTTGTAACTTACTTGTCTACACATCATAGCAAAGACTTACACTCCCAAGTATATAGAATTTTGCTATTATTTAAAACAGTAAGCATCTTATCCTATAAAACACCTCCACTTCTGTCTTAATGTTAGCAGTGCAGGAACATGGATAGCAAAGGAGTCACAGCCAAATTTATTCCCTCTATTTTTCCTCAAACATCACCAAGCATGTTCACAAGGCTGAGATCCCTTGTATCTTTCCAGATGGCAAGGCTATAAATATAATTTCATATACTTGAAGTAAACTCCTGATATTTCCAGAATATTAGTTCAGGTAACATTTTCTGCAAAGAGATAAATTCACATGTGTAATGCACATGCTCTGAAGCAATGCTATTGTGTCTGTGTGCAAGTCATCACCAACACATGAACAAACTGGCATTTAAAAAAAAAAAAATCTGTCATGATAGGCTAAAGGAGAGAGCTTAAAGATACAAGCGTCAAGAAGCTGTTATCACAAGAGTTTATCCATTAAAACAAATCCTGTGACTTTTAAGGAATATCTTCACATAATCCAGCACATAGTGTATTGCCATAATCCACAGGAAAAAGATGAATTTTGCCCATTCGAGTGTAACCCAGTCCTGAGATGCCAACAGGGACATTGCAAAGGTGCTTTGGGTGATGGATCTATCAACCCTTCTGCTTTAATCTTTCCTTGAAAATGTCTACACATTTTTACTACGCTGTTAAAATGGCAGCCTTTTTTCTTTAGTTGGAGGGACCAATATGTCAGCTAGATGTCTAAATGAAAAATATCACCACCTTTTAAGACTTTTTGTTTCCCCCTTCCCCTTACCTGCCTCCCTTGAAGCTGTGACCTAGTGTTAGCTCTTCAGCACAGAACTACAGCTACCAAGCAAATGAAGTTCTGGCCCACTCCATCAACTGAATCAAGGAGCATGTGACTGATTTACAGCAAGTTCTCATTGTACACAATTTACAGTACAGGCCAAACAGCTCATACGATATTAGAAATAGCTTATTTATGATGTGCTCCACAGGTTCATTATGACAATTTAACACAAATTTTAAAATATACTTTAAACTACCATTAAACACAGTGAAAATAAAAGATTGTCGAACTAAAAGATACTGCGAAAATAACAATTTCTTAGGACTAATGTTGTGTGAAAGGCCACTCTTCAGAGACAGACAACTTGTGCAAAGAGCACTGAGGGAGTATATAGATGCACATTCCAGGTAAAGTTCCTCTTTAAATACAGAGCTAATTTTGATATCATTCTTCATATAATTCAGCACTGTATGTGTATGTACATGGGCTTTAAAACAACTGCAGAAGCTTATTTAAGAGGGGCAATGGCACTTGAAAAACCCCACTTATAGGTATACTAAAAAAAAAATAACTTTTTTTTGTTGTAAATACTTATTAGAAACAAAGTACATAGGGTACCCAGAGCAAGAACTACTTTACAGTTGAAAAGTGAACATGTCATCCATGAAACAAAATTTAAGCAATAGTTGTAAAAACACAGGCAAAAAACCAAACAGAAAAAACCCAATAAAACAACAACAAACAAAACAAACCCAAAGACCATCAACAAACAAACAAAAAAACAAATAAACAAAACCAAAATCAAACTAAAACCATGGATTGCCAGCACATTACAAGAGCAGTAATGGGAGAATGGAGGTATAACACATGACCTTCTCAAAAGTGGATGCAAGTAACTCATAAGACAAAAATGACTGAGAAATCTATACACTCTGTTATGCTACCACTGAAGGAAAATTCTCCATCTCTGAAACTACAGTTTCAATACTTTTAATATTTTGGTACTGAAGACACAGTCTCTGTTATTTGTGATGAAAATCACAAATTATTGCTGGACCAGAGCATATATAGCCTTACAGTGAACTGAGGCATAAAAATAATTATGAAGAAGGAAATATGATTAATGCTGGGGTTACTCAATACTCATATATAGTATTAATCTCATACAGAAACAATTACATTAAAATAAAATTGCTCTAAATTCTTTTCTATATGTTTGTTCAATTAATAGATTAGGGAACACAAATCAGATCCTAGCACGAGCAAATCATTTACTGGAAATGACTTTTTAGGCATCTGTGCTTGGTTAAAATTAAACCCAAAATACATCAGTGTTTGAAACTTTATCAATGTCAAGCACACACCCTTCTTGTGCAATGTCTACCCTTATGACTGTTTAGAGGGGAACAAATAGGGTGAGGATGCCGTAAAATTATTTAGGAAAGCCCAAGGGCTTTTGCAGTTTATATATTATTTTCTTTCCTCTTTTAATTACATCCTTATGAGTGCATGATTCCAAATACAGTTTAAGCAGATAAAGCTGGTGACATTTCACCTCCTCCACAGGATATGCCAAGATGTGCTGTAGTTTACTATGGCTGAAGTTACTTAAAGCAGTTGTGTAGCAGTTGCACAATAAAAAGTACGGATTTTATTGTGCAAAAGCACAATAAAACATACGGATTCTATCAGCTCAGGCAAGTCTTCCATAACTACAAGGGCAACATAAGGCAAGGCAACACAGATCCACCTCCTGATAAGTAAGCCAATTTTCACTAATTTCAGTGGATCTTGATACCTCATTTTAAACCATCTGAGAACATCTGGCTTTGACTGAATATCATCAAGCTCATTAGAAAAAAAAAAAAAAAAGAAAGTACTAGAGACAGATCACTAAAAATATTTTCTCTGATTCAGCAGCCACGAACTTCCCTCCCTAATGGCTCCGAATTTCACATGAGAACTGAGGAACATCTCTCTCCTCAGCTAATGGCAGGGACTGGGCTGACAGGAGCTTTTTTGAAGGACTTTACCCATGTGACTGAGTATCAATTAGGTGGGAATTACTTAAAAAGAGTCATAGCTCAGCAGTATAGAGCTGTGAATACATAATGGCTTTGAATGCCACATAAAGACAATGAAAAACAACAGAGCCACTGTGCAGACTGAGGTGGAGAAAAGGAGCAGAGACCAAGGACAAAGATGAGAACCTGCTCCTAGCAGAAAGCTGTCATGGAGCCATTTGCAAGCTTGACTCTCAATTTGAAATTTGACTATTCAATTTGTATCACATCAAAAGCCAACTGAGAGGGTCAACTGGGGAGCCAAAAGAAATCCAACCTGAAATCAGGGCAGGGCAGACAGGTAGCACTGTAACATTTAAAAAAAAATGCAGAACTGTTTATTGGGATTTGAAGGGTTTTGTTTGTTTGCTTAAAATCTCTGCTCTCCTTCTATTTTAATTCTTTGTCTTTATCTATTGTCAATTAACCATCTCTTGCATTAGAAGAATGTTTTAGGATTTCTAAGTTAGTTTCCAGCAACAGCCTGACTTTCTCTATTGCTTAAAGGGCATCTTGTGACAACTAAGGGTTTCAAGACTTTAGAAGATAAAAGCATTATTAGAAGGTTCAAGCTAGACTGGGCTCAGCAATAAAATACTGATCCTTCTGACCATGGCCATTAACCGCAAAAAAAACTGTGTAATATTTCCAGTTCACATTTATATTGTTTTCTACATTTTAGTCAACAACACCCCTCTGACATTATTGATGATGCAGTCATTTTAATCCTCTGTGCAAGAGATTTGTATCAGGTATGTCCCTTTTGCACATTCATGAATTCTGTCAGTTAAGAAAACTTGAGAGAGTTGGAAACACAGAAAAGCAAACTTATTAGACATCAGATTTACTACAAATTCCAACTGTGCAGTGGGTTCACCAAATAGAAATGAGCAACTGCACAACCTGTAGAAGAAATGCTGTTATTTATTTATTATTTATATTATTTATATATTATTTATATTTATTTATGGCTGGGCCATCCAGTAAGCTGGACAAGCAGTCTGCCCTTCTCCCACCACGGCAACCAACATCATCTTCAAGCCACCGTACATGCAAACATCACAAGGAATGGGTACTTGTGCCAGGTGAAATAGTCCTGAGCATATGCCAGAACAAGAGCCTATATATACTAGAAAGCAAAGGCATCTTCTGCCCCCAGTTTCCAAATTGACTGCTCGGTACCACTCCACACGTAGATATCCTTATGCAAGACTTGTACCAAGTTAAGAGAATGACAATAATCAGTATTAATTAATTGATTACATAATCAAAATATCTTAAACACACAGTGTACACCTGCTCAGTGGTAATATTACTTAAAAGAAGTCAAGTTGTCTTTAAAAAAAAAAAAAAAAAAAAAATCAGTATTCATCACTACCAGGAAAACTGATGCCAGAACCAGGAAAAAACCCCAAAAATGTGATGACATCTGAGTGCTTGCTGATCACCAAACAATTTAATGTAATAGCTCAACAGTTCAAAAACATAATATTTCTCTGCCTATAGTTTTAGAAGAAATTGTCAATCAATGCTTATTGCAGTCTCAATAGATTTTTACAGAATTCCTTGGCACAGAAGAGAGACATGCCCCAAGTCTTAGCTTCTCTGACAACTGCCAAAGCTGCAAAAGTTATTAGGCTTCAACATGTTTAATTCCACTGAGAATAAAATTTTTCAGGTTTATATGTATTCTTAACAGGAATTACATACAATGGTGATAGTTCCTTGGCAACATCCTAAATGTCTAAGTATTTTTCTTATTGACTCCCAAGTTCTGATTTGCTCCACTGTGTTGTGATAAAAGGAAGGACTTTTGCTGATTAAGATGGTTGTGCACACTGTCATTAGAAAACGTTAGACACAGGGTATAATAAGTAGAGCCTTACTTCAACTGACTGAGAGTTGTGTTTCCACCTAATTTTTCTTTCAGATACCTAAAACTGCACATTTTTGTAACACTCAACACTGACAGAGACATTTTTCATGTGTTCACAGGTGGGAGAACAAAGTTTCTACTTTAATTTTCAGGTTAGCTTTTTCAAAAGCCAATTACTGGAATAAGCATTCTGAAGATGCCATACAAAGGCCTTGATCTCTGGCAGAAATTATTCATAATAGCATGAACCCCATGCTAAGGGTCTTCTGATAGGATCTCTTTGAATCTTAAAATTAAATAGTTAAATTTGATATTAAAATTTCTACAACATCATTATCTACTAAAAGAAAGAAATAAAGAAAGCTCCCCCACAAACAATGACCTCTTTCACACAGTTTTAAATGTAGGGATAGTAGCTTTCATCAAATATGTTATATACTCTGCCATATGAATGACATGCTCAGAGTCAGCATTTTAAATCTAATCCATGCTGATAGATCAAGGCTTTCCATTTTCTGTTACCTCTGCCTCTCATTGTAAGTCAAAGCAAGCACCTAGTTATTTAAAATAGAGATATACGTACAGCGTGTATACATGCATACACACAAATGCAGCACATCAGTATCATGGACCCAGGCATGGAAGGCTGCTTAAACATGCAAGGAGAGTTTATCATGGTACAAAGAAGTGTGTCAAGAACTTCTAAGTTAGCAGGTTATTAGGATGAACTTTTACCAACGACAGAAAGCTGGTTTATCACACTTCTCAGTCACTTCAGCAACTAAAACACTAACTGTGGGGTTTTTTCAGAAAAAGAAGAAAAATTAAATTATACCTTCTGCTTACAATTATCTTAATGAAGAAATGCTTAAGCTACCAAACATTAATAGTTAGTGTACAAAAAACTCTTACCTGTATAATAAAATCACCAAAGTAATTCCGACTTTGCCTTGGACTTCCAAAAAGCAAGAAGTACACACATGGTTGAATTAGCTCAGTTACTCAGAAATCAGTGGAGTAATACCAAAGATAGATTTGGCCCATTATCTACCTATACAGCACAAATGAATAATGCAAATGTGTATGCAAAGGACCATGAAGTATCTCAGCTTAGCAGTGCATTTAAAATGTATCACTAACTTTCAGCTTCTTGAAATATTTATCAACCCCAGGAGGTTCCACAGAGAGCACACTGTATTAGGAACTTCACTGAATTTTTATTTCTACACCTGACTCAGAGGACTTTAGAAAAGGAGACTGGAATTAACTGCTGTAACAACTTCAGGTACTGCTCTGACACCACAGGCTTCACGAGCACTTCATGAGTGTTTCTAAGTCACTTTAATGTTCTTCCCAGCGTTGAGACCAACTGGGGCCTTTATGCAGCACATCTTAGGAGGGAGAGGAAGAAGGTACCCAGTTTCTTCACACGACTTCAGAAGCAACTAAAATTAAACTGTCTGCAATTAGAAAGCTACTGAAAGAATCCACAGTAAATGAGCATGCTTTAAGATACCACAATCAACTGAAAAAGACCACAGAGCAAGTTAAATTGCCTTACTAAAATCAGTCTAGTGGTACAAACTAGTTAAAATGACTAGTTGGATCAAGTGGGAAAAAGCTTGGATCAATTGCACACAGCACTTAAACTACTGAGCACTAGTCAAACGTTAAATTTGTTATACAATATTCTTTTTTGAAACAAAATTTGGTCTTGAAGTAATTACGGAAGTTCTACTGGTCTAATAAAGATGGGGACATCTGAAGAAAGATTAATACTCTACATTACGAGAAGAAAAAAAAAGGAAAAACAAACAAGCCAAACCCACACCACAGAACATCCCAGCACTGAGCTTAACATTGAGTAGCTATACCATTTTGATCTAGAAAACCTTTTGTTTCCTACTTTAACTGATAAAAACTAACTATATCAGAAAAAAATTCCCCCAAAGTAATGTATTTCAGTCCTTATGGACTTTGGGAGGATACATGTTTACTCCTTTAATTGCACAAATGCAGTCACCTAGTAAACAGTATTACTACACGTCAAGACACTCCTGCAGTGTATTGATTCAGGAAAAATACATAAAAACAACATGCTCTAAAAACTCTCTTTTTTATTGTTAGTAGAGAGTACTAGACATAAGGAAGGGTGGTTTGTTTTTACATTTTATGTATTTCATTTATTCAGCCAAAAGATCAAACTATTGAATTGTTACCTTAACAAGCATACAGATCTGTGTCAAAGAAGGCTGTCGGGACTTTTTCCACACAACTGACTTCCACATGAAATTCATTTATTTAATCCCTTAAACAGTCAGTCACATTTCCCTGGGACATGGGCAGCACCAGATGAAACTAGCAAGTCATAACCATGCATTATTTTTACTATCTGTAATGAATTTCAAATTAGCTGATGCATAAAAAAAAAAAATCTATCTGAAAAGCCCAGCAAAGTCTGAAAGGCTAAATATAATTATAAAAGATGCAAATCCCGTTCTCACCTACATAAGACTATAATTTGAAAAGAGAGATAACACTACAGTTGAATATATGGTATTTTACTGAGAACATTTTCTAAGCTGAAAGTACAAAGCAACAGGTCTGCAAACTCAAAAGCATGCATCTACAGAAATATATCTTCTCACAATGAAGATCGGCTGGTTGAATTATTATAACTCAGTGGAATTACTTACAGCTTTCCTTTAGACGGGTCGCACCAAGAAATAACCGCGGTCAAATCAGGTGTTGACTGAATAAGAGCACGAGGCATTTGGGGAAAATAAGATACTGAAGACTAACATTTACTTTCTTGCCTTTCCTGTGAACTCTAAAATGTGGCCAATTTTGCTACCTATTTACTTTTGGGTAAGAGACTTACAGCATTTTGCAGTCGAAAACGATCGGAAAGACATTCAAAAGTGCCGTTTTAAGACAAGTCATAAACCTTTCCACGAAAGCTCCCATTCCATCTCACACAGGCGATCCATCTTTCAGGCTTTACCTTTTGTCGCCCACTTGTAAATTAATCTCCTGAATCAGTTCGCTGCGCCCTGGGAAGCCTCCTCGCCGCCGAGCCGACTTTCCCTCCTTTCTGGAGCGGCGGCTCAAGCACCTTTACTCTTCCTTTTTAATGCCCCTCCTCTCCTTTAAACACTTACAAAAAGAAACTTGGGGACAGCAGCGGCCGCGGCCGGCGGTTCCCAGCGGCGGGCAGAGCGTGGGGCCGACAACAACAGGCAGCCCGCGCCGCCGTGCGCTGAGGCGGGCGGGGGCCGGGGGCCGGGGGCGCGGCCGGGCCGCGGGCAGCGGCGGCAGCTGCCGGGCCCAGGGGCAGCGCGGGCGGGCCGGGGGAGGCGCTCCGCGGGCACAAAGGGCTCCATGGCAACGGCGGGGCGAGCCCCCCGCGCCCCCGTCACCGCCGGACCCGCCCACGCCGCCCCCCCTGCCGCAGCGATCGCGACGGCGGCTCGGGGAGGCAGCCCTCGGCGACACCGGCCGGGGAGTCGGGCGGAGGCTGCAGCCCCTGGCCCAGACACACGTCTTCAGCAATTGTTTATCTTCCACCAGAGTGCAGATCAATCTTCACACAGAGGTATAGTCATTTAGGTTTTCTAATAGAGGAAAGTCGATAAGCTACTAGTGAACAAACTGGAGGGCTGGGCAATCACCAACCCTGCGAAGTTTAACAAGGGAAAGTGCTGGATTTTGCAGCTGGGTCGGGGCAATCCTGGGTCTATGGGCGGACTGGGGAACTAGAGACTGGAAATCAGTGCCAGGGAAAGGGACCCTGGGGATCCTGGTCGATGGCAACTTGCATCTGAGTCAGCGGTGCCCTGGCAGCCCGAAGCGCCAACCCTGTCCTGGGAGGCATCAGGCACAGCAGCACCAGCCGGGCAAGGGACGGGATTGTCCCGCTCTGCTCTGCACTGGGGCAGCCTCACCTCGAGTGCTGGGGGCAGGTTTGGGTGACACAATATAAAAAAGACTTTAAGCTTTTACAGACCATTCAAAGGAGAGCCACGGGGATGGTGAAAGGCCTTGAGGGGAACCTGCATTGAGGACTGTATGAGGTCACTTGGTCTGTTCAGCATGGAGGAGACTGAGGGGAGACCTCGCTGCAGTCACAATTTCCTTGTGAGGGGAAGCAGAGAGGCAGACAGCGATCTCTGATCTCTTCTCTGTGGTGGCCAGTGGCAGGAACCAAAGGAATAACTTGAAGCTGTGTTAGAGGTTTAGATTGGATATTAGAATAAGGTTTTTCACCCAGAGGATTCTTGGGCACTGGAAGGCTCCTCAGGGAAGTGTTCACAGCAGCAAGCTTGACAGAGTTCAAGAAGTGTTCAGACAATGCTCTCATCACATGGTGTGTGATGTCTTGGGGCTGTCCTGTGCAGAGCCAGGGGTTGATGTTCCTTGTAGGTCCAATCCAACTCAGATATTCTGTGATTCTCCGCATAGTATAACTTCACACTGAATGGATTTAACTCCACATCAAGTTTTACAGGTCTTATCAGTCTCTTAAATACAAAACATTACATTTGGGGGCACATATTCTTTTTTTAACTTTTCTTTTAAACTTCTGCTTTGCAGACTGTATGACCTGAAGTTGTCAAATTTTAAAATACACAGTCATTTTTAAAATAGAGTCATCTAGAAAATAAAACTTACTTTTAGACATGCGCACAGCACACAATTTTTAGATGTGTACACAGCAATGGGTGACAAGGTCACAAGCTAAGGGTTAAGTGCCTGGCCCAGCCTCCAATGGGGACAACTCTGAGGCTCCAAAGCACATTGCTAGGAACAAATCCATGTACAGCATTACTTGCCACTGAATGCAGCAAGACTTCGTGTGCACCCTCAAGTCTGAGAGCTCTTGGGTCAAGGATCAAGATGCCAAAGGTGGAAATGAAACTCAATCAATAATCATGACAAATTTCTACAACCCCAGGCAAGACCCCCATAGGTGTAATTATGCCCATAAAAGATTGGTGTTTTTGTCGGTATGGTGCAAATGTTAAAGTGGTTCAATTATTCTGCTGAAGTCAAAAAGATTTAACTTGCTCCTAAAAATTTCTTGCTAAACTGCCTTATTCAGTACACACATTTCCATTGGTCAACATCTCTGTGATCTGAATGCTGGTGGAAAACAAGTGTTCTATTATTTTGTATATAAAGATCCTGTCAGGTAAAATAGCCTTCCCTTTCACATAAACATTAAGTTTATTACTCAAATAGTTCATGCGAATAAAATGTCAGCTTAGACTCCAAAATGAGCCCTTCCCAAGGTTTTCAATGTAATTTTTATCCCTATTTTAATTTAAAAAGAATTCCGTGCACACAGCCTTTGTTATTTGCTGCCAATGATTAGGTAAAAGGCTGCAGGACTGGACTAGAGGCTTGCATTTTAGCCTTTCCTTAAAATTCCATATTCAATACAGATCTCAAAAAAACAGCTCCTCTCTACTTACATAGAGCCACCCCTTTCTCTGAACCCCAATGACCATGTTCTTAACATCCCCTGTCATTAATATTTACCACTTTTGATTGGGAATCATAAAATTTCACTGCACAGTTCAGTAGCTTTCTCTCAAAATGTCACAATGAAGCTGAGATCACTTTTTTTTTTTGATTGGACAGGACACAGCATACATGTTGAGAAAGGAAAAGAAGCATTTCAGGGCCGGAAGGGACAAAAAAATAGCTGACTTGGCTTGGGTTTGTGTGTGCTGCTTGGGGCAGACACAGGTGCAAGGGTTGCCCCTCAGCTTCCACCCAGAAGGGAGGGAAGAAACAGCACCAAAGCAGGTTAAGAGGTATAGCATTAGAAACTTATTTTAAACACCTGCTGAGGCCCAAGAAATAATAATAGTAGTAACAACTATAGTAATAATAATAGTAATAATAATAATAATATTAAAGGGCACAATCAGCTACTTATCCCAGAAACTTTTGGAAAGTGAAAATTCAACAGTTAATTGTATTTCTAAAATTTCAAGGAAGTAAAATGTTGCTGGGAGCAACGGATAAGTCCTTTATTTTAGCTCCTGAATGGCAAACCTACCAGCTCCCTTGTAACTCTGCCAAGCTGTAAGTGTCATTTAAGGAGAGCAATACAACAGCTTATTGTTGTTCTCCAGCACTGCTTAGGATGTAGAAAGAAGACTGTTTTTGATACATTAAAGGTCACAAATAAATAGCAATTTAATAGGAAAAAGATCTACTCTACATGCAAGAATATCTCAAAGGCATAGTTAATTACATAGCAGCCTGAGCATGTTCTCTTTTATTAAAATATTGTGAACGGCCATCCTCTTTCATTTCAATGAGCTAATATGCATCACCACCTCAGAAAAGCTCTGTTAAAAAAAAAAAAAAAAAGAAAACAGGTACTATAAAGTTACTGCATCTATTGCAGCACTGCACAACACTCAGGCCATTTTGCAGTACATTTAATAGAGAAATTTAACCAATCAATACAATTCAAAGGGATTTCACTCTCATTGCCAAAATCAATGATTGGTATTAAAATGGATTGCCACATATTCATGAACAAGTTGTTCAATCATTTGACATTTGTGCAGATTGCTATCTTTATATAAAGTGATTCTGTCCCATAAAACTGATTTATAAAAGTGGAGGAAAACTATTCCCATTTCAAACCCATATACTGTTACTGTATAGGGGTGGAATACCTACTTTTTCTGAATCACAGGAACTCCTACACACATAAAATTGATCAACTCCTTAAGTGCTCTGTTGATATTTGACTCATTGTATGCTGAAGTTGTGTAAACTTTGAGAGTTTGAACAGAGAGAAACCCTATAATTTATTCCTGAACTACTGGAATAAAAGGAAAACTGCATTTTAGCTGGAATGCTGAGAAAGGAGATCAGGTGTCTGATTTTTCTTTCATTGATGCAACACAAGAACAGTTATCTCTGTTCAATTCAATGAATTCAGTGTTTTTATGCTAACATCCACACCTTACTTTAATCTACGCAAGTGCCCATTCTCCTTTTTTTCATGTTGGCTCATCAAGAATCATTTGAAACATCTCCAAACATCAAGAGTGTGGATTCATTGTAATTTGACTAGGGTGGTAATTTGACCTAGGTGGATTCATTGTAATTTGACTGAAAACATCAATACCGAAATCTGTGTTTTCAGAAAAGATACATCTGTTAAACATTTCAATGCAATTGTACTAAGGCCAGAGTTAAGGGTTAGCTTGTGCTATCCTTAATGTGTGTAGTGAGCCAACACTCATGCACAGGATAAACTGCTGTACCTGCTAGAAATAAGACTATTTCATTGAAATGAAATAAAGTAAATAATGATATTTACTGAGGTAGTTTCTGTACTGAGTTGTGGTAGGTTTTTTTTCCCTCCTAAAACCTTTCTAGGGGTCTCTTTGCCTTTCTTCTGCTAGACAATCTATGCATATGCAGACAGAGATTACTCCAGAATCTCTCCTTTTTCTCTACTAACATTTTTTGGTCTGGGACACTAAGTTACCGTGAAATAGTCCTGCAAATACTGCAAAACTTCAGATGTTTTTCAGAAGCTCAGGCCTCTGTCAGAATATCTTACTATATTTCACTCATGTTTCTCTCTTGATTTAATAACTGATGGAGACAACCACTCTAAGAATAAGCAAGGGGTTTGTGTGATACTGGGCATGGTGGCCCTGCAGATCCCTACAGTTTTTCTTCCATGACATACTAAGCTCAGGCAAATTGAATAAACAGGGAATTTTGTTCTTGCATAATAATGAAGAAAACCTTTTTCAGAGTCTGAATAGACAGTAGTAGATAGCACTTATTTCCACCAGCTTTTGCTCTTTATGTTCTGTACCACCAATGAATAACAAAATTATTTTAAAATAATATTACAGGCCACAGAATCTTTAAGACTTACTCTGTTTCCCTGTTTGGGGGAATAACCAGTTCATTAACAAAAATCAAGAAGAGAACATGCCTATTTGCTAACTAGTTTTGTTAAAAGAACTACTAAGACATTTCCTACTGCTTTGTAGCAGCTTTGAGGAAAACATTATTGCTATATGTTTTTAACACTCAGCAAGAACTTCACAGAATGTGAGCCACTTTTAAGTCATAGAGTAGAAAGCAAAACAATTTCAGAAGGCATGCTGGAAATAATCCCAGTTTTTTGGAGAGAACATGAATGAATTACCTGGGCTATGCAGAGCCTTGTCACAGAAAGCTGCTCTGAGCCCTGTATTAGAGAAGTGGGATGGGACAAAAAAGGGCAAAAAAGAAGTAGGTTATTCCACAGTGTAATCTGCATGTTTTTTTCTGTTGATGATTTAATCACCATCCAAACCATGGGATCTGATAGATAACATATTCTCAAGAAACCCACACCACCCACCACTCATAGGTGGTGCTCAATGGTCAGTTCTATTCTGTGCTACTTACTAATCTTTACTCCTCGCTATCATAAAGATGAAATGCAAGCATGAAAAGGGGACACAGAAGCCATGACGCTGGGGATTTTTTCTCCCTTATTTTCAATTCTTGGTTGTTGACTTATGCAGAGAATATAGGAGAAATTGAAGAAATTCTCCCTCAAAATAATATTCTGTTTCTACCATCTATGTGCATTTATGGTTATATTGCAATGAGCACAAATGAGACTGGTTTGTAGCCTGCAATTTGTTTATAATATTTCATCTTGAACATCTATAGTTAGAACAGAAGAAAATTAGTACACTGGTAGGCATTACTGCTAGGTAAGTCATCGAGAATAGTTTCATTGCCTGTTCACAACATGAGAAAAATTTACTAGATGCCCAGTAATGCAGAATACAATGCATTAGGATAAGAAGAAAGAATCATAGATTTGTAGAATAGTTTTGGTTGGAAGGGATTTTAAAGATCATGTAGTTTCAACCCTCCCCTCCATGGGCAAGAACACCTTCCACTAGACCAGGTTGCCCAGTGTGCCATCCATGTTGGACTTTGAACAGTTTCAGAGATGGGGCATCATCCACAATGTCTCTGGGCAACCTGTTCCAGTGCTTCACCACCCACATTGTAAACTAATACCTAAACTAAACCGGCCATCCCTCAGCTTAGGGCCATTCCCCCTTGTCCTGTCACTACATGCCTTTGTAACAAATCTCTCTCTTGCTTTCCTGTAGGCCCACTTTAGGCACTAGAAGGTGCTATAAGGTCTCCCTGAAGCCTTCTCTTCTGCAGGCTAAATAGTCCCAATCTCTCAGTCTGTCTTCATAGGAGAGGTGTCCAGGCCTCTGAGCATCTTTGGGGACTTCCTCTTGGCTCAGTCCAACATGTCCTTGTCTTTCTTTTGTTCGGGACTCCACAGCTGGATGCAGCAATGCAGGTGGGGTCTCACAAGAGCAGAACAGACAGGCAGAATCACCTCCATTCATCTGCTGGACCTGCTTCCTTTGATGCATCTCAGGATACAGTTGGGCTTCTTCTGGGCTACAAGTGCATATTGTCAACTCACCAAGCTTCTTGTCCAGCAATGCCCCCAAGTCCTTCTCCACAGGCCTAGTCTCAATCAATTCTCCACACAGCCTATATTTGTGCTTGGGATTGCCCTGACCCAGATGCAGCACCTTGTGCTTGGCCTTGCTGAACTTCATGAGGTTTGCAAAGGTCCACCTCTCAAGTTGTCCAGGTCCTGCTGGATGGTATCCCTTCCTTCTGTCGTGTTGATCACATCACTCAGCTTGGTGTCATCAGCAAAGCTGCTAAGAGTGAACTCTGTCCCAGCATCCATGTTGCCAACAAAGATGCTGAACATCACCAATCCCAATACCAATCACCAAGGAACACCACTTGTCACCGGTCTCCACTTGGACTACCAATTCACTTCCCTCACATCAAATTGTTAGTAAAGATTTCCTGATCAAAATTGATTTTTCAAATTTGATGCCAGTTCAGAGTTCGTGTTCACATCCGTCTAGGACAACTTTAACAAATGTAGAGAGGGAATGTGCTCCTGTTACATGTGCATTCTTATTAAACTTCACTTCAACAATACAGAATCCTGGAAAACCAAATTAATGAGAGGATGTGCTCAACTGTATAAAATGTTGGAGGACTGGGTTATGTGGACTACTTTCACTTGAATGATAGGATCTTTTTTAGTTAGTATTTACTATTTGAATAGAGAAATCCTCAAAAGTTGCTGTATTTAACCACAAAGAAAGTCTAAGGCTTCATTGGAAAAAGATTAATCAGTATTGGTACTAATAAATGGAATGTGAAAATGTGTTATTACAGCCATGTACTCCATTGCTGGCGTGGTGATCAGTGGCAGAAACAATTCATCATCACAACACAAAGCAATGTCTGTAATGCAGCTTCAGTTGTTTCGTCTTGTATGATGTATACAAGCATCAAGAGAAGTTCAACATCTGTGATGCTGAAGCTTTGTAACAGTCAAACATTATGATGAGTTTTCTATCAAACTAAAAAGAGTTCAGGACTCAATACTTTGCACAGAACAAGTGCACAGCAGCAGCAAGTGTCATATAGAGTCTTACACAGTGTCACTTCTTCAGCCTCCAAGTCACTTTGAACAAGTAGAAGGCTTTTGAAATCTGACTTTGTGTCACAAGGCAAAGAAGAAATATATCCTTTTATCTGGGAATTCATCTCTGACCAGAAATAAAGACTTGCTGCTGACAACAGGTTGTTTTTCTTCTCTTTCTGAATATAAAAATACAGTATGGGTCAGGTAGCATGAGGCTGCTTTCTGCTCTCAAAAACATCTTTAAAATGAAACTACACATTTAAAGAATGAAAATTTGGGTTTTCAAGCAAACCAGAATATAAACAGGTTAGGAGCTGGTAATCAAAGTAACAACGCAACAGAAATCCATAAAGGGAATGGAGAATATTGACAAACATGCTTTTCATTAGAAAAGACTTTTTTGCATCAATTTTTGAATTAAGAAAATCAATCAGAAGTGAAGATATACTGACAGCAGCATGAGGAAGCAGCAAAAGTTCAACAGAGAGAAGTAGTGCAATCAATTTGACCTTGTGTCAGACACTTTACCAACTCCACAGAAACTGGGTATTAAGCAAGTACCCATAAAATAGGTTGAATTATTTAGCAAGTGTGGGACTTTTAAATCAACTCAGGCCATGATCTACCTGTGTTGGCAAATCCAACTGCTCTGGAAAACTGAATCTCCCAGGATGCAGCCATTGTTTGATGGGAGAGCAAGAATAAGGAGAAGTTCTTCAGGACAGAAAAGCCAAAATCTGTGTTCAATTCAATTAGCTAGCAGATGTAACTAAAATTTTAGATGGAAAGACAGAAGTATTTTTAAAGTCAAACCTATGGGAAAAAAAAAAATTGGGGGAGAGTATAAATGAGCATAAAAGGTGTTTCAGGCTTCTCTTTTCATAGTTGCACAACTCCACTTTTTCATAATTACTGCATGGTGCTGACTTTTTTTTTTTCACGTATATTTAAAATGGACATTGTAAAATCATTGGGCAGAGACATAATAATGTTAACAACTCTTCTTTTTTCATGCAAAATTTCTTTGACAGCTTGGCATATAGTTAATCACTTTTTAAAAACTGAATGCACCCCAATGCAGTGGACCTAATTTTTTAATCTGTCAGCCAGAATTTGTCATTAACAAACTTTTAAAAACTGATTAAATACTTTGCTTTTTTTCCTCAAGCTTGTGCCTTGGCAATGGGCTGAAGAAAATGTGTATTTCCAGCAAGATTAATGAGCAATTATTGGTTGAGATTAAACTGCAATAGAGATTTAATGGATTTCTGTTTTGGCTGTAGAAGTACTCAGAATAAACTGATGAATGATTGCCACAAATGAAAACAAGTTAACCTGATCAGAAGGGAGTTGTGGAGGCTGAGGGATAAAAAGAGAACGGATAAAAAGCTGGGGATGAATCTGATGTTCAGAAAGGCGTATGAGACACTGATACTACCAGAAAAGAGAGAGAGACACCTGTTAATGACTGCACCCACCATTCCTTTCGAGGTGACAGCCATACTAACCTTTCCTTGCTACAGCAGTCATATCAGGTAAAAATTAAATCTATTTCAAGGAATTATTTTGGACAATCATGACTGCTTGGCTACTGGAGTTTCAGTTTAGGTTTTTAATCAGATAAGGATAGAAGTGTAGTTTTGGTTTTGGTTTGGTGTGGTTTTGGTGTTTGGGTTTTTTCCTCCTAAAAGCACACAGTGCATCTGTTCCATAAGTTTTATTACAGATACAGTGATTTTGTAGAACAGGAAATTATGAAGTATAGTCATATATTACCACAGCAAGTACTAAAGGCCTCACATTCTACCTGTTGAGTATTTCCAGCAAAAACCAAGAAACAATGTTATGTACACCCAAGAGAAAGCAACTTGGACAATGATTAACAGACCAATTAAGTTACTTAAACTTCTGCTAACATTCTCCAGTCAATAAGGCATTCACTCTAATAACTTAACAATGCTACATTTAAATAACATCCTTTTCTCACTTTGTCTTCACTCTGCAGCTCCGTATCTTTCTTCTCAGTCACTTCCTTATTCTTTCCTGCCACTTTGCTCTCCTTACAGTAAATCTAATTCCCTTAAGGAAAAGCAAAAAAATCCCAGCAACACTCAAGCACACAATTCCTTCCCTCTGTTGTCATGTTATCTCTCTGCCTATGTCCTCAAACAAATGGAACAATATTTTGTGAAGAAGTAACACCTACTGCCCTTTCTGCACACACTGTTGGAGACTATGTTGCTGGTTACTTATAGTGCAGTAAGCATGAGCTGCAGTTTATAATTTTTTTAATCAAACTTACCTTCTAATTGCCTCTTTCCACTTCAAAATATGGCAGGAGGTTATTAGCACTCCAAAAACCCCAGTGCCCCAAAAACACACAACTATTTCAATTCCACCTGGAAGCCAGACCCACCGTTTCCTGTGCTACACCAACAGGCTGCAGTGCCAGACCTTCACTGCCCACCAAGGGCACACACCCTTTCCCATGGGTGAAGGGGTTGAATTCCAGCTCTGCTTTGAGCACCAGGTGCTGGTTCCAGTAACCATAAGGGAGCAGCAGGGCTGAGCTGCACTGGAAAAGGCAGAGGCATGCCTCCACCATGGACAGGGCAGTGTCCTCCCCAAGCAGGGTGCTGTCCTACAGCACCTCTTTTATTCTTTAAGTGTGACAGTCCACATAACTACCTACAATATCCTTCACTCCACCTTTATGTGTCCAGTAAACCACAAGTAACTTTGACCTAGTGGATCACTATTTTTCTGTGCAAAGGGTGCTCCACCACAATATTTTCTTTTCCCTCGTCACAGATGCCAAGAGATTTTGGTCATTGCCTCTCCCCATGCTGTGATGCAAATTTATTGTCTCCTTTCTTTTCATGGCAACACATTGTGCAAGAATTTCTGCTTGTGTCTTGGCCCATGCTGAGCTGTCTGTCAGCCTTTACACCTTGCCCACGAGTGTTAAATTCAAAATTTGTTTCTAAGCTTTTTGAGTAGCTGCCCTCGTGTGATATAAAATCTATCAGTAAACCAAGCTGATACACTGAGTGGAAAACATTAGGGGAAACTACCGAGTGAATGTTTGGTCTAAGAACTAAAATTTATAAGATGACAATTTCTCTATAAACTGGAAAGCGAAAAGTTACATTGTGTTGACCCACATAAGAGCTCAAACCCTCTACATTCAAAATATTTGCTAGGAGTGGGCACAGAAAGGTAGCAATACATTTCCCAGGATGTCTTAGTTGAGTAAGGAATTTAACCCTCCTAATGAGAACCTTTTTCACACTGTCTATATTTACAAGAAGAATGGCTAAAGTCTTCCCTAACTCATGCCTCCTGAAACAACTTAGAAATAGCTGACATCACTGTGTCTCAGGGAAGACTGTTTCCTTCCCTTGGCTTCCAGAGTAAAAGGGTTGTCTTTTGGGTTTGTTCAAAAACTGGTGTATAGGGCCTAGTTACTGTAAATGAAGTTGTCTTTATGCTTTGCTAGTTACGGAATTTCCCCCAGCTAGGATGTTATGGAGATTAAAAGCAAGGGCATGACAGAGAACAGGGACTTTCTGCATGAATACAAGCAATTGTATCTGCCTAAAAGAATCTTGAGACCTATTCTGCAGGTGTTTGTGTAAATTACAATTGAAATTTCCTTCATGATGAGGAAGGTGATGCCTACTGCACATTTCTAAACTAAAAACACCTAACTGCACAGGCACATGCTGGGTTTCTCCCACTTACTGACTGGGTTGTGCTCCCTGTGACCTAGGGAGAGCAGTTCTGCTCACTCACACACAGACATACCCCATACATGTCAGCTGGAGCTGTTTTGGAGAACAAAATAATTGATTCTAATAGACCTGCATGGCTTAGACAGCATCCAATTTGGCCTTTACTTATTCTAACAATAAAAATAATTGCAAATAAATGCAGAATCATGGAAGGAAGTTACACTTGCTCATGTTGAAAGGTCTGAAACAGGTAAATGTTTATGCAACGGTGGAATTTGTTGCATGTAACTGCAACATAGCTGCCATATGCATCTCAGGAGTAAATCTGTGAGCAGAAAGTGTTGCACCCATTTAAATAAGCTTTTCCATACTTGAAGTCATTATGCAAAGGATACCTAGAGATTAATCTGCTTAGAACTTACTGAATATTATATTACTTATAGCTGTAGGCAGTACAGCCTTCTAGCAGGTAATATGTGGCAACCACTATGTTCTTAGAGACTGCATTAATACAGCAAGAAAATAATAATCAAAAACTTGTGGTTTTTAATGAAAAGGTTTTTCTCATATTCAATAAAACAAGTAGATTTATCAAGCATCTAGTATTTCAAGTAGATGTAAATAAGTGATAATCATAATTGATAATCATGTCCACCTTTCTGCTCTTTCATTTTACTGAAGACAATGAAAAAATGAGGAATGCTTCAGTAAAAAACCAATTCTTTTGCCAGCTGTTTAGCACTAAGTATTGAGCACTAAGTCAGTCTGGAGATTAATTCATAGTACTTCATAAGCCTAAACCAAATTATTTAGACTGTGGGAAGGCAATTGAAAGCAGCAAGTAAGGAGAGCATAGAGCCCAGTGAGGTGATTTCCCCTACTCTCACAGCCTGGAGCGATATTAACTTTTAGCATTACAGCAGGAAATCGCGAACAAGAGCCTGTGGCGGTGTGCTCATGGGTAGTCTTCCACTGAACAGGACAATGGCTTGGAAACACCATGTTAAAAGTCAGCTGTACTCCTTATACCATCCACCAATTCACACAAAACATTCTATTTTTTGAGGTACATCATGGGCTTTGAAACATTCTGGGACCTTGACAAGAAAGACTGTGGATCATGCTGGGAAAAAGCATGAGCGTGTAAATCTCAGGTATTCAGAAGGGCAAGGCCTTTTCTGGCGTGTTTGTCTCTCCTTGACAGCTGGTACTGTTAATGAAGCCAGGAGGCAGTGAAGAGGTAGGAAGCATTTAGCACTGAACACAAGGCTTCTTGCAGAAAGTGTCTGCTTGCTTGGTTTTTCTTGACTCTGCAACCTAACATTTTGAAGCTATTTTTCTTATTCTGCCTTTTCCAGTTTCTTTTCTCCATCTCTCACAGCTTTTGCCATTTTTATTGGAGTGTCTCTCTAATTATTTTCCTCCATGCTAAAGTAAGGGCAACTATACTTTTCCTTAAATTTAAAATTGTATGGAGTTCACACAGAAAATAACTGAATTACCACGCAGTATTTTTCCTTTTAATTAAGATAACTACTTCACAAACCTACTAAATTCTATTTCACCTAAAAATAGCAGGTAATTTTTTAATTCAGGATTTGCATAAAACAGAGAAACTGCAAACCTCCTACTGAGTGTTTAATTAAGGAAAGATTGATATGGCCTAGAAGACATGAAAAATTCTCTGTGGCCCAGACATTTTGTCATCTGCTGCTCTATCACTGGAGATATAAGCATCAAGTACCTTTCTCCTATAACAAAGATGTTTTGATCTAGCTAAATGAAATATCCAAGACAAAAAAAAAAAATCATAGAAAGTATCATGTGCCAAATATGTCATATATTTCTCAATGTGAAGATATTTTTAATTTGATAAACTTACCATGACCAATCTCATAAAATAGATGCTGTCTATATCAAGCAATTAAAGGTCACTAAGGAATTGTTTAAATGTTGACATTATTACATGTCCTTATAATCTGCATGACTTCTAGACTTAGAGAAAATGTATGAGTATTATTTATCAGATCAAAATACACTGACTCTTTTCTGGAAAAATACATTTTAGAAATGGGAATAACTTCATAAGTCCAGAACGTGCCTATACAGTAAGAATTAATACTTTGTTATTGAAGACTGAAACAAGTCAGAGTTATCCTTATGGGCTAAAGGGAATATTGGAATATAAAAATATAAAATTATATAAAGATAAAGGCAACAATAACAAGAACTGCATATCCGCTTGGAGCATTATAATAAAGGAATACATGGAATTTACATAAGAAATTTTGAAGTACAAAGAATAGCACTTCCTTTCCATTCCACCATGATTTTATATATTTGTAACCAAATGTTTGAAAAACAGACACACAGTATGTAATACTTTATGTAAAACTGCATCAGTGAGAGAGGAGTTAGGGCTAAATGGCTGTGTAGAAGATAAGGAGTATTCACTTTTTGTTCTGTTATCCAAAGTAATTTACTCCCCAAACACAAAATGCCCATGGTGGCTTGATATCACTATAGGCAGTAGGAGGTACTAACATAATTTCATGGTTTCAGTTGATATCACTAGTGCTACTTACATGTATTTGTACAGTTCAAAAGTTAGATATCATCACTAGGAAGAGTTACACAGCTCCTTGTTGTTACATTAAAGCAATTAAAACTTTAATTCTTTCAGTGAGAAGGAATTTGGAATGAAATTACAAAATGCCAGTTAAGAAGAATAAAGGCAATAATTCCCTTAAATAGCACACAATGTTTTCAATTTTTTAAACACTTTCAAAATAATTACAGCACAGTACATGTATTATTTTAAAAATGGCTGAGATATAGCACCATAGTACTGTGAGAATATAACACATACCATGTCCAGTTTTGTCTGTTAGGAAACAAAATGTTTAATTTTTAAAAGAAGGTTATGTAGCTTTAGCAGTGTAATAGCCTTATAGATTGTACCTTTTGCATCAGCACTCAAGCAAAATGGTACTGCCACGCACTGTATTTGAAACTTATTTTGTGGAAGGTTTTTAAAATCAACAAACCAGAAAATCTGTTGTTTGATAAAGGAATAAAGCTTTACTAGAGTATTAAACCCCCCCCAAACGGTAGGTATTCAAGACTTACTCTTGGAAAGAAGGAGAGCACAAGAATTAAAACCCCCCTGTGTATGTATCTCTTCCATAGAAAATTTGTTCCCTGAAGTCCAATGATATGAAATAAATAGAAAAAAAGGAAAATTTATTTGTATGATGGAAACAGTACTCAAGCCAACATCAAAAGAAAACTGTACTCTGAGGCAATAATTTCCTAAAAATTGAATCTTTCCTTTTTTCTCTTCTTTTCCTCTCACGAACTGACTTCAACAGCCTTGAACTCTCTCACTCTCTCAAAAACAAACACTACAACACTGTTTCTTCATATTTACAGTATCAGTGCTGCTATAAGAGATGAAGTGCTTGGAAAAACTACAGTTATGAGCAATGTCAAAAATTTGTTCTGCACAAGATACATTTAAATATTTGTACCCAATCTCTCTCTCTCTTTTTTTTTTTTTTTTTTTGAGGGTCTTTGAACCCATGCTGTTCAAATGCACACAAATGTGTCTGAAGAGGTGAACTCCATAAGAGTGATAGCACATGGCCATTCACCTGATTTGCACAATGTTTTACAGAATCACAGACTCACAGAATCAACTATGTTGGAAAAGATCTTTGAGATCATCAAGTCCAACCTATGGACCTAGCACCACTGTGTCAACTAGACCATGTTACAGAATGCCACATCCAGTCTTTCCTTAAACACCTCCAGGGACAGTGACTCCACCACTTCTCTGGGCAGCCCATTCCAGTATCAAAACACCCTTTCTGTGAATAACTTCTCCCTACCTAATCTCCCCTGGCACAGCTCAAGACACTGTCCTCTTATCCTACTGCTAATTGCCTGGGAGAAGAAACTGTCCTTAACCTGGCTACATCCTAATTTCAGAGAGTTGTAGAGAGTGGTAAGGTCTCCCCTGAGCCTCCTTTTCCCCAGGTTAAACAACCCCAGTTCCCTCAGCCACTCCCTACAGGGTTTGTGTTGCAGACCCTTCACCAGCCTTGTTGTCCTTCTGTGCACATGTTCAAGCATCTCGACATCCTTCCTAAGCTGGGGGACCCAGAACTGGACATAGCACTCAAGGTGTGGCCTCACCGGTGCCGAGTACAGGGTGGCAATCACTGCTCTGGTCCTGCTGGACACGCTATTGCTGATACAGGCCAGGATGCCATTGGCCTTCTTGGCCACGTGGGCACACGTTGGCTCATGTTCAGCTGTCTCAACCAGCAGCCCTAGGTCCTTTTTAATTGGGCAGTTTTCCAGCCAGTCTCCATACAGCCTGTAGTGCTGCAGGGGGTTGTTGTGGCCAAGGTGTTGGACCTGGCACTTGGTCTTGTTGACCCTCATATTGTTGGATTTGGCCCATCGATCCAGTCTGTCTGGTTCCCTCGGTAGAGCCCTCGTACCCTCCAGCAGATAGACATTCCCCCTACTTGGTGTCATCTGCAAATTTGCTAATGGTAGACTCAATCCCTTATCCAGATCATCAATAAAAGTATTAAACAGGACTGGGCCCAACCCAGATCTCTGGGGGACACCGCTAGTGACTGGCCACCAGCTGGATGCGGCACCATTCACCACAGCTCTCTGGGTCTGGCCATCCAGCCAGGAGTGCTCCTGTCCAAGCTGCAGGCTGCCAGCTTTTCCAGGAGTATGCTGTGGGAGACAGTGTCAAAGGCTTTGCTAACATCCAGGTATACAACATTCAGAGCCTCTCCCTCCCCCACCAGTCATCTCACCTGGTCATAAAGGGAGATCAGGTTGGTCAGGCAGGACCTGCCTTTCCTAAATCCATGCTGGCTGGGTGTGACCCCAGCAACCACTCTGTAGGTGCCATGTGATGGCACTCAAGATGATAACTGTTCAACTTATGAATTAAAGACTGAGATCGTAGCGAAGACTAAGGAAACTGGATAAATCTAAGTTACATGAATGTCATAAATAAAAAGCTTTTTCATAAGAATGATAAGTCCTATGCTGAATAAGGGCCTCTGGCCTTTATGAACTCACATAACAAGAAAGCCATTATTAACAATCTAATTTCAGGTTTACAGATAAATTTAGCAATTAAAATAGTTACTAGTTACCTTGTAACATTTTATTTCTTTGTATCTCATACATCTTTTTGCCTTAATAGTGTTGTTTTTTCCCTACCTAAGACAGAATGGGAAAACATGTAATATGGACTTTTCATCTCTACTAATCTCCAGAGTCCTGCTCTAGTGTCAGCCTGACTTCTCTGCATTTTAATGTATTGGTGCTTTGACTTACAAAGGTGAATAACACTGGGACAGACTCTTTGTGCAGCTTCTGCTAACATTTTTGCTTGGTTATTATATTTGCAGTTGAAGATGGAGAGTAACACATTATTAATGTTGATGATGCTTCCAATTGGCATTGCAAGCTTTATGAGTGGGGATGCTGAGCCAATCTGGACAAAGAGATTGACAGCAGAAAGGCAGTGATGCATGTACTAATCACAGAAACCAAGGGCCACACTGCCTCAAAGGCTAATTTTGCTTCCCAGCATGTCTCAGAACATTTCACTGCACAGGGTCACATAAAGAAATAGTACAGCACTGGGACCATTCCTGATGTAATTCAGCACCCCTTTGTTTTCCCCCAGAAAGGTTTTTGTGTTTTAAGAGAAGCAGAATGCAGCTGGGGGAAAGAAAAACCATCTGAGACAGCCCTCCATCTTCCTCAGCAGTGCACACAGGAGTAGAGAGCGTTGTGATGCTGCTGCTCAGTCCTGCGAGATGTTACAATCTTCAGAACTGTCACAAGACCTAGAACAGGCTAGACAGACAGAATTTAAGGCAAAGCCCATTTAAGCTAATATCTCCTGAATCCAGCCCTCGTATTCTATATTTAGGTCAGAAGGAGGATTTAAATTATTTTCCATAAGAATTAATAAAACTACTGTAACACTGTGAAAATAATCAGAAAGTCATTGAGTACTGCTTCTTCAGAAGCCCCTCTAGTATTTATTCTTGGTGCCATCTATAGGTAGCCCTCACTGAAAAACATTAGTCCACTAAGGCAGTGAGATGTGTAATGATCTTTGATATATTTTTTTCTACTGCAGAAGCTGTTAGGCTCTTAGTAAGAACAATTAAAATTTTACTTGTTTTTAAATTACATCTAAGCATGATTAATCTAAACTGAAGACTCCAACTCATCTTCATTTCTTTGCATTTTTAGAATTCACTCAAATAGCCACTGAATGTCTGAAAATTGAAGTTTTCATGTGATATGAGCAGAAGGTCAAGACAGAAATCTCAGTCCAAAATAGCTATAAAAGTTGAAAAACAATTTCTTCGGTCAGCATACCATACAGATGTAGTATTTTGTGCAAGCAGTATTAGGCTGATATGAACACATAACTATTTTGGAGTTATACCTAGAACAGGAAAAGACTCTTACAAAACTCTTACACAGATAAAAACATCATCCTCCTCTGACCCAGCAAAATGAAAAGGGAAAAAAATGCTTTATTAATAGACCATGAAGAAAGGAACCTAGGAAAATAACTTTAATACACTAAAGAACTTTAATGCACTAATTTAAGATGTAGCATCTTTTTCTTGTCTTGCACACATGTACTATCATGATGATTTAGCTCTTTTATGATGCAGGAGAGAAGAAATCTATTCTTGTAGTCTAAATGCAAAACCTATATTTGCCATAACCTAAAACAAAAAAAATAATGGTTCATATGCATGTGGTATGTAGCAGATTTCAATTTGTTCTATTCAATCTAAAACACTTAAAGGTAAAACTAATAATTAAATCCATGGTACTTCTGCATTTTTCAGTTCAGGATCATGCTTGGTTTTGGTCTCTCAGTTGAACTAGAATAATTTATACAAACCATGAACATCACCCAAACAATTTTTTTTTAGTTGTAACCTTTAGGAATTACCTAATTTAAATTATTACCAGGAAGAAATAATCTGAAAAGCTTTAGCTATGGTATATAAAAAGAGTCTACATGAGAAAGAAAACCTCTTTAGTTGACAGTTTAAGTAGGGTTAGGTGAAGAAAAGTAAAAGAAATTGAGAAATAAGATGGAAAGCTTAAACAATAAAGGAAATAAAATTTTGGAGTAACTTTCCAGCATTGTACTGGATTATGCATCACTTCCTCTTTTTAGACTCTGTCTTTCTAAAACAATTCAATAGATCAGCCATGGCTTTTGAAACAAATACCAGAATTGCTGGCTGAAATCTTATGGCCCACAAAATATATCATGGACTATCAGGATGTCCCCCTTTATCCTTAAAATGTATGAAATAAAAATCTGAATGGATGACAGCAGAGATATCAAATGAAAACACTGCTCATAATCATAAGTCTTTTTAACTTCATGTTACACCTTTAGAAGGGGTATATCAGCCTTAGAATATGAATACAGTCAATTATTGCATGTGCTCTGAAAGGTATTGATGTAAACAGTAGTTTTTTCATGTAAATGTATAATCAATTTCATTCAAATAGAAGTAATTCAAGATGTGATAGAAGTGGAAAAAGAAAACAAACCTAACAAGAAAAAAACGGGAAAAGAAAGGATTTTAATATTACCACCCAAAAAAATCTGAACTGATGTGTTCTTTTATATCATAACCAACAATAAATAACTTCAGTATTTCATTATTAGAGTTGTAATGTATTTGCAAAAGATAGGCAAAAGTATAAAACATTCTTTTTTCTACATGGGACAGTGTCGGCAGTGGATTGCTATATTTACACAGTGAATGACAAGCCCCTACCAACATTTACATGGCTTCAACGAGCTCTGTCAAGTACCCTCCTCTGACAACCTTTCCACCTACCATCTATTTCCCATTTTATACTTACCCTGGAGTCCAGATCATTTAATTAGCCAATAAATGCTATCAGGAAAAGGTTTGCCTGATGCTTTTTTTGACTGTTCAACTGCATGTTATAAACTGATTATTTGTTGCCCAGTGATGCAAACTGATTACCTGAGTTAAAACCCTTAATTAAATAGCCATTCATTAAACTCACAGTTAAACAGAACACATGATACTGTGTAATTAAAACAAATTGTTGTACACAATATCTTTTAATTCAATGGATTTATGACCTGTTAACAGCATATGAAGCTTGAATACAAAAGAAGCCCTGTGACTGAAGTGAAAAAAGGCATATACCATATACTTCAAATGGGAAATAACTATATAGCAAGAAACAGCTATTATTTATTATAGCTTCTATTATTTTGTATCTCATTTAAACTAGCTCACAATTATCTCACTCACTGGGGCCACTTTTTAGTACCTGTACATATACTATGCATTTTCCATGAGGTGATTGCTGCTCTCTAAATAGAACATTTGACTGGCACTGCCATCCACTATTATTAGAATATAACAATTCAGGTTCTCTTTAGCAGAATATAAATAAGCACAAAATAATTCAAATTCAACATTGAAGGACTTGAAGATGTTTCTCTGACCTGGTAAACCAGTTTCTTTCCGAGGCTTTTCCCAATATCACCATTTGTTTTTTGAGTTCTAGCACGTCTTCCTTTCACCTCCTGACAAGACTCAGAGAGCTTTCTAACTTCAGCCTTGTCCCTGCAATTCTCCTTCCTGAACTATTCCTTTCCCTTATCCTTAGCCATCTGAAGCTAGTCAGGTCATCCTGCTCTTTCAGAGAGGAAGTTGTTTCTTTTTCATCCTCCCAGGACAGTACAAGGACCACTTGGACTAGACTAAATGAGAGCTGGAAGGGAGGTGATTTTTATCACAGCAGGGCAAAAGGTAAGATAAAAGCAGCTTATGCAACTCCATACAACAGAGAGAAAACCACTATGAAATAACTGGTTAGCTTTGCCAAGGATATGTATGAAAAACCACGGCCTTTTTCAGGGGAAAAGGTATCTTAAATCACAAGGCTTTTGCTGGTTTATTCTTCAACAGCTCCTTCACTGCCCTGTTGCACATAGGTAGATTTTCATCCGCTTATGGAATAAACCCAAATCAACACTGTGAATTCCGTCAGTTTTCACAGATGAAGTGGTAAAGAAAAAGAGGAGGAAGAAAGTGTAAGTCCTTCATTCTTCACACTCCAAGTCCTCATATAGGGAATAATGACCCAAGAAATTGAAGTATGTTCTATGTGAATTTTTTATTAGAGGGCCCAGGAATAAAAGAGAAATTGAATAAAGTTTGCCCAGCATGATCTCTGTGTAATATAGAGTACTTGAGGGTTTTTTTTATATTCAAAGTAGACAAATAATTTCCTGGTTGGAAGCTTCTGAATAATGGCACTTCCCTCTATTTTGAGTTCCTCTAATTTTTTTTTCTTCTGTCAATTAAAAATAACTTGATAAAAATAGCTTTATAAAGAATAACTTAATAAAATGCTTATAGTTTAATCCTTTAATGAGAATCAGCACATAGTACCAATTTTATTCAAGTGCATTTAAAAATCTTACCTACTTGCTGCTAAAAACTGAATTATCTGAAAGTCAAGTCAATGTCAAATTAAATCTTGCTTTTATCCTGTAAAAGAAGGCTCATGAAGATCCAAAGAGCTGCAAGATTAAGGCAGAATAACTAATAACTGAAAGCTAAGATAACTCACTTGGTTTTACTTTTGGAGTACAGCGCTCTGTGTGCAGCATTGAATTGGCCTCACACCTTATCCTAAAATTTCGAATTCTTATCAGCATGGCTGCCTGCGCTGGGGCGAGAGCCATGACCATGAAGTACAGTTCTCAGTTAAGTGGTAACTCATATTTGTAACATGACAGTACACATGAAATGGTTTTACTCACTTGCGTAAAAATGAAGGCAAATCTCAGACAAACAGTTGTAAAGAAAGGGTTGCAGTCAAGAACACACCATCACAAAGCAATATTAATAGAACAGACTATTCACAATGTCTCTTGACTACTGATAACTGCTATTAAGTTGCAGGCATAGTGCAGCTCTGAACTTCATCAGTCATCATGAAATCTACCCTTTTCTCACTTTTAGCTGTGAACATCAGCTGAAAGGTCTTGCTATGTGCCCTTTATTTACAATATTCCAAAGCAACCTTCCAATCCTACTGGACTACTTATCAAGGAGATACAGATACATTTGTCTGCCTAGGCATCAGAGTCAATGTGAAGTGAAAAGATCTGCACTCATTTTAGGAGTATATATAGTATATGTTTCTAAGTTACAGTATTTATTTCCACGTAAGAAGTAGTTCTCAGAATATGCCAATTCTGCTAGTAATGGCATGTATTACTTAATACTCCTGAAACTGTGGCCTGTGCTAAAAAAACCAGTCCACTTCTCAAATGAATTTGCTCTTGTGTTAGTGCTGTATTAAAAAATGGTACACACAGTACAAGCAAAATCAAACCTTCCCAGAACCCCTGTTCCTTAACTGTACCCCATACTTTTATCACCCTATATTTTTTCCTGTCTACCATTATCTCTCTCCCTCTCAGTGTTTGCCTCCATTCCATGGCCTTTTCCACTCAAATAAAACATCATCACAGAATTTACACAATATTTCTTCTATTATTCTTGTTTGGTGCTCATGCTCCATACGCAGCGTGTGTCCACTAAACTGTTCAGGATAAGATTGAAATTCTACAATTTTCGGTTTACCCAGTACCTAGAATGACTATATTCAGCTTTGCTTAGTCAGTGTAACTAGGAAGTCAGGGATTATGATTTATGTGGAGTTAAATGATTTCTGTTACAGTAATATCTGATGTCTAACACTTTTCAATCTTTTTCTCCTTATGTACATCATTTAGCAGGAAAATGTGGAGAACTGGGGAAAAAAGAAATTCAGTGTCATAAAAGCAGTAACAAGAGGAAAAAAAATGTAAGCATCTGGTACCTATTGCCTTGTCAATTGTGTCTCACCATCAAAATCCATGAGAATTGTTACCTCCTCTCAGGATGAAATTCAACCTCTGTATCACCAATATCCTTTTAAGTGCTCCCATTGGTCTTGCTGTTGATGCCCTAGCATCTAGAACTCTAAATACAGGATTGTATATCAGTAACCACTCCGCCTCCAGCTATTCCAATAAGTGTCACAACGAATATGAGGAGCAGTTGAATTGACCTACATCACTACTCACTCACACAGTTATTTTATTTTCACAGCATTGGAACAAAGGGTTTGTTTGCTGTATTTTAAATCTTTGGCTTTTTAAATAACAACAATCTAAGCATTGTATTTTCATTTATATATGCATTAAAAAAAAAAAAAAAAAAAAAAAGTAGTAAAAGGCCTTTGTTATCTACAAACATTTTAAAAAAAATTCAGTCCATTCAGTTTCCGGTCTTCTCAGAGTCTGAAATATGAGTTGCTATTCACATCTGAAATCTCTCGTTGGTTGTAAGTGAAAAATCAATAATATTATAGTGTATTAATATAGTATTCATTAGGAAAACACAGAAATCAAGCAAAAGTAATGACATAAACTTGCCAACATAAAGGGGATGATCAGAGTTTTTTCATAACATAAAGGAAAAATACCTAAAGCATGAAAAAATAAAGCATAAACACCTTTAATGAGAACACCTATCTGTTTTCTTCTGGCCATCTGATTCTGAGAGAGATACAAGGCCAAAAGTCCAAGAGTATAGACTAGAGCAGGACTTCTTGGTAAGGTAAAAAATGAAATAGTATTCCAATACCATAACTATTCAGTAAAAAATTGTCCAATTTTTTTTTAAAAGTAAGGCATCTTGCTTTCCAGAATCTGACCTTTCAGGATACAATATGGACTAGGAACATGACAGCAATACAGATTATGAGAGACTTTCAAAGATGATAAACTGGATTTGGGATTAAATGTCAGTTACATCATACCCAAGTCACAATTAAGTGTATTTATATGACTAACACATGTACACTGGCTGAATTTTTTCAGTGTCCAAAAAATGGACCTGTAATGGGAACTGGTAGTGTATTTTGATACTTAAAAAGGAATGACATAATTTTTACCACTATGATGAACTTGCAGCAGAAAGCAGATGAGAGACAGAAGACAAGAATGACTTAAAAACTACCCTCCCACCTACACATTTAGATTTTCACAAAATGCCTTCTTTGCACATCAAAAAACAAAGTTTTTGAAAGCTCCTAAATAAAGTAACACAAATAGAATTTGTTTGAGTCCTCTGCTTTGCCCCCATTCACCACCAGAGGAAACAAACTGTTAAGGATGCACTGCTGAATCCTACTCAACCATCCTTTGCCAAAATGAATTACTTTTGTGTAGTAAGCAAAATGTGTAAATTTGCATTCTAGAAGAGCTGAGCATCTTGCCTACTTGACAATGGATCAAGAAGGGGTGAAAAACTTGTCTTGAGCAAGCAGACCTGCATTTTGACAGTCTTCTGACCATAAGCTAAGCTTGTTATATTGTTCAGGGATTTCTTACATAACATAGTCTAAAACATTAGTAATTGTCAAGAACTAGCTGGAGTCAATTTAGCAAGCAATTTAAATAACAGTATTTTTAAAATTATCCCAATAAAATTCATTTATAAGTTCAGTGTGATTCTCATCCATAGCAAAGTCTACAGAACTGCAAGGGGGATGTTGATATAAAAAGTGTAAAGACACCCTAGGAATCAGTAACTGTCCAAGCCAGCACACTCTGCCATGGCTGCAAAGGATGACAACAGCAATTAAAGGGATCACTCTGTGCACTCTATTAGATAATTATCCAGATAAGGTCAAGGCTCACATTCTCCTCAAGTGCTCTGATAATGGTTTATTACAGCAGCCCATTTCAAGTCACATTAGGCTGACAGCTGGTGTATGGAATACATTTCAGCACAGCTGCAACAAAACAGTCTGGAGATTAATGGGGGCGGGGGGGACTGGCAGTCAGAAGGACAGGCTTCCCATCTCCCCACTTCCTCCCAAAGGGCTGGGAGAGTGGCACATAAGGCTG
Source organism: Vidua macroura (assembly GCF_024509145.1). Taxonomy (NCBI): domain Eukaryota; kingdom Metazoa; phylum Chordata; class Aves; order Passeriformes; family Viduidae; genus Vidua; species Vidua macroura. The sequence goes on along the minus strand of NC_071571.1, from coordinate 81,677,425 downwards.
CACTTTCTGTGCAATCCCAACAGGATACACACCCCCAGCATGTGTTACTTCCATAGTCACAGGAGACCTGGGCACTGAACAGGCAGCTTCTGCATCCAAGGGTTTCTGCTGATGGGCTTTGAAAACAAAATGTCTCTTGTGGTGTTAAGAGTCCACCTCTGGGATTCTTGTTATTTGCAGAAGCCCTTCAGAGATACCATAGCCAAGCCCTGCTGTAAGGGCTATTTAATTGTTTTAATGAAGTCCTCTTTTCATTTATACTTTATTTTTAAACCTGAATTTTCAAAACAATATTGTAATTACTAAAAAGCATTTTAACACTGTTGTTAAAGATTTAATTTTAAAATTACCAACGCATATATGCCCTTGTAAAGCTCTAGCTAAAATACATTACAAAAAATATATTTTTTTTCTACTACTGATGCTAATGAACTTTAAATTATGCCTATTAGTGCCACTCTTTGACTTTCAAACACCTGCTGTAGCTGCAGACTTTATTCATTTGATATTAAGCCCTGCTTACAAGAATTTATTTATGGATGAAGTCTTCAGAGAAGGCACATTATGATTTCCCTATATAATGAAAGCCCTTCCTAAATTTTTTAGTATTCTGAGAAGACAAGATAACCAAAGTTAGCTTCTTAATTCCATATTTGAAGCAGTTGTTTAAGTGACCTCATTAAAATAAAGATAAAAAAACCAAAAACTTTGCACGTTTCTTCTTAACTTTACTGAGAGATGCCAAGTGCTCAGAACTGAAAATAAAGTTACATTTTCAGCTTCTTTACTTTGATTTAATTCATCATGGCACAGTTCAGAAAATATGGTCAGAAAGATTTTAAATCAAATTTTCAAATGCAAGCTGCAGAGGTTTTTTACCTCCCAGGATTTTTCTTCCTAGATTAGAAAAGGAACTTGGCTCTCTGACATAAATGAGATTGCTCAGATAAAAACCAAATAGATTGTACTCTCTTGTGTCACAGATTTAACATTGTCCCATTAACTCCTCTTTGAAACTCTCTCTAAGTGCCAACTAATTAATCCTTGCAACACAGTGGAAAGAAAATGCCGCATTTTACAACTGGGAGAAGAGAAGCACGAACCACACCTCCAAAAGAAGTGTGCAACAGTAGGTAGGAAAGCTCAAAGTTCTATCCTCAATCCCCATTACTAGATCCGGGCATCCTGCTGTACTGTGCACACTGACCCCATAGGCTGTCTGGTTCAATCATTTATCAAGAGCACAAAGTAAGTGGTGGCAATGCACATGCATCAACAGTCTTGCTGTTACTGCATAATCTTTTGATTACACCACTCTGTCAAGTGACTAAAATAGCTGTCTTGAGACAGCATGCTATCTTGCAGCACACCTTTTGAGGTCTTGTAGTAATTCCCTCTGTAACAAGAAAATTACTCTCTCCCTCCAGTGATGGGATACTACCAGAACAGGTGGGCCAATGAAAGGGCTGGCTTCAAATAATTTCATCAGTCAGCCCTTTTCTCCTGCTGGGATTTCATGACAGATCATGACTGTTTGTTAGTTCAAAGTATGCTTTAAGCTTTTGCTCATGTGCCTACAATGCCAGCTGCCTGAATTGTGCTGATTTTAAAAAAAGGAGTAAATATTATTCCAGCGCAAGAAGTTAAGCTGCCTGGAAACTGTGGCTCTAACCATGTACGGCAGGATCTCCACTGGATGCAGAATGCTTGAGATTGGCAGGGGCCTCTGGAGCTCATCTGCTCTAATTCGCCTGCTCAAGCTGGGACACACAAATAAATCAGGTTGTTCAGGATTGTGTCCAGGCAGCTTTTGAATACTGCCAAAGAGGGAGACACCACAGCCTCCCTGGGCACTCTGTGCCAGTGCTTAGCCACCCTCATAGTGAAAAAGTGTTTCCTGATGTTAACAGGGAACCTTCAGTGTTTCAGTTTGTGCCCATGGTCTCTGATCCTGTCACTGGCCATCAATGAAAAGAGCCTGGTTTCCTCCTTGTTGCATCCTCCCTTTAGGTATTTACGTACATGGATGAGATTCCCTCTGAGCTCCATCCTTCGTCATGTAATACTTCAGCAAGCACCAGTAAACAAAAGTAGAGGTTTCAAGTACATACACTCAGAGTGAATGCAGCATGAACAGAGGTTGATGCATGCATGTATGTCAAGCAGTAACATTTTTTCTTGATGCTTAGGAAACCTCGCCCATAGGAGATTTTGACTTTAAAAAAAATTGGTTTCTTCCCTTATATTTATGACTGTTAAGCAATAATTCACTATCTAATTCACTAGTTTTATTTTGAATTTTAAAACAAGAATACAAAGCTAAGCCCTTCCTGTGTTAAGCAATACATCCAGCAGTCATGCCCATGAGGCACCATTTTGACGATCCAATTGCACCAAAATTTTTATGCTGTTAATAAAACCTTTCTAAAATATTTAGACAAATTTTGTCTCAGATCCTACAAATGAAGTATATTGTCCTTACAACACTGAAAGGGTGTGAAAGCCAGTGTTTAAAATAATTTAAACCAAAAACTTAAAACACCTTTTAGACCAAAGTGCTTTGTATTTTCAGGGCCTCTCTCCTCACTCTATCAGCACGTACAGCTCAACACGTTCTCTTATAGGCATTCTCCTTATAAAGCACACCTGCCTACCCACCGATTATGCACAAGATGAAATGCTTCTAAGTATAGCTGCTCCCTTTTGCAACCAAGATATTTTTAAAAAAATGGTGTACGGCAGGCCAGCTTGCCTTTTAGACTTCTTAGATCTTGCTCTGCATCTCACTTTTATACCTTACTCTCTTTCTACAAAGATTTCCTACAAACATACAACTATTTAGTTTACTTCCACCTCTTTACAGCAAAACAGTAAAAAATAGTATTTTTTTTTCTCAAACTAAATTATCTTAAGTGAATAGACCTTTATCCTTATAGGAATTCAGCACATTACAAAGTGTTTGAGATGATCGAAGTTTTGATCTGTGAAGTGTTTGCAGTAATGATCCACTGTACATATAAAAAAAAAATAGTGGGAAACAAAAGCTAAGCTGCATTTTACAGTGAAGATAGGGTTGAAAATCCTGTTGAAAACTCCTAGCATTTCACTGTTAAAGTAAAAGTTAGGGCGAAATATATGATCCAGCATATTTAAAATAGCATGATTATTTTTCTCTATCATAAAATTTGCTCCAAATCTTTTGCCTAAGTTAAACTCATCAGGACAGAGTTCCATAATGGTATCTGCTGAGCTTGTTGAAAGGCAGGCAGGCAGGCAGGCAGGCAGGCAGGAAGGAAGGAAGGAAGGAAGGAAGGAAGGAAGGAAGGAAGGAAGGAAGGAACTGAATTAGGCTAGGACAAGAGTGAAGCTTAGTTTACTTGATTTTTTAAGGACAAAATACAGCTTGAAGACATGGTTGCTAGGAAGTGGAAGGATGGAAGGATAATGCACTTTCTCTAATTTTTCTCCTGGTAAGAACCAATTCTTGAAGACAGGCAGAATTTCAGACATTCAGTGCTATGTGGACAGAAGCTGAGAGTAAAGTTGTTTATAATTATTAACAGAACAATCTATTTCATACTGAAATAAATCATCTAACTTTACAGAAAACATTATGTTTGAAACCTCTGCTGATTATCATATCCCTGTATTATGTGGTCATGCTACCAACATTAAGATTTACATTTTTATTATTATTTCTAATTCCTCAGCTGAAATACTTGCTATTGAAGCATACACTAACCTATTTTTGTTTTTGAGAGTCTTACATACAAGAAACTCCCTTTTTACATCACTATAAAAGATAATGTGCATCTTACTTTCCAACAGTGGGATATTGCAGGATAAATAATATCTGGTTATAAAGCTAAATTCAAGACTGATTTTTAGACAGGAGTCTTGCGTGAGTGTAGAGAGAAGACCAACATAACAACAAACAAGCAAACAAACACAAAACACCTTAAATCCTGAAACTCACTGTTCTCTCATCTATTTTGCTAAAGTGGAAACCACACCAGATTATATGGGACTTGGACAAATGTATCAGCAACAAGTAGTAAAGACTGCTCTTATCCAAGTTCTCATCATACTTCAGAAAGGAATGAAATTCATTGAAGTCAATTAAATTTTTGACAAGAAAATTAGCTTTGGAAGTATTATGGATTATTTTTGTCGTATTTAACATGTACCAAGGAAAAATGTTACATCCCAGTAGAAGACCCTAGTTAAAATATTCTAACAAATAACTTTTCATCTATAGTTGATTACAGGTCAAACATGCTGTAAGGGGTAACACTATTAGCAGTACCTATGGCATTTCTTCATTGTAAATGCACAAAATAGATAATATTGGTTGAAGTTGTAGCAATTATAAATTTGAATGAATTGCTAAAGTGGATTTATTGCATAGATCACTGAAATATTAAAGCAATTAGAACAACTTTTTTTCAGCAGATTAATTCAGGAAAAAATCCAAGCAACAGTAAAGTAGGTCTTGGAAAATAATTACTACTACAGTAAATGGAATAATCAACAAAGATGCAAACTTAAAATGAAGCACAGTTTCCTCCTGCATAGATGGCACATCATGTCACCTGTTTTGGTTTGTTTGGCTTTGCTTGGCCTGGCTTTTGGTAGCAGGGGGACACAGAGGTGGCTTCAGTGAGAACCTGCTGGAAGCTTCCATCATGTCCAGCAGAGCCAATCCCTGATGGCTCTGAAGATGGACATGCTGCTGGCCAAAGCTGGGACAATGAGAGATGATGGTAATGCCTCTGTGATAACATATTTAGGAAGAAAATAAAAACAAAAGCAGACACAGCTTTTTCCTAGCCAGAGAAGAGGAAGAGGTGAGAACACATGAGGGAAACCACATGGAGACACCAAAGTCAGTGGAGAAGGAGGGGGAGGAGGTGCTCCAGGCACCAGAGCCAAGATTCCCCTGCAGGCTGTGGTGAGATCATGGTGAAGTAGCTGTGCTCTGCAGTCCATGGGGATCCATGGGGGATGCAGAGTTCCACCCGCAGCCTGTGGGGGAGGTGCCCATGCTGTGGCGGTGGATGCTGTGATTCAGTGGGAGACCCAGTGGAGAGAGGGGGCCCTGCTTACAGGCTGGAGCAGCCTGTCATGGGAGGACTGCACCCCCTGGAAAGAGAGACATGTCACAGCAGTTTTGGGAGGACTGTGTGCCCTAGGAAGGACTCACATTGCAGCAGTTTTGGGAGGACTGCTGTCATGAGACGGGAACCACACTGGAAAAGTTCACAGAGAACTGTGTCCCGTGGGAGGGGCCCCACAGTCTCACAGGGGAAGGACCCCTCTCCCTGGGCAGTGAAAGAAAGCCTCGGGTGATGAACTGACCAAAACCCTCATGTCCTGTCTCCCTGCACTGTCAGTGGGAAAGAAGGGAGGGGTTGGGGGGAAAAAGATATTTTAAAGACTTGTTTTATTTCTCATTATCCTCCTTTGATTCTGTTAGTAATAAATTCACTTTGCACCTTTAAGTTGGCCTTGAAATGTTTTCTCCAAATCTTTATCTCAACTCATGAACCCTTTTTTAATTTTTTCTCTCCACTGCCCAGCTGTGGCAGGGGAGGGTGAGTGAGCAACTTTGCTGGGTGCCTGGCATTTGGCCAATGTCAAACCACAACATCAGCCTAACCAACCTATGTGCAGGTCACTTGAAATTGTATTTTGAGGAAAGTAAACAAACTACTACAAGAATGCTGGTACACACATCACATTTCTGCTGGAACTGCTTTAATTTAGAAAAACTGTAGCTACTCATCACTGAAATGTAGCCAATCAAGACAATAAAGGACATAAAAGTAATAGGAAGGAAGAGGACACAATGTTTTAGTCATGGTAGTGCCATAATAGTTATGAGGAAACTACTTCACTAACTAGTTCCAAATGCTCATCTAAGTAAATGCTCAGACAAACTTTAAACAGCAAGAATTTGGGGCTATTTTGTAGGCTAAAGCTAGGAGAAGAGAAACATGGCAGACCACATTAGCTCTCTGAGAAAAACTAGAATTTTTGGATCCATTTTGTGTTACATTTAAAATCTATTTTGTTACAGATCACAGATTGCCATATTTATTAAAATCTGTAGTGGCATTTTTTGTTACCATCTAAATACAGCTTGGATGCTGCCTTTCAGAATATTGCAGAGAGTTTTGAATCTCTTAATGTATCCAAAAAAGGGCAGCCCAAAGTGCCAAGGCAAAAATGCCACACCTGAAAGGCATGTTGCAGTATTTGATTCAATACAACAGGGAGTACTAGGGGATGTTGAACAGGCTACAAGTTTATCACTTTCCACTTGTGAGGGGTTCTGACAGGAAAACCCAGGTTGCACTAGGAATCTGCTCTAGTGTCAACTGTTCTTGATCTCAGCTGGATGCCACCATCCATGTCCCTAGCTGCTGTAGCTGGTCATGCTACAGCACAGGAGTTACACTCAAAATGTTTTAAGTCTATTTAGTGGTTTAAAAGTCTAAAGAGGCCAAGGCAGGAGAGCCACAGGCATGTGGCCACCAGATAGCTGCTGCCCCTGCTAAACCCAGCTCTCCCTAAGGCAAGGCCAGACATGTCCTGAGACACTGTCAGGTCTGCACCAAGCCTATGACCTCCTATTGTCAAAGCCAAATTTGTATTTGCTGGATTTCAGAGTGGGAGGGATGGTGGAGAATTCAGCACCAGCTCCTGTAACATCTGCTTTTGGTCTATTTAGCCAAAACAAGACTTGAAATCTTGTGCAAAACAGAAAAAACATTAGTCTGATTAGTGGTTTTAATTTGAAGAGAATGCCTGGCAGAAAGTCTGCTCCCACAGCACCTTGGCTCTTGAGCCAAGTTCTTAGTAGGGGCAAGGACTACAACAGCTGACTACAACTTCTGAAGGGGAATATTTTTCTGGAGGAGACACTTGAAGGACTTCCTAGGAAGACTGCCTAATGGGACTTGGAACAATCCAGAACTGAGTGCAAATAACAGGGTAGGCACTGGGTTGGGGTTTTTCCTGGCCTGAGGCATAAGACTACAAGGCTCATTTCTGCATGGGCATCTCTTCAATGGCATCTCTGTCAATATTCCTTCTCACTGGAGTGAGCAACACATGCTTAGATGGAGATTGTAGCTGCTACAGGGGAGGCTTCAGCATGCAGAGGCCACTTAGGCCCTGGCAGATGACAAGAGTCACAAAGAATATACTCTATAATGCCAGACTGCACAAAGGCTACAGTGGCACAAACTGGACACCCATTCTGCATTTCTGGGATCTGTATGGGTCAGTCAGTTTCAGTTAAGAACAAAATGTTAGGGTTTTTTGTTTTTTTTTTTTTGGTGGTTTGTTTTTGTTTTTGTTTGGGTTTTGTATGATTTGGCCAAGCGAATTCTGGCAAGGCATTCCTGTTATCCAAACACAGTATATTAAAATATGGAGAAAAAAAAAGAATTTGGAAATTCTGGAAAATTTGTCTCCTTTCTTTCGTTATATACAAACATATGAGGGGTTAAATCTTGCGATTTAATGTTTCTCTTTCCTCTAGGAGAAAACCAAAAGTAAAAAATGCCATAGAGTTGGAAGAGTAAGTGCTTTGGATACTCTTCTCTGTAATAGGAAAACCTTCATTAATAATTAAATCAAGAGATGAATCAATGAAAGACAGTAGGAATAACCTGATTAATAGAATGTGGAAGTCTGACAGATTTTGAAAAACCAGAAACAGGACACACATAAAGTACCACTTCACCTAGAATGTAACCTATTTTGGTTTTACTTAGTTTCTTTCCCTGTATCAAATATGAGTATTATTTTTTTGGAACAAAATGTCTGCAGCGAGATTATCCAAAAAATGTCCTGCTGATTTCATGAAACTTTAATTGGAACAGTATTTGCAAAGGCTTATCATATTTGAAAAGACTATTTTACTGATCCATTTATGCAGAAATTAGAAAGTTCATCCTGAATTGTTGTATTAGCTATTACTTACCTCTGAATCAAAACCAGGAATAAAGAGCAAGAAATATGGAAATAACTGTAGCTTAATCCATCTCTTTGAAATGGTGAATGAAAAGGTTGGGGTTTTTTAATGCACTGTTATGGCAGGATAAGATGGCACCTGTATGTTAAGCTTTCTGAATGGGTGGAAGGATTATTCATGTTTATTTAAGAAAAGACTCTGTCATCTTCACTTATCAAGGTAATTGCTTTTCTAGGCAAGTAGTCCAACTCTCTCAGCTAGGGCTTTCATGTGGAATAAAGTATAAGACACTGTGAATAAAGATGGTAGGAATTGGCACAAAGTCAGCATTTTCATTTCCTTTTGTGAGGAGCCAGTTCGTTTACCATATAAATTATCAACCACTTTTTTAATTTGCTTAGAAATTCATCAGTTATTTTTTTCTTTAAAAATCAATTGCAGCTGAACAGTAACTACTGCAATAAAACTAATTTTAAGTGGAAAAGAACTTCATTGACACTTTTGAGTAAAATCTTCACAAAAACACAGTTTTACTGCAAAATACATGTTCTGTGAAACCTAATGACCTTCTAGCATAATAAGAAGCAAACTTAATATGCATAAATTTGGAATCAAGTTTCGGCACAGAATTATTTCTCATTCTTCTAACTGAAGTTTTTCAAAAATATAATCTAATGATCAAACACATTCTATAATCTAAATTCATTAGAGGTTTTCATTAATATTCATTCATTACATTTGAAGCACTCAGGTAGAGAACTGCAAGGACACTCAATTAGCAAGTGATCAGAAAGCAAAGAAGTTTCATTTGTGCCACATTTCAAACAGACCAGATATTCTTAAAATGCATAAAATACATTAGCTCAAATTAACCCCTATCAGCCACTCAGGAACTGGCATCCTTAGGCTGATAGATGTGGGAGGCTGCTGGAGTGGTGACTTCCAACGGGAGGCCAAGATACAGACTGCAACTTAGGGGGCAACCAAAAAGGCATAATCACAAATAATTACTGTTCTTTGAGCATTATCCTCAAAGCTGAGAGGGAAAAGTAGGAATCTTATTTCTGTTTCAGCACTTGCAAAGTATTTTTCACTCGAGTATCTACTTCATTCTCCTCTAGAAAAGATGGTTGGTATTCACTACTTCTAATGTACAATCAGTATATAAGAAGTTCTGTTTAAAAGGCATTCACTGTTAGGCTGCACCTTGGGATATTGAAACTCTTAAGTCATTTTACCAAATATTAGGTGAGAGAGTATTATTTTTGCCATTCTCTTGCTAGGTAACAAAATAAGCCCTAAATAACTCAGGAAATGCCTAATCCTCGCCTGGTCTATGAGTTTCCAGATTACATACTAGCTTGTGTGTTATTTCACACATGTACATGTATGTTACACGTGTACAAAAATTAGTTCAACATGTCAGCTGTCACAGATGAAGTACTGCAATTTATGAAAATCTGGAATAAGAATCCCTATACATAGATTTATTCCCCCTCAGTTTACTTAGCAAGTGCATTTGAACAGCCTCACAAAAACTGAGAAAGACAACAGACTATACAGATGCATTCTCTCGAAATTACTTTCTCAGACCAGCAACACTTTGACAACTTCTTACACAAGTAAAGTTATCAGTTATCCTTGCTATTAAAAGGCAAGCGGTACAGTATATAATTACTAGAGTAAAAACAAGTTGCTAGACAGGAAACCACTCTCCATGAGCCTCCACTCCTAGGGAAATAAAGGTAAATAAATGCTGGTTATTTTTGGATTTTGGTTTGTATTGCTGAGCCTCATAGCTGAACTTCAGCCTCAAAGCTGAACTTGGCATCTCAATGATTAACACACCAAGAATATTGTCTGTTGCCATTACTGGGAAGCCAAATGAGTTTTAGATGATAAAGTGGCCTGTCACGAGGTGAGAAACTGCTTCTTAACACACTGGAAGACATTTCAAGCATGACATTTTTAATTCCATCACTTTAGAAGTCCATCATATGTACCAAGAAAGCAACAAACATGGCACTGGTTCCACAGGCTTTTGAAATACCTTTTATGATACAATTACTTCTTAAAACAAATAGAAATTATGTTGTTGAAAACACTATTCACTAATTTTATCCCCCTCCAAGTTAATTACTGCCATGCTCCTGCAGTTTATGTGATCTTGTGTAAGGGAGAAATCACTAGATTTGTATTTGAAAAATATGTATTTTATAATTACAAGCAACAGCTGAGATAATTCCAACTGAAAGGGATTTGGGAAAGACTATTTACAGAAAGATATGTAGTGACTTTACATCTTACAGCTTTTTCCTACCAGGTAGGTGAGCCCTCACAACCTATGCTGAAACCTTTTTACGGCAGCAGAAAATGAAAAATAGAAATTATTTTTTTTTCCTTTTTTAATTTAAAGAAATTAAAATATAACCATGAGGGAATACTGTTTCAGGTAAGGACTAGTGAAATCTATGGCTCAAGGCCAACTAACAGTACGAAACTTAAAATCACTATTATATAACAGTAAAGGTGTTCAAGAAAGGCATTTAAGGAGGAAATTTCCTGTTTCATTTTCACAAGATACTCCAATTAAACAAATTCCCCAGGAATAAAAAAAACTGTTACATAACATTTGAAATTATTTCTTACTGCCCAGGAAAAAAAATGTCTTTGTGACTGACATGTAACCGATATCTTACTGAAGTAGTCAAGCTGTTCTTTAACCTGAGACCTGTCACAGGAATGCTACATTACAGTCTGAGACTGCTAAATTTTAAGACCCTTGCTGTGACTCCTCATGTAAGATTACCCAGCATTGCAGTGGATGGTCCAAAGCAGCCCTGTCTTTGCTCCTTGCTCCTGTAACAGGTGTGACTTGTTTATAATAATGCTAACTTATTTTTAGATATTCTTGAAACCTCCACTTGTAACACCTGCAGCTGTAAACATAGAATCCAGATTTTCAGGGATAGCATGTAAGGCTCAGATTCAAGAAAGTACTTCAGTAAATGTTTTACATCTGGTTTGAGCTTTCCTGCAATTCTTAATGGGCTCTGGAGCCGATTTCAAAACCATCTTCTTTACTAAATGAAAAAAACCCCACCATGTGGACATTAGCTAGCAGAAAATAGAGTTCCCCTGTGGAGTGAGAACTGCTCTTATATTAAGCTCAGCAGGAAAACTCTCAAGTTCCCTGGATTGCTGGTACATTTCTCACTTTTTGCCAATAAACTCCCATTTGAAAAACCGGATAAAAATAGATCAACATTTCTAAAATAAAACAGACTAAACTGATTCCCATCACACAAGCCCTATGACAAGGCAAGCAGCTAGGCAAATTTGGACAAATTTTTGAAATACTGGCCTTGGTTGCAAGAACCAGTCTGTGCACGGAAAATTACTGCAACAACCTATTTCCTCCTGACTACTGAAAAAAAAATCACTGGATCACTGGTTTCAGCCATCTTGATATTCAGCAGCTGCCAAAGCTTTTCCTTGTAAAAAGTAATCAGTTATTTAAGTATCTACAATAAGGCTGAACTAAACAGAAAACTTTCCTTATTTAAATACTGGCAATGTTCTTGCACAACACATTTGCAACAAACAGTAGAAATCTTGAAAAGAAGGTTGTATGGATATAATTTTATTGAACATCCTCAATGCTCAGATAATAATGGGTTGCAATGACATAGAACTAAATAGGGCTGACCAGGGTTTCTGCTGGAGCCTCTGCTAGAGCACTGGTGCGTGATTACAAGCCAGAGTCTTTAGCTCAGCTCAAGCAATACACATTTGCAACTTCTATTCAGTTGACCACCAAGGACTTGCAAGCTTGTCACACTGGTTCTGCTTGTTACTTCTGAATGACCTCTTGCACATTTGAGTTGTGCATCAATGTCTGCTAACTTTAGCAACTACTCATATCCAAGACAGCTCCATTTTTCTGAGCCATTGTCATCCTACTGCCTCCCACTGGAAGTGGTCCAGAGATCCACTTCCCTTCACTATATAGAAGAGGCTTATAAGCAAGATAGAATCTTTTTACCTAGGCCTGTAGTGACAGGATAAGGTGCACAAGTTTTAAATTGAAAGACGGCAAATTTAGATCAGATAAAAGAAACTTTTTCTTTTTTTTTTTTTAAATTATGAGAACATAAAATATGTTATGTGGAACAGGTTGTCCAGAGAGGCTGCAGATATCCTGTCCCTGGAAATTCAAGGCCAGGCTGGATGGTGCTTTGAGCGACCTGGTTCATTGAAACATGTCCCTATCCATGGCAGGGGGGTTGGACTGTATGATCTTTAGAGGTCTCTTCCAACTGAAATTAAATTATGATTCTAAAATTTCATTTCTGTCTCCAAGGTATATATGACTGTAGGTCCTTCACAGATGAAGGTTTTTAACAACACATTTATTAGCTAAAGGAGGATAGAAATTTTGGCCTCAAAATGTTTTATGTGCAATTAATGAAAAAAAAAAAGCACATTTGTCCAATTAATTACTGTTGTGGTAGGTTTTAACTGTCTTTTAGACCTGGTCTGTCCCATTCCTGTGTGTACTCTGGAATGATGCTGAAGCCAGCTGTGTTGTCTACTCATCCAGCCTTTTTATTTCTTCGGGTTTTTTAAGCAAGGGGTCAGTATCAGCTACACCTATTCATACCAATCTTAGTTTTGGTTCTCCCTTGGCATTGATAGTAATAAAGTTCAATCAAACTCTTTCCTAAAAAAACATATTTGGAAATAAATACTGTAATTACGATTTCTGAAATACAGCAAAATAATTTGGTTTCTTGCCTCAGGCAAGAGCTAATAATTTTCTACAATCACAATTGGTACTGATGGAAAAAGTCATCTTCCTTTCTAATATTCCTAAAGACTTTATTAAAAAATAAAAATCCTTTTATTTTCCAAAGACTCCCTAAAGGCAAATGGTCTTCTAAATTTCAAGAGTTTCTTTTATAATGCAAAGATTACATACTCAATAAAATCTTCCTTCTACATTGAGTTTCTATTCAAATAGACATATTCCATCAAGCCGTCTCCAAAAACTGACTGGAGAAAAGGCCCTCTCACCTGACTGAGGTTTTCCAGCTCACTAATTTCATTGCTAAAACTCATCAGGTATAACCATTTTTCTTATTTATAAAGAAAGGAAAAATACCCTCACTTTTTACTGCTTCATCCTTGAAGAGAACTTTACTGTTTAAGCTTTAATGTCTCATCCCCATCGGCTGCCATCATCAACCCTTGTAGAAAACAACAATAAAATGAATTCACCCATAGAGGTCATTCCTTTTGTCCTGTGATAATATGAAGACCCAGAAGCCTAGCAATGAATTCCAGAACTTTAACAACCTGAATAAATTGTGAAGTACAAACCAGAATGAATAGAGGATACAACAGTCATTTCACATGAGTCAGTGCACAGAGGTGCAGTCTGAAATCTGCAAAAATATCCTCTTGTTTTTACAGAGGAAAAATGACAATGAAAGGAAATTATTGGTTTTATATATATATCTTTTTCAGTAAGGCAAAATAATTTTTAAAGGTGTGAAAAAAGTGCAAAAGAGTAAATGAAATACATCTGAATGAAAGCACTCCAAAATTGAAACTGAAGACCAGTGACTGACCCGAGGCTTCTGATTATTCCAATTCCTTTCTCTCTGTCTCTACCCCCACTTCTTTTCTCTTTCTTTTTCTTTGTTCCATTCCTTCCTTCCCTCTTTTCCTTCTTTCCTCCCTGCGTCCTTCCCTCCCTTTTACTTCCTTGTCCATTTTGTGATAAACAAAACCAACAAAGCCAAACCAAATCCCAAAATCCATACCTAAAACTTGTTACTCAGCTAATTCCTGAAATAGACTTGTAATGACTCAAGCTGGATCATTGCAACACAAATGCTTATTTAACAGCACCATCTTTTGATTGAAAAAAGCTTCAGTCAAGCCTGATCATCAAAATTATGATCTGACTGACAATTTTCATTCATGGAGTTTTATCATTCCAAAATACTAGCATTACTTACGTGATAGCACAGAACTCAACATTAAAGAAACATAAACAGTCAAACTGTCCAAGCCCCCAAGATGATCTCTTGATGATTCAGGTTCAAGAACCCAAGCATGACTGTCACCTTAAGGTTTTGAGATTCATATAAAGAAGTAAAAACAATGCATTTTGTAGATTCAGTAACTACAGCATATCCCAAGCTTTCAAGTTGCTATTGCTTCCTCACAGTATGGCCCTACATCTGTTTTTCTTTTTTTCAAATACCTACAATTGACACCTCTGATTTATGTCTATTTCAGAAATACACATTGTTTTCTGTCTGTTCACTGTTGCCAATTTGTAATTTTAGGACTGTTTGGTTGCCCCAGGGAAAAATCCATAGCAAATGTGCCTCAAAGCAAGGGAATACAGTAAATATAAGCAGTCATAATTCCAACATATATCTGATTAGTTGTATGTTTCCTACAGATTTTTTTCCAGAAAATAATGCTTTATGGCTTTTGATTCCTTTGTTTATTTATTAATTCAGTTGCTGCATTAAGTAAGTCAGGTGATATATATGACACATAAATGAAAAAAAGTCATGCCTTGTTTAGCCTGTTATATATTGCAATAAAATGATATTTGGCAGGAAACAATCTCTCTCGTGACAGAACTCACTCAATACAGAGACAAAGCACAATTTAAATTGGACAAATAAAGATTTTACAACAAAATACATAAATTAAGTGACAGACAAGGAATAAGTATTCATGACTTAATCTCTGAAGCTTGAAGGAGAAGTCATCTTTTTATTTATATTGCCAAATCCAATGTTAACCACAAGCTACAATCACATGAAATGAAGCTTCTAAAGAACTAAAAACCCCACTTTGGTTTACATGTTTGTATTTCCTGCTCATCCTGTGCTGACATAACAACAGCAGTGTGATACAACACTTTTATTCTACAAGTTCCAAGGGGCTTCAATTAAAATCACAGTTTAGGTTTACCAGATTCCCTTTAAAGACATAAGATTCTTTTTCTTCCACATGTTGCACTCCTATCAGACAAAATCTACAGACTTATTGGAAGGGACAATCACAAGAAAGATACAAGATTTCAATCAAGTTAAGCAGAAAGATTTTAACCAACATAATAATACTAAAAAATACTGTGTTCTTTCTGACAGGCCTAAACTTCAGAGAGGAAGATTATGGTGTCATTTCCATTAAGTTTTTCTTTGGAAATAAGAAACAGTAGCACACCCTTATTATAGAAACTGAAAGTGATTACATCACATTACCATGGGACCACTTATGCAAAATGTGCAGGAATAACAGGAGAAACAGTAATCAGAAAATGTGTCATTGACTTTATAAAACCCAATGTTACCATTTCCTCTCTCCTCAACATGCAAAAAAGCTTGCTATCAGCAGTGATTTTATGGCTCTAACTTTAGAATTTTAATATTATGCACTTCAAAAACTGTATCACATTATCCTTAGAAATAGAATGCTGTATGAATTAAGTACAATATAAGGTCATGTTGCAGGAACCTCAGAATGAGAATGCAAAGTAAGGAGACACCTTTGTCTGTAATTGCTCAGTGCCTCATTTCCCCATCACTGAATCTATATACTTCCACTGTAGTAAGGTCTGTGCTACTAGAAACTGTCATGGAAAAGCCAATGAGGAATTAAAAAAATCTATCATAAATCACAAGGCAAGTGGTAATAATTAATAGGACCTGAGGCTGAAAGAAGGTAAAACAAATCACTAAATAGCCAAGTGAATACTACTAAACCCTTTATACAGTAAAGAAGGCAAATGCTGTGGACAATTGTGTTGTCATCATGTAATAGGAGATTTTCTGTGTGACCATAAATAGTTTCCTGACAATTCTTAATCCCAATGACTCTAGTTTTGAGCAACTGATTTAATAACCCTAAGTCATTTCTGCTCTCTTTCTGCAACCATTTTAAAAATTAACAATATCATATTTGGTCCTATTGTCTAAGTTTCATAAAATAGAATGACCAGGAGAATGTCATTCAACTTCTCTGAAATTCACAAAGCATTTCCTCACTTTCAAATAATTTTTTACCAGCATCTGCATTTATTTCCTCCTCCAGAGTTTTTTTTCTATAGGCATTTATCTCTGATGTGAAAGCCTGTCAAATTCTTTTTGAAATGTAAGGATCCTCTAAATTTTCGTTATCTTTCTTACCACTAGTATCTTCAAAGAACTCAAACAGATTAGCTCAGCATGACCTCTTCTGCCTGAATTCATGCTGGATATCCTTTATCAAACTGTTTACTAGGTGTGCCACATCTTTCTCAAAATAGGGGCTTTGGGATATTGTTTTTTCATTTTACTCTCCCTTCAGACAACTATTGTGTCATCTAAGAAATCTCAAGCATTGTATCGAATATTTAATGAATCTTCATACCAGCAAGTGAGAGTTGAGCTCAGGTTTTTTTTTAACGTTAGGTACTTGGCAGATAATGCATATATTTAATAAAGGCTGTATCCTCACTGTACTGCATCTCAGGTCTGTGCACAGACTTTCTGTACCTGTTTCTTGCCTGTTTTGCCAGCACCATCTAGTTTCAGGTAGTAAGGAAGGTAGCCTATGTTTTTTATAAATATCCAAGCCCTCTGAGACAGAATTTCTCTACATGCACTTTTTAAGCAGCCAAGGCTATTTGAGTTAGTGTTAAAATGGAAAAGATCTACACTCAGACCATCTTAAAGTACCCGAGATTTTTGAAACTCTTCTCCTGAGCTGCATTTCACTACAATTATATTGGACTGATGACTATTTTTAGCTATTTCTAGCAATAACTTCAGGGCAGGAAAACTTCCTTGATATACCTCCCACCAGATAGAGAAGTACATTAGCACAAAACTGCAGACAAGCAGAGAAAGTAGGATAAGCAGGATAAGCATTGAACAGAAGCAAGACCTCTAATCTTACAGAGAAGAGAGCGTGTTCCTGTGGAAAGCCAAACCACAGCAGCAGATGTGGTTGGTATTATAAACACCTATAGTTCTAGTTTTCTCTTTCATTGTGTGACTTTTTCTTACATAATTTTAGCTTCTTGCCTCTCAAAAGCCTTCTCACTTGACATACATCCATATTTATCTTCTATAAGGAACAAAGCATCTCACATCATATTTTCAGCCATAATACCATACATTTAGGCCTTTTTTCTGTGGTGATTAGATGATTAGGCCTGATTCTGTGGTGATTCTGGGTTTTTTTTGCTTCTTCCAATTAGAAATTCTTCTTTTCCTGGTTGCTGTCACCAGTTTACTGGTTCTCTCTATTTCATTCTTTGTGCTAATTCTACAGTATTACTACTAAATAATAGTGTTCAGTCACTTTCTTTACTTTGCATTTTAATATTCTCAGTGTGGTCTTAATTATAATAAGCAACAATTGCTTATGTTCCTTTCTCACATATATTAGGTTTTCAGTATGACTTTTGGGTATGGGTTACTCCACACTTACATATCTCTTTACTTTCCAGTACAGACCTTTCAAATGTTATGGAGTTTTCCTCAAATCATTCTATTTTCCCCTTTCCCTCAGAGTCCATTTTACAGAAGTCAAGTATTTTCCTACTACTGCTTGCAGAAACCATTTTTGGCATAGTAAATTCTAGGTGCTCTCCCAGATGAATGCATTTATTATACTTGACTCTTAGCCAGTAATTTTCCATGTCCAGTGTAGCTTTTGACTGTATTGATTGTTCAGCTTTCTGCATTTGACTGAAATTGCATTTGCAGCTTAGGTTATACTGTCAAGATGTCTGGTGCCCATTTTCTGAGAGGGATTTCCCTACATATGAGGAAGTGCTTCTGGCCTTTTGTGCTCCCCAAGATCTGACTGCCAGAGAATTCTGCCAGCTTTGATTAGCACAGAGTCAGGAAAGGACATTCATTGGCATAACTGGAGTTGAGTTCCAGACCAAATGGCAAAGCTTGTTTATTCCCCCCTCATGTTATTCTCTCCCATCTCTCTCTCTCTCAATCCTCTCACTTTCTTTTCATTGCACTGTTCCTTTTGCACGCTCTTGTCTCTTAACTTCCTACTTCCTTTTTATCTATTTAAAACCAAGGAAACACTCTTTCCAGCTCTTTCATTCTGTTGGAAGAGGATGCTATCCAGGATCCAACACTGCCTAAGCTTTAACTCAGTGTCCCACCTTGGGGTTCACTCAGGACATCTCTCAGGGAAGTGGAGGAGGCTGACAATGCCCTCACACAACCCTTGGGCAGCATATTCTTGGTACCAGCTAGACCCTGCTGTGTGTACTGAGAAGCTCCTGCTAAGCTGTTGTGCTTGTGAGATCATTTGTGGGAACACAGTGAACAAGAGTTGCTTGTCTTTGTCCCTATTCTGCATTTAGCTGTCACCAATAACCCTTTTTTGTGCCAACTGTTCAGTGTTTGAAACCATTGTTCTTTTTTCTGCTTTTGCTTCCTGCCAGATTTTTCTATTACCCTTATAATTACGTACTTGAATGAATTTTTTTACTACCAATGTAAAATGGACTGGTTGTAAAATGGTTTAAATAAGTAAGTCATTACACAGTCCAAAGATATGGATTAAAGCTAGATTTTATAATACCAGTAGTTACATTTGTTGATGATTATACTTATGTTTCGTAACATGAAAAAAAAAAAAAGAACTATAAGAACCTCATAATAGTATCTAATACTGAAGAATGGAAGTATTATACTATTTTCCAATCAACTTTACCTAAAACAAATAAGTCTGGGTAACTAACCTGAATATAATGAAGTGTTTTACCTGCAGGTAAAACACACCTTTTGGTATTATTCTCTACCCCTCCGTTTGGCAAAAAAACTATAATAGTAATGCATTCCTTCATTTCTTGCCTTTGTCGGGCACAAGCTCATACATTTATAACTGGTGACACCATCCTACTCCCCCACACTCCCAGCCTCCTACACCTTCTTTACCTATTTAATATGATGACACAAGTTTGTACCACCAGCATAGTGTTTTCTTCAATCACTTCTTTTTTCTTTGTATTTCTAGGTTGGTACGCTGCAAATAAACAGCTGAACTAACTGAATTTATGTTCTATGGCAAAATCTGAAATTGGACCTCCACTGTGGTCAGCCTCATTAAAGGAACAATCATACTCTGATTTCAATGGCAAGCATCAGTCTTCAGTTCCACAGAAGTCAAAAGTGTTAAAAAGCAAGCTCCCTACTATAAATGTAGATTAAATTCCTTTCCTTGACCTTTCCTGTCCTTTTATTGAGGAATTTGAGATATCTAAACTCCCAAATTAGAAAAAAAACAACAAACCACTAAACAGAAAACAAAAGCCAAAACAAAAAAAAAACAACCAAAAAAAATACAACCAAAAATCCCCTAACCCTGAAAAAAACATCTTGTGCAGAGTTTATTAAAATTTATTGTTTGGTAATCATATGAGAAGTAAGATTGCAAAAGATAGCAAATATTTTTAAACAGGATTTTCCACCTTTCTAAAGATTTACAATCTTTTTGTACGGAGAGAAACATTCTGGCAATCAGATCATTCTGTGTAAAAATAAGAGTTGAAATGTCATTTTTAATAAGATTTATTGTTTCTCTCATAATTTATCGCATTCAAATGTAAAATTCCTAATGTACTCGCTGGCTCAAAACCCAACAGTGGTTATTTTTTTATTTTTCTTGTATGGGCTTGTTTGGATTTCTGTGAATACCTGCAGCAGTTTCTGAATCATGCATGTAAAAAGCAAAAAAATCCCTATACTCAGTGAGCATCCACACATCCACACACACAAAAAACACCCTGCAACAAATTAAAAAACCCTACACACCAGGCTTATCACTTGTCTACCATTTGCTGTGGAATAAAAAGATAAAATGTTCACTTCTATCTCAGCCAAGATTAACAATTCAGCTTATAAAATCTAAAAACAAACTCATGTTTATTTGAAGTTCTAAAGAATTATTTAAACTGCCCCTTTAATGTTCCCTCTTAGGCATTCCACATCTTTCAAACACCTTCTTGCATAAATATTGATTGTAGTATATAAAGATGCTTTTTGTTCTTGTTCATGGTTCTTTGATTCAAATCAAAATGAAATTAAGTCACTAAGTTTTAAAAGTCTTTTTCTATTTTTTTCCTATCCTTCAAAAAATTTACTTTCTTCAGTCAGTAATCACTAAGACATATGTCACTTTTAAATGGCTGAATATGGATACTACTGCTAACTACATTTCTGCTAACTACAGAAATGAACAAGGAAGGTCTTAGTGAGGTTGGGGAACAAAATTAAAGGCTGTCAATATATGACTCAAGAAGTAAATGAACTATTCACTCCATTTTTAGAAAGGAAAACTGTTTAAGAAGGAGTAAAGGAGAATGACAAGTGGAATGGAAACAAATAGCAATATCCAAATTGGAAAAAAGTATTGAAGAAAAAATCATAAAGCTTATCATGTTCAAACCAAGACAGTGTAAAATTTAATGACTGAATTCTAATGCAGCTAATATAATATTACTCAATGATGAATAGCAACCAGTGCATCGAGTGACCATAAAACGTCATAACTGAGTTTCAGAAAGGGAAAAACATCTTATATACGACTAGAGATACATAAAACACTTGTGTTCATGACACAGACCAAGAGCTATCTTGTGCTTTTGTTGTCTTGCTTTTTGAATGGCCTAAAGAGCCCTTCAACTGTGTGTCTTGATCCCCTTGCTCAAGCTGTGAGGGGAGTGCTTTCCAGAGCCTCGGCGGCACCATTTTCTCCACTATTCTTATGCAGTCGCCCTTGCGGTGTTATTCCTAAGGCCTTTTACCTGTGCAGACCCCAACATGTTCTTGTGGCGGTTGTCAAGGGAAGGAGCTATCACTGCTCACTCCTTCCCTCCCCTCTTTTCATTGTGGCTCTTGGTTTACATTTGGGTAATCACTATATGCATGCAGAGAGCTTAACAGCATGGGGTCCCCCCAGCACTTCTCCTCCTGCCTACTGGGGGAGTTTATCCTTTCTCTCTCTCATTCCTCTCCTCTTCTTTTCCCATTTCCCCCAAAAGTAACTCACCATTAGAGTCAATATGTGGCTCATTAGCCACAGATCTCTGCATCAGTATATATGAACTCTCTTGTATTCCTTTTTCTACACACATTCTTATGACTCAAGACAGGACACTCAGGTGGGTGGATCTTTGCACTGGCTTGGTGTAACACTGATTATATCAAGTACAAATTGAACTGCTATAAATCAGTGAACCTAATCCTTTTGTATTATGAAGGATTACTGAGTAATAAAAATTGTTTTCAACAGTGAAATTTTAGTTATTAATATATTACTTCCCAAGGGCTGGTGAAAATATTTTGTATTAAGTAACTATATCCCCTTTGGCTTTCAAGACAAAAAGAACTTAGAAGGTTTTTCTGAACTAAGCATTCATAAGGTTTCTCTGAATTAAGCATTCACACACAATAGAATAATCTTGATGGTATATATGTGATAATTCTTATAACAGTTTATCAAATCTTATTTAATTTTATTATTAACAATTTATTACCTGAGTCTGAATTTTCATGGCTTCAATTTCCAAAGTTTGGATGATTTACTTCTGGTGGACTACAGATTAACCCTCTTATCAGATATCTTTTTTTCTAGGCAGGTACCTTTTATTACCCCCTTGATAAACGAATCAGATCAAGTTCTGTGAATCTTTCACAAAAGAAAGAAGAAGTTTTCTTCATATTTGATCATTCTCATTCTGTAAATACTCTTAAGTTTATCAGCATCTTTCTTGAACTATTGACAAATAAGAACTAGTTAGTAAACTCCTATAGGACTTTAATTAAAAACAAAGACACTCTTAAAATAATCACTCCAGTCCAAGTAAATAATACGCTTGGTTTTAAAGTCACACTTGGAACTGTCCCATCCTGGCTTCCAGTCATTTGTCCAACAAAGCTGACTACTTTAAGTATGGTCTGAAATCTTTGTGCATACAAGATACAAAGATATATCTCCATAATGATATCCATCTATCTATCTATCTTGCATGACATCTTCGACCCTTCTGAGATAATACTGATTAATCTGTCTGTAAATTTGCTAGCCATGACTTCCTCTTTTACCGACAATAAGCCTTTTCTAATCGTAGCATTCATCCTTAAGGTACATGCAATATCTAGCAGGTAAGCAACAATCTTATTTTGTCATCTGGGACAGTACAAAAAAAGACTTACAATAAAAAGAGAAAGTTTTTTGCTGTTGACTACACATAGCTGCATTTGAAGGCTTTTTCCTGATATACCTGAAATTCATCAAAACCCTGGTTTTTATAATTATTTAATGCATGCTATTTTAATTTCTTAGGACAGAGGTAATATTAAATCAAGTGTATTAGGAAAGTCTATTCTACTATTTCTGTCATGTTTATTAATGCAATTTGAATTTAATTAACAAAAAGTATAATCACCTTGTTTCTTCAGCTCTTAATTAAACAGCAATGATTCTGTTTCCTCTTTGAACACTGTAGTAATAATACTAATAACAACAATAAACCCTTCATTAATTAAAGTAACTTTTTGACTGTTAGTATGCTGTGCAATATACTTCAAAAACCACTCTTTTGTTGCCTCAACTTTCCTTATTACACTTCTTTTTATAGTTCTCATCAGCTATTTTATAAATGTTACAGATACCATTAGATTGTGTTTACATCCAATGGCTTGAACTTTTAATCTATTTGTGTGTATGCACATACGAATATACACATATTTTTAAGCTGACTTAGATTGCATTTTTCTTCATGCTGCTCTTTTCTATCCCAGTTTATTTCTAACTGGCATTATGTTCTAGCTATCTTGAAAATTAATTGCTTTCCAATTATTATGTCTTCTTCTTTCTTAAATATTTCCTTCTAGATAATATGCCTTATAATGGTGAAAACCATTATAAAATCAGCTATTTAGAAACAGCACCTATAAATCCAATTAACTTAGATTTTAATCTATTTCAAAGCAATAAATAATAATCTGATATTTTATACAGGTCATTTCATTAACCTTTATTTAACAGGTCAGATGCAAAAAATATCTTTCAATTATTAACTTAAGCTTAAAAAGTAACCTCTCCACACTTATGATCTAAGAACTCAAAGAATAGTCTCTCTTCCCTTTGCCAGTCACAATTTGCAGCAGCAGGATGGGTTTTTTCAGAAAATCACAACTGAAAAATCCTGATGTATCCCACCCCATTGACCAGCAGGTTTTCATGTAAGCAGGTTACAAATTATTCACAAGAATAAGAATCAGAATGGCAGAATTGGGAATTTTCATTCTAGTACACACAGAATGCTTCCCTATTCTGGGGAATCTACCATTAAAACAAACCCAGCTCCTAGTGAATTACTTTGACAAGGAATATGCCAAGTTAGAAACACCAAATGTAGAACACATCTTGGAAACAGGTTTGTCTAAAGCATAAATAGGGAAGATGTATCACAGAGAAGAGATTTTAATAAGAGTCACAGTCAATAGCAAATCACCTCTATAACTGTGAAAAAGAACCTCATGAAACTGAGTTAAAATTTTTATTTAAAAAAAAATAGTAATAAAAAAGCAAAGAGTCTTGCTAAGGACACCATGATGGATATTATTAAGTCAACAATTTAAGGATTACTGCAACAAGAAAAACAAAAAATAAACTATAAGAAAAGAGATGGAAATATTTCTTAGAAATTTATTTTTGCTGTACAGTGTTGCATTCAAAATATAGAACTGACCAGTTATTCTCCATATGACAAATAAAAAGGATTAGGACTGTTTCACTTCCCTTTTACCACTGAAAAGAACAAAACACCTGAGGTGTTTTTTGCACTCCTCTCAAATATACTGATAAACTATTGCCATTGTTGCATTTCACTTCAGTTGATCATCATTATTTAATCCATATACCTTAATAAGTATGCTTATTTTGATTTTCTATAGCTGAAGTACTGTAAAAATCTTCCAAATCTGTGGGTAGCTCAAGAAGAGGAGGGGGAAGCTAAAGTAAGTTTAAGCAATTTTACATTTATTCCTATCTTCTAAAGGGATTTGAGATGAAAAACAGTTAGAAAACACAATGTGGGATAAAAGAATATCAATGAAGGCTGAAAAAGGATTTAATTGATTACCATTATAAGCTGTAGTAAAATAGAGGTCAATTACATGAATGAGTTGCAAAGAAATATACTTGTAATATTAATATTAAGCATTTATTTAACACTTATCAGAGAAGTGATTTGCAAACAGTAAGTCTATACAAAGAACAAATTACATTGAGTGAGGGAGAGCAAGGTTAAGAAGGCCAGAAAGTTGATTTAATTCCATCTTTTCTTTTTTCTTTGTTTTGAGCAGAATTCATTCCGTTGTATTACAAAACAAGTTACCTTAGAATAGGGAGTTAAGAAGACAAGGAGAATTGACTATGGCTCAACAGGTTTGAACTGCTATCTCATTTTAAAACACTTTTTGTCTCTTGATTACTAGTTTACACACAGCTGACACTGTTTTATTTAAAAAATTTAGAAATTCAAATGTCAGAACAAAGATGTCACATATAAATGAAGTAACCTTTTAAGCTTGCAAAGAAATACTTCATGTTTGTACCATAAACTGTTAAGAAAAAAAAGACAAAAAATTTATGTAAATGTAGGTTTTTAGTCAAGCATATTATGATCTCAGCCTGTGATTCAATTGGAAGCTGTGTACATCCATTAAACAGCTTAGATTGCTGGAAACAATACACTGAATGCAAGTGTAAAGAAAGTAAAAGAAAGTTGGAAGCCCAATGCTTGAACAAGTATTTCAGAAAAAATGATATCTGGAAAACTTAATTAAACAGAGATATTTTGTGCTTGTTGGATGTTTGGATTTTTTCATTGTGTTTTTTGGTTTTTTTTTGTTGTTGTTGTTTTTTTTTGGTTTTTTTTTTTTTTGGTTTTTTTTTTTTTTACAGGCAATGGTAATTTCTCCATTCTTTTGGTAGAATACAAGCATGCAAGCAGAATATGCTTTTTTTGCTATTTTTCCCCTTTTTTCAGGGAGGCTGTGAGTACATTAGCAATCCCATTTAGATAAACAGTGCACTCTCAAACCAAATTCTCTAGTTCGCTTCACTGTGTTTCCTGTGTGCTTGCTCAGTTCTCAGAGCAGTTTTGAGAACAAATTAGATTTCAGAAAAATCAACTAGAAGCACTGCACCAAACTACTCTACAACTCTGATGGGGATAGTTAGGTCCAAGCTCCTACAGAGCTGATACTGCCACATGCAACTTTCAGCACCACTAAAAGTTTGTAAAGCCCAGCAAACATGAGGAGGCTCTTCCACTATACCAAGTGACTGAAAGTTCTCAAACTATTCTTCAATTCTGCTGTTCCTTCTTCAGTCACACACATTTTCTGCTCTGAAACATTTATTTTCTTTACCTGCACTTTCTTCTACTGCAATCATGCCTGGTTAAACTAATTTTTGCTACTATTACCTATTATTTTCTACATCTAACTACCTTCTGTCTTATAAATCAATGGCCACTTCTTACCACTCTTGGAAAAAGAGAAATGGCTTCATGAATATGATATTACCTTATGTATCTTAACCTCTAAAGAGGACTACAAGTGTCTTGGGCAGTGGTTCAGCTGGATGTCAGCATCAGCGGGTTTGTAACTTATGGCTGCAGTCCAGTGTGAGAGGAATATTCCATTAAACCAAAAAAGGTTTATTTCTTGAAAATAAGGAATAACAATCATAATACAAGCAAAACAACTTTAAGTAAGACATTAATCTACTAAAAAGAGGGTTCAGACAGGACTACATCACTGAACCCTCCAGCTTATAAGAGATGAGCTGAGCTCTGCAGGTTGTTTGAACCCGAACTTGCAGGCTTTCCACGAGGGAGAACCTGAAAAGACCACACCATCCATCACTGAAGTATTATTCCTACATGCATTCCTTACATGTTTATCCTTGGGGTTATGGGGACAATGTGGGTGACACAGGAAGCACAGAACCAGATGTGCCAATGGATTGTCATGAGCTGGGAAGTACATGGACACTCAGTGAATTGCTCCTTTTAACCTAGTGGTAGGTACACCAGGGCACTTGGTCAGTAACTGCTCCTTATGCAGAACAGACTTTGAAGAATAGAAAAGGTTTCTGTGTGGGGTCTGAGGTTCCTCAGACCAGAAGCATGATCTTTTGCATGGTGATTATCCATCCAAAGGTAGAAGACCCATATCCACTCATAGCAGAGAGAGGTGATATCTGCTGAGGGTTGAATATAGTGTGGAAAGATGGAAGCTCTTCTCTCTCTGGGCAAAGAGAGACAAAAAGTCTTCCTTACTGAGAGAGTTCTTTTCCACTGGCACAATTAACTAGTTCTGCCCTTGGTTTAACTCTCACCAAGCCATCTCTCCCAAGCCATGGACACCACATTCACACCTTTTTCAAGTCCCCCTTCCCTTCTGTCTTGCAGCACCTACATGCAGCACCTCTGCTGACAAGTCAGGCCTCTCCCCCTTGCTCCTAAACAGGGAATGCTGCTCCCACAGTTCCTTAGTTCACTTTGCACTCCCATCTCCTTCCCTTGGGCAGTGACTTGCAGAGCTCTGAGCTAGCAACCAGCTACCTAGATCCTCTACTAATACACAGAAAGTATAAACACAGAAACTGTGGGACTGTGCCTGTGGATACTGCTAAGGCTTCAGGACCTCTGCACTAAGACGTAGGGTGCAAGGAGGGAAGGAATTGCCATAAGGTAAGGGATTACTTGTGAGAGCTCATCAAGTCTGTAGAACCTGCTGCACTGCATCATCCAAGGCTGCTGCAGAGCTGGCTGAAAACATAAGAAGGCCAGTCAGCTCCACTTCAAACCAAGGGAAAATCATGGAGCAAGTTCTCTTGGAGCAAGTTTCTGGGACGTGAAGGACAAAGATCTATTTCAGTAGGAGGCTGGCGTAAATTCAGTCCTTTCAGCCTGAATATCATCTGGAAAATTTACAGAGATTTATGCCACTGACAGTGTTTCCTATATAGGAAAATAAAAAGGCACTGGAGCAAGTGTCCAGAGAATGGAAGCATGACCTAACATTATAGAAAAGATTTAAATACACAAGATATATGGAGTGCACCAATTACTATAACTGATATAAAATATTCCAAGTATAAGCTCATTTCTGCAATCTTATTAGCAATGTGCATAAACCAAATCACAACTAGAAAGAGCACATCTGCATGTATAATATTGGCAGGTAATATGTATGTACTGCCAAGTAATGTAAAAGCTTAAAATTTAAAAAGACCCCCCAAGAGTTACAGGTTTTTATTCTTATCTTACAAGTATCAGGTTTTGTTCCTCACAAACATAAATAAAACTTTTTGAGTTGAAATTTTCATTAATAGAAATGATAAGCACTGAAATTCTGCATAGGTGAGACCAGATGATAGTAGCAAAGGAACACTGAGCACTTGTATAAAGCTAGTATCAAGATTCTTTAAGGCTCCTGGAGACTGTGATATGACAGAATGCCACTCCTAATGTGTGTACAGGCAGCTGGAGGACAGTGACAGCAGTCTCTAGAACCACAATTTGCACCGCTGACTCTGGATGCCTGAAACAGAATGTGGAACAAAAATAATGAAGGAAGGAGAAATAGGCAGGGGGGACAAATCCAGCAAATCTCAAACCTCTTTTTATGATATCCAAAACAATAATATCCTGCATATTAGTAGGCTTCTCATTATCACTTCCACACAACACTTGAAGTGGAATTACATGAAGATAAAACTGAAAAAGAATTTTTCAGCTTCTTCCTTGTCCTTTCTCCAACAGTGCTGCTTCATTTTTTACGTTCCCTGTGATACCATGACCTAGAACAAGACAAAAACTGTTCTACTTTTCAGGGAAATTCCTCCTTGAATCAACACATAAAGCTCCCTGCTTCAGAAGCATGTATGCTTCATTTAGCAGCCCCACTCAAGAGCTTCTTATACTAAGAACTCTTTTGAAAATATAAAAACTTCAATATGCCAAAATAGCTTGCTTCTTCATTTGTCATTTGACAGTCTCTCATATCATATATTTTTTCCATGTATAACTAACATATTTCCCCTCTTGAGTTTTTGGGGGCTTTCACTGGGTTTTGGGAGGTTTGAGTTTTTCTATTTTGTTTTGGGTTTTTCTTATATATGTTATTATGCCTCTCAATCTATCTTTCTGCAACCACTGTTATTGGAGTTTTTTAAAATACTTTATGTTAAAAATACTATCTTTTTCTCCTTGGTGCCAACACCCTCCTTTTTTCCCTTTCTTCATTTGCTAAATTCAGAATTTTATGTTTGCCTTGAGTAAATTTATAACATTTGGGGAGACATCAAGGTATGGGGTTTTCTTGGGGTATTTTATGAAGGGTTGGGAACCGAGTGCCACTGAAACAATGGTTATTATAAGAAGCCCTGACTACTTAATTATTATGTTGTTAGTAGCATTAGTATTAGCATTAACATTAGTATTATTATTATTAAAAGAGCAGAACAGAAGAGCTTAGGTTTGGCCAAAAATATGAATGCTCAGATGAATTCTGTGTTCCCCTAATAATTTATGGGAAGATAGAAAGTGAGATTATATCATTCAGTGTGCTAGATGAAAACACAGTTGAGGCAGAATAATCTAAAACTGCAGTACTGCCGTCACTTTTACACGTGAGAAAGAACATGCAAACTGCTTATGATTAAGTTAATCAAACATTTAAAGCAGGGAAAGTTTGAACTGAAAAATGATGTTTTACTTAATGGCAATAATAACTTAGTGGTAGAGTTACTTCCACCTTTGGACTCTAGGGATGAATCAGATGACCTCATAGGTCTCCTCTAGCTTAATTTTTTAATGATTCCATGAAACAAACCAAATGAAACAATGTGAAATGACAGATTATACTAATCTTTCAATGAAAAATATAAATTCTATCCAATACTGTATGGAATTATGTCAATGCAGAAAAAGACATACAAACTAAATACACTGTGAAAGCTTATAATATTAAAACTTTGCCAACAGCAGCCTCCCTTACTAAAAGGAGCTATAGGGATTTCTTATAATATGTCTGGCTATAGCATATCTGTAGGATGGGTTAAAGGAAAAATAATTACCTTCTTTTGAGAACAAGCTATCATACTGCATCATCTTACTTGGATATTGCAAATGAGTGTTGATGTTGGGTTCCCTAAAGCAATCCAACAGAAATAATCAAGCCTAATGCTGTGGAAATGCAAGACAAGAAAAGTTGGGAAAAAGACTGTGACCATCTGCAGCAGCTTGGAGGAAGCATTTTGACTATGGGGGAAAAAAAGTGAGAAGAATTAGCTTTGTTTTAAATCAATCATTTTCCACCATTTGAAAAAACTTCTTCCATTTAAAGTCATTAGCCACAGCTAACAAGGCATCCAACTGATCATCCTCTCTCAGTCTTTATGCCTTAAATTGTGATTTTCAAGACAATAAAGTAAAAGAAAAGGCTTTTATCTACAGTAAAACATTAGTTACTTTTACTCCAGTAAAAGAAAATGCATGAACAATTACTATATGCATCTGTTTGGCTCAATGTATTATGCAGAATGAGGAATTTGGGACATGTGCTTAATAATAAATTCATACTTAAACTATGTAATCAAATGTGTGAGTGACATTTCTGAGTAAAGAATAAGAAGAATATGAGCAGTCTTCTACTGTCAGATGCTGTTTACAAAAAAGTTTGAGGCAACAATGAATTATTTAAAGAGATAAAATTTGGGTGCACCTGTTGACATTGAACAGGACTGTTTAATTCTGCTACTTGAATGAACTTGAGGGAATCTGAGACAAAAGACATTCACCAGGAGAGACAGAACTGCACAGAAAGTCAATAAAAACTACTGAGCGATCAGGCTTTCTGCTGTTTTCTAGCATGGAAAATGTCCTGAAATGCACCTTTGGGAGTTTTTTCTCTCATAGACAGTTTACAAGCAGGTAGTTGAACTGTTAAAAAGAAAATTAGTTTGTGTCGTTCATTTCTACCTAAATGTTGAGATAAAATGGATTAAAATTATAAGACACAGTCATCAAATACATTTTAAATTATGTAATCTTCCCAGATAGTTGCCTAGGTGTTATTTTTTATTTAAAAAATTAATGGCTTTCTTACTCAATTATAAATTGGGTATGGATAATTAAAGTCTCTACTATAGTAACTGTAGATTGCTTCATACTCATTTGATCCTTCTTCTGATGAATTTATATGTGAAGTGCTTATCTATATGGCAGTTAGATTATAAACAGAAAAGCACACTACATGAGAATGCACTAAAGATGAT
Source organism: Vidua macroura (assembly GCF_024509145.1). Lineage (NCBI taxonomy): Eukaryota > Metazoa > Chordata > Aves > Passeriformes > Viduidae > Vidua > Vidua macroura. Next base: position 81,647,031 of record NC_071571.1, on the reverse strand, counting down.
AAAAAGGACAAAAATTTATTTAGTCTGTTAGACACTTGAGCTAAATTCTAGCAAAGCATTTTCTTAAATTTTTTTTTTTCCTGCAAGAAGCTACTCACATCCTTGTGAGATGCTACATACATGGCTGTGATCTCCCATGTATAATGTTAATTTTGACTGTAACTATTTACATACTGTCTGGAATCCTTGGTATTAAAGTAGAAATTTGGAGAATGACCTTAACAGACTCTTATTCTATTCTAACCCAGTGTGTAAAGGGTTTCTTCTTCTCAGTAGCCTTCTGATAATGAGTAAGTGAACAAAAAATTATGTTTAGTGTGCAAAACAGCAAGGCTGCCTCTCAGACAGCTAGGTCTGAACAGCTTGCTGGCCCCTGTGCAGGTAAATGCCATAATTATTGTCCTTGCCTTCCCACTGTTACTTAGTAATTCAATAACAGACCATCTGTAGCTCACCGCTAGTGAATCATCTTGCATCTTAATACATTTTTTGAATTATCTTCATACTACTTAGTACATGTGATGTAAACATTATAAGCAAAATATTTAAGAAAGCTGGCTGGGTATCTGAGTAGCTGCTCTTTACACTCCTAAAGGAGGATTTATAAAATAATCAAAGCCAATCCATTTAGTAGAAGTACAGTTCAAGAGAGAATGCTTCTACATAGCCATATGCACTACCTGCTATTAATAAAACTGATGGCAATGAGATGATATTGCACTTCCCCTACATTACCAGGAACTTCAGAGATGTCCTTGCAAGGGAAATATATAACAGCAAGCAGACAGCCGATTAAGTTCTCACAGCAGCCTTTGTCCTGGTATCTATATCAGACACCAGTCTTAAACCATGCAGTCAAAAGCACCAGAACAGTGTATTTTTTCTCTGGATATCATCGCTGGGACAAAAGCGGAAAGGAAAACAGAGGAAAAAAAGCCCTACAACAAAAAATAAAATAGAGAATATAGAAGTTCCTTTCACAAACTTAGGCCATTAAAAAAAAAAGATTTTTAACAGTCTTTTTCCAAAACTTGGTAACATCCTTAAGAAAATGTAAACATACTACAAAAAAACTGATTTTTTTTTCAGGCCAACATCTTGTTTTCAAATTCTGCTTGGGATTTTGATCTCTATTCTTATTTCATCCAAGTTTTATAGTCCTATTTTCTGCTCAACACAGTTACCTTCCCTGCCACAGTGTACATTTGTGTAACATAGTAATCTTGTCCTCTGTTCCTTCCTTTTAGGCATTTCTTTCCTTCAGAGGATTTTTTAAGTTGATGGAACAGCCAATAGTTGAAATACATACATAGACACACATACACACATATATACATACATTCCTCAGCAAATGCTGAGAAAAAAACCCCGAACTTTAACCTCAGAAATGTCCATCAAAAAGAGATTAATAAGGCCAAAGTGGCTGGAGTATTTAATTTCCTCCCTGTTTTTAATGTATGAAGATAAGCTTTCAGGCATATGCATATCTTAAAAATGTTTTGAGATTTTTTTTTTTCCTTTTTTTTCTTCTGGTTATTTGGAGAGGTTGGTTGTTCTTTTTCAGCAGTTCTCTTAAATACATTAAAATCTGCAGAATAATAAGAGCATAAATCCTTTTTCCCTAATGATAACACATATTTTTATACTAAGGAAACACCAAAGTCCAATGGACCCACAATACTTTGGAGAAGCAACATCTGTGGAATATAACCTTGGAAGAGAGTAAGAGAAAGGACTATTTTGCTAGAGGCTGAAAATATTCAATTTGTATCCTACTCTACCTTGCTGAACTCAGGGAGCAACTAGGGCACATATGTCCTCTTTCCTTAACTTTTGTTATATCATTCTGGCCCTTCCCAGGGTCACAAGTCCTGTGTGATTTAGGAAATCTAAAAAAGTCTGGATGCTGTGAATTACCCTGAAAACTCAGTCTTGTATTCCATGTATCTCTTGTGCTTCCTATTCTCTTTCCTATGCTGTAGGGATCAGCAGGAGCAAGCACTTTTGTCTGCCTCAGCTGTTTTTCTTCAATTCCAAGAACAAAAAGCCTCCTGACATTCATTGGAAACCTCCAAAAAGTAACCTAAAATTTTCCAGGATTCACTGCCTAGGGAACACATGTGAGTGTAAAACCCCAGGGAACACAAGTGGAGAAGGCAACAGAGAGTTAGTGCCCTCTCCTCTAGTAAATACCAGCTTTTTTGTAATTTTTAGAGGTGCTAACAGGTAACAGCAAATGACCAAAGGGGAAAGGAAGGCTGTATAGGGGTAATAACACTGCAGAGAAACTCCTGAAACAGAAGCAGTAACCAAAATGACACCAAGCTCTGGAGAAGTCCATGCGATACCAGGAAATAACGTGGCTTCAAGCCTTCTTGTGGAGGCTGTACTGACCACTTATTGAGACACTGAAGCTTCCATTAGTAAAAAGTGTCTTCAGCAGCTGCCCAAATTCAAAACAGTCTTCAGCTGGTGGAAGTCAATGAAGACAAAAGCTCTTCAGATTCACCTTCAGCTCCAGCAGCTTTCCCACTCAGGCACTGCATGCTATATCCTTCTGCAGAGGAGGCCAGCAGAAGGACGTGGGTGACAGTGACTCCCAGAGACAGGGCTCAGGCACATCAAGAAGTGGAAAAAGTGAATCTCCCTGAAGTAGTCGTCATCTGGTATTCCACCGAGGCCAGATTTCCCTCTTGTGTGATGCAGCTCAGTGTCAATCTCAGTACCAGGACTGAACCTCCCTGCCTCTGTTAGAAACTGCTGCAGAATTACATGACAAAGTAGTACCTTCTCTGTCTCAAGCTTCTGCAGCACATACTTTCCCTGGAGTCATACTTAGGCAGATCAGGCACTTGAAGGAACAGAACAGCAAACTGGGCAGCAAGAGCAGATGTAGGCATTCTTGAGTTAGCTAACCCATCACTTCTAATCTTCATACTTTTTAAATGGCACTTTTTAAAGTAATGCGGTATTGAGCCACATTACTTGAGACTTAAAAATCAAAGGTTTTTTCCCAGCAGATTAAAAGAACTTTCCATCAATATAGAAATAAAGCAGTTTTCTTCTGCAATTTGGCCACAGAATTAAGATACAGACTCTTGACTTTACTGCTTCTTCTCATTATGAAACGAGGAATTAAAATATCATTCTTATCCCTACTGACTTATTATTGGATTGAGTTATGAAAGGAAAAGTGGCTTCCCATAAATTTTGCAATGTTTTAGAAAGTTGGGGTTTTTTTAAAAAAAAAGACCCCCCAGCAGGATTTACCACTCAACAATGTGCAGGGTGCAAACTGACATATTTTGTTTTTAATCTGGCAGAGTCAATGTACAAACCAGATACTCCTGGCTTATGCTGTTTTCTTAACTATGGGTCTCAAATAGCAGCAGTTTCTCAAAGCCCTGCTAAGATGACACCAAAGAATTACAGTTAATTTAATGCAGAATTTCTGAAAGGTTTAATAAATTTTACCACATCTAACCTACTTTATGAGGCTTAAACACATATGAGGCTTAAACCCAGGTTTTCTCTTTTTTTTTAAGTCATTTTATCAAGCTCTTCTCTTCAAAAGCTGAAATTTAAGCCACCTATGAAGTCACCCACCAAATCTTTTTATTTGCATATTTAGAGAATTAAGATTTTCAAGATTGCATAATAGAAGTAGATTTTAATAAATCTGGGGTTCTGAGATATTTTGCCTCCCACTTTGATTTGACATTTTCTTAGATATGATCTGAAAAGGTATGATTTTCTCTATTGTGAAGCCTTTTTATTACCTTGTTCTATCAGTCTACTTTATCTTTTGCAATTGTATTCAGCTCTCTCCTGAATGTGTTAACATTCTTTGATGACACATGTTCCTTGTATCTTTATTAAAATCAACACACCCTATTTCTCACCTTACTACTATGTCAGGTTTTTCCAATAATTTTCATGCATAAAAGGCTTTGGTAACTTCTCACAATGTCCCTATTTATGATTCCCGTTGTTGTTCATAGGCCAAAGGTTGGCTTCAGTGTTTATAATCTGTATTTCATCTGAAGCACTTATACTTGCAAGGGGAAGCTATATATTAAATAACCTCTAAGTGTTTAGGAATATAATTAGTACCTAGGACAATTGCTTCTGGCAAATTATGTAAACCTAACCCAAGAACAGGCATCCCAATGCCTTGAACATCTGTCAACTGATGCTCAGAAAATTTGAGGATAATATTTAACAAGGAAGTTTGATGGAGTGAGATTTTGGAAGATATGTTGAAGTTGAGCTATGCAAAATGTGCAAGGAAAATATACAATATGAGGTATCTAAGCCAAGGTCAAAGAGTCTTAAGTCACCTGATCAGAAGTTGAAAAGTGGAAGAAAATTATGATCAGCAAACCTAGGTTGGACAATATAGTCGATCAAACATCTCAAGACAAAATCTGGTTGATGCTTATAAAAAGACCAAAAGAGAACCAAATGTTGTGAAAAGCAGAACAAAAAAACAAGAATGCAACAGAAAGCTGCCTAATGAAGATGCAAAATAAGGAAAACCTTTAGCAAAATAAAAGATTTTTTTCCTTTCTTTAAACAAGTATCAGCAAATTCTAACTACATGAGGATTGGGGGAGAAAAGATAAATCACAAACCTAAAAACATAGTGCCTTGATTTCTGAGAAGAGAATGCTATGATCTCTCTGAGAAAAAAAAAATGTTGATGTGTACCAAATCATTGGAGTGTTAAAATTAAAGCACATCATTCAAAAGAAGAGGCAAAAAAACCAATCGTCCCTAGAAACCTCCCTCACTGTTCTTCACACTAAGTATTTTAATTTAAATGGAACAAGTGAAGTAGACTTTCCAAAGCTGTTTTTTTCCATACTTTTCCAGGTACCAGCACTACAGTTATGTAAATTCTGTACCTATTACAAAATAAGCTTAATGCATATACAGATTTTGTATTTTTCTTTCTCATTTGCTATTTTGTTAACTCCAAATTCTAAGGATAATTGCTGGCACTCAGGTTTCTATTCTCCTTTACCTTCCATTATAAATAAAAAATCAATCTATGTTCCATAATTCCCCAGTACTATGTGGGCTACAAAATTGGACTGCAGCAATCTATTTCTGTTGGAAGACTTCAGGTATGTTCAACAGACCTTTTATTTTGTTACAGGGGTTAAACTTATCTCTTACTTTCCCAAGGTGTTTCACTGAACTGCTACTGGACAAAATACTGACAAAATACAGAGCCCTACACAATCAAGAGTTCTCTCCATAGGTTGTTAGAGCAATTTTTGTTTGTTTGTTCACTGGGTAGCCTTTTTTATGACACAGAATGGCCAAGAGCAATCTCTTCTTGTAGGGTGGAGGGATATGACGTGGCTGCACTGAACATGGCATCCCAACAAAGTGTCCCCATCTCGAGAAGCTCCCTCTGAACTTCTGTTTGAAGCTTGACAGCTGCCTTACAGCATGGTCAGATTAAAGGGAAGGTTTTCTGTGGGAAGCAACTATGCAGTGAAAATGGGATTTTCCTTTTCAACTAGTTCTGGAACCAAAAATAGCACCAGTAAAAAATCTAAGCTATTTGGAGTACTACTGTAGAAGTGACAACAAACATGATCATGAAGACATCTCATTGAAATCAGTCATGAGCAAGATGCTTATGCACAGCACTTGTAACTTGAAAAAATTGTCTACTCCAATGACTTTGACCTATTCTTGCTGTGACAAGTTTAAACAGTGTAACTGAAAAGGGGTTAGGGGAGGGAGGGATTTATTTTTTAGACATGCACACTTTTCTGTACAATCGTGTAAATAAAGACAGTACTTTAGACTATCCAGATGTATGTACCACACATAAGGAATCCCCTAAAGTGAATCAAAACCTGACGGGTCTTACAGGTTGTGCCTATTGTTTGTTTTTTTCGGATCCATTTTTCTTCATTATTTTAATATCATCAGGTGAGAATAAAACCAGTTCTTATATTAGGCATAAACTTTTTCAATGAGAATTAACACTCAGCCCACATTGGTTCATTAGTGGAGAAGACACACAAAATATAGGGATGTACACCATGTCTTTTTAGTTATTCAAGTAGAAAGAAAATCATATTTCCTTCCTAAAACAAGTTTCAAAGTTTATTTTATTTATTATGCTGTGCCTTAGGATACCGGCCCTTTTAATTCACAGCTATTTGACAAGGACAGAATTCAAGTGATAATTAGATTCTCTTTTATTGATTTTTTTGGCTGGTAAGTAACCAACCTAATCTTGTTACATTCTCCCCTAACTTTGAGCTCTTTTATGATTAACTACTCTGGACACGTATTTGAATTGCATAAACATGACTCATATTCTAGAGTGTAAATTAGTGTTACAATTCAGTCACTCTATTACATATGCTGAAACATTTGCTTCTAGTGTGCACACCTCTTGCAGGTACACAAGAAAGGGGACCTGTAACAAAGAACATACAAAAAGCTTTTGGGACAAAACCATTCTTTCTTTCCACTGCCTTTTACTGTTTTTTATTTAAGAGAAGATTCAGACCATGCACAAACTCTTAGGATTCCCAAAAGCAGAAAGAAAAACTTTACCAGATTATTGAAATATTTTGTGCATAGTTGACACGGTGAAGATTGGCCTCTTGCTGCTCCAGATGTGGAGTTGTACTTTGTAACAATCCTGAGTAGAAGGAGATGAAAAATAAGCCACTGACAGCTAATAAACTCTATTGCATGGGATTCAAACTGATATATTAAAGGAACTGAAAAACATATCTTCATTCCCAATGAGCATCTCAGAAGGAAAGATGCAGCCTCTGTTTATAGGATGGCATAGTTGCACATCTACCAGATGATGCAAGAGCATCTGCCATACCAAACAGTGCCAACAAAAGGCAAAGGCACTGTAAGGCAAAGTCACTGTAGCCCATGTGGTAAATTTGTGTCAGTCTCCCACTTGTTGTGCCATGCTCTTGGAGACCTCAAACCCCCAGTCATTATTTAGAAAATTATGTAATCTTATACTTAAGTATAAATATGTCATACTCTTATTCATCAAAAGCTAGCAAAATAAAGAGGCAAGAATTTTATGAAATGATTGAGGTGTTTTCTGAATCAGCTTAAGTAGCCAAAAAGTTGAAGTGTCTGGCATTCTTGCTTAAATTAGAAAGCCTCTCAGGAAAATAGTATTCACCATGATTACATCATTACAGGCAAACAGTGTCGGCAACTAAAACCCACAACAGGTAAAACCAGAAAGATTAAGACACTCCTATGCAAATTTTCAAAGTTGAAAGAATCACATTTTTCAAATCTAGGACACTGAGAAACCATTTCTAAGATAAGTGAAAAAAAGCAATGGAAATTACTTTTTCAATACTAACTGCATTACAGCCTACTGGCAGAAATTCTGAATCTTTGGAAAAATACTAATGCTATTAATTTATCTAGGGAGAATAAACCAAAACAATTTCTGATTTATCTAAGATGTACCACTAGTTTAAAAATCATTCTTAGGTAGCAAAACAAATCACAGTTCAGCTACAATAAACTTTATATAGCTAGATACTGTGATGGCAAAGCTTGATGTAATATAAACCACAATGTGTTCTTAAGTACAGTATTACTGCTGTTAGTTCATAACATGAAATCTAAATAATATTGAGTGGGTATTCAGTGAGGTGTCTAAACAAATTCATTAACAAAGAAAGAAGATTACATGCCTAACTGAAATACAAAGAAGACAATATATGTATATGATTTCATTTCCTGGTTCAGATAAATACAGGTTTTTCATAAACAAAAAATCCTAAATACCCTCATGTTTTCATTATTGCCAAGATGAATACAAAAACTACCAGAAACCAGATAATATGAAACTATTTCTAATCTTTAACACAAAGACAGGTAAGACAATTCCCTTAAAATCAACCCCTACATAAACATCCAGTATCATCATCACTAGACATACTATTATAGCTGCACATATATTATATCCACTGTTTACCTCAAATAACCTCAGTTTGAAACTTTATATATGAAGGAAATTTATCACATTCAAACAAAGGTACAGAACAAGCATTCTGCCTCTCAGCATCATCAGGAACTAATGTCTCAGCCTTTAAAGATAATATGTCTTAGGTGCAACACAGAAGCAAAGGCCATTTAAACTTTACATCTGAGAACACTGGTCTCCCTTTTTGGCCACAAAACAAAATATTCCTTAGTAGAAGGAGTTAAGTGATGAGGTAAATTAAACTGTATTAAAATATACAATCAAAAATCATGAGCATTGAGGAAAAACACAATACACCAGATTAACACTTCTTCTTCATTACTGCTTATCTTGTTTCCTCACACTATGAAATCTGTCAGTCAGTGCTATAGAGGTAGGATTTACTCCTTAATCCCATTTTACTCCAAACAATTACTCAATGCCACTCTGGGGCACATATTTCATATCCTCCTTTCTCTCACAGAGGGTTGAAACGCACTTGCTGAGATCCAAGCCCAAGATGCTATCCACAATAAGGCTGCAGAAGCATTTACTCAGCATCCTCCAGAATGACTGTACTCCATCTTTCACAGATGGGTAAAGAGAGTGTTCTTTGCCAGATTTAAATGATATGGATCAAGACATGAAATGAAAACCTTCCATACAAAATTTTATGTTATATCTTCTTAATAACAAACCTAATTGCTCTGTGAATATTTTCAAAAATGTCTGTTGGAAACAGGAATCTGTATGTAATTACTGTCAAAATAACAAATTGCATGGCTATGCCTTTTTTAAAAAAACAAATGTTTTTCTTTGGTTTTTACTATCCTTTAGTAAGTTAACTACAAAATCAATATATAAAGCACAAATGTAGCCTTTTTCAGCTGATTTGCCCTATCAGAAGACTCAGTGACAGGGAAGGGATTCAGAAACTGGAAGAAAAGCCAGGAAAACCCCTACAAGAGGTATTTGTTTGTCTGGTGAATCTGAAAGGAGCAGGGATCAGTGTGGGATTTGAAGAGTACGTTTTATCAGAACATGCCTGTAGGTACACAAAGACCACAAGATATGAAAAGAATCAATATTATCTTAATCCAGAATTTTCAGAGCTTGATGTCTGAATTTAGGCTTGTAGATCTTTTTTCATTCACCAAGTACATAGTTGCTTTTATAATGTGGAACACTTGCTGTATCCACTAACATCAATAACTTTCGAGTGTTCACTTACTAAAAACAATATACCCCTTTCTTGATGCAAATATTAAATGTCTACACAGAGGCTTAGCGCTTTAGAAACCAAGTTTTGAAATTCCCTGTTTTCCTTCAGTTTTTGCAAAACTGTATGTTCTCAGTTACATGAAGATTTCATTTTGCTTTTATTCATGTAATTATATTACTTTGAATATCCAGGCTATTTCTGACTATTATGGAAAACAGTTGTGTTTTCTCACCCCACATGCAAGCTTCACCTGTGTGTAGACTAGACAGCAAGTTTTAGCAGAAATATATAAATATATATATAAAATATGAATTTAGGTGTACTAAGAGAGAAATCACCAATTTACAAGCCAACATTATACTTCATGTATTGGGAATTTAAAAGGGAATTTGTGAGGCTAGACCTGTGCTCTACATTCTCACAACATTACAATTATAAAAAGTCATTAATAAACTTTAAAAATACCAGGACAATAAATCTGGCTTCTTTTATATTTCAAAAATAAGAATTATTTCCTCAGGCTTTTTAATGGTACAGAACTTGACAGCACAGAAATGAAGTGGTCTTGCTTCTCCACAATATGACAGAGTTCAGATGAATCAATTATCAAGTGGATTTAAGGTATTCTACAGCTGACATGTACAGATACTCACACTTCAAGAATATTGGCATATGCACTGCAGCTCTAAAATTACTGCAAGTAAATCCAAAGGGAATAGCAAGGATCTACCTACACACTTCCTTGCTTTCATGCCCACTCCTGCAATTAATATTTGTAAAAATAGGCTGTGACATCCACTTGTCTGCTCAGCAGTGTAGCTGCTCAAAGCTATCAGCAGGGACACTCAGGATTCTGGGACCATTTGGTGCCATGCTGCCACTCTTCAAGTCATCCTTTTCCTCAAATTAACACCTGTGTGACATTTGAGAGGCACACCCCAACAAGCTCTTTTTGCCCTTTATTTTACAATGTCTGTTCCATTCCTGCAGTACTCTGGTCACATATACCAAACCATGCAACACCTAGCTGTGATAACTGCAGATTGAAACTGCAATCAAGCTTCCAAACCTGTATTTAAAAGCACAAAAGCAGGATACCTTTTAAGTAGTATGGATGTCGATGACATACCAAAATGTTTGCAGTTATGTAACAAGCAACTTCTAAGTCTGACATAAGCTTTGCTATGCAAAAATAGAATTATTTCTGCCCTGAAGATTTCAGTGAAATTGAAGTGTGCCTTTGGAAAGCAGCTGTGATAAAGCACTTAAGGTTGTGTGGGCATTGGTGATAGGGCTGTTAGAGTTACATGAGTGCCCTAAGTGTACATTTCCATATCACAATATGGCTCACCTAATTTTAGAAAAAACATAAATAGCTGAAACTTCATGTATCTAAATAAGGTTTGTACCTTGCCATATGTAAGGGGCTTGATCTGATTCACTGAATAACTCTTCTAAATTACTACATTACTTCATAACTCCCCTTAAACTATGAATTTTGGAATATTCAGTAATGCTTATTGTCCTCTCTATTTCATAACAGATAAACAACATACTGTCTCTGTTGTGAGTGGGTAGTAACAATACACTATCAAAAGAAAACATTTGATCATCACGTGGATTATAACTGTAATCATATTGAATATCACAAGATAGTAATTGAACATTGCTTAGATTATTATAATAATCATTTGGAACAGAATAACTGGTGATTCTTTCAGATAAATGTGTTACTACAGTGGTAGGCAGAGACACACTAGATAAGTAACTATGCAAAAAAAACTACACATGCACAGAACTGATAGTTTTCAGTGGTTCTTTTTCCTTTTTAATAGAGTCTGTATTTAAGATTCAGTAATCATACAATATATAAATAACTTGAGGCTTAGTTAAAAATTGTTTAAAAATCATATTTTCCATACAGGTTTTCTAATTTATCTCTCCTCCTAAAATCTCTTTATTTTATGGAAAATTTCCAAATAAATATCAATACCTAAAGCATTAACTGGAGAAATCATAATAAAAAATTCATTTGACCTCAAGTCCTCAACTTCCCTGCCCATTAATACAAAACACACATATAGAAGTTATGTAAACAGAATCCAGAGAAAGACATCTTTTTCTCCAAGATAGTTATCAGTAGAGAGTTCCAAAAAGAATAGAACTATGATTCTGCATGTTTTTATTACTGCTAAAAGCACTAGTCAAATGCAACTTTTTTGTACTGCATCTATAAATAAACTGGGCCAAACTGCAGTCATTCCAGTGGTGCTGAGGATAAATGATAACAGAAAGCAAAGATTTCACATTGTGTATATCCCATCATTCCTACAGAGGCATTTAATAATGTTTTTCCACCAAGTGACTGTTATGTACAAACTGATGAGAGAAAGCCCACGTAAAAGTCTCCTGTGTACCTCTTAAAGTGCAAGCTTCAACTGCTTCTATTTATATGCAGTTTCCCAGTTTTCTCACACATGCAGTGAGCATTCACATGAACTAAATATATATGGAATAAAACTCTTCCTCCGTCAGGAGATGGAAGCAGAGACAAGCTATAAAGAAGGAGTTTGAAAACACTGCCTAGCCATGCAGAGGATGGTATTAGGAAAGGCCAAAGCTGGACTATAGTAAGATTTGCAAAAGAAATGGAATACAACAAAGAGATCATTAAATTACTGGTAAAAGTGAAACAAGGAAAACGTGGGACTATGGTTGAATAGGGTGGATGATTTAATGACAGCAGACATAGATACACATTGAGATAACTGATACCTCCTCTGCCTCCTTCTGAAGGTGAAACAACAAGGTCTCCCAGTTCTCTATTTCCATAGGAAAATATAGGAAAGGAGAAGAATTACTAGGCATGAAGGAGGATCCAGTCAATGATTACCTGAGAGATCTTGACCCACAGGTTGAACATGATTGGCTTCAGCCAAGCATGCTGAGAGCTGTCTGATATTCAGATCCCGAAGGACAGCTGGACAGTGGACTGTAAAGTATTGGGAAGGATACAGGGTGGATACAATTCTTGCCTTTGTGTTCATCAGAGGGTGGGGGAAAGGAGTGTCTCAGACCTATCTGTGTTTGAAGCCTTTTCATTTCTGCCTCAGGGGACTTGGATCTGACACCCCCGCCTTCCAAAGCCATAGGTTCCTTGTTAGTGTACTGCAAAAGGCGAGCTCCTTGCCTTGCCCTTCCATATTTGATGTAACACAGCCCTGTTGCACTGTGGATGTGATCATTTCTGAGATCCAACCCTGCTCCTCTGAGCAGAGCATGAGATGCCTACGGAGGGGGACTCTGATCAGCAACTGGGATGAAACATGGAAAACGGACATGGCTGGCGCCTGAGACAGTGTCCCCACCACTGGGATAGGTGATGTACAACCACAGAGCTAAACAAGCCTTCTTATTTTTTGATTAGATATCTGATAACACATTCTCATCCATCTGAGAACCTTTACTGCATCTGCTTTTAGTAGAATCAAGATTATATTTAAGGAGGGTTTATAAATCTTCTAAAAATTGCATGCTTACTAAAATTCAAAAGGCTTGTGCCAGTGATCCAAATTTGGGAGGGGGATGGTGAAGGAAGGGAAGGAAGGAGGCAACAAGAGGGGAAAGAGACTTTTTAAAAAACGTTTTTCTTTGGGTTTGTATTTTTTTTTACTTTTTTATTGAATTTGGAGGTCTGTATTGTTTTATTTTACTTGAAGGCTTAATCAAAGGCTCTCACCATGTTCTAATTACTAGATACATACACTAATATGATACAGGTACTATAAGGAATGAGCATTCGACAAAGAAATATGGCCTACAAACCACTGGGATGTAGCTACATGCAGATTTGTATTTAAGCTCTACACCCTGTTTTTCTCTCTAAGACTTTAGTCTCTCCTGCTGCCTTTCTTAACTCTGTCGCCATATGACAATCACAATCCTTTGCAGATTTACTAAATTGAAGGAAATGGTCAGAGAGAGGAACAAATTCTAAATTTTGGTTGTGAATGAACAACTGAAGACAGGTTAAATAGGAGAGAACAATTTAATATATAAGCTGAGCTAAATGACAAACTACTTTTTGTTGTCCACTGATACACTGTTTAAGATACACACAGAGGACTAAGGAAGCACAAAACAGAAAAATGGCAATGTTTGAGCAGTATCAGCTTCTAAAATGACTTTAAAATGTTGTGGGTAAGAGAGAAGGTAAAAGTGATGGCCTATATGTTGAAAGGGATGAGCAATTAGGGAGTGGAGCAGCATAGTTAATCAGCTTAAACTTAAGAGTTAGATGCTTAAAATTACTTTTCCCCACAGATGCCTTAAGCTGTTAAGGCTGAAATGAAAACTGTGATTTCATTCACCAGTCTCATTAAGCAGTTAAGCTGAAAAAATCCAGCTTCAGCCACTCCCACAGCGCAGAAAAGTGGGGAGAAGCCCTTTGCAATTGTGTATTATCCTTTTAAGTCATGGTAAGAGCAGTGCCACAACCGCTGGCTGCAATCCTCACATCTGCCCTGTGTGCTCATGGCCTCCTGAAAAAAAAAAAATACTTGCACTACACTTTGATTAATTACAAGATACACGGTTAAATTCAAGCATACTTGAATTTGTCAGTGCTATCTATTGTCTTTGCAAACCAAATTAAATTACTTGAATACTCAGAAATCTAGCATTTGCGATGCACGTCTGATAGCCAGCACTGTTCCCCTCCTCCAGACTGCTTCCAAACTTACACAGTTTTACTAGAAAGCTACACTGAAATAATGACTGAAATGCCCAGCTTACTCTATATAAAGAAAACAATCTGCTTATGTTTACACTGTTTCCAGCCTACATAATCCCTCCCATCATACACTTGATGCCATCCACCACCACACTATTTGTACTTGGCTAGTATTTCACTTAAAAATCTCATTTAACTTTCACTCCACTGCTAAGGATCTATAAGGAAAAGGACACCTATATCTGAATTGTAAAACAATAATTTGAGAGAAAAATTCCATGTACATTTGCTTATTTTGTTTTTACTTTATTCTGACCAGCCAAATAGAGGTATATCCATATGGCATTCTCCTACCCAACAAAACAAAGCTAAAAAGTATTAAAATATTGTTTAAGTGAAGTAAACCTCAGTAAGCAACAGAGCCCAACTCTTCTAGATTTAAGTCAAAATGTGAGAGTCTATGGGTTGTGTTTTAAATCCTTGAAAGAGATAAATGCTGAGATGACTTTATTTCATTCAGAAGACCTGATATGTAGGATGCTATATAATTATGATGTGACAATTTTACATAGCAAACTGTCAACAGGCTAGAAGGAACAACTTTGTAAATATTCAATGAATGCAATTTTACTAATAATCATAGCTTTTGCCTTTCTACCACTCCTTCCTAGAAAACTGAGTCTCAATGAGTAAATTAAACTTGTATCCATTACAAGTCTAACTATTTGAGTCTAACTTCTTTTACAAAAAATAACTTCTTAATGAAACAGTTCAAAATTTATGGAGCTACCACTCACAATTCAATTTTGCACTAGTATTTTACGTTCAACTCCTTTCCACAAAAAATATTTCAGCAATGTTCCCTTTACTTACAAATCAATGTAATAGGTATGGAGTTAATATCTCATAAAGTACAGTGTTTTACAGGCTCAGAGTTATTGCACCTATTTTCTTTATGAGAGGATTAGTGTTTAAAGGTTTACAAAGTCTATGAAGCACAGCAGGTTGAAACAAAAGTTTTATCCTTTTAGTACTGTAGTTGAAAAAAAATCTTCTTAATTCAAAATAAAGAAGTTTGGTGTTCCTTTTTTTTTTTTTTTTTTCTTTTCAAAAATATTTTTTTTTAATTAAAACTTAATGATCTCAAGTTGAAATAGAGCCTGGAATAATATCAGCCCCTGAAACATACTGAAGTTACAAGCATTTAAAAATCTATGGGTTAAGTAATGAAAACTGCATTTCAACATGACATTTTCTTATTAACACTGTCTTCCAGACTTTCAAAAACTGTTTAAGCAGTGTCTGAGGTCTGTAGCTGTAAGTTACAGAAATGCAAATCTTCTCCTGATTCCCAGCAATCCATCACGAACAACTACACATGCAGGTGAGATTTCTAGCTGTATTTTTTATAGAGATATGGACAGGTTTAGATTTTTAAAACTGTAAAGAAAGGAAGCACCTTACTGAGTAATCCCAGGTTTCCATGGCAGGTTTAGCTGTGTCCATTGGCACACAGCACTAAGATAAGCAGCTCTTAGTAGAGATCCACGAGAACCAAGAACAAGGTGTTGACTTTATTTAGGGCCCTCTACCAAGGTTAGCCCTGCTTCAGTGAGGCCAACATTGAAACAGAGCCAACAAAGTGACTTATACCCAAGCTGAGTCTTAATTAACAAGATAGGTACTTAAATGATGAACCCAAAGCTCACATCCATGGAGATTTACCAGAACAGTCTTGTTGCATGTACAGGGAGCCATTTAAGTTGAAAAGCCATATGTGAGGATATCGACTTTCCTGGTTCACAGGCCACTTGTGTGTAGAGCTTCACACACAAATGTAGGAGTTACCTCAGAATTAGCCAACCTATTTTTGTGCCTTGTTTAACACACACCATTTTGCATATGGGTGACCCTATTCCTGGGCAGCCACCAGGACGAGTGTGTGCTTAAGATTTCCTTGTATCTATTTCTACAAGTGTTCCAGAGGACAGCTGCCTTTCCAAGGGTACTGTGACACACGGTATTCCCATTGCATCACATTGTAACAGCATGCTGACTGTACTACAGAAAACTGCATGCTCCAAAATGTTTACTGAAGAAGGCTATAAACTAGAAAAAGTAGAGAATGTACCTAGGTTTAAATATATGTCTAATTAAGAATGAGGTGACAGTGAGAATTTCACATGCTCTTAGTCTCAGCTGCCTGCAGAACTGACTGTGACTGGGTAAACAAAAATTGCAAACTGACTCATTCATCAAAATAAAATATCAGCTTGCTTGTATAATTTGCATTGTATTTCAAGAAAATTACACTTTAATAATCACTTCTAACTATGACATGACCACAGACTTCAGCTGGAAGTAGTTTTCACTTTACTCCTTATCCTGTCATCAGAAATACTATGTGGCAAAACCATAGTATTACACTGTTTATTCTCTTGCTGAAAGGAATTTGAGACACTCCTATGCATATTGGTGCATTTACCTTACACCAAAATAATTTACTATGACATTTTTTACAATTAGAAACACTACATTTTGCACCCCCATTTTCACTGATTTGTTTCTTTCTCACACAGAAATTTTGCAGTCTGTTATTTTTGTAATCATTTCTTTAAACAACAAAA
The DNA here is from genome assembly GCF_024509145.1 of Vidua macroura. Classification (NCBI taxonomy): domain Eukaryota; kingdom Metazoa; phylum Chordata; class Aves; order Passeriformes; family Viduidae; genus Vidua; species Vidua macroura. Next base: position 81,630,460 of record NC_071571.1, on the reverse strand, counting down.
GTCTTTATACCTCAGTGTAAGTCCTGCTGACTGTGATGACATGACAAATCAAGTCCATCATCACAGCTCCTTGATGTTTACATACATTTTCATATGTCTAAGTTCAGATGAAACTAGGTATCTACTCAGCTTTCAATGTAACTTAGTGCAGAACTAGGGTCTAGAGCTGGGATAATTCCAAAAACAGCTGGAGTATCCCATACCACTTGAACACTCCCCTGAGTCAGTGAGAATCTTACAACTTCCTGCTACACCATGTGCTGGGTCACTGGGGTAAAACACCACCCAATGCAACACAAATTGCTTTTAAGCAATTTAAGATGAGTCAAACTGACTTTGGCTTTAACAAGAATTTAAATACTCTCATTTTGGTGACACTTAAAAAGTGCCCCGCTCCTGATTGTGATTCTGAAAGTTGGACAGGCTGAGGTCTATCATTCCCCATAAACCATTAGCAAAGTATAATTGGCCAAAACTACCTGTACCCATTTTCAGCTTGTTTAATTATTTTCTAGTCTATGCTGAACATGTGTCAGGTATTTTGATTTTCTGCCCATGTAAAATTCTGCCATTTTATTCACGTTTTGAGATTTCTGCACAAGTACAATGGTAGCCAGAAAAGTACATTAAAACCTGTACCTCTGCTGGCCTGTCAGCAATTCTAAGAAGGCTGTTACTTAAATGCAACTTTGACAGCAAATTAAATATTAGTTTAATTTGAAATTACGCTCTAAATCAAATTTTCTGGTAGGAGCAGTGAATGTTTGCTACTGAGTGATGGTTTAATTTATTTCTAACAGAGGCTTAAAAGATTTCTCTCGTAATTGTAACTGAAAAAAAAAAAAGTGGAACAGAGTGAATGAAAACCAAAGGTCCTTTGTAGATATAGGAATTTTGGGCATTATAAAAATGGCAAGTTAAAATCTTTTAGAGACTCATAGGCCATGAATTTGAAGACCAGAATTATCTTTTGAATTATTTAAACCATTAGGGAAGAGGAAGGGATTGATCAGAAACATTTTGGGGATTGCCTTTATGTTTTATTTTACATGGTTCCCTGGAAATTGTAAAAAAAAAATAAAAATAAAAATTCCACAACAGTTTCAATCCCTGTTGCTACATACTGTTACTACAGATATTAAAAAGGACTGGAGTCACGAATATATTCACACATGAATTATTGACTTCTGCTGACTGATCGATGCTCAAAACAGCTGGTTTCAACATGTCCCACCACTGGATATTAGGTCATTTATTTACCCACACAAACATAAATTTGGTAGGCCAATATCAAGATTAAAATGAAAACCAAAGCCAAAATCAAAACAACAACACACAGATATACAACTTATTTTTTTTTCCTGAAAAAAAAAAATTCACTTCCATGTCAAACCACGACACTCCCAAAAGACTCTATAATAAAGGAATGGAAGCAGTAAGGCCTCATTCTTTTCCTTCCTAGAAGCCAAAACCATATTTCAAGTACAAATAATTGCTCACTGCTTCTAGCTCTAAGTTTCTGCGTCACAGATTCTGCACTTCAAGGATTTACAAGAATGTGATATCACTCTGACCACCTGGCATCTGAAGAGTTATCTACTGTGCTTTTAAAGCAATGGTGTAATTGCCAGTTTTCTGCTGATACAACTATTTAGATCAGTGATAAAAATATGTGAAGAGGGGCTGGGAAGAGTATTCTTTTACCTACTACACTGAAGGCCATGTTCATAAAAAGCACCAAAAAGTAATGGAGAGACTTGAAAATAGCTTAAAAAACAGTGGCTTCAGTGGCTGTTTTACCTTTTTTGCCCTCAACATTCTGAGAAACTTCAACAAGTAATCACAGTAATTTTGCCTTACATTATTTTTCCATTGAAATGATTGTATTTCAAATAATATGTAGTATCCATAAAAATACTTTAACTGAGCTAAGGGTTTGGGTAGACTTGTTAGAAACCAAACTAGGAATTACTTCTTATTAGGCTCTTAATTATTTTATTGTAAAATTATGAAAAAACAAGTATTACTTCTGACAAAGATTTAGAAATGCATTGTAATTTACTTCTCATACTTCAAACTGAAGTAAATGTTCATTTTATCCTTTGAGTTTAATGTAGAGATTCTCTGTGTTTACATTTGTTTAATCTATTAGTATTGTGACTCTCAAATGAACCCGAGAGTGGTTTACTTATAGCTCAACAACGCCCAACTTCTACTTCAAAGAAATCATTTTAATAAACACACACATTAGCAGATTGACTGCATAGTACCTGCTTATTTGGTACATCAATAATCATAAATGGAGACAGTTATTCTAGGAATTCCAGTACCTGAGAAACAGTAGCTAAGTTCACACAACTTTACAGGCTATTTCTTAGCTTATGATCCTATGAGGAAGAGATATTTCCCCTGAAATTCAGAATTCTCTCTGAAAAACTCTCAAGAATAATAAGAAATCCTACTACTACTGTTCCTGAAGGGATGCGGCAAATTTTTCTCATACTTTGTCCCTACCTACTACAAAAGGTAGGTAATAAATGAAGCCTGAGAGCTTTTACCTTTTTAAAATCTACAGGTAAAAGAAAAGAATTTTAAAAAACTGTTGCTAGATTAAGTGGAGGGAACACAGGCACCTCAGGCAAGAACATAAGAAACTGCAATCAGATCAGAAAATATAATTTGAACTTTCCTGTTTTACTAAAAGCAAAGATAAAATATTTAGATGTTATTGCAAAATTACTCTTTTTTTTATGATTATTATTATCATCATCATTATTATTATATTTATTTGTTTCACTGAAACTGGCACTAAGCAGAGGAAGTATAAATACATACAAAACCAAAAAACCCATTAAAAATATTGAAAATATTTGGATGGCAGATTTGTTCCTTCAATCTTCCTTTTCAGTTTCAAAACCTGAAAGTGCAAGGAGGAAAGAATAAACAGCTGCTCAACTGGTTGTTTGTTTCTTAAAGTACTAAAGAAATATTCATTTATTAGTAATTTATTTACCTTGGAAATTAAAACCAAAAAGCAAGTAAGAAAATGTAATAGATTCTTTCTTTACAAGATTTATGAATGATCTGTCAGATTTGATCTTTAATAGCATTCTGGGGAGTCTAATGCAGAAATCCAAAATATATGTTAAAAAACTACTTTTAAAGCTATCTTTTTAAAGACTCCACACTGGCTTTCTGACTGATAAAAGCTGATTATAAAACATTAAAACTATTTTGGAATGAAGGCATGGTATTACAGTTCTGAACAGCACAGCCCTTCAGCAGCTTTTCATTATGTTCAAGTGAGACTGGCTTTACACTAAAAGCATCTTATATCCTTTTGTGCCTGTACAGATCATGTAGTCCTTCCTGCCTATATCAGCTGAAAGTCACTGTGCTCATGACACACAGCCAGTCTCACGACTTCCCTTTGTACACTTGCCATTTCATATTTCTATCAGCTCCTTGCAAAGCCTAGCCTGCCCTGCACCTTTGTGACTCTTGGAATAACAAGGCTGGGACAGACACACGGCCCATGTGAAAGCACACGCTGCCTCTGGAGTGAGGCACAAGAGCTTAACTCCAGTCTCAGGAGACAGATTGCTGCTCCCTGTTTACAACACTGCCTTGATCTGAGCTTCTTAGGCCAACCTGCACCACTGGGAGAAATCTCAGGGTAAATCAGCTTGAAATCTTCAAGGCATAGTTTTTGTGAACCTACAGAGTAGGAACAGCAGAAAACAATATTTACAAAACAAACACACACTGCACTAAATATGAATTACAAGCAGCAGTTCAACAGGTACAACCCCACTGGAGAGATGTTCCCTCACTCCAGTCTTTATGCCTGCTGTAATACTGTGAAATTACCTAACTGCAGAGTACAAAAGTGCTCATTCTGGAAGCTTAAAATACATACTTCTATGTACACTAAATAAATGGTTTTACTTGGATAGCCAAGATCAATATTCAGGCACAGCTGTTTCTGCCACAATTACACACACTCAACTGAGTGCATTAGGATACACTTCTGTTACAGTAAGATAACTTAAATATGAGCAAAACTTTTTCCAAATTGGTCCAACTTTTAGAAGACAGTGGGAGCCCACACTTCTCCCTGACTTGAAAAGACAAAGAATGCTAAGCATCTGAGAATTAAAGAGATTATATTTCTTTCTTTGTTTTTTTTGGGTGGAATTTTTTTTGTTTGTTTGGCTTTTTTTGTTTGTTATTGGGGTTTTTTTCCTCTTTTTCTTTTTTCTCTCCAGGTTCTGTTCATTTTTTTTCCCCAAGATTCCCAGTGCAAAATTATTCCATTTTGAGAGAACCACTTGTATATTGGTTCTGGCAAAGTTCCTCAGATCTATAATCAAGCTCATTTTGTTCTGTTTTCATATCTGCAAGTAAGGATGATGAGGCAGTTCAGACTCATATCACTGCAGCTGTGCAACTACTTTGTATTTCATTTAGCTTGCAGTGATAACTAATAAAATTCAATGAGCTTGCAAAGGACTAAATGAAGACAGAATGCAAACATTCAGAGCTCAGAGAAAAAAAAAGACAGTAGATGCATGAGAACAAAATGGTTCACTCTCACAACTCTACTATACCTTGCAGTTTTCACTAAATGCATCAGATTTTGTGCATTTAATTAGTAAGATCTTTAAAAATAGTTTCCTCTTCATGTTAAATAAACAAATGTAAATTAATTTGTATCAGTAGGTTGGTAATATTTATAATCTTCACTGCTTGTCACACTGGAAATGGGTTGTGCAAGCGGTCCAGAATTGCTTTGCACACTGATTAGGTAATATTAAAGTTTTAGCTGTATTTTCCATTAGATTCCCTTTAAAACATTCTGCTGAAATATTTCCTTGTTGTAAAATGTTTATTAGTCAGGAACAAGGTGTTACCTTGGAAGCTGAGAGACAGGAAGCAGGAAGAAAGGAAAAAAAGGTAGAATATTTCAACAATTGTGAAAAGTTTCATCCTGAGCATGTTTGGAAAATAACAGTACTTTTTTTTCAGAAAAAAACAAACAACCAAATATGATTTTGGACAATTCTTTTTTGGGACCTTGAAATAGAGAGAACACGAATGTGCAGAGTAGTTCTGTATTACTATACAGTAAGACAGGAAAACTAACCTTGCTAATTCAGTTAAATAATCCTCAAAACGTTAGCTACACCTACACGTCACACCACAGTCTCCAAGTCCTCAATTGCACATTATCTAACTTTCTACTGATATAGTTATTTTTATTAATAATCTCCTAAAGGTTATTATTGAGGTTATATTAGGCTTATATTAACTAATCATTTGCTTTCAAATATTTCTCTCCAGTTGAAGATACTTCTTTCTGGTCATTGAAAAAAACCCCAATTAAAAAAAAACACCACCATCACCACCACCACCAACCAACGAACCAACAAGAATACTTTGAAAGACATAAAAGCAATATACTTTTTACCAAGAGAGAAATAACAAAAACTCTAATGAGGCATTAACTGAATTTCTCAATTTAGACTTTTTCAACACCAGACTAGACCTTTAACATTCTATTGACTTTTTCGTATTTTAAAATATAAAGAAAATTTCCAAATTCCTGTACAAATACATAGCTCAGATACAGATGCCTTAAATTTGAAACTCATCTCAAGTTTGAAATTTATAAAAATCTAGACAAAACCCTTCAACAAGCCAAATAACTCGTTACATACTTTAAGTTTTTTGTATAAAATATTCACATACGGGTTATTTGCTATATTTAAAATTTGTGTAATATTATGCAAATATATCTTGCTCCCTTTTAAAACAGGAAAGTAAGTTGAAACAGTAAAAAAAAAAAAAGAAAGCTGCTGTAAAAAGTCATAGGATTTGGATATTATATCACTTACATTTGGAAATTTATATGCTAGAATTGCTTTTGTATTTCCATGTAAGTATTTATTTTCAAGAATTAACTTAAATATCATTTGAATCCCAGTGTTCAAAGCCATCTCTTCAAAATTAAAATCAGGATTCTACTCAAATCTCTAAGCCCTGTGACTGGCAAACAATTCATACAAGTAATTTCACCAGCTCTATTATGATGTTCAGGTGAGTACAGTTATGCTCAAGGATCTGCAGGATTATTCCCCTTTCATTATAATATTTATAAAGAAATTGCTTGGAAAATTAACTTCTGGCTATTCATATGAATACAGCTACATCAGCAAACGAGAAAGGACTTCCCAGATGCCCAAGTACAGCAAGAGTATGACAGGGACATCATATGAAGAACTGAGTAACTCTTTCCTGCCCAAGAAGTAAGATCATTTCATATTTACCATATCCAGACAAATAGATGTGCTTTATGATCTCCTTTTGTATAATTTTTTTTGTACCATTTCATTTTCTAGTACCCCTGTAGGTGGATACCTTTAGTACCTCTCATAGCTCAGAAGACTGAACACAGCTTGGCCTAACAAAGGCAACTTTGGAGCACGGAGAAAGTGAAGTTCAGGGAATTGAATCCCAGAAGACAGCATCATAACAAGACAAAGTCTTGCACCTAGAGAATTGTGGCGAGATGAGAGGTCAAGAAGAGACAAGTAGAGCACCAATCCTCTATATGCCATTCAGCACACGCTGGGATCTAGAAGCAATTAATTTATTTCATTTTGAGACTACAAGTGCTCAAAATCATGAGGAATTATGATCACATGAAACCACTTCAGGTCTTCCTCAGCATATTAACAAACACAGTACCAGCCCTCCCAGATACTGATGGTCTGTCAAGCCACAGAGAGAGAGACACACACCTGTATTATTTATGTTGCTCCATTACACAAGTGTGCAGATAAAAAAGTCTTGTTTAAAAAATCGTGCTCCTGGAGATTGTGCTAACTTACTATGAAATTGTCAAAGATACTGAAGATTAAGATATTCTAATTCAAAAATTGCATGCCAGCATCCATAGGTCCTAGCAATAGGAAATAATTTTACTGTCTTGGGAATAAAATGCTAATGGAAAAAGTAAGCTTTTTATGCACTATGCACGTCCCTCTTTCAATAAAATACATCACACAAAAGAAAAGAAAATTGAGATACGAACACGATAACTGCATAGGAATTCTTGTGCTGCAGAACAACTTCATTTGGGATAAAATTAACCAGCAGAAATGCAAAACCTACTGAAAAAATAACGCAACCCCAGATGATATCTGTAATCCAAAGCTAGGCAGTGTCTTAGTCAGAAAGCATCTTCATTCATGTAATAACCAAGAACACTATAGCAAAATTACTTTAAACGGCCAAAATCGTAGAAACTTGCTGTAGACAATAATGCTTTACAAGTTCATGAAAATGCAGAACATCAGTTTTACTGATAGTGATGCAACAGAAGCAACTGGAGAAAGTAAACTTTAACTGTGAACAGACTGCTATAGAAAATGCTTGCACATTAGACAATGTACATTAGCTGCAGCAGATTCTGCAGAAAATTTTATTATTATTACATCCCCCTTCTGGGCACTGCTCAAATACATTGGATTATAGCGTATGGCCCAGAATTGAACAACAGTACTCATTAAGAGTAGCACAAAAGGTAAAACAGCACTATTGAATAGCATCTCAGTAAACTACAAGATGCTCATAAAAGCCCTTAAAGTACAGATTTTCTTTAAAGCACCAAGCATTTCTTATGATTTAAGGAAGGAGGGCAGGAACAGGTATTGATATATGTCTATTGTATAAATATTCTGATAAATTAGGCAGAAATAGGCCACAATCACACTTCTGCTGCCTGAAATCCTCATCTGACATACTGACACTGGAACTTCTTCTAAACAACCCCTAAAAGAACAAGAACTGTGTCTGACTTGAAACAATAATGTATTTTCATGCCAACCAGTTCAGTATCAGAAACATAACAATCAACATCCTATATCCTAAAATCCATCATTACAACAATTACATTGTATTTCTCCCTCAGCTCCATTCCAGGGAGAGCTGAACAAACAGCAGGAAATATCTTGCTGAATCTGAGGATTAACACAAAGAATAGTCTCCTGCAGAACTGATCATGCATTCAAAAAGTGTTGACTGTGCTCTGTGCCACTGAGACCAAGCAGTCACAGACAGCCAGTTTATTGCAACAACATGAAATCATTTCATTTCCTTTATTAGCAATATCTTGCTCTGGTTTCCAGCCTAATTATTTATATGCTACACACAGTCTATGAGGTGATTAATTTTCCTGCTTAAGGCCTAGCTGACTTGCCTGGCCTTATTTTCTGTGACCTAAAGTCCAAGTGGCATTGGAGATCCAAAGTCTCTATGAATTAGCTCTGAATTCTCCGAAGGGAAAGTTCAGCCATCATGAGATAGGAATCTTTGCCATATTAAAGTGTGTAACATCGTTGTCATACCTGTTTTGCTCTTCTCCAGATATTCAACCTGACATAAGCAACTGAGAGAAAAGTGCCCTATCTCCCTTAAGGGACCTATGCTGTCTTTCTTCTAGTACACATACACGCAAGCTGTCTGAAAAAAAGGTAAATGCTACCTTTCCAAAAAAAAAAAAAAAAAAAAAAGCTAATAACTTGGGGTCTCAAACCTTTTTAAAAAGATAGATGACATCTCCAGGGTTGAAAAAAACCTAAATCTTATCAAAATCTTCCAGTATTACACTCTATGTTAGCTAATGTTCTCCTTTATCCACCAGTTCTGTTGGTCGATCTATTTCATTGCTTGCCACTTAATATAAACAGTGAAAAGTATTGAGATTATACTGCAATAATCAGCTATCCTCAGTTTCTATCCTATTTTTAAAGCATTAAAAGCTAAGTAATCACAATGGGAGAAATGTTAAGCTACACTGCCCTCCCTCACATTTTATTTTTCATGGTCTACATAAAAAATATTTAAATCATATTTTCAGTAAAATTGTATGTTATCAAAGAATCAATATAGAATCACAGAAATTTTGGCTGTAAGTCACTTAGTCTCACCTCCCACTAAAAATATGATCATTTCCAACACCAGATCAGGATTTATGTAGTTGACTGGAAAAGATCAAACTCACAGCCTTTCTAGTCACCTCTTCCATTACTGCAGTAACCTCTTCATGAAGAAAATTTTCCTGTGTCCAGTCTGAACTCCCCAAGCTGTAATTTATGGTATTGCCCTCTGCTAAACTGCACACCACTACTGAGAAAAGTTTGGTGCCATCATCTTTGTCCCTCCTTTTGATGATATTGTGAACTAACCTAAACTCACACCCTTAGCCTCTGCTTCACCTGGCCCAGCTCCCTGAAAATTACAGCTCCTTAACAGCTGCCATTACATCATGTTGTCTATGCCTTCAACCAGTTTAGTATCTTGGACTCAAGATTTTGCAACATCCTTTCTGTATTGGGGGTTACCAAAACAAGATACTGTTGTGCAAGAAGCAGCTCCAAGTAGGGATGGTAACAATTTCCTTCAGTCTGCCAGTCATGTTCCTCCTTCCTTCTAATGCAGCGAGTTTTGTCTGCAGTGCTGGCTCCTATTCAGCTTGACATTCTTAATGATCACAGGTCCTTTTCAGTAGGGCTGTGACTCAGACAGGTGCTTCCCAGCCATGGTGTTGTTCTACCTCAGATGCAGAATTTCAATCTGTTCTTTTTTAAATACAAGGGTTTCCTATTGGCTAAGTCCTCAGTTCATTCAAGGTTTCAGAATGATTTAAGACTGCAGCTCAATCTGGCTTTCCAAGCATCACCCTAATTTAGTATCATTCATAAATTTGCTGAGGGTGCATTCTGTTCAATTCTGTCATCCAAGTCACTGCAGAATTGAGTAGCAGGAGTGCCAGAATCAACCCTTGAGGTATTTTCACTTCTTACTGTCTGATAGCTGGTCAATCAGTTAGTTGGTAATATTGATTACTACTCTTTCAGTACAGTAGTCCAGACAATTTTCAGCCCACTCAACACCCAGCCCATGCTTCCTCAGCTTACTACTGACAACAGTGTGGGAGAAGGAACCAGAAGCCTTAATAAAGTTACAGTTTACACCACACCACATGTGCTCTCCTCATTCACAGTCAAATAAAACACTGACTGCACTGCAGAAATCTATTCTGTCTCTTTCTAGGCACACTTGCCCTTCTCATGTCTAGAAACAAGAGGATGATGATCTCCATGATCCTCCTGGAGACTGATACCGACCTGACACTGCCTGTGTATCCCTGTACCATTCTCCTTAATTTTGTAAAGGCTGCTATAAGATTAGTCCCCTAATTCTCAGGACTTTCCTCACTGACCATGTTGGATGGTCATCTTGGATGACACCTGCCTTGCAGTATTATTATATATGAGCTCTTGTCAGTCTTGGCATAGACCCTCAAGAAGCTGAATGCATCCATTTTCTACTAAACAGTCCTGAACTTGTGTCTCTGCCATGGTACTGTCCCTTGTCTGGGAACCACTGAAAAAAACAAAGGAAGTTTCTGCTTTTTCTATGTTTCTATGTCCAGCATTAGAGTGCCTCCAACATTCAACCATGGACCTGCAAATTTTCCCTCCGAAAAATACTTGATGAATCCTTTTGCATTATTTTATGCATTCACATGCAGCTCCAAGTAGGCTTTAGCCTCCCTGATTTCAATTTCCTTCCTTCAGAAATACTGAAGGAGAAATTAAAGGCACTGTATGAAGCACTACATCAAACTTGAATTCAACTTCAAGATCATAATAAATTTAGGAACAAATTATGTGCTCTTTGAAGGAATGGTGTAGGCTTTCTCTTCACTGACATAAGGCATCACATATAGAAACTTTTATCCAGTAGGTAATGCAGGTGAAAGATTTCTTATAAGTCTCAGGGAACATTGCAGAAAAAGAAATGAAACCAGATGAACTTTTCCTTTTATAAATCAACTAGTCTGATATTGGGGGGGGGGGGGGGGAACATTGAATTGAAGTAATCTTTCCCATATTATACATTTTAGTAATGAATATAAACATTTTAAAATTTGCATGGCGATTTTTTATCTAAACCACTTAATCTTGAACTCCAGGGAAAAAAGGCAATATTAAACCGCAATTGCAAGGACACCCTGATGCCACCATTTGATGACTTTTTCAAGTACATATGTAGAAAACAAATCTTAAAAATAAACACACCCATCTAGGAAGGTCTATGTCAAGAATATTCAAATTAAAGTCAGAATTATTTTAATTTGAGTCGCTTGTGCATCATTGTCAATATTAATACAATCCTTCTTAATGTTGACCTGAAGATTTTCAGTTTTCTTTAGTCTGCCCATTCATGCCTCACCACAGTCACTGATGAGAATTTAAACAATCTCTCTGTCTATTTCTCCACTTTCAAGTACAGAAGATTATTAATGCAGATTATGGATCAAAGAAGTCAATTAAAAAAAAATCAAACAAATTTCACAACATGGAAATCTTCAAGAATATCTAAAATACTGAATAGAACAGATACAAAGTAATATTCTTTTTTTTAAAGACTTTACTTCTCTGTATGCATACCTGTGCACTGCTACACTAAAAGGAACCATGGACTTTATTTAAAAAAAAAAGGTAAACATTGAGGTGCATAAATTAGACCACAGTAAAGGGTGCAGTTGGCCTCATAAAAGTTGTTAATTATACCTATAAATCTTGCATTATGGCTACAGATTCACAGTCTACCTTATTAAATAAAAGGCAACAACAACAACAAAAATATCAAGGGACTCTATGTACCATTCAAATTTAGTGTAAGAAGCCATAAGGTAGCTCTTAATTGAGAGGGAGTAGACAAAGTTGTCAACACAAGAAAATCAGAAGCAAAACTTTATGTGGTGGGTCAAACTGAGAAGAATAAGCTTCACAGGAATCTCACTGTAGACAAGATGAAAAGAGAAGGGAGGAGGGAATGCACTTGTTTCTGTTCTGACTAAACTGATAACAACAAAACTGATTTCTTTAAATCCTTTCATTCCCAATGCATAAAGGAAACACAATTAAGTATGGCCTTTGCAAACCAAAGTGCACTAAAACTACTGACAGTGGAAGATTCTCTCACACAAAAACAACCTAGCAAAGACTCTAAGTATTAGACGATTTCTCATGCTAAATATGGAAATACAGCTGCGTATCACTCACACACCACTGGTGCAGAAAGTACTTTTATACTTGTTTTTGTTTTTAAAAAATTGTGGAATAAGCTGTAGTTCACTTTCTAAAATTAAATGGAAAGCACTTAGTGGAGTTCTCATCAGCCTTTAAATATTGATGTATTCCTAAATAAGTAATTTATTTAAGTTATTAACTTAGCTCTTCTGCATTTAGATAGGCATCACTGTGGCATATGCTATCCATTAGTTTATATTTCAGTGTCTGACAGTGAATCTGGCAGGTAAAGCACAGCACCGGCAGCAATGCGAATTCACAATCAGCCAACAGGCACTGGTTCAAACCTCAGTTTTAGTGGCTATCAGATTTACCATGGACAAGTGTTCAGGTTCCAACTGTTCAGTCCCTCATGCAGCCTCAGCGTGACAAACCTCCAGGGTGGATGCTGGTGCTGCCTTTCAGTGGTGGGGGGGGGCATCTCTACAGCCTGTGGTCTGCACTCCTACCTACACCACTTCTCAACCCAATGTGCACTACAGTGAGACACCCTGTCCCACTTTCAGAGACAGAGGTGTTACCTAGTGTTGTACCTGGTTCCATAATACATTTGTTGTGCACATAGGATGAAAATACATTGCTAATTTAATCTCAAGAATTTATTCACTGTTTATATAAGCCTTTAAGAACTAATACAGAATGTGAAAACTATGTAATTTTTGGATTTTCAAAGCTCCAGCATCACATACAGTGGTCAAAGGTTTCAGAATGGTGCCCATGCACATGTTGCAGACAGAGCTGCTCCCGACTCCATGCCTGTGGCTGCAGCCATTCAGAAAACACAACCTATCCCAGGTTTTTCCATGCCTGAAAATTTTTAGCCAGTAGAACAGCATCTGGGAGCTGTACCATGCTACCTTACTTTATGGCAAGAATGAGTATGGTTTGGTTGGTCCCTGACACAATTTGTGCTAAAATAACAAACAAAAAACTAATCCAAAGAATCATCTATTTTCACAGTACAGGCCACTGAAAGATACAGTAAGAGAAATAGTATCCTCTATTTTCTCAGGTCTGGAACAAACAGAACAGCATAAAATGTGTTGGAACAAGCTTTCTTGTGCAAGCACTGCTTTGTGAAATAAAAAATAGAAGTTTTAAAAAACAGAATTAAAAAAGAGATAATTTAAGGAGTCCATTTCACCTTTCTAAACAAAATTAGTAATCTTGTATTAATTCAAAATTACTAAATTCTGGAATGTCACAGTTTTGAAGATATTAATTAAATTCTGGATAACAGAAGAATGCAGTAGATCTTCCATTTCATCAAACCTACTACAAAGCCAAGAATTTCCAAGTGAATCTGCTGACTTATTATGAAGAATCAGTCTTATTTATAGCATCAGATGTACTTACCCTCAAGAGGACTGCCAACAAAAGCTTCAAATAATGACCTAGATTGACAATGAGCTGAACAAAGACAGATCTAACTACGTACAGGAAAAATAAAAAAGGAGGAAAAAAATCTGCAACTACTTTGAAACATGAAAACAATATTTTCCAGGGGTGCCAGCTATAAAACCTAAAGCACTGAGCTACTTCAGAAAATAACAATACACTAAAAATATAAACAGGATTTTACAAAGATGTGTTACTCTGTGTTAATCAGACAAGGAGTGAACAAAATATTTACCACTTTCAAGGCAATATACAATACAATTCTTAAACCTACTTATTTACATCAAGACTCTGAAGATTATGAAATACATAGAAGTGAACCGATAAAGTTGAGAAATTTTCCTATTCTGTGCATTATTTTTGTAATTTCACTTTTCACTGAAAAAAATGTGTTGAAAATTGCCTAGTTGTGTGAACATGAACTACAATTTTTCCTGGATAAAGGGGCTGGTAATGGTATACAAATGGCTCAATTTAAATTTATTTACAGTCAGGCACATAACTGCACTGTGTTACTGTTGGGGTAGATGGATAATCATGACCATGGGATAACAGTGCAACATGAATTGCAGTTTAGAGTGATGGAATACCACACTAAGCAGCAAAATGTCATTCCAGATTACTCAGATCATTATGTTGAAGGGCACTAGAAATCCAAGTAAGGAAAGATCAACACAGACAGGAGCTAGTAATGCATAAGACATGGGACTGTCGGAAAAATGAAAAGAATAATGCCTTTTGAGAAATCCAGGAAAAACAAATGTGGCAACTAAAGGAACAGAGATGAAATTTGAGAAGAACAGCTCACATTTTGAAGCAACTAAGGAAATAGACTACAAGCAGCTATCTGCTGTGTTACAATCCAGACTGAAGAAACTGAGGGAATACTAATAGAAGCAGAAGTTTTACTCTGTATGCTGTCAAGAGATAACCAGTGGCAGGTTTTTGCTTACAAAAGTTGGTGTCAAAAGTGATAATTATCCAAAAAGGTAAATTTCTGCACAGGAGAAAACAAGATTTTCCAATTATGTATTGTAAAATAAGGGGCCAAAGAGCTTTAACAGGTCAAAGACACTCCCTCTTCACACAGCCCCTTACACACTCACAGCTTAGACACCCACAATGAACGAATGCTCTGAAGAGATAAATAGAGGCTACATGACCTGAAGGCTCAGGAAAGAATAATGGCATGATTGATCACAAACCTTGAAAAGGAAGCCAGACTCATCTCCCTGCCAAGGGAAACCCAAGGGTGCCTTTGTTTTAGACAAACTGACTGTATCAGCAAAGAATTTCGACTGTTTGCCTAAGTGCCTGTCCCTGAATGAAAGGAATGTAGACCCAGAGCAAAACAAAACTAATTTCACGGGATAAGTTAGTTTTAGCTAGTTTTAGCTTCTAGTTGAAATAATGTAACTTCTGTATATACTGGATCTGCTTATAAATTATCATCCTATAATTCTAATCAAGGATATCTTTCAGTCATAAACCTATAATAGGTGTTTAGATCATTGTTTTATGCTTTTCTACAGAGCCCAGTCATGCCCTTATGTCTTGTCTGCTGTGATTCCACCTACAGTGAGTGACTGATGAAGTCCCAGTGCAACAGCAGACTTCAGGCAAGTGGGCTGAGCTGGGACACACCTCCTGGGAGACCTGGCTCACTCCCCTGTGGCTGCCAACCTTGAGCTCCAGGCATGCAGGACAGCTGTTGGACCCAGAGGATGATGGAGGAAGGAATATGGTCCCCACTAGGGAGCTTGCTGGATAGCTTTATGTGAATTATATGGAACCCTTAATGAACCAAGTAACTCCTTTCTGAACAGAGTTGAGGCCTTCAGCGGACTTCAACAAACACATTCCTTTCTGGGGACCGGGAGATGCTAAGCACCATGATGATGAGCTTGTTCTAAATAATTAAATTCCATTTATACCATATCAACTGTATGGTGCAATTGCTTCACTTCAGTAACTCAATTGTGATTTGAGTGAATTGTCGTATCACTTTCAAGTCAAAATCCCCTGTAACTGCAAGTAATGTGAAATTAATTAAACTTTTTACTATATATTAAAGAGTCCTCTACACGTATCTAAAAGAACATGGTCAAAAAGTATTGTACTATGACAAGGTCTCAACACGAAAAAAAGTTTAAGCTGCTATCATCTCATATCTACCCCTTAAAAAATACAATGAAAACTCTTAGAAAATAAAAAGGACAAAAGCATCTTTGGGCCTCAGGACTTGGATTTGCTGTTTGCATAGAAAATGAAAACTCGTTCATGAAAAGTAGCAACGAATCCCCACAACAAGTCTGGCTCCACTATTAGGCACGTTATAGGTTATACATCTAAAGCCTTCCTCCAAAACAAAGTGAGTGAAGTTTTACCTAGAATGTTAATGCTGAGGAAAAGAATTATGAATTAAGCAATTAATTTGTCTAGAACTTTACTACGAATCTTCAAAGTATTTCTTTTTAAGTAATAATGTCCTTTGCTGCCCTTTTACCCTTTTACACTGGAAAGATCCTCATCAGAAGCAACTAAAATTCACCAGAAATTTCAGAGATAAACACATTTTCACCTCAGAGGAGGAAAAAGAGACATACATGCTCCACATGTTGAAATTGATTTATTATGTTATTCTAAACTGGTTTATTCTTATAATAACTCTGTAACTCACAGCCTAGGTTAAGGTTATTCTGGTAGTAAAGTACCTTAACTCTGGGTAAAACTTAAGTTTAAACTTAGTTTAGCGTTTCCTGGGTTCTAGTTTTCATGTATGGGGATAAACTAAATTGTAGCTTATTTTATCAAAACATAACATGAATAGAATTCAGCCTACCCCTAAAGCAGTTTTACCTAGAAATACAAAAGATTTAAACTACCCACATGAAGATATAGTTTCATTTAGCAGTAAATGCATCTGGAGTACAAAATAATAACATGTGAGAAAACACATAGAAACAGATGGGGAAGCACAATAGAAGTAGTAAAGTTTTTAAAATTACATAAGAGGAACAAAAATTGTTAAAATAATTACAAAAACCAAATCTCCTTCAAAAATCCCATTTAAAATTTAAGTTTTAAGAGCAAGCTGCATGAGAAACACTGGCAAGACAAAGGAAGCGGGGTCACTGTGGAATCTGGAAAGTGCTCTTTAATAGTTTTTTTCATTTCCCAAGAAGACAGAAGAAATAAAAGCAATCACTAACTGAAGCCTTCAGAGTTTTGCCTTTTAAAAGCACCTAATTTTCTCAGTAGAAGAGGTGTGATGGTTTTGAAAGCCATGGAACTCAAGCCTCAAATATTCTCTATGCAAATGAAAATTACTGTTGATGGATATTGCCTAATTCAAGTGTAGAAAGAGAAAAATGCTGAAAACAGGTTAGATAGCTAAGCCTTATAAAAATTGCAATTTGCTTTTACAGAGTTGTGGGAGACACACCCAAAACTTCTGCCCCCTTGAACAACTATATAGGCCTATTATGTTGGGCATTCTGAATAATTCCAAATATTACAGCAAAGTTGATTAAACTCATGGCTTGAAGTATATATTTACAACAGCTATGCTAAAAAAGCCCACAAAAAAGCAAACAAGCTGACACATTGACCCAACTGCCCTTTACCAAAAGGGAAAGCAACACACTCAACCTCCAATAACCCAAAGCTGACATCTTTTTTCATATTTCTGACCCACTCAGCTCCCCAGCAGTATTCCCCACATGGCTGCAGAATTACTTGTTTGCCAGTACAACAGAGGGAGATGCGTCAGAACAGGAAAAGACACGACTTGCTTCTTGTAAGTATTTTAAGCTCAGATCTCCCTCTAAAGTGACTTTGAGGTGAAATAACGACTCTCTTCCACTACACTGGTTAAAAAAGTCAGGTTTAGGAGTAAAAATATTTTATGTTTAAAGAAGCCCTAATGAATGACACCAGAGAGAAAGTAATCAGTTATCTTAAAAGTTATAAATGCAATATACTAAAATGCTAAAAATGTAATATACTAAAATTTAAATTATGTTGGCATTGAGATCAATATTATTACTTTCTTAGGGTATCTTTATTCCAAGTTTGAAATTGTTCCACTACTGGCAAAAAAATTAAGCTAAGGCAGAAGTGCTTTTGGATTACCAAAAGCATGTTCATATACAGGCTGTCTGATAAGAAAGGATACTTTGCCTTTCTTTGTGATGGCCTTTATTAATGCTTTAAATTAGCATTAAACTGAGCTGTGGCTAAGTGGCTTTCTATCCAGCTTCTCTGAAATTCATGGCTTTGAAATATTAATTTTTCAAAATTAGTTCAAGTCAAAATAGTGTCATATTTAACCCTAATTTTATTCTGATAATTAGCATTTTCTTCCCTCTCTTCAAAGACGGTTTTGCTGGGAGGATATACTGCCTCAATACTCTTCGATCACACTAGATCTCTGCAGAAACCTTTCTACTTTCAGCTCATTTAAAACTATCCCAAAAATGTTTTGGATTATCATTGCAACCTTTTATCAGTGAAGCAATTTTTAGTTTCTTCATACAGCATCTCCTATGGCTACAGGGCCTTTGGCACAACATAAGAGCAACAGGGTTCTGAACACAAATAACTCTTGCTTGTTGAGTTCTCCAGTCTTGTTAACTTCTGTTTCTTGAGAAGCACAACACAAATACACTCACGCTTTCTCCAAAGAGCTGTATGAAAGTAGTCCCAGACTAAATTAAGAGCCTGAGAATCTTGTGGAGCAGGCTATAATACATGATTTCCTGTCATTTTGAGACAGTCATAACAAACAGAACAACACCATGTATTTGAGAAGGCTTCTCTTATTTTTGCAGCATCTGTCTTTTTATGTCTTCTCACAGTTTATGCCTATTCATTGGCCACAATAAATCAACATAATGTTCTGTGGTGTAAGGCGGTCTCCGCCACTGTTTTCCACCAATATCTAACTGCAGGCCCCTCATTTATCTCTTCTTCTCCTCTGCTTCCACGCCAATGGCCTTGATAGAACTCCTTTCAGGGGAAAAGGCGACTCTTACCAGCTTCTCTCCTTCAACTAACTCTGACTCACAGACCAGCTGTGAGCCCCCTCCACAATTTCCTTCTTCAACAGACAATGTGATAGTGTTCTTCAAAACTTCTCCACCCACCTTGCCATTTCCAGTAGCAGAGTTATACATCTCAAAAGTAATTCCCATCAACCTGAAGATGTGTCTGGGAAGCACCAGCTGTACTCCAAAGCTTCATATTTCAATAATGTGTTGGTCCATTCAGCAACTTAGAAGCATGGGATCCACTGTATCTCTCTTGAATATTTTAAAACCCAACTGGAAACAAGGGACTTCTATAACTAAGGAAGTGAATATATTGACATGCTACTTAAGAGAAACTATGAAAGAAGTATCTATTGATTGAATATAATTAGCATTGGCTTGAAATAAGAGTTGCTAGAACTTTTAAATGCAGAAACAGAGCCCGCTGTTTGAGGGCAAGCAAAACCTGAATATATCATAACTGAACCTACTAAGAAAACCTGCTGAACACTTGATACTACTAGAGTAATTACTGGTACCCAAAAGGAAAAAATGGGGTTTTATTTAGGTGAATATTACACATTACAATATGGCATGCATTATATTAGGGAAAACAGTAATTCTGTAATCAGATTGGGGACCAAAAACTTGGATGACTCTATGAAATATCATGACCTGCTGGTCAGATTTAACATCTCTTCTGGCCTTAAGGCCTTAAAAAAATAGTCTGAATTGAAACATTCATCTAGATATGTGGTTTTTTTCCTAAAACTTCAATCATCATATAAAGACATGAGAAACACAACCCAGCAGAGCAAAGAAAAAAATCTTTGAACTCCTACAGCCTTTTCTATCTACAGTTTTACTTACACATACCTATATAAAAGATGTGCATGGCATACATAACCCTGTTTCCAAAGCGTACTAACACCTAATGTAAAAGTTTACTTAAGTCAGACATATTGCACTTATTTAATACTGACATTAATAATAACACTTAGTAATTATTGCCCTGTATGTGATTTTTAATATAGTTTCAAATAATAATTTATTGACAAATAAGTAGCTTTCTAGTGGAAAAACACAGTAAATAATTAAAAGCAACATAAGCCATTTTAGAAAAAAACCCCACATCTTACAAAGACAAAAAACCCCCAAACAACCCAACTCAAAAAACCAAAACCAAAAGCCAACCATAAAAGCTAGACCTCTCTATTCTCTGGAATCAGCAATATGATTTAAAGAACATATCAATCAATACTTATTTGAACAGTATGAGAAATATTTCAGAAGGATTAGTCTAAACATTTTTCTTGAAAGGGTGAAATTAAGAAAGGCAACTGTAAACAAGTTTTATTTGAAATAGGTACATATAAAAAAGATTCAAAAGAAATATTAAACATTGGCACAACTTGTTCTTTGCATAAGTTTTCTGAAATTGAAAGCTGTTCTCTGTAACAGCTTAATACTAAGATGCCAAAGGATTCTAGAGCCACAAAGAAAATAAAAGAGATGTATGATGATATTTCTGAGTTGAAAATAGCAGTCCATACTTCAAGATGGATCTTACTCCTAGGAAATTAATTTATCTCATCTTTTCCAAGTGTTCCTATAAAAATAAAATCTGCCAAAACAAGCCTCTGCTAGGTCACTACAATTCCCCTCAGCTTCCAAAGGAGCAGTTTTCTGTATGCCAAGAACCAAGTACTGTGAACCACATATGCCTGGAGACTTCCAGGAAAAGCATCAGCTTCATTACATATTTACTCAAAAAGTTCCCCAGCAGCTATTTCCACCTTCCAAAGAGCATCAACAACAGCTCTCTTCCCAGGATATTTTTTAACAGGTGGTCTCAGAAGTCTCTTTTCCAGGTGGAAATTCCCAATCAGAAGCACATCATACTTTTTGCAGAAATAGTTGCATCTATCACATAAATTAGAAGTCCTAATATCTCACTTTTTTGTTGAAGTCTTCCCATACTTACAGATACCAAACCAGACGACAAAATGCAAAGAGAAATGGCCTTATGTTCTATAAAACCTGTGAAGCATTGGGCCAAAGGAGTTTGCCAGTATATCATAAGAAAGAAAAAAACTTCTTCATACATTTCATGGAAAACTGAAATTATGTCTTTATTGGTTGATTTTTCTTTAAAGAGCTTGATACTGTCTAAAAAACCTCAAACAAAAACCACACCAAAAAAATCCCAAAACAACAGCTTTCATTTTCACAGAGTTATTAACTATTTCTCTTCATAAGGACTGCTCAAAAACAGCTGAGCCAAAGGTCACTCACTGCCTGGCATCTCACATTTTCTTAGACACATGGTGAATGATTCTGACCTTGCCTCCAGCAGTGCTGTCTAACCTTAAGAAAGTTCACAGCAAGGGATGAAGAATGGATTCAAGTTCCATATCTATCAGTTCTGAGTAGCATCTCTGAAGTCTGAAACCCAAACATGAATCAGCACGCTTGTCCAGAGGTAAAGCACAAATGAAATGGTCCATATTTTAAAGCAAGGAGTTCTGCATCTACATTTCCCAAAATCAACCTAACTCCTCAACAGCAAAATACAGGTTTCTATTTCTCTTTTGACAGATACCCTCAGCTTGAACAGCATGTGGCTAAATCTTCTTATCAAGTCATGACAATCGTGTGTGTCACTTTACATCTGACATAGCAAGCACAATTTTTTGCCCCAATAAAATTTTTAGACCAAATAAATCAGTTCCTCAAAATGTGACAGCACAGGGATATGCGTTTTTCAAACTAAGCACAGCAAAACTTAAAATTTTCTGATATATCATTTAAGTTTCACATAGGAGATTCAAGTAAAGCAAATAAATACATTTATTACCACTTCTCTGTGCCTTTCACATATCCTGCCCTCTTCAAAGATTGCAAGTGACTTTTACTTTTTTTCAGTATCATAGATACCACAGCTTACTCTATTGGCATCATTTAGTGACAATGTTCTATTTATTTTATGAGAAGTAACACATGAAGTTACCCCAAGTATTCCAAGGGAAAATGCAAGTAAACCTTTTAAAGCTAAGCATCGGCACAGAAAAAGAAAATCTAATATACTTGATTAGTTGAAAACCATCCTAATTATGACTGATAGGTTGAAAAACACCTTGATTTCTCAATATTGACAGTACTTTTGAATAATTGTATCTGTGTAACTCTAGTTATATTTTTGGCTACAGTCAAAGAGCATGTAGAGCAAAATCACATACCAGACTGTAAAGTAACTGTAAAGTAACTCTTTCCTTCTTCTAAAAAGCAGGTGGCTACCCATTTGAACAGTCAGTTAGAAACTTAACTTCATTTACTCCAATAATGGAGATTCAGTGCAATGTATTTCATCTGTCTGAAGAGCAGGATTGTGGCATTACCTAGAATTTTTCCAACAGAACATTAAATAATGGAAGTGTGTCAAAATACACAATCTTATGGGAAAAAAGAAATAGCCAGAAAGCAGGTTTGGCTGGGGGAGGGTGGTGTTTGGGGTTATTATTATTATTATTATTATTATTATTATTACTATTATTATTATTACTAATATTATTACTAATATTATGGCTTGGTTTTAAGCTTAGTACAGTCTTGCAGCTTCAAGATAGGTCTGACTAGAGATACCTGCCAAGAAGCAAATTTCCTTAAGAGAACACCTGTTAAATTTTGGTACCTTGTATCACAACAGCTCAAGACATTATCTTTTTAGTCAGCAGTACCTCAGGTTAGCTGGCTAGGCTGTTCTTGGTGATAAGTGAATGCAGAACTACTTTATTACAGTCTCCTTTCTGCTGTGGTTCACAGGAATCAGAAATAACTTTGCTAATGTATTACCACTTGAAAATCCTTTTCATCTAGCAATTTCCTCTGGTACTCTATTGATTTATAGGGGTTGGAGGTTCATTTGTAAAACACACAGCCAGGTATAAACTAGTGAAAATCACAACACCAAACAACAGAGAAGTTCTTGTCACTATTCCATACAGTGATTCACATTCCAACACGCAGATATATCTTCTATCTATGTAACCTCCCTGTACACTTTTTCCTGATCAAAGAGTCAAAAAGTAAGGCAGGTATTTTTCTACAAAATAATGCAGTGGCACAGGCTGAAACACTGGTACACGCCCAAGAAATATCATTGACATGGAAGGGAGAACAAACATCTAAACCATGGGCAATTTTCAATTCCAAAGATGTGCCATAAATCTCTAGACAAAACTCCACATTACAACATTTCATTTTTGCATTCCTTTCTTCAGAACAGAAAATATGACTAACCTGTACTACCCAAAAGAGAGAACTGGCATGTAACAAACCAAGGAAGAGCAATGTTATAATTTTTATAAAACCTCTTAAGACTCAAGAGCTATTACTCCAGTGCTGAGAGATATCATAAGCTGAATTCATGCATTAATTTAAATCAAGAACCAGTAAATGTCTTTGGCAGGGAAAGATCAGTACTTGATAAAGGAAGAACCAATTTAAACACCTTCAACAAGGATAAAGCAGCCTAAAAGCAGCTGATTTTAATGTCTCTCATTGGAATTCCTGTTGATGCTGTCGAACCAAAGGAGGTAGCGACAAAAACCAGTTGTTTGCAT
Organism: Vidua macroura; assembly: GCF_024509145.1. Taxonomy (NCBI): domain Eukaryota; kingdom Metazoa; phylum Chordata; class Aves; order Passeriformes; family Viduidae; genus Vidua; species Vidua macroura. The sequence continues at coordinate 81,607,243 of NC_071571.1, read as the reverse complement.
TAACTGAAATATTAACCATCTCCTAAAGTACAAAAAGGCATTTTGTGACATTCAGCCCACAAAAATTTACATTAAAATGTCCAAACCTGTCTTATTAGCATCAAGCAGACCATCACACTGAAGACTTCTTCCTTGAAAATTTCTAATATTTTTGTTTTAATCATCCAAAACTGAGTGCCTCTATCTATATCCAGTTTTGCCCTGAAATAATCTCACATAAGGTTTTACACAAAACCCCCAAAAACATGTATAAAAATTTTAAAATCCTAGGGCTCTTACTACTCCTTTAAAAATTCTACAATAACACATCTTCTCCACAATTCATTTGTCTATACCTCTTACATGCCAGTATACTGTAACTCCACATGCAGACTGCCAATAATAAAAGGAGAGACATCAGAAAACCACCATCCACAGTAAAGTGTGAAAGTGGAGAATAAAACGGGCAATTCAATGAAATTAGATTAAATTTACTGTAGGAAAGCTTACAGAAGTATACTAAGACATGAAGAAACAGTTAATGTTCTTTGCGATAAGCATTTGTGAACTAAATTATTCAGATACCAGCTATGAAAAATTTGTAAAAACAAACCCCAGTAAATCATACTATTGTTTTCCAGCCTACAGGTGCATCACTTGCCTACCTGTTCTTTGACTGAAGCTAGAATGGCAGAGGTTGTCTCAGTTTCAGAGCCATCGCCATTGGATGTGTTCAACACAGGACTAAGGGAACTTGTCTTGTCAGAAGACGAGGGCTGGTCTGGAACAGGCATAGTTTCTGCAGTTCGTGGAAAAAATAAAACAATGGATTTGTTATCATAAACCTGATAAATATCAGACTCATATAAATACAAGAATAATAACACTCATTTAAGGTAAAAATTATAGAATATGCTTCTGTTCTGTACTGTAGAATGTATCACTCATTTAAAACATAAACAGTTTCTGAATTAAAAAAAATATATTAATTTATCTCTCAGTCTCACTCTGAAATAGTTACCATCAGTACATTTGGGAGGATTCAAAAAATTTATAGCTGTGATTTTTGTACAGTATTCCAGTGGCAGCTTACAGGACAGAATTACAGTATAATGAAAGCAATGAATCATGAAACTCTTTGCAAAGAGAAAACCCAAAAATCATATATGAGAGAAATATAAACTATCTAGTGTTTACTTGCTAGCACACATTTTTATTTAATATGTATTATATTTTAAGCCTAGGTAACATTCCTACACTTTCTTCTAGTCTAGGAGGTGATTTTGCCAACATTTTATCTGAGTATTTTTATGTAAAACAGCACACTAGTTGTTAAGCCATTTTTAAGATCTCTTACCAATAAAAAAAAAAGAAAAAAAAAAAGTCTTAGCATTTGAAGGCATTTCTAGCATTTCTTTTCAGAGAGCAAAACAGTAGTGTGACTGTGGAATGATTTATCTTTCTGAAGGCTAAGCTATAGTGCAGTATCTCTGTTTAAATGTCACTATAGGCACATCTCCAGAGGCAGACACATTGTGCCACATTCCAGAAGTAAAGGAGCAGAGAGGCAGCTTGCATGGTTATGCACAGGCACGATAGGATAAAATCATGTTCATGTGGGAGCTGGCCAGAATCATTCTGTACACGAGAAGTGGCCCACAAGCTGCCAGCTGGATGGGCCTCATAAAGAGCAGTGGGGATATTCAGAGCAGTCATCACTTGCATAAGAAGCAAAAGTCCTGCCTTGGCTTTATTCTGCTAAAATATATAATAATAGAGCTTTTTCTGGAAGAAGTGAGAAGACTGAAAACAGCAGGAAAGGGTAGTCGGTAAAAATAAATATAAAATTCAATTCCCAGCCTAGGCATCCCTGCATCAGTCTGCCATGGAAATCAGAGCTCTAAGAGACGGGAAAATGACATTCTATAAAGCTCTGTCTCTGAAGCCAGAGTGCTGCCCAAGAAGACACAGCTAGCCCAGCTGGGTAGCATTTTTCCACAACTTCCTGAAGCTCAAGACACTGGCATACATATGCAAGACAAAAACATGAAAACACAGATTATTCATAAAAGAGCCAGTTATTTGTTAGAAGAAAGTCTCCCTAAATCTCAGGCTAGGCTAGTTTATATATTGAAGAATGTGATTACATATAATTTTAATTAAAGAAGCTACATATTTTCATACAGCTTACTTTTTGTAAGCAAGTCTTGCTGACAATAGTAAATACCAAATCTTTGGTTCTGGTAATGCCCTTGCTCCAGACACAAACATTATTTGAAGTTAAACCAGAAAACCTTGGGGGACATACCTGCCTTCTTCTATCACAAGTACCAGCAGACCAAACAAGACTTTAACAATTCCAATACCTCAATCTAAAAGGACTTCTTGAATTATATTTTCTTGGTTTCTTTTAACAAAAGTACCGGCTTCTGTTATATGAATTTAACTAATTTGTGACATACAATTAAACTTACTGCTGTCTTGTAAAGTACCACAGAAGAGACATGTAGGCACACACATATAAATCTTTATTCTGTTATCTTGCTTTCAAACAAACTAGTTATTTTATTTTCTTAGTAAATTAATAATTACATCACTGTAGTAGAAACAAAAGTAGTTTTCTTTTTGGTGTGGCTATTTACATACAAAAAAAAAAAAAAATACAAATGGCCTAATAATTGATTTTGTTGCCTGAGAGTTAATTTTGTAGAGTGATATTTGCAGAAATCACTGTAATGCAACACTCCTTGCTATCGACTCCGTAGCCTGTGAAGTCTGAACGAGCCCACGGGATCTAAGCACATGAGCAAGGACAAGAGCAGCAGTCCCACCTCCCTTGCATACACTCGCTCCAGGTGCAGGGAAGCCGTGCTTCATGCTCGGGGCAGCTCACCGAGGCGACACGTGCAACTGCAACAGCGTGACACTCAAAGAACTGCATCCCGACACTGCGCTGGGCTGGGAAGGAACACCGGAGCTGTGAATGAGGCGCCTGGTGAAATGTTCTCAGGCGCCCTGGCTGGGAGCAGCCCGCTGCTGCAGCCCGCTTTCCGTGCAGTGCTGAGGAAGCTCTCTGGGAAAAGCCCCTGTGCCTGCTCAGCTCATCAGCTCCCCCAGGGCTGCCTGAACCCCCCCACCCCCGGCGGGGAGGCTCTGCTGAATCGGCTGTTTCACAAACACTCGCCCGAGGAGGTAAAACCCAGCGAAGTAAACGAGACTGGGAGTCCAGAAGTTCACAAAATGTTTGCCCTAGCACAAACGCTCTAGAATATTTAAAGTGTATTTGAGAGGGACTGCAGGGCTGCATGGCCAACAGGGAAGCCGCTCTGTGACCAAAAAGATGCTACTGGTACAATTACAACAGTTTATGTGAGTTCAAAACAATTACATCCATGAGACACAGAGAGCAGCTGCCTGCTGCTATTGTTAACTTCTTTTAGGGCTATATTCAATTTCAGTAAATTTTAATTTTTAGGCCATAGATTTTTTTAAACAGTTTTTTCACCAAAAAATGCTTCAATAACTGCTTTAGTAATCTAATTTTGCAAACATCAGTTTAAATGGAAAAAATCTGATTACACAATCAACTACTGTCCTAAAGTGTACTTGCTTCAAATAGGCTCAATATCTGGACAATCACTGCATGTTTCCATAATTTTTGTGGTTTTTTTTTTTTTTTTTTTTAATATCGATATTAAAAGAGGAGGGAAGAAAAAGAGAAAAAAAAAAGCGTGCTGCACATGTCCTCTTCATTTAGAAACAGAGAAATCAAAATAAATGTCTCTGACATTAAAATAAGTATTTTGTGCCCCTATTAAAATATTTCTTCTGGGCAGAGAATGTAATTTCAAATATCTATCACATGAGTTCATTTATTACTACAGTTCTTCAAGGGCAAATATTGCAGCCAACAGCACTTAGTAGGCCAGTGTCCCTGGATCTACAGCTCTGTGATATCCAGCTGAACTGTTAACATTATAGACTCTAACAGTTATTTTTTCATTACATAAATTTGTATAAGAAATACCATACAGAAAGGAAACACAGAATGAATTTTCATAAGCAACAGAGACACTACTGTACTGAAGGTACAGTAGATTTAAAGAAAAGCATGACTCAGCAACATGAAAGTGTTTCAACAGCAATCATCAACATAGCAAGCACTCAGAATTGAACTTTTAATTTATCTCAGTCTTCAGCATAAGAATTTACATTCTCATGTTTCAGTGGGACCTAAAACTGCTAGTACTGTAGAATTACAAAAAATATGGTTGAAATGAGCTTCTGCAGCCCTAACCCACTACCAAATCTCTAGACAAGGCAGGTTTTTTTTCCTGTCATTTCACATATTTAACACACAGAACCAGTCCTTCACAGCCTCTCTCACTGCAGCCTCTCTTAGCCACCTCCCTCTGCTCCAGGCTCCACTGGCCTTATCAGTAGAAAACTTGCTTTGCTGTTTAAAATAATACATTTAATCTCCATTTCCCCCATTGTTCAGCATGGGCACAAAAAGCCTAATAGCTCCATCAGTTGTCTTCAAAAAAGCATTTTCCCACATAATGATAATGACCATGGTACCTTTCCTTCCCCTCTGGCTTCCCTTCTCTAAAAAAGCCATCCCAATTCTTTTTATTTTTCATCATAAAGTAAGCTGCCTTTTAACCCACACTCCTGGGAACTTAGCACCAAAAACAAAGGGAAAGTTAGAGGGAGTACAAGAGGAAAAATAAAAGCTGAGCAGCTTAAGAGAGTACACCATAGCTGAGAAACTACTAGGACTAACTGGGCTACATTTAATTTCCACAACAGCAACACTATTTTCTATCTATGCCACAAAAACACAGATGAAATTCTGTAAGTCAGAGCATAAACACACTCCTGAGAGAACTGAATTAAAATCTTAGGCGATCATAGACAGATGAACAAGGAAAATACTACCAGCCTTTTGGGAACATACTGGGAAGTCAGACATAAATAATTCATGGCTTCCCGTATTCCAAAGTGCTGGCAAAATTCAGCCTAGAGTTTGACCCTTTAATTTTTTTTACCTGTCCTTCTAAGAGCATCTAATAACTTTATCTCAATTTAACGAAAAAAACCCAACAACCCTGTAAATCCAGACAAGACCATCCTCTCCACAGCTGGGCGCAGGTGTCCTGGTGTTGGCTCTGCGAGCGGCCGGGGCTGCCGGGCCGGCCCCAGGCGGTGCCAGCGGCTGCAGCGGCCCCAGCGCAGGGCACGGCTGAGCCCCTCAGCCACGGGCGGGCGGGCGAGAGCCCCGGGGAAAGCCCGGGCAAGGGAGGGCAAAAACCTGCCCGGCAGCCAGGGCTGAGCGAGGGGAAGCGAGCGAGAAACAGCCCTGCGAGCCCCCAGGGGACAGCGGGAGCAGGGACAAGAGCTGGCAGGGATGGCCCTGCGGCCTGGGAGAGAGCCCCGCGGGGCAGAGCTTTCCCTGCGGCCCCTGGGAAGGCCCCACGTTGGAACAGAGATAATGTGATGAGGAAGCCCGGTAGAAAGCTGCCTGGCAGAAATGGGCCTGCCGTCTGAACATGATCCACGTGTGCCCAGGTGTCCAAGAAGGCCAATGGCATCCTGGCCTGTATCAGCAATAGTGTGGCCAGCAGGACCCGGGAAGTGATTGCCACGCTGTGCTTGGCACCAGTGAGGGCACCACGCATCCTGTGTCCAGTTCTGGGCCCCTCACAGCAAGAAGGACATTGAGGTGCTGGAGTGAGTCCAGAGCAGCTGAGGGAGCTGGTGTTGTTTAGCCTGGAGAAAAGGAGGCTCAGGTGAGACCTCATCATTCTCTACAACCACCTGAAAGGAGGTTAGGTTTGGTCTCTTCTTCCAAGCACCGTATGATACAACAAGAGGAAACAGCCCCAGGTTCTGTCAGGAGAGGTTTAGACTGGATATTAGAAAAAAAAATTCCACCAAAAGGGTTGTCAGTCATTAGAACAGGCTGCCCAGGGAACTGATGTAATCATCATCCCTGGAAGTGTTTAAAACACATGCAGATGTGGTGCTTAAGGACATGGTTTTGTGGTGGACTCACAGTGCTAGGTTAATGGCTGGACTCAATGATCTCAGAGGACCATCAGTTTGTATCTCTGTGATCCAAATCTTTATGACTAGATCACACAAATATCTGGCAACAGTAATAGCATGACATTCAGAACCGGAAAATAAAAGATTGCAAGACCACGTTCCTTCTGTGACCCTTGGGATGGCAGTGGATGGCAGACATCCTTTCTTGTAGGAGGATTTCATGCCTCCTCTGAGGTAACACATCCAATGTAGCTAGTTCCAAGGTCAAATTGCAAAAGTCTGTTCAGGCTGAACTCAGGCACACAGGTCCATTCTACACCATAAATAAATACTTAGATAAACCAAAATATTTATAGGATTTAAAAATGCATATGAAAATGGCAGTGTCAGATGTTGAGATTTCACTTAAAAGTTTAATTTTGCACACACACTTTGCGTAGGTTATGGGCAGAGATTTACTACACAGGGAACTAAAGAAGTATAGCCATGAAGATGTCATTGGTGAAAGCAGTTTGGTAGCACAGTTCTCTAATTACACATTGCTAGTCTTTCTGCTCTTTCTCAGATGGGGTAGTTCCGTCTGCCTTTCACTGATCTTATTCTCCTCCTCCACATCAGAAAAAAACAAGCTTCATTCACAGAAAAATCACTAGAACGAGAACTTCACTAGAAATTCACTAGAACTGAAGTTCACTTCACTAGAACTAGTTCACTTCACTAGAAACTCACTAGAACTGATAGAACTGAAGAAGCCACAGCACCAATGCTTAAAGAAGGAGGGAATGTTGCTTAAAGAGGCAGACTTTCAGGTTTAAATATCAGATTGAAGTTCTTCTAAAAGTAACTTTGTTAATGATGTTTATGTAGTCTAAAGTTTTATCACTCTTTCATGGATAGAAAGTACATATAGGTTAAAAAAACTCAAACCAACCAGCTCCACAATGTCTGAGAATCCATTGCAAAAGCCAAGTCAGCCACTACACTAGCAACTGCATCAAATAATGGAAATCAGAAAATCCAAATATCTTTCTTTAATAAAATGACATTGCAGTAAGAAGCACGTACACGGCAGTGAGTTCTTCCTGTACAATGAACCATTAATCAGTGAGTGTATTCATTATAAAAGTGTAAGTCATGCTGTCTTACTGCACAGTAATCAAATCTGGCATGTTACTGAGCTCATCTGGAAAGCCACAAATGATACTGAAGTAGCCTTGGATAAGAATCAGTCACTTAAAATAATCCAATATGCAATCACGCATCAAGAAAACTTTTTTCTTCCTTTCCTCTACCTTACACATACTGTAGAGATTACTGTATGACTAGAATTTAATAATAGGTATTTCTAGTGTTCCTATTAGAATTGCTCTTATCTTTTTACTATTGTTTTAAATATATGAGGACTGACTGTAAAAAGAAAATAATTTAATTTTTCTTTTTTTTTAACCTAAAACTATTCTTACACTTAAATTTACTATTTATGATATCTAAACTATATCACGATGTCAGAAGGGCTAATGTTAATCTTGTTTCTACCTGTTCACTGAGTCATTCTGATAAGCTAAGAATTCAGTGGGTATAAATGAACCGCACAGAATTAAATAGGCCAGGTCATTCTTGCAAATTATTATATATATCACAAGTCATATTAGGTACAGATATGGATGGGGAAAAATACACAAAATAGCAATTCTCACTATTACATAAAGTCAATTCAAATATTATCACATATGACTGGTAGACTAACAAATATGTTTACATTAGACTTTTGAAATAGGATTCCAACTGGAAGAAGTAGAAATTGGTGCTGCTTGAGATATGCAAATTATCGCTTCCGGTAGAAAGATGACCCATTATTCCTCCAGTAATCTCAAACTACGGAGGTGACTGAAGGCTGAGATAGCATTGGCTCTAGACAGCAGGACGCATACCTACTAATGCTGCATTAAGTTCTTCTACAAGGAAACTGAATCATTGTGTGATCAGCAGCTGTGTGACAGTGAAACAGGGTAGAGAGTCTGTAAACATGGGCCCTCCCTCCTCCTGCACAAAAACCCTTTGAAATTGCAGATTCTGTTACTGTCCTATCTTAGCTGACAAGCCTGGTTCAATTTGCGTCTGGGTAAGTGTTCTTAAAAATAGGTTGATAATCTCTTGAGTCAACAGTAAGATAAGAAAAACTGCCAGAACCTGCCAAATACCTTGAAGGCAAAAATGTCTTCTGATTGCCTAAGTAGTTATCACAACATCCTAAAGCATATATCTCCTATGTTGAAATTACTAAGGCAGGAAAACAGATTAATTAAAGGAGACATGATATCTTAAAGACCTTTGGAAAGGCTTAGGCTCAATTAAAGATCAGGGATATGTGGGATCAGTCAACACTCCTCTTATTCTAGCTAACCCATCACGAGGGCTTTCCAAAGAGCAAGGGCTCTGTTTTCTTTCTGGGATTGTTCTTTGTTCACAGACTCATCCATCTCCCTGCTCACTAAGGCAGATGAGCTTGGCTTTTGTCTTCTTTTGTGTCTTCAGCTTGTTGCGCTCAGTTATTTCAACCATACTGTATAAGTATTTAGGTCCTCTAAGGGTGTGAAAAAGAATTCTCTGGTTTAAAATTTAGGCAAAGTTGAGGTTCAGGTTCATTAAATCATAAAATTTCTTTTTCTACCCTCCTGCTCTTTGCAGAAGTGTGGTAGAAGACATAAAAGATTCCCACTAAAGTTAAGGATAAAGACAACTATATTCTAACACCTGACAGAAGAGAAGCTATACTGGAAAACTTCCTCCAATATTTTCCTTGACTTAACCTGTTCTGAAGTCTGATACATAAGTATGAAATACCTAAAATTTCCTTCTCTTCCACAGATGACTGACTCAAAAAGGCATTTCCTGAAACATTCCAAAGACTGTAGCTCAAGACAAAAAAGTTTCTTCCCCAGGAACACTCTACTTCTGCCCTGAGTCTTGATTAAAATACCTCTATTTTCCTGCTCTGCATAGAAGAAGCAAAATGAAGGGTCTTATGTACACAACAGCCTGAGGCCTCCACAGGCTGTATCAAATATTTTCCTGCCACTGTCTGCGTTAACCAGTGTAAGAACATTGGAAGCTATATAAAACCTGAAGTCTTGACTAGTGCTTAAGCCATCTGCAATGATTCTAAACTTTTTAGTTCAATATGATCCTGCTATTTTTTTTTTTTGCTCAAGTAATATGTCATAAAGCATGGCAGTTTTGCTTTTTGCTATAATGTTTACAATTTCAAATACTTTGAGTTACTTATACAGCCAGCCTCCTTAAAATGAAACAAAAATTCTAAACCATTCCAAATTATTTTAGCAGGATAACTCAGAAGTACTTATGAGAAAAAAGGTACAGTAATTGGCCCAAAGGACCTTGAAAAAAAGGCAAACACAGTCTAACTGCACATTCTTTGTTATTTTTTTCTTTCAAACCAGAGCCTGAACCACTACTGACCAGTACATGAGGATTTAAAGATCAGACTCAAATCACAAAGCCAGAGCTGTGTCAGTTCACTACCCCCAGCCCCCTTCCATGTCAATTTATTGTAGCAACTGAATAAGTGATTAATCAGAACAGATAAACCACATGCTGCTTCTTCCTGCTTCATTGGTCCTGAAACCACCACCCTAATCTGTAAGGATTTACCCTAACCAGCTAGCATGACCATCTGAGAACTGAGCAACCTCCTCAAATTCTTAGGAGAATATTTCATTTGGAGTTAGTAATGCAATCATATAGAGAAACCAGCATAAAAATTCATCCTTGTCTCACTATTTTAGAGACCTCAGCATGAGGATTTACAAAAATTGATTTCAGTTTTGCTGAAAAATCTATTCACAAGTCAAGCAAATTAGTTTCATTCATGGAATCCAATGAGAGAATATTGTTTGCTGCTCTTACCAAGGAAACAGGAGTTCTTACTTCAGGGACAATGCCAATATCCTCAAGCATAGAGAGCAAAATGCACATCTACAAACAAAAGCCAGAAACAGTCCTTACAATGAATTCCTAAAGTCTTGTATTACTCAGATACCATACAAGTAGGTGATATTAATATTTTGTTGGGTTTTTTTTTTTTTTTTTCATCAGTTGGGCATTTATTGCCTTGGAGTGAATTGAAAAAAAAAAGTGGCATTACATTTTGTTTGTGGTGGAATGGAGTTAATTTTCCTTATAGAAGCTCATGTGCTAACGCTGTGATTAAAAAACAGTGTTTCAGCTACTGCTGAGTGGTGCTTGCACAGAATTGAGCCTTGTCTATTTCTCACTCTGCCCCTCAGCAGAGTAGGGAGGTGACACAGCCAGGACAGCTGACCCCAAGGGATCAAAGGCATACTCCATACTATACAATGTCATGCTTAGCATATAAGCTGGGGGCAGTTTCTCCAAAGTAGCTTTTTCTTGGGGGCTGGCTGGGCATCAGTGTGATGGTGGTGAGTGTTTTTCATTGTTACTTTTTTTTTCCCCCCTTTTACTTATTGTCTTTATATTGACTTACTAGAGGTTTTTTCCTCACTTGTGCCTGTCCAGTTCTCTCCCCCATCCTGCTGTAGTGGGTCACCAAGCAATTGGGTGAAGGCTTAGCTGCTGGCCAGAGTCAAACCCCAACCACATCACGACTAATTCCTCCAAACACCACTATCAGTAATCAGAGGAAAAAGAAGTTTGTAATGAAAGGGATAGGGTCAATGGCAGAAATACGTGAGAACACATGTTCATTACAACAAACAGCAAGTCAAAAGCACAGCCCTATGAGTCTGAGGCAAATAATCCACTAAGGTTCTTGCCAAATTAGACTCTTTATTACTACTACTTTAAATTTTAATTGCAGGCTGATTCATGCTGACTACTCTTCATGTCTCCCATGGCTCCGAACCTGAAGGAGGATAGACAGTTCTGGTATTGGTGTAATCTCAGGACTAATCTACTTCCTCACTAATTCCTGCAGTTAAGGAGCTTACTTATATATATCATACTGAATTGCACAATCCTCTTTGCCTCACATCTCCCTCTTATTAGAGCCAGACAGCAGAATGCATATTTTCAAGCCCCATACAACACTCTGCAACCTACCTCCAGACTGACCTTCAGAGACACAATGTCTGGGAGGTAGGGCCACACTAGGGAACCAAGACAGCAATAACTGGGTGGTTTTTTCCATGGCTGTACCCCTAAATAAGGGGTTGGCAGATGAGCACAGCATCTCCTCACTTGCTACACAGCATGCTGAAGTAGGGATCTGCTGAGGTACGGATATCTGTTTTTTTAAACCTCTGGATGCACCTCCCCTAGGCAAAGATGGGCATGACAATCAAACATTTCCTGAGTGTTTTCCTGAAGAGTGCTGTACTCCTAATGGGAACTGTAGGTCCTTGTCTCCTCACTGCTTTTGATATGGGCTTATGCACTCAACCCAAGTCCCACAAAAAGTAGCAAATCCCAAATCAGATTCCTGTGTGAAGCAGCGATGTCGTATTACTCTTGTTCTCCATATATGCATCATTTCAAGTTTATCCACATATTTTTTTGTCATCCTTTATTTTGATTTTTTGGCTTCATAAACTCTTTACGATATTTTGAGAGTCTGGAGTATCTCCACAAATAACACTGCAGAATGGGAAGCACCCTAAACAGACTTTATGACCAAGAAAGTTGGGACAAAAAAAACCTAAAAATACAGAACTTAGGTTTTTTTCCTTCACTCTCTGTAGCAATTAGCATGATTTATGTCCAGACAGGATAGCTGTTAACATAAGCCAGTAAATGGTAAACAGCTCTGTACTGTGGCAAAAGCAGATGAAATATAGTCAGCCGCCTGTCCTGAAAAAGAGAATTGGTTTTGTGCGCTGAAGGAAACAGGTAGCCAAGCTATGCAAACTGCCTGATGATCATCAAAAAGTGCAAAGACTCGGTATCAGGAACAGACTGTGAGCAGCAAGAGCAGCAAATGCAAATCAGGAAAAATCAAGATTTTAAAGAACTCATTATCATCGTTATATTCCCTGCCTAGTCCTATAACTAAGGATATTTAATATTGCAAGAAACCAGAGTACAGAAGTGAGAGGTGAGAACCTTATGACTCTGCAGCAAGATTAGGGACCACCTCACCAACATGCAGAAGACCTAAGCACCAGAGAGTGTCTGGGGGACCCCATGACTCTACACCAAGTCTGCACACAATCCAGCTTGAACACTGTGCTGACCCACCTGCATTCTTTCCTTGACTTCACTGTCACCCCTGCAGAAAAGAGAAGATGTATGAAGCCACCATTGCACTAACCTGCCCAGATTTTCTCCTGGACCAAATAATCTCTCAGATGGGATATCAAAATCATGTGACACTTATAACTGCATAAAAGACTATAGAGTCACAAAGAGGCAAGGTATCTCACCTAAGATACAGCAGAAATCTAAAGGACATCAGAGTTGAATTCAGCTCTTGATCTTTGATCTATATGACAGTATGTACAATTTAGTGGAGAAAACAAACCAGAAATTCTATCAGTACAGTGCTAGCCATTTTTCTAAACTCTGTACAGAGGAATATTTTATGTGCTCCCAAGCATGAAATCTGGATTTTCATAGAAATAAATACTGACAGAAATTTCTGCTGAAACATCAATGAATAAAGTCCATTAGAAACATAGTCATAAAAAAAATCAATAGAGTAGAAAACTGTTTCTGGAACTCTGCCTGCCAGAAAGCAGAGGCAGAAGTCCTTGCATTAATGCATCATTTTCTGCTAAGTATACTTTACACACCCAAACCAAGTTTGAAAGTTTGGATTTAACTGAAATATACTTAAATCAACAATGACAATCTTTATAAGAATGTGATGACGACTGCACTTTCTTCACAGTTTGTCTGAAAGTTTGGAAATTACTAACCTCCTCACAGTTAAACTGAACCCAGTGTCCCTTCACAGTATGTAACTTCTGTTTGACTTTCTTTCTAGCCAAAAATTATACTATCCAGGAGATAGCTTATTGACAGAAAAGAATAAAAATATATCTATTGAAGTTGTGTAAGACTGTAATTAATCTAACCGTTTCAGCCTTCACTCTGTCTCACTGGAGGGGTATCAACTTACAGTGTTATCATCATACACATATGTTGTATGTATATTTACATTCTTAAAATATATCAGTCAAAGATACATCATTTGCAAGGCTTATAATAGACTGGCTATGTTAAGTCTGTCTTCTTCCTGTTTTCTATACATCAAGTCAGATAATCTGTTAAAAACTAGTAAAAATTGGTGGGGAAGAAGTATGAACAAACCTAAACCTTTGTAAGACTCTCTCAGAGCCAATTGTTTTACAGTTGTTTTATGGGGCAGAGGAACCAACATAGTCTCCCTGGACTTATTCAAAGTTCTTGACGTTGTCCTGCATGACATTCATATGCCAAAATAGGAGAGACATGGATTTGATGGATGAACCACTCAGTGGACAATGAACTGCCTGGATAGCAAAGGGTTGTGGTCCGTCTCCTTGAACAAATGCAGACCAGTGACCAATGGTGTCCCTCAGGGGTTGGTACTGGGGCTGATACTGTTCAGCGCCTTTGTTGGTGGCATGGACAGTAGGATCGAGTGTACCCTCAGCAAGTACAACACCAGGCTGGGTAGTGTGTTAGACCCAGGGAAGGAAGGGATGCCATCCAGAGGAACCTTGACAGGCCAGGAAGATGAGCCAATGCTAACCTCATAAGGATCAAAAAGCCAAGTGCAAGGTCATGGCAATCCCAGGCACACCAACAGGCTGGGTAGAGAAGTGGTTGAGAGCAGCCCTGTGGAGAAGGAGTAGGGGGTGATGGGTGAAGAAAAACTCAACATGATCCAGTAGTGTGCACACACAGCCCAGAAAGCCAATGGAATCCAGGGTTGCATCAAAAAGAACTTGGCCAGCAGGTCAAGGGAGGTGAATCTTCCCGTCTACTCTGCTGCTGTGAGACCCGCCTGTAGTAGGACAAGGGGTGATTTCCCCTGAAAGAGGGGAAATTTAGGTTAGACATTAGGAAGAAATCTTAACTGTGAGGGTTCCTTTACTGGAATAGGTTGCCTAAGAAGATTGTGGATACCTGAACCCTGGCAGTGTTCAAAGCCAGGTTGGTCCAGCATCTTGGTCCAGCGGGAGGTGACCCTGCCCATGGCAGGGGCATTGGGAATAGATCATCTTTAAGGTCTATTCCAACCCTTAACATTCTATGATTCTAAGTGCAGAACTAGTTCATTCAAATATTTGTTGCTAAGCGATAAAAGATGGGAAGTAGATAAGGACTCTGCTGTTGCTTAAAAAGAAATTCTCCCCAAACACAGGCTGACTAAACTTAAGCAGGAAGGAGGCTTAGACTGATGGTTTGAACTGTATTTGTGAAGAATGTATGTCATATCTTGCTTATCCATGGCCATTTTGCCTACAAGACCACAAGCGAAAAGCAACCTCACATGGCATCAATTGGCTAATCATTCATAAAACAGTAAAGTGTCACCATAACTCGCCCAAAGGAATGGTCCTACGTCAGAATCTTAATCAAATTCCCTATTTCTGTGCAACGGATGTGTTGCTTGAAGAACCGCAAACTCTCCTAGAACAGAGATACTGGACCATTTTTCAGTGAGGATAAGTAGCTAAACTAACATAGCAATATAAATTGACCTTTAATTATGATTACATTTTTATTGCACCTACAAGTATTCTGGGCAAGAGAACATGCAATAATTTTCTTTGCAAACCTAAAGCTAGGGCCTTCTTTTACAACGTTATCCTATCACTGTCTTTTATTAGGGGCCTGTTTACTTTCACAGGACTTGTCAAGAACATGTAACAGTACAAAATTTGGTTACTAAATAATGGGCCCATTATTAAAGGCTTTGCTAAAATATCAGAAACAATAATTAAGTTGCAGTGGCACTTAAGCATAGGAAGAAAGTCAGCTCTCACCTCAACAACTTGGGTTTAAAACCAGCTAGCAGCACAGAACTGAAAATCGCCTGTGACTTATGTGTACTTGAATTTTATTATATACTGTGTAAATCTGTTTTTCTAAATCAAAGTTATTAGGGGTAACAGAAAAGAAATCAATATATTCAATTCAGTACACATCCTCCAGCATCTACTTCTTCCATTTATGTAGCCCTACAAAGATACACTGCTCCTTTTTTTTCCTTAAACACTCATGAATTGAGAATGTATCCCAGTCTTCATGCAGATCGACTTCTTTTAACCATTCTTTCTTTCAAGAATACTATTTTCAAACTCACACTATTGTCCAAGTCTTCAACAGAATTAAAGCTAAATTACTGCAATATGCAAGTCCTTAAAATTGCCTTGCTGGGTTAAACTGGAGCTGTGTAATAATTGTTGTCTCCCATATTCATTGTTAGGTTGATTTAAGATAGCACTGAATTCCTTTGCACTGGCTGGAATGGCAGCAACATCCACTCAAAGCAGACACATTTGAGTGCACAAGGAAAGACATACACACAATTGTTTTAAGTTATACACATTTTCCAGTGCTGATTTTGGCTGTTTACATTACCTATTTTTAACTTCCTACATACATATTTTGAATGTATATACAGCAATCTACTTATATCCACAGAATCTCAGTTGTTTTTGTGATTCTAATTACATGTTCATCCTGTCAAATTACACATCATAACAGAAAATTTAATTTCTTCACCATAAAAAAAACGTTTGTACAAGTTAAACAAACGTTATATTCAGGAATATACTGCCAGAGATATATCCCATGATACTGGGGAGGAGGCCAAGGATGTGGGCAGGAAGCCAAGAAAGAAGGTGCCACTCCTCCCTGTGCCTCTTCTTCCTTTCCCCTCCCTTGACTGGAAGAAGAGCGGCTTCCTGAAATAAAGCTGGTGAAGAGGGGGAAGGTGAGCAATGCAGACCTCACAGAGACATCACAGCTTCTAGGAAAGCAGTCAGCAACAGCAGGAAGTCAAATTTGCTGGGAGCAATTTTTAAAAGCAGTTCTGGTGGAATTCCATGATGTAAAGCTGGTGAGGAAGTTTCACAATTTTCTTTCTGGTTACAAAGTTAGCAGTGTTTAGCACTTCTCATTTTAAGATCCTATTTTAAGCCACTTACACTTTTCACAAGCTCACTGTTTGGGCTGAAATACTCTATCCAAGCAGCTGTCTCGTAATTAAGATCACACACACACACACACTCCCCCCGTCTTTAACTGTTCAGGCCTTTCCAAGACTTGTGTTTCTGGAGAGTATCTTTTGCTGTTTGCATTATAAAAAAATCTCTCAAGAAAGTGGAATCTCTGGAAGTATTTCTGTTCTACAGGGCACAGCAGTAAAATAATAATTTGTACTATAGGAATATCTAGAGCCTTCAACTGCAAATGAAGATCCATTGGCCTAAGGAATTTGTACAAATTACAAAAAGACTAGAAAAAAATATCATAAAAGCATAATATGCAGATCTCTACTGAATTCAAGATTGTCAATCAAGCACAGAATTTAACATATGCAGGTATTTTCTGACTAAAAAATAAATTATTCACAAGGATTATTCATAAGTTATTTGATACTGTTATTTGATAAGATACTTGGGGCTTGTTAGTCCAGACATGCACAGGAAAAAAAAATCCACTGGAAATTTACCTGTCTGCAGTAAATCCAGCTATGAGAAACTGAGAGATTAAAAGTGACTCAAAGCTGAGGTAATTAGAACTTCATGATCTCTCTAAAATAATTAAAGAAGCATTCTAAAACATTTTAAGTAAGTAGAAAATAATTAATTTATGACCAGCAAATATATGCAAGATTTACTGAATGAAAATACTAAACATAGTGACAGTACAAGGTTAGAAATAGCACTTCACTGGCTGTATTCATGATTACTCATTTCTTTTAATAGGGGTGTGAGAATTTACCAGAGATGTTTGAATGTACAACCCCAAAAGAACAGTCATTCTAATTAATCCACTAGACTTTCCACTTATTACAGTGTTGTCCACAAAAGAGAAATCTTAACAACACAGACAGTTGTTTCCTGTCCTGCACCTTAAACCCTCAGATAAATTCTATATTTTGAGCTGATTTGGCATTGCTTTCATTGTTCAGCTGCAGGCAGTCTTTGAATGCTAAGCATTATTGCTATCACCTTTAGCCCAGGAGTTCAAGTTGAGCTTTTAGAAGTGCTTATCAATTACATGAGTTTTCTGTGAAGTACACACAATTCTGCTGCTAGAAGAATGAACTTGCTTTCAATTACTTTCCAAAAGAAAAGAAAGAAGTAATACTTCAGATTTCATCTGGTTTTATCTGAAGTAGATACAAACTCATGTCTGACTTGTCCTGAAGAGGATTCATGTATTGCTAAGGGAGAAGAAAAGAGGTATGTATCCAACATCAATCTGCCTTTAAGTCTAGCTAGCAATCAAGAAAAGGAAGCAAAAGATTAGGAAATTCCAGTATACGTTTGGAGTCTTATTTCACTGACATCACTTCTAGAGTTTCCACAGTCTCTCAATGCTACTGTGGTGGGTTGACCTTGGCTGGATGCCAGGTGACCACCAAGCTGCTCTACCATTCCCTTTCCCAGATGGACAGGGGAGAAAAAATAAGATGGAAAACAACTCATAGATTTAGATAAGGCAAAAGTTTTCATAAGCACGAGATAAGACCAAAACAAAAATTATTCTCTACTTCCCTTTAGCAAGTAATGTTCAGCCACTTCCCAGGAAGCAGGGCTTCAGCACACATAGTAGTTGCTCCAAAAGACAAACATTACAAATAATAAATACCACACCTTCGTCCTCCTTTCCTTAGCTTTTATATCTGAGCAGATGTTGCATGGTGTGGAATATCCCTTTGGATATTTTGGGTCAACTGACCTGATGTCATCCCCTCCCAGGACCTTGCTCACCCTCAACCCCTTGATGTGGGGAATATTGAGAGACAGAGCTGATGCTGTGCCACTGCTGCTCAGCAGTACCTGAAACACTGGTGTGTTACCAACACCTTTCCAGCCACCAATGTCTCCTGTGAGATATCCAGAGATGGGGAAAATGAAAAAAATGCACCTACACACACACAAAAAAAAAAAAACAACAACAAAAAAAAAACCAAAAAAAAAAAAACCCCACAACAAAAAAAACTACAACCTAAACCAAATCCAAAAACCCCAAACAAATAAACCCCAAACCAAGCATCACCACTCCATCATGTCCTGCAATCAACCCACTCTGTGATACAGATGCTGCTGACTTCATGTTTCCAACGAGTCATCACACCAGGTATGTATCTGCTCCAGATATGGGCTCCAGCTGAATTATATTACAAAATTCTACACCAAAATAGACATTTGATCAGCTACCATATCTAAGGATAGCTTAAAGCAATTTTTTTTTTTTTAGTTGGGCTCACTTCTGTTTCTCCCCGGTATTTCTATGATATTTGAGAAACAAAAAGTGACACAGGATGAGTCTGAATGTAGAGATTTAAAACATAAGCATATTAAAGTAGTTCTCCTGGAAGAGCTAGATGCCTTAAATCCCATCCTAGTTAATAGGGTAAAACAGGTGCTTTGCAGAGTGATTAATTTTATCACAAGTCAAGTCTCTGAGGCAGACAGCATGACTCATGTTTGGGGATAGGAAGAATCATCTCTATTACCTGTAGCGAGTGCCTAGGCAACTATTTTAAACTCAGTGACTACCTTTTCAGGTAGCTAAAATTAGGTAGTTGAATTGCATCTGAGATGCATAATAAATAGACCAACAAACAAGCTCATCAGGGAAACGCTATATAATCAAAAGGTTATTCAAAACTTCTTCTGGAAAGATGAGTATAATTAGCCAGGACTTAGAAATTGTCCCTGACATAAAAACATCCAAGCCCAAACTTCCCTGTATCTTTTTTATTTTTTTTTCCCCACACATAGAATTATGCATCATCTGAGATTTTTAGTACAATATTTTCAGCAGAAATACATGCACATGCAGATTCAGTACAAAAATAATTATGCTAAGTATGCAGCATTTATGATAGAGTTAATTGTTGGGGTTTTTTTCCTTTGGAAAATGAGATAATACTCCTCCAGTGCAGGGGAGGAGATTTTATTTCAAACTAAAATCCCTTACAAAAATGATATTATTTTTGCCCATTTTTAAGTTATGTGTGTATATTGAAATGTAATACCTCAATCATGTGAGTGCTGAATGACAATATGAACAAATCTGTTTTCCATAGTATAACTATTTTTTAAAAACATTACTTTGCTTTAAGCTAAGAAGCTGGATTTTAATAAGCGTGCATGTAAAAAGGTGAATATTAAGAAAGAAGCAAGTATAAAATGAGCAACGATCATACAAAATTAATTATTCATGTTAGAAGGGACCTCAGCAGGCTTTCTGATCCAACATCCCAATTCAAGCAGATCAGGAAAATCTGCTTAAGCCAGGGGATCAACATTCAAGACCAGGTTGCTTAGGCTTTGTTCAGTTGGCTCTTGAAACATCCAGGAATGAAGATTTTATAGCTTCTCCAGGAAATCTCTTCAACTGCTTAATTACACTTAGGGTAAACTTTTCTTTCCTGTAAGTCAAGCCAAAATATCTCCTCTCAGTTAATGAGTCAACCTCCAGCCGTACATCTCAGCAGAAGAGCCTGCCTCAGTCTTCTCCATAACTTCCTCACAGATACAAGAAGTGGCTGCTACGTTCCCCCTAAGCCATCTCTTTCCCAGGCTTAACAAGTCCCATTTCTGAGCCTCTTCACACAGAGCAAGTACTCCTGCCACTGGTCATTGTGGAGGCCTCTGCTGAGCTCGCCCCAATGTATCAGTGTCTTCCCTGTGCTGGGCTGTCCCCCACACCTAAGCACGGCAGTCTAGGCACAGTCTAATGAGTGCTGAGTAAAAGCAAACAAACTTCTCCCTCAGCCTCTGGCTGCGCTGCTATTAGCGAAGCCCAGGATACAGTTGGCTGCCAAGGCATCCTGCCAGCTCAAGCTCAGGCTGCTGATGCTTCATGCTCAGGCATGCTACAATGGCCTACAGGTCTGTTCCAGCAGAGCTGCTTGCCAGTGACTGCCCAGGATGTACCAATGGCCAGAGTTTGTCCATCCGAGGCTCAAGACTAAGTTATCTGCCTCATTTCACAAGGTCTCTGCCAGCTCTCTCATCGAGCCTGTGCAGGCTCCTCTGAATGGCAGCCAGGTCTGCAAGTGCTTTGAGTGCACCTCACCATTTGTTGTGTTCCACAAACTTGTCAACAATGCCCTGCATCTCTGCATTTATGTCACTGATGAAGAACTAAAAAAGTCAAGATACACCTCTGGTCTGATGTTCCACACAGTTTTTCATCCATCTAGTAAGACCACTCATGTGGGATGCAATGTCCCAAGCTGGATAAAACAGTGCTGTGTCAGCCTGTGCCAAAGCCTTTCTTAAGTCCTTCACTGAAAGTTTTGGGCAAACTGTAGAGATATTACACAGGATAGTTCCTTCACGAGTGACTAATTTCCTGAGGACAAACAAAAGCAGAGAGAGCAAGCTCTTTCAACAGACACCACAGACAAATTCCAGGAAATAGCTGGGTTGCAAGCTAGGTTTTTATACATGTTCATACTGCTCATTCTTTTTTTTGGATTACAGGTGGTAATGAAAGTTGCTAATGATATGAAATTGAAATATTACAGAAAATGGGAGAATTAGGGAGAACAGCAAAGACCCTTGCAAGACTGAATGACTGGTCAATAAACAGCAACTTGCATCTTGAATAGTGTGAGCAGGTCTGGCTCCCCTTTGTTAAAAGGATATAGCAGAACTGCAAAGCCAGAGAAGGGTGACAGAGACAATCAGAGGCAAGCAATGGCCTCCCACATCAAGAATAAGGATGCATGTCAGAAATCTTTGGTTCAGAGAAGACAGAGTTGGGAAGATGAATAAGAAAACTCTGAAAGCCTGAAGGAAGGGTGGATTAGGAACAAACAGGGAGAGCAGATGACATGAGGGAGTGGTAAGTTCCACACAGACAAAAGAAAGGCTTTTTGTACATTGCTGAGCTGTAGAAGTTCTTGTGAAATGCTCCTGCAGTTGCTAAACACATACATAGTTTCAGGTGAGAAAAATGCACCAAGATTACTAAATAAACACACCAAACCACACTTTTGCTGGAAAGTGCCTGAGCTTGGCACTGTGCTAAAAAGGTAGGAAATGCACACTTGCTGTGTTCAGACCTTTTTTTTTTTTTTCCTTATCATTTATATTTGGCAATTTTTGGAGCAGGACAGTCAGATGCCATAGAGCTGTTCTCATCACAAAACTCAATTAAAAAATAACTACATTAAAGGTACCCAACAACAGGTGTCTACTGCTGTTTGAGAGGCCTTTGGGTAATCCTGCCTGGAGTCCAGGTCACACTCAGGACGAGTCTCTTGTAGGTCCTGTATTGTATCTGCTATACTGGAACTGCAAAAACTTGGGCTGTCTCAAATGGCATTAACCATCTATGTTGAGGTAACTGAACTGAGCCCTTCATTCCGAAACCACAGTGAAACAAGAGAAAAATGCTACATAAAGAGCTTAATGCAAGGAAAATGTATGTATTTTTCATGGAAAGCCATTGTTTTTGCAGGGCACACATGATTCAGAGAAACCAGAGCTCGCTACAGAAACAAGACATTTGTTTTTACTTCATGCTGTGGAGCTATGGAACAGGTTTAATGCATAACCAAAGCAGCACTGCAACCTCTCAGCAGTTGCAAGTTACAGAAATTTAAGCATTGAATTATGAAAAGCTGCAAAGGCTCAAAATAAAACCTTACTAACCAAATGTGATAAAAAAGCCACATGAGCTCCTGAAACAGAAGTCAAATTGAGCAATATGGATATGGTAAAATAGGAAAGGAAGCAAAAACTATTCCCAAATACTCCATGACCCAAGAATCTAAGAAGTGGCCAGCAAATTACTCAGAATTACTGGCAGGTAGCAGTGGAATGTGGCCAGAGCACTCACTGAGTGAACCAAAGTTGTTTCCTTCAGATGGGCTGGTGTTCAGGAGTGACAAGGCAAAGTGCCATCAGTCTGTCACATTAGACAAGCTCTCTGACTGCAACAATCACACAATATTAAGCTCTATTTGAGCTCTTGGATGTGAACCGAACTCTTTCTGTACAAAAAAATCCTTGACACAATTTTGCGTTCCATGTTTTATTGTTGTGTTCAGGTATAACTGCTTTTGAGTCACATATTGCAGGATAATGGATATAATTTTTTAAAAAATCAAAATTAGGATAACATTTGAAATTAGGAGTGGACACCTAGAGACTAAGGTCCAAACCAAGAAATCTGCAGGAAAACAAATGTAATTAATACTCATAATACTTAAAATTCTACTTTTATATTGAACATTTAGGATAAGTTATATGTACAGAGAGTGCAAATAACAAACTTATTACACCATGTTATTGAGAATACAGATTTAAATTGGTAGTTGTAATACCAAAGCTTTCCTCAGAAGTGAGGTTTTGCTTGACTATTTGCATGAAGAATTTTTTTATTAAAAATAATAATTATCTGAGCAGGAAAGCAATGGGCCCACATAAATTATGTGGCAGATTGTAGAAAAACAGACTCTTCTTTGTTTCACTTTAAAACCCCAGCTGTATTACCAAGCTTCTGGCTACCTGAGATAGCCCACATCCAGTACAAAGGAAGTCACAGTATTCACGGGGTGTGAAAACTGTGCTGTCTACTGTCAGTGAACCTGTGGCCTCTTGAACAAGATTGTAAGAGAGGTGCATCAGGATCAACAGCATTACACAGTCTGCTTCCTGCTCTGTATTGTCATTCTTAAGCATTCATCAACATCTGCCAGCTGATAAACGATGGTCAGCTGGATCTAAACTGCTGGACTGAAGATAAAACACCATTTCAGCACCATTATCAGCACTTTGAATTATTCTGTTTACAATGGAACTCTCCTCTTGCCCACAGCAGATATCTCAGTATAAAAATAAACCATTTATTGAAGTGATACTACAATGATTTTCACAGCTATGGGATTTGTACTGAACAAATTATCTCTTATGGAACTAAAATTTTCCCTTTTACAGTTTAAAGTATGAAATCAGGCACATCAAAAGACACATACCCAAGATGATGCACAACAAAGATGAGTAGATGCAATGAAGTTTTATCATAAATCTAGGCTTTACAAATTCCTGTACGTGTTTTGCAAAGCATTTATACATTTGCAGTATTATTTTTCTTAAACAAACACAATTTGCAGTGCAACACCATAGTGTTCTGCTTCAAAACACTTTCCTTTTTTTATTGTGACTTGGTTAAGAAGAAGATAAAACACAGGTATTTTACCATGCTTATTGTTTGCTTATTGGATAGGAAGACTACCTTGAATAGAAAAGAGAATTTCAGCAAAGTCCATACAAAAATTGCTATACTGGAAAAAGGAGAAGTGATTTTTAAATATCTTCTTTAACACTGACCTTCAAAAGCAACACAAAGCAGCTATTTTAGAAAAACATAAATACCACAATGTACTGCAAATTGTGCAAAAGCCTTCTGAAGAAATTCTTCCTCAGATATCAGATTTTACTGTAAAATTTACTATATATTTAATTTTAAATGCGGAATTCTGTGATTCTGTGAACTGACAAAGTATCACACAAGTTCATAAATTCTTCATATAATATAATGTATATTTCTTTAAATGCCCTTTGTCTGAAAATTTGCACCTGTAGGGAGCAGTTTTTCCAGACCATTTCCAGTTTTTCTCCAATAGCAACAGGTATTGTTATGTGCAGAGTTAAAATTCCTACAAATATTATCTGAACTTCATCCACATATTTCTGTATTAATTCTAAACTGTGCATTATATTTATAGCACATAAAGATCACAAACACATTGCTGTACATGGCTGTAAGAGTAAAGCTTATGTCCAACATGAGTAACAGCAGCTGGATCTCATGGAAATCAGTGTTATTAGACCTCAAGAAAAACAATACATAGTTCACTTGAAAACAACTAACTAATATGTATTGGCAAAGATCAGGAGAATATTAATGAAGTCTAGGATTTCAACATATATCTTAATTTCTTCAAAAGATAAAATAAAGATAAAAACATTACTGGCTAGAAATCCATATCCTTCTGTATCTGAAATTGTACTTTAATAATTTAAAGGAGGTGCTTACTAAGTAAATTTTGGGTGAAAATCTAGCAGTCCAGAGATTGAAGAACTGTAAAGGAATCCACTTGTGCAGTTTGTCATGTCCAGTTGGAAACCATATGCCAAATAAACCATTTACTGGAGTAATGCAGTGCTTATTGCTGCTGTGAGGTGACTTGTGCTTAGTGTGGTCAAGAGATTGTCACAAGATGCAGAGAAGTAATGAAATTACTAGTGACAGCAGCCAGTCTTTTTGAACAATGCTAACAAGACCAGGCAGAGAGCAGGACTGATTAAGTCAATAAACAAGGCAAGATTTCCACCAGAGCTGACACACAGAGATACAGAAAAGTGCCTCCCTACTGAGGACAGAGCTGAAGCAGAATGCTGTTGAGAAATCCAGCATCTGAAATCAATTCATAGACTGTTAGCCAGAGATTGAAAGACAAATCAGAGAAGGAATAGAAGCCATAGAAGATGACCTTGTCACACTGACTCATGTCCTTTCACTGCAAAGGATCCACAGACACTGAAATTGGAAAAAATCACTGAAGAATGGGGATTTGTCTCTGTACCTCCAACAGTGAATAAGATATACTTTCACAAAAGCTTTTAGACCTATTTCAATTCCAAAATGTTCAATATGCTACATATTTTCTCAAGGAAATGCTGAGCTCTGTTACGTTGGGTAGACAGGCCCCATTTCCATTCACTCTGCAGTGAGAACACCATTTACATTTACTAAAAGCATGCTAGTTTTCATGTATTCATCTTCAAGGAATATTTAATCTCTAAGTATCTTCTCAATGGAAATAATTAACAACTGCAAAGTCTAGTGCTTTGATTTAACCTTTTTGAAACATTTAGCACTTACACACAGTTGCAAGGCAGATCTGGTGAAATGCAGTGTACAGTAATGCTATTTCAGCTGGCTACAAGGAATCACTTTTCTAGCTTGCTTAGTGCAATGCTAGTATTTCCCTTCCCTCTATCACTAAGACTGATAAAAAGAAATAATTTTCTCTCTCCACCTTCTTTCATTCCCTGGGGATATAGATGAGTCATGTCATTTGCACAAAAATCCATTTTCCAAGGCACCTAGTACATACCTTACAAGGAAATAAGCTTGTCTGGGAAAGAAATATTTTCTGCTTTTGGGCATTTAAATTACCACAAAATTATACTTCTGTCCTGTAGATGGAATGAAATGAAATTCACTAATTATTTATTCTACTCTTTACAAGAAAAAATTTCCTGCTTTTAGAAAGATTTCCCTATTATTACTTCATTGTATTTATAGAGCTTGTTTGGGTTTGTTAGCTTCTTTGTTTCATTTCCCCTTCCTCCTTGTCTGGGCAAAAATGCAATCCTTTCTGCTTTTCATCCTTAATTGACTATTCCTTATTCCATGGCTATCCCACGTTCTGTCTACTACAAACCTAAATTTGCGAACTGCTGTTGTATTTTTACTTTTTCACGATTTAGCTGCATCAATGTCAACAATTTGCTTCATGAAGAAGTCCATTACCATGTTGTAAGCTAATAGTCCCTAATCAGTTGCACAATGCCCTTTTACTATCTCTCTTGCCCTGGTTTTCAGTTTGTGAATTATGCCTCATCCTCAAATCTGATAAATTTTCCTTCTCTCCAAAGATGACAAAAACATTTTAAATTTATCCTTAACACAAAGGGTCAATTTGATTTGTTTTAATGAGTCATTTGTCAGATGCTTCACAGAGACAAGAAAGATCCTCAAAGGCTTTCAGATAAAATTTCCTTGTAGGGTTTTCACCAGTGGGGATGACCAAGCCTATTTATATCTTCACCACAACAAGCTGATCTACAATGTCCCAAGTCCCTGCAGTGTGGAGATTTGGGGCTGCCTTTTAGATCTGCTTCACAGCATCACCACAATGTCATTTGCTTTTCATTTCAACAAGATTGCTTAAACATAGACCTGCCTATCATATCTTCTTTTTTTTTTTTTTTTTTTTTCCCAGATGTGATGTTTACCTTTGTAATCCTATGTTTATTTCAGAATACTTCTGAAGTATTGAGAGCATGCATTGCTTTTCTAAATGCTTCGTTACTTCATTATGCCTTTCTCTAATTCAAAGATTTTGTTTACCTTATTCAAAGGCCCAAGTACATTTGCCTTTCTTATAAACCTTTCCACAGAATTCTTATCAACATTTTAGCAATTAATGCCTCTCCCTCCACTTCTGCACCTTCTTCTACATTGGTTCTCTTTATGCATAAGCTTATCTAACATCTGTAATATCACCTTACATCTTTACGTAAAGGCACATCCAGTGACAAGACACGAAGTGGTTTCTAAAAAAAGAGAAGTATTAACACAATTTGTACTTATCCCAAGAAATAAATTTCAGCCTGATTAAAATTTATTCAGAGCCTGCTTAATTTTTCTCTTCTGAAACTCAAAGGCAAGAACCATGCCGTTCATTTCATTTGGAATGGCAGAAGCAAGGTACGAAATAATTTCTGGTTTGACTTCGGTATTCTTTTTCGAAAACATTTCACTGGTATTATATGCAGCAGTATGATAGGTCTTTGCTGGTGGGTGGCTTTAAAATTACTTTGGCACTACTCTCATATTTTCTGACTACAAGTGGGTAAGAGAATACATGATATCCGTGTCTTATATAACTATAGATACTTTTTATAGGCTAGCAACTTTATTATCCTTAGCATAAATTTTATCCATGAGCTGTGGTTCAAGAAAAACAGACATGATGTCCTACTTATGTTAAAATCTACTTGAGCATTGCTTATTGGTGCAAGCACAGACAAATATTTCAGGAAGGCATTGCATTAAAAAAACTAATTTCAAAATCAATCAGTGTTATGGATCTTAATATACCCAGTACTATCAAACATATTTAAAGGGCAGTGTCTCACATACAGTGGATAGCAATGGTCCCTTCCAGAGGCATATGCAAAAGGGGAGAGGGAAAGAAAAGGAAAAAGTAAAAAAAAATCTTTCTTTGGACATAATCTCAATTGAAGTACAGAATGTCAGAGATTTTGCCTTCATTTTCTACTTTGTGTAACTCCAAGTCTCTTTACTGCCCTTGTCCAAACTCCAATGAACATTAAGTTTTGATTTCTGCATAATTTCCTATTTCTATGCAAATTCTCAAATAATCAGATACATAATTTGCTTCTCTGATGTACATGATGTTCTCTTTCCAGCAACCCCCTAAAATTTGCTTCACTAAGCTAATTTGAATAAAT
Organism: Vidua macroura; assembly: GCF_024509145.1. NCBI lineage: Eukaryota > Metazoa > Chordata > Aves > Passeriformes > Viduidae > Vidua > Vidua macroura. The sequence goes on along the minus strand of NC_071571.1, from coordinate 81,579,755 downwards.
TTATATTTCAGCCTTCTCCAAAACCATCTATGAATTTATTCCATGAGATTAGCAATACTTTGCTCAGTGAATAACATCCTACACTGGTTCTGCTAGGGAATAAAAATCCTATGAAAATACAGGTAAAAATAAAAATGTGACACATGATAATGCTACACACAATAATATAATAATACTGAATTTAAGACTCTGACAAAGCATTTTGAACTGCAGGTCCACAGTACACATACCCAAGCGATTTAATTTTTTTTACAAATTAAAAAAATAAGTCATTAATTACTGCTGAAGGCTAAACAAACTGTTTTCCTTTTGCATTTCCACTTCCTTCATCTTTCCTTCTCCCAGTTTTAATTTCCCTTCTCTCTTGCTGCCTGATGCTGAAGGCACACATTCTCACTCACAACAGAGAAGGTACCTATCAAGCTCCATTTGCAAGGGTGGCTCAGAGCTTTGATTTAATGCAGTAATGATTACAATGCTGTAACTCAAAGCACAGTGAGGCAGGCAGCTGACAAGCTGAAGTATGTTGACATCGAGAGAATTACTTGAGCACTGGTTAAGCTTTTACGTCTACAAGGCCATGGTGAGAATCACCTCTAAACAATGGGAGGTTATGACACTTCAGGCAGATAAAGTAATAATTTTCTTTAGCTGCAGTGAAAACAGCACTTACACTAGGCACTGATTTTTACTGTTCACATGCAGAATAAACTTTACCATGGCTTTTTGGCAATAGCTCCAGGTAGATGTAAAAATAATGTAAAAAGAAGAATGCCTAAATCTACACTTTGAGATGCAAGTGATGAAAAATATCCCTGAATACTCCTGCCCTAAGTTCAAAGCAAGGCACTGAAAAGCCAGTGCCCAAAAAGAGTACATCTCAAGTGAAAATTGGTAGGGGACTGGCATGACACATGGACACACAGGGACAGGCCACGAACAAAGCAAAAAAAATACTAGAACTTCAAAAGATTGGTCATATGTATTGCATCCACTGAGGTAAATTATGAACCCACAATTATTCATAAATTAGCACAAGTCTCTTTTCTGCAAATCAAAAATACACCTGAAAGTCTGGCACAGAATTCTAACAAACAAAAAGCAAGTATCATCAGATTTTTAGCATATCTTAAGAATAATTTGCTCTGTGTATATTTCTGCACCAGTGTGAGGAGAGATGAAGCTACAAATGCTGGACAAAATCATTCCTATCACAAAAGTAGCCAAACTGGGATCTTTAAACTGCCTCTCACTTGGATACTGCACAAACATGCAAGACATAGTCAAAGTCTCTCTCAGGAAATTTAGCAAGAATAGAAACTAGTATCAAAGGAAATTTCAAAAGCAAAATGAAAAATTCCCCAGCAATCAGGTTTCCTTTCTTACAAAAGCAATTTTTATGTTCTGTATCACTGTGCCAGATGGTAACTGGACTAGATGGACAGTGTTACAAAGGCATCTCATTTCCATAACATTAAAATTCCAGTGGATATATTGGAAGTTTACCTCCAGTTAATTTTTAAATTAATTTTGAATGAATTTTGAATTTTCTTCCAATTGAGAGGCTCAAAATAGATGAAGAAACTAATATCTATGATCACATAAATAATAAAGAGGATGTTCTAGGAGGATGGAGAAGGGAAAACACAACTATTACTTAAATAAAAGTGATAAATGGAAGATTTTGCTAGCAGTATTTTTTAAACTCTGTGTAGGTGACTTAGTAAGGACCCTAGCTGATATGGTTACTTTGCATCAATTTCTGACTAATAATAAAAAAAAAAAGCTGTACTCTGACAGATGTCAGAGTCAATCCTAATGAAGAAGTTGCAGGTTTACAACAGCACTTCTGAATGCAGAAGAATAGCGTTTAAAATTCAAATTTTGAACTGACAAGCTCAATTCTGAACTAGATCTGTGTACAGAAGGGCACAGTCACACTCATTCATTTCAAAGGGGGAAAAGGGGAAGAAAAAAAAGGAATATTAAGAGTAACATTCTTTACAGTTTCATATATTCTATTGCTTTAAATGTCATCATGTTATTTTGAAGCTTCCACAAAAAGAATACCTGTTGTAGGATGCACATTTTAGCACAAAATAAAACTGCCTCTGCAAGGCAATTATTTTGAATGAGAACCACAATTTCAACTTTTCATCTGGCATATATTTACAGAATATAAAAACAGAAACAGCAGATTCTTTTGCCTCCTTCAGACAGGATATTGTGGCAAAAAGCAGTGAACTAAAATATACTGTTCCTCTGGCCTTGCCACCTAAGCTGACATTCGCAGTATGCATATGCAGTACTAATAGGATAAAAGCATCACACATGCACCATTAATTCATAAAGGCATCACTTAAAAAAAAAAGTGGAAAAAGGAGGGAAATTGTTTCGAAGCAGTTGATAGTCCCAGCCTGATTAGAATTTGGCAGGGATTCCCTCCCCTGTTCTGCTTCAGTTATGCAGTAAATTTGCAGTATTTCAACCAACCATGTCAGTCTGTCAAGAAACAGATGCCCCTCTTTTCAATTACTTCCACAGAGTTTGAATAACTTTGAGAAAAAAATATTTTGAAAGTCAGGGTACTTACAGTAAAAGACTGCTGGGGGAGAAAAACCCAACCACTCCTTTTTTCTCCTGTTCTGACCGGAGGGAGAATTTCTCTGCCATATAAATGCTGGTACAGCAGGACTCTATTGGGAAACCCAGCATGGCCACCATCCACAGTGTGCAACAGGTTTCACTTAATGTTCAGGCTTCATTTGGCTGTCTGTTCTTTTCTTACATTACTTTGTCTGCTTCTTCAACTACCAAACTCCATGGCAACATTCAGCAATAGCACAAGGATGGCTTGCTAAGTGGAAGAGATTTTAGAATGACTTAAAGCAGAATGTTTAGACCATGTTTTCACATAATCAGATTTCCTTCTGATCATGTCCGTAGCTGCTATGCTTATTATCATTAATAAATTAGAAGTCACGGGCTTCTATACCTTAAAAAAAATATGCATTTACAGTATACTATTAAGCCTTTGCTTTCTCCTTCCAGTTTTTTTCTTTTAACAATATAAATTAAAAAGTAAAATTAGCATTGCAGTTCTTTACAAATATGTACTCTAGATAATTAGTTTTCTAAAATAAGATCTCCCATTGATATTACTTGAATTTATTGCTTGGCAAGTGTATATTTATTTTTAAAATATATCCAAAATGCTTTAATTAAAATAAATGTATATTTAAATTGTGTGTGATTATAGATTTTGTTGCTATAATAATTATAAAAAGAACATTAAACTTAGTATAGATGATCAGCCTATTTCATTCACTATTTGGGGGAAAAAAAGCATTTTCCAAGATCATTAGCATCCAAAATTTGTCCAATACTGTGATAATGAACAATTTTCCTGTGAAGAAGTGCTGAGAGAATTGGTGTGGTTCAGCCCAAACAGGAGAAGGTTCAAGGAAAACCTTGCTGCATCCATTATTGAAAGGCTTTTAATAAAGAGGGAGGTAGGCCTTACAGCAATTTCTGTAGGGATTGAAAAAAGGCAACAGTTTTAAAAGGAAAGAGGGCATATTTATATTAGGTATTAGGAAGAAATTCTTTACTTTGCAGGTGGTGAGGCACTGGAACAGGTTGTCCAGAGAAGCTGTGGATGCCCCTTCCCTCTAGGTGTTCAAGGCCAAGCTGGATGAAGCTCTGAGCAAGGTGTCCCTGCCCCTGGCAGGGGATTGGAACTGGATGATCTTTAAGGTTCCTTTCAACCCAAACCATCCTATGATTTTATGACAACATGACCCTGCTCCTTCTCTGAGCTATTGTACAAAAAAAACCCCAAATTATGGACTTACAGCTTTCCACAAGGACAAGTATTTTTCCTAGCATTTATCCTGAACATATATCTCTCAGCGCACAACAATTTTTGAATTATACTCATACCTCCAGGTACCAGACAAGCACTCCAACCTTTGCCCTTTCTAGTAATTTTTTTCTTAAAATTGAAAATTCAACAGCCTATGCTTTAGTTTCAGGAGCTAGCTCTGTCATTCCAGCTCCTGTGTTTTAGTTGAGACAAGCTTTGGAAAGAAGGTGGCTGTTTCCACTCCTCTTGGCGTAGAAGAATTTCATCACCGATCAAAGCGAATCCTTGCTACTGATGGCTCTCTGCCACCTTCGATTATCTGGTCATTGCAATACTCCAATGGAAGTACTTTATATGCTGAATAAGCTTAATCTAGAATGCACTCTTTTAGGACTAGCTACATCTTAAAACCAAATACCAGATGAATGTCGTACCAAGCCTCATGGTCACAGAGCAGCACTAAGAAAGCCACAAGAGAAAACCAGCATTTTCTAATTTGATGCGTATCCAAGCTCTTGAATTACCAAGGAAAAGGAAAAAAACTAGGTAACAAAAGAAACAGAAGGTGAAAATGTATTGTTTTCCAAAAGACAAAGGAACAAAAAGAAAAGGAAACAGAAGGTGAAAACATATTGTTTTCCAAAAGACAAAGGAGACAAAAGGAGGTGGTATATCTATAGGGACTGCTTAGGCTCTGAGGATTTCTTATAATGCTCTTTTTCTTAAACCTGGGAGCATATGCGGGAAGCCTGCTTCAAGTATTTCAGATTGTGGATTTATGAGTTTTGTTTAAGTGTTTTTCAAGAAGCAAATTCCCCACACGGTCTAGTGTTTCTCCCCTGGATAGTCTGAAACACAGTCAACCTGCTGACATGGGATCCTCCAGGACAGCCCACCTTGCCACACCCTGTGAAACACATATGGATGATGACAACAGCAGCACTTCAAACCTCATTCTCCTTGTATGACAGGGAATGCAGTGGAATGCTGAAGTAACTTTCAAGTATGAGACAACTACTAAAGGGTGGGAGACAAAAAACATTGACAAAGAACTGAAGAAATACTCTTCACCAGCCCAGCACAACACTTCACATTCCGCCACAAGTAGAACTCTACCAGTTTTAGCATGAGAACTTTTGGAGACACTGCTGATGAAAAAGATAAGCAAACAAAAATTTTAAAAAAGTAATCAATCCATAAAATGTATGTTAAGTAAGCAATATGTACGTTAAGTAAGTTACTTCAAAGAACTCTCTGGACAGTCAGAAAAAACACAGAGAATAAGAACACAAAAAGGAGTACGCAGTACCACCCACAAGAAGTATCTGGCAGCAAAAATAGTTTTCCTTCTGAGTTACTCTATATGAGGGTGAATAAAATGCAGACACAGAAGAGAAACAGGAAGGAGTGTTAGAAGTAGTTCACCAGCTAGCAAATCACAACAGAATTATGCTTTAAAATGTACTGTAGTATGTCTGTTCAGCTTATATGGGAGGAAAGGGAAGACATTCACAGCTGAAATACATTCAGAAGAACACAAAATTTTGCCAGACCTTTTCAAGACAATGAGTTAAGAGAGAAGGATTTTTCCCTATTAGGAAAAGCATAATTATTTTTCCTGTCTGGAAACAAATGCTCTCAATAAATGAGACTGCTGAGTGCTTTATATGCACATTATATATATTCTTGCACATAAACATTAAATGAACTGATAAAATATAGGATGCCAGTTGATCATGCTCAATAATATTTTAATATCTTATAAGAAGAGAGTTGTTACAAGTTTAGTTTTATCGGTGGTGCTCTTAGAAGTAAACTCAGTAATACAGTTATTGATCACTTCCATGGCAAGATAACCATTGTAAAAAAGTCTTATAGCAGATGGGAGTCCCTCTAAAAGCACATGTTTCTGACAAAAAATGTGTAAACAGATGTTCTTGTAATACAAGAATTACAGAAATTTGAACCTAACTCCAAAAAATAGAATGAATAGAATAGAATTTTGTTTCTGTCAAAGCTTTAGACAGATGCTTTGGCTCCACCAAAGCTTTCTCCTGTTGAAGGAAAGCTTTTCCCTAGGTTTGAGGCATACTTCAAATACTCGCTATTCCGGATGCCTTTCTACTCTTGCCACTCCTATCCTCAGAAGTTCTCTACTTTTCGCAGAATTGCAGAATCACAGAATGAGCTGAGTTGGAAGGGACCCACAGGGATCATCGAGTCCAGCTCCCACAAGCCATCCTGATTGTTGATTTATATCACACTAATTCTTTCAATAGGTGAGAGTATGGAAGGAAGCTGGGCTGATCATGATGTTATAGACATTGTAATTGTAACATCTGTATCATTCAGACTTCCATGATGATTCTGAAAACAATATTCAGCACAAGTGAACTGCATATTATATAGCACTTACTCAAGATCAGCTAATTTTCATTGTTTTGTCGTCTTTTTCACTATTTCCTTAGAATTTATATATCAGCAAGCTTAAGACCATTTTAACACAGGCTCTAAAAATAATACTTGGGATGGGTAGATATTGAAGCACATAATTTCAAATTATTCCAAGCACACATTATTCACATGCAAAGGTTGTTCAAATATAGTCTTTTTTTGGTGACTACCCTTGTCCCAAAAGTGAATGATCAATAAAAGAAAGTCAAGGCCACAAAAAATCCACATCGTAACACTAAATCAACAGTCATTCAACCCACTTTGCATACATTCATTTATTCAAAATCTTGCTTGCTTGCTTAACTTAATGAATTTACATTTTTAGTATCTTCCTCTACAGGAGAACAGCAGTTGATATCACAGCAGCCCTGCCAGAGTACACACTGAGATTATGCACTAGACCGTGACTTAGAGGAATGGGAACACAATGAATGAAGATTTTGAAGGCACAAGAAAGAGGAGTAAAAGCACGCATGGAGTTTTGCAAAGTGGGCAGGAGTTGCCAGGAGTCCCTTGGTGTGGGATATTCTGACGGGCAATCTTGAGGAGCAAAGAAAGCAAGCAGAAAGACAAAAGAAAACAACTTAGTGTCACCTGTCTGAGCCAAATCTCAAAGCAAGAAAATTCACATTGTACCTGTTTTTTCTTATGAGGCCTAGGGAGGGCTCTTTTCTTCTTATGAGCTCACCAACTTGCTGCAAGGCAGCTTCCTGTATTCTGTGGAACCAAATCTAGGCTCTGCAGAAGGAAAAGCTTTTCCTCTTCTAACTGCACTAACTGCTGAGGACTTACCCAGCTTCTCACAGAAAGCACTAATCATCAACAGAGGGAGAAGTTTAAAAGTTTTCCCAAAAGAAGGGTAGGACACAGTGTAACAACAACCAAAAAAATTTACAAGCCTGTCTAAGCTGATCATACGATAAAGTTTAGATACCAAATTCCAGTGTGTTCTATTTACTGAAAGAGCACAACACTGATCATGTTATTTCCATTTTTTTAATCTTAAATGTCAAAGAATTTAAGTTCTGCTTATCATGCACTACTCACAGGCTCCTTAACTACAGAAGCATCAAATACTGTGGCTTTTAAACTAAATTGTATCTGCCATTTTAGAAATATTTCAGGTGCTATTTGGGAAGATAACATTTCTATGGCAAATGAAGAAATAGCAACACTATTTAAAGTCAACTTAGTAAAGCAATTATCACTGCCAATTAGACTACCAGTTTTGTTACTACAGAGGAAAGAACAAGCAGTCCAAACTCATATCCACATATAACATTAAGGACAAAAGTTTTAAATTTAGAAGTGTTTTATAAGGCACTTTGAATACTGATAAAATACAGCCAAATTTACAACAAAAATCATTGACCAAACATAAGAAAAACTTAGGAAATATCAGGATATTGATTCACTGCTTTTGAAAGCTTCCACATACTGCTTTTATAACTGATATTTTTTCCTCTGCTTGCTAAAGCCAAATCTGTCTCCTCTATGTTGAGAAGGAAGGCAGTGGATGAAAAATCAAGCATCACTCCATCCTTGGTGATTATTCTTCAAGGGCCTGGAATTTCAAAAATTTCTCATACATTTGAGAAGAGGGTCTGAAAGAGATTTGTCGTTTGGAGTGTGAAAACACTGACAGGAAACTGAATTTGTCCCACCTAGATCTATTTTTTTTTTTTTTTACTAGCAAAATATAAAAAATTGCATAATATCAGTAAGTTGTGGGTGACTTTTTTGTTTGTTTGTATTTTTGGTACACACAGAAGTCAATGAAATGTTCCAATGTGTAAAAACCTGCATCATGCATTCCATAATATGGTATTGGGTGGGAGGTGAAAGCACAATACATGTTTTAGGCTGTGCTGCTGCTCTGTGGCAGCTGGCAATATTCTGTGTGAAATGCCCATGCTGGGCAGTCAGTCTAACTGGCAATTCCCTGGATGCAATGCCTTTTTGAAGACTTGCTGTCTACCTTTCTCTAACCCAACCACACAAAGTTTGATGGGTTCCAAGCATTCTTGTTTTATACACCCAGAAGGAGGGAATTCTTGGCAGATGCTACCTATCTCTGGGGTTTGCTACTGGCAGAAATTAAATTAAGAGCAAACTTGGCTATAATCGGAATGAATAACAAGACTTCTCTTCCCTGGATTTCCTTCTGACTAAAGGCATCCTGAAGCTACATTCACTGAACAGATGCTATTCATGTCCCCATACTTCAAGCTGTAGGTAATGTGGGCAGTATCTTAATTTTTCTCTTTTTACAGGAAATATTAACACCTCAAATGTGTAACACTCAGAGGTTTACACTAATAGTGTGGTGTCTGTAATTTTCTAAACATATCCAGCACACATCACCTTAAGAGATATTAACTCTTATGAAATGTCTCCCAAAGATCCAGTTATCTACATTTTATATCACAGATTGAAATGGGAGAGAAGCGTGGTTACTTCCAGAAAAGTACTTCATCTAAATGAAACACTGCCTCCAAGGAAAAACATAAATGCTTTGCAAAGCAATTCCACTGTTCAGAAAATAAAAACAAACCATAAACAAAACTAGCACAAAAACCAAACACCAAAAAGAAAACACACTAAAAACATCCTGAACCAAACACAAACAAAAAAATCAAAACCAAACACCTCCATCCTCCATAAACCACACTAAAGATTAAAATAGCTAAACTGCATGCTAAACAAGTTTTACTTTTTCCTGTTTTGTATAAGCCAAGACAATTAAGGTAGTTATTTCTGATTTCTGTTTAAAAAGAGGTAAAAAGATTCAAAAATGAACTTCAAAACTTAATTTTATATGGCAATATTGTCCAACAAAACCTCATGGAAATCAAACATATACTGTAATTGTCAATTATAATTCTTTTGAAACAGAGAGAAATGTTGCTGCAAACTGGATCATGTGAAGTGATTTGTACAGACAGTATTCTGACATAATGGCTTGTAAAACTCTCAACATTCTATTTTTTTAAGTTTACTTTGAACTGCAGGAAAGATATCTCTGAAAACACTTAAGTAAACTAATAGGAAACAGAGCTGTTTTGCTAAGACAGTCCTTCCCTGAAAATGACTTTTCTATAACATAGACATGGTGTTAAAGATATTTAAGTCACATTATGAAGAAATCTCTTTTCCCCTTAAATCCAATTGATCAGATTATGAAATTACCAGGAATAATCCAATAATTTATTTTCAACCAAGAATATCACTATTACTTCAAACTGTACTTTGTAATGCCTATTAATGATGAAATATTATCACAGTGGTTTATAAGCCACAAGCTTCCAGCTTTTAATCAGACCTTTGACTTTGATGAAAACTGCCAATCCTGCACTACCACCTCATTTTCCTCTCAGTTTGGCTGCCAGCAGAGGATGAACATTTTTATGGAAGACCTATACTTTTATGATAGGTAAGTCTTTTGCCATACACACAATGCACTTTAAGCATGATTCAGAGTCTACACAAGTATCAAAATTCTCCCATCACGTTTGTACTGGCAACACCAGGCTGCACTGCCCAGAGAAACCAATGGTCTCTCCTGGGTCTGGCAATCACAAAGCTTTAGAAAAGAATTTCAGCTTCTTTAATCATGAAGGCAAAAAGAGAAAGCATCTCTCCTATATATCCTCCTAAGGTGCTTAAGGAATCATCATCCTAACATGCTTTACCTCAAAGCAAAAATAAGCACCTTCCATGCTCCTGATGAAATAATTTTTTGGATCAATATGCACATCAGCTGAGGTCTGATATTTGTTTTTGATAAATGTTTCATATTCTAATGACATTTATCTGGGAGCATCATTATCTATAGTAGCATCTTTATCAAGCAGGAATCATTATGTTGCTACAACATTCTTTTTTGCAGGTCAGCATTTTTTGTGATAGCCATCACAAACAGTACAGCCTGCTAATTTTATATCCTTGGAATTTGAATGTTTATTAAAGGGTTATTTTAATTTATTTGGAGAAGAATAAAAGACCACAATAGCTAAAATGACATCGGAACTTAGGTGAGAGAACCCTCAAAGTAAAAATATTGAGAGAAGAGGTGCTATATTAGCCAAACCCAGACTCTTTTTATAAAACTACTTCAGTAATAAGGACATATTTAACTTAGGAAAGGGTTTCAAATAGTGGGAATACTTAATTACTTGATTTTCTCAAAATCCAGCAAACACAGTGCAGCAAAGAAGAAGCATAGCTTGGGAACAAATTACTAAACCCACCCCAAAGTTTAACTTCTGCAGAGTTTGTTCCCTTCAGCTCGTGCTTTAGTATCATCATGAGTACTTCCTTTTCAGTTTCACACCCACTAATGAAATCTGAATCCAGTTCAAACAGAGACTGAATTTTTCTAAACTGATTTCTTTTTCTCTTCTTGGGAAACTGTTTCTTAACTTTGTTTCTGGCATCAGCAGTCACTCAAGAGCAAACATAAAAGCTATTTAAAACTCTAAGGAAGTAACACTGTCTTACAAGGGCAAAATATAAATGGACATGTTCACAACATCACCTAGAAAGACACACTGTTCAGGAACTGTTTTCATTTGTTCTTGCAATGAGTTGCAGGACTTGGCAAGATTTCAGGTTTATTTAGCTATACCCTTAAGTGGAACCCCTGAGTATGGAAAGTGCTTTATCATAGCACAGCTCTGAAGGAAAAAATCTTTTTTTTTTTCTCTTCTATAAAAACAAATCTCTCAAGAAAATTTCCAAGAACTGCCTACTTGATATCCATGGTGTTGCCAGGAGCTGAAAAATTCCCAAATAAATGAGAAGATAAAAAGTAGAATAAATACAAAATCGCAATAAGTTCATTATCACTTATATTAAAAAATCTTGTTTTATTTATAATCTACCATGAAAACAACAGATATTTTCTGTTATTTTGCTGGTCTCAGAGCAAACAAAGCCTTATTAATGCATTAAAAGCACTATTGTTTAAGGTAAAAAAAAGACTTTATAATTTCATTTTCCTTCTTAAATTACATAACAATAAGGTGTCATACCAACATATATGCAGATGACAAATTTGCTACAAGCTGCAATTACTGGATTTCAACATTATGACAATTTTATTTCATCTGCAATAAGATGTCATTATAGTATATACATAGAGGTAGGACTTTTAAAATTTTCCTAAAGAAACATAACAGGTTCATTTATCATTGTACAGAGGAAAACTGAGCAAGTGAAGAGTACATTAGTGATTAGACTTTGAAGTAAGTATCAAATTATCAATAAGTGACTCTTTCTTTGGGGCTTGTTTTCAAGCCACATTAGCTTTTTACTTATTACATTTTAAAAATACATAAAATTTATTACAGAAAAGGAAGAAACAAAAATGCTGTAAAAAAAGTAGAAAAAGCTCCTGAAAGAAAGGAAGGGTAACTGCTGCCAGCTTTCAAATAAGCATTTTTAGGAAGTCTGGGCAGGGGAGGGGAAGAGCTTGGCAGGTAGACAAAGGCCATTTTTCCCTCTAGCTTTCAAATGAGCAATAAACTAAAAGCTATTCACTTCCATCTCTCACTTAACATAGCACAGTCAAAGCAATGATTTCTTTGCTCAGATGAAATGCCCTTTAAGCATGCCCTAGATTTACAGTGAATTCAGTGTGATTTTAGCTATACAACTTCCCCTGACTTGAACGGAAAATGCGTGACAAAAAAAACCAAGCAATTTTATATAGAACTCCTTGAGATGATCACTACACTCATAAGTCAGGTTTTGGAAACCTAAGGACATCTCTTTTTTTTCCCGTTTATACCACCAGCAAATTGTAACACATGGCTTTTTAATTTAAGTACATGTAAATTAAAGAATTACAGTAACTGTACTTCATCTACAACAAATACACACATTTAGATGATTAAATGAGATACTTCTATTCACTAGCCAAGTAGTTTGATCAATTTATTATATAAAATTAGATCTGAAAAATTAGCTTCCCTTTTTAAAATTTAATTATATAGAAATACACAATAAAATATGGTATACATAACATAGCAGTGGTTTCTTGCATAGATCCCAAGAATGAAGCTTTAAAATCCATCTTGAACAGCTAACACCACATTGATGAAATGCTTCTATATTACTTTCTTTTTCTGTTTATGCTTTTCAGGAACTATGATTACTTCAGTGAAAATACGGAAGCTTAAATTAAGGTAAAGGAAAAATAAGTTAAATTTGGGTTGTTTGGTTGCCCATTTTTTCTTTTTTTAAGTAACACACGTAGGGAAATTATTTAAAATGAGTAATACCATCTGTTTGGTACTGCTCAGCTGAAGTTGAAGAGAAGCACTGGTGAAGTCAATTAAACTCCATGCATGAATGAGAGCAGCATAATCAGCTAAAGTAGATCCTTTATTATAATTTTTTATACTTTTGCATAAGGTCAAACACTGACTATTTAATATTTTAAAAACTACATTAAATACAAATTTTTTTTTCAAAGCTATTGCAGCAGTGGAAGACATTTGATAACAAGTCTTTGTTCACTGCTGAAGCATTAAGAAATCTTAAAACTTCCCCTACGTTCCTTATCTTTTACAAAGTTTCCCATCAGAAATGGAAATACTTTAAAACCTTAAGCAAAGCCTTAACTGGAGATGAAGAATAATTCTTCATAACTATTATTCAAATGTATATGTCCAATACTATTTTGTCTAACTTTTTTTAAGAGTTAGACTGAAAGTAACTAAGATACCGTACATCTGCAGATCAACACCTCAGTCTTGCTGTCACAGCTGTCAGCTGAATTTCTGATGGTAGAAAATCCTAAGGGAATTGTACAGCTAATGCTTTAGAAGAAAACTATGAAAGCGTCCCTTTATCTGTTAAAAGGTGGAACAACATAATGAGAAATATTCCTTCTTTTTTTCTTCGCTTCAGCTTTGTACTTAGAATATTAAAATACCAGGTTGGAAGAGACCTCAAGGATAATCTGGCCCAACCTTTCCTGGCAAAAGCACAGTCTAGTCAAGATGGCCCAGCACCCTGTCCAGCTGGCTCTTCTAAGTGTTTCACATTGGGGAATCCACCACTTCCCTAGGGAGATTATTCCAATGGGTAATTGTTTTCATTGTGAAAAAGTTTCCTCTTATGTTCAACCAGAATCTCCATGGAGAAACCTGGATGCATTACCCCTCATCTTTTCCATGTGATTCCTGGTAAAAATGGAGTCTCCATATTCTTTGTAGCCAGCCTTTAAATAGTGGAACACAGTGATAAGCCTTCTTTTCTCTGGGCTAAACAAACCCAGTTCTCTTGGCCTTTCATCACATGGCACACTTCCCAGTCCTTTGATCATATTTGTGGCCCTTCTGTGGATCCTCTCCAGCTTGTGCACACTTTTTTTGTATAGCAGAAATCAAAACTGAATACAGTACACAGGTGTGGGTGCTGAGCAGATATATAGCTTGTTTCTGGAAATAATAGCAAGCATAAAAATACAGTAACTAAGAGACAAATACTATCAGGTGTAAAAATACAATAACTAAGAGACAAAAAAGATGTCTAAGGAAGGGTGAGACTGTGTTTTCAGAGGGTTTTCAGTTTAAAAAGCCTGAAAATACATATCTGCAAATACACCCTACATATTACAGCCATGTTTATTTGTGCATACATATGCATACACGCCTGCATATTTACTTTAAAGAACTCATTATGTAGTAATCCACATCCTGTGACCCTTATGTGACACAGATTCATGGGAGCCCTTCCTTGCAGGCTGCTTCTTTCTGTGCAGTGGATAAATTCAAATAGGTACATATTAATTAGTACAAAGATCTTTGAATTTCACTGTTCCACAGAAAGAAGGACACTATGAGAAAGGACTACTGTGAGAAAGGAGTGTCCCTCACTTACAAATGAGTGGGACATCTCATCTGGGCAGCTATGGGTTAAGAAAATAGTGGTTTGAAAAACTGCAATATTGGTGTCCCAAATCCCACAGACATGTTGACAGGCAGCACTTTGCTCTTCAGAAGCTGTAGGACCACACTTGAATTCCTCAGTAAGAAAAGCAGGTCACTGGGAAAATAACTGTGAGGGAATGGTTATCAGAGGCTACATTGCTCCTTTAATCAACATGCTGGCAGATTTACTTCCCTCCTATATCTACTTTCAGGAAAAAAAATACTATGAAAACCATAGGGATACTGGTCTTAAAATAATAGCTGTGCAAGTTTTCAAAAGGCATTAGGGCATATGTTCTCTACTAGAACCAGAAAGATGGGGGGAACACTGCAAGTGTGTTTTTCTCAGTACAACAATGTAAAGCAAATTACTTTCAGTAGCAAAATATCAGTGAATTTAAGAGGCAAGACCCATGCCTGTTAAGGTTTTCTCCTGTGTCATGCCAGGTGCTAAACTCACCTGGATGAATGAACTACATGTTCTTTGGAAAAAAAACTTTCCAGTCATAAAAGAGCTGACATCCTGGGCTTTCATATTATGAATATCCTATGGTAGACTGGGTCGCTGTAAGTTTCCACTTCATTTTCTAATCATACTGTAGCCCAGTTTTCAGCTTACCACTAAGGACTTCATGTTTCTACCTAGAGAGCAATGAAGCTGATGAAATCTCTTCCTGAAGGGATCAGATCAAGTGAAACTAAATGGAAGCCTAAGTAAGAGCTCACTCTTTGCCTGCATTAGTAGCTCCCCATAGTCAGGCTATAGGGAATCTGTTGATGTGAATCTGATTCATTTTGAATGTTGAGTCCAAACGAGCCTAAATTCTAAAACATATGGAGAGAGTCCAAAATAATTTTTGCACTTTTTGAAGTACACAGATTTCTAATTTTTGCACATTTCCTGACTAGAAAAAGAGAGCATGTGGCTGCATCCAGAAATCACAGTGCAGTGTGTACTTTAAACACAGCTGAAGGCTGCTCAGAACACAGCTCGTGCTTGCAAGGCAAATAGAGCACATGTTTTGTGCAAGTGTCATTCTTGGGGAGAGTTAAATCATTCCATGTCACTTCAGGAGGTTTTTCTTGTACATGTAACAAATGTATATCGTATCTTTAGAGTGAGTAACAAAATAAAGAGGGGAAAGTATTGCTTAAATACAGCCAACTTGCAGATTCAGAAATAAGAAAGGGAAAAATGGAAGGTCAACAAAGAAGAGCAAAGGGGAAGAAAAGAAGATACAGTTAATTGAGTAATTTCTTCATAAAGCGTAGCACTGAGAAGAAATGCTAAAAAACAAAAGTGATTTTTTTTTTTTTAATCAATGTACAGTTTACCACAACCATTCTTGGATTTGAACTGCAAGTCCTTATTTAGTCCCTGGCTCAATTCATTGGTGCTGGAAAGCAACAAGGCCAATTCCTTAGGCCCCAGATTACCAAGGACATAAAAGAAATGCCTCAAAACAAGAGCTCTGCAGATAGTGCAAGCAGTGAGCTGAAGAGGATGAAAGCTGTTTGATCCCCTCTAGGAAGAGGGAAGGAACTGGCCAGGAATAAGGCATATTGGTGAGACTGCTGAACGAAGATAACACTGGCTGTTCTCTGTCTCCAGAGAAAAACAATACAAACCAAATAAACAAACCAATGTTCTTTCAAGACACATCCTCTGTCCTCTACCTCTCAGATGATTAAAGTCAGCTGGAAAAACAAATTGAAAATAAATTAGGGAGACAGCTTTAACTTTATAAATTTCACAGGGACAGCAAACAATTTTAAATATATTAATTCAGGGCAAAATGCCTGCTCAATGCCCACCTTGCCGTTTCCTCTTAGCACCTGTACCATAACAGGTGGTGCTACTCAGTAATTGTTACCATTACTTTAAAAAAAAAAAGAAGTTACCATGTTGGAATGCAGTTTCTGCTCTTGAGAGTGTTGTGAAAATGGAGTGGACATCAATTAGTCATCCCAACACGCAAGCATATGCTGCAAATTTCAAAACACTGTGTAATTAAAGAGACTGCTTTAAATTGCTCACATATGGTGCTGCAGTTCACCTCTAAGGAAAAGTCAACAGTTTTCAGCCTCTTGGTTTTAAACATTATTACAACATTATGTTTTCTCCTCTTCCTCTTTGAAGAGACGTGTTTCCACAGTCATGTAATTCTCTGACCTGTCTACAAATCCCTAACACAGGATGAAAACCTAAAACTCTGAACTTTATTATGCTTAAACAAAAAAGCCCCATGCACAATAGAATATCACATAAAGACAAACCTGATTTCAGGATGACAGTAACAATATTTTAGTATCAAAAGAGAGCATCTGAAAAATTACTATTTTCTAGTTGTCCCAAATTATTGAATCATAGAATGGTTTCAGTTGGAAGGGGCATTAAAAGTCATTTAATTCCAGCCCTTCTGCTGTTAGACTAGTTTGCTCAAAGTCCCATCTAACTTGGTCTTGAACACTGTGAGGGATGGGAAATTCAAAGCTTCTCTTAACATCACATTCCAGTGTTTCACCACCCTTCTTACAAAGAATTTCTTCCTAGTATCTAATCTAAATCTACCCTCCTCCAGCTTGATGCCATTCCCCCTTGTCCCATCACTATATGTCCTTGTAGAAAGTCCTTCTTTGGCTTTCTTGTAACCCTCCTTTAGATTCCGGAAGTCTTCTATAAGGTTTTCCCAGAGCCTTTTCCTCCAGAACAAACAACCCTAATTCTCAGTCTTTCCTCACAGGAGAGGTGTTCCATCTCTCTGACCATCTGTCTGTAGCCTCCTCTGGACTTGCTTCAACAGTTCCCCGTCCTTCCTGTGCTGGGACCCCCAGAGCTGGATGCAGCCCTGCAGGTGGGGTCTCACCAGAGCAGAGCAGAGGAACAGAATCCCCTCCCTCCCCTGCTGGCCACGCTGCCCTGGATGCAGCCCAGGACACGTTTGGTTTCTGGGCTGGGAGTGCACATGGCTGGGTCATGTCCAGCCTCTCACCCACCAGCACCCCCCAATCCTTCTGGTCAGGGCTGCCCTGATCTGTTCATCCTCCAGCCTGGGTTGGTACCAGGGGTTGCCCGGATCCAGGAGCAGCACCTTGCACTTGTTCTTGTTGGACCTCATGAGATTCCCATGATGCCAACTTCCAACTAGAGACACTTCAGTCACAACTTGTGTGGTTTTTCCCAGGTATCGAGTATTAAATTAAGTAAATTTCCCCCCACAATTAAGGCTGTTTTGTTATCTCCAGACCCCAAAAATGTTTAAGGTGAGATGTATGGACAATTTTTTTTATAATTTGGAAGGCTCCTTTAGAATACAACCAGTATTTTTGTATTTCAGAAGGGTTCAAAAGAAACCAGTGTCCTTATTGATGAAATAAACTGGAATATGAAATTGCATTATGGTTTAGAAACAGAATTTAAGGTCCTGCTGAAGGAACTCTGGCATCCTTTTCTCATCTCCCTAGTTTCTTAAAGATACCTTAATGAAGCTTTGAGATAGGACTAGTTCTATTTAATTAAAACTAACATTGCTTGAAAGAGAATTTGATTAAGAATAAGGAAGGTCATATGGCTGGAACTACAGACACTTGGGTCCTTTCACTAACCTCCTTAATTCACCTTGAGTGAATAACATTTTCTTTTCTCTTATCCATTTCCTGTCTGTAAACCTGGGAATTAAAGAAAAGGAAGAAAAAAATATACTGGCCACTGTTACAAAGTGAACAACAAAAATATTTTTTTTTTTTCTTTTAAATGGTAAAGACATGGACATTTCAGATAACAGGGGTCAGAATGGATTTTACCTACATCAACTTATATATCCAACTACTAACATATGCATTAACATATGAACATTTAAATCAATGTTATCAACAAGCATAGAGCAAGGTTGAGCTCCCTTTAATGTAAGCTCAAAGCCGTTCAAACAATTTTGGAGGTGCTCCCTTTATTTTCCTGTTCTGTGCTGTAAAATGCATGTTGCATACCACACAAATCCATCTTCTTTTCTCTGTCTTTGATACTAATTTATTTTTTCTTTAATTGAAGGTAAAATTTACATTTTCCAGAACTAGGAATAAAACAACTGGCTTTGTACTCTCTTCTTAATGGATAGAATGTAGTGCCCTGAAAATATCTTTTTTTTTTTACAATGACATTAAACACTGCACAAAAAGACAGATAGATCAACTTCATTGTCATTGTAAAAAGTTCAATAATTAGAAAGGAAGTTGTATTGAAATAGACAGTAAAATACAGTACTGAGTCAACTAGTGAGGAGGTCCAAATCCCCACTGGTTTTTTAATTAAAAAGAAAAATCATTGGATTTTTTTTTCCACCAAATCGGGTGGAATTTAAATAATAAGCATCAAAAACACTACCAAGTTTTTAAAATATTTACAGTCTTTATTTTATATATATATATATTCTTAATGAAGAAACCTAGTTATTAAAACCTTCTACAGTGCTGAAAAAGATCTTTCCCCCAGACAGTGCATTCTGCTGGCCTTGATCTATACAACAACCACAAATCGTGATTCAGATGTGAAGATGGTACCCTTGGTGGAAACCTTAAACTTTGCAAGAGATGAAATCTGATCATCAAAGTCTGCCTTTTGGCCCTGGAAATCTTATCAGCTGTTTAACCACACTAGTTTCAATATCCAATTTAAAATACCATTTCACTGTCCAGTAGGATCTGGTAAGTCTACTGAAATCTTCAAAATCCTGGATGACTATATAAGCTAAATACTCCTATTAGCCTGTCCTGTATAGTGTGCAATCTTACATTTTTTCATTCGTTCAAAAGCCATGTCTGAGCAATGCAATGTATCTTTGCCATTAATTCAGATGAAAAAGTCTGTTTCATTTAAGAGAGATTTTGCACAAGCAACTCTTGACTTCATGTTATAAAAATTACAGCAGAAGAGTATTGAAATTTCAAACTGGAAAACCTTTACACCTTCTCTATAAGGGCACCTTCACAAAAATAGCACAATGGGCTTGGTTCAATCCATATCATTTTCCCATTAAGATTCTGAATTGATTCCATAATCATATAAAACCAAGTTCAATACACAAGTAGAGCTGTTGCCCTTGCAACTAAAATGCACACAGTAATTTGTAAAGAAAAAGAAAAAATATTTTTTTCTTTTCTTTTCTGAGGTTCACTTCTTAGAAAGGTATTTTCTACAGTAAGTGACATTTCTCAGCATAATTCTGAGAATTAATCAGATTGGTTTCAAGAAAATGTCAAACCATTGCCCCAGGCAATGTTCTGAAAATTAAACTTACATTTCATTCTGTTCAAAAGAAATGAACTCCTTTTTTCTAATGAACGCTTTTCTTTATATTAAAAATGAGCATATTTGCTGCTTAATATAAATATGCTTTCAATTACAATCAGCTTTACTGTCTTGGATATGCAATGTGATAACCAGAAACTTTGATTCTAATGTTCCACGTAACAGGCGAGCAACAAACGTATTTGTGATACGGTTGCATTTAAGAAAAAAAAAAGTCTTTTACTTGATAGACAGTTTGGATGAACTCATTTTCATATGAATTGGTAGCTTTGCTGTAAATTCTGCTCAGCACTTCCAAAGGACAGGACCAGAGACAAAGCCATGTATTTTGAGCATGCTTGATGAGCTGGAGACCTCAAGTGGCAATATTGTACATCAGAGAAGACAGGGCAAACCAAACAGGCATTTTACTCTCCCCTCACAACAAAAATGGAGTTAGCATGAAGTGTGGAATAGGGGGAAAAAACCAGGATGTGACCAGATCCCATGCAGACAACTGTCGGATTTCAGCTATAAAACTAATTACACAAAAATGAGAAAGAAACAGCAGAAGAGAAATCAGCCCTGCAAAGAAAGGTAAGTAGCTACCAGGAGAATCTGTGCTTGGTTCAAGTGTCAGCCTCTTCTCCCACGTCACAAGGAACAGAGCAAGAGGAAATGGCCTTAAGTTGCACCAGGGGAAGTTTAGTTTGGATATTTGGAAAAATTTCTTCACCGAAAGGGTTGTCAAGAATTGGAACAGGCTACTCAGTGAAGTGGTGGAGTCACCATCCTTGGAGGTATTTAGCAGATGTGTCGATGTGGCACTGAGAGACACAGTTTAGTGGTGAACTTGGCAGTGCTAGGTTAAGTGTTGGACTTGGTGATCTTAGAGGTCTTTTCTAACCTAAATGATTCCATGAAATTCATTCCTATGGTTATGAAAACATCATGCTGACGTGTACAGGCAGCAGCACAGCTACCTCACTTGCTTCTCAGAGCAGTAAATCGTCAGCTGGAAACATAAACATTGCCAGCAGCTTCACCCTGTTCACCAGTAGAAGACCAGGATGAAGGTACACTAGTGGGAAAACCATGCTGTGCAACTCTCCAGTAATTGACCTGACATTCTCAGTCTGCCCTGTATCTCATGTCTGAATCCTCGTCTCCAGTGGCCTCATGCACAGACACTGCCACACCCCCGTCTCTCTGGAAGTTCTCCTGGAACCCTCTGGTCAATCCAGCAGCCAACTCCTGATACTCAGCACACCTGCTTCCCAAAGCCCTCAACCTCCTCACCAGCTGAAGTAATCTTGAAATGACCTTCCATGATTTGCCCCATACCCTTGGGCAATGAGTACACAAAGACACTGCAATGGATGCTCACAGAAATGTGTGTCAACCCTAAGCCATTAAGCTGAAATAATAGGGTTTCCCACCTGCCATCACGTCTCTCTTCCTTCACAAATGTGAAGATGTCTATTTTCTTATATAACTTCCTATTCTGAAAAAGAGTAATCAGATAAAGAACTGTAAGGAAGTGTATGAAAAAGTGAAGCATGGAATGTCTTTTGTGTCTTTACTTGTGTGAAGTATTAAATGTCTAGAACCAAGTATGAGGTAAAAAACACAGTTGCACTTTATACTGCATTTAAATGTTTATAAATACCTAATCCATTGTTTATTCCAGCAAGTCACTCTACTGAAGAAAATGCAGTTTTCATGGTTTTCAAATTCAGATTTGTTAGGAGCCAAAGGTATTTCTTCTCCCTCTTCATCAGTTCTCAGCCCACCACATTCCAGACTAAGGTATTAGCTGCTCTCATGTTCTTGGTTTTTATCTATAGTTTTTGTTTGATTTGTTTGTTTTATTTTGTTTAGGTAAGGGAAGGAAAGATCAATGCCCAGAGACATCTATTACTCCAGCAGAACTTTTATTTGCTCAGTTTTTCTGGGGCTCTAAAGCGTAGGCCTGTAATATTTTCAGTGACAAATGGGAATGGAAATAAGAAATGTAAGATGCCTGCTAAGTTGTAGCCTCCCACATTTTCATGTCAGGGCTGAATTCACTTCCCACAAGGAATTGTAATGGAATGAAGAATAGTCCAAGAATTTTTATGTCACTATCCAAGACTTAGCCACAGAAACAAATAATTAATTTCCACACACAGACTTCCTCTCCTCTAGTACTTAGAGTCAAGTATTCTGGCCATTCAGTTTTAGACACCTAAGTGTTTAAAAAGTTAAAATTCTTCTCAATCCACCAAAGATAACTCTTATTACTTGACATGGAATTCCACCAACTGAAAGACATCAATGTCTCTCATTAACGTGCTCCGAACTCAAAACAAAAATTTAAAAAACATTGTGTTGTTTTACAAGAAGCTTGAAAGTCCTTTCTCACAACTGCTAGGGAAATCCAACTAGGGCTTCTGAGAGGCATAGCACTATATAGAAATAATAAGGTTTTAGAACAAAGGTACAATTTTTTTTTTCCTAACCAGTGGCATCTTACTCTTTTTAATATGCAACAAAAAAATATCAAATATTTTCTCACCTGAGCAATGAAAAAACTTTAACTAAATTGTAAATATGAAGACACTATTTTCTCTTCTCTGATAAAGGACAGCATATTAGGAACCACACGAGGCATTTCTAGCAAATAGGCTAGACAGCTCATTACCTTGAGAAGCTAAATGAAGTACACAGTTGCTAGATTACCTTTCCCTACTTGATTGATCTCATTGCTTCAGATAGCAAAACATTCTGAAAATCCTCTGGCAGTTCTATATTGTGCAATAAATATAAAGGGTCTTAAGAAGTGCACACACAGACTGATAGGAACTGTCAAAAGTCAAGCCTGAGCTAAGACTGAGACTAGACATCAAGATTTATCCTCTGAGAACTTAGAAGTTCTATGGTAATTTGCTCAGAAATACACAGTAGTCTGCTAGTAAACACAAAAGTACCTTCACATTCCCAAAGCACACAAGCACCAGAGTTAAGGGATGGAGCAAGACAAGGGGCTATGTAGCACTTTGTGCACAACAGCAGCTGGCATCTCCCAGACTGTCGGGGGAAAAGAAAACAGGACAGCTTTTGGGTTATGGGGATTTCTTATCACCCTTCCTGCTCAGAAAATTCTTCCAGTGTCCCAATAGCTGTTGGGGGGCAGGGTGAAGGGAAGAGCGTGGAGAAATAAAAAAAAACCCAGTATGTATTGTTCTTCTCCTGTCACTCTATACCCTACCAGACCAAGGCTACCACAAACACTATACTAAGAGCAGTAATAATTGTACTAAAAACAAAGGCAATCATGATCAACAAGAACAAAAAGTAAAAACACACAATCAAACCCCTGGAAACTCTTCATTGCCTCTGCAGATGGCCTTAAACGTTTAAATAAAAGAATGTGAAGTCATTTGTTTTAAATACCTATTATGCATATAGCCATTCTTGCCAAGGAAAATTAAGTAAAGTTTTACACTATTCTAAATATTCTATAGCCCAAGATCCAACTGCTCTCCTGTTTATAAGAGAAAGGCTTGGTGCAAGACTGCAGGGCCAGTAAAAGTAACCTGTAAGCATTGCACATAAGGAAAACTAAACAAGAATTGCTAAAAACAGTATTTAAAGATCTCAGAATGTAACTCCATTCATACCAAATAGTCAAGTGATCTTCCAGGCCTTTTCTGGACATCATTCTGCAGTAAGCTCTTTGAGTTCAGTACATCTCTTCTTAATATATAGAAATCCATCACCTTCCTCCACCTATATCTCAATTCCTATTTGTTTCAAATACAGAACACATTTTTTCACCAGAGATCTGCAAAGACAAACCATGACCACCTGTGACCAGCTATCCTTTCAGAAAGTGGGAATCAATAAACTCCATGTTTTTGCCTGATATACTTCAACATTTTGGGGCTATCAAACTTTCTTGATATCAAAAGGCAATGAGAAAAATCTAAACATTCAGGGATTAATGTTTTCCTGCACTAAGCGTTAAATCTTGTTTCTTTCATTATCTTTACACAAAGTATGACTGGTTAAAAGAGACCTGTAAGTGCTACAACACAACTACTTCACTTTCAGTAGCAGCAGGTGACTTCAACTGTTTTTCATAGAATCAAAGGCTAAATGAGGTTGGAGAGTGTCTCAGAAAATCATCCAAGCAAACCTCCTGGAACAGCGTCAGCCATGAAATGTGACCAAGTTGCTCAAGGCTTCCTCCATCTGGGTCTGGAATACCCCCAGGGTTAGGAGGCTGCCTAGTCTCTCTGGGCAACCTGATTCACCTCCTGACTGTTCTCATGGTCAATTTCTTTTTCACCAGAAACAAAATTTTCCTAAATTCTGTAAATAATGCTGGATTTAATATTTGTGGTCACAGTGTATAATGATAATTATTTTTCTGTGTGAAATTAGTAAGGTTTTTACATAATAGTTAATTTAAATAATTTTCTTTTATCTGATTTCAAAGAATATTAGTTTTAAACTTCGTTAGTTAAGCTACTCATCTTTAGGTGACCAAAAATTATACCTTGTTTAGAAGCTCTTGTTGAGAAAACGAATCTGTCACTATCATGGGATGATTTTATGAAAAGTTCTAAAAATGCCAAATGTAAGATAAGTTGGAAGACAGAGAGATATCTTAGTAATGCTTTAGCACATGCATTCCTCTGTGCAAGGTACCACCATACAAAAGAGCTTGGAAACAGTGTTTAATGTACAGTGCAGGAAGGATCTCCAAGAGCAGCCTAAACCAACCAAAGGCTGGAAAGGAATCAGTAAAAAATGAAATTTCTACAGCTGTGGAGGCAGGGGAAACACTTGGGAAACATCAGTTTTAAAGGTTGTGTCTCATGCTTGTAACCATCTGGACTAATAACATCCAATAACAGAAATCTCCCATAGGAGAAAGGAAATACTGAAAAAATTATGTATGCAGCTCGGGAACAGGACAGCCCTTTATAAACACAGGTTTGTCATTCCACAAGTTTATCTGAATTCTTCATTGCTGCCAGCCAAATGCAAAACCAAAATCAAACAGAATCGGGATAATCCAAACTACGATATCTCATCTACCTTGTTAAAAACACATCACTTCAGTGCTAAGCACTAAACTGCACCTGAATAAAAAATGCAGCAAACAAAATATAAAAAGACACTTGAAGAGCAAATCCTATTTACTGAAATGTTTTCATTAGGTTATCTATTGTAACTAGTAAAAAATAAAAATCAGAAAATATTAGGTCATTTATTCTGAGTAATTTATTCACAAGGACAGACAAAGCACCTGTCTGCAAAAAAGACTAGAATAAAAAAAATTTAAATCCCATCACTGTGAAAATGTTTGCTGCTGAATTTATTACTATCTACCCTCATTTATTTGTGGCAAGGTCAAATGTCACTTTATCGCTGTGGTAGTGATCTCTTCACACTAACTAATTGCTGAGAAGGTTTCTACTGTCATAACAAAAAAAGGTCAGTGAATGACCAAAATCTGAAAAAAAAAAAAAAAATCACTCATTCATTAGGAAGAAAAAAGTGAATGAAAAAGGGCACTTCCATGTTGTTTGGAAGATTCAGAGATTTCACTGTAGACTACAAATCAGCCACAGAATTATTAAAAATCATGTCTCATTTCAATAAAAAAATTTAAGGGACTAAGGTTAGAAGAATGAATAGTGTCCCTATTTCCCCCCCTCCCATAAAGTGGGTAGAAAAATATATGCTCAAAATACATGCTTCAGCTGTAGCTTTGGCTAGCCATTTAAACAGAATATGCATTAAAATTCTCAGAGACCTTAAGACCATCTCTTTGTGCTATGAGTATTTGTCAAAATGAGGATTTCTTTGATTTTAAAAGGTAGTTCAGGAAAGCTAAGATACATCCAGAAAAATTATTGAAAATTCATAACCTGGAATGAGAACATACATATTAAGAATCTACAGAAAAAAAAGAAAAAAAAAATTATAAATCTCATTATGCATACAGTTATGAACAGGTATATGTCCTCATCTATGGAAACAGATTTTTCTTCAGAATTATATAATGACTATTGTTTGTCTTATTTATAACCAAAAAAAAAAGAGATATATAGCCTTAACTGGCACATTTTTTGCTTTTTTTTTCCACCCATAGCCATTCAGAATATAGATTGGCACACAGTCAGGGTCCCATTTAGGATATGGATTTGGAACTCTCTCAGTTTAATTTACTGGAATAAGGTTGACACCCACAATTTGATTTCAGTGATTTCAATGTCTTCATTTGAATGTCCTCCAGAATACTGATATGGACATTTAAAAACAATTTAATTATACTTAGACCTAAACGCCTAAAGAGGGGATTACTTTTCATACTTATAAAATGGGACTAGCAATGTGAGTAGTAATAACCATAATTAGCAGTCTCAGTTTACAAATGAAACACTGTACAAAACTTGCATGTTATTACTTTTACTACAAACCGTATTGATTTAAACCTTACAGATGTAAGCAGTCAAATATGAGGTACATTACAGGCAAGGGGGAGCATGCCAGATTTACAGAAGCACTTACATACCTTAATCACAGGCATAGGAAGAATTATGTACCATTTTAACCCCTCCAAAGCCAGGACAGATCACCTCACATATTCTCATAGTGAAGGCTGCCTGCCTTTATACCCTGAGGTAACTCTGAATACAGATCCAAATCCCTACCTGCAATTGCAATGCAGAGCAATCTCAGTGCAGCATACCTGTTCCATATAATAGATCAATCAATAAAAACCCAAGAATAGCTGGGTAAGTTGATATGCACAAGTTAAAATGCCACTTAGAATTCTTCCCTGATAGCAGATTATATTTTACTTTGCAAGTGAAATTACCAAGAACTGTTCTTAAAATATTAAGTAGGCTGAATAAAAAGAATACCCCCTGTAAATGCTCCATTGATAAAATAATTAAAGCAATTATGTGCCTATCAAGATAACACTTTATATTAAATAAGGAACAGAATAAGGAAGGACAATTTTCCTCTGCTGAAAGCAGTAGTAATGTTGGCATTCTTCTCTTAGGGCACGTCTTTATGTACATTTAATATTCCAAAAATGGATCCCCATGGTACACATTGAATTGATATATGTATGTACAGATGTGAATTTTTCTGTTCAGTGGGAAAGAACACAGATGACACCCATGAACTGAAATGACAGTGGAAAGACAGTTAATAAATCCAAAGACAAACACATGATAAGTGTGTTAAGTTCTGATATCCGTAGTACAAAGAAGGTGCACTGAAAGAGAACCAAGACAACACTTCCATACTGGAAAAAAACCCTTATGTTTAAAATCAATTATCAACAACCTGGTAGGTTACAGAAAAAAAATGATTTCTGTAAATATATGGGAAGATATAAACTAGACAGAAATATTACCTTTATGTGCTAGACCAAGAGGTGGATCTCAAGGACTGCTAGATTGATATTCTGAATGCATTTCAAGTCTTTAATGAAAAAGCTAATCATCCACAGCAGCAGTTTAGCAAGGATGTTTATTCACAGTGGACATCTTGCTTTACAGGCAAAATACTGTCTAAATAAGTTTTCTGAAAATGAAAGTTTTCAGAATTTTTTTTTCAGGGAAAAGGACAGTTTTAGTGCAAGACAGGTGAACTTAGTTTTCCTTCCCCGGATTGAATTCATTTCCTGAAACTATTTCCTGCAAAAGATTTTTCCAGTTTTTTTACTCTACTGCTGTATTTCAAAATAAGAAGGGGAGTTTAAATTAATAAATAAGAAAAAATTAAGGAAAAAAAAAATCTAGACTACCAAATGTCCCAGATCTTTGCTTTATTTAAAGAATTTTAGAAAAAATTACATTCTGTCAAGAAACAAAACAAAACAAAACCACCAAAAATCACAAAACAAACAAAAACAACAACAACAACAAAAACAAACAAACAAACAAAATTGAGGAGTGAGACTATGCCCAAAGCTACAAAAATTTGGGTGTGTGCAGTGCCCTTGGAGGAATTCGAACATAAGTATCAAAATCTTTGTGAGCAGGACACTCAACTCCTGGGCAAAATAAATGCATTTTAATTAAGGATTACGCTATTACTCAAGCTCAAAATATTTCCCCCTCAAAGTACATAAAATAGTCTTTGCTTTAATAAAAAGCAGAAGTTCCCTCTTTTGTAATTATAATATTTCACCTGATCTTAGGTAGGGCTTATCAATAAAAGTTAAAATATCATTCACACAGCCTTAAAAAAATCAGCAAGTGCCAAGAAAGTGAAATGATCACATTTAAGTCTATTTCATTCTCTCTCTGCATTTCTGATGTGGTGTGCAATCCCATGAAGGCATATTCTTGGAAGAGATCTGAGCCACTGATTAAATGAGACCAAGGAAAAAAAGAAGGATAAAATGTAGGCTCTTTTGAGGTGTGGTTCCAGGGTTTTTTCATTCCCACTATTGAGCTTATTTGTTTGGTTTCTAAAGCGAGCATGCATCATATAGCTATACAAGCACTTGTTTCATCTATACCTACCACCTGAATGAACAGAGCAAGTATTTTAGGATTATTACCAATCCAAACATACATTAAAATAATTTTTGCACCACCGAAAGCAGATTATGGAAAACCGTTATGTTCTACCTTTGAACAGAAAGAAATTTGTGCAAATTCTATTGGGTCTTTATTAGTCAGAGGCCACTGATTCAGTGCAGGTGTTTCAGATATTTATCCATTTGAATTCACTCTTTGAATAATATAGTTTACATTTTAAATTTTTTTCTGAGAAATTACAGTGATTTACTCTATTTAGCTGGATTCAAGTTCACCTAGTGCAACAACAAACAAGACATGTTTATCTTAGAGACACTAGAGAAAAAACTGGTTTGTTGGTTGGTTGATTTAAGAAAAAAAAGGGATACCTAGCAACACTTTTGTTTCTTTCAACCATAAGTTCTAAGATAAATAATTTGCAAGATGCCAGGCAACATTCCAAGAAATCCTCTGAAGTACAAATCATTGTATCTTTCTTGTAGCTGTTAAGTCACAGGCCATTCTGAACATTTAGAACAGATCACATCCTGGTCAAGTTATCTATGTTTCTGATCTAGTCTGTTCCTTCATTTAACCAATAATTACAAAAATCCTAAATCATAGTCAAGAACATTTAACTTCGTGTTTCTCTCAGAGCAAGGGTATATGCCTGAAGCCATCATATAAGACAACTGAGATCTTACATAAACTGCTTAGCATGCAAAAAGACAAACCAGAATCCCCATCATTCCATTTTCCAAGGGTCTTTTCGTACTGTTTTGTTTTTTTCTTTCCCTGTAAACACCAGCTAAGACAATTGTGATCTTTTCATATTGTGTTCAGTCTCAGGTAAGGATAATTCCAGATGCTTTGTTCTGATGCTTAATGCATTCTGTATCATCCTCTCACTGCTATCTTTGATTTTTCACATTCAGTGCATCCAGTCTTGAAAAGAAAAACAAAAAACCCACACAACCACAGTTTGGAAATTTGGAATAACAGCTATGATTTTTTATAGACCATAAGGCTGCTGAAACAGTGAAAACACAGATACTCCCTAAAATACATTCTGACATTTTTGTGTACATACTCATAACAAAAATGAATAATTTTTCTAACTTAAAATTCTTCTGTGTTTTTAGAGTAGAAAACACAATTGTTTTCATTTGAGGGTGAATTCAGGGGAAGAGGGAAAAAAGCCTGTTTCAATACTAATGTTTGAGAGTATTATCCTGAAATTTAAATTAAACTGAGCACAAATACTATTCAGCCCACTATCACACAAAATTGATGAAAGCACTGATTCAATAAGAGTGCTGTTTCCTCATAAAAAGGTATCTGTATTTGGTACTTATTTTTCTGAAACTTGTCAGCAATAGGGAAGGAGAGTAAAGTTTTGAAACTAAGTCCATGCTGCAGCAGGAGAAGAAATGAGAAGAAAATTGGACAAGATTATGTTCACTATATCAGCAACCTTCACTTTGAATTTGAATCTTCCTCACATAAAAGCAAAGTCTGGAAAGTTTTATCTTTAATACAGAGTCATTCCTGTCATCTTGTAATTAGCCTTCGAGCTGCTTTTATGCATCCAAGTTCCTTGAACTGACATTAGATAGAAATAAAGAATGAAATTATCTCCATCCCCCCATGCCCAATTCTTTTGACGTCCTTTGCTCCCTCCTCCAATAACAGTTCTGAAAACATTGAAGCATTGTCCTGAAAACTGTCATAGGGAAAGATTTGCAAAGTCATCCTTTTAAAAATGGAATCCCTATTACTTCTTTTTTTAGAGCTAGAAAGCCTTCAATACTGCATTGTCTGGCATCCTCTTCTTCCCCCTTTTGTTATTCATTATCGCTTTGACTGATACTCCTACATCTTGTCCCCTTTGTTCTTGATTTATTTGCTCGTGGTCAACATAGTGTCCACTAGAACCCCATGTCCTTTCCAGAAAAGCTGTTTTTGAGCTGGGTGTCTCCCGGCATGTACTGGTGCTTATGACTGCCTTTCCTGTGAATTACTTAGCCAGGAGACATTTGTGAAGTCACACAACAGCCTGCTCAAAACATGACTCAAGCTAACTGGAATGGTCTTCAGGCAGTAACTGTGGAGTGATGAACCAGAGATTAACTGCATTGTTCTTGCTTAACATCTCAGCTTCTGTTATAGTTTAGCAAGTCCTACTTAATTTTCATCTAATAAATAGGGTTCCTACAGTCATGCAACAGGTAGCCCTAGCTATGCATTCCTCAATGGTTTGTATCTCTCTTTCTACTTGCCCTTGATGCTTTCCTTCTTAATACTTTCACCCTTCTACTGCATTCATGCTGGCACGTAAGGCAATATAAGCATCTTGTCCTCCCCTAGAATAATTTTTCAGTTGGAGAGGGAAATGTTACTACTATGAAGCAGGAAGTAGAAAAATAGACATGCCACTAAACCCACAAACACAATCTGTGGAGGATGCATCAGTGTTCAAAGCAGAGCAGCTTTCCACTTCCCCAAAAGAACTCACAGGATTTGTCATAGCAGATCACATTGCTGCTCTGTAAAATCCAGCGTGCTGCCTCCAGCACTGGCCAATACCTGATGCTACACAGAAAAATGAGTAGTAGCATATTGCACCTGGCTAATCTTGAGAGATTTGCTCTTTAATTGCTAAGCGGAGCAGAAAAAAAAAGACGCCCTGAACTTCCTCTTGGGCTATGTAAGTCATTCTGCTCATGTTTAAATTTAGCAATATAGACACTTTCAGGTGACACTGCATTAAATGCAGTCAATTAGAATTAGCTTCTTGCATTTATTTGATAGAGCCAATTTAGATAAATGTTCAAGTAGCTACAAATAATATAGCTCTGTCTCCCATAAAAGCTAACTCACTAATGTGACATTCCTAGTCACTACATGAACAGGTAATGCTCAGGAATTTGTTTCATATGTCTTCTCCCCACAAACAAAAGGAAGGGTGCATTCCACAGGCACTCAGGACTGCTAAAATTGTGATCTGGGCTAGTATAAAATTACTGACCTTAACACTAAGGAGGTTAGACTAATTCCAAAACTCAAAAAATATTTCCATGAATAATACTGCAGAAAATAACAACCATAACAAAAAATCATTAAGGGTTATCATATCTGGTGGTGCAAAATTTATCTCACCTGTTTACTGTTGCCCTTCCTTCCCCCTCCATCCCCACCTTGCCCCCAGTCCTTCTTATCTTCTATTTCTGGCTTTACCAGAGAAAATTCTGAACAGATAAATTTCCACAGAAAATATCACTCAGTGTATCCTGAAATAATACTCAGGCAGTGATAAGAAACAATGAGGAGAGAGGAGCCACATTTTTGTAGTGAATGGTTACAACAACTATCTTTGACAACACGATATGAAAGTCATTTATTCAACCCAACACCAACATAATGGTTTCATGGAAAAAAAATGAGAACCCTTCATAAATTACTTCTTATGACTAAATTATGCCACATTCAACTCACATTTTTCTCAAGTTATCTCATTTGCTTTACAGATTGATGATGGTCTTCATCCCTAAGCCTCCATATTCTACAGGATAAACATTTTCAACCTACTCATCAATCTGACACATTCCTCACATTTTATGACCCTTTTCAATTTAGTCAAACTACTTCTGTTGGCAGAGTAGGGTACAGTGCAATTGGTCTTCTCACCATTTGAGATAAACAAGATGGACTTTAGCCTTCTTTTCTCAAGTCTTTCAAATACTTTTGTACAGATATGATATTGGTCTTGGAAGGCTGCTTGATTTTGTTTCTTTTTATAGGACTAGCTTTGGTAAGTTTTAAATGGACAATAAATAAATTTGAAGCCAAAGGAAAGCAAATAAAATTTAATGTAGTTTTTCAGGTCAATCCCACTACATGCTTCCTCTTAAAATTAGCCCCTTACTATAAAAAAATCTGCTTCAGGTGGACCACTTCAGCAGATATCCTTAGACTCAGGAAAGCAAAATTCAAAGTATTTAAAATTCTATGGACTGTCTTTAGTTTTCTGATATTGGCATCAGAACAGGCTACTGGCATGGAAAAGACTGAGAATGCCTACTAGCTTAGGGCAAAGTTATCACGCTATGATCTTCCCCAGCAAGGAAGTGGCAGATAGTAAGTGTCCAGATAAAAAGGGATTACTATTTGGCATTGGTGCATGTATTCTCCTCGCTGGTAACGTTGTCTTAGTTGTCAAACTACTTGCTTATTTTTTTCCATCATGTCTCTGAAAAAGCCATTTATTTTTTTATTGTATTAGTTACGTAGCAATCACATATTGTCCAACTCTTTC
Organism: Vidua macroura; assembly: GCF_024509145.1. NCBI lineage: Eukaryota > Metazoa > Chordata > Aves > Passeriformes > Viduidae > Vidua > Vidua macroura. Next base: position 81,547,357 of record NC_071571.1, on the reverse strand, counting down.
AGATGTTTGCAATCAACAGAGGACTTTATATTCAGCCCATTACAGAAACAAGAGCTACCTATTTTATATACAAAAGCTCTCATTTGTAAATGCTTTTATCTACTAAATGTTGCTCTAAGAGACAACAAGATACTTGAATACACAGAGGAAAACTTAAGAAATTTCCAGGAACCTCTCACTCATCCCCTCCAATACAGGGAACTTGAAAGGAAGATATGGTATTTAGACAAATCAGAACATTTTGAATAGCCTGAAACACCTTTGGCTCTGTGTTTTTTTAACTTTAAAGTGAAGAATTTCAAAAGTTTCATATTCATTACATTTAGTGAAATAAGAGTTACACATAAAAATCAAACCAAACTAAGGAGAAGTCACAATGAAATTGCTAAACATTAATCCTCACATCTTCACATATGTCAAGATTGTTTGCAGAAATCATACAGTCTGTGCTCTTCACCTTAATAAATTGGTGAGTAGCAATGCTATGCAAGTCAAGACAACTAACTAGCCTTTCTAAGATGATGTCCATCCAACATAACTTGAACTGTTTAAATGTACAAGAATAGAAACATAGTAGTATAGTCTAATGTCTAAATGTCTATTTGGGTTGGAAATACATTTTTTTTGGCTGACGAAAATCATAGAATCATAGAGTATCTCAAGTTGGAAGGAATCCATAAGGATCCTGGAATCGAGAATCTCATTGAACTCTGTCAGGCTTGGTGATCTAACTTCTTCCCTGGGAAGCCTGCTCCAGGGGCTGACCACCCTCTCAGCGAAGAGCCTTTTCCTAATGTCCGATCTGAACCTCCCCTGAGAGAGCTCTGATACTATAATGTGATGTAAGTAGACAAATTCTTACACCTGTCTAACACCCGCATGTCATGTGGTTTTTGGCATGATCTTGTGTCATCGGGTAGAAATGTATAGACTTTATCTGCCAGGAGTCTATAACACACCACAGTAGTTATACTGACAAACGTTCCAAAACAGTGGTGTTTCAATGCAGAGCTCAACATGGCTCAGTCTGTCTTCAACAGGATCAGGCAAATTACAGCTTTACACTGCTGAATTTCTCCTTCTCCTACATTCCTTCTGACCTGCAGAAAGAAAGACAACCACGTTTCAACATTTCCAGCAAACTCCATTCCCCACCATCATTGGTCTGCTATGGCTTTTCCTTTATGGCCATACACATCTCCTTAAACTAATGTTGTCAGTTTGTCTGTCAGCAGTGATCATGTCAGATATCTTAGAAATGGGTGCATTCAAGAATGGCAAAAAATACAATGTTACAGGATGGGATACTGCAAGAAAAGGACTGCACTACACTTACATTCTAGGAAACAGAATCCTGAAGGTAAACATTCAAAATTTGCCTCTGAAGCTATAGTGTGTCAGACTTCAAGTAATCCTTGTTTAGAAGTGTGAGGAGATCAGAATTTGGTGGCACAACTTGATCTCAAGTAGGATCAGCACTGCTAACCAGATGGGAAGACACATCTATCATGCCTCTGCAGTGGAAAGTTACCGAGGTACAGTACTTTTGAAAAGATGTTCACTTCTCAGATTAAAGAGTTACTTAAAGCCTGAGGCTAATTAACGTTTTAGAGGGGCAGGGGATGGAGAGCATCAAACACTGTCAGCAGTGTTGTTTACAGGCTTGATTCCAGCAGCCAGGTGACTGGTCCAAGACTGACCACTCTTTTACACAACAAACCTGAACTACTTCCAGTGGGACTATGCTATTTATGTTAAGGCTATAGTACAAAATTGCAACACCACATTTTGCAGCAAAGTGTAATTCATCATGACATATTACAAGAAAAATTTAGAAACACGAAATCCAGTGAAAAATCCCCATTGCATTTCTTAACCTGGAGACAAGCAAAGGGCAAAGAAAAATCTGATCATGGTTATACAAAAGATGATGACAAGATAAACCCTTTTAATGTATCTAGTGTTTTCTCCCATCTACTGTGCTACATAACTAAAATTGTACAGACTGCTAGACAGCATTCAGGAAGTTTTTTGCTTTCTAGTTATATATCTTGTCATATTCATTAATTCATATATAAGGACAAAGTATACTGCCAGGGATCAAAAAAACACCCTAAAATGGTATCCATCCTAAGTGCTTCTGCCAACAGAAGAGATGAACATGCCATACTCGAGCACCTCTGCAATTGCACAGCTATCAAGGAACTATCACCATGACACAAGCAGCAGGAGCTGCAAGGCCACTCTAATTTGAGCCAAGGACTGAAGAGGTCTGTGATACAGATGAGTAACAAAACCACGCAGTACTTTCCCTATTGTTCTTCATCATCATTCTGGAGTTCTCAGCCTTGGAGGCACTCGTTCAGGATAAGTGAGACCCAGGCTTCCTCTCCTCCCATTGGGCTGAGAAAGTAATTATGGGATACGTTTTGAGTGATCAGGATTTCACACTATGCACAGGCAGCTTCTCAGACAACCGATTCTTAATCCTGCTACACATAGTTCAAACTGTCAGACTTGACCTTCACCTTTCACTTTCAAGTTGCCACCCTGCTTTATTCCTCTTGTATCTGTTCCTCGTATAGAAGGATTTGTAGTTTTCCATATCATGGTTATTCAGCAATTCAACAGCTCCTTAAAAAGCTAATTTAGGATTAAATACCTCTTCTGACAAGTGTTACATAACATTTCCTATTTAAAGGCAGTATCTGTACCAAATAATTTATTAATTCAGATTACCAACACTTAAAAAAAATGTCACCATTAAATTCCAAGCTTATAAGCTTTCTTGATCTCTTTGATAAACTTGCTACAGATAACCTGGAGTTCTCCTCTGGGTGGTAGCAGAAAAGAATCCTTTTTCCTCATTTTATATGCACTGTCTTACATAATTTTTTAGAGGTGCTCCCTGTGTTGGTACTGATGGCACCAAAATGTGAAATTTGACATCAATGCTGTTATCCATGGAACAGAGCCCAGTAGCCAAACTGTAACAGGGAAAAATGTAACTATTTGGGGTAAATATTTTTTCATTTATTCTTTTTGGGTAAATAAAACTCAAATAGCCCAAGTCTCCATGAAGGTATGCATGAATAGGTCAATGTTCTGCCACCAGCTACCACACTAACCTCAGCTGACAGATACATGTCTTTGTAGCAGACCATATGCAGTAAGTCCTTTACCCCAAATGAATTCCTTTTTCACTGCCATGACATATGTGGACAATTCCTAAACTGAATCAGAGCCATGTTCACACAAACATCTTTTACCACCACAGGTTACTTCCACTATCTGACAGAACTGAAACAACAAACTGCTGCCAATGTAGCAGGAGTTACACAGGCAGAGTTGTGGGTTTGACAGTGTTACTTATTCCACAAAGGAATATGAAATAAAACTTCAGCCTACAGTAGACTTGCCAGCTATGTTCCACTGCTAGAGTCACATCACAAAGCTTCCTCAGCTTAGACATATCCTTAGGAGACTTTTTAGCTCAAAAATCATAATATAGGTGGTAGTCATAGCCAAGCCCCTTAGAAATTTTCACTTTTCCTCATCCCAAGATAAGGGGCCTGACTTTTGAAACTCAGTTGTTTTGGGAAGGCTTTGTTTTGCAGGTGGGGTTTTTTGGGGGGTGGCTGCTTGGGTTTTTTTTTTTTTTGATGTTACTTGTGTCTCATTTAATTTAATTTTGGAAACAACAAAAATAATTTAGCAGAAATGTGTCGCTTGATGGTGCTAACATGTTCCAGCCTCTTGCTTGCAATGCGATGGGGAAGTTCAGAGGAGGAAGGAAAGGAAGTACACTGAAAAGCAGACTGAACATGTAGCACTAATAATTTAGGAATAAACTTTTTTTATCAAAACATGATTGTGCTTCTATTCAGTGCTGATTTGGGAATTCTGGGAAGTGTGATACTATACTGAAACAAACTAAAAAAAATTATTCACGTTTAGATTCACCTGTCAAGAATAAGGCTTATGCATAATAAAAGCATGTGCAAAATAGGCAAAGTCTCAGAATTTCTTAATACCATACTTCAAAGGCATTTAAAAGAATCATTCTGGTAACACGTGAGAGATTCTGGGTGGGAAATGATTTTCCAACTTATTTAGAGATGTTCATTAACCATCACAATTAACACTTCATTCTGAAGTTTGGTTTGGTTTTTTTGTCTTTTAATTGAAGCATTTAAGCCTCAGTGACTCTGCCCACTCCCAATATTTTTCATTATCTTAATCAGTTCTGGGTTTCAACCTCTGAAAAATACTTATCATTTTGAGCCTTCTATTAGTGTTCCTTAACTTTTCTTTCCTTTGACTGACTGGTTGCAAATATACATTCCACACCTACACTCATATGCATCACCATAAAATCCTAAAGACATAGCAAAATAACTTTTTAATATATATATATATATATATTTAAAAGCTTTGCAAAGGTATGGTATTAGAGCAAACTGATTGGGAGGATACAGATTCCCTTGGAAGTTAGGATAATGTCAGTTTTCCAAGGTTCTTGACAAAGAAGAGGGAAATGGACTTGATTCTATCTGCATGTTACATAAGGACATTTTTGCATAACTTGGGGGTAGGGAGTAGATATAAAGAATTTTGGGGACTTCAATTAAGACCTTGATATTTTGATATATGAAGAATATCTGTTTGTTATTATTCTGTTTGTTTAAACAAATAGAATCTAAACTGAGTCTAAGCTGAAAATCTTTTGAGTGCTAGTAAACTAATTATTCCACATGCATAAAGTAATGCAAATACTCCTTAGATAAGTCTAATTTGGAGCATAAACTTGAAAGTTACTAATTTACAAATTTACTGGCTAATTTGTGGTTAAATGATGAGCCAATTAAACAAAGATCCTAGACTATCTTTTCAAAGAGCAGTACTTCCAAGTCAGAATATTAAAGCAACCTGGGATGGGAACTAATGAGGTTCAGCATCTCAATAATGCTTAAGTGACTTCAGAAGGAAAAAGTACAGCTGTTTTCCTGGTCAGAAAATCAGGCAGATACCTATAGGCCATATGCATTAAATGTCTGCAGTAACATCTTTGAGCTTTTTTACACTTTAATTATTGTACAGTTGCATAGGGAAAGATACCCAGAAATGTACTGCCTAGTCAGAATGGACAGCTGAAACAGCACAAACTACCTGCAGGGATTTCTGTATTTAACCTTCAACAACATTTAAAGCTTTCCAAGATGTAGAAGAGTTTGCACTCATCCCTCATGACTAACAACTCCATAACTGCTGCAATACGTGCCTGAAGCAACACTCAGTCAGATCCATAAGCCTTGGGAGACCCAGCTGTTGGCTGGAAGTCTAGGTATTATTGACAGAGGCTTAAGTGATCTTTTTCTCTAATTTCTCCCTGTAAGTGTCAACACACACTGGCTGAGATGTCCTGAGATGTATCTGACCTCACAGACAAAAAACTACCACTGAATGCCCTGTCACTGCAGTGCTGACCAAGTGACACATCAATAGAAAAAACAGCTTGTTATCAATAAAATGATGCATTTCCCTGAAAAACATCCCATCAACTGTATGCCCACGACAGAACTGAGCTTATCTTTCAAAAGCATTTGTAAAGGCAGCTGAAATGGGTTAAAAATGGCACACCACTCTGTATGTCTCACACCTGCAACCAGCAGTACAGTCTGATAACTACTTGTGAGAACCCCCCCAGAAAGGGCCCTGGGTCTATACCTGAGCGAGATAACTCCTGTCCCAATGAGATAATAAGGTAATTTCCTTGAAAACCCTAAAATTAAGAAACAGGATAATTTTGCAGGGAAGACAGAGAATAAGAGCAATAGCAATCCAAGCAGCTCATTATACAAGGATTAGAGATTATACATCATTGAGTAGTGCTTACATTAATCAGGCAGAGATACACCACTATATTGCGCTGCTCTGCAGCAATGTCCTGACACCTCTCAACCTCTCATTTTCATCGGTCTCTTAAACGGGAGAGGGCAAATGTTTTCAACTGGGCCCTTTTAAAATAAAATCTTAAAATTAACAGAATACAGCTGATACAGAGACTTATACAGGCTTTTTAAAGACAGCTTATTTAAAAATTAACAGGCAAGAAATGGTATCAGATAATTCAATGAGCTATGGAGACTGAAAGAAAGAAGACCAGGGAGGGGGTGATCAATACAGTCTACTCACATTAACCTTTATTTAATACACATTTAATTAGGGATACTGTCTCATTTTCATATTTCAGCTCCATAGATTTTTTTCCCTCAGTAGTGGATAAGAGGGGGAGGGGACAAAAAGATTTAACAGGGTTTTCCAAGGTTTGGAAATTCATTAAAGTAGACTATTGTAACAATTTAGAGCTCTAAACTGCTGAATCAAGATTGCTACACAAGATTAAGTTGACAGACAATTGAAAAAAAAAAAACCGTTAATGCCTCAAATGCATTTGGTTAGGGAAATAAAGCTTAGATCCAGATTTGGTTGTACTCTCTACAAAATAGAGAAGGAAGAATATATTTCTCAGAGAATAAATATTAGTCAATATTAAGTCATGGCACTAACAAATATTTTTCCTCTATCACATTTGTACAGAGCTCCAATTAAAGACTTATTTAAAGCAAAAGATCTTATTAATGGGTTGTTACTTTCTATAAAATCAATTTCAGTTCAGTAGCCCTGATTAAGTCTCAATTTATAAAAGTGGAAGGAGGCCAACACAGAAAATCGGTGTAACTCCCTAACAACACAGATTTTTTTTTTAAGAGCAGTTTTGAAATAGATTACAAAGCCTTCTAATGAAAATCAATGACATTTTAAAGAGCAATCAAAGATTTAAAATGCCAAAAATGGAAACATGTGCTTAAACTCTGATTTTTTCTTGTGTGCTCAAATTGGCTTTGTCAGTTCATAAGCTTAAGGCAAAATAGAGACTTTTTGAACTGCCACTATCCAACACAGGATAAAGAAAGGTCTCCATACACCCATGTGTGGAGTGATGTGTTGCATCTTCTGATGGACAGTCCATGGCTGATGTGAAGCTGTACTTTGTACCCTCGAAATCCTCTTACTGGGCACCTTCTCTCCTTGGCTCACATGGCATTCATGCCCCACCCCACGGTGCTCTTCTCTCCTGCACCTGCAGCACCAGCAGTAGACATCAGAGCCCATCAGCAACTTCACACTGCTGGCCCTGGGGCTTGACCAGAGAATGCTTTAAATGGTTATGGGTCTGCTTTAGCTGTAACTGCAAATACTGATAAGGGTCAGGAAAGGATGGGAGTATTATTTCCTAGAAATGGACAGTGACTCTGGATATTAAGAGCAGTCCTGAGGAGAAAGTCTTGGAGGTCTTGGTGGACAAGAATCTTTTGTACTTGGAAGCCAGAAGGCCAATAGTATCCTAGGCTCTATCCAAAGCAGCGTGGCCAGCAGAGCCAGGGAGGGGATTCTGCCCCTCTACTCTGCTCTGGTGAGACCCTACCTGTAGTGCTGCATCCAGCTCTGGGGTCCCCAGCTTAAGAAGGATGTGGAATTGCTGAAGCAAGACCAGAGGAGGACCACAAAGATGATCAGAGGGATGGAGAACTTCTCGTATGAAGGCAGGCTGAAGGGTTTTGGGGTTCTTCAGCCTGGAGACAAAAAGTTCCAGGGCGAATGTGTAGCAGCATTCCAGTACCTAATGGAGAAATCTGGACAGGAACGTTTTACACAAGGGGATGTAGGGATAGGACATGGGGTAATGGCCCTAAGCCAAAGGAGGGTAAGTTTAAATTAGACAGTAGGAAGAAATCTTTTATAATGAGGTTGGTGAGACACTGGATCTGGTTTCCCAGAGAAAGCTGTGGATGCCCCATCCCTGGCAGTATTCAAGATCAGGTTGGATGGGGCTCTGAGCAACCTGGTCTATTGGAAGGTGTCCCTGCCCACATCAGGGAGGTTGGAACTATCTTATTTTTAAGGTATCTTCCAACCCAAACCATTCCATGATACTGTGACTCTACAAAGACCTATTTTCTAGGAGACAGGAGATTCCTTTGCTACTGCTTTGTGTCAACTGCTATGATGTGCTTTAACCTTGTGTTGTGATAATGGTCTGAGTGAATCCTTGTGCAACCACCCTTTGAGTCACTTAGAAAAGAAAGAGTGGCTGAACAGACTGCAAATATGTAAAGCCAGACCTAAACAGAACTGAGACTAAGGGGGAAGCTTGCCCCTCATGCAGACAGTATCTCACCACTCCCAGAGAAGGGCCAAGGACATCAGTGCTGCCCTGCCCCCCATCCTCAATGCCACTGACCTCAGGACCCAGGCAATGTTACATGAGCATGACACATGAGTTGATTCAAGGACATTTATGAAGAACTTTAAACATAATGTTAATGAGTTTCTTTTGAGTCCAAGATAACCTGGTATTATTAGTCCAACTAGAATGAAACTTCTTGATTAGACGGCTACAATTTCAATTAGACTAACAATAAATTCTTGTCTTTGTGTATAAGGTGTGCTTCTTTGACCTACAAAAATATATCAGGTGTAGTGCGACACTGTACACTTCTAAGCAGATTGTTTAACTTCTGCTTTCTGTGTTCATGAAGAGCACAAAGCCCTGTTCTCTCCCAATAGTGCTCCTCTTCCTTGCTCTCCCTTCATAGTGGTAGAATGGATGGCTTAAGATTCTAGATTTTATACATTTCAAATCCTGTACTGCATTAGTGCATAGCTCTAAACTTCATATAATGTGTAGTTAACTGTCTTCACCTTTTGGTTAGACCAAACAATCCCTCTAGGCCTGTGATCCAAAGACACACCACAGCATCAGACCCCAAAAAATAGAAACAAAAGTGAATTGGGAGGGAAGGAAGCAACCTGGGGGTATATGACTTCATTACCTGAAGCTGTAATTGGAGAATTAACACCTGATATGCAAATAGACCAGTCTTATATCTGAAAACCTGACTTATGTCTGAAAAACTCATGACCATTGTCCATCTTGGGTGTAGCCTCTGCGAGGCTTTTGACTGCCCAAGGTGTATCTATGAAGGCTTTTAATAAATACCCACATTACTCTCTTAACCCTGTCTAGCCTCTGCTTTTAGTAGCCAGTCGAAGGCATCAGAATAACTAGCTATAGTGTCTTCCCTGTGCCTCCCCTCTATCTGTTGACCAGAAAAAATAACCACCTAAAACAAAAAACCCACACCTCCTCCACCACCATGCATTTTTCCATCCACAGCTAGCACAAGCACTGATCCCAAGGTGCTGTCCAACAAAACTTTACCAGGAGAAGAAGGGATGGGTGCACATTGCATTAATGCAGTCAAATGTTACACAGGGGTGCAGTGTGTTTTAACAGTAGAGATGCTTTATTGATGCTTCACTGCATGGAAAACATGTGTTTGCCTGCTCTGGATAAACATGTTTGCTCCATATCATGAGTTCTCATCATTCTGAATGAATGAAGGAATAAGTGAATGAATGAATGCCGAAATGAAGACAGAATACTAACAGTGCACAGAAAATTAACTTTCAGGAATCACCTTCAATACTGGGAATCACCTTCAATACTGGGAATCACCTTCAATATTGGGAACTTTGTGCAGAATGCTGCATTCTTTAGAGCCTCCTTTTCAGAATTACAAATCTGAGAGATCAAATAAAATGTGTTAGCATAGGAACACCATTCTTCATGTATCATAGGAGATCAGTAACATTAGTCTATCAGCCTGAGATAGAAGCAGTTTTTAATCTCTACCAAATCTCCCACCTGCAGAAATAATTAACATTTTTGAGCTTTATATCACAGATTGAATTCGTATGAATTCAAAGGGACTCTTCTCTGTATAATTTAATAATTTCCTTTTCTTTTTGACTACTTAATGTATAACAGTGTATGTATCCATTACCAAACTGAATTAATTATATATCCAATACCACTGAATTAAGTTAAATTTCCTTCTGCTTACTAAACCTGTTCACGCACACACATGTCAATGTCTTAAAGTACACTACATGAAATTTCACCTTCCCAAGATAATAATTTGTATATCTACAAAATATTTTAAGTACAAGCTTATGAAAGGGTAACAAATAAAACCCTGAAGCATATAGAAAATGCTTTAGAAAATAAAGACCACAAACACCCTTATACAGAGTCCAAAAAATCAAGACAATTCCCAGAACAGAAAGAGGCAGGAGAAAGAGCTGTAGAACAAAGTATGTTGAGTAAAGACCTCACCACCTTCTCCACAAAAAAGAGAGGAAAGGAGAGGACAGGTAAGGGGAGAAGAAGGGAGGGGAGGATATAGTTCATTTCGCAGGGACCTACAGTGATCATCTAGTCCAACTGCCTGATCACGTCAGGGCTGACCAAGAAGTGAATCCCATTATCAAGGGCATAACCAAATGCCAAATGTTTCCTTTTTTTAGGCACTGACAGACAAGGGGCATCCATCACCTCTCTAGGAAAGTTGTTCCAGTGTCCAGTCACTGAATTTTGGTCAGCTATAGAGTGATAAGATAGTTGGACCAGATGATCATTACAAGTCCCTGCCATCTGGAACAATTCTATGGTATGGCATGCTATTTTTTGTGTTCAAATAGAAGACAACCCTTCAATTTTCCTACAGAGAGAGTAAATACATTTATCTAAAACTCTGGAGTTCACATTCAGATTCCACAGTCTTCACACGAAGCTGAGCAATTTCAGCACTGTGTATCTGTTTTCAGAATAGATGTAACTAGAGAAGTACAATCTGTTTACTCTTCATGTCAGATCAGCCTAGTGTTTCTTAGCTTTGATATGCTCCCCTGCATAAAACTAACTACCAAACTTATTCTCAAGTCAAATGGTTACTCTTTCAGCTTTCCACTTCTGTCCAATGGCTCGTGGCAACTTCTACCCCCACCTTCAGCACATATTGCCAGTCAAAAGGAACACCCCCAAGCACCACTCCAATTGTCCATCTCATTAAAAACCACAAGCAGTCTCTTCTGAAGAGGAATTATTTTCCAGAAGCAAGCAACACAGAAGAACAGGATGTTCCTAGTGAATTTCTCCACCACTTAGACAAAGAAGTCGTGCATATTTGCATTTTCTAAAAACATGTGATTTACTTTAGGTTGAGGAAAAAGCAAAACATTCAAGAAATTCAATTTTATTTGACTAAAATATTTGATAATTAATACTTTGGGATTTTTTTTCTCATCTGTGTCCTTATTTGCAGTATCTCCTTGTTCACTAAATAGGTTACTAAATTAAATGGAAATTTCTCATAGATGCTCAACCTGCCAATTGTGCAGCACTGATTTTTCTCTACAATTACATTTCACAGAGAAAATGCTTTGTTTTACCATTTAATTTCTATTATAGTAGCAACGAGGAAATATTAATTACATATTCTCATTGCAACTATGAAATTTAAGCTCTTCCATTCTTTCACAGACAAATGCTCCCTTTTCCAGGTGGATAAAACATTTTTAAAGTATTTTACAAACTGTTAGTACTAGAATAAATGCCTCTGTAATGGTTTTTATAAAAGAAAAGCAAGTTTCACAGCCATTGTGCATCTTTCCTTGGGCACCGGGAAGTATGAGTCAGATAAAGAGGACAGAACAAAACACTAATTACTGAAGCAATCCTGAAACTAGGTGTTTGCTCAGAAAGGTGTAGCTTTCCAGCTAACTATACAATCTCTTCACCTGCTCTTTGTCTCACTATGCCATCTGTCAAACAGAGTAAAAAATTCCACTAAACAACAAGATGGTTTTTGTCATACCTGTGCAGTAACTGGCAACTTAAATCAAGACATTTCTGATTAGGACAAAAGTCCTACAGCAGTATGTGCTACATATATACAAATGCAAGGCATGATTATCTAATGATGAGGAATGAAAAACACTTAAAGATGTGTTTGTTGACAAAATAACAAGAATTTTGTCACATCTTTAGTGAGGGAAAGCAGGCAAAAGAGCAAAGTGAATTAGTTTCTGAATATAAATTTCCAAGATTTTTCTCTATTGTATTATTTGAAGGTCTGTTCCTGCTGGTCGTTCTCATATCAGCAATCCCACAGTTTCTTTTTAATGCCTCAGTTAATGAAAACAATTCCCCAAACTTGGTTTAACAAAGTAGGAAGCAAAGAAAGATCAGAAAAAAAACCACAAAGAGAAACAAAGACTGCAAACTACATGTAAGTGAATGGAACTAAGAAATTTAACCATATATATTATTCCTTGATATGAGAAACAAAAGATTCTTGTGTGGTATAGCTAAAGTACTATGTTTATGCCATCAGAACATATCTTACCACTAAAACAAAAAAGTTGCTGTCAAGATTGAAGGAGTTACAATAAAAGAGAATTATTTCCAGTTCTCCTGTTAAATCTTGAAGATCTTGCACTGAAATCTTGAAGTATTCCTTTAACCATATTTCTGCAATAAGTCACTGTTCTCACAGTCATATCTGACATCAAGGAGGGAGCTAAAAAAGAAGCTGAAACCGTGATACAACAGCAGCTTCTGTATGAGGTCAACTATGAATATACTCATGTGCATGGCTTTGAAGTTTCATAAAATTATGAAATAAGATATCATGTTTAACAGTGAATGTATTTTTAATAATTTTGTTCAGCTGATGATTGTACATATCCTAAACAGCTTTTGAAATGACAAAAAAAGTGGAATATTCTAATCTAGGAAGGACGTTCTACCTCCACCACCTTCAATTGCAAACCTTTTAGAGCTCCTATTCTAAAACACCTCTAAACAAACCCAGCAGCTGACAGAAGTTCTGATGGAAGCATATGAGTGCCACACACAATCCTCCTCTCCTTGTAACTGACATATTCACTGTAACACAAAAATTCAACCCATACCACCAAAGGACTTCAAACCATGTCTGCTTTGCTTTGACCTGAGTGGTCTCAGAGAGCCAGTTCTCAGTTCTCACAATTATAATCATAGATGCCTGTAAAATGGACATGGCCAGTCAGCTGCAAGTACCATGATAATTTTGCAATTTAGGAAAGAAGCTTGGAACACAAATAGAATTTCTCAGAGTCCTCTAGCAACTAATTTCTAAATTCAAACCAAAACATATTTAATGCGTGCCCCAGTACCTACTATTTATCTTGTCTCATTGACCCTTTTCCAGAAATGGCTGTTAAAAAAACTCCAAACAACTGCCATGAGCATCCAGAATGACAGTTTTCTTCCAATGTAACAATGACTTTGGCTATGTTATTGAAACTGTTCATGTTTCTGACAACCAGTAAATACAGAATCATTGCACTGACTCATTAACATCATTGTTAAGCAATTGCTTCACCATGCCTTCCCCTACATTCTAGAGCAGCACTTGCGTTATTTGGGACTACTTTAACATAAATAAATAGGCCCTGAAAAAAAACTACATTTGCCTGAGTTAGAAGTCATCTTTCTGCACACAGTGATGTAATTTTTGATCCATGCTAATAAATTATAATAAAGATATTTTTGTCACCTGTTAATGTACCAGCAACACTCAGGAGTTTGGTAGCTATTTTGCCCTTTAGCACATGTACAAAATACGAGCTGGTTCAGAAGAAATAGTCACTAAGCACATCTGACATTACCTGTCTGTCACAAACATCTAATCAACTCCATTCTGATACTATTTCATTATCCCCAGAAATGTTTCAAAACAAGCATTTCAACATTAACAGACTGCACATGTGAAACATGACATTGTTCAGAATACTTAATCTTCTTTCTCTAAATGGTTTCAGAGTATTCCCACAAATTCCCATTACATCATTCAGGCTACTTATTAAATTCTTATTTTTGCTACTTGTGTGTGTGATGTTTTGTGTTTGCTGGGGGGTTTCTGTTTGGTCTTTTTAATAAAAGCAATTCTAATTGATGCAAGCAAATAAAACAGGACCATCTGAGTTGAAACACTTATCATTACATGTGGAAGTTAGGGACCACCAATATAGAGACACATAAAAGTAATCCAAAGTCTTTAACACATTCTTTTATCACGCAGCTGCATAAAGGATGCCAAAATTAGAAGTGAGTAGAGTGTTTGCCAGTTGATTATTCGTAGCTGAACACAAGCATCTGAGCTTACAGATTTAGGAAATAAGCTTTTTATACAATTTTTTTTTATTGTTTTAAGTAAAAGATTATATGATGCACATTGAATATTTTGTTTCACTGCAAGTGTTTTCAACTAGCATAAAATAAACAAAATGGAATAACTGTATTTAGGTGCTCTTAATTGTATATTAAAATAAAACTTTTTTAGTTATGAACTTCTGTGATGAAGTAATAGACATAATCCATTGTTGCTGACTAGGTCTCTGGGTTTTTAAATGGATGATTAAGTATGTAAGACCAAAACAAGCTGAACAAAAGAGTGTATTTGCTTAATAGGATCACATTTTTGCTTTTATAGTATACAAGCACATAGGTACTTGTTTCTCCCAAGTGTTGTTTCTTCTGCTTAAAATACAATATATCATTGCTTTTTGCCATGCCAAGTAAAGACTGTACTAACAGTAGCTTTGAGGATAGTTTAAAACTTGCAGATACAGATATGCTTTCTGGCTTCTCCAGATGTAGCTCAGTGCAAAGAATGCAGCACGTGGAAACAACTGTCTTCCAACTACAGGCACACTGTGGTAACTACTAACATTTGTTTCTGCACTGAAGGGAAGATGAGAACTGTGTGTCAAACACCAACAAAGAGCATGCCAAGACATAGCCTATCCTCACCTGGAAAAGTTCATATGGAATATAATCCCTGTTTAAAGTTTTTGTTTTATAAAACATGTTCCTGGCAGAGGTAGTCAGGGGCATACTTCCCTTTCACTGTCCTCTGCATCCCACCCACACGCTTCTCCAAGGCTGGATGCTGTACCCACAAAACAGAGTCAATGTACATCAAATCTGATGTGAAAAGGAGTGTGTAAAGCTCTGGAAGTTCATTAGTATTTCTGGAGTTCTGTTCCTACATCTGAAGCAGTCGTCACATATTTGCTATTAACATAAATTTATTCAAATATGAGGAAGCTGTTACAGCAATTCTCTATCTGTAGTTCTTGAAACATGTTGTGATGATTAAAAATCCCACACGCATTGAGAAAAATTTGTAGTGCATAAATTTGTTGCAATACCCTCATACCCTATGCTCATTTGAAGCGCCCAAAGCACACTATGTTAAATTACACACTCTTGACTCTGTACTGGGTATTTTCTATGGACTATTGCATCCTGCCACAAACTACACCGGTCAGAAGTTCGCTAACTTAAAAAGCTCACTTTCATGGCATTTGTACTTCAGTTGCCTACACAGATTGTCCAGTGAAGACTGGATTTTGAGTATTATTGAATATTATTAAACATTGGATACTTTGTATGTGTATGCACACATTCCACTCCTGCTTGATGTGTTGCCCAAAGGAAAAAGTAGTCCAAGTATAATTTTTTTGCTGTCTGAAATAGTTTCCTTCTCACCTTATTACATCAAAGTATCATAAAGTTACTGCTCTAAATACCTCTACATATATGATATGCCTATTGACATCTTCAAAGGACAGTTTTTTTTCTTAACCAGAGGAATATCAGCTTACAAGAGGATGAAGACTCTGTAGAAAAGATCCAGTGATAAAACACTTTTTCCCAGACTGAAGGATGAAAGGTTCCTGAATGTCAACAAAACCCGCAGCAAGGAGGAAACTCTGTGTCCTCTTCCAGTAAAAAACATTCTTTTAATTTCATGCCTTTATGACCATTCCAGGTTCTCAGATCATCGGTATTAATCAATCAATTATTGATCAGTTGTCAGACTGTGACATGACATAATTTTAAATTTTGCAAATATAGGAAATTCTGAGCTGATACAATTCACACTTAGGTAATAGACAATTCCTTAGACAATGTCCTCTGATTAGAGCACAGCAGTACTAATAGTCAGGTACAGAGTCCTCTCCTGTCTCCAGTGTTTATCAAAACTAGTTTTTTTCTCCCACATAGCCTTGTTAAGTCTATGGTAAGACTGATTTTTTTATCTTCCATTATTTTTTCCATTTTTTTAAACATATTGAAGGTAATTTATTTATTGACTTATTTTTAAATTAATGGCTGCAGCAAGCAGTCCCATCCAATTGCCTTTATTAGGGGCAAACCACTGGCTTGTATTTTCAACCTGTTTCTTGTTTGCTGCATTTGATGACCACGTTTGCCTGCTAGTGGAAGAGAGACAAGAGTGCCAAGTTCATATCCTGCATATATCCTGTGATTTACCTTACACTTGTTCAGTTATCCATTCTCTAGCCTGTAGATCCCAAACATACACCACTCCTCTCAGGGAAGTTGTGCCCTACCCTGATAATTATTTCAGCTTTCTGTACTTTCTTGATCACTGCTATACTTTTGGAACACTGCATAATTCTGGGGTCAGAGGGATGAGTCTCTCAAAAACCTGAAATGTGGCCTCTTCAAAAATATTTGACATCTTTTTCTTGATCAGCTACAAGGAAGTAGGCCTATCTTCTATAAACCATTATCTTTGACAGCAAATATTCTTCTTCCTAGGATCTTCCTTGGTGATCTTCCTTGGTTTATAGAATCAAATTATAAGTCATGTTGGAAAGGAATTAGGTGGTCATCTACTCCAATCCACAGAAAGCAGAGTCAACTCTGAATTCAGATCAGGTTGCTCAGGGCTTTGTCAGGCAGGACTTGAAAAATCTCAAGGACAGAGATTCCACAGCCTTGCTAGGCAGCCTCTCTCAGTGCTTAATTATCCTCACAGTGAATGGATATTTCTCCTTAAGACTGAACCTCTCATATCTTGATTTATGTACACGGTGTCTCATCTTCTGGCCAAGCACCTCAGTGAAGAGCCCAGCTCTAGTCACTTGATTGCCTCCTTATCTGTAATGGAAGGCTGCCATTAGGTTATCCTCCCCTTGAAACATCTCCTCCAGGCTGAACAAGCTCCGTTCCCTCAGCTTCGCAAAGGATGTACGCTTCAGTTTCCAACTGTTTTGGTCACCCTCCATTGAATATATTCCAGTCATTCCATGTCTGTCTTGAACTGGGCTGGCAGAAAGAGGGGAGGCAGTGTTGAAATCTCAACACAGTATTCCAGGTGGGTTCCGATAAGTGCTGACAAAAAGGGGAATGGAACACTTCCATCAGTGTACTGTCTAACACAGTTCAGGACGCTATCAGCTTTCACTGCAGCCAGGGGACACTGCAAGACACTACATTTGTCTACTGAACTTTAAACAAAGTTCATCCCTGGTCCAACTCTGATGACACGTGTGGCGCAGTTCCATGAGAAGCTTCTCTCTTTCTTATGTCTTTGTAACACTATCCTGAACTTGACTTCCTAGGTGCCACCACAAAATCAATTGCTACTGCAAAAAAATGAATTAAAATTTTTCCTTACTTTATAGCTTAACAACTTTTAAATACAGCATGTAAACATATAAGACACTATCTCAGTTCAACTTCCACAACCACATCTGAAGTACTGGAGAATGGCTCAACTTGAACCTTAAGAAGAGAGGGAGAACTTGCAGGCATTAAAAAACCCCCTCCCTCACCACAAGAGCAATCCTACTTGTTTTCCCTGCAGTGATGGGGAAGTAATTCTACTGTTCACGAGACTGAGAAAAATGAGATTGTAGAAATTTGATTCTGGCTCTGACAGGTATTTGACTGGGGAGATTATAGGCTCTAAAATGTTTGGAATAGAGATTGTACTTCAGCATTGCCTATGTTTAGGGAATATGTTTGCCAGACAGTAAATATTGCAGAAGAAGAAAATCATAGCTAAATAAAATAATAATTTAAATAGCAGAGGTGCTTGTCTGAAATTTTTTGTCAAAAATGCAATTACTCACTGTAGTCTGACACGTTAGAGGCTAAGTTCTTTTGCTTGAACTGTTCTTGACAGATTTTAGTGTTAATTGGTTTGGGGAAGATGCCAGGCAATCTAAGACATTTGCTGGAAAACAAATGTGAAGGAAATATGGCTCAGGGTGCAGAGTCTCACAATTCACAACTGCAGACAACAAGCACCATTCTCTACAGAGAATGATGGAGCGAGACAAAGAAAAAATTAATTTTAAGAAGTGGCAAGTAACAAGCAACTGTGCCACAAGATTTACATGCTGTACATTAAGCAGCAATAAAACATTAATTTCACTATAGTAAAAATGCTGACTATAAACTCCAGCAAGGTCTCAGCAAAAGTACAAAGCAGTTGTAGTCAGCAGGATCTTTTCTGTACACTTTTTTTGGCTAGCAAAAAGAAAATACTCAGGAAGGTAAAAGTAATGGAAACTGTATTGTAAAGAAGTCCCTCAAAGAGACTGCAACAAAGGTTGTCTCATGCCACATCCTAACTCAAAGCACTCATCCCACCTGCTCATTCCTCATGCCACAGCTGCAAATGCTAAGCTAGAACAACTGAACTACAGACCACCCGCTTTTATTTTGGGATCTAGCAATGTTATTGTACCTCAGTACAATTAACAGACCAACAGGGCCACTATTTCCAAAGGAAGGTCCCTTCCAAAATAGGAAGGGACCTTTGAACTGCATTAGCATGCAACACTTCTTTTATTGGTTGTGAAGCAAGTGGATTTCTCAGGGCATATTCAACCAACAGATCTGCAATTTCAGGAGAAATTCTCAAACAAGACAACCATGTCTTACACTTCACAGGACTTCACATCGCAACGTGGATTGGAGTGGGGGGATCTTTGAATCACAGAGTAGTCTGGATGCCCAGTTCTGGTTCATTTTCATTAACAGAGTGTGCATTTGTCTACTTAATAGTCTCTCAAACTGATGAAAAGTTGAAAAAACATCTTTGGGTAAAGCTGCAGAGACATGGAGGTTAGCCAAGCAGATTTGTCCATCTGGATGCAGACCATCTTCCCAGATCCATTAAGGAAACATGAGCACATGCAGTCTGCTGCCTATTCTTTGTGTAACAGAATTTTAGTTCTGCATAGTCTCCACTTGCTCTTCTGTCTGCTTCTAAAAGCCAGCAAGACTGCACTTTTCCTTCAAAATGAATGGGTAAAATACTTCAGTATTTTACCAAAGTACCAAAAAAGAGGAAGGAGTGGAGGAGAATGAGAGTCTTCATGTAGTACTTTTGAGTAACAGCTAAACTAACTCTATTTCTCCAATGAGTAATCAATAAATCAACATAAAGAGAGCTCTGGACAAAAAGAGAAAGAAATCTCCTTTGTGCTGAGTGCAGGAGCAGTGAAACACAGACATAACCAACTGCAAAATACCATCCTTCTCTTTCAGAAGAACAAATAGGCTACACCGACTATCAGTCTCTCTACCATTTACAAAGAAACCCCAGCTATTTATCCAAACACAAAGGCTCAGAGGCAACCCAATGTTTAGCAGATAAAGGAAACAGAGATAACAGAAAAGGAACAAGAATTTTGTAACAGCAGAGAGTGCAAACAAAAGTGAAAGGCCTTATTTCTCTTAAGAACAATTGAGGATCCAATGAAAAAACCCAATGAAATTCTTCCATATATCTATTTTTTTAATTAATAGATCTTCCAGTAAAAGTAGCTTATAGTAAACATTTGCTGAATTAATTATCTGTGCATATAATTCCTACATTTCTCTGAAAGCTAAAATTTATCATTAAAAATTTTCTAATTTTTTATGCTTTGAAGTTATTTCCATCTTTAAAATCAGTGTAATTTTTAAACTATTAAATTAAAACTTAATTTAAAAAAATTGCAGGTGGAGAATTTTGCACAGAACCACTGACATCATGCCACCTGTATTTAAAAAAAAGTTTATTTATGAAACTGTAGTGATGGCTTTCTAAAACCTGGTACAGGTCATACTTCTGTAATTTATTCTTTATATAGTACCAATTAAGCATTACTACTTGCCATTATAATGAAATGGTATCTAAGCATTGTAAGAGGATCATCTTTATCACAGAAAAAAAGTTTTACATACAGCTTACTTCATGAGACTGCTACTAATGAGCTATTATGAACTACTGCAAATTCATTAATGCTATTAATTCCCCCTGCCCCTCAACACTGCAGCAGAGATACACCTGACCTTTCCTTCCAGGACCATGTCCTCAGAAAAGCCATCTTCCATTTAACAGGGAACTAAATGCCTGAGGCCAAATCAAGAAAATACCAGCTTGCTCAACGTGCTCTTCCATAAAAAAATCTCCACAATCACCCATTTCAGGCTGGTCTGCAGGAATTGGTCTGAAATGGTGAGCAAGCTTACCTGTGAGATACAATTATTAAATATAATGGTTATTTAGTGCTACATTTTCTTTAGAAGAATATTTCCAGGTAACAGTATCAAGCCCAACAAATTATGTCTTCTAGTGGAGATGTAAACAGGATCTATTCTGTTCTTGATTTTTCAGAAGAGAGACTAGAACACACAGAGATCTGTTTCATTATTTTCCCTTTTCTGGATGCAGTTGCTACACAGCTGCTACAGAAGCTTGTAAAAAAATTAGCAAGTCTCATATACTTGAAGACATATACACATATTATATTGTGACAGGATTTAACTCTGTGCCCTGACACATGAGGTTGAACAACTGGGCTGGCCCATGTGTTGCCATCTTGCAAATGTTTCACAAAACCATGCTACAAAACCAGAGAGCAGCATTTCTAGAGTTATGTGGAGACAGCTGCTTCAGACAGGTCTCTCTGATCAGGTTGGGAATTCAGTCTATTACACATGACATTGTTAATGCTCTGGTTTACATGCAAATTATGAAAATCCAGTTGTTCTTTCACCTGCATGAGAAAACCTCTGAACTAGAGAGGCACAAGCCTGAAAGAAACTAGTCTGTCTCTGAAGGGCAGGTGGGCAGCAATTGTTTCATTTCCTATACACTGAGACTGCAAACCAAGAGAAAATCACCCCCCACACACCTTCAGCAAAGTGATCTAATACCTTTCAGGGCTTTTTAAGAAGCCATTGTAAAAAATACAGCACCATATTTGAGGCTGCTATAAGAAACCTGACAAAACAATGATTAATACAACCAGCAGCCTAGAGACAAAAGCTGTGTCCATTTTAAAGAAATATTCATTGAACATATTGTAAAACCAAATTTTTCAGCAAGCGAAATCTGATTATGATACTAAAATTCCCTGAAATCCCCTAAATTAGGAGAAATACAAACCAAATAATTCATACCACTGACAAACACAATTTTACAAACCAAAGATTTTACACTCTCAATTCAATGTAGGTTTTTTCTTTTTTATCTTTTTTTTTTTTTTAATGTCAATTTTTTGTGGTCACTTATTTTCAAAGTAGAAATATCATACTTAAATTTTGTGACCTTCTCCTGCCCCCAGCACAAGAATCCTCTTAGTATTTATAGGCTTCCACAGTAGAAATATGAAATCAATGCTTCTATCCAAGATTCAGTCCAGATATGCTTTTTCTCAGCCAGCTAGTCTAGTCTGCCAAGGCTAAGCAATTTCTGTCAGCCTTGGTTTTCACTAAGGAAAGCGTTTATTGCACGTGCCCTTAGTCAGTGCTGTTCTCCACAATTAGGGTTGACTGCCACAGGGGGACAGGCATGCTTTACATGTCAGTGGTGTATCCACCCTTCTAAAAAGTCAGTATTTGAAGCAACAGAACACCAGTAAAATGTTGTCAGAAATTGTTACCATGCACACTCCATCCCAAAAAGGAGTAAGAATTTTTTAGCAGCCTGGGTATGGTAACAGCAGACTCTCTCCCAGTTAGCATCCATGAAGCTCAAGGAGATATTTGATGTCTGAGGCAGAACAGCTCCTAGCATGTCCCTTGTGTAGGGCAAATAGATGCTTTGCCTAGAATTGGTTTTGATTGTAGTTTTTTTCATTGTTGTTTTGGGGTGTTGGGGGGGGGGGGGGTTGAGTTTTATAGTTTTGGGTGTTTTTTTGGGGAGGACAGTGGTTGAGTTGTTTTATTTTGGTTTTGAACTTCTAAGTTGTTCAAGTAGGGACCTAACAGAACTGTTGTAACTACTTCACTTGAATAGGTCCATGGATTTAGATTCTGTTATTTAGCATATGGCCATGTCTGCATAAATCCCTTGTGCCTTCTCCCAGATTTTCTGTCTTGCATATAGGCTCCATAATTGATCAGAGGGGAATTCAAGAGCAAAATAAGTTCCAAACAACTACCTCACAAGAAATACTACTGTAATGGGACTATTGTATAGGATATATTCTTGACTGGGCTCTAAAGTTTATTCAACACAAGGCAAGTACATTATTTAAAAAACCACGCTGATACATCACATGTTCAGCATTTCTGTAACTGAGATACTCTACCCAGGTAAGAACCAAAGTTCAAAGCCCCATTGAAGCCAGGCTCAATGGCTCTAATTAGTCTGTATGAAATAAGTCAGCAGTGCTGTATAGCATGAAAGCTACACTGCTTTAGGTAACATACATCATTCATAGAAACTGCCATGCCTTTCCATTCAAAGGTATCACATCATTTTTTAATTTAAGGATTTTGTAGAGGTATAAATTATATTTCATCAATTATTTCAAAACAGCCAAATGGAGGAATTAGAATAAAAGGATTCTTAGCATTTGTTGTTTATTTTGGATAGCAAAAGGCAAAGATAATTGCTTGTGGTTCTTTTTTTTCTTGAATACCAACTGTGTTTCAGGCAATTTACAAACATTAGGATTGTTTTAAAATGAAATGACCTAACATTTGCCAGATTTCCACTGCCAGAAAAAACAATTATATGCAAAAAAGGTTTGAGAGATTATTATTAATGCCTGTAACAGTCACCACATTAAAAGAGTCCAAACACAGCTCAATGTTTTGTAACACAGCATTAAAGAACAAATGGAAAAAAATAATACTACAAAGTAACAAAGACACTATTACAGCTTTCTGATTCTGAAAACACATCATCTACTCAGAGCTTCATAACACTACTTAGCAAAACAGGTATTCCATAAGAGAGGTAAAACACTAACACTGAACAAAGAAATACTGATGAGTATACATAAACTGTGAGAACAGCTCAACTCCCACAGCCACCTGGTACCTCCAAGCTCAGCAGCCAAGAGTCCAGCACATTAATAAAATCTTCAGATCCAGAAAACTGCAATAGCAAGGCAGTATCTGTGCAATATACAGTCACTGTTCAGTCCCCCAGACCATGAAAAGTAAAGAATATAAAGCATGGAAGAATCACAAGCAAGAGCAAGAATTAAGGATGTTAATACTTTGTCACAAACATGTAATTGTCATAGAGAGATAGGATTGATTTTAAGTAGTATTTCACATAAAACTCTTTCCCAATTAATGAGGCCAAAGATGTTATTTTCTGCACAAAGCAAGGCTAAGAATTACATTTGTGGCATCTCTAAAATCCAAAATTATTTTATTTTTCTCCCCACTGTGATGTATCTAGATTTACATCTTACACCTTTAGCAAAAGTAAACAAATTTTAAAAATCAGTTTAATTAAATTAAACTAGATTAATTAAATTCAAAAGTGAATGGAGTCAAGCATATCAAAAGTCTGGCTGCACAGAATGTTTTCCACCGTATTTGGAACTCATTTTACACAT
Organism: Vidua macroura; assembly: GCF_024509145.1. Classification (NCBI taxonomy): domain Eukaryota; kingdom Metazoa; phylum Chordata; class Aves; order Passeriformes; family Viduidae; genus Vidua; species Vidua macroura. Next base: position 81,523,726 of record NC_071571.1, on the reverse strand, counting down.
CAAATGATAAGCATCAACACAGAGTAAGACATTTTTCTCATCTTCAGCTTTTGCTCAGTATCAGTCAGTGCAGAGAGTCAGACATTTACTTAAGGAGAAGTTTCTTCATTCTGTATTAAACACAGCTCCATATTTTCCTGTCCAAGGACATTGGTGTCCACCACACCTCCTCTCCCTCAGGTAAAATAATGCTATGCCATCTGTACAGACTGGGACCCTGAAGTTAGTCAAGTTTAGTTGCAATAAATGAACAACAGTCTAGAGGCTCTTCTCTATCAGTGGGAGCAAGCACAATTGTCAAAGCCTGGAGTCAGTAACTTTCTAAACTAAGTTCTGTAACACACAATTTTCTGAAGGGAAAAAAAAAAGAAATAAAGCACTTGTTTAAGCACTTAATTGGGTAATGATTTGTTTTAACCTAAACTATAAAGTTTCTCAACTACTGGAAATTAAAAAGCATTTAATTTTACTTTCTGAGTAAAAATTTGACTTGTTTTCTAACCCTGTGAGAAGGCAAGCCTTTGTCACTGTTAAAATGTGTAGGAAATATAACGCTATATCAGTAACTGTGGGTTATAAAGCATAAGTCAATTTTGTTTCAATGCCATATGCATGTTAAATGTTTTTTTCTATTGACAGCCATATTTTATAATTATTTGATGGTCATGTTTGATAGTTATTTTTCTACTTATTGCAAGACTAGCCTGCAAAACGTGTACGCATTTTACATCTTACATCGCTACGTAAGCATTTCAGGAGAAAAATTGTGCTCACAAAGCAACACAAGACTACCTTATTCTTTTACTAGTATCCTAGTCACTGGTTTGGATCTTCATTATGAAATTCAAGTTATCTTAACTCTGTGGTGAGAGTCCTCTCAGCATAAGAACATCTGGCAGGAAGCCAGCTTAACAGTAAACTTCTCTATTCAAATAAAACAATGATACATTAACTTAACAATGGTTCTTCTTTGTCTCTCCTCACCCTCCTCTAGGATCTAAATTAAATAATACAATGCTTCTTTCAGAATCCTGGTGAATAATAAATAGTAATCCTGATAGAGAAAATTTCTTTGGTGTTGTAGGAAATCATGTTTTAATAGAATTTAAATAAAATATGTTAATTTGTGGCAAAAAAATTAGAAATACCTAAAAAAATTATGAAAGCCAGTGAGCCTGAGACTTCATAAGGTTGCCAGCATGCTAATTATTCATTTATGTTATAATCTTTATGTCTTCATAATAAATGCAGAATTGGATGGATTATCCATAGCATCTTTCAGACAACTGAATTTGTTCACCATGAGCAGGATGTACTTCCAATAGAATGAGTTAAAAAGATCTCTCTCCTACTTGAGAATATTTTCAGCCCACATCCCTGCAGCTAAAAGAACAGATGACTAGACGCAGACTAATAAATTATCAGTTTACTGCTGGTGAAAATACATTTAACACTTTTAGGAATTGAATTTCAAGTTAATTTCATTACAGCAAATCAAAATCAATTCATGTAAACAACACACATTTTTTTCCACTGTCTATGTGCTTCAGTAAAGTCTACTCCTCCAGACTGATGTATGATGCCAAACATTTTTCAGCCTAGGTACAGTATGGCTTACACAGGCATCCCACTGAATGAACTTTTCTAACACTATTGCTGTGTTACAGTCTCCAGTCTCTCAGACTTCTTCCCTACACCAGCAAGCAGATCCACAGTACACACTTCAGCAGCTTTGGGGGAACAGTGTGCACACCACACCTTTTACCTCACAACTGCATTTATTAGGAAGATGTAAAGATTACAAGGTAAATGAATAATCCGCATGCTGGCTCAGATAGAACCATGGCCTTGTTGTGACCCCTGTACAGACCTAGGGAACTTCTGCTACCATGCATCCAATACTATAAACAACAAACTTCATCTTGCGTTGGCAGAACAAAGCATCTTCACACCAATGAGAGAAACTTGTGAGAGCCCAAGTTAAAGAATAACTGAGAAATCCCCAAATTTAGAAATACTTCCCAGAGCCTAAGACAAATGACAGAAAAGGATTCTTCATGCATGAAGAGTAGGTTGTTTTACAGAGATGTTATTGAAAGGAGGAACAAGTCAAACCACTGATTTCTTTTTCCTATTAATTCACCAGACTCATGGCAAGGGGTAGAAAAATCAAAGCAAGAAATTAACAGTTACACAATGATTAGACCAGTGGTGGTTGTGAAATACATGAGTGTTTATAATTTCTTTCCAGACTTAACTTTTCAAGTACTATTCAAACAAAAAGAATGGAGTCCTGAAAACCCCACAAGCAATCCACAGCTTTTTCTTCCCAAACAGTTGAGGAAGATGAAGCAAAAGTTCTGCCTTTCTTTTCATTTAAAACAAAACCAAGAGCAACTTTTGTTACTGCTTTGACCTGATACCTATGGCAAAAGGGTCTCCTGCAGGAAGACACAAACCAATAAAGCCCCCTCCCTCCTCACACCCCACTTACACCCACCAGGCAGCACCACTGACACAAGCAGCACTCCAGGACCAATGCACTGAAGAAGCATAACAACATCTTGGTGATTGAGTTTCTCTGTGTGTGTTTTTCTGCTTTCATTTGGGTTTCTAAGTGTTTTTCCAGTACTTAACTGCTCACAGATGGGATATTTGCAGAAAACATATGCAACACCCCACTGAGACCCCATAAGACTGCCATAATCTTTAGTTACGTCAGGAGAAATGCATGCAATGGTTCACTGGTGAGCAGATGCCAGTTGCTATGTAGGGAACGTTGCTCCATTATCGCGGTGTTCCTGGAGCAAAACTTACTGGTGAATAAGGTGGGTTTGCTTTTAGCTGCCTTCACTCACTCACACTCTTGCTTTCATACCCAAATATTTACCAGCACCAAAACTCACTGGTCTGAACAGCCTGCCCAGTGGTGAGGTTGCAGGGTCAGAGTGCCACTGGCATCCGTCCATGGCCTCGCAGGATGATCTGGGTGCCAAGGTGCTTGCAGGATGAGTCCTCTTCCTGTTGGGATGACAGCCTAGGCAGCTATGTGTGGCTTCTTCCAGCCTTCAGGAGCTGCCAGTGATCAGGCTTTCCATGCTGAGAGCCACCAGGGCCTAATCATTGCCCCTTAACCCAGGGCTCAGGAAAAGCTGCATTTAGACTTGTCACTTCCTATAGCCCCTTTCCTGCAATTTATTCCTCCTGGTGCTTTCATACCCATACATTCCTAACCAGATAATCTTTAATAAGGCTGCTGGAATCCTCTGCATATGCAATAGGAGGGATCAAACCCCACTGATCTTTCCAGCTGCATCTCAGACCATGGCTAGTACAGGAGACTATAGGAAGATATTTTCAGGAAAACAAAATCCATTCTGAGTGAGCATGCAAAAAAGAGCCGATCACAGAATTTTCTTCCTAATCCCTTTGTACTTCACAGACACCCTAAAGTATAAGGTCATATTTTCTGTCTTAATCCCAATCCCATATAAGGAAACAATTTTTTTGTACTTACAGTTGTTTAAGGCCTGGTAATCTTTTTACTCTCCAAATCTAATTTTTTTTTTTCACAGAAGTTTATAGCCAGTTACTTAATCCTCATATAAATAAGTTAATCAGCCTTTTCTTATATGAGATGGGATTTAACGTTGTAAGGTCCATTATTTTTTTCCAGAAAGATATCAGCCAGGCATAAGAGCAGAGAGACTTCTCCAGTCCCATGCACACAAATCTGACTCCCACTGTATTCACTGCTTGCAGCCTACTTATTGCACATTAGGGAGTAGAGGCCCAAATGCAGGACAGTGCATTACACTGGAAGAAGCAGCAGCTTTATATTGAAAATTTTATCACCATCTGCAAATTTAGCTATGTATGTATTTTGGCTTACTTGATTCTTTTCCAAGCATTCCTTGATATAATTCAGAATCAGCCTTCCAGCTGAACTGGTTTCTTGTGCAGCTATAACTGATGCATTTATTCATTAGCTTTGGTAAAGCCCTAGGCACAGTGACAGCATGAATAATATACAAAGTAAAGCCCAACATGCTCTAGAAACACCATAGTTTATTACAGAAAGCAAATAAAATGGGGATGAGGAAGTTGGGTGTCTTCCCCCTTTCTCTTTTTAATAAATATGTACAATCTACAATCTCGACAGGCAGGATAAGCAAGTTCCTTACTTTTCCCTAGATGTGTGTATATTGGAACATGAATGAGCTGAAATACATATGGCATGTTCTATTTAAACACTCCCATAAAACTGCATAGACTTCTATTAACTTAAATTTAGAGAAATAAACTACTTGCATTTTAGTTCTAAAGTTTATTCATTCTCTGTGATCTCCAATAATTTTGCTCATAACTCATACAGAGGAAAGGAGGTCACACAAACCTTGTCAAAATATAATTGGAAGCAATAGTCTGAATTCATTAGTCCTATAAAATTTTAATTTAATCCTCCAATACAACACAAGACTCCAATACAAGATAAGAATATATGTATTCTTATCAAGCTGAAACACCTCTAAAACTTTCAGCCAAATATCTTTCATGCATAGTGGGGCTTATCCTCTACACTAAATAAGTTTAGAGGTAGCAGGGGCTTTGGGGTAGAAAGAGAGCTTTCTAGTGTGCTAAGATTTAACTTTCATTTAAGGGAGAGGAAAAAGGTTGCCAGACTGTTTCATCTTCTCACTAATGCCTCAATAAAATTAAAGATATATTTAATATAAAGACTAATGTCTTAATAAAATTAAAATAGGCACAATCCTTTACTGAAAGCTAAAACCATATATAAAAGGTTCTGTAAAGCTATAAAGAAACACAGAGCATTCTTTCATTTTTTTTTTTTTTAATTAGTAAAGAGAAAGAAAACATTTTTACACAGATCATGTAATATACCAAATAATTCACAGAACTTCCTACTTGCCTTAAGACTTACATTCATTGTAAAATTACTCTTAAATAAATATTACACCATCATTTTTGCTATTTATATTGTGGTGTTCCTTTAGTCAGCACTGTGTAAAATTCAATTTAAGAATTGCACAGCAGGGTTAAGTACTTAGCAAGAGAATTAAGAATCTTGATGACCTCCATACCACAGTGTTTCACAGGTTCCCACTGGACACCAAAATCACTGACAAATAAGCATTATATTTTTCTGAAGTTCACAATGGGAACAGAATAAAATCAATGCACATAATAAGTGATGAAGCTGGTTATTGAACAAGCTATTTCAAGTAATATTTTAGTATTTTTATGCTAGTTTTTATATATCTGAGCATTGTATAGTCATTTCAATATGCAGTTTTTTCCTCCATAATGTATTATGCAGGGTTTTTTTTTTTTATTTTTAAAAAACATATGCAGAGCAAATAGCAACACCCATGATTAAACTGAATTGCCTGAGATCATTAGGCAGGATATACACAGTCACTCCTTCATTAGCTCTCTCTTTGAGTAAATAACAATGGAAGCTATTTACAGATGCTAAATATCAGCAGCAGACACGCTTTACTTACTAAAAAGTGGCACCATAAAAATAACTGTACAATTGCAAACAGAAGAAAGAAGGAAAGACAAAACATTTAAAAAAAAACGGAAAGAATGCAGTAAAGAAAAAAATAAAAAGACCCCAACACAACAACAAAACCCCACACCAAGCTACTAAAACATCCAGTAGGAACAAAATTAAATATGTAATTTTACCATAGATCAAAAAGCTGGTTCCTTACTTAGTCTTATAACATCTTGTCTGAGCTAATCCAGTGCTCAGACATTTAGTAATGACCTATCAGGCATTACTATCCTATCCTGAAGATCCTTATGATCCGTATTTCTTCCAGGATTGTAGAATGGAAAAATCCTCAAAGCAAATGGGTCTATGCAGTTTGCTGCCATGACAGCTATGCCCAGCCACAGGGGCTCTCCCTGCCAGGGCACACTTGAACAAAAGTTACTCACAGTCCTCCTCTTATATTCCTGTCTCCCACCCATCACTTAGCTTTTTTTAACCAAGGAAGTATCTTCCCCCCTAGTCAAACCTGATGCTTTCTTAATGTAAAAATCATTCAGGTTTTTCTGGGGACCTCCTGAGAGGGGAAAAGTTCAGGGAGCTGTATGTCAAAACCTCTGTATGTCACTCAGAGCTACATAGTCAGAGCAGGCACTTTCATTCAACTCCACGTGTTTTCCTCACTGCTTTCATCCCCCACACACAAACAGCTAGGCAAATGCTCCTGGATTCACTGTAGGTAGAAGCATGCTCACAGCAGATTACATGAGGAGGTGCCAGAATTGCAACGATACATACAGAAACCACTTCCACCATCACCAACAACCTGGGATCCCCCAGCAAGCAAAATGTTTCCATCTCATACCTTCCACTGCCTGCAGTGGAACAGGACATAGAACTAGGAAGCTGGAGACAGAAGCCAGAGAATGTCCAAAACCTGGCAGTAATCTAGTACAACAGATGGGTGATTTATAGATAAGACCACCAGCTCAGAGAAAAACTCATTTCATCAAGTCCTGAAGAGAGCCCATACCACTGGAACCTAATGCAAGAGGATGACAACTGGCACATTCTTTTCAGCTACAGCACAGTATTATTTCCATAGAATGGTTTAGGTTGGAAGGAATGTTAAAGACTATCTAGTTCCAGCCTCCCCGCCATGGGCAGAGATACCTTCCAATAGACTAGGCTGCTCAGAGCTCCATCTAACCTGGCCTTGAAGGCTTCCAGGGATGGAACATCCACAGTTTCTTTCAGCAATCTGTTCCAGTGCCTCACCACCCTCATTGTAAAGGATTTCTTCCTACATTCTTTCAATTTAAAGACATAATCCCTTGTCCTGTCACTACAGGACCTTAGAAAAAGTCCCCCTCCAGCTTTCTTGTAGGTCTTCATTACTGTGGAATGCTGTGATAGAATCTGTCTAGAGCCTTCTCTTCCCCAGGCAGAACAATCCCAATTCTCTCAGCCTGTCTTCATAGGAGAGGTACTCCATCCCTCTGGTCACCTTTGTGGTCCTTCTCTGGACTTGTTCCAATGGGTCAGTGTCCTTCTTATGTTGGGAACCCCAGAGCTGGATGCAGCGCTGCAGGTGGGGTCTCAGCAGAGCAAAGCAGAGGAGCAGAATCCCCTCCCCTTCTCTACTGGCCACGCTGCTTTGGATGCAGCCCAGGACACATTCGGCCTTCTGGGCTGTGACTGCACATTGCTGTCTCATGTCAGATAATGACTCATGTCATTGCTGGCTCTTGTCATCCCCAGGTCTTTCTCCACAGGGCTTTTCTCAAACCATTCTCCACCCAGCCCATATTTGTGCTTGGGATTGCCCTGACACAGGTGAATTTTGCTTGCAATACTTAAAAATACAAAGACTCTTGTTTACACCAACTATATACATCCTCCAACACAACCTGAAAAACCATATTACTAATATGAAGACACCTTTCACACTCAAAGTGAAATACACCTCAGCCAACAGGCTCAGCAGAGAGCTGGTACTTCACATCAGCCCTTGTAAAGCCTTAAAAATATTAGAAAGTTAGGATCCATACGATCCATGCACTTTCTGCTGAACATATGAAAAGGACATATTTCACAGCTACAGCAGAAACCCAAGCTCCTCACATCAGCAAAAAAACCCAGCAAAACACAGAAGCACAGAGCTGGCCTTAGCCGGAGTCAGCAAGCAAAGATGCCTGGGTGGCATAGATGGATCATATAATAGGCTTGAGGCTTTGATGAATATTCACCCTTACAGACCTTTTCTTCACCTTCTCAGACAGTTTCCAAAAATACCGCAGGAAGTTGTTTGCAGCACAGTGCCTCTCCTTGGCCAAAGTTTTCTAAAACACTGAAGCCAAATATAATATTTTGAGTGGGGGAAAATCTAGACAATGGTGAAATATCACATTGAAGAGAGAAGTGCAGAATAGAACAATGTTTCAATAGGATTTTTTCACCACATTAAAATTCATCCAATATATAAAATGCAATGCCTCTGCAACGGAAACAAAATGTTTCATTTAACTTAAATTTTCTATTTTAAAATTTAAGCAACTCCACATCTCAAAAGTTTGCCCCTAATATAAATGTTATTCCTTTTCAGCATTTGTGATACTTAAGCTTACTAAAATATAACAAGTTAATATCTGGTAAAGATCATTTCAATTTACAAAAGGTTGAAGGTTGAGAATGAGTAAATTTATTTAAAGATATACTTGAAAATTCACATTGACATTTGAACGTGAGTTTTTTCTGTGCACACCAAAATAGCTTGGCTCTTTTACCTAGACACCTGAGAAATCACACACTTCTAAATAACAGCAAGCAGATGGAGTAATTTCTAATTTCCCAAAATTAGCTGCAGAAGCTTATTAAAGCCCTGTAGTAAATGTGCAACTTCATGTTCTTCCTCAAACTTCAAGATAAATATGACATTAAATGAAAGGACACATTTTAATATAACATTTAGGAACAAATTTTGACTCATTTTAACTGACTTCTGAACAGTGTCTGAACTGGATGCAAATGACAAATAGCTGGCATTTATCTGCAAGTGTTGTTCCTGCATCATGGATATACTCATCTGAGCCTGAAAAAATACACTCCATCTCTTCACAGAGTGGAAGCAGCTGCAATGACAACTCATTTTTGGCAACTTTAGTCCCTATCTACTTGTAGATAGCAGAAGCAGCCTCAACCATATATTAAAACTAATTAACAAACCCACTAAACTACACCATAGCAAATACAGATGCCAGCTTCATCAGCAAGAGCAAATATCTAACTCTTACACTGCATTTCCACAACAATTTTGAAGGAATTTTATGGCAGAGGTTAGTAGGCCTGTCCATCTCAGCTCTTCACATGGATCTCTCACCCCATATTTTTCAATTCATTGCAAAGGCAGGTAATCTGGACTATGTGCATTAGACTATGGTATTAAAGTAAGACAGAATTAATTATTGCAGGAGGAGCATTACAATTCAGCAGATGCCACAATACTGAAAATAAGATTACATATCTGTGCAGTGCTGCAGAAGGGAGATTTATGCATTTTCTTCCAAACTTCATGCTAGGCAGGAGAATTTTCTGTGTTCATTACAAGAGAGCACACTGTGATTGAGACCCCACAATAGGAGCAGAAGAATGAAGTGCTGTAACAGCAGCATTAGCAGTACAAAGCAAGCCACGGTGCAAAACAAATCCTTTGCATGTGACTTTATTGCTTCAGTAGTGGAGGGACTTGAGAACAGGGTTGAACAAATCCTGGTTCATGAGAAATAAAAAATTAAAATCTTGTCTAGTGGATCTGAAACTCATTACAATTGATATACCCAAAATCAATGAATTTTGGTCAGTCAGCACAGAATGCTCCAAAAGCATGTTAAAAATGAGGCAACCACTGTACAGTGAGACATCCTTGAAAATCCTGCTCAGACTTTTTCTTTTGTATCCTTTCTCCCACTGAGAAGGGAAATATGGTGCAAGAAAAAGCCGAGGTCAGGACATGAATGCAACAAGTCCCAAAACCTGAGAGTGCGATAATCTGGAAAAGGAAGACCTTTGCTAAACCATCAGCAGCAGTTCTGAGGATCCCATACAGAGAACAGCAGAGAAGCCAGTGCTGCTACAAAGAGACAGCAAAGGCAACCCCCATTCTCAGGAGTGGACTTGAGAAGGACCACAACAAGTTTTCCTTTACCATGGACCAGCAACAGCATGTATACCCTCACTGCTTAAAAAAAGAAACATCCTTTCAAATGTTTAAATTAAACTAATGTGGCTCAGATGCAAGAGGAGCTTTTTCTTGACTCAAGCCCTACTCTATCTGGGATTACCACTAGCACCACCACCCTAAACCCTAAACCCTGATCCTGGTAGGAATCAGACAAAACACACAGATCAGACTGCACAGCACAAAAAGGTTCTTAAATTTATATGTTACTTTGTTAATTATCAAGAGGTAAAGCCTCACAAAGCAAGCAAAGCAGGCTAGAAGCTTTCCTCTTTCAAATTATTCAATAATAATAATAATAATAGTAAGAATAAAAAGTCCTACTATATATATAATGAATATAATAGTAAACCTAAACTTCATAATGCAAAGTGCTGTAATGTTGTCCCAAGCCAGCAAACGGAAGGCTGAATTAATCTCCGCTGTTACACATGGGCTTGTTAAACTGCAGCAGAGTGAAAACAAAAAGACCATGTTATTATCGCTCAGCGCTGCCACTGAGAGCCCAGTGGGGAGCCACGACACCTCACATGAACCACGCTTATTTCACAGCGCTGCTGTTGGCAAGACCCTGTGAAGAGCATCTGAAACAAGTGGTGCAGTTATTCATGAGCTAAATGGATGCCAGAAACACCACAAAGAGGATAAAGGGATAGCGAAAGAAATTTGCACCTCTCTTTTCGTCTGGCAGAACCAGTAGGTGGAAGAGACAGATCTGTTTCTCTCTGTCTTGATGTCTGCATTGGCACAGAGGTTTTGGCCAAACCAGGAAACAGCTTCGGCTCTCACATCCACTTTAAAACTGGGCTTGAAAACTCTCCCGGTGCCAGAAGAGAAAGAAGGAAGCTGAGGACTTTTCCTACAGCTCCACAGATCAATGCATGTGTCCTCTAAATGATGAAAAACAAGCAGCATAAACTGGAGCAAAGTCATTATACAGGATATATCCTTACAGCAGGGATAGAGTGGAGAGACTTTCTGTAACAATGACCTAGACAGATATTAAACTAGCAGGTGTCGCATACATCTGGGAGACAGACAAAGCACTATTAATCTCAAAGAAAAATAATGCAGCGTGATAACATGACATCTGGTCATGCACAATAAACACACTGTAAAACATTTATTCCTCCCTATTTGCTATGTAAGCAATGACTCTTTTAATTATCCACATCAAATCCAGGTTCAGAAGATGGCAATGAAAACATTTGAAACATCTGGAAAATGCTTACACATGTATTTTATACTTAGTAAAAAAGGGTGTTAATATTTGTGGACCTGATTCTGTCCACATTTATCAAGTTTCCCTCTTGAAGTCAATGGTGATCTGTGCACAAGAGAGAGCACATTTTTAAAGCAGGATTCTCAAAGTGAAAATAAAGTTCTACCAATGTCATTTCAAATCATGTTTGAATCTGGCTTTGTTCTTTTGTTCTTCACTTGAGTATTTCTGTACCCTTTTTGTGAGTTGCCTGATTTTAGTCCATTCAAAAAAGAAACGGTCTTAAAATGTCTTAAAAAATAAAAAAATCACAAGATTCAATGATACCTTCCAACTGCACAGAGCAAGTGCCAATGCATGCCAATGCATGCTTGGTCACCAAGAACATACATATTAACTGTTCTGAGGACAGAAGCAGTTTTTCTTAAAGTAAGCTAAAAAAAAAAAATATCAACACCACCAAGACCAAACCAAAGAAGCCCACACAAAAACCACCCCAACACTCCCATCCTAGTCAAGTTAAAATGCCTTTCTGAACTAGTGTGAACTCCACTAATAGCTAAATATATTACACTTATGGGTGTTTATTTAGAACTAGCAATTGGATTCCTTAAACAGCTTTGAAAATAATTCAAATTCTTTTTATAGTATATCATGCTCTCCTTGCTGAATTTTCTACTGTATCTCCAAATGCTGACAAAATCCTGCTTAATGTGTTCTCTAAGTCAATATATTTCACCAGTTTCAGGAACAAAAAAAAAGTCATACTTTCACATTGTTTTACATACTCTCACATTGAAACACGTTGTTTCACTCTGAAGTAAAGTTGGTATTATCACATTAGCTGCTAATCACTAAGTCCACTCCCTCTTCGTTAAAAACTGAACGAAATTTAATTGATTGACCATAAGGGAGGGTTTAGAAAGCAAACTGTCAGCAAACTGGACTGAATCTTGTCCTGATTACTTCAGCTTGGAGATGTTTCAAGACCCATTACATAATGCTCTTTTATTTCACCTGACATCGCAATTGCTCTTTCAAGCATGATTTATATAAATCGAGAAAGCATCTTGAGTTCTCCTTTCTGAAAGCCTTATCTTCAACACAGCAGTTCCACCCCCTGCTTCAGAGTGACAGTTCTAGGCCCAGATCATGGTGCAAAACTGGTCCCTGAAGCTGTCCAAAGACTCAATTCATTCAGAACACACAGCCCAACAGCAGCATAAAACCCATGTCTCTCTTGACAAAGCCCAAAGGAAAGGCTCAAGGAAAGGCTCACACACCATTTGAGTAAGTTCACAATTTAGCCACTGCTTAGGAGAGAACCTTTGACGCTTTAGCCAAAGCCCTCAGAGAACACTGTAAGAGGCAACAGAGAGAACAAAAGCTTGACTTTTGGACAAGCACGTGGCTGCTCAAGGTCCACCAGTAAACAGTGGTATTTATGTAAGATATTGAAACTTTACCTCTGCCTCAAGGCACTAGGAGATCATTATCATAATTTCATCCAAACTCTCTGAAACAAATACTAATACTAGGAAAAAAAAATCTATTATCTCTGGATTTTAAGAGGTAAACAGTCTGACAATCCAAATAAAGTGATTACAAGGAAATGTTAACATCCCCTGAAAAAAGGATCCTATGAACAAAGACCACTTGAGTAACCTAATACAACTGAAGGCAATGCCTCATCTCTCCAGGCAAAAAAGAAGCAGTCATGCACTGAAACAGGGAAGAAGTAGTCCAAAGTGAAAACAGACTCAGAATTTCATTCTTGTGATAAATAGCCCAATGTATTTTTTAAAACCCCAAGAGCAGTAGTGCCTTTAAGCCAGGCTTCTAATTAGCCACACATAATTGAACTATGCAGCTGTTAAAACTCTGAGGATAAAAATAAGCACAAGAATAATTTTTCTACTCGCACGTGCATTTCTCTGTCAATTAGTTATGAGATGCTCTATTTCTGAATGCCTAAGTTCACTAAAGATCTGTTACTACTATGATTGAGGGAAAACAGAAAGAATTTCATTATAATCTGATCCATTTCAATTTATAAGTGGAAATTATTTTTTTTAAGTGACAGTTTTCATTATTAAACTCTTACAAGAATTACCTTGTTCTGAACTATGTATTATCATATAACAATTTCTAAAGCATTTGAAGATGCCTAGGTTACACTGGTCATCACTCTTCAGAGAAAACATCATCACAAATTGCCATTATATTTTGAGAGAAACGAGGATTTAAAAGACTTATGCATGTTGTCTTGGAATGAGCTGTACACAGGCACTCATGGAGTCCATGTATTTCCTTCATTTAGGAAGCAGTAAAATGCAACATATTAAAAAAAATCAGTTGTTTGGCAAACTCCCCATTTTTCATAATGGCTACTATAATTTGCCAATAAACATTCCTAACACAATTTTACTAAATGCCCAGAAAATTAACAACTCTCACACTTAGCAGGTAACAAAATAACCTGTGCTGGATATAAAACCTGGGAAATGGACAAGAAGGTAGATACAAAACATTACATATTAATCAGCACTACCAAGTGGAGAAGGCTGGAATATACACTGGGATTCATGCCAGGATATATGGCTTTAACAGTAGACTGATATGACAGAAATGCATGAGAAAGAGCATCACTTTCTGTTGCTAATACATCTAGCTCTGTGAGTAAAAATTGATACAAATTACCCCTAATTATCTATCATTAAGAACAAAAAACCAGTATACTACATAATACATGAAGGTTCGGAACAGTGGAACCTTAAAACTCGAGATTGAAAACTGAACTTGTAGGTGTCTACATCGGTAAAACAAAAAGCTACTCAGTAGTTAGCTGGATTTTATAAAGGTTATCTGTAGTTTTTACTGCAATCTTAGGAAGAGACCTTTATTACTTACACAAGAAATTTGGAGAAGAACAAGCTAGAAATATCAATCCCTTTTTTTCCTCTTTCTTTAAAACATAAACAAATGCTCTCTTGCTCTTCATAACACAGTCAAGGCATTTAAAATTAATAAAGTTCAATTAGCACACCTGTGAAGCCTAAATTAAATTTCAGAAGTGCCAGTCAGGTAAGATATCAGTTGCAGGAGAAGCATGCTTACTCTCAAATTGCAAACCCAAGCACCATCACACTTCAAAGGCACTGGTAACTTGTGTTCTACACACATGGAAGAGTGTAAGCCTCATAACTCTAGTTCCTTAAAATATTATTAAGAAACTAAGTGGCACATACCTTTTTAAGTATTTGAATATTCAGATATTGTCAAGTACCAAAATACTCAGTAAGCCTGTCTTGATTGTAGAGTCAGGTTTAGGAACAAGATCTGCAGTTATGACAAAGAAGGTTCCCAAAAGGCCAGGAGGACCAGGGCAGTAACTGACCCTCTGTACTCAGCCCTTGTGAGGGCACACCTCAAATCCTGTGTTCAGTTTTGGGTCCCTCTCTGCAAGAAAGACATTGAGATGCTGGAGCGTATCTAGAGAAGGCCAACCAGGCTGGTGAAGGGTCTGGGGCACAAGTCTGATGAGGAGCAGCTGAGAAAACTGAGGTTGTTTAGCCTGGAGGAAAGGAGACTCAAGGGAGACCTTACCACCCTCTACAGCTACCTGAAAGAAGTCTGTAGCCAGGTGGAGGTTGGCCTCTTGTCCCAAGTAACAAACAACAGAACAACAGCAAATGGCCTCAAGTTGCACCAGGGGATGTTTAGACTGGATATTAGGAAAAAAAGTCTTCACAGAAAGACTTGTCAAGCATCAGAACAAGCTGCACAGGGAAGTGGTGGAGTCACCATCCCTGGAGGTATTTAGATGTCTAGATGTGCTGCTGTCCAATGGGAACATGGGCTAGTGGTGGGTTTGACAGTGCAGGGCTGATGGTTGGACTCAATGATCTTAAAGGTCTTTTCTAACCTGAATGAGTCTATGATTCTGTAACAGAAATGCACTATACAGACCAATCCTTATGCAAAATGCAGAGGTACTTGCATTTCCATCTGAACAGAATGTCATCATTTTAAAGCTATCTCACCAAAGCAGTTTGTTTTAGAAAATTATCATAAACATCTATTACAAAACTAACCCTGCAGAATTTGACTCTGTCTTCCTGTGTTCCTCAGTCATTTGGAAAAAAAACTTCACTTGTGTAGCTTAGCAAACAACTGTAGCAGAGAAAAAAACAACTCCATCTTCTGCAAATTCTGTTACCAGTTAACACTTTTTTAGTTTGTTTTCTAAAAAACCCACATTCATTATGCAGAAAGCAATTAGCCAAGATTTGGAACAGACATTTATGACCCTTATTATTCTAAGACAAAGTTCAAACCAAACAGGCAAACTAAAGACCAACAAAGAGAATCATCCAGTATCTTTTACTGTATATTAACAAGGATCCTAATGAAGCCAAAATCTCCCTTGTGCTTTTGAGAAGTAGATAGAAGTAAAAACCTAAAACCACTGAGAAAAGGTAATCAAACACTATGATTTGCCTTCTGGTGCTAGTTTTGTGAACTATTTCAACAGTAAGATGGAAACCCGATAGTTCATGAATTTCAGATGGTGAAGGAAGCAGGTCCTTAGAACAGCACATGAGATTTTGTTCATGATTTTAAAATTAATAAGGCTCTTACACTCCACCATCATGAAATGAAAACAAATTAAACCAGGACGTACTCTACCCATAAATATATGGTTCTCTTGGAATCATCCCAGAACCAATGGTAATAGAAGCAATAATATCAAAATTTTAACCAGTAGTATTACCTTTGGTGATTTAAGTAGAAATAAATGAGCCTCAAGTGTTCTTTCAAAAGGAAGGATGGCATATGCAACCAGCACACTGAACTAGTGAGTAACTGAGAACAATTTTAATAATAACTTCTGAAGTGCATTCGCTCATTAATGAATTCAGTAGTAAGGCCAGAATATACTATCATTTGATATCCACAACAGTTTACCAATCAGACTATTCATGTATTTTAAATATATATATATAGAGCATTCAAGAAATATATCCAGACAACTGCGATTTGATGGTTTTATTTCCATGATGAACTACAAGTATTAAAAGTCTAAATTAATTTCTAAAATCAATTTGTTCATATTAGCCACCAACTCCAAATCTCATTGTTTTATTTGCTATGAAATCAAAAAGCCATCTAACAGAAACCACTTTCCCGGGAGGTACTAACAGTCTGCAATCATTTGATTCATCTGGCAAAGGAAAACAGCTTGAGCTTCTTTATCATCTTCTGCAGGTGTGCTTTCTAGATCATGATAAACTCCAGAAAGATCCTGTCAATACACCTGCAGTGTCTCAGCTGACTGCACTGAAGGGTGAGAATCCTTAAACATTTGCTGTTGTTTTTTGGTTTTGGTTTTTTTGGGTTTTTTTTTTTTTTTGAGATTGTTCAATTAATTTTTAATCCAATATCAGCATGTGATTTTGCCTGGGACAGACTCATCACTGCTCCTTTTTTCTTAACCCCCAAGTTTTGCTCTTCCCTAGAAATGACATCAGATTTTCTCTGCACTTGCATGATTAGCTTCATAAAAAAAACATTTTTGGTAAAACCAATTTATTTTGTCAATTGTGCCCATTAGCCTTGCTATTCTAACAAGCCAATATTTTACTGGGGCTAGTCTTTTCATCATATCTTCTCAGCACCCTATTCAAAATGAGCATGTCCAGTTAAGAATATATGCTACCATTTTTTAAGGCTCCTAAGTTTGCAATGTTCTTTAAGTCCTCTTTAGGCAGGTCATGTAATTAATTTACATGCAGCACAATTTCTGTAGACTAAATATTGATCTTGATCAAGAACTGTAAATGTTGTTAATGCATGTATATTATTAAATTTCTTTGGAGATTATATAATTTGGGGCAAATCCCACTGGTTTTACTCATCTAAAGAGTTCCACTGATGTCAATAGAATTTTGAGAGCAATTATGAACAAGTCTTGATTGTGTTGACCAAAACAAAGATTTTCTGTACCTTGAAAGGTGGGGGCAATGGTCCTAGGTCATATACAAATCTCCTAAACAATCATATCTTACAGCAGAAGCTTCCAAATTCCTACAAGACTCTTGAGAACATTCTTCCCCAAATTTTAATTTGTGCTGATGGTTGAAACTTTGATATAGTACTTTATGTTTAAAGGCACATCATTACTGTCTATGACTTCTACAACTGTTGAGGTTGTGTACAAGGCTGCCATCGAGAAGAATTCCTAGCAATATTTCAACCTAAAATACGTGAGCACACCCAGGTATTTTTGGTACACCTACACAGAGAGAGACAAGTATCAAAGCATACATCATGTCTCTTACAAGGTGCAGCAGGAGAAATTACAAGCCAATTGCTTCTGATAGTGTCCTCATCGCCCGTAGCTGCAGATGATTGGCATTGATGCAGCTTGATACATTGTTCAGTTGGCAATACTTTGTCATGTACACGTTTAACTGCTAGAAAACAGTGTTTCTTAGAAAAAAAAAATGATCTAGTTATTCTTAAATTGTAGCTACATGACAAGAAGTCAATTAGAAGTGACTACTAAGAGAATCTGTTCCTGGAGCTTCTACCCTGCACCAGTCTCCACTACTGAACTCCTCCCCTTCCTCCCTGTTCTGTTTTGGGGCAAGGGGGAGGTTAGGTTGGTTTTGGTTTTGTTTTGCTTCTCTTTAAAATGCAGTGTGTTCTTAATGCTAGCTGGACCTTTTCAAAACCTGGCAATGGTGAAGGGCAAAATTAAGAGTCACAAAGGAATGGGAAAATCTACAATTTGTAGACATATGGAACCCGCAGGTACAAGAAGCTTTGGTCAAATAAACACTACTTATCTTAGTGTATGCTCTGTGTGACATTAGAAACATGATGTATTATTCCCATTTTGAGAAATTATAAACAAAGATTAACCAAGCTTTTCTAAAAAATAATTCCAATGCCAATCCTGTCAATCATACAGTTAGTGCCTAGTAAAAAAAAAGCCTACAAAAAAGATTATTACCACAGAGTAGAAAGACTTCAGAATCAAATTTAAAGGAGCAGAGATTTTAAAGGTGCCTGAATTACTGGAAGCAGGAAGAGCTTTCAGGGCCTGATCTGTGACCTGCACTTCTCCATTTCTGACGTTAGTAGTGCAGGACCCAACAGCTTCTTTAACCAAAACCAGTTTTCGGCACCCTCTAGAGGTTTTGCTCCCACAAAGAAACAATTCAGAAGATAGATACTTATAATAAAATTTAGAAGAGCTTACAACCCAGAACTTAAGCCTTGAAGCAGTGAAGCTTTTTACGAAAAGGTTTATGCAAGAATGCAAAGCTAATACATCATAAAATCAATTCTAGTTTCATTCTTTGTGATCAGATTGCCCATCTCAGTCCATCAGCTCAGGGCTTTAGGATTTGTAAGAACAACTACAAAGATGACAATTAATTCTCCCCTGTTAAAACATAAGGAATCACCACATAACTGTGTCTTTATAAAAAAATAATGTTTCACTTAGTTTATGAGAAAGTTAACCAACCTGGAAGACAGCTAGCAAAATAATAGATCACCTGTCTATGCAACACTGTAAAATAATATTCCAAACCTCTAACGTCACATGGATATATTTTTATAAAGTGGAAGTTAAATTTTGTTCATGTTCTCTGAATAAAAGCAGAATTAATAGTCGATTTTGCCATAATTTTTCCAGACACCTTCCCACAAAATCCTGTCCATACAAAATATGAAGAGAAAAGAGTTTTCTATTGCAAAACTGCCTTCTGACTTTTTGACCAAGTTAGTGTTAGGATGCCATTTTCTATACTATATAACTACTATAACTAGTTCTATACTATATAACAACTGTTCAGATCTCAGTAGATCATGCTCTTCAGATCCAACATAAATATAATCAGGAATGAAGCATTAATTTTCTGCTATCATCGCTTTATATCTAAAAATAAAGGATATTTCAAGCAGATTTACACAACTTCCTAAAACAAAGCAGAAAGCATTAGCTCATTTTAGATGCTTCATTATGAAAGAAAAGAAATCCCAAAAAAACATTCTGTAATCTGAATACTGAAGAAGCATTTCTCATCATCAATTATATCACAGAAATTCTGACTGTGAAGTGTTTATTTTTAGAATTGTTTGAAATTGCAAGCCATTAATCCAGAGCTTTCCAACCACTGGTCTTTCACTGCAAATATCTCGCCTTGATTTTGTTAAGAAAGCAAATTTAAAAAATCCCAGAACACACAGATTAGGGTGTCCAGGGTATCCCAGGAGTAAAAGAAAAATGGAATGCTATATCCTTGGCCCAGTTCTTTTCAACATGTTCATTAAGCATCTGGATGCAGGACTCAAAGGAATACTAAATAAGCTTGCTGGTGACACTAAATGGTGAGGAGCTCTCGACTCCCTTGTTGAGAGATGGCAGAGAAGCCCTGCAGAGAGACCTCAACAATCACCAACTGTATAAAGTTCAACAAGGTAATGTGCTGGGTTCTGCACCTGGGATGTGACAACCATGGATGTATGGACAGACTGACTGGAAATGAGATACTGGAAAGCAGTGCTGTGGAAAGAGACCTGGGGCTCCTGGTCAGTGGCAAGTTTAACATGAGTCAGCAGTGCCCTGACAGCCAGAAGGGCAAACTCTATCCTAGAGTCCATCAGGGACAGCACTGCCAGCCAGGCAAGGGAGGGGATTGTCCCACTCTGCTCTGCACTGGGGCAGCCTCACCTTGAGTGCTGGGGGCAGTTTTGGGTACCACAATATAAGAAAGGCATTAAGCTGTTACAGAGTATCCAAAAGACAGCCACAAGGATGGTGAAAGGTTTGGAGGGGAAGCCATAGGAGGAGCAGCTGAAGTCACTTGGTCTGTTCAGCCTGGAGAAGAGGACACTTGAGGGGACACCTCATTGCAGTCACAACTTCCTCATGAATGGAAGAAGAAGAGCAGGTACCAACCTCTTCACTCTCTTGACCAGTGATATGACTCAAGGAAACAGCATGAAACTGAGTCAGGGAAGATTGAGCTCAGATATCAGGAGAAAGGTTTTTTACCCAGATGTTGGTTGGGCACTAGAAAAGGCTCCCCAGGGAAGTGATCATAACACCAAGACAGTCTGAGTTCAAGAAGCATAAAGGAAATGCTCTCAGGAACACGGTGCAATCCTTGCAGTGCCCCCTGCACAGGGCCAGCAGTTGAACTCAATGATCCGGACAGGTTCCTTCCAATGTAGCATATGCATTTTCTATGATTCTATACATATACTTCTCCAGTTCCAGTATCAGACTTATTTGAGACATACTCATCACTTTATTCAAATTAGACTGCTGTATCAGTGACTGGTGAAATGAAATGAAGACCAATTGTTAACAAAAATCATACAGCATCTGCTTCAGAGAAAACTGTAATGAGACTCTTGAAACATCCTGATGATGGCTCCTAAGGGACGCAGGTCTAGCTACTGTGAATTCTGAATTTCAGGAGATTGGCTCTTGAATGCAGAAAAGGCAGTCTCAGACAAGGCTGAATCGTTCTGCACAGGCAGAACTTACTGCAGTCTTTTGGCTCTGCTGGAAATCATGCAAACCTCCTTTACATCCTGAAATGTCTAAGTCTTCAGGCAGCATTAGAGTATTTCCTTTCCATCTGCCTCTCAAGAAACAAGCCATGGTAATGCAAGTGACATCCTTGGGATGACCACCACATTCATTGAACAATCTGAAGACCACACAGATTTCCACTTGCAGAGAAACGAGTTGTGTACTGTGTTAAAAGCAAGCATCAATGGAAATACATCAGGCCTACACTCCAAATTCTTCTATGGTCCTAAACATCTTCCATTCCTGGTTTTTAAAGTCTTGTTCTTTGTTCAATATTAAGTAACAGTTAAACTGATACTACAGTCCATTAATATCTCAATGTCTTTGAGACAATGGAGATGTCAATGCTTAAGTCAAAGAATGTGAATTATGAAATATGGCAGAACTGCGCACAGTTGTCCAGACATGGCTTCATCAGTAATGCATAGAATGAAAAAGTAACTTCCCTCTGAAGCCCAGGAAGCTGTTGGATCTTTTCTGCCATGAGAGCACATTGCTGCCATCCACCAGGAACTTTCAGATCCTTCTCTGCAAAGCTGCTGTCCAGCCAGCGGGCCCCAGCATATAACTGGCACAAGAGGTTATTCCAACCCAGGTGCAAAATTTGGCATTTTGGCTTCATTGAACTTCAAAAGATTTCCTTCTTCTCTTTTCTCCAACCTGGTAACATGTTTGTGAACAGCAGCACAATCCTCTGGTGTATCAGCCAGATACATCATCTTATCAATCTGATGTATCCTCTGAGTTTTCTATCAGCTGCAAACTTGCTGAGTGCAGCTCAGTGTCCCATCATTGAGATCAAAAACAAAGATGTTCAACAGTACAGGACACAACAGAAATCCTTGGTGTATACTGTTAGTGCCTAGCCTCCAGCTGGATGTCATGTTGCTGACAGCAATCCTTGGGCCCAGCAGATCTGACAGTTTTCAGCCCATGTCACTGTTCATTTATTTCTTCCATACTTTTAAAGATTGAGTATGAATAGATTATGGAATACTGTCAAAAGTCTCCCACAAAGTCAAAATAAATTATACTTGTTGCTCGTCCTTCATTCCCCAAGGTCATCAGATATCACCATAGAAGACCATCAGGCTGGCAAAGTTTGTCTTCTCCTTCATAAATCAATTATGACTACTCCCAATCACCTTCTTGTCCTTCATATATTTGGAAATTGTTTCCAGGAGGATTTTCTCCATCACTTTCCCACGGACAAAGGTGGGGCTGACTTGCCTGTAGTTCTCCAGACCATCCTTCTCGACAGCAGCTTTCCTCCAGTCCTCAGGAAACTCCCATGATAGCCATGACCTTTCAAAGATAATTATTAGAGAATTTAAATCTTATATAATTAGTAGATAAGTAGAATTTTTAAAGTAGATGATGGGCAGATGCCATGATAAAGAGGATCGGTATAAACTCCTCCACTCTTCAGTGAGCAAATATGGCAGAATTGCATGAGAGAGAGAGAGATATCACTTTCTGTTGCTGGAAGAAACTACATTCAAAAGATAATTCTGAAACCCAAATCAGCCATTTATTAGCATTTGATCAGATATGTTCTTGCATCTGTAACAGTCTACTCCAGAATAAAAGGAAAGGCCCTACTTGAAACATCCTGAGACAGCTTGATAGTCACAGATCAATAATGAGATGCCAAAGAATTTCATGTTACCATGGTCATGATGAGTGAACCCATGTTTTCTGTCACTAACAGCAGTCTGTGCCCTAAGTCAGGAAAAGCAGAATCCAAAACAAGCTAGCTAGTAGCTGAAAACACAGGAAATAAAGCCTAGAAAAAAGCTTATGAGAAGAAACTAAGTGATGTCAGGGAAAGGTGCTGAACAGTGTAACAGTCTATTGGAAGTAGAAAAAAAAAAAAAAATTTGTGGTCTAACCATTCCCTGAGTACATAAAAAATATCTATACCATGGATAAAGGAGGTAATGTACTCTACTATATTCACAAACATGGGTAAACAAACTTATGTCCTAGAAACTATGGGTTTTACACTGAATTTTCTCTTCAGATTATATCAGTAGGAAACACTGTTGTCATTCGTGCTGTAGTTACCCTTTCGAAGTGTAAGTGGTTTGTTAACTCCACAAGCCTTGCTGATTGTAATCTGACAACCTAGAGGAACAATGGATAAGAAAAGCAAAGACATGCTTTGAGCAGCTCCTAGAACAGAAATGTATAAAACCATAAGGAGTAATTGCGTTATGTATATGCTTTTAGGATAGTGATATTTAGAATAATTAGAAGGCAGATGTTCTAAAATTCACTGTGAATTTCAATAGACCATGCTATCAAGGCTGACTACAAGTATATAAATGGATCAGAGTTGAGTAAATTAGATTTCTCCAGTAAATTAAATTAATTTTGCTCAGCAAACCTATTTTAATTATTACTTTGACTGAAAGAGCAGCAGCTACAAAAGCTACAACTAAAGTTTCATGGAATTTGTTAGATTTAACACTTTTTTTTTTCAAATTAATACTGCATTAATTATGGTTTTGAGAATGTATTATATTGCTACCTGTAAATTATTCCAGAAAAATAAACACAATCTATAGTATGTTCAAAAATATTATATATTCTTACCATCAAAGTCATTACCTATATTTGTTGAGATATTTTACTTTATTTAAAACTCATGAAGTGATAAAGGCAACTTTTACCTAATAAACCAACTACAAAGAAAAATCTGTGGTTACCTTCTGATCCACTGAGCCAAAGCCTAGGGTCCTCAGCCACCTTGGCTCCTTCCCCTTCTCTTTCCTTTTTGTTTCTTTTGTGTTTTGTTTATTTCTCCTTACAAAATGAACACCAAGAAATACTATATCAGAAAAGACCACTTGTGAGAAACCATCTTAAAAGCACTGCGATATTTTCAGACAAATATTAGAATAGTATTAATGTTTTGTAAAAGTGAAAAAAAAAGATGAAAGATTGTTCAAATATTCTAGCACTAACCTGTGCTAGTTATTTTGCTGAAACAATTTCTAATTAATCCAACATCAACTTGACCCTTATTAAAAGAAGAAAACCTACAGATGCAGGGAATTCAAGCATTTGCTCCCCATCTTCCAGCTCTGAAATGGCTCCTTTTTGTTTGAAACAACAAAGGACTGAAAAGACTACTATTGGTACCACAGCAAGGCTTGAGCAGAAGTTGTCTGTCCACTTCTCTCCTAGTACATAATGAAACAATAGCAACCTTTGCCTATAAATGAGTATAATGCCATTCCTTACACACTCTGCTAATACAACAGAAGTAACAGTGTAGTAAGGGACCAGCAGCAGGGTATTTGCTGATGCTTTCTAGAGCTTCATTATTCTTGCCAAAGCAAGTTCTGGTTTTGTTCTTTAAAATTCTCACAGAGAAGGGATCTAGTACAGTTTACTTCTCCCCGCGCCCTCAGTAATGACATTTTCTGTTTTGGAAAAAAAGCCTCTTACATCACATAAAATATGTTGTTATTTGTTCAGGAAAAAAACAGCTGAAGTCAAACAAAAGTTAACTTTTATGCCACCCATGCATGGAGAGCAGTGTAGCAAGAGCTTTTTGCTTAAGCAACATGGAAAGGTCTACATGCTCTAGGGGACAGAGTACATAAGCAACCAGTATCCTATTTTAATGTTTGCTCCTGACCTATTATCAGCCTCTCTTGACTTGTTTTCCCTTCAGCAGTCTCGTTAGATAGATTTTTTAACTTTTCAACACAAGGACCATCTGTGAGTATGTTTTGGACAGCACAGGTTCAACAGGGCTGTGATCTAAGCATGGTTGTCAAAACACTGATGCAATACAAAATAAAGAGTCTATGTCTGATTGCTTAGATGAGTCCAGTCTGTTCCTCCATCTGCATTCTTTCATATGGTCTCTCATACATGGTGCAGTTAATGAAGCTGCAGCATGCAATTTTCTAAATGCGCCCTGGGAGGGAATTGGTTACACACCACTCTGCAGAGGCAGAGAGTGCTGGAGCACAGTCCAGCCTGTGGTTCTGTTTGTTATTGTAAAGAATCACAGATAGACTCAGGAGTGTTGAGCTCACGGTATTTCATTGTGGGAAACACTGGGATATTTGCAGCTAGCTTCAAGGTCCTGTTATAATTTAGGGCTAAGGTCCAGTTCCATAACAAAATTAGCCTACTGAAATTCAGTATCAATAAGAAGCAAATAGTCTTCCACTCAAACACTGAGAAGTTTGGTTTCCTGTAGGCAGAATGGTAAGAAAGTTTGAAACAACAGCTGCAAACAGGAATATTGAAAGAGTCTCCTGAGGCTTCCACTGTAAGCTAGCCTGCATCTAGAAGTAGCAGCTTCAGGCTCTTCACAATATTTTTTGCACCATAAAATTATTTCAGGGGTAAAGTAGTATCATAAGCTGTAGAGCTTATTAAAATAGTAAAAAAAAAATAAATTTAAAAGGCAAGAACAGAATTCACAAGGCTGCAGCAATTTCCATTATATTCTATTTAACCCATTAGTGACTGTTTCAAGATAACCAAATAAAGTCTATTCAAAAGAAGGAAGCCTGCCTGGCAGAAATAAGTAATAAAGAGATAGAAAGTATTGTTTTATACACCTGTTACATTTTGGGTAATATTTGAATGTCATATTTTGGTACTACTAAAAGCTCTGCATACATCTTCAAACTTCAGAAGTTGTGGATGTATAAATGTTCAGACTTTAAATTGCAAGTCTCTTTTATTCTTTGCTTCTACACATGTATGAAAAATGTGAAGATTAAAACATCAGAAATATTGAACAATGTTCTATAAATTCATTCAGCAAGGTAAGTCACCTTTTTGAAGGAGCTTCAGAAGGATTCATCTGCAAAAAAGAAAAAGCTTTGTGCTGGCCTTTCTTTCTTCAACTGTTCCTGTGAAATGCAGATGTATAGCTGTGCCTCTGAAATACACTTTGTATCTAAAACCTGGCATTGTGAAATCAATCACAAGTCTCTAACCCTTTCACAGACTATGGACAGAAGCATAAGCTTTGGATACTGGTAACACAATCAGAAATAACTATTCTTCTCCATGCTTCTTGAATGTACATATATTTATTTGTGGGATATTGCTATTCAAATAAAAGTTTTAAAATAAAAATGAGAGAGAATTTGGACTCCATAAATTACCCATCATGTTGTTAGAAGTGTGGTAGCAACATGAAACCCAGATAAAAGGAAGTTCTTAACTGGTTTTTAAGCAAAAAATGTTTGTTTTCTTACAGTGAAACAACAAGACTACAACTACTGTACAACCAACTTAAGTAGATGGTAAAAGAGAGACAGACATCCATCAGGGTCTGTATCAAGGTGCAGGAACATACTTAAAGGTAGAAAAGTCTACATAGAAGTGGTACAAGTTTTCAGTGGCTGCTCCCATTCAGAGAAAAAAATCAGCCTCAGCAGCAAGTAGTAGTGACAGCAGCTCAGCTCACCTGTAAAATTCATCGAGAACCTTCTATGTTGGAATGATATGACCTGAGACATGTTTTGGGTCAGCTTAATGGAAGCAATATCACTGCAATAAATCTTCTACTATTTCCATGGAGTTTGAGGATGGCTAAAATAATTTCATTTCTGCACCTTATTCCCTTAAATGTGCAACTTACTGTAGTTGATGTGAGTTAGAGACCCATAATGTAATTCACAATACTAGGTTTTAGACACAACATTTATTTCTGAAGCGCAGCTATACATCCGCATTTCAAGACTGTGTCACTTTTCCATTTATCCCATTCCTCCTGGTCAACTCATCTTTTTGATACCCACCACTCATTCTCTTTTGTTTATCAAAAACAAGAATACATTGCATAGTATATACAAATTAGACACTCCCAAACAAAACTACATGACCAAAAAACCCCTTGTATTTGGCCATTTGCCAATACGATTTACTTATTAAATCCAAAGTGGAACCAAAAGACCATATTTAAGTAAGATTTATTAGACAAGTATTTGAAAAACATGGATACTTGAATGTTATGATGAGGATATTAAGCCCTTCAAAAATCAGGAGTCCTTGCTTCTTTATTACAGTATTTTACTGGAGGCATGCTAAATACCTTATGAAAAAGTGAATTTAAAAACTGCAGAAGGGGAAGAATAAATTGCTTTATTCCCAAGAATGTGTATTTCCATAAACTCGGTCACTTGTTTTAGGAGATCTGAACAACTTCCTAGAGAGCAATTCCATTTGATGACTAGCATACTACACTATCAGGTAAACAAACCTTATACTTCCAGAACTATACTGTTTTACAGATCAGGAATAATCTTTCAGTAAGATAAGTTAGCTAAACCAATTTATATTCTGATCTTTCCCTTCTCTTTCACACTTCTCCACCATTTTTGCCCCCACCTGTAACTCATATATTGACCAAATAGTATAAAAACTATTAATTGCTACTGAGTTTACTTGTCATGCCTGTTTTGTGATAACAGTGTAATAAGTGTGATTTTCTCTTAAAAAAAACTAAAAACAACCAACAAACTAACCAACCAAAAAACCAAACCAAAAACCACAGAACAAAAGCCACTGAAAAAGCTCACCCCAACTGTTTCATGACAAACATTATCTTGTGGAATTACTAAAGAGTCAAATGAAAGAAGGCGGGATAAATAGAAAATAATATTTTTACTAAGGGACATCTAGTGAAACACAGGGGTCCCATGGAATTGGATTTCTGTTACCAAATTCAGCAAGAGTACAGCTGGGTTTTGCCTGGGGGAGATGACAACATTACATTGCTTTTGAGATTAATATGCAAGTTATGTAACGTGCAAGCAAGAGAGGAATTTCTACATTTGACAGAGGTGCAACTAATTCCATATGTGTTTAATGCACAAAAACAGAATATATGCATGCATTTCTTAAACATGTTCAAACTCTATTTTGCTTATCTGTGCAAGGTGTTCTGTTAGAACCGATGCACTTTAGTAAATAAAACACTGCCAAAAATGTATTTCTAAAAGTATTTGCTAGAAATCATAAGAATGGATCAACTATCTATGTTAAGAGATTGAATTAGCATCTTTCCTATTCATTGACAACATGACAATATAGCAGTTATGCCTTCCAGTTTGTCCCTCTGTCCCCATATTCCCATCCAGCCTATATTTGGCCTGCTATAATCAGTATCTCAGATCTCCTTCTTTGCTTTGGACACTATGTACAGTAAAAACAAACCAAAAAACCCCAAATGAAAACTAAACAAAACAAACTCCAAAATGTAAAAGCAATTTATATTGCAGACTCTTTGGCTCCTTGACAAACATCATTGCTCCAAGTCTGTTCTGTCAATAGATCACCAACAATCTGTCATTTGGGGACCTGAAATATTTACATCACCACTGATCAAAAGCCAAGTAGTTCCTCCCTGGATATTTTTAGAGGGAAGAAGGTCTCAGGCAGAGCAATCCATCAGCAATGTCAGCCTGAGGACTCCGGTGGGCAGAACACAGCTGTGAAGGAAAACCTGCTCCCCCTCACTGGCCAGCTCTCCTATGACTAAGTAGATATAGGGACTCCACACACAAACAGGAAAATCAGGTTCTTTGAAATGGCTTTGTTCAGCCAGCTTTCCAATGAAATGTCATCCAGCATGTTCAGGAGTCAGAGATGCCAGGTCTCAAAAATCCAAGATGTCCCAAAATCCTAAGAGTAGTAAAGTTTATGTTGCACTTAACTGCCACTGTCAGGTATAGCGTATTCCTCAAATACCAGTGTTGCACTTGCTCACAAAAAAAAAAAAAAAAAAAAAAAAAGTATATAAATTTTATTCTGTGTAAAATTTTATCCACTCTAAGCTAAATTGAAGGCATTAAACATGATCAAAACCTGGAATTTTGTTTTTACCATACAAAAACAGATGTCTCCTCTGCTGAGTTCAAATACTGCTTTTCTAATAGACATGAAATAGAAGAAATATTTATTACTCACAACAAAAAATGCACATCTCTTACTGACTGGAAAAAAACCCACAAAACAAAACAAAACAGCAAGACCTATACATGCTATCTCCAAGACTTAGTGATAGAAAAGTAAGAATTAATAAGTAGATTACTCTTGGCTACTTTTACTTATAAGGTATTTATAGAGAGGAAACATGTAAGTCAACTAATCAGAACTCAACCTCAAGAAAAGCAAAGAAGATATGTGAAAGTTACATTTTATAACACAGTTTTCCACTTCCTCCACATACAGCACTTGCTGAACAGATCTATGCTACATAAGATACATAGAATATAAGGAAATATTTGTTCCTTGTTGAAATGAGGAGGATTAGCCATCCTTTGGGTGCTCATTATGAGAGTCTGCATTGAGAATTAAGTGCAAAGGATCCCAGTGGAAACACTCAGAGGCTAACAAACTTCCATAGTTTGACCAGAACTGCATGCTTTGGAATTTTTTAATTGAAAAAACTATATAATGACACATATTAGGAAGGCCTATGTATCTGAGAGTATTAAACAATTGCTTATTAGAATAGCGCATTATGCTTCACAAATATACCATGATACCAAAGATTTTTTGGTATCATGAGTCTGCTTTTAATGCCAGTTCTTAAAACTTGTGATTCTAAATTTACCCTTTGATTAGACATGAATGTTTCTAATTAAGCTCAACCTGTCCATTCTTCTTTGAAGAGATTAAAGTCAGAGTCCCCTAAGACTCCTGAGGCTCTGTGCAATAATTTACTTGTTCTTGGTAAAGGCAATAGAAGTCAGAAGTGAAAAATAAGTGCAATAAGCTGCCAAGCTTGTCAGAAACACTTTCAACCAAAAATACACACTACTGAACCTATAAGGGACTATCATGTTTATTATGGCTTTAAAAGAGGAATTGGTGTTGCCTATCTCCTATGCATTCAACTGTAGGATGCTGTAAGTCATCAGTAAAACAAATGTATGTGTAGTAGCTAATCCTCAAGGTCTGTGGCAGATTGCAACCCCCTTTTTTTTTCCCCAGAATGGGCCAGATTTTATTATCTGAAAATCACATCAGCATAGCTGAGAAGGATCTAACTGTTGACTAATGTGGTGAGGCCTAAGCCAGACAGAACTTCCAAACCTTTTACTCAAAATCCTTCAACTGGGAAGGTTAACACAGTTAAATGTCAGAAGTAAAGAAAACAGAAGCCAACAGTCTTCTGTTGCTTTAATTGTAATGAAAATTTTGAGAATGCATTCTATATTTTTGACACTTAAAAAGATGTGTGGCAGCAGCTCTCTGACCACGGAGAGAAACACAACTTTCCCAGGCATCGTTCTGGGAAAAGGCTGTGAGAGATCAGAGAAAAGAAAGAGAAACAATTCTTATCTTAACTTGCTGCACCTAGTATTGTGAACATGTGGAATGTGTTATGGAGATTTGTTTACCAAAGGGTGGTTTCTTAATTAGCCAATGGTGATGGTGTTTTAATTAAAGGACCAATCAAGTACACCTGTAGCGAACTAAGATATAAAAGAGCAATGGGTTTCTTAATAAGATTAATCAGCTTTCTGTAATACATGGAGTCTATGTAAGCTACTACCCAGCCAGGGGCCCCCTGCAGCAATAGAGATGCACTATCCCACTTCCAAGTTTTGCCCTTTGTACCAGCAGATGACATACATCAGCACTGCAGTGGAAGTCCACATATAAAATCACATTCTTCTTGTAATCAGGCTTCAAAACCATTTGCAGCAAGAATTCTATGACTTATCAATTACTGTCAACCTCCTTCATTAAAACACAAACTTTTTAAAATTCCCAGAACTTTTTTGTTCTAGTCACTGCATTTCTAAGCACACTAGGTCAGACAAGGTTAGGCACTGAACTGAAGGTTCAGGTTACCATCATGTGGTGATCAATAATACAGGTGTTTTATCAGAAGTACTCAGAAAGTATCAAACATGACTAATCATTTTGTTAAATTTTTTCAAAATGCTCACAGACTAACCTAGATTTTGATTTGTAAGAATTCACTAGATGTACCACTCTGTATTTAGTAACTACACTTTTTAGCAGCCCCAACTCCAACTTCCCATGAGACTTCAATTTCTTGATCACACAGAATCTCACCTACTACGGTATCACGCCATGCACAAATTAGATGACGCCATTAGGCATGTTCAAAAGTTGTCCTGAAGCTTGGTTGGCATATGAAATGCGAGAAAGTGATGATGTAATGAATGTTTCCAAGTACCTGCTCATTTAAAGAAATAACTCTACAAATTCTGGCATACAAGACAACAACAAGATTTGTACATGCAAGATTTACGTGTTTAATCCTGAGGCATTTCCACTGCTGAAAACCTTTAACTTGCTGTTTTCCTTAGATAATCATTCTCTGACCTAGCCTTCTGCCTTCTCACTCTGCTTTTCACTGAATATGAACATCCATATCTAATGTAATGACATTTTTCACACAAAAAAGAGCTTTTGCTTTCCCATATGCCAAACAGGTAAAGCAACAGTCAACCTCTTGTCAAGAACAATTGTTTTTGAACAAGCAAATTTGACTGGGACAACAACAACCTGCTTTCTGATTACTACGCAGCCAACATGCCAGGATTTGATTCATTTATGCCATCTTCAGAAAAGTTACACTCTTTGCTCCCATAAATCTAAAATAATGTATACATTAAAAAAACAACAACAAAAAACCCAAAACAAAACAAACAAAAACCCAAACAAACCCCCCCCCCCCCAAAAAAAACCACCCCAAAAAAACAAACAAAAAACCAAAGCTGCTTATAAATCAGCTACCATATCAGAAACACACAAATTCATGGATTCCAGCATTTAGGTGGAAAACTGTTAAGAAGAACTAAAAAGTTCATATGTTCTGTTTATAATATCCACTGCATGTTTTCTTGCCTTTCAGACACCCAGCTTCAAAAATTGTAGAAGTCTCTTGGGAAGCAGGAACTAAAATACCTTGAAACTCATTGTCTGGAGCCTTGAGTTACCTCTCAGACCAACCTTGCCAGTCACCTTCCAAACTGCTTACTGGTTCTGATGGAAAGCACATACTTTTACAGGGTGAAGATTACAACCTTTAGTCATCCTAGTGGAGCTAAAAGGTACAGCAATTTTCTACCACCAGACTGAAACTTATTCCTAATTATTTTCCCAAGCATCTTAGTAATTTGAATGAAACTATCTAATAGAAATCTGATATAAATGAATGTATAAGGGTTAAGTCTTATTCAGTGGGTTTAAAGCAATCAAGATTCCCATCAGAATATATATTTACATTACCTGTTTATTTCCTTTGGCTCCCTTCAAAAATTCAGCCTTAAAGGGATATCTTAGCTACTTAATTGAATAACAACTGACAGTATTTGAATGGGAGAACGTACCCATGGCTGAAAAAGATGCTTATGTTACATTAAGCAGGGAAATTTAAGTTACACTGTCAGTAAAAGTAATTCTCTTGACCAAAAGCAAGATGCTCTACTGTGAAGATTTTTGGGAGATGATGAAATTAATTGTAAATTTGGCAAGGAAAAAAGAGTGGAAGACAAAAACATTGAAAACATAGGAGGGGAAAATGCAAAATCCTCTCCTACAGAATGTTTTATGTAAAGCCCCTTTGGGTCTCAGATGTTCTTGATTTTGGATGCTACAAGTCAAGCTCTACATATTTGTGGCTCCTTAAAATGAATTAAAACAAGTGGAAAATAAAAGTTCATTATATAGTAGAATTATTACAATTAACACAATAAACCAAAACAAAATGCAACATCAAACAGGGTTATTTTATATATTAATTTGAGAAAGATAACACCATTTTGGCAGCTCTGAGAAGTACAAAGTTTAAAAGCTTCATTAGAAACCTGGGGGGCGTCTTGGGGGAGTTTAGTTTGAGTGGGTTTTTTTTGGTGTTTTTTTGTTTTTTTTTTTTTTCTGAAGCTTCAATAAAATAGGCTGCAACCAAAAGGACAAGACAATATATTCTGTTCTATGCTTTATGTGTCTTGAAGTTATTGCTTATTACTATAATAGAATTTTTTAAAGTAGAATAGGCAGATTACGAGCCAGTAGGATGCACTAGAAGTGACCACGCCAAGAGCAATTTAAATAAATATTAAATGCTTGCTCTGATAGATAATGAAATGTTTCTCTCTTTCTTAGTTCTAGACTAAACTGACAGTTTATATAAGAAAAAAAAAATTAACATGGCAACTGGTTTACACAGAAACAAATAGCATATTTCCTTTTTAAATACTATTGAAATTAAATTTTGTCCAGCATAATGCCAGACAATCTGGTCAGGCAATCTGCTTTTACAACCCATTCACTACACAAAGTTAGCACATCCCAAGGGGATAGAAGAAATTGTTTCAGTGTGTCATGGTGCATTCAGATTTCTTTCCAGGTGAGCCTAACTACCAAGGAGCCATTTAGCCAAAGGGTCATGTGGTTCTGCAGTGCGTGAGCAGAGGACTACTTACCTGTCTTGCATGGAGACTTCCTATTCATATAAGAGAAAATATTTTTCCTGACATATCCCCATTAAAAAAGGCCAAAAATACAATGTTTTTCAAGGTATAATATCTTCTGTCATGACAAAAGCAATCTCTTCTTTAAGAGCAAATGTGGTTTCGTCCTATTTGAGAGTCATTCTGTCACTTAAAAAATAAATGTTCTAATTTAAAACTGCTGCCTCTATTAAGGTATGTTGTTTACTTTTATGTTATTAATAATTCTACTACTAAACTTAATATTGTGTAGGCAAATAAGCATCCAAAATTCATCCTCTAATAGGATTTTAGTGAGAACTTCCAAGAGAAAAAACAATCACTTTCATTTTTGTCAAATCTCAGCTGTAACTTCAAATATAAACTCTTCATGACTTACAAGCACATTGTAAGTGAATCATGAATCAATGAGCATCAAAACTACAGGTCCTTATTTAAGTGAAGAGTACTGTAATAATGCATTTTCCTTATCTTGCTGATACTCCTGAAAACAGCTGCTTTTAGGATAGAAACATATGCTTGAAATCCTAACAAAAATATGCTGGAATTTCCACAAGTGATTGGCTCTAAAAATCATATCACACTGAACCATGAAATAGAAAATGTACCTGAAATTTAGTGCAAAATTTAACACTTATGAGTTCCGCTGATTCTGTTATCTGCTCCATTTACATGCCAATCTACACCCCTACCTAAAAAGGCTTCTCTTAAAACCCTTAAAAATAAACTACTCCAGCACTTCTTTTGTAGCATAAGTTGATTTTACACGTGTCTTGAGCAACAAATACTCAACACCAAACCATAGCCATTAAATTGCTACCATCCATCAGCAAAGGTAAATTATACAAATCAGAATTATGCAAAAATATTTTTCTAGTTGCTACTATTTCTATTTTGTGCAACTGTCTATTAGATTTCCTTATGTGAGGATGAAATTATCTTGATATTGTTATCAAAAAAAAACCCACAGCAAAGGTCAGAGGCTTGTGTCACTGATGAGCTATTTATTGCCTTTAACATTTATTAAGGCACCTGACAAACAGAACTTGAGAATTGTAGCCAGAATCCTCTCCCAAAAGCATTTTTCTTACAATCCACGAAAAGTCATGCAACTGGCATTTGGAAATAAATACTTAGCTCCCTACTAGCAGCTTTGGGGTGTATTTCCCTCAGTAGGTATACATAGCACAGCCCTCTACTCCTTTTTTTTTCCAAGCCTCTCTTATATAACAGACTGCAAAAACCGTCTCTGAACAACGTGATCAAGATGTGATTTCCTCTTTTGGAACTACAACATTCAACATAATCACATTCAACCCAGTCCCAAGCTATTAATCAACTTCTTACTAATGACGATGATCGATCGCAAGTTCTCTGCAGTTTTGCAGCTGATAGTCAGTCAAGGCTCCCAAAGGATCATGTCATTCACAGACCAAGCTTCACCAACTCGGCTCAGAAATTAGTCTTACAAGGGTATTTGATCATCGTATAATGTTTTGCTTAAATATCACAGTTATTCTAGGTGGTTTGGGTTTAGTGTTGGGGCTCCTCCCCAGATAACCTGTGTAAAGGCAACAAAAGCCCTAAAGCCACTTGAGTCTCAGAGGCCCACAAGTAGGATATACAGAAGCTTTCTTTGGAGACCTGCCCTTAACCCCTTCGTGCCATATCATTTTTACACTGCCAACTAACTAGGCTGTCTGAACCAGCCTACATGAGTTATATAATCAATTTATTTTTTAAGACAGGATAAATATATACTGAAGTACAGAATGATTAAAGATTTTTTTTCCCTATCTTGATTTTGCAAAAGACACAACAGACTTACATAAACTCCATATAATTCTGGGTTGTCCTCCCTCTGTCTTGAGGTACGTAAGTCTTGACGTACCCTATGGAAAGGTTTGCTATAAAGCAAAGCTCAGGCTGACTCACTGTTTTCACTTTACATATAGTCTACCTATAAAGACTTTGAAAATAAACCCACCATGTGAAGTTTTTACTTTACCTTGTTATTGACTATAAAAAGGCATACATGTTTTAAGGGACGCAGATATCAATTACTACAGTCACTAAAGTTAAGAGCTGGGTGTTCAATAAAGGAGCCTCTTCATTGCTAAATATTTCTTCCAAGTTTTGGATTTTTCTTTTCTGTAAAGCATAGGGTTAACCGTGACACCCTGAATCCAAACAAAGCACACCCTAACAAAGTATAAGAAAATGTAACAGCACAAGATACTGTATTACACTCTTCTGTGTATTCGTCTTTCCAGTCCCTCCAGGGGAAATTTAACATGGTTTCTAAAATTATCCCTCTAACGGGTTTTTTCATTTTTCTCCAAGATCCCTGGCCAGATGAATTTGTGTATTACATGTACTGCCTGTGCCGCTGCACCTCCTTCCTCTGTGGTGACTTGATTCAGCTGAAGCTACGATTTGACCGATCGATGCAAGCACATTACACACCAGAATAAGAGTAAGGTAAGGGTAAAGGAAAGAAAAGCATCTCTCCTTTCAGCCATTAAATATAGATCAACGAAACATCACAGCGCACATCGCGGCTCCCCTCCCCACCCCCTCCGCCCGCTCCTCGAGCGCAGGATTTCGCAGACGGTGGCTTCAAAAGAAGAGCACACACCCCACACTCCCCTCCGCACACAGACACACAGACACACACACAGATACACAGAAACACGCAGCAGCCGTCGCTCGGAGCCGCCCCAGGGCGCGGGCTCCGCGCAGGGCCGGGCGCTGCCCCCGCCCGCGGGTCCCCGAGCCCCTTCATCTTCCTTCTCCTCTTTTTCCTCCTCCTTCTCCCTGGCCCATGACTTCACCGCCGTAACGAGCACATTAGTGCAGGGCGTCGGGAGACACTGTACCGCGGATGCCCTACATAAGCAACGACTAACGTAGCAAGAAAGGGAGGAAAGCGATGGAGGGGGGAGGCCCGGGAGAAAGAGCCATGAGGAAATAACGCACTTTGTTACCTTTTGACTGAGGGCATAAACACTGCTCCGTGCAGCCCAACCCAGCCCGGCTGCCTCGCCGAGGGGAGCAGCGCAGGACCCCGCACCAAGAAGAAATATCACGCAGGCGGGAAGGGTGTGTGGGGGGGAGGGGGACGGACCTGGCACCATTACGGTGCCTGTCGTACTCACCGATCGGCGCCGATTCAGCCTGCTTGCTCCCAAACATATACCAAAACCCAACAGCAAATCCTCAGTCCGCCAAGCGAGAATGAAGCGGGGTAGCGGGGGCGGGGGGGGGCGAGCGACGGCTCCGGGCTTCACCGCAAGGTCCTGACCTTGCCCAGCTGCAGCATCTTCGGCTTGCCCCCCCCCAGGGCGTGCATGTGCGCCCGTGTGTCCCCGTGTCCGTGCGAGCGCGCCGATCCGGCTCCGAGGGGCTCGGCCGCAGGACAGCTGCCCGCTGGCTGCCGGGGCGAGGAGGGCTCGGCATCCACCGCCCCGCCGCTGGGGCGAGGCGCGGGGCCGCTGCGGCGGCGGCGGCGGCTGGGGCAGGCTGCGCAGCGGCGCCGTAGCGCAGCGCGCCGAGCGGGCGCACCGGCCGCGGGATGTGGCCGAAGGAGACACAGCCGCCGCCGCAGCATCTGCCGCCGCCGCGCTCCCGCCCGCCCTGCCTCCCTCCCTCCCGCCTGCCTCCGCCCCTCCCGGCCCGTCCCCTCCCCAGCAGGAGCGCGCCCGCCGCGGCCGAGCAGCCGGCGCTGGGGGGGGGACAGAGGGGGGCGGGCGGCCCCGCTACCGATGAGGCGCTGCCGCCTGTGCCGGGCGGGGCTGAGGTAGGGCCGGGCAGGGTCCCCCAGCCTTGCTGCAGAGGGGCGCGTCCCCGTGTTCCTTCAGACCCCCGCGGCCGAGGCGGCTCTGATTTACTGGGGAAGGGGAGGCAGGGCGGAGGGCGCAGGTGAGGGAGCGCACCCTGGGGCGGGGGTCGTCGGTGGGGAGCAGCCCCTTGGCAGCGCGGCTCCTGCTGTCATGGGTTGGGAACTTGAGGTCGGCCAGCCAAAACGGCGACAGCAACAGGGATGCCAGAGCTCGTTCTCCGGCTCGAGTCTACCTCGGGTCTTTCTTCCCATGCTTGGGAAACCTAGGTGGAAATCCTATCGTGTTTTCAGAAGTCTTCTTGCGAGCAAATAGGGTAAGGAATATGGAAGTCATGTTTTACTCCTGCTCACGCTTAACCCTTCGTTGAGAAACTTGGGTGGAATGCAATTGCAGCACTCACCTGAAAGTTGCCACTCCATAGCTCCTTTCAACTCGCCGCTCGGAGTTTTGGTACCTAAACAAAACCACCCAATATTTTGGGGTTGTTTCTCTGCTAATTCACGCTCGCAGCGGGCTGAGCATCAGCGCGGCACTGGGGACAGCCACAGCCGCGGCCGAGGAGCCCGACCAGCGCCTACAGCCGGTCATTTATTGCCCGAAATCGCGGTCCCAGCACCTGCCCCGCAGGGAGAGACCCGCGTGTCCCCGGGCCATGGCCAGGGCCGGCCAGGCGGGCCGCTCCCGCGGGACACGGCGTTCCCATCCATCCTCCCCGCGCCCCTCCAGCCCCGCACCGCCGCGCCGGATAAAGTCATGCCGGGCACCGCGGCGGGCTCGGCAGCGGTACCTGCGGCCGGGCTGAGCAGAGGCGGCAGCGGTACGGGCCGACCGCCGCCACCGGGCTGCACGGCGACTCGCTGCTGCCACCTCTCGCTTGGCGTTCTCGCAGCTTCCCCAAACTCCTGGCTGAAGATCCCACTTCTCACCGTCGGATGGTTGCGGTGGCTATCCCTCCCTTAATGTCACGGGAAGGCCGGAGGCTCCGTCTTCTCAGTGCCAGAATGCCTTGTTTTAGGCCTGAGGTCGCCTTTTGGAGGGACAAGGGGGGTTTAATATGTGTCCTTTCACTGGGTTAGGTGAAGGTGGCCCATCCACCTGTGACAAAATCGGTAAGTTGTAGCTGGGGGTGATTCAGCCTGGCAGCACCCCTCAATGCCAATCTAGATTTTGCCCAACTACTCGGACTTGTAAGAAGAGCACCTCTGGGCTCAAGTCTAGAGTAAGCCCAAAACCTCATTGTCAGGTTCCCGTCTGGCATGTCTTGATGCCTACTGAGTTGCAACTATAGAGGGGAACTTGCTGGTGGCAGAACACAGTGGCCAATCCAGTCTTGAGTAGAGAAGTGACCAATTAGCCCATTGTCCGAACTTTTGGTTGGACCAAAAGTTCATTTTTTCTGTTAAGTGCAAGACCCTGGGTTTGTGATTCCCAGCCTGAGACAGACATGTAACTCTGAACTGAAAGTAGTGGATCACTCAGTGACCTGGAGTCACTGTCTTACAGTTAAACTTCAAGATGTACTTGATAATAAAATTACTGGGTGCTACAGTATTGTAGATATGCCATAGCATCATGTGATCCACCTTCTGCAGCCCAGCCTCTTTTTCAGAGCTGAAAGTTCTTTCTGTCAATAAAGGTAAAGGAGATTGAAAGACTAGAAATAAGCTGTGTCCTCCTTCCATTCCCCCTCAAATATTCCCATGTAATAGGGACATTTCATGGCCCTGGGGACTGTAGACATCTGACCTAATTGTAGGATAAGCAGTGTGGGCTAGTGAAGAATGACCCTAAGACATCTGATTCTCCCCATGCTGCAAAGGTTACCCAGCTGGCTATACTGATCTGAGTAGTTAGTATGGAAGCTGTTAGCCTGGAAGTTAAATATAGTAACAATAAAGATATATAATAACGTAGACTCTCCGTAGGGAAAATGAGGCCTGGAGACAGAAGGGTTTTGAAAGAATCTGGGAGGTGTCTGAAATCTGTTTTTCTCTCACAAAGTTTCCTCCTTTCATATCACAGTTTTGCATGAGAGGGATTTCATCTCAAGATGCTGCAGGATTCAAAAAGCTTCTCCTTTTCTTGTCACTTTCCTCCCTGCCTCTCCCTGCTGCATCACATTTTCAATGTTCCCTAATACCAGGTGAGGTCAGAGAAGGGGCCAGGACTAAGCTTTGCTTATGGATATGGAGAAACATAACAAGGGAATTAAATCAGAGTTCAATATGACTTTTTACTGTTGTTGCTCTCTCACAGAGGAAGAGTAAGGCAGATCAGTGAGGGTTAAGAATGTGGAAAGCAGTGAGATTAACTTCTGGAAGAGGTTGCATGCCACACAACTTCTGGAAGAGGTCTGCCAACTTTATTCTCAGTGACTAAACCTCTTCTTCTGACAAGCCAAAAGCGTATGTAGGTGGAAGCTGTTCACTTTTTTGGTCAGTCCCAGACTTCTTGGATATAGACAATCTGTTTTCTCAGGCTTCTCAGGTCTGTACCTAGAAGTGGTGTATTTATCCTTATCTTTGGTTAACTTCCCTGAGTGTTTGTTCATGTTGGAGTTTTTTATTTTGTTCCTTAAAAAAGATTGAAAAAGAAAAGGACATTATCATATCAAGGCAGATATTTTCTAGCATGGGAGCTGTAAAAGCATCTTTGCCATTTATATTTACCTGTTAGATTTCCAAGGGTTCTTGAGCCTCCAATTTCTATCTGGTCAAAGTAATCGCAAGTAAAAATTTTAGAAAACAGAAAACAAGAAGTAGTAACATGAATAGAATTAAAAGCAGTAATAGAATTTTCAGATAATTAGTCCTCCAAATGACTGTAATATGGAAAACAATAGCAGTAACAAATTTTTCAAGTTTAGGCTCAAGGGTTCCATCTTGGAATAGCTGGCTACCTGTGATAATTTTCCCATCCTGCTAACTAAAAATATATTTTTTTCTTTGTGAAAAATTTCATCATGAAGTAAAGGATGAAGGTAGCAGTGGAGGAACCCAAGGAAAAGTCCATTAGTCAACAGTTGGATGAATCATCTAAAATATGGAATACCTAGACACTAGTTGTGTCTGCATGTTCTGTCTCAAGTCATATTTTTGTTTGATCCTGCTTGGAATGGAGTTTGGAAGCTTGAATTTTTGGACAGAAAGGAAAACATTTCTTTGCTGTTTTGACTTTTTTAAAGATTATGTTTATATTTAAATGTATACTTCATATGAAGATTGTTGAGATCCTCTGTCATGGACGAGGTCCAACAACTTCTTTTTTCATGCTGAAGTTGATGGGAACTTTCCATACTAAAAATGTAACTGAAGTGAAACTAAGTATATATAATAGTTGCATGTTTCAGACAATCCTTAGCAAATGTAGAATAAAATTGGGAAAAGCTGTTTTTGCTCTTTTTAATAAACTGAAAAATCAGTCAAGTATAAATAGTTTTTTAGTTTAGAGCTATATTTCAAAGACATTCTTGCAATTACTGTCTTATCCCTGTCTAAGAATTATTTCAAGGTGAAATTATTAAAAAAACATTGACAACATCCACTGAAATACATTTCAGATAGGAAAGAACATGTTTCTTGAGTCACACAGTATGGTATCTAAATGAAATTAAGCTGGTAATGAATTAAAATAATTGGTCCAAATTTCTTCTCTTTTGACTTTGATGTTATCTTTAAAAAGTCAAGTCATCCTTGAATTATAGTAATACTATATGTATTTTCCATTTCTCCTAACTTGTTGCAAAATATTGTATAACAACAAAGTACCTGTAAATCTAGGATGAGGATGATTTTCTGTGCCACAATGATGACATGACAAGAGAAGGTTTGCATGATTGTATTTGCAAAAGCTTGCATTCTGATCTCATGAAAATATTTTTTAAACAGAAGTCTCCTAAAGAAATATAAGGTATTTTCAATTCTGAGGCACAGCTAGCTTTGACTCAGTCTGATTATGAGTAAATTATTATTGAAGTGCTAAGCTTGACTGGCAATAGGAAGATACAATTGAAGTTGTAGTACCTGCAGATTTTGTAAATGAATCTGTATTTGCATTGGAGAGTTGATTTTTATGTACTGAAGACAACTCACATCCCTAGGACCTGACTGAGATTTTCTTATTCCCAGCTTCATCCATTGATGACCAACTAGGCAGTAATGAAAAAAATCTCTCTGAAACAGCTGTATTAAAATATTTTTGGACCTACCTTACTTAAAAAAAATCATTGTAAAAATTATTGTTTAGTGAATAGCTGCCACTGGTTTCCTAAACAATTTAGCATTTTGAACATGTCAGATTTTCACATGAAATTATACAAAAGGTTAAAATTTCAATTTAATTCAATGGTGTGTCTGTCATGATCAATCAGAATTCCTATTCAAGGTATAGTGAGGGAACTAATTTTTTTAATAATAAAACTTCATTTAAGTGTTCCTGATTAAGGAGCTAGTTGGAGTTTTACTTCACAGAAAAACATAGTGAAAATATTAAGGGGGTGTAAGTTCTTTTTCCTATCAATTAAAGAGATCTGATTCAAAGAGGACTTTGGGTTTTTAGTTTGTGGGGTTTTTATTGTTTTTTGTATATTGTTATTTGGAAGATGGAAGGCCAGAAGTTGAAATGAAAATTAATGTAGTGTAAAAATTGTTCTTTTCAGCATCCAGTAAAACAAAGTTTACTTTTACAAATTCATATACCCTATACATGAATAGGTTATATAAAGAGCTGATTGTTCTGAAAAAATTTGTAAACATTAACCCCATGAAAGAAAGTAATTTCATTCTGTCTTCACGTCACCCAGTATTACTAGCAGTACAATGTCAACTTGGCTGCAAATTGTAATCTATGGATTGGATATCTATGAATGTTCAAAACATGTTTATTATTGTCAACTGAAATGACAAGCCTTTCTCAGGATGCATCCTTTAATACATTTACAGCTATAAAAGCATTTAGGATTAATGTATAACACTTACAAAACTATACTGTACTTTTGGATTCTTTTTTCTCTTTTCTGTATTTGTATATTGAATAAGTCCATCTCAACAAAAAAGACCATCCTGCAAAAAGTCAAGCAGAAATTTTGACACAGATTCAGAAAATGATGCTGTTTGAATAAAAGTTAGTGAAACCTTGTTACAATGACTATCCTATTATTTAATCCATTTATGTCAGGGTTTTACTTTGTATCTTTCCACAGTGTCAAAGACTGTCGAAGTGCAAGGAACCAGTAAAGAGAATGATTATCTAGTTAGACCTCATATTGCATAAGGCTGAGATATTGCCTACCCTGAAGTCACAATTAATGACTTGGCATTATGAAATTATAGAATGCTAGGTCATTTTGTAATCTGTGTTCCATTATATTTAGTAAGTATCAAGAAAGATGAAGCTAGTTTTACTTCACTGTTATACTCCATGAATACCATGCTCCAAAATGACACACATTTACCTTTTCCAACCAGTGTGATTTTAATTTTCTGGAGAGTCTTGGTGTGTTTTTTTCAGCGCTCAGGAGAGCTTCTTGTCTGACATGTTTTCAGAACCTTACTCTAAATTTAATTTGATAGTTTCACTAAGAGCTCTTATGAAAACCCACACCTCTAAAGTTCCATGGGTATACAACTGTTAGCAAGGACAACTTACAAGAATTGTCTTCTTATGAGGCATGCACATGAGTGTTTCAGTGTACAGGAAGACACCTGGTAATATTCCCCATACCTGAAGTTTCTTGGGTATGCCACTGGTTGCATTCAAAATGTTTGTCCCACCTGTTTGTTCCACGGCTGAAGTCACAGCGGGGGCTGTCTGGAGAGCACTGATGGCAGTGTGGACACAAGGCCCTCCAGCATATCCTGCACATTGTGAGGCCCAAAATACTTCATTTCCTTTTGTTTCTCAGCTGAGCTGTTCTGCACTTCATAGCTGTGAAGCAGATTGCCTTACACTTTGACCTGATAATTCTCTCTGTCAGGCCTCAGTTCACCTCAAAAAAGGTTGGACTGTGTCAGATCTTTTGATTCATGCCTGCTACCCAGTTTTACCACTTTTTGCTACAGGCTATCTTGCATAATTGCCTATTTCTAGTCCTATACATGGTTTGTAAAGAGGTGTGTTTGTCATCATCCCATAGAGCTTTCAGTAGCAAGCTTACCTCTACAAACTAAGATGTATAGAAAGAATAAATTTCAGCAACCAGTTGCTGCAGTTTAAATGCAGTTTAAATTCACGTAGGAGTTGGAAGGCTGACAGTGCAATGGTTGAGTACAATACTGAATTTTTCCTATGAAAGTTTTCAACATCATGGTTTTCTATCTGGGAAATTAGATTTTCACAATGTTGTTTTAAAATGGAAATAGTGAAAAACTCAGTGACACAGCATTTAAACAATTATAAATTGTTCAGCTTGGTACCATTCTTAAAGTCTGTTTCTGTCTCTTGCTGTTCTTTGTGATAGTTCTCAGTGCATCTTTTAAGTGCATCAAGAAAATATGTGGTGCACAACGGGCAGGATTTTTTTTTCCTCATTTCCTGTTCTACTCCAGCTCTTTCAATTTCAGGGTAACAGATTTTGAAGGAAAACTTGAGTTTCTTACCCTATGCTTTTTCAGCAGAAAAACGAACTGCTTATTTTCATGTAATCCTGTTATGTAAATCTCTGTGTTACAGCACACCTGACCTCCCTTGTGGTATTTTTAACTTAGTGGAAAACAGAAAGATATGTTTTATCAGCACCACCTGCTAAAATTACAAAGGAAAAGATAACTGTGTTTAGTATTTTCTTATCTTTTATGAAAAAAGAAATAAATGAAAGTAATAAGCTGTAAAGTAGTATCAAATTCTAAGAGAGAAATAAGATGTTTTATGATACTAATGTAAAAAAATCATTATCACTATTATTATTTATCAAGTACTTATTAAAATGCATTTATATAAATTTATGTAGTCAGTCATTTTTGCTAAATTTTGACATTTCCACAACTTCTACTGTCTCTATACATTATGAAAACAACCGTAGCTGTTCAAAGGTAACATAGTCAGTCCCAGCATCAGTCCTTTTGGAGAGACACTGAAAGTATGCTGTGACAGCTCTAATGAGCTCAACAGCAAGAACCCATTTAAAGGGGTAAAGCCTTTTAACTGAGTTACAGAAGATCTTTGACATTTCCCATGTCAACTCTGTCCCTAAAGTATGTTACTTTTGTCACATACAGAGTTCAGATAGTAAATCTTCTCCTTTTTTACTCTAGGATATCAATTGAGAAATTTGTATTAGATTAGTGGCCTTTAGTTATATTTAAGTTATTTGTGATACCTGTGAGATTTTTTCAGCTGTTATAAAGCAGCTGAGAATGGTACTGTGGTTTTGGAAGTTTGAACATATTCTGTAGAAAAATATAGGTGAGCAATTATTCATCTTTGGATTGTTCTTTCCTGTTGTTTATTCTAATGAGTTATTGGCGATGTAGTTGCCTATTTAACCTAATACTGCATCAAGCAATTGTGTGACACACTGTAGGCTTTGATCTTCATGCACTTAGCATGAATTTTATGGCTAAACTGTACTTGCATTCTGTCAAAGTAGCTGTTTCTTGTAAAAAATTATTAAACCTCAAAACAACATGTAAGAGATGTCAATATGCTGTTATTTCAGCAATAGTGGCTAACTTTTCAAAAGCTACAGTTTTTGTTTTCATACACAGAGGTCAAAGAAAGAAGAGTCATAGAATCACAGAATGTTAAGAAGTGGAAGATACCTTAGATCTCTAGATCATCTAGT
The DNA here is from genome assembly GCF_024509145.1 of Vidua macroura. NCBI lineage: Eukaryota > Metazoa > Chordata > Aves > Passeriformes > Viduidae > Vidua > Vidua macroura. The sequence continues at coordinate 81,479,026 of NC_071571.1, read as the reverse complement.
CCCAGCCCCTCTGCCATTCACCTCCCAGTGAGAGACCAGGTTGCTCAAGGCCTTATCCAGCCTGGCCTTGAACACTTCCAGGGATGATGCACCCACAGTTTCTCTGGGCAACCTGTTCTGGTATCTCACCATCCTCACAGTAAAGAATTTCTTCCTAATATCTAGTCTAAATTTCCCCTTTTGTTCTGTACTCATTACTCCTTGCTTCTTTATAGAATGTATTGTGGGCTTATAATGGCAAGCATTAATTTCAACAATTTGTAAATTTTATTTTTCACTTAGGTTTTATGTGTAGAAGTCAGTGTATTACAGTGAATAAAAATACTTTTATCTGTAAAACATATTTCATCAGTGGTTGTTTAGCAACTTGCTCTTCAGATATAATATAACCTTAGTCTATTATAAAAAATATGATCTGAAATTTTTACAGATTTAATAACAATCTCAAGATTGCCACAGTCATAGGGATAGCAGACAATTTGTGCATTTAATTTATATATACACACACACACACACATATATATATATATGTATGTGTGACGTGATCATTAAAACAGAGGGCTGAGCATCAGGATAGTCTGTTACAGATCCTCACTGAGGCAGGACGTGTCTGTAGCTTCCACACAATGGGTTTCTACTGTTTCACTCATTGGGGGTATCAAACTTGTTAGACTAGACTGAGGTTTTTGGATGAGGAACAACATATAAGCAGGATAGAAAAACTCCCCCAGTATAAACAGCGTACTCCAGAATGGGCAAGTACAAAGAGCCACCACAGCATGAATGTCTGTGAAAGGCAGACTGCCCTGACTGTGACTGTTTCACAGGCTTTGCCTCTCCCACTGGTTTATTAGGGGGGGCTCAGTTTTCCCCCTTATGAGTAACTGGTAAATAAATATTGATGTTACTGGAAGAGGGGAAGTCGCCCACCAGGTGCTGCAGGTCAATATATTTTTTTTATGAAGAATGACACAAACTAGGTATTCCTGACCATTTTAGTAAAAGTCCTGACTGCTCTTTCAGCTCACACAGGCAGTGGGTGTTCATTGTCCTTCCAGAGCAAGGGGGAAGGCTATTCCACTTATATATCAAAGGTGCCTCCTTTGCCCTTAATTTCTTGTGTCTATAGATCTATGATCACCTGATTTCACATCAATGTTATTGTCTACGTCAGCCAACTCTGTCAACCTTTGTTTTGAATCCCCTAGCATTCTATAGTCAGTTTCATCCATTGCCTTAACGCCCCTTAAAGATTCTGAAAATGTTTATTCTTTTCTGAGAGACCTGTGAGACTCTTTCTCCCTCTCCACACCCCTTCTTATAATTTAGAAAAAGCTGATGGAACTTCTCCAAGGCCTTGAGTGATTTGTTCAGTTGTGTTCCCTCTATCTGTGAGCTGGGAGATCTGGTCATAGATATTGTCTCTGTTATCTCCTTTTCTGGAGGGTCTGTGTATTGAGGTGGGGTTTATTTTTTTTTGGTCTTCTCTTTGGTTTTTTTCAATAATAGTCTCAAAAAATGTCCTTACATTACAAATGTCACATATCCATTATACTTCACACAGCTTTTACTTTCCACCTATCCTTACAGAACTTATCAATATTAACACAATGTTTGAGCAAGTGGAGCCCATTTTCTTAGGAGAACTGATCTAGATGAAAAAAAAAACGAAGCCATTCTTTTTGTTCGAGTCATTTGTTAAGGGGATTCTGAAGGTAACATCACCTGGTACTCTTTCAAGCAATACAATGCACTTTTTGCAGACTCTGAAGACAGCAACAGCTACATAAAATTACTTTGATTTTTACAAAGTATTCTACTGGTAGAAGAAGTGCACTGATATTAAAAGAAAAACACCCCTGGTAATAACAAGTAACTAGTCACTTGGATTATATAATAACTTAACGTGAAGACTCAGAAACAGCTCCAGTACTGTGAGCTTTTAAAATACCCAATAATCTTCAGATCTTTTAGTGCTGCTTTGACAGCTTTTTTACAACAGCAGCGGAGACAGTCTGCATATTCTGCACAGAACTCCCAGTATTCAGCAAAAGCTGATAAGCCAAAATATTTTAGCTGCAACTCTCTACTTTTCCCAGGGTATCTTCCTGAGCTCTTTCTAGGTAATTTCCCTGCTCTGGTTTGTTATGTGAGAACTTGCTCATGTGACTTCATTTCACTTAATGTTTTTTAGCTATGAAGCAGAAATTATTGAAAAAACTCAATTTTGCAATAATTATCTGTTGCATCCTGAGATTGGGTTTTAGGGGTTCTTATTTGTGTTAGCTAGCTGAGTCTTGTGTACCCCCGTGCTTCTCCCGTGTTGTTCCCCCCACCCCGCGGTGTCTCGCCCCATGCTGCCTGCTGTTGGGCTTTCCCCTCTGCCGCTCCTGTGACCACTCCCCTGTCTGGCCCCGGGAACCCCGTGTCCGCTGCCCCATCCCCACGATCCCGCTCAGCCCGAGGCTCGGTGTCCACCCCTGCGGTGTCCTTGTTGGTCGCTGTCTTATGTCATCACCGCAGCACCCGCACCGATTGGGCGGGGGGGGCGTCTGCCCTCCCTATCACATCCCCTATATCATCCCGCTCCTTCCCGGATCCCTGTGCCACGTGACGTGGGAAGCACGAGTCACTACCCCCCCACTGCAACTCTCAGCGACAGTAAAGCCTTCCTGCCTTCCTTGTGGGTGATCTGGACATTCCTTCCCTCTTTACCTCGGACCCTCGTGCTGGTGACAGAAGCCGGCAGACCCCGAACGGCGTGCCAGCAGCAGCGGCATGCGGGAGAGAAGTGGCGGACCTGGGCGTGCGGGGGGAGGCGGCGCCAAAGGGCGCTGGAGCTTCTCTGGACCTGGGAGAAAGAGCGTGACACCACAATTATATTTCCCTACTGAAAGAGAATACTTGAAGAACATAAACCATTATGTGAAGGGAAAAGAAAAAAACAAAGGAACTGGACAAATTCATCTAAATTTTGATTGATCGAAAAATTTTGACTTATTGTAGACAACTTGTCAAGATATTCCATGTACCCCAACCCCTTCCCAGAGGCAGTTTACCCTTTCTTGTTGTGTCTCCAAGTGACACAAACCAGAGCTGTACTCACCTTAAGGTGTTCAGACTTTTGAATGAGACACAAATTTGATAGACTTCTTTGATCTAGAGCTCTAGGTAGTAAAAGAGTGGGGAGGTGGGAGTTAAAGCCATTTTGGCCTTTCCAAGAATTACATCAGGAAAGCATCCTACATCCTAGATATAGGAAAATACATGGATGAATAAAAATAGTTTTTGAATGACATGGCATAGGCTTTTACAGCCTACAAACCTTTAAAATTACCGTGAAAAGAATTGATATTGCATATTGCATAGTATAATACAAAAGTAATATCTTCCTAGAAACTGGTGATTATTTTATTTATTGCAGATTCCTAAGAATTCACAGATTAGGTAATTTCCCTCTAAATTTGATCTTCACATGCTGAGCCAACCAGCTAATCTAGAGATCAAATATCCACCAGGTCTACTGCAGATACATTTTAAAAACTTGGGGAAGGAATGGTTGCTTCTGGAGGCAATAGTAAAGAATTATTTTCTAGATAACTATAGTTTTCTGGCATGGTTTACCTATAAAGTGGATATCATTCTTTTTTGAAGTGTATTTAAAACCAGAAAATTCCCCAAATTATATCTTACCTCACCTAAAATATTCAGTATACATAGATTATATTAATTTTTCTCCTTTATTCTTGGTATATGGACAACAGGACTATGCAACAGGTACAGTGTGAACACATGGATGGCTTACAACTGTGCTGTCTTTCAAAAATGATCCTCTGAGAGTAACCTTTTCATGCTTACATAGTTTATTTCTTCCCATAGGACTGACTTCTAACAGGTTGTTTTTCGCCTTTTACTTGCACAACTGCACACTGCATTTCTAACCATTAATTTTTTTTTTTTAATTGTGGGATCATCTGCAATTTATCAAAATAATTTTGAATTCTAAGTTCCTGTTTCAACATTTTTGCAGTCTCACTTGATTTTCCATCATCTGTGAATTTAATAAGCTTGTTTTTACTTTAATATCAAATTAATCCATGACAAGATTGAAGTAAAACCAGATTCTGAGTAGACCTCTTCTACTGTGGGCGGTAATTCATTGATGGATACCTTTCTGATTTCAGGTTTCCAAAAACATTTACACCCACACTGTAGCAGATTTATCCAGATTGTCCTGTAATACATTTTATCTACATCACATCTCCCTAACCTGCTTATAGAGTGTCACATAGGGCACCATTAAAAGTTTTCATTATTCTTGTAATATGAAACATATATCTATATTCCTGGGTTTCCATTCTATCCACAAGTTTCATCACCCCACTGTAGGATAAAATTATATTGATTTGACACTTTTTTTTTTTTTTTGCAAATCTACATTAGCTGCTGTAAATCCTGTAATCTTTCAGTCTCTTGTCTGCTTGGAAATGGTTTCGTTGCTTGTATCAAGGTTACTCAGGGTCCATGATGAAGCTGAAAAATCTGCAAAGTCCCCATGAAATTGTCCTGCTCATTTCTTTCTACTGTTCTTAGGGTTAATCTGCACCGCGGCCACTTTTTTTCCCTATACATTTTCAAAAATAACTGCTAAAAAACGTGTTTATTTCAGCCATTTTATATAAATATTTTAGAATTAAATTTATCAGGCCCAGCTGACTTCCAAACATGCCTATTCACACCTCTTTTCCCCTTGTTCTAGGCTAAGATCTTATCCCACTGGTGTAATCAATTGTGAAAGCCCGTGATAATTGATGGGGAATTCTGGAAAGGCAAGTTTCAAAAAGGGCACGAAATTAATGGGTTTTCTTCACTGTTGGGTAACGAGCAGGGATTTTTTTGCTACTCTTCTGCTAGCAAGCTGTGCATATGTTATGGGGATATGTCTTGTCAGTTTCATGGGGTTTATACTTTGGTCTTTTGTTTCCATATGCTCATCTATGTTGTTTTGCATTAATCTTTAGCAACCTGATTTTGTCTTCACTTCCTGGATTCCTCTGCTTGAGGTAAGTGAAGAAGTCATTAGTTACATCAATCGCTTCTTATCCTTCCCCTTCACTGCACTACAAAATTGTGTGAAAATATGACTACGGCTTAAAAGTCATGTGTGACATGACATTCTTCAGAAGAGGTGATGCCTATTCAGAAGTGAATGTGATGGATAAAAATTTATCAGAGGGAGATATACAGCTAATAAAGCGCGAATTAGCTTTTTCTAAATCAGACGTACATTTAATTTACATAGCACGCAGAGACATTGGAATTGTTGTAGTTTATATTAATTGTTGTAGTTGTAGTTATGTATTTTAAGATTATTATAGACATATTGTCTAGGAGATCATTAATGCCTTTTTCGGTTTTCACCTGTTTTTATAAAGCCTGTTTTATAATCCTACAAGTCTGTTTTGCAAACAATGCTAATACCAGTCAATTATTCTAGCTGGCATTTGACAAGACCTACAAACACCTAACAAATTACCAACTGAGTCACTACACGAGCAGGAATTTATGGCTTTGAACAATGCTACTATTTCTATTTATAGGTGTTTCTGACTGATTTTGTTTTGATTACTTACACACACATGCACATAAGCGGGGCTCATCAGCTCATTGGGGCCTCACAGTTGACTCAGTCTGGCAGCTGATCCATCTACAGCAGATCAGCTGTTCCTTTGTTAAAAGCTGTCACTAAAGCCTGTAAGAATTATTATAATTCACATTGCAGAATTCAGTATCTCTGGACAAGGGTGGATCCCCTTATACTGAAAGCATCAAATAGTGTCACTGTTTACATAATAAATTACATCTGACAAGGCACAGTATCTTGGTCCTTTGTAATTAAAAATACTAATTACATATATAATACATAGTTTATTATGTAATATTAATAATATTTTCAATTAAATCTGGAGAAAATATGACCTCTCACTCTACAAAAAGAAATGGTCTAACAAATAATATGAAAAGAAATAAAAGATCTTATATTTGTGCTGTCATACATGCAATTAGTGACGAACAAAGGAATGTCTGCATTACACACCTCAGGCTGTGAAATATTGCCACTTTTCTTTTTTTTTTTTTTTTTTGTTTTTTTTTTTTTTTTTTTGTTTTTTTTTGTTTTGTTTTGTTTTGTTTTGTTTTTTTGTTTTTTTTTTTGAGAAGAAGGGCTTTTAGGTTCCATTTGACCTCCCATTCTTATTTTGTGATATTATCAGAAGAGAGAACTCATCAAACCTCTATGTCCTGAGATCCACAGTGAAACTCCTATAGCACCTGCTTGTAGCCAATAATTTCTTTTACTCTATCTTTAGACTCAAGACCTTTTATACCTTTTTTTTTTTTCTATTGGATTCACCTCTGATGTGCTTGATTCAAGAGGTGCAGTTGCTCTTGTGCAGAGAAATTCTTTACCATTTCAGTACAACATGCCATTGCACAAAACAGCTCTCTACCACACTCCAGCTCCTACTTCATGAAGCTTTTCCCATGCTGAGAAGAACATAAAGAACCGTTATAATACTGAAGGTCGAATATGTGTTTCAAATTCACAGAGCTTAGCTTTATAGAGTGGAATACTCCCACAGGCATTGACTGAGAGGAAAAATGAGCCAGGTTTAACTTCTAGTTTTTCTTACTTACACACCCAAAGAATATGCAGGGGAAGCTAGTCACTAGCTAGTCCCTGCTTTGTTTTTGGGAGTCAGAGCAGAGGTGGTGCTCCAGGATGCTGCCTGTAGCACCTACGCTGCCTGTTACTGTCAGAAGCTATTGCTATCACAGGGCAGAGGAAAAGGGTGAGCCAAAGAACGCTGGAAATGTCCATCAGTTGACTTCTTCTGTCCTACTGGTGATGAAGGAAGCTGTAAGAAGGGCCCAAAAAGGCAACACTGGAAAAGTGCTCAAAAGAAGGGCTCAAAAAGGCAACACATTTGCCCAGGAAAGCTGGGGAATGCCCAGCACTTCAAAAAGCCCCCATCTCTGGGAGACCTGGACCTCATATGTCATATGGGCACTCTGGCTGTAACTGCAAGAAGATAAATGAGCTTGACTGGGCACCAGAAGGGCTGGGATGGAAAAATTGGCAGCACATGCTTTGGACATAGTCGGATGGTGAGGAGTATGCAGCATGCACAAGAGCTGCTCTCACCCTTGTTGTAAAGCCTTTCCCCCTCTTGTCTGCCTAATTTTTGATGTAGTGGCAAGACTTGGCTCTGATTGCATTAGAACAGACATTTTTATGTTGCAGGATACACTCAGGTATCATTTTGGACACCATTTGGCAGCTCCTAGAAAACAAATAAGGATTTTCAACCTAGACACAAAAATGAAGCTAGCGTTATTTTCAAAGCCAAAAAATGCTGAAAGATTTTTCATTTTATGTTTGAAAACCATCTTATCAGAATGTGCCAGTGGTTAATTTTCCTAACATTTTATGTGTGTAACACGAAGGGACAATAAAACATTGGGAAAGGTAAAAACAATCAGAGGTTGTAGACCATATGGTGAGGGCAGATCTAGAAGAACAATAAAGTCATCATCCTCTGGCCTTTAATGTTCATTTGTTTTCTGGTTGTTTGTAGTGTGCCCTGTGGCAGCATTATAAATCTTCTTCCTGTGTAATAACTCTTACTACTTCTTTTCTTGCAATTACAAAAGGTGTTTTATTTTTATCAGCCATTCCAGACAACACAGATCCTATCTAATGTATATCTGGAGCAGTAAAAAGATTGAGTGTATAAGTGTCTCATATAGTGTGATACATAAAATCAAACATTAATAAAGGCTTTTGACAACCTCCATCTGTTTGATCTTCACACTTCTCCCTCTGCTTTTTTAAGAGATAAAGTCTTGAAGTATTTCAGCATTTCCTTTAACTCATCTAGTCTGCCAATTTTTTGCAGCAACTTCTCAGTTGCTTAGTCCTATGACCAAATCAGAGAACACTGTTTTTGTTGGGGTCATAGGTGTTAGTTTTGTGTCTCTGGAAAACACACAGAAAATATCTTGGAGAACTTCTGAATCTAAGGATGAGCTGCTGCAAAGCATTGACTGTGGGGTCATGGAAAGTGTGACTACATGTACCGAGATGTAGGAGTAAAAAAGATTGAGAAATTCTTGAACAGAGTTTTATCTAGTTATAAATCTACACTTGAGCTGAAAAAAGAATTACCATTTCCTTGTTTCAAGCATAAACTATCAGGATTGGTTTTCTTGATGCAGTTTATTGAATGTCTATGTCAGTAGCTAATCCATGGGAAGTGCAGATCTTGACCACAAGAATTCTCTTATCACCAGTTCAACCTTCTTTTACTCAAATTAGATCCAGAAAATTAAAAGTACCTAAATTGGTAGTTCTGTCTCTATCTTAGACCCTCTGACACTGTAACTAAATTTTATAATCCTGTCCTGGAGTTCAAGCTAAAATCAAAATTTCCCAGGCTTAAAAAAATCCCACCACTAACAATAAAAAACCAAACACAAACATCCCCCCAAAATCAGGAAGTATGAATCCACAGGCTGAAAATGAGCAGGGTCTTGCATGTCTTCCACATATGACTTGCTGCTTTCCTGTAAGCACAAACATTAGGTTGCAGTTTCATGCTCTCAGTGAGTGTAATGTAGGTGAAATAGATTTAAGATTCACACATAAGAAAAAAAAAATTAAAACTATATATTTTGATATGTGAGGAAATAGTCTGACAATTAAACACATCTTGAGAGTTTTCATATAAACCATTGAAGTCCTTGAAAAATTTTAACCCTTTCCTTGAATGTTTTGTTTAATACAAGTAATTATTTTCTTTCATTTGCTAAAAGTGATATCATTCTATATTGAAAGATGATATAAAAATGAAAAAAATTATAATCAAAACTTGTACATATCATGCTATGAGAAACCATTTACTGATATTATAATGACCTTAGCCTAATTCAAAATTTCTTCTTCATGAAGATGTATTCTCAAGTACCAGAGAGATGAAAAACACTTAAATGATTGTGCTTTGCTATGCTTTCATAGGTGATATGTTGTAAAGAAAATATTTGTACCAATTTTAATATTTTGTAGATCTTAATTCTAACATATGCAAGCAAGGGGAAATATGTTTTAAGAAGAAATAATAGGAGATAATATAAGAAGTTAAACCTATCTGTAGAATAAATGTATTATGCATTCCTTTTCATATAATCAAATTATTTCCTATGTTTTCACAATATAGCACAGCACTTCTTAAGAGCATCAAAAAAAAGTAGGACCAAAACAAACATCTGCCTGCTACTGATGAATATATATATAAATCTTGTATTTGTTCATTTCCTCAAGGAAGAACTGCTTCACTAAAATTTTAGCCCATGATTGTACCAATTAACAATGTAAGAAAATACCACTGGACTTTGAGTTGATGTCAGTGCAGGAATCACATTTTGCTAAACTAGAAGCTGTGGGTATTTCTGTAATTTCAAAAGGAGCCCCACTAAAGACTCTGTAGGTTAAAAAAACCCAAAACAACAGAATGTTTCTCCCACCACACCAGTTGTTTAACACAGATGCAAAACCAAATACAGTCAAAAGAACCAGTTAACCTATTCTCATTTCCTAGACTGGAACAATATCATTGTAGTTCTGTTACAATTATATCCTTTGGAAAATTCCTGAGGAACTTGCTTGGTGAAGTATCTCTGAGGTAGTCTTTTCCTGAATCAATGCAGAAGAAAATGGCCAGGGAGTTTTCACAGGACTTTTACTATTTCACAGATGTCTCAAATAGTTTAAGGACGTTTTCAACAGCTGGTTGGACAAAGCAGCCTGGTCTGTGTTGAACACTGACTGTGCTTTAATAAGGGAGTTGGGAATAAGTGGTCTCCTAAGGTCCTTTCCTAAATGCATAAACTTATCAGTGATCTCAGTGTGATTTTTGAAATGTCTATTTATGACAAACTAAGCTAATGTGTGATAAATATTCCATTAGTTATGAAGTAAAATTAGTTTTAGCAGCATTATTCACTTTTATCAGCATAGTTTAAAACGTGACTTCTGGACCAGATGTGATGTTGTGACTGATTGCTGGACACCTACAGAAGAGTGAGTAACAATTGTTCAAAGACATCAGTGCCACTAAAACATCCAAATACCTCCATATGTATTTGATCTATCTTTCCTCTGTATAGCAGACTGTCTCTTCTGTCTCTCCTTTTTTTAAAATATGATATACTCTAAGGTCTTTTGTTCTGAAGTGATGTTTCCATATATTCTGCTAGGTCAAATTTCATTTTCTTGTTCTACTATATTATGATCCTTGAAAATCTTTCATTTTTTAATGACTGTAAAGAAATTGGAATATTGTCATTCTATCTTAGAAACTCTATTACATTACATTTCCTTTAAATTCTAGATCTGCATATCTTCTAAATCTGCTAGAAAAAAAATTTTACAGTAAAATGATGGTTGAAAAAAATGTGGAACCATGTGTTACTATAATACAGACAAAAATATTTTTCAAATACAGATTTTTCTTCTTTTCATGCACAATTTTGATTGTAATGTAAAAAAAATGTAGGCTCTGGGGAGCAGGATTGAGACAGGGGGAACTTAAAATTCAGGGGTATTTAATGAGGTAATGTGCTAAAGCCTCAGATATTATTCTGATGTTGAAGCTCCCATCCTTTTTCCATGCATAGAATGGCATTGATCAAACTGTATTTTTCTTGTGGAGTAACTGGTGTGTGCTAGCACTTCTATAAAGCCACAAGGAATTCTCATGGTAACAAGATCATTTCTCCACAAGACAATGAAACTTCATATGCACTTTGTCCATTGTCTTCCTGAATAGTCCTCCAAATAATAATAATAATAATAATAAAAATGTATAGAAGGACCTTCTTGCATTGTCTGGATAGGCTCTTAGTTAGAGTAAATGCATGTGACAACACACCAAAGGGTCTCTACATCTATCATCCTTGGCACTTTTACCATCATGCTTTGGTACAGGCCTCACAAGTGGACCTTGCTGTACAAAGCTTGCTGCTTTTTGTGTAGAATCCCTATCTGCAAAAAGATAATAATCTCCTGCTAACTGCTAATCTCTTTCTTGTTTTTAAAACCAAAAGAAGACTCAGAATAAAACAAGTAACTATCACAGAAGAGTTTTTCTATGTGAATGGTTTCTTTCTGCTCCCTCTGTACTCTTTTTTCAGATTCAGACAGCTTGTAGCACAGTCTGAATTGTGTTACAAAAAACTGCGTAAATCCCCTCTGTGTTTAAGCAGCTGGTTGCTGCTTCACCTTTTTTCTTACACATTATGCTTTGCCCATTATACTATCCATTTTGGCCAGGTGGATGTGAGTCTGAGGATCCCTATCTATGAATGTTTGCCTACAGCACCATCATTTGAGTGCACTGCTGAATCAATGATCAGAATTCTTAAGGAGAATCAATATGTTGTTTCATTTGATCTCAGATACCACCTTAGCGTCCATTTATGTAAACCTCAAAGGTCTCTGGAGATTACTTTGCACAACTTTTTTTTCAGAATATAATGAAAAATTAATTTAAATTGGCAAGCACTGTTGGGAACAAAAATCTGTAGAATTTTATGTATAGAAGAAAATATTGTAAATAAACTCCAGGTATGAGTGTGGCTGGTCATTCTGCAAAGAATCATTTTTTCCTTATTTTCACTCTATTTAATTCATTTGACTCCACCATATCTTGCAAGTGTAGTGTATTGAAGAAAAACAGGTTTAAAATAAAAACTCAGAACCAACATAAAGCATTTAATAAGGAGTTTAGTTCTTTAAAGAATATAATACAGGAATATGGAATAATTTCAGTGCAAAAACTTTCACAGTGATTTAAAAACATTACAAAATAAACAATTCACAGATGGCTAGTACTTGCATTTTACAGTACTACAAACCTTCAAACCAAATCGCCTTAGTTTCAGCACACAAATATACTAGCAACCAAATATATTATAGGTCCAGCTGGCAAGAAAATAATTTATATCCAGCTTAGGGAAGATTAATAATCAATACATATCTGTGCTATTTCACTGTGATGAACAACCAGCCAATGGAACTCCCTTCAACCATATAGCACACCATCACAAAGCAGATACCTTTATTTAAATACTTGTTAACTCAGGATTTAAATAGTTGTGTCATCTAAGGAGGAGACAAACCATATATTCCTATAATAAAGAGAAACCTGTATTAATATAAACCAGTATGTGATATTATACTGGGTGATATATAAATTACCAAGTGATGTATCTGACTCAAAACTCTCAAACTCTACCTGCTGAAATATAATTACAGTCTTGAGTTGAGTCATATGCCATGGAATGAATTCTGTCTAAAATGAAACATAATAAATGTTTGAATGAGGTAAGAATTAAGAGTGTGGCAAGACCGTGGGAAGTGCATGATAGTGCAAAAGGAAGGTGAAATAACCTGAATCATGTAGGCAGTAGAGAACATGTCTAAGTAACAGCAAGTTGTAAATAATTCATGGAGAAATTTCCTAAGTGTTAACAAGATCATATGATTTCAGAATAATTTCATTTTGGGTTGTGCTGGTAATGCAGTCCCACTACATATGCAAAAAAGAGGAATTTTTCATATTCTGTGATAACATTTCAGACTGCAAAATTGGACATCTCCTTTACACATATAAATTATTGTTCAGACATGATCAGGAAGACCCTTGGTGTTTTGCACTATTCATACAATAGCAGATATAAAACATAGTTGTCCATAAGCCTCCCCACCTGTTTATCAAATTAAACTACATTTTAAGCTCTCATAGAGCTGTTTAAAGAGAGCTTGTATTTCAAATGCATTCTCCATCAGTAGTCATGGGGGGAGCATAGTGTCCGTGGTTCACTTACAGCAAAATGTGGTTATTCTGAGCAGCATTCATTAGTCAGCAGCAGCTGTATTCTGGCAAGGAAAGCAAGGACAAAACCTTTTCCAGGAATGGATGAATGTGGATTGGACAACAGCAGCTGCAGTGTGAAGAGTGCTCTTTGATTCTGTGGTCCAAGGTCCTCTTATTTCTCAGGCCAGTCTCAGCTCTTCAGCCCTTCTGCCACAGCCCAGGAAAGGGAGTTTGTTTGATGGTATGATTGAGCAGATCTGGGTGACTAGGGATTGCTCAGTTATACTCGAGCTTCAGCACAACTGCCTTTATTCAAAAAGGATAAATAAGCATAGTGAATTATCAATATTCATATGACAACTCCGTTGTAACAGTGTGTCAAACAGTAAACAGGTTTTAAGTACTTGAACTTATTTACTGTTTCAAAGAATCTAGAAAATACATGTTAAAATAAGAAATAATTATTTACAAGAAAAAAAAAAAAGAAAAAAATATCACACCTGATTACAAAACTGAAAACTATGGTCAAAGATCCCCAAAGAGCCTTTTTTAAGTGTCAGGATCTAGCAGTAAAAATATTAGTAAAAATGTTGCTGTTGGGACATATTTCATAGGGAAAGCAAGGCTATTTTTGTCTTTCTGTTCTTTGAAAGATGGTAGTTTCTTATTATTTTTTAAAGGAAAAAAGCACAAATAAGGAAAATGATATCTGGTAACAGAGGAGAGCTCTGATCCTATATTCTTTTTTATCCCTATTTTTTTTAGTGCTTTTTGGTGTCCGAGGCTGCAGCTCAGTCACTGTAAGTTCTATCACCAAATTCATTCCCCTGAGTCCTAGGCAGAAAACAGAGAAGGAAGGCTTCATATTAATCAGGAAGGGGATTTTGTTAACTTTATAATGAGCTAATCTGGAAACACCCTTAGGGAGATGAGTTCAGGGATCAAAATCAAAGGCTGAAGTCTCTGGAGTGAAAAAAACAGTTATTTGCCTTCTTGATGATTGGGGTTTGTGTCCACCTGTTGCTTTCAAAGTGCCTCTTTAAAGACCATTAAAAAGGCACTGATTAAGGGCAGATGTTGAACAGACTGTGTTTCCAACACACCAGTTTGGGTTCATTCATGTCTTTGCTGCTTTTTTTTCTAGCTAAAGATGGTTTCAGTGAAGTCCTTTTATCATATCCACAGACAGATATAATTTGTAATATTTTTTATAATTTTTTTCCTCTCTTTTCTCTCTCTTTGAAACTTTTACCCCTCAGTTTGTGTTATTAAAAGCTATCAAAACATTTTATAAACTTTCATTGACTTTGCAACCCTTCTGCTCACAGCCAGAACAGACCTCATGAACCATAGTTATTACAGTCAGCAGAAAGAGATCCATTATTTTCTCAGTGTAAAGCTGATTCAAACTACAGTTAACAAAATTGAAAAAAATGAAAGTACTCACTGCTGCATCACTGGCCTTGACATTTCTAAATAATCTTAGCGCTTCTCTTGTCATTTCCACCCTCGCTCAAAGATCCAGGCTCTGGGAAGTTTTTCATGAAATTCACCATTTTGCAGGAGACTACATAGCATGAATAAGGGTCAAACCTGGACCAAAAGAAGCTTCTAATATAAAGTAAATATTGATGGTTATCTCTGTGGTATTGCATAAATATAAAACTCAATATTATATCTCATGAATGCAAGTTGTGTTTGCTGATGACTAAACTCTTGAGTTAGGAATAAGACTTTGGTGAAACACTGGAGTAGTGCCTGACACTGGAATTTTGCTGAGTTTTAGCAAGGTAATGCCCTCATCTCTTTTTGAAACAGAACTGATCCAGTAACACAGTCATCATGTTGCTTCTGTAAGGAACCCTAGAGAATTAACAACTTGTTTAAGAATGCTTATTGCAGATGGTGTGGGAATCAGTCCAGATACAAAAGAGATGAAACTCAGCTATCACTTCTCTTGTACTTGATCTTGAACTCTAGAAAGGAAAAACTTGTAGAAAAGTCACTTTGAAAACTCAGCAGGAGGCTTGCCTGACTAAAGCCTGCACTCTTAGGCCTGTAATTGCATAAATGTTAATTAAATTAGACAACTAATGAGAACTGACTGACAGGAGCTAAGCCGAAGTAAAGAGCAGCTGCTTTTTGGGATTCTGCCACATGTAGTCTTCATCCCACTCCAGCAACAATTCCCCATATTTCTCTCTCTTCTCTACTGAATGCAGGCTCAAACCAATATCCTGTCTGGCTTGGCTAATTCCCAAGATAAACAAGTATTTTTATTCCCTGAGGAACAAGTTTAGCTGTGCTGGGGAATCAGGTAAGAGACAGGGTGACAAGGACAAAGAGAAAGAAGATTCTTTCCATCAGAGCAGACAAAGAAGAAAATGAGAGTGGATGGGGGTAGTAGTGCCCCCAAAAGGTGAATGATGCCCAAGAAACTGTAAGAGAAAACTGAAAGTGAAATACTTGGGAAATACAAGTGCCTGCTACAAATATCACAAGTCTGTTTGAATTTTTCTAGTGGGGACTGCTGTTCAAGAACTTCCAGTCTTAAATCCAATGAAGAACCAGAGAATGGAAAAATGAATTTCTTGTCATACGGAATGAGAAAGGCGGATGCAAAGTAAAAAAAAGAGATTCTGATAGAAACAAAGAAAAATTAACAAGTAGCTACTCATGAGGTAAAATAATCCCACTGAAATGGCTCAACAATAACTGAGCTACATGTGGAGGAGGAGAAGAGCAGAGGCACTGAAATAATATATTAGTCAATTTCAGGAAAGGATTACAACAAATTAGTACCACTGCAACAACATAAAAATATTCTAAAGATTCAAAGAACTTTAATCTGTGGTTCTTTATCTTGTAAATACTACAAGTATTTATATTTCTGTGCTTACCAGACTTTAAATTTCCTAGATATGGATAACACAAAAAATTATTACAAAGAATAACAATGTCATTTCTGTTTGCAAAATCTAAATGATTTTGTCATCCAAGAGTGATACAATGTCAAGAAATAAAGTTATTCTGAAGGGCTCATAAGTGCTAAGTACACAAACCAGTATCTTGGAGTTGTTCGGCTTAAATCAAAAAGAAGTTTACAAGTCCAGGCTACTACATAATTCTTTCTAGCTCAAAATCAAAGATTTGATTTTTACAAAGGAATTCAGAGGTCAAACTGAGAGGATTGATATGTCCAAGGCTCTGGAAGGATGTGAGGGCAACATTTACAGTACTTGGAGTTTGTTGCCAAACACAAAGGAAATTCTGTAGGGCTCTAGGTTTAGTTGAATACCTAGGCAGCTGAAACAGGATGGTAATAAAAACTGGAAACTTAGATGAAAAAAATCCTGAGAAATTATTTATAATCAAAGAATCTTATCAGGAAGATCAGAAAGTTAAGAAATAAAATGATTAAACAAAGTCGAGCTCATCCTGATCAGTGATGAAGAGTCAAAATGATTAAACAAAGTCGAGCTCATCCTGATCAGTGATGAAGAGTCAAAATAACTACAGGGGTGGCTAAGTTAAAGCAGCATTCTGCTTCTCTTTGCAGAAGATGGGACATCATTGTTGAATAGATAGCAAGAGTAAGATGGCTATGAGAAGGATGGTATAGAAATGGAAACTGAGACATAAGAAATTGTGGCAAGCACATTTCTCTCTCTCTCAGGTTTTTTCATAGAGGTGCACAGAAAGAAAGAGAAAACAATTTCTATTTCTGCTCCTTGTTTTTCCCATGTGGAATGTGTTTGGAGAATTGTTTACCTGGGGTGATTGCTTGATTGGATTCTGGTGAGGATTTTTTGAGCCTGATGGCCAATCAGATCCACCTGTGTCTGGACTCTCAAGAGAAGGTCAGAAGTTGTTACTTAGATATGGTAGTTAGAAGAAGTAGGTATGTAGTTTTAGTATCTTCCTTTATATAGTATATTAATGTATTATAGCATAGTTATAATAAAGAAATCATTCAGCTTTCTGAACTGGAGTAAGACATCATCATTTCTTCCCACTGGGTTCTCCTGCATTTTACAATAGGAAATGCCAGGAGAAATTAAGGAGGTCAGATCCTCCTCATGGGTACCTCCTCAGTGGAGGAAGAGGAGTGGCCTACCTGGTAGGATGGTTTGCCTCTAATTTTTAGATTTCTGAGTACAGAAACACAGTAAAGTGTGCAAGTGAGTCTACTAGCAATGATTTTTACTGAAACCTCAATTTTTAAGGTATCAAAAATAGTTCTTGAAGCAGTAACTTTTCAAAAGGAATAAGTTATCTAGGCAGCTGCAAATAGATGACTTTGACCTCTACAGTGTGTAAGACTTGGAATATATTGTTAAATAAAAAGCAATTAAAACTAGAAAGGCAAATAGGAATTGGTATAAAATGCAAGAACAAGAAGGTCTTGCTACTATGGACTGATAAAATAATTTTCTTCTATAAATGGAAGGTTCATGAAAAGGAAATGACAATGGAAAAGAAAAGTTTGAGTTCATCAAGATGAGTCATAAGTTATCAGTGTGATGTGGTCCAGAGAAAGGAAATATAATTAAACATATCAGAAGAATTGGCAGGAGACTAAGAAATATTAATAAAGTCCTAGAAGAAAATTATCATGAGGAGTCCTACATACATTGTGATCATCCACATTCAGGAAAAAGAAATTTGCATTAAATGAGTACAGAGACTGCTCAGAGAAAGGGCAAAACTTCCTGCAAACAGTGACTAACAGAATTTGGTTTAATAATCTCACTAAACAAAGACTGAATGACACACACTTGATCCCTCTGTGAGAGACCTTCACTTCCCTCTCTACTTTCTAGACCAAAAACTGTGGAGGAGTTTGTTAAGCCAGAAGAAAATATTCATACAGGAAAAAGAAAAAAGCTCTATGCTGTGCACAAATAAGTTTTGATTAGAATTAACAATATGTTCTTTAACAAAATGAGACTTTGAACTATCTTTCCAGAAAGAAAGTTTCCAAAATGAAACAGTTGTAAGACAGAATCGGTTGTTTTATGATACAATTAAACCTAAGCTGCTTGGCATATTTGAAGATTCATTATATTATCCTTGTGATGTTTTAATGACCTGCTTTTTATTGTACAAAGAAGTAATTGGTGTACTATATTTATTAATTAATTGAGAAAGTATAGAAAAAATTGAATTCTCATATGTCATCAATTAATGAAAAGAAATAAATAGAAAAACATATCCAGGAATATATGTTTATTAAACTGTCTACTGTATACATAGATAGAGGTATACTGATTAATATATGCATCTAGGCAAATTCTTTTGCTGTACCTTGCTATCAGGAGTCACACATTTATCATGAACATTCTGGCAGTCATAGAAAGAAGTGTCCAGGTGGCAACGAGATTCTTACTAAGCCTTTTTCCTAAGCAGCAATAAAGACTGACTGTTGTGTCAATGGTGAGCATAAGAAAGATGCATTCCTTGCCCAGAAAAATGAAATGAAGTATGCTATAGCTGTGCTTAACATCTTCCATTCCCCAGAAGGCACTTTCAGTCGTTCCAACAAATCCCGGTGATATTGCTTGCTATAAAATAGTGAAAATAAGTTCAGAAGCCAAGCTTGACATAATGCACTTCTTATTGTAGCCTGTATACATGGTGGAGAGAAGCATTTTAGATGCAGTGTGTCTTTCATTTTTTCTTTTGACAACCAAGCACTTGGGCCTCTGCATCTGATGGCTGGACTTCTGCCTTGGCCCTTGCAGCTCATTAGAAGGAGGTGGCCAGGTCTGTAAAGAG
This sequence comes from Vidua macroura, assembly GCF_024509145.1. Classification (NCBI taxonomy): domain Eukaryota; kingdom Metazoa; phylum Chordata; class Aves; order Passeriformes; family Viduidae; genus Vidua; species Vidua macroura. The sequence goes on along the minus strand of NC_071571.1, from coordinate 81,460,313 downwards.
TCCAACACTAACAGGTCAGTTATGCTCAGCAAATAGACTCCTGGAGCAGTACCCCTGGCTCAGTGGGGAGCAGATATATGCACACACAGTATTTATATATGTCCACATATATACGGACAGCGCACCTGTGGATATAGACACCACATGTCATTCAGCCAGAGGTGGAGAATTGTGTGAAGGTGCTCCAAAACCCCAAAATACTCACTGAAAAAGTACTTTCAGACAATATTGATGTTACCCAGGGTCTGAAGCAGCCAACTCTTCACTTGCCGCAGTATCCTAGACATCTAAACACACTGGGAAGCACTGGCTGTTTTTTAAGCACACCTGCAAACGCCTTATAAGCCATTTCTTCCTTTCTGAGTTCTTGTTTGCTCAGATCAAGACCTGAGTCATAACTCAAATGTTTATCCAGACAGGATTAGGTATATATATGTTTTTTGAGAACTTTCAAGTTAAAAACAAGCAGAAAGAGCTCCAGCAAGCTTTGCTTGCCCCAAAAGATCTCTGGTCACATAGGTGTCAAAATCTGCCTACCCTTATGGCGGACATGTTCAAGGGTAAATTAAAATCTGAACTGCATTAAAGAATGCATGAAATGCATAAAAAGAATACTGCTTAAAAATGAGTGGAAATATATACCTTTTCCCCCCTTTTAACTTGTAGTAAATTTACATCCATCACAAGGAATTTACTACAGAAATCTTGCATTTTATTTCTCTTCCTGGTTAGTGAAATAAACTCTAATGAAAAATAAGGCAAAAATAATTGAAAATTAGTAGAAATTAAAAGTAAGCTTCTGAAAAATAAATGTACTGTTCTTTCAATAATTTTTATATAATTTTGTCTCATAGAATATTATTAATTTAATATACTTAGTAAGAAATATCACAACTGTTTATTGAAACAAAACCAGTCTCAGGGGTAGATACAACTTTAGATCTGAAAGAATTTGTCAGCTGAGACTTACATTGTGTTTTTAACATGGGATATGCTGACTCTCCTATCTGTAGTTGTTCTGACATATGAATTAATGGAAAGACCAACTTTATGAGAACTTTCAAGTCTTTCAAGATGACAGATTAGAAACCTCATGGTATTTAGTGTAGAAATGTAGGCAAAAAATGCCCTGCTCTATTTAGGCAGAAGCATTTGTAGCAACTATAAAGTAGAGCAGCTTTTGCATTGCTCAGGCCCTAGGTTTTTTTGGGTTTTTTTGTACATGTGTGTTTTTTTGGGACTATATCCCTACCTGACTTCAGTGGCTGGCTAAGAGGTGTGTTACACCTCTTTTTGGGTAAAAGCTATTTTTCAGTGCTTTCAGTAGTCTCTCTCTGCCACCTCCACAGATGTGCCTTAACGATATAGTCTGCCCTGCAGTGCTGCAGCCTTCAGAACCTGAATTTTGACATAATAGTTGTTAATATTAGAATCTGCTCTGTGCTATATTGAATCCTCTTACATTTTACTGTGTCTCTTTTTCTACAGTATCTCTTATTGGGGTGGCTAATTTTAATTTAACACATGTATCCAAAAGAAAGAGTGACATAAATAAAAATGCAAAACAGAGAGACATATTTTTAAACAAATTAGATAATGTTTGCAAAGCACTTCACATGTGGTTTGCTAAATCAGCACTACATTTTATCAACCTGAAATAATCAAATCATAAATAACTAGGTTTTCTTTAATTCTGCTTCACATTTTGTAGTCTGGCAAATTGTCAAGAACCATGACTGATTCCAGCTCTTCACCAAAGCAAGGCCTCTTCTGTTCAGAAGGAAATTATGTTTTATCTATTTTTCACCCTCAAGTGGTACTCTGAATTTCTGTAGTCCTTAAAATTTTCATATTGTAATATGTATTTTACTTCATATGGAACTTACTTTTAGGGAATCTACTTAGGAATTAAGTTTTTTTTTTCTTTTGTTAGCAACTTTAAATGACTATCTACTGAAAAAAAATAATTAAAAAAGGTTCACATATATATATTTAATCTGAAATTTTACCGTTTTGCTGGGATTTTTATGGGTCCTCCAAAGTATTTTTGCCTGCTGCTAAGCACAGCTAAATATTCCATCTGGTCACGATCAACTGTCCATATACAATCTTTAATGTCCCCTTTTTTCCCCTGGACAATCACATTGTATCTGGTCCAGACTCATACAGATTATGAACCCTCCCTACTTTGTTCAGTTACAGAGTGCCTATTATCTGAAAACAGCATGATGTTAAGAACTAAAAGATTGTCCAATTCAAAACTCACCATTTATATTCATTAAGTACAGCATGCAGTGGGAAATAACAAATAGCAAAGTAGAAACCAGAATTTGAACTAGAAATCAAAGGTAAGGATAAATGGAATTTCAGTTTTGATGTAAATTGAGAGCAGACAACATGACATTCTGAATGATGATACTCTGGAAAGTGTTCCAACTTTGATGTTACAAACTCAGGAGCATTTGAAAATGCCAAATGCAGTAAAATTATGTATGTAACAATTGTTTTATACTGACAGGTCACTCATGAGGAAAAATAGTTTAAATGAACCTTGTCCAAAATAAAATTCTTGTAATTCAGGACAGGAGCTCATATTGTTCATCACACTTACATTGAAAAGTTAGTACACTCCCTTGGTTCCATAAATTTCAAGGTTACATAGTCAAGAAGATGTGTGCATTCAGATGGAGCTTTTAACTGATCTTGCTTCCAAGAATTTTGGGATTTCAGGTGTAGACAATCATTCATAGGCACAGAATGATGAATCATACAATATTTTTGCAGTCCTTCAGAGAGATTTTGGTTGAAACTGGCTTATATTTTAGAATTGAAAAGAGTAGGATTAATGTAAACTGAAGAAAAAATAAGCCAAACTTGTAACATTACACTTTTGATTTACTGTTACCTTTACAGACCATTCCATGTTTTATAAGTCATTGTATTAAAAGTAAACTAAAGAAAGTGATTCTCAATAGTATTCTGTTTATGAGACTTTATCTTTTATTTTAGACAATCACGTGATAGATTATTCATTAATTCTGTCATTAACCCTACTATATAAAATAGGGATGTTCAAGAAATTTCTTTCTAAGAATATGATGGTCATTATACTTATGTTCTGCAATGCAGTAATTAAGGTATATGACAAAGCTGTCATACACAAACAGATCCACTTCTAGCTCTCAAAGTGTCTGAGTCTGAATTTAGAGATCATGGGCTCTATTTTCAGTGTATGTGTAATCACTGAGTTAAATGCTTGTGCATAAGGTTGCATCACAGTAATTTAATATTTGCAGTCTGCTTGTCTAAGTTTGTTGCAGGAGGAGAATCTAGTTCATGCCAGATCTACATGAATCTTTCAGAGCTAGCAAAGTGTTTGGTGATTCATGGAATCAGGGTAGACTTGCTATGTGCTTAAATACTAAAGACTCTGTCTTAAGTTTCAGGCAGTCTGAGGCAATCTTTTTTGTTTCTGTTGCATGTGTGATACATATTAGACACATTCAACATCCAAGCGTCTTCATACAATGCAGTCTAGAAAAGTGTACTACTTTGAAAAAAAAAATGTCTCTTTAAAAGCTGAGCTTTTGTATTGTTGAATCAGTCTTAGTCTTTTTGATCTTTTTGGAACATTTTGATTTTTCGTTGGATAGCAATGTGCATTGCTAGAAAAAAAGAAGGAAAACACTGATATCTACAAAAATGTACTCTAGTTTATCTGCAGCTGATCCTTGATATCACATGGCATGGATACTTGTAATGATTAGAAAACTTTGGGTTCCTTTCAGCAGCATCTACTATATGCTTTCTGCTAATATGAATGTATTTTCAGCCTTGTACCTGCTGTATGCAGCATATAACAGACTATCTGCTTGGAAATCAGATGGTTAGCTGAGTTCTCACTCTGTTTCCAGTCTCCTGTTGCTGTCTGCATTGCCAGGTTTCATGAGGATACTGTGATTTTCAAGCTATTACTTCATTTCTTCTCTCTCAGTCGAAGCTGGAAGACATCTGTTTTAGCGGATGTTTCATAAAGGGAGATCTTCCAAGGCAAACAGCAGCTGAGAATCAAGATTCCCTGTAATGACTAAGATATCATATGTAGTTTCGTGAGGATGGTGTAGAGAACTTCAGAAAGAAAAGGAAAAGCACACTTCAACAGAGTGGTGGCATCTAAATCTCTCAGGTACTGAGTGTCAGTACTGGACAATGCAGAGCAAATTAACAGAGGGAAAGGCCTGCTCTGATTTTCCTGTGTTGATTCCAGTTAACTCCAGTAATTTTGGTATCTGTGTCTTTATTTCATGATATCTTAGAATGTGACATTTGATAGGTGCAACCAAATCAAATCTCTGGTATATATATATATATATATGTATTTTTTTTTCTTCTGTCCAGGCTGTCCAATTGATGCAATTGCCTTAACTATCCATCAAGATTTTTTTCAAAAGGTCTTTGAAATTCTGTTTCTGTTAAAATAAACATGCATTTAGCCACTACTTTTAGCAGATAAAAGTACCTGCAGCCAACTAATGATGGCTTGTGAAAAGAGTAATGAACTTTTATTTTCACTATATCTTTTTTTTTTGAATGTGAATTTTCCTGAAAAAGTAATGCATTTTTCTCTGAGTTTTTTAGTTGCTCTTTAGTTGCTCTTTGTTCCTCTTCCTTACACATCCCTGAATATCCTTGACAGCAGCTCTTTTACCAAACTTTTGTTTCTTTTTAAGAAAAGATCTTTTGAGAAGCACAACTTTATTTTCTATTCAGGTGTACTCTTTTTATGTAATTGTAGTCCATATAGTCAAAAACAATGTTAGATGAATCCTCATGCATTTCCCAAAAATATTTGTATGAACATTAGTCTTAAAATTGGATATTCAAAAAATATGCAGGAACCAAGAGGTAATAAAACCTTTAATACTTGAACATGCAGATTATATCACTGTTCTGTAACACATATATGCTGTTCTGTAACAAATACCATTTCTGTAAGTTCAGTATATGACCAGGTTTTCTTGAGCTCTTTTTATCAAGTGATTTAAAGAATAACAAAACCAGTCTTGGTTGGTTAGTTGGTGTGGTTTTTGTTTTTTTCTCATGGAGGAAAATCTATTTCAGAACTTGTTGAAGTTTATCAACATATATTCCAGAAAATTTGGAAAATTACCCACCAACAAACTTCTTGATAGTAGACCTAAATACTGGACATTGTCTTAAAAAAGATCTTGGATGAAAGTGTGAAAAGGGACAAGAGAAAAATGCAATTCTACTTTGTGAGGTTTTTTTAATATTTCCAGTTTCTCAGAGAAAGGATCTAATCCAGAGAATGTCTAGGTTTAGCATCTATATGTGACTTCTGTACATTAAAAAAGGGAGGTATGGATGACAGAGATTGCTAGTGAATTGTGAGGTAGATAAAAAAAGCTGGAGGAAAAGGGACAGTTTAACAGTTGTCAGAAAGGAGAGGGATCATGTTTTGGTGACACTTGGGAATGGGATCCTGTTGAATAGATACAGTAATGGCCACCAAGTAAGGGCTGGCATGTGTTCATTTCATTTCATCAGGGAAACAAGAAAGCTGGAGAGGATTGTCACTATTGTGGAGACATAGGAATAGAATGGTATCAAACAATGAAAACTCAGGCACAGAGGGAGCCACAAACATCTGCTGTAGTTTGATCACTTGTCCAAAAGGAGTCAACAGATGACAAGGGGAATCTCTGTGCACAGTCATCTGGAGGAAGCATCTGAGCTGTCCCCACGAGTTGTGTGTGAGAAGTGCTGCTGTTTTAAGATAAGTTTGGCAAAACAGGGCAGCAGTGAATTGGGAGAGAAAAGTGTCATCTGATGGGGATATAGAATTATCAGAATTCTTATTTGTGACAATGTCAGGACTTCCTCTGAAATAACACATAATGCTTAGATTAGCCTTTTTCATGTAACAAAATTCTTATCTGAAAGCAGCCTGTGGCTTACTAGATTAATCAAAGGAGAAGACTATCCTAAGGAAGTGGAATTAAAAGTAGTTGACTTGTTTTGATTAGTGGAACAGAGTCTGAGGGGGTTGTTGATCACTTATTAAAATAAACAAGTAAATTTCAGGAGAGAAAAATAGCCATAGAAATACAAAAATAAACTCCATTGTCAGCATCATTGTTGTCACCATCATTGTCACTGTCTTCTTTCTTCTTTCTTCTTTCTTCTTTCTTCTTTCTTCTTTCTTCTTTCTTCTTTCTTCTTTCTTCTTTCTTCTTTCTTCTTTCTTCTTTCTTCTTTCTTCTTTCTTCTTTCTTCTTTCTTCTTTCTTCTTTCTTCTTTCTTCTTTCTTCTTTCTTTTCTTCTTTCTTCTTTCTTCTTTCTTCTTCTCCTTTCTTCTTCTTTCTTCTTCTTTATAGGTTTATGCTTAACAAAATCTTCCAAAACAGCATAACAATGAAGAATCATCAGAACATGTCAAGTTCATGGAAAAGATGACAGAACATTTGAAAAGTGAAGCAGAATCTCTGCCTGTCTGATGTATCGATATTTTAGGAAAGGATTGTTCTTTTTATATGCTAAAAATGGATAGTTATATTAATATGCTTCAGAATTTTTGTCTGTTGCCAGATAAGACCAGCTTAGTTTTTTATTCCATGAATAATGTGGGGTGCTTTTGTGTTTGTGTTTTGTTGCTTCTTGGTTTTTTTTTTTTTCTCCCTAAAGTATTTTCTTAATTGAACACAGCGGCAGACTGGAAATTAGTGTTCATTAGTACTCTCAGGAGCATCAGTTTATCAGGTACTGTATTTTTGAGCCTGCTCACTTGCTTAGGGTTGGATTGGAGACCACACTGGAAATCAGGAAGACTGTCTTCTTGCAGATCAAATCACAGAGAGCTTTTTCTTTTTTTCCTTTTTCCCCCTTCTTTTGTACAATGCTGTGTTTTCCTTTTTTTTGTTTTGTTTGAAATACTTTCTTTTTTCTTTTTCCTGTAGTAGTCATTATAGTTATGGGTATTATTACTGAGATTGAGATTATTCGATTCTTCATAGGTTTCTGTTGATTACTGTTTTCTGTGAAACTTTCTGAAATTAATTATTTCATTGCTCAGTTTCTATGGTACTAGAGTGGAACTGACTACAGAGGTGATTTTCTCCAATTCTGCTTGAAATCTCAGGCAGGGTCTAGCTAGGCACCAAAGTTTTAGACATGTCACAAATTTGCTGTATTTCATGAGTCACACTCGTAAAATAGCACAGCATTATTTTATAATAGCAAAAGAACTGAGGGTCTTATAAATATTTCATTGCCAGCAGTGGAGAATAATCAGAAATCATAGAGATATTTCTTTAAATTGGATTCTCAATATCTTGTAAGAAAAGTTAGGCTCCAGGTTTCCAGTATTGAAATTTTATAACATCATATGAATATGACCTGCCTTTATTGCAAAATGTGTAAAAATTTCTCTAGTGCAAAGTACACCAATAGAAAAAAATAAACAAGTCAAAAAAATGAAAAATGGGAGCAACAATATCTACAATAAACTCATACTTTCACAAAAACATGGTTCTTTCCCTTATTCTGTAGTATTTGGATGTTTGTAGCATGTTGATCTTTCAGCCCTTCTTTTTGTTATCTTGAGCAATCTGGATATTTTTTCCATGATACGTATTGTTTTTCTATTATTCTACCCTCTCTTTTCTTCCTTTACTCTAGTATCATGTTTTAATATTTGGGTGTGTTCCATTACTTTTGGCTTTATTCTTGTGTTTTTAGTCTGCAGTACACTGGTTTTACAGTTTCTGTTTACTTCTTGCTTTTTGGCTAAGGAGAACATTAGTGTCATATTTTCATTTTCTTTGCAAGATCTATGTCCACAGTAGGCTGTTGGTCTTTTCTAAATCTCTAAATTCCCAAGATGTAGAAAAGTGCTACATTACAATTTCTATATTTGCATGCTCTATTTTTACTCCTCATCTCTGTAGGAACTGCTTAGTCACCCCAGGATGTCTAATGCTCTCAAGATTTGGGTTTGTAATGGATTTTCCCCCGAACTTCAAGCACCAAGCTAATATATTGGATGCAACAGGTTTCTGCATCCTCTTCAGTTTTAGGTTCTTGAACTCATCATTCTAGGCAAATTTGATAGAAAATTTCCAGTATTTCTCAAAGTTTGTTCTTCTGAAATTTTAACTGAATTTACTGACTCAAATTATAAACTAAAGTTTCCTATTAGTTTGGTAAGATTTATCTCACTAAAAATAAAACTAGTACCATATTTTGTTGCTATGTCTTCAATATTTAACAAAGAAATATATTTTGGTGTTTTTTTATCATACCAAGGAATGTGATATCTAGTAATACCCTTGCATGAATTTTCTAGAAGTAGATTTAGAAAATTAAAATTACTTAATAGCCCACCATTTTACTGTTTGTCTTCTAATTTTATAAACATTTCTAACCCAAGACTCAGTTCTCTACATCAAACACTAACTTTTCAGAGATTTGTACCATTTCTCAACAAAAAATACTAATTTTGTACAAGCCTTAAATTCGAAGTAATCAATCATTTACATAAAATATCCCTTTGACTCTATTTTCATTTAAACCTATGTCTTTTCATAAAGATGGCACAGACATAGGTTTGTGTTATACAGACCAAAGACCTGCTTTCTGTCTTGGCTGGCAAAGAACTATTTTTATATGCCAGCTTTATTTATTTAGGACATTTTGCATGCATTTAGGACATTGACTTGCATTGTACTGTGATGTACAAGAGCATGAAATAGACTGCCTGGCATATATTGAGAGCTTGGGCTAAAAAGGTTTAAACAAAATATTACAAATTAATTTTTTCTTTCCCTATTTTATTTTTTTTAATTTATTTGAGGCTGTTACTTCTACGTCTGTTAAAACTTGGTGTCAAATACTCAGAAAATCCCGGTTTTGCAATGGTCAGAGATCCCTGATTTTAGCTACTGAAAATAACATTAGTTAAACTCAGTATGATCTCATTAATCTACCCAGTCAGTCAAACCTGATGCTGTACTCAGGTCTCTTTCTCCCTTTAATTTTAATTTCCTTTGCTAGAGCTTAGTTCTTTAAGTTTCCCTATCTGAAAGCATTAAGAAGGAAGGAAGATTTCACTATTTTGCCCCTCTTAAAGTGAAAAATCCTGTCACTGTTGCTGTCACTAAAATTTTATAATTGGCTTGTCTGAAGTAGGAGGGGCTGAGCACTGATATAATTTTCCTTTAGGATTAACGTTCTATGGTACATTTATCTTGTGGGACTTTGAGAACTCAGGCCTGTACCTAAGGAGGGGTAAAAGCTAATTGTCCAGCAACCTAAACAATATTCTTAGCAGAAATGAAGAATAAAATGAAATTTTATATAATTCATTACAGCTTTTCTTTTTTTAACAAGCAAGTTCTTGTCTCTAATGGACAGTCAGTGAAAGTTCAACTGACAAAAGTCTACCACCACATAGTAATTTATAAGTATTAAATATGTGCATGACTAAGTAAATCTACAGTAGAATAAAGAAGATTATAATCCACTGTGTATTCTAATATTCTAAGTAAAATGTACATGAAACCCAAAGCACATATAATGCATAGAATGAAAACAAGGACCTAACAGAATAATTTTACATAATGCTAATATGAAACAGGGACTGAAACTGATCATATGGTTAAAAGAAGAGATGAGGTGGGAAATATTTTTTTTTACCTGCTTGGTGTATGAACCAGAGGCAGACGAATCGTATCTTTTGTTTTTCAGCTTTTCAAGTTTTCAGTTGCTTTTCAACTTTCAAAACACAGTGCTCAAATCAGTTGAGTTTGTCAAAGATATTTTCATATACTTAAGCTTAATGGAGCTAACATGATAAACCATATTTATCTCCTTCAAATGTTTTATTCTATGTATGTATGGCTACAGACTATCATATATACATATTTTTGAAGTAATTTGCTAATAACTCCATAGTTATTCCTGGATAGCTCCAGTATTTGAAAAGTAGTATGAATTAAACATAGAAGTATGAATTTTTAATTTATACTATTAAAAATAGTAGTATGAATTAAAAATATTCTTTATTTGCATTTGGGAAGGGAGTAAGTTCACTTTTCCTTTTCTTTTTTAAAAATAATTTTTGTCATGGATTCCACCACCATTCATCTGGGATTACCATAAATCACATATACATTACCATGGATGCTCAATTACCAGCTTGCATAAGTCGGCTTTATAAATGAGGATACCAGCCTTGCCATTGAACCTAGCAATCTGAAGCCTTTCATTCACTATATATTTGCCTAATCCTTGTCAAATACATTTAAACAAACAAACAAAAAAAAAAAATGAAAAGCTGCTCTGTACTGAAACTTGTGGTTCCTGCCTGCCTGCTGTGTCTGCAACCTCTAGCTTTTTTGCAATACTCTTCCTTAGAACACTGGGGAATAGAGCCCATTTAAAGAATGAAACAACATTTTGTTCTTTTGTACTCTTTTTTCCAAAGAGGGAGAAAAGGGAGCCTGAAGTAGGATAAAGGCAGAAGGAAGAATGAGGAGGCCAGATAAATATAGGTGAAAAATTAAGTTAAAACAGTCTGGGTGATGAAAAGTGGGAAAAAGTGTGGTTAATCGTTGTGCCCCACTGGTTGTAAATAACCCATGAGCAGTTTAGAAAGAATCTGTTTCTTATGCAGGTGATGTCCAACCATCTCACGTGACAGGAGAGGCTAACCTGTTGAAATATGGAACATTCTTTCAGACAAAATTACAAATGACAAACTAGTCTCTTTCCGTTCCATAAAAGATGTTTTTTGGACTTTGAGAGCAGAATCCTTGCTATGTTATATCTCCACAGTGAGGAGGATGGAAGGGAATGGGGCAGGAAGGAGCCAAGGCTGACAACCAGATGAACAGGCTAGAGAGATGTGGGTATGATGGAAGGAAAATTGCTGGCAGGCCACTTCTCTGGGGGGCAATTGGGCAACACACACTCCCTCCCCAGTCCCTCACACCCAGACACCCCTGGCCAAAGGAAGGCACATGTGCATTTCAGGGTCCACACTGGTGGCTTTGCTGTGAAGCAAGGAGGGCAACATATGTTTTATAATGTCAGCACTGGTGACACTTAAATCTTAAGTGACTTTATTTTTAAAGGTTCAGAATAATACTTTCACATGTGATCAGTGCAAGTGCTCACAGCCAAAAATTTCATAACTGGTAGTTTATGTATTTGGATTTGCTGAACTGATTTTTTTTGTTCTTGTTTTCTCACAAAAAAAATTAGAGAGTTGGTTATTCAGGTAGCTGAAGGTGGGTTCCTGTGCTATTTTAGTACAGGGTATGCTGTTTAGCTTCCAGCTGCCACTCCAGAAGAAAAAAAGCCCTGTGCTTACCCCTGTCCGTCTCATCTATATTCTCAGATACGCCAGGTCATATTAAAGGCGCTAGATCTTCAGTACAAAAATAGCTCCTCATTACCTGTCTCCAGGATAGGCCAAGATCATTTGTCAAGTCCCTTATCAAGCAAATTGTGGATTTATTAAATGTTAATTTTGCTTTTTTCAAGAATCAGAGTAACTATGAAAAAAACAAAACATGTGGTACTGCAGTTCCTTCCCAAACCTGTATACATAAGTATACACAGGCACGCCCATTTCACCCTGAAGTGACATCCAGCATGGTTAGTCTACTGTGAAATAAAAGAGTCCAATATCATTTACAGGTCATGTAAATATCAGGCTCAGCAGTTCCCTCCATTATGAAGTAGGCTGGGTTAGATTTACTGCTCCAGTGGGAGACCTCTGCATGCTCTGCTGGTGCAAAATAATCTACTGCCACTGGTTTATCAGCAGATAAGATGGAATGGGAGATACACAGCTTGCCCAGTACCAGGAGCTGCAGGCTGCTTTTCCCACTTTTTTGTTATAACACCCATCCATAACACTTTAGGGTTTTTGGAATTAAACAAACCTTTTGTCTGTCTCCTCTGGGCACTTCTGTATGTCTCTGCCATATGGTACAGTATGAAGCTGGAAGTGGACATCTGTTCAACCTTGGCTTCCTTCCTCTGCTGGGTGAGTCCACAGTGATACAGAGCATGTATCCACACATTTTTTGACTGATTAGGGCATGCTGTGCTCCAGCTAAAGACACAACATGGATAAGATGAGCAATCTGGCTTGTGATTTTCTTTTGTTGACAGTTTTCAGTTCTTAACAAGGTTTTTATTTGATGAAGAGTGTGATTTACTTTCTCATTAATATATTTTCCTGGTCACAAATGGAAGCTTTCCCCTTCTAGTGTTGTATTTTCTGAATCTCTGTGCTTCTTTAGTCAAAAAATGCCCCTAAATTTGTCTTTCAAGACATTGATCAAATAATTCAACAGAACTTAGTCATGCCAACACTTCCTTACAAAGATTTCATAATTTCTTCATTCAGAAAGTCACATTCTAATCTGGGTGTTTGCTGTGCAGAAGTGATAAAAATGTTCATCTTTTAGCTTTATTCTTGTAAGTTCTGACTCAAAGTTGTCATCTGTTCCAGGTCATAATGCTTAGTTGAGCCCAACAAGTTTCAAGACATTATCAGAGAAGAAAAATTTCTTGGAATTACTAGTTGGTGATAAGTAACAGACAAAAACATATCTATAGGCAATACATACTTATTTATACTGTGAAATGAAAAATATCCATGAGAAGGTCCTTCTAATCTCATTACATTTGTTCAGTTCAAAAACTGCAATGAGGCGATTTACTGTGAAATCAGCCTCATGCTCTGCAGATCATAGGATTTTAGTTTCCGAGGCTTATTAATGCTAATGCAACATTTTTCATTTGCTTAGTGAGCTTTCAATGAACCCAGAAGCATCAGTTCAACAAATCACTCCAGTACAAGCTTCATTCTGATCAGGCCCAAGGAACATGGATTTTTGCCCATGTGGTTGGGGCTATGTGGGGAATAAGTCCATGCTTCTATGCTTTGCTGCATGAGAGTCCAAATACATTTAGCTGGTCTCCATTTCTGGTCACCCAGCAAAGCTGCTTTCCCTTTGGGAGCTACACAAACATGGTTTCTTCTCAGTGCTCGACAGAAGTTTTAAAAATGTTAATCCTGCTCTGAGATGTTATTTACGCCCTGGGAAGTTTTAACCTGAGATGTACTATACAGCAGCTTGTCCTTCAGCTTCAACTCTTTCCTATCCCATTGTAATTCTGCAGACTGGCTGAAGCCTGACACAGCTGCAAGTTGGTTGTGTGACACTGTGGCTTTACAAACAATGAAACATAAACAGAAGTGCTGTTGCTTCCCTTCCACTTACACCTCCCTCCTCCACGTCCTGTTGCCCTGATATTTTTAAGATTTTCTAAAGCCTTCTGGTTTACATTCTTGTAGAAAACTTTCTCACACAACTTTCTGTAAACAACCTATTGTTTTGCATTCCTTCAGACAGGAGGAGACATTTGATGGACTGGTAGTTTGTCCAGTGTCGTTGGAGAGGTGGCACTTTCACCCTCCAATCCACAGGCACCTTTTGAAAATTTTAAATGTTGGAGTCAGAGAAAAATAAATTAGTGTCTTCATTGTGACCATAGCTGCGGTGCGTTGTTTTTCCTTGTGTCCTCTGGTGACAAAGTCCTACCACCTCTAGTTTTACTTTGCCAAAAAAAAAAAAAAAAAAGGAAAAAAAAAAAAGAGGAAGAACTTCATCCTCTGATTGTAAAATATAGATAATAAAGCACTGGCAAAACAGCTTGAAAATATGTAGCTTTTAAAAGGCTTTTCCTTCCATTAGGTGACACACCTGCCATTTAGAATATACTTTTCATGGAGCATTTTTAAAGACAAGTAGTCCACAGCATGTGACTGAAAACCCTCCTGCTCATCTTTGCATCTCCTGGTATGAATACTGCACATAAAAGGATAGTAAGCATTGGAAGGTTTAATTCAAACCTGAAGGGCTGATAAAGAAAATGTTTGATTTCAGAAATATTTTTGTAAGAAACCCCAGAAGTATTAACATATGAATCAAACATTGAAAAAGACTCCTTAACATGGTACCATTTCAGAAATAATGGTTAGAGAACAAACCAATTTTCCTCTTCCATTTGCTAATCATTAGATTATGATCTGCATAATTTTCCCAATATTGCTTTAAATGCTTTTCTTTGCTATTTAAACACTAAATATTATCATTTTAAAGTGGACTAGTTTTCCATACCTTTGTCTAATTTTGTGTTTCTATTTCCAGTGTGGACACCTATTATTATTATTTTTTTTTTTTCTTGTAATGTTACTTGTATAAATGAAAATCTACTTTTCCAGAGAAAGTTAAGATACACAAATAAAATCAGTACTTGGAGGTATTCCTAAGAAAACAATTATTTAATAAATACTTATAAAGAATTAACATAGTCAGATATAAAAGGCATCAAAGTCATCACAATAAAGATGCTCTAAAGAACAGTCAAAAATGGGAATTAGGCAGATATGTCTTCCTAGCCTTAAATATCCAGAGATCTTTGCTAATTTTAAAGGTTTAGAATCTTTTCCATTGCCTAGAACTTTTCCTGAAAACCTATGCTCCTGATCTCTGTTGAAATCATATAATACATTATCCATACTTAATTATTTTATGCTTATCATATTACAGGGATGTAATTAGTGCTGTTCATTAACCTCATTTCTTGTGATTATAAATCTGAAATTAATTCTATTTTATTCGTTTTGGACATGTACAACATAATTGTGATCATGCACATTACTTTTAATCTGTTACTGTAATCCTTTAGAGATATCACCCTTATTTGTTCTGCATACAGATATCAAAAGGAGAAGGAATTTGTTAGTTGAGAAAAAATGAAGATGAAAACGACTTGAGATGGAAGTGTTAATGCCCAAGAACACACAGACACTTTGCTCTGGAACAGTGGTGCTGTCATGCTCGACAAAAATTTTATTGCATAGATACATATGTTACAGTAAGATTTTCTACAATGTCTCGTGGAGTGGCCATCTGATTTAAGACCTTTTCCATCAGAGATTCTCCTACTTCCTTATGTCAATCTGAAAGTCCACAATGTTTCTAGGGTTAGAAATCCTACAAGTGAATTCCAAAATGAATTAAGAATCTCATGCAAGAAAAGGAACGAAAAAAAAAAAAAAAAAAAAGGCTTAAAGACCAAAACTGATAATGTTAGAACTAGTATTTAAGAGTACTATATTTGCCTTTGAATGAGTAATCAATAGCATGTACTATTTGATTTTAAAAAAAATCTACTGGGTCTGATGAATAAAGTCTCCTTTCTTTTCTTCCAGAAGCAAAACAACAGTCCCACTTTTCCAACAGAGAGAAGAAAAAGCAATTTCCCATACAGTGACTTTAAAGACATGGGAATACAGGAAAGAAAAAGAAGGCATGTGGTTACTTTGGAGTAAACAGACAAAAAAGTCATAGACAAAGTCATAGCTCCTACACAGATCGTAGGAGCTCTACTCTTATGAAAAAAAAAGCAAAACAACAGTTAAAAACACATAAAATGAGCTCAGCTTTTATGAGCTAGAAAGAATCCTAAATTAGAAGAAAAAAGTTAACAGGTTTTCCTAATAGCTTCTCAAATGCAAGGCTTTGAGGATTCCTGAGTTACCAGAAGATTATATACATGTTCAAAGATTTTCATTGACCTCTTCATTTTTGTGGACCTAATTTTTTCAACTGTAAAAAACATGGTTTTTGTTTTCTAATTTCTGCATTCTTCAGGCTCTTGTTTTTTAAATACACAAAGGATCTACTTAAGTGGAAATACCATTCACCATTCTGCAGCGGGGTATGACACCTTTTGCTCTGTCTGTTTACCTTCCTTCTTTTTGTTTTGTAAGGAAAATGTTTTTTGTCACATTCATGAATTGCAGATCAGTTTCTCATGAACTGGCAGGACTGATAGCAATAGTTCCTCTTCTAGCAATAGTCTAAAATTCCACTTCTTTCTCATTGTTTGTCTTTTATGTTTCCCCCTTGTCTATTACTTTCTCATCCATTTATGGGCAAAGCTGCCTGGAGTACTAGATGGCAATTACATTCTGCAGCAGATTTCTGTAAATTGGTTTACTTTTCAAGCACTTATAAGCAAAATTATTTTTGCTGAGAGAACATCAACCTAGGGAAGAAGAAACATGTATATTATTTACATAGTAGAATACACAGGCTCAAGATTAGAATGTGCCAATACTATTTACATTTGTTAGATACTGTTATTCATCTTTGCTATTTAAAAGTATTTTTAGCAGTCTTATATTTCAAAGCATAATTTTATAGCTAGTGTTTTTTTTTTTCACTTAATCCAGTTGTCCTCTTCTTGTTTACTTTGTGTTTAACTATCTTATTTTTCTTCATTTTTAGCTGTGACAAAATATGACAGATTTCTAAAAATGCTCAATCTAGGTTAGTAATTGGTAAATCTGAAAGAGGTTGTACAAATGTGAGCATCTTGGGAATCTCATTTACAAAGTTACTGAGTGTTTCATCCCAAAGAACCAAAGAGGTCTTGTTTCACTGTAATTGTCACTTAATGGATCATGAAATAATAGAACCATGGAATGTTTATGGAAAGGATCTCTATGGATCATCTAGTCCAGACACCCTGCCATGGGCCAGGACAATTTCTGTCAGATGAGATTACTCAAAGCTCCATGCAACTTGACCTTGAACACTTCCAGAAATGGAACATACACAACTCTTCCAGTCTTTGTTCACATTGTAAAGAATGTCTTGCTTATATCCTCTTTCAACTTAAAACTCTTGTCCCTGTCCAATTAGTACAGATCTTCGTAAAAAGTGTCCCTTCATCTTTCTTGTAAGCCCCATTTTACATACTGAAAGGCTGCAATAAGATCTTCCATGAGTCTTCCCTTCTCCAGGCTGAACAACTCCAGCTTCAACAACTCTCTCAGCCTTTCTTTATTAGAGAGGTGCTCCAGCCCTCTGGTCATTGGTATGGCCCTCCTCTGGATCAACTCTAACATGTCCATGTCTTTGTTGAACCCCAGACCTGGACTCAGCACTCCAAGTGGGGTCTCACAAGAGCAGAGGAGCAGAATCCTGTTTCTCACCCTGCTGCCCTGGCTGCTTTGGATGCAGCCCTGGTCACAGCTGGCTTTCGAGCTGCAAGTGCACATTGCTGGCCCATATGCAATCAGTATTCTGAAGTCTTTCACTGCAGGGCTGCTCTCTATCCATTCTCCCCTCAGCCTGTATTTGTGCTTAGGATTGCCCTGGCACAGGTGCAGCATCTTGCACTTGGGCTTGTAGGACTTCACAAGGTTCACGTACGCTCATTTTGCAAGCCTGTCAAAGTCCCTCTGGTTGGCACCGCTTCCCCTAAAGCACATCAGCAGATAACACCGAGCTCCTCAGCACTGAGCTCGGTGTTATCTGCAAACTTGGTGAGAGTGAACTCAAACCCACTGTCTATGTAACTGGTGAAGATATTAAATTGATTCCAGTATTGATTCCGGTATGGACCCTTGAAGGACACCACTCATTACTAGTTTTCACTTGTCTATTGAGCTGATAACTGTGACTGAACTTCAGACGTAGTCATCCAGCAAAGTCCTTATCCATCTAAAAGTGCATTCATCAAACCCATATCTCTCCAATTTATCAAGAAGAATACTGGGTAGGGGGGACATGTCAAAGGCCTTATAGAAGTCCAGATTGATGACACCCATACTTCTTCCCTTGTCCACTGATGCAGTCACTCCATCAAAAGAGGCCACTATCTTAGTCAGCTAATTGCCTCAAGACCCTGAGATACATCTCCTCAGGTCACATGGAATTGTGTACATTCAAGTTTCTCAGGTGGTCTTGAAACTGATCTTCTAGAACCAGAAAGATTGCTCCCTTATCCCCTGTCTTGAGGTTTAGGGATTTGAGAGAAGAAGATTTGTGGGAAGAGAGATTAAAACTGAAAATTGAAGGAGAAAAAGATTTAAAGTACCTCAAGTCTTCTTCATGCTTGTTGCTATCAGTTCCCCTGTCTTATTTATCAGGACAGTTACTTTTCTTTTTATCTTCCTTTTCATCTCAACATACATATAGATAACCTTATTATTCTTTGCATTCCTCGCTTAATTAAGCTCTAACTGAACCATATCTTTCTTGATCCCAACCCTACACATCTAGGCAACTTGCTATATTATAATCAGGAAACCTGTCCTTGGTTCCATTGCTTGTGCATTTCTTATACTTAATTTGACCAGGAGGTCCTTGCTCAGGTACACTTATCTCCTTGCCTTCGGTGCCTGATTTCTTAAAAAGGGAAATTGAAAGTTCTTGTGCTGTGAGAAAAATATTCTTTAAGCTCTGTTCAATCCTTTATTCCTGAGGGTAATTTCCAGGTGGCCACATCCACTAACACCTTAATCAGCTGAAAGTTTGCTGACACCACTCTTGACCTCTCTAATTACTTCAGCTACATTCAGATATGTTTGTTACTCACAATACCTAAAACAATAATGAAAATATGCTTCTAGAAGCTCTGAACATCTTAAATAATAGCATACACTCAGAAGCTTATGCCAATAACAGTAGTCAACTAAACCAACAGTATACACACATTAGAAGAATTAATATTTGACATTCCAATTTAAAATTAGCAAAAGTAATAGTGCACCCTTTATTTTTAAAATTATTGAGCAGCTTAATATTTTCTTTAATACCTGAGACCCATCAAAATGTTGTCCAATATTTACTAATTTATTTGGAGAAAATGAAGTTAGATGACAAAAAAGGAACAATATTGCAGTTCTACAGTTTAAACTCCTCTTTTAAAATTTCCAGTATTTTCCCTAGATCAGGTGATTTTTTTTGTGGTATCTACTGGATTTGACAGACAGTCTGAGTTGAAGAACTATCACCCATGACATTGACAAACTCATAAAACTGAAAGATATTTTAAAAGTAAGCTGATTATTTTGGGATGATGGCCTCTACTATTTTTGCATTATGTTTCAGGAAATTTCTCTAAATTAGATACTGATAGTTTAGCTCAAGTTTTGCAAAACTATAACTGATGTATTTTTCAGTGAAGAAAAAGAGAGATGAAGAGGCAGAGAGATGAAGAGATAACTGATAAAACTATTATTTTCATTTTATTTATCTTAAATCAACTTCTCATGTGTCCCCTTTTAATAATTATAAAATTTATAAAGGCTGCAAATCAAATTATACAAATTGATAAGACCAATGAAAAGTTGAAGTAGTAACATTTTATCATATTAAATGCAAGACAACCAGCCATTTTTTAAGGTTGCAATACCTTAAAACTCTGTGATAAAAGCTTGAAAAGGTACCTGGAGTATTGACATGATGATCAAACACTCTTAAGGTTGCAAAAACCTTCAAGAGATGCAATTAATTGCATAATCAATTATAGTGAGGTTGTCAAAACCTCAAGACTGAATTCAGTGGCCCTGCTAACTTTTCCTAAAATTATTTATTTATTTTAATGGATTATTCAGTTTTTGGATCTGTTTACTTTTTTTTCCTCAACAGCTACAGAAATTATTCTATCACATATGTTTAGACTCAATGACCCTAAAGGTCTTTCCAACTTAAGTGATTCTATGATTCTACAAATCTTGCTGATTTTAGTGTTTATCATTTTTGAAATAAGAGAAAGTACTGTGTATCTTTGCTACAGATGGGGAACCAGTGTATTCTTACACCTAAAAATATGAAAGAGGAGTTAATTAAGAATTGCCTGAATTTTATCTACATCTCTGAAGAGAGAGAGGTAAGTTTAGAAAAGAAACTAGAGAGCACCAAAAAATCATTATACTACAGCTACTTTGCTGCTTGAAACAGGAAAAACACCTGCAACCAATCACATGCATAATGCAGACAAAATTGAAAGGCTAGAAAAATAGAAAATGCAAAATTTCTCAGTATAAGAAGAGAATCCACTTCTTCTATCAGTCCCAGGAATACAAAACAATAGACAGAAAAATATGCATGAACAACAGTTTCTATGATGTCATATGATGTCAGGACCAAAGTGCCCTGGGGAAGAATATGTAGAAAAGTTTCTCAGATTTATCTTTGGGAGACTTTTACTTTAGGTTTTGTTCATTACTTTATGATATGTATTAGGTTCTCTAACTCTTGGCCTGGCTTTATAAAGCAGTTGTAATATATTTATTTTAAAATATCATTAAAAGTTGCAGTAGCTTAATAGTAACTGACACATTATTTCTGGATCTTTACATTGGAAACAGATATCAAATGGTTTATTTGCTTGTAAAATAAAATCAAATCATAATATTACATCAGAAGTTTTCATAGATAGATTTTATTTAACTGAACATAAATCAGATGTTTCATTCTCTTCCATTCAGTCTGAAACCTGCAAATCAAGGGAACAATATCCACAGACTCAAAACTGTAATTTATAAATACTGATTTTGAACTGAAACAGTATTTTAGGGAGTTCTCTAAGGCTACTATATTCTTTCTGAAATGGGTTGATGACTTTAATTTTATATTTACCTTCTGTAAATTTCATTTATCAAAAGATTAATTAAAGCACACTAAAGGTAATAAAGCGAACTTCTACTTTCTCCTTTACATTCATCCACCATTCTGTCACCCAGTCAGTCACTACTAGGAAGTGCTCTTGTGTTTTTCATAGCCACTGGTCATATATATTGTACCAAATAACTTATTAACTTTGACAGAATTTTCCACCTCACTGCTCAGCATGTTTTCAAGATCATTAAAGACTAAATTAAGAATTATGGAGTCAAGTGCAAATCACTAAGGAATACTTCTGATAATCTTCCTCCCCTGTGAAATCTAACTATTTTTGCCACTTGTTTTCTACCTCTTAATAAGAAATTTATTTATTCATTTTAGTCACTTCTCCACAGTCATCTTCATCTGTTTTAGTCTTTGTTAAAAGATCTTGTTCAATACCTTTTCAAGGTCAAGGTGCACTTTATCAGCCTTCTTGCACCATTCTGGAAGTGTGCTGATTACTTTAGAGAACTGTACATTTGTAAAAACCATTATTCATTTGCAAAAGCCATATTTCTCTTCCCTAATTATTCATATTTATGAACCTGAATTGTTCATATTTATTCAAATGCACATTAATTTCATTTTTCAGGCAGTTTCAACTAATTAACATGGTGGATGCATTGAGCTGCTGGTCAGTCCTTGGGTTCCCCTGCAGCTTCCTGAAATAATTGATGTCATATATGTCAGTCCTCTGCTTCCACACTGTATTCAAGACAGAGGTTTGAGATTTTTGTGTTTCATCTTTAAGTCTCCCTTGAGCCTAAAGAGAAATATTAATCAGACTTGCAAATTTTGTATTCTTAATTCTATTGCTTCAATAACTTCTGCTGACAGTTGAGAGTATCCTTTAATGAGTCTATAGCTAAAAAACATGCTTCAGCTCAGAAATCTCCCTGAATTTACCCAAGTTAAGCTGGGATATAAACAAGTAATTTTTCTTCTCTGTTGTGGCCTCCTTTCCTCTGCATGCTTTTGATGCTTTGATTCGTTTCTGTGTGCTACAGATTCCCTAGAAAGCTTCCCCTTCATCCATCTTTCACATAAAATTACCCTTAAACATGAGATTTCCTTTTGTTGAGACAAAACTGCTCCAGCTTTTTTTTTTTTTTTGGGGGGGGTGGTGGGGGAGGCTATGGTTGTTGTTGGTTTGGGGGTGTTTTGCTTGTTTGTTTTTTCAGTTACCGATATTGATTCATCTCCTCTTTAATAACAAGAAGTCTACAAAAGCCTAGTAGAACAAAACAGAAACAAGTAATCTTGGAATCAAGGGGGAGTTTTACAGGAGATGTTCCCAATGTCTTAAACCTTATGTTTTCATTATATTAAAACTATTTGTGCTTACTAATTTAGTCCCTGCAAAACTTGCAGCTGCCACACTTCCCTTACCTTTGCTATACAGTGCACAAGTACAGAGATATAATTCATAGCATCTCTTTCCCTTGAAGAGTTAATAAATTAATTGATGCTGCAGAGAAAACACTTCTCTTTTTTACCCTTCCAGCTGTGTCTTTCTTCATTCACTGGTTTCAGATGAACAACTTTCAGCTGAAGTTTCTGTGAAATTTCCAGGGAGTTTACAATTCCCAAAGGATGGCTGTAAGAACAATATCAGCTATACTATTACAATTATTTTCTCACTAACTTTAAAGGTAAGGGATTTTTTTGTTTGTTTGTTTGGTTTTGGGTTTTTTTTGGTTTTTTTTTTGGTGTATGTGGATTTCATTACTTGTTGCTGATTGCTTCAGAGCCCAGAGAGGGCTAAGCTACTTTGTGATAGATGAACTCCTTGGCAGTTTCTTTTATCTTAAAGAGAATTATGACGAAGACAGGGTGCTGCATTAACAGGCACAGACTTTCTGGAGTTGCACGATGCCACAAAGCCCCACCAGAGAGATGCAAACTCTTTTAACAAATGGTTAAAACCACATATGTATACTCTGGGCTATGATTGGAAGAATGATAAATTCATATCCTCTCCATAGACATTTCATGCAGACAATGCTTACCATTATTTCTTGATATTTGTTCACAAGGCCAGTTACGTTTGTAGAGGTGCGACACCAAAGATTTTGATGGGAGGGACTTTAAAAATATAAATTCACTGAAGAGGAAAGAAAGATTTTTTTTTTTCCTTTCATTGTATTTCATTTTTCCTTCCCTTTTCTTTTGAAACATTGATACTGGCCACCTGTGAATGCAGGAAACCCCAGAGAAGACAGCATCAGCGTTCAGATGGCATCAGTAAAACCAGTGACCCAAAATGTCAGCTGTGCTATTCTTGTTCTTATGCTGTCCTGGAGGGAATCTGAATCAGATGGATATGAGAACAAAACCACACCACTCAGTGACACACAGTTAAATTTATGTAATAAGGTAAAAAAGGTGAGCAATAAGTTCTATTCTAAGATTTCTGTTCCACAGCACTCAAGTAATTCTCACATAATTGAGGCCCTGCAGTGCAGGTCTGACAAGCACCACAGATCTGGGGCAGCATGACACTGGTCTAATTTCTCAACATATGGCAGGTGGCCTGACCCCTAACATAGTGGTTTCGCCTTGGACTTAGTCTTCACAGTGTCTGTGTTTGAGTTCCCCTTGTCTCCCCAGAATTGTCTTCACCGCTTAGTGTTTTCTAAAATAGATTTAATAAGCTGCTAATCATGTAGTCCAAACCAATTCCCTTGAGTTTCCTTATATTGAAGGCCTTTTAACGTTTTTTGTCTTGATTTCTATGACACTCAGGTCTCTTGCCCCCCAAAATGTTAAAAGGTTGTGAATTTGGCAGCAGCAATTTAAAGTTTATCTGGCCTTTTTTGTTTTCTAGTGTCTATAGTGGATTGATACAGTCAGTCAGGGCTGTGAAGATATAAACAGGATCTTGTTTAAGTGAGCAATGCTTTCAGGTAAGCTTCATCCCATAAGACAGACTCTGTGAAACAATACTTGCTGGCTTTGAAGCAAGGAAGAACTTTTCTTCCCAATCAGACTGACTGAGACTTTGGGTTTTTGTTTATATTCCTCTGTGGTATTGAGCAGTGGCTGTTGCCTAAGCCTGTCAATGAAAGCCTGTGTTTCTCTAAATGATTTCTGCTGGAGCATAAGCCAAGGGTGTGCTCTTGCTTTCCCTCCTTCTAACAGGGCCTCTGAAAACCTCTCTTGTTTGTGGCATGATAGTCTGCACTGCTGAGACTAGAGGAAGAACTGGGATCCTTTCACATTTTTGAAAAATATTAAGCTTAATGGATGCCAAAGAGCCAGTGGAAATGGTGCAGAAAGTGGCTAGAACCCTGGGGCAGGAAAGTTTGGCTTATTTTTTGGGGAAACATAGTAATCCCTAGGTATTCTTATTTGCTTTCCCAAGCTGAAATAATTAATTGGAAAATAAATGGCTTTTGCAAAGATGACAGCTCCTCCTGATGGTAAAATATGGCAAATAACCCTGGTAAAAAATCAATATGGGCAAGCTATTAAACCCCAAACTATATTTCTTATTTTAATATTTTTTTTATTATTATTGAAGCCTTCTCCCTTGACCACACTGTCATTTAAAATATCACTGTAATACAGGAGAAATATGGTTTTTCTATACTATTGATTGTGCTCTGCATGAGTATAAATGGTGTCACCAGATGGAAGGCAGATCAATAGGTCAAAACTTACTGATGATATAAAAATTCTTCCAAGTTTCAAGATAAATACATCAATTCTTTCAAATATGGTTGTAAAAAACTGCCCATTTTCTTTTTACATGTTGTCTTTAAGAACTAGAAAACAGTTACTTACCTTGCAGTCTATTCTGATATGGCAGTTTTATTGTCTTCTTTCTGGTATGTAATGGAAAGGGTATATATTTTCAGCATGGAAAGGTTTAAGATATGAAAACACTAAGCCCTGAATAGCCCTTCATCAAAAAGAAAATCTCACATCCAAGGTCTTTTAAGGGAAGCAAAACACTGAGGTGCCATTGGAGCAAATGGATGCATTCAAGTAAGAGATGAAACAAATATTTAAAAAAAGACACATAACTCTTCTACTCAGTCCAGTAATGAAAACTGTCTCTACCTCAAGTTTAGCATCTTGCTTCTTATTTGTACTTAGTAGCAAAATCATTCCAAAACTTTAGATGAACAGTGTTAGATACAGGACTTCATATCATAACTCTGTAATCAAGAAAGGCAATGTGATGACAAATAATAAGGGTTGGCTTTAGACATAAGGTCAGCTCACTGGCAGAGCATTATTTTTAGATTTTGCTTAGAAAGGATCATTATGGTCCAATGATTTAAAAACTTCTTTGTTCAGTATTCCAACTTTCTGTTTGTTATGAGAGAGACTAGACCACCTCAAGGTGACAAGGGCAGAACATTTGAATGCCACATTATTCTAGATGATGGTTGCCAAGCCATTATATGGGGCTTTTCATCAGCAAATTTTAAAAAAAAAATCTTTTGAGCTAATGGACATGCATCAGTAATAAAGAGATGAAAAATAAATCACAAAAAAGTGAGAATAATAAGTGATAGTAATTAAGAATGGCCAATGCCATTTTAACTAAATGAAGAGCATGATTAACAAATCTATTTCCTTTTTTTCACCACTACTCTCCTCCCAAGTCAGCAGTTCTGTGCTTGACAATTACAAGAGAAGAGAAAACAGATCAAAAACCTCAAGCATGTATGGCTTCTATTGATGAGAATAGATATCTTACCATAAGAGTAAAGAAGAACAAGATTGGACCCCTTTTCTAGCTTATGGCATTATTACTGAAAGACATGAGATACAGAACTCAAAATCATTACTTAGTATTTAATAAAAAACATCAATTTAATGTTAAAGTGTGGTGATGTTGGCCCAAATTGTACCCAGATTGTAATTTCAATGCCAGCAATGGTCTCTGCATCACCTTAGCTTTTCTTCAAACCTCCAGCAGGGTCTTCATCTCCCTGAAAAAACCAAACACTAAGCAAATCCATATGTGGGTATGTTTTCACAGGCCTTTCTTTTAAAACAGTAAATAATCTAATCAGATCAAGTATCTGTAAGTTTCTAGAAAGGTAACTTGCTTTTGTTGAATGCTACATACATCATAATCTTCATAATTTCATCAGAATGGGTTATTTTTACAGACAAATATTCTTCTGCCTCTAGATAAATGCCTATCTGTTTACTGAAAATAACAATTGGGATGCAGCAAAGATGGATTTTAAAAATTGAAGTGGTTGAAGTAAACCACTTCATGATCTGAATAAATATTCATTTGAGGAGCACAGTTTACTTTAATGGCTTTTTGTATTCCATTAAATGACCAGAAGGACCTCAAGCTTTTTCTGATGTACTTCAGAATCAAGTATTCACTTGATTCTCAAAAAGTGGCATCATAGAATATTTGCAAGTGACTTGTAAGTGAAAAGCAACAAGGCTGGTGAAGTGTCTAAAGAACAAGTCCTATGAGAGTGACAGCAGGAACTGGGGTTGTTTAGCCTAGAGAAAAGAAGGCTCAGAGGGGACCTTTCTGCTCTCTACAGCTACTTGAAAGGTAGGTGTCAGTCTTCTTTCCCAATAAACAAGTGACAATACAAAAGAAAGCAGCCTTAGGTTGTGCCAGAGAAGGTTTAATCTGGATATTAGGGAAAATATTCTCCACCAAAAGAGCTGTCAAGCATTTGAACAGGCTGCCCATAGAATTGGTGGAGTCACTATCCCTGGAAGTATTTAAAATCTATGTTGATGTCATGCTTGGGGAAACGGTTTGGTCATGGCTGTGGCAGTGCTGGATTAACAGTTGTTTTCAATAACCTTAAAGGTCTTTTCCAACCTAAACCATTCTCAATAGTTCAGTTCTCTTGGATTGAACTACCCAGCATCACTCATCATGCTTCCAGCTGAATTAATAGCTTTTGTTTACGGACCTTGGTGGAGACAACTCTAAATGAATATTGAGATTTTTGTTTTGTCGTGTTATTTGTTTCTTCCAGCTACAGTCAGTTGGTAGCACATATTCAACAATTAAAATTGTTAAACAGCCATTAGGAATGAGTGGCATGAAGCAATTTTACAGGTAGTCAGACAAGAATCACAGTTATAACCATTATATACCTTCAAACAGCCTTAGAAGTATAGTACTGTAATTATGGAAGCTTTCTTAGTGATTCTAGAAGTCTACTGAGTGTTATAATAAAGGGAGTTTATTTTTATCCTGGTTTCATAAAAAGAAAAGTTTTATGCAATCATGTTGTCCATGTCCATTTATCTGTCTGTCAGTCTGTCCGTCTACCCAACAGCTTTCAAAGAAGGTATCCAATTTCAACCAAATTTGAAGGCACAGCTGAGAAATCAAAGCTTTTAAGTTACAATGAGCTTCATAAAAGTAAACTATTGCATAGAACTGGAAGGTTCATATTCGTGGTCCCTTGAGTGAAAGATCACAGTCTCAGTACAAGAAGTCTGTCTGACAACTGGCCCATTAGCATCTTCATTCAAATCCTCTGTAATGACTGTTACTGCACTTGCTAGTCACATCAAGTTATTTCAGTGAGGAAAAGAGACTATAGAGCCATATCAAGCCACAAAAACTCACCATTTCTTAAAAAAAAAAAAAAAAGGAAATAACCTGCTTCCCTGCTTTTGTCCTTCTTGATTCTAACAAAGAATTAAGAATTTCTGTCAGTCAATAGTTCTAGCATGTCACTTATATCACTATATTCCCTATCTTGAAATAAATTAGCTTTTTTTTCTCATGTTGAAACCTGATCTACAGCTATAACTCATGGAATTGTCTTTTCATTGGCTGCAGATTAATTCCAATGTAATTATGGTAAAAAAGGGGCTGTTGTGATCTGAGATCATCATAGAAATAGAGGAGTTCAGAAATTTGAAAAATGATTGGGAGACAATTATTAATGAACTCTAATGCTAACAATAGTCTGATAATTCTGTGTTTGATATTTGACAGTGTGAAATAATCCAGAAAGCCGAATCTAGAAAAACTGGCACGATACAAGCCCCTTTGACATTTTGTTCTGAAGTGTCAGTTTACAAACCTTGCTGCTCTAGGATTTAACTACAGAAGTAATCACCAACTCTGTCTGCATCAAACTCCCTTCCCCTTTCAGCTTAAAACTTTCTCCTGGTGCTATTTGGTGGCAATGAATTCTTTCAGTGAATGATACACAGTAGTACCAGATTAGCTACACTTTTTTGTCTCCTAAAAGAAATGGCAAAGAGATTTTACTGTTTTCTGCCATTTTTTCTCTCTGGAATTCATTGGGGTTTTTTATACCAAAAGGCATTTTTATTCTTCTCTAAGATAAATTTAGATGTTTCAGAAAAACTTCTTTTTGGCTTTTTCACTGCTTCTGCTTATTCACATTCACTCTTACTAAGCCTGATCCTTATGTGCTGTTTCCCTTTGTAATTAAGATGACCAGAACTGAACACTGTACTGCAGTTGAGCTGTGTAACTGGTACCCAGCTCCTTTCCCTACATAGCTGTGTCTGAGTATCTACCCCACAGTGTTCACAAGCAGTTCGGCAGTTCATCTTAACCCTTGCATTGCTTTATGCTCGCTTACTCTATTTTTGCATGATCAATACTGCAAAATATATTGTGTTTACATAGCTGCCCTAAAAACCTTTAGAATGCATTCTGCTTCTGCAGGCCCAAACCCTTTTTAATCATGTGAGAACTTACTTTTTTTCCTGATTATACTCATTTCTACATCATTAACTACTGCACTGAGTTCTTCTAGAACTGGTTTGAAAATTTGTGCCTTTCCACAGACAGAGGATACTACAAATATTTAACATTTTTTTTTTTTTTTTTTTTCCAGACTGGTATTTGTGTGCATAGTTATTTTATAATTAGTGCTAATTATGTAAATTAGTTATCAGAAAATGACATTAAACCAACTTTACATTTAATGGCAAAGCTGATAGGTGTGAGGTGAAACTGGATTACTCTGCAGCTCTATCAAGGCCTTCACAGAAAAAGAGAAAGTTAAGGTATTGGAACAGACCTTAAAGATCACCAAGTTCCAGCCCCTTGACATGAGAAGGGACACCTCCCAGTAGACCAGGTGGTTTGAGGCCTTATCCAGCCTGGCTTTGAGCACCACCAGGGCTGGTGCATCCACAGCCTTCCTTGGCAACATCTTCCAATGTCTCACCACTCACAGTAAAGAATTTCTTCCTAATATTTAACCCAAATTTCCCCTTTCAGTTTGTACCCATTCTCCCTTGTCCTATCCCTAAAGTTCCTGAAGAAGAGTCCCTGTTCAGCTTCCCTGGAGGCTCCCTTCTGGTATTGGAAGTTTGCTATGAGATTTCCATACAATCTCCTCCAGGATGAGCAGCCACAACTTTCTCAACCTAGGGGAGATGCTCTATTCCACTTATTGACTTCATGACCCTCCTCTGGACTTGCTCCAGCAGTTCCATGTCCTTCTTATGTTTAAGACACCAGAACTGAAAGCAGTACTACAGGTGGGTTCTCACAGAGTGAAGCAGAGGGGCAGAATCACCTCCCTTGACCTGCAGGCCAAGCCCCTTTGGATGCAGCCCAGGATTCCACTGGCTTTTTGGGCTGTGAACACACACTGCTGGCTCAGGTTGAGTTTTTCATCAACTGTCATCCCTAAGGCCTTCTCCACAGGGCTGCTCTCAATCATTTCTCCTTCTAGCCTGCAGGTATTCCTGGGATTGCCATGAGCCAGGTGTAGGACCTTGCACTTGGCTTTCTTTTTTGCTTTCGCTGCCATTGCAAGGCTCCAGAAGTTTCATTTCTATCCTGCAAAGAGGCATGGCAGGCAGAATAAGTTACCCCAGAACTTTACTCATGGCATGTACCAACAACGAGTCATAGACCTTGTCTTTGTAGCCTTTACTCCTGTTCAGATGCACCTTGATGGGAGCAATGGAATTACGCTGGAGATCCTGTTCCTGCATGCCTGGACTCATGACCTTGTAATTTGCTTTGAAATACAAGGATGTGGTGTGAGCTCTTCTTTCTCCTACTGTGCTTAATCACAACTCAATTATTTGAGTTTATATTGATAAAACTTGAGCTAAGTTTCCATAGCAACCATAATGATCAGAACATTGTAATGTGGTATACAAACACTGTTCGTTTTGGAAACTTAAAATGAGATGAAACTAAGTACAGAACATAGAATCAGTGGCTTACATTCACTAATTTAGAATTGGATCAATTTTGCTGACCTTTACTTCAGTACCAAGTATTCGTGGATCTTTAGACTACCTATACATCTCATGGGAAGAGACAGGACCTTTCAAAGAATGATTCATTTCTCTCTAAAGTAGCTTAGATCTGATATATGAAGTTAAGCAACATCCAACCTCAAAAATTTTTCATCTCATTGATAAATATCCTCATTTTTCACACTGCTGCATCCTTTGAATTCTAAATGATAAGGTTACCAGACATCTACCTCCTTGAAATTGGACTTCTGTTCTATGATCATAACAGCTAATGACATGCAAACAAATATTCAGTTTTCCCATCTGTTAAATTATTACAAAGGAAAAAGGAGGGTAATTGCTATATTTGGGGGCAGAGGAACACAGGATCCCAGTAGGATCCTATATGAGAATAATCATCCCAAATGTTAAGTGATTATATTAACATAGCTTATATAAATATTAAAATTTACATTAGATTTCATTAGCTCTTGCCATCTCAGTTTTCCATGTTAGTGGCTTAGATTGGAGGAAGTTGTCAAAGCCACAGTGTCTTTACTTAATATTAGGATGCAAGCCTTTTTCTTAGTTGCCCTTTTCAATTCAGTTAAAACAAAGCTACATTTATAGTTTATTTTAGCATAAATACAGACAAAGAAATTACATTCATAATTTTATGTACAATTGCTAATCTTTTTGTGTCAATTGAGATTCCTCTCATGTTGCTCTTCTCTCTTCATGCACTCTTTATACATATTTCTGAATTTATGACCATTTATCAACAACAAATTCTATGTTTACTCATAGATTTTCTATTCTCAATCTTGTACTGTACTTTTTAGAATCTTTGATTTCCTTTAAACAAACACATCTTTAAAGAGCACCTAGGACTTTCTTCAAAATGCCTGTGGATGTTCAAGTTGAAAACTTGTGAAAAAAAGATGCAACTAATGACAAACTTACACCTTTCTCTGTATTTTCTACTTTAGTTATACATATAACCAGTAAAAAGTTAGTCTGAATTTTCTTAAATATGAAAAAATAGAAAGGCTTTGCTAAAAGTGTTTAGCACTTAATTTCTAAAAGAAATTATTGTTTTCCTTGGCTGTCCTTTCCTTTCTTAGATTTTTTTTTTTTCCCCTAGAATTGCTTTATGTGAGCATTATTTCTGATGTCCAAACTAAGAATGTTTCAGGATTCTTAGGACAGAACCTGGGAGTTTTGAGATGTTAGCTAGTGTCACCAGTTTGGACATTATGCTTCACAGACATATATGCTCAGAACTTACACGATTTATCAGAGAAGAAAGTAAAATGTGGAAACTAAAAGATTGACATAGTTCATCAGAAAATTGAATAGCAATAAATGGAGAATTGAAAAGACACAAAACAATAAAGAGATTAGAACAGATGAATTATGAACATTTGGAGAAATTTCTATTCTAGTTGTCTAATACTTTTGAAATCTTAATGACAATAGGTTTGAAAAACCTATTGACAATAGTGGAAAAGGATGGAAATGTTAATTGGCAGCAGCAACAAGGCTTGACTCCAATAAGGCACATAGTTGATTTAGACAATTCTAAAACATCCTGATTAGGAAATATTAACATCTGGACACTATTTACTTGTAGGAGAGTACCAAACATGAAAAAAATCAGCAATAAAATGAAATATCTTGAAATTCTACCTCTCTTGCAAGCAATTCCTAGTGAAAATTATGCCAGTTGAATGCTGTCTTATGTTCACTTTAGTGAAAAGAAACTAACACACTCCCTAAACTTACACTGTGCCAGTTTACCTTATAGACTTCCATGCAGAAGAATGTTTTTGTTATAGTCCTTGTTAATTCTGCTGAGAGAATGTCTTTTCCCTGTATTATTTTAAGACTGGTAAATGAGATAACATTTAGGAATGGATGTGGAGGAAGAAGATAAAACTGTATTTTACAGTTTGTTCTTTGAGACAGCCAGAGAACACTTGAAAAAACAGATTTACACACATATATATTTAGTGTTCCAGCAGCAGAAGAAGAATTGGCACATCAGTCCTGGAAGAGTGTCTGACATAATTTCTTCCTTTGAAAAGATGACATAAATATGTTGCTAAAACAAAAAAAGCTAGGCAAAAAAATTAAAAAGGCAATCCATTCCTCCTCCGGTAATAGTCGAATGAAACCAACCAAAACATGATAAGCACAGATGAACATTTTATCTAACTCTGGGGACTGTTATGTGGGCATTTTGCAACTGTATTCCAAGCAAATGAAGTATTTAAAAAGGAAAGATACAGAATTCACATTTTACTTTCCTATATGATTTACATTTTGTTTCATTATGAAAAGAGTTTTTGTGACAAAAGCCTAGAACCATGAGGGAGTGTTGAAGCAGATTGATCACTACTATGAATGATTGCATTCTGGTTCAGGCAACAACACTGAAAATATATGCATGTCCCTTGGTCATGGAGTTAGGAAAGCATATGTAAATATTTTAGCTTTAGCATATGGTGGGAGTAGCACAATTGGCTTCAGTAAGTTTTGCTTTTTTATTTGATGCAGTTCCAGTGAAACTTTGTTAAAATATACCAGAGGCACAGGAACATCAACTATTTTCTAAGCTTCTCATGATAAATCTTAAGTAAATGCGTAGGGGTGAAAAAGTAAATGTAAAAGTATAGGTGCAAATAAATGTTTTCACATATTAGCTGAATCTCTATAATAGCCTTCTCCAGTATATGCAGCAAAGGCATCAACCAATAATTGACAGAATTGTCTGTATATTATGTGCATTGTTTATATTGTCTATTCATGCATGTTCTACTGGATGTGTTCTGTGATGATAAATCCAATTATATTTAAACTCTTAGTACATGGGGGATGGGAGAAGAAAAAAACATGCAGGTTATATTTGAATAGTCTTTCTTTGAAGCACAGCTAACCATAGAAAAAACATGCACATTTTTTAGGTAGAATTAGTTTGCTTGGACAGAAATTAAATAACTGCTCAGAGAATTAATTACACCTTATTTCTGAACTTAATTAATTGGTAGTGTGTTATCCAGATCACCATGAGACTGAATGATGCTGTTGAAAATTGAATATATTCATTTCCTATGCAGGCAATCATAAACGACTCTGTGAAAAAGGTACTTAGTGTCAGCACTGAAAGCTATGGTATTATTTTTAAGTAAAAATATTTCTCATTTCAGAAATCATGGCATGTCCCTGCCCCTGATGTTTCAACCCTGAGAACAGATTATTGGATTTTACCTTCACCTGTTCACAAAATGTTTTGTTGTTTTGGCATCTGGCCCTGGAGAAGGACAACCATGCCCCACTGACCTCAGGCTAGACATCGGTTACCTTAGTTCTGCTTATGTCTAAATGTGCTCTTTACAGTGGTTTCAAAGTAGTCAGGTTAAAATAAGCCAAGTTGCATTTGGCCATTATGCTGGAAAAACACACACAAAAATCTAATTTACCTTGATATTTTCTTTCATTAATGGGCAAGTAAGGTGAATTTTTTTTACAAGTGTTTGCCTAGATTGTACTTTTGAGGACTGAAACTTTTACACATTTTAGAATTTGTAAGCTTTTTTTTCAACAACCTTCCATAAGACTAGTTCTTGTTTGTTTTAACTTCATCTTCAGGTTTATAGTTAAGCTATTTTAATGTCTTTTTCCTGTCTGAAATGCCTTTTTTGGTTCTATTATGTCTTCTCTAGTCACACAGACCTTTGGGACCTTTGGGAGAACATTTAGCAGACTATCAAGGGAGAAATGCTTCAAAATATTTCTTCTTAATTCTTCCTTTAAGTAGAAGAGGAGGAGACTGCATGGAATATGAAATATTAGAGTTCATCTTCAAATCCATGAATATGTGTAGATGACTGTAATATTGACCAGTACTTCCAAGGAGCCTTCCTGAAAGTCAGGCATCAATGCAAATGTCCTGAAAGAGCTTCCCTTGCACCTACTACTAGCTGTTCAGACCAGACCAAAAGGAAACCTGATATTTTTTTGGACAGAGTTTGCTAGAGGGTGCCTGGTAAAGAATATAAAACCAATATAAGAGCAATCTTAAAGTGATGCTGAACAAAATGTCCAGCATACAACTGGATAAACACATCATGTGATGGGTGATCAACTGGCTCACAGTTCGGCACAAAACATCAGATTGGCAATCTGTCACTAGTGGGGTTCTGCAGGGCCCCATCCTCAGCCCTGCACTCTTCAATGTCTTCATAAACACCTTGGATGCAGGACTTGGAAGGGATACTAAATAAGTTGGCAGATGATATAAATCTGGGATGAACTGTTGACTCCCTCCAAGGAAGGGAGGCCCTGCAGAGAGACCTCAACAAATGAGAGGGCTGAGCAATCACCAACCAGATGAAGTTCACTAAGGGAAAGTTGG
Source organism: Vidua macroura (assembly GCF_024509145.1). Lineage (NCBI taxonomy): Eukaryota > Metazoa > Chordata > Aves > Passeriformes > Viduidae > Vidua > Vidua macroura. The sequence continues at coordinate 81,426,128 of NC_071571.1, read as the reverse complement.
ATTCTACACCTATGACAGGGCAACACTGGATATATGAACAGACTGACTGAGGGTCCTGGTTGGTGGCAAGTTGAACATGAATCAGCAGTGCCCTGGCAGAACCAAGCGTGTCCTGAGGACATCAGGCACAACATCAACAGCCAGGCAGGGGAGGGGATTGTCCCACTCTGTTCTGCACTGGAGTGGCCTCACCTCGAGTGCTGGGGGAAGTTTTGGGTGCCACAATATAAGAAGGGTATAAAGCTGTTAGAGAGCATCTGGAGGAGGGCAACAATGATGATGAAGGGTCTGGAGGGGAAGCTGTATGAGGAGCAGCTGAGATCACTTGGTCTGTTCAGTCTGGAGAAGACTGAGGACAGATCTCATTGCAGCTACAACTTCCGCATGAGGGGAAGTTCAGGGACAGGCACTGATCTCTTCTCTGTGGTGACCAGTGACAGGATCCAAGGGAATGGCCTGAAGTTGTGTCAGGGGAAGTTTAGGTTGGATATTAGGAAAAGATCTTCATCCAGAGGGTGGCTGGGCACTGGAACAGTGTTCCCAGAGAAGTAGTCAAAACACAAATCCTGACAGAATTTGACAAGAGTTTGGACGGTACAGTTGGGCACATGGCGAGTCTCTTGGGGAGGGTCCTGCGCAGGGCCAGGAGTTGGACACAATTGTTCTTATGTGTGCCTTCCAACAGTTTATTCTATGACTCTCTGACTCTCCAGTGTATCATTGTAAACCAAACAGTCTGAAACTCAGTGAAGCAGATGAAGGTTTTCAAAGTTACTCTGTGAAGTCTGAAAAGTTTTCATTGTTCATTGCTCTCAAACTGCAAAGTACCAGAACAGAATTAGAATGTTTTTAATGTATAATTTTATGTAATTTTCCTGTTCACCTGTTCTCAGATTTCTAGGGGCTTGATGTAGTGTTAATCCAATTTTTACAGACAATGGTGCATTCATCTGAAACAGCCTCAACTCCATATCTATCCCGGGTTTTTAATCACATGTTTCCTATAGTCAGACTAGAAGTGCTCTGGGAAGCTGTGTGGAAGGTTGTGGTGTCATGAGACCCAGAAGGGGTACTGAAAAGGTGACAGTAGCAGGACTGTGTGGACATTCTCCACTAAGCATACGAAGGCATCTGGATGCCCTTGGTCCACCTAAGAGTAGAAGCACATTCACCACATTATTTATGGGCAGAATAACAGTTCTGTTTCGCTGTGCTGCCCAGGGGTAGTAATCAAGCACCAAGACCACTAGCTGCTCCTCCTATATAGCTCCAACTCATCCTTGGCTGCTGCTTTCTTTTCCCTTTTTTCTCTCACATGTTTTTCCCTTTTTACTACTGTTTCCTACAAAATAAACAATATGTCCCTAATTACTTTTCGTATCATATTCTGGTACATCTATCTGTAATCTAATCTGGTATTTCTGCTACTGTTATGGAGGTGTTCTCTGCCATGTGCTACTGTTGATATGATTTTCTCAGTATCTTGGGCCTTGCAAGATTCCATTTCCCAAAGGTCCTTTTCACCTCCTGTCAAGTTTGCCTGTTTCTTGCGCACCTGCTCCTGAGACATCAGTGAAATCCAACCATCCCCTCGTGGCACTTCTGTTACTGTTGTTAGATTCCCATAAATCCATCTCGTCATGTCCAGGAGCTTCTCTTGTCCAGTAGCTTACCATGCCTATTCAAGTAGGTAGGTCAAGACTCAGACAACCATCACCTTGCAGTCCAGGAAAGTGGGGATAGCTTGAATGACAAAAAAAAGACAAAAAAAAAAAAAAAAAAAAAATCAGCAGAAGAGGATATCTCTTCAATAAATACACACAGAATAGCAAAATGAGTTTCAGAAAAATTGCTTAAGGATGCTAATATCTGTTTTATCAAGCATGGCAATGTGTTTTAGACCCCTGTCTTGTTTAGAAGGAAGAATCTAATTTGTACTATGCTCATGAGAACAATCCCCACTGACAGAATAAACAGCGGAAGGAGGAATGATGCAGGTGTCCTTGCTCACTGAAAGGAGAGGATAAAAGCAATGTGCTCCATTTGCCTTATTCATGATGCATCACTGCCTTCACAAATAATAGCCTATGTGATTTAGTAATTAAATATCTCTACTACTTCCCACCTTATGTAATCACATTTAGTTTTAGTACTATAGTGCTTGAGAAGACCTTCTGACCCATCAAATATACCCAGCTGTGAATTACAGCCATCCATTTAATAAATATCTAATCTAGAAGGGACCATACTGACACACCCTGAATCGCAAAGCACTTCAGTGCCTTAGAAATTAAGATCTTTAGTGCAAAAGTTCACAAAAATAGAAGGAGGGCAGGAACAATCAAGTGTATCAGCAATCCCCATGTCGATAGAATGGCAGATAACTTTTTTTAGGTGAATGTGCTCTGATGAGACTGCGAAACCAAAGACACATGGTGATACAGAGGAAGGTAAAAATAACTTAGGCAACACAGCAGCAAAAAATACCACCTCATCAGAATGATGAGTTTTTCTATCAATTTTGTATCTGTGTAGTTGAGTACATAGAGGTGGTTCAATAATACCATGGAAAACTATAGTATGTACCTGAAAGAGCAGAAATAAAATGATGTAAGGATTTTTAACTTGCAATTTCTTTTCTTTTAAATTTACTGCATGATCATTTTACTGTTTCTTTTAGATTTTTGTTTTTCTTAAAACTTATGAAATTTAATGTGTTGAAAGATATTAGAATGGTAAAGCCTCTGTAAGGGTATATTTATAAAGGCAGACATTATTTTAGAAATTCACTTTTTTTGTAGGGAAGTTTTAAATATTGCAAGCATTTTTGACAATGTATTTGTATTTTCAAAAGAAATTCATCACTTTGTTATTTGTACTGCTTTCACATCTGATATACAATATAGACACTAGCAAAATTATAAAAATAATATATATTAATTTTTCCTAAATTTTTCTGACCTCTTCTTGATGAAAATTTTTACTGTAAGTAACAATTATATTGTAATTTTGCTTACAGTTATATTTGTTTCAGTATGTCAAGCATGTAGGGGAGAACAGTAGATGAGCATCATATGAAGATCATATGAAGAACAAGAGAAGGATATAACTTTCTAAGCAACATTTTCTGTTTGAATTTGATTTCAATGATGCTTTCATGCACATGTCAATTCAGGTTTATAAAGCAGTTGCTTTGCTGTAGGTTGTATAATTTAAATGCAAATCTTCTCAATTAATTGTTAATAAATAAATTGCTATAAGTAATTAAATATAACTTGTTGGTTTCCATAGTGTTTTTTGAAATAGTGAAAAATCTTTATCAATATTTATATATAGCAGATATTTCTCTTATCAAGGGGATTGTAAAGATCAGGAAATTTTCAATACTTTAAAGCAATGCAATTTCTTAATCTTTTTGCATTAGATTGGTGAAGAATCTTAACCATAAGGAACAGGATCATGGTATATTAATATATAATGGTAATCTCTGCTGGGTATTGTTTAAGGTTTGTTCAAGTGGATTTTTGTCTGGGCATTTCAAATACTATCCTGCCATATCTCACTTTAATTGTACATTTCAATTTTCTGTAGAGTTTTCAGTTAAATATATTTTGCATGGAAAATCATTCAGCTCCCATTTTTTTCATATAAATAATCTGCAATTGCTGTCACCATTGTTTATGCTTATTTTACAAATATTTACTTAGACGTGGGACCAGCTGAGGAGTATCTGTTATTTGAGCTTGTACTGCAGTTTTTTTTGTGTTTCATAATAAGCTTCCAATGCTTCATTTGCCATTTCAGTTGAAAAGTTTTAAATAACTCATTTAAGAATGACAGAATCGATAATGAAAAATATGATGATATTTTGCATAATTACTTGTAGGGTTACTTAATTGTCATCACTTTAACTTGAAATGTAGATGTATCAGTTAACTTTAGGAAGGGAAAAATTAGATGCCTGGATTCTGTGAGTTCCTAAAATATATCCAGTTCTCCAATCACAAGGCTTTTATCCAAAATATCTTCAGAAGTGAAATAAGGAGAATTCTATTGTACAGGTTTCCTCTCTGCCCAAAATGTGGGTTGAAATAACTGCAGTCCCAATGGTTAAATTTCCAAAGAAAAAACCTGAAGAATATACTAAAGAAGTCTTAGTTATGAATCTGAAAGTCACACACATTGTTTCTGTAGCTTTAGCAACATGCCAAAGCAATCCATCTTGTACAATCAATTTCTTCCAAATATTTAATAAGGAAAGCATGGAAAAATCATCAAACCTTACATTCAGAAATGTCTGTGCTCTCTATATCATAATACTTATCTTGCAGCCATGACAAAGTTTCTTGTGGAAGAAGAGTCATGCTTTAAGCATGATACTCTGAGAACACTGACGCCAGAATTCAGATTAGAGGTTGTTTATTCATAATCATACTGGAAATTAGTAGTGCTGACTGGCAAATGTAGAAAGTAGTGACAAATGTTCACAAGGGCCAGAAATTGGATAATGAAGGTTTCCTGCACATTATGACTGTATCAAAGGTCAGCTTGTGACTCCCAGCACATGCAGTACAAACATTTAGATTCCAGAGGTCTATTTAGCTTTGTCCGTCTTTTGAGATATGCTTTTCAAAAGCATTATATCTTTTATGTTTTAGGAACCTACATATACCTACAGCTATATGCAAGGAATGCTTTTGTAAGTGTAGTTAATATAGATCATGAGACATTACTTATTTCTTTTGAGAAATGAGATTTATGCAGGAAAAAAAGAAAACTGAAAAGTCCAAAAATCTCAAAAGATTCAAGAAAAGCTTCGGTCACTGAATATTTGTATTTTTCTAAAAAGGAGGTTTAGTCTTTGTGAATTATGAAGACTAAGCAGGGATGAATTTGAAATTTCATTGAACTTTTTTTTTTTTTTTGCTACCAATATTTACTTTTATTTAATGGTTTACTAACAAAATTTAAGCATAAGATATCACAGTAAAAAGAAAAACTGGGCAATTATACCTTGCTAAAGCATCTGTTCTCTTTGTTCAGATGAGGCAGTTTCATTTCAGTAATAGAATTGGCCAGCTCTGAATGGTTTTGTTTAGGACATAAACAACCCAGACATCTCCATGACAAGATTAATTTTTTTGGCAGGTTTGATCAAACTTTCCACACAAATAGAAAGAATGTGAAAATAGTGCAACTTGTTCTTTCTAGATCCTATTCATTCAAATCACTGACATTTTAAAGAAGCAGACCTGGAGAAGCAAGAGATCTCAAACACCTTGGGACTGTCCTTTTGAAAAAAAAAAAAAAGAAATTAGCTCATTACAGTCACTGTGAATAGTCCATATTACTGTATGCTCTCTGTTCTTGATGCTTTCAGGATGACTCTACAGACCTCTGAAACTATGGAACTCCATTCATAACAATCTACAGAGCATCTCCTAATCTTTAAAGTCAATTAAGTTTGATATTATTTAATTTAACCCTGATAATAGTCTATGACATCATATTAGCAAGATCTGTCTTACTGCAAACAAAGAAAATTGTTTTGGTCTCTCATCAAGCCTATTTCTCCCTCTGCCTAGAAAGGAAACATGTCATATATATACACATTTCCACATCCCCCACAGAAAATTTCCTTTGAGATCAAGAGAAGCTTTGGGAAAGTAAGAAGACATAAAAAGATTATCTATTTTCCCTGATGGTGTAGAAAGTTGTTTCTTAGCAGCAGTGAGTAAAAGGAAAGAATGAGAGGGTAGTAAAGTAAACATAGCTAGGAATGGGAAAGGCCAAACAAAAGAAAATATTTGCTTCCCTGTTTTTTTTAATAAAAGCTATTCTCTTTGTGGGGGACTGTAATGCAGGTACAGTGCCTTGAGAGCTAGAAAGAAGCAGACCAACACATACAATTCAGGGATCAACAGGCACTAAATTTGACACAAAAAGGTGCCATTTAGAATACAATGTGAGATGAGTGGTGTTTTACTTAGTGAGACTGGTTTAAGTCCAAAATAGGCTTAGAATTTCCTCCTCACAATATGTAAAAAGTTGGAAACTTGAAGTTCACTACAACTGTAAGGCTGTAATCCACACCTGGTTATTACAAATACACTGAAAAACAGACCAGAGGGAGGTATGAGGAAAACCCTGATAGCTAATGATATGAAAAGCTGCTGGTTATATGCTTATAGGATAACTCAGGTTGGAAAGAATCTCAGAAAGTTTCTGGTCCAGATCCCTGCTAAAGCAGGGTTGGCTGTGATATCAGACTAGAATACTCACCACTTTTTCTATGCTTTTGAAGGTATTCAGCAGCAGAGGTTGCATAGAATCTCTGGGCAACCTGTTCCTGTCCTCAAATTTTTTTTCATTTATCAGGCTGGATCCTCTCTAGTTCCTGGCTTTGTCTGTGGTCTTGTGTTCTCCTATCATACACCATTGTAAAGTGCCTGACTCTCAGAAGCAGAAAATGTTACATTGCCAGAAAAAGATCTGTGATGCTTTCGTATGTTGGCTAAAAGACCGAAAGACATTTTCTGTTTCCTTGTAGTCTACACTTTGAAATCGCCTTCTCAGTCCTGAGAAGCCATTATTCACACGTACAAACAAAACTTCTGCACAAAAGCAGTTCTTTTAAGAGGTCTTTATATATTTTTATGCTCATCTCAGAAGAGGGTTTGCAGGTTGCCCATGGCTAGAAAAGTAAAAAGCTAAGTTATTTTACTTCCTAAAATTCACTAACCTTAGTAAGCATTATATTAAATCTGTATTCATTTCAATTTTTCATTTGTAAAAGATTTGATTAAAAGGCACAGATAATGTTCTAAAGCTGTTCAAGTTGTTGATCTGCAATTACTTCAATTTTTTCTTTTTTTTTCTGCTGAGGTTTAGAAGTTTGCAAGAAATATTGGGCCAAACCAAAAGTGGCAGAGATTAAGTTAATTCTTTCATTTGGAAGGAGATTGACACTGTTCATTGGATCCAATGAAGAAATCGCTTTTCTTGATCCTATCCAGTAGATCAGACCCTCACCTAATTATTATTTCTGGATTTCACTCTCCTATCTAATTTGGATCTTCTGAGTATTCAGAGTTCCTACTACATTTAGCTTTGGCATGTTTTCAGTGCTGCTATGAAAATTTGATAATTAATTTGCAATTTTTGTTGCTAATAGTTCATAAATGTGTTTTAAAATGTATTTTTCTAGTTGTATGAACTTCAAGCCATATGGTGCAATCAAAATATTGCTCGAATGAAGTTGTATCATATTTGCCATATCTTCCATTCAGTAAGCCTCTGTTCTGGTGATGAAGGACTTTGAGTCTCAATAAATTCATACCTGACATTTGTTACACTCTTGAATTCATGTATGCGCACCCCAATTACTTAAATAGTGCTAAAATCTTTCAAGGCTAAATAGCCTCATATTTTCATTTTTATTTTCCCTGCTTGAAATATAGGTGTTGTGCTACAGCCCCCGCACCTCCAAGGGTCATCAGGGGCCATCATCCTGTAACTCCCAAAATTAAACAGCATGAATATTTCCTTGGTGGACTCTTAAACACCTTATCGTAAACCCTGAAATGTGACTATCTATCCATATTTATCTTTCTTATCTATCTATAAATGTGTTTTATCACCTTATCAATCTATTCTTTCCCTATTTTGTCACTGTGTCATATCATTGTCACTACTGATAGGTTAAAAGGTTGGGTTGTGAATATCCTTCTTTAGCTGAACATTGAAACAAAAAAAAAAAAAAAAAAAAAAAAAAAAAAAAGACATTACAATTCTTAAGAAAAAAGGCATTAGCCCACGTCATTACAGGAAAAAAATCAGTATCTCATTGCTATAATGAAAACCTATCTATAATTCTGATTGATAGCTACTGAAAAAGGTTCTTAAATTAGAATCCTGGTCTGAAGTAGCACCACATGGAGCACTAAAGAATGAGCTTTTAGCTTACTACATTAATGAATTCAAGAGGTATATCAAATTTTAACTAAGCAACATATACTGGTTTAAAGTTGCATGGTTATAATACAGATTAATTAAAAATAGTACCTGGCATATTTAAAATCCATTTTTAATTTTTCAGTGTTTCCAGTAAGACATAATTCTTCCCGCTCTTTTGTTGTTGTTGTTGTTGTTGTTGTTGTTTTGTTCTGTTTTGCTATTTTTTTTTTTTCCAAAATATAGAAGTGGTATGCTGGGACCTTATCTTTTAAAGAAATTCAAAAAGATCAAAATAAAATGTCCTTTTAATGAGCTCTGAAGTAAAACTAAAATCGGACCCTCATCCCTGTGAAGTTTGAAGGAAGAAAGTAGAAATTGAAATATTATTAACTAGGACTACAGGATAGCATATATACAGTCTTCATGTGAGTTAATACTGAAGAAATGCAAAATGCAATACAGAATAAGATTTTTCTGAAACAATGTAGAAGACTTTGCAAATGGCCTTACCTAGACATGACTAAAACCACATTCTTTCTCACTACTATATTAAGGATTAATCAATCTGATTAACAATAATCCTCCTTCTGCAGCTTGTATTAATACAGGAGAATAATGTTCAATGCAAAAATAACTATCAAAATTGTACATAAAGCTAATTTTATCACTTTCCACCTAATTGTATGCTTAAGCTATGTAAATAAAAATGTGAAGGAAAATGACATAGTTAATAAGACATCTACAGGAAATAAAGCAAATGAGTTCTTCTCTGTGAATGGTATTTAAAAGTATATCTGCTTCAAAATATGATCACTAAAAGAATAAGGGAAAAACCCAATGTTTTGATGATACCAGAGTTTTCATGTTTTAGCCTTCCCAAGATATCTTTCAGTGGCTACTTCAGTAGAAGAATGCATTGTAAATTGATTGTCAACCTTTTGAAAAAGGGCAGTAGCAGAGAAAGAAAAGAAAAACATTCTATTTTGAAACAGCTTCTACAAATACTTCCCAGTTTCAGACTGTGATGTTGTACAACAATAAGGGTGTGGCAAAAATTAGGTTCTCTGGAGTCATGTACTTACACAGCTTTCCTGGCAGGTGTAAAAGGGTAGTTGCCAAGGCAATGTAAATTCCATAGAGATTTCTTATCTGACTTCCTTCTCTTTTTCATCATAAAGAAATGTCATCTGGGCCACAGAAAGAATATAAAACACAGTGTTTCTTTATCTTAGAGTAGATCCTGTTATCTCAGAATATGTGATTTTTTAAAAAAGTTTGTAAAATAAACACACTTTCAATTTATAAGAGAATGCAGTTTCCTTTTTCTTAGTGGAAGACAGCACATCCAATCCACCCTCTTATATATGGCATTTTTTATTCCTTTTATTTTTCTAGTCAAGACCTAATTTACTGGGCCCTGGAGCTATAGATGCCTCTGAAGCCTTCTCTATTTTGTTGGATAGGCTGTGAACAAAGAATTCTTTTGTATGTGATGCTCTAATATAATTTGAACTAAAATATTAGAGCATCAATTCAAGACTCAGCAAGCAAGCAAACTAAATAACTGTCTGAATAGAAAACCAAGCCCATAATTCTAACATAAACAATTGCAGAGTTGAATAAATAGACATTTTAGCAGTTATCAGAGCACTTCCAATAATGCATTTTTAATACTTTAAGAAATGAGTGCAGAAAGGAGCCAACATAGTCCCTCAGGCTACAAAGGGACTTTATAGTCCCTTTAAGTGGCTTTTATCTTACATCCTGTTAGATTATTAGAAGTTTGTAATTATAACTATATTAATATTTCAAGGCTTCTTACCTCACAAGATCTTCAAACAAGTAAAAACGTAAGAAAAACACATGGTAATCATAAAGAATATTGAAAAGATTAAATTCCATTTATGGCTTTCTGATCATACCTTTTTGTATCCTATTTTAAATGGAGGCGTAGTTATGATTTTATGGTTTTACGTGCAGCGTACAAGTATGGAATACAAAACGTAAAATATGTTACTGCAGACTCAGTGCAGGCATGAGCAATGAATAGGTGGCATTTAAAAATTATCAGCCTTGCTTGAATGGTTTTATGTTTGTGAAATAATTTTGGAAGTATCAATAGAAGTATGGATTAATATGACAAATACAGTGTTTTTAATTCTGTTCATGAACATGAAAAATTTGGTAATAAGATGAATGACAATTAAAACTTGATATAAAACCTGATATTTTTCATGTGACATCAATAGTTTTGAAGTCTTGTGCACATCAAGCCATCATTGTCATTCCTCAAAGTTTTCTGCATGTAGTGATTGCTGCAATACACAACATGCTATGCAGACGAGTAATTCTTCATTGTCACTAATGTCTTAACACTCTCCTAGAATGAGAGAAATGAATAAGAATCCAATGTCAGCTAAAATTAGTGTCTCTTGATGGCTCAGAGGACAGAGAAACTGGAAAAGATTAGTCCTGTCTCTGTGAATAGAAGGAAAATCTGACGTTAACTCTCAAGTGCTGGAACTGAATTCCCTTAATTCAGGATAAACTTAGATTCTGTTTCACAAAAGTTCAAAGTCAGGGCTAGGTTAGTTCTGAACCCAAAGAGAAAGAACTTGCATATGTGAAGAGGCAGAGTTTTTTGATGGTTGTGGTCTTATGTACATATCCAAACAAATGGTTATATTTCAGAATAGACTAGTGCATCATGTGCTAGGTTATTTAAAAGAAATCTGCCATTATGGTCTAAGTGGGTACCAAGTATGAGGAAAAAATGATGGTATTTAATTGTCTCAAAGCTTTGCTGAGCTTTTTGAAAATCTGCTTAATCCCTGAGTCTTCAGCACTCTAGAAACAAAGTACTGCTTGAGTCACACTGCACTTCATCATAGAATTAATAATAAAACAAATGTGTGTTTAAAAGCATATGCTGTTCACACCTACTTCTCCCTATGAAAAAACACTTGCATACATAAAGAGTTAAACACCAAAGATATGAGCTATCCCTTTTTTTTTACCATGCCTCTTTTACTCCGAGAGTTGGCTGAGTGTGCTGTCTAGAAGCTGACATGCAGTGTGCTACATGTAGTAATTAGATTCAATACTTCTGCTGCAGCTTCTGGAGATGGATTTCTCCTGCTGATTACTGATGAACACCATGTTAATGGGAAACTACATAAAGTATTGGATTGTATGTAACTGGTAATTTTTTTCTGGCAAAAAATAAATTATTTACACCTCTTTAAATAATGTTTTAAAACACAAATGAGAATCTAACTCTGTTTAGTAACTTCCATAGAGGAAATAAAAATTTCTAAATAAAATATGTTACTGAACAATAAAAGTGAAATTCAAATAAATGCAAAATAAATGTGAAAATCAAACATTTTAAAATCTCACAAGAACTTATGCTTAATTCAGAGTCCACCTCATACCTTAGTGTTATGTACAGGAGTAAAAGAGAATTCTATTAATTTTTAAATATGTGGAAGATGTGAGAAATACAGCGTAAGGTATGGCTAGAGTGACATTGCGTTTTTCCTTAAATGAAGTGAAAACTTAGGATATTGAAAATAATGGTAATAACTAAAGGCAAAACAGTGACTGTCTTATTAGTATCACCAAACACTAAGAGAACTTAGACACTTTGGTAACCCTGAATTTTGATCATTGCTATAGTTCCTAGCTATCCAAACGTCATCCTGGTTTCACAGAGAATTTTAGGTTTGCAAAGCGAATCAGTCTTTACCCAAATTTTAATCTTATTATATTTTTATTCTGCTGATATATCAAAGGCAATATATGGTAAAATATTGATGTTTACTGTTAAAATATGTTAGAAAATAAGTTTTTAATTAGAGGTGCATACAAACCATGACTTTTAAAATATTTATTAACTCATTATTCTTTTATTATGCAAAACAGCAGCATAAGCCTAACTGCGTGACTAAAAATCTGTCTAGAAAAAAAGGAAATTAAAGATAAAACAGTAAATTTCTTCACAAAGTGTTCTCCAGAATTAATGAGGTTAAGAAGAAAATTTCGTGATGCATAATCCTTTGTGTAATCTCTGAGTTAAAGAAGGAGAAACAAGGTGGCTCTATTTTCTTCTGACTGAGCAAATTTACACCAGTAACCTCTTTTTAAAGGTAGTATTGCTGCTGCAATGACAGTTTAGGGATACAGGCAATACAAAGTTTACAAGTGGCATTAACACTTTTGTTACATCCACTGCCATAGATAGAAAAAGATAGAAAAGGTTTCAAGGAAACAAATCCTTCAGATCAATGAACAGAGGGAAAAAATCTGAAAACAAGTAGTAAGAAGCAATGGGAATTTAATTAGATACATATCAGTTATACTGTTTCAGAAATATAGTGCAGCTTCTACCGAAGAAATCCAAAAATATTTGGCATGGGGGCAATGACTTCTAATTCTCAAAAAGATCAGTTTCTGAGAGCTGAGAAAGTACCAATCTCCTAAAGCAAGGATAGAGACAAGTAGTTTATACTCTTTGTGATCTCTAGTTTTAGACTGTGAATCTTAGTACTTAAGGAAAAAGTTCATACAGCAGGAGGCTACCAAATATATGCTCTTAATTATCGATCTGCTTATTGGTGCTACTCTTAAACCCTGGACTACTTTCCCTTTCTGCAGTGTAAATACTAACTGTAGGACATTCCATGTTAGGTGCTTATAATTCAGATAGTTCTTGAGTGTAAATTCAAAGGACTTTCAAAAAAAGGCATTGACAACATTTTTCATAAACCTAAAAGAAAACCCAACAAATAGGAGAAGCAGTACTAGCAAATGTACTAACATGTCCAAAAATTATTTGTAGAGTAAACCCCAGAAAATGAGATAAAATATTCAGCCCTCGAAATGGAGGCTGGCCAGCAGGTAGGTTATGCAGGGAACTGTGCTAATTAGTTTAATCTCAGATGCCCATGAAGAGATTAAGCAGTGAAAGATAAAAATCTCCTAATATACCAGGTTACTCAGAACATAAAAAGTAAAATTGCAGGAGGTAAATTGAGAGGCAGTTGAATGTCAGTTGAATCTCAGTGTGAATGAATATAAAGGAAGGCACGTGAGGAAGGTGGTATGAAAGTGTAACTGGGAAAGTGAAATGCTGGGATGATTCACTGAATGGCCATACGCTTCCCTCCCAAGGCAGAGGCGTATCCACAGGGAAGTTTTAGCATTGAGCCCTGGTGAATGACCTTGAAGAGTCTGCCTCAAGGATATGGACTCTTAGACTCTGCCAGAATGACCATGCTGAGGAGTCAGTGGGGTGATTGCTTTGGGGGAAGTGTCTCCACAATGCATATCTTCATGAGTAATTATATGGCTTCAGTCAAGTGCATATGATTTGCCCAATTTTTCAAGGTACTATGAAAGTACTCAACCCATCAGATGAAGTAGATTAGGTAACTTATTTTGGTCCTGAAATGCCAAATAATATCACTTGAAGTAGAGACAAAAGAATAAAGAACAAAAGTAAATAAGAAAATGCCACTGAAAGTTACTAAGGATCTAAAGTTCCTATGGGATAAAAACATTGGCAGAAATTCTTGAGATGGGCAGCATCTCTTCTCGTATTTACAGCCAGTGTATTGGGTTGACCCTGGCTAGAAGTTGAGCAAGTCAGTTGTTGGCTTATTTCCTACCCAGTGGGATGGGAAAGAGAATCAGAAGAGTAAAACCAAGAAAATATGAGGATCAAGATAAAAAAGATTTTAATAGGTAAAACAAAGCTCACATGGAAGTAAAGCAAAATGAGGAACTTTTTCATTACTTCCCATTGGAAGTCTCTTTCTCCCAGATGTTATGACTGATCATGATATCATGTGGTATGGAGTATCCCTCTGGTAAGTTTGGGTCAGCTGTCCCAGCCATGTCTCTTCCCAGTTTAAACTAAAAAAAAAACTATTCCCCAGTCTCACCATAAAGAAAATATAGAAAATAGTATGGACATTTAATTGCAGGATAAAATGGGATTTCTCTAGACATGAGGAATAGTGGAGTGACTATTACTGGGAATTTTTAAGAAACCTTGATAAGCATATGTTAAGAAGAGATTGCTATGCTTGTATTCATCCTAGTCATTTACTCTTTCCTCTATCCTCTTAATTTCACTTCTTTTGTTATAGTTCATGGTTTTACTACTGATGCCCAATAGGACTGTTTTTTCCTACAGTTCAGATAAAAGAACTGTCATTGTCAGGAGGTAAAAACCAAGATGTACATGCACAAAAAGCTTTCCACTACCTTTGAAGTACCTACTTAAAAAGTAAAATAACTTATGCAAGCACAAAGCTGCATAAGTTTGACACATGTTCATACGCTGTGTTTCATGCCATTTGCTTTCAGGCTTTCATTCCTACATTTCATGTTCTATGTTACTTCAAATAACTGTCATTTCCCTTTCATGCTTTGTTTCCAAGGTCTATCATAGATTTAATTTATCTATTGAGAGGATAACAGGTGTGCTTTGTCAATTACAGCAGTAATGTAAACATGCTTTCTTGACTTTCAAATGCATGTTTCATTTACAAATGGCAGGAAAAGGTAAAAAGATCACAAACAATGTAATCCTTGCAATGAGAGCTCATGAACAAGGTGTTCAATAAATCAATACAAATACAATTGTGAGTAATTAAGGTCTGAAACCTCGTTTCCTTAATCTCTTTTCTAGTCCTGGGCTGACAGATGTAAAGTTGAGCATAACAATGCCATGACATGGCTAGGTCAATTGGTCAGTTCTATGAAAGTTCATAAGCAATTTTACATCAAAATAGAAACTGCTAAAATAGTGACATGATCTGTAATGCCTAGTTCAGTATACATGGTATATTTTTTAGGTACAAGGTTAAAAATCTTAGCTTGAATTACTGAGTAGTAGTAATGGATTATTACTTATCACCTTTCTAATTTCTCTTCTGTGTTAAAATCCTCTTCTAACACATGCTCTTGGCATATGTTTTCTTTTTGCTGCCAGGTTCAGCTATCTGAGAAGCAAAGGCAAAACAGAAATGCACTGTGTCCTTCTGAGCAGCAGAAAGGAGGAAACAATTGCTATTCTTCCAGATTTTTGAGCACAGCAGAGGCATAGCAGATATCATGGCACAGCAGAGGCACAGAAGGACACAGAAAAACCACTCCAGGCTCTGTGAGGCTGCTTGGAAACTATCCAAAAATGGTTTCAGCATGCTGAGGGTACATTCTTTGGTATCAACTGATACAATTTCCATTGATGCTTTGGAGACTTTTTCCTTGACAGAGCTCCATGAGAGTTATATCCATGTTCAGCTGCAGAGTTCTGGGGAATGCCTGGTCCCAGAGACCTCTCAAGTGTGAGATGTGCTTAGCTTAAGGCACTGAGTCACTCAGTGGAGGAGCTGAAGGAAGAAATGTACAGGTTGTGTACAGGGAAAATAAAATGAGGTTGAGTGAGTCTTCACTGAAAAATGGCAGAGACAACAGCATGAGCCATAAAAAGCAGCAAAGAAGAAACAGTCTGAGGCCATGATCAAACAAGCAGTGGAGTTTCACTCTCAAGATGGAGAAAGATGGAAGTTTATGAGTTCTGGTTCCTACTTCACTTGAAGATCTGCAACTTCAGAAGACTTTTGAAGTAGGTGTAGAAAGCCTCAGAATCATGGGTCACAATGCTCATGTGTTACTTAAACTGCTAATATATTTTCTGGATGAGCAATAAAGTGAGGTACAAGAGAGCTAGGAGATTTCTAAAATGTATAGAAGACTTTTTGAATTTAAGTGATCAGTGAACCAATTCAAATGCTTTCTTGGACCAGATTTTTATTCCCAAGGAAGTAAAAAATGGTTAATGATATTAAGGTTAATGACAACCTTGGTTGCAGTGACTGTGAGACTATAAAGATTAAAATCCCGAGAGAAGTAAGCAACACGTGTATCTGAATTTCAGCCTTGGACTCGAAAGAGCAGATGTTCAGTTCTTTGTGGACCTGTTTGGCAAGATTCCCCAGGAATCTTGCCTGGAGTTCAAAGAGCCCAAGAAAACTGCAACAGACTTCTCTAGGGAGGCTTCAGTGACAGCTTACTTAAAGGGAAAGAATGATCTGTTCCAACACACAGAAATTTGAGCAATCACAGCAGAAGGGCAGTGTGGATGAACATGAAAATTCTGTCTGAGAAAAAAAGAAATACACAGAAGGTGGAAACAGTCTGCTCAAAAGGAATAAAAAGGTATTGCCTCTGTGTGTAGTAATTTAGCTAAGAAAGCCAAAGGTCAGCTGGAGTTGAATACAGTGATGGAGGTAATAGAAAAGAAGAAAAGATTTTGTAAATATATTGACAGCTTAAAGAAAGGCTAGGAAATGGGTCTGCTGTTCAGTGGAGCAGGGGACTTAATGACTAGGGATGTGGAATACATTTTGTTTGCCTCAGCTTTCACTGGTAATATTTACTAGTGAAATATTTATCACGTTTACTCAGGTATCCCAGGTCCCTGAGTCTCCTAGCAGAGTCTATAAAAGTGAAGCTCTACTCAAAGTAGAGGGAGAGTCTGGAATCATTTAAGCCAGTTAGAAATTCAACAGCCTTGGAACCAGACAGAATGCCTCCTCCAGTGCTGATGGAGACAGCTGATGGCACTTTAGGGGTGCTCTCTGTCATTTCCTAATGGTCATGACAGCTGGGAAAAAGGCAAGTGTCACAGTCATCTTAAAGATGGGCCAGAAGGGAGATTCAGTTAGCAAGCTGATCAGCCTCACATCAGTCTCGTGAAAGATTTTGGAGCAAGTCCTCTTAGAAGCCACTCCCAAATATGTGAAGGACAAGAGAGTGACTAGCAACAGCAAGCTGAGATTTGCAAAGGGCAAGCCATGCTTGAACAATCCCATGGTTTTTTTATGATAAGATGCCTAGTGCGACTCCCAAAAGGATGGTAATGTATGTTTTATACTTTGACTTTATTTAACAAAGCTTCTGACACCATCTCCCATCGTTTGTCACCACATCGGTAAAACACAGACTGGCTCTTAAGGTGGGTGGAAAATCAGCTGGACTGCAAGTCTCAAAGAGTTGTGATCATTGCCTAGTCCATTTGAAGGTCAGTAGCTAGTGGCCATCAGGGATCAATACAGGAACCAGCATTGTTTAATGTCTCTGTTAAATCCTGAAGGATGGGACAGAGTGCACTCAGTGAATTTGTGAATGATGCCAAATGTGGGAAGTGATCAGTATGTTAGAGGACATGGGCCCCTGGGCAGACTGGAGGAATGGTCTGACAGAAATGTCATTAAGTTCAGTGAAAGAAAATGCAGTCTTATGTCTAGAGTGTATCCTGTACAACAGTACAAGGTGGGAACTGACTAGCAAGGAGCTCTGAAGAAAAGGACCCGTGTTGGGTAACAAGTTGAGCATGAGTCAGCAGTGAACCCTTGCAGCAAAAAGACCTGCTGCATGCCGGACTCTATTAGTAAGAGTGTAGCCAGAAGTTTCAAGGAAGTGATCCTTCCAACTTATTCAGTACTTATCGAATTATATTTGGAGTTTTGTGTCAAGTTTTGGCCTCACCAATGCAAGGAAGATACTGGTAAAGTGAATCCAGTGGGGCCTTCCAAGATTGTTAGGGTCTTGGGGCACATGATGCACTAGGACAGACTGAGACAATATTGTTAGTTCAGCCTGGAGAAGAGAAGGCTAAGGGGAGACCTTAGCCTTGCTGTCCAAAGTTACTTGTGAGAATACAGAGAAACTAAGCCTGACTCTTCTTAAAGAGGGACAAATCAGGATGAATGAGGAACAAGTTGGAGCATGGAAAATTCTGATTAGATAAAAGGATTATTTTTTGCTTTCCACAAGGTGAGGTAAAATGAAAGAACAGGTCGTCCACAAACTGTCCCTGGAATTGTTCAAGACTTGACTAGACACAGCCCTGAGCAATATGATCTAATGAGACTTACTTTGAGCAGTGAGTTGAATGAGATGCCCTCTGGGGCTCCCTTCCAATCTAGATAATTGCATGATTCTACAATTCTATATTCCTGTTAAAAGTAGACTCAACCAAGAAACACTCTCCAGTTGACTTTTGTAGTGGATGAAGTAGCAAGCACAAAAAGATGAGAACGGGACAACTTAGGAGAAATAGGGTACCAGTGGTGGCTACCTTGGTACCAGTGGTGAGTTGTTAACTAATGGTCCTTCTGTACTTTACAGTTCCTACTTATGCACATGATGGAAACAATTTGAGGTACTTGGTGCTACAAGAAAATGTTTAGGCCACAGGCTGGTTTTTTTTCCAAAAGGCAGTATGAAGCAGGATTTAACATTGCAGATGACTCGGAGGTGATAACATGGTGTTTCTTAAATACAACTTCAATGCAGAAAGAGCTTTGAGGTAAAATGAGGGAAGGTAAATACCTGTCAGTTATCACAACTCTAAATTTTCATCTGTGTTTATGCTTAAATGCTATCCTGACTTGGCTTTCAGCTTCAAGCAATTTTTGCTGCTTCATTCTTTTTGCTTCACTTACATCTTTTCTCATGCATTTGTGTTTTAAAGAAAGAATAAAGTGGCATTGTCAGTCTTCCATTTCAATTATCTGGAGTCAGAACTTTTTTCCTTAGTAAGGAATAGCATCTTTTCCTTAACTTCTACTCTGAAAGTTCATTTTGGAACCTCAAAATCAAGCCCTAACTTTCCTTGAATATTAAACTTTGTCAGTGATTTAAAGGAGAAGCTCTTGTTCTGTTTACTCTGTGACCATTGAATGCATTTGCAGAAGAAGTGATTAAGCAATTATGAAAAATTAGAACTTGTGTAAAAGTCATCATTAACAAAAAGGAAACATATTCCTTATTCCTGAGATGTTTTTTTGTTGAATACTTATTGGAATATGAATGGAAATTATTAATTATTATCAATTATTAATGGAATATGAATATGGAAAATTAAGCTGAACACCTGACTAGAAATTTTAGTGCTAAAAATTAGATGAAACTTACTTGCATGTAGGAGCCAAGCAGATAATCTCTGTCCTTTAGTAATAGAGAACTATAACTTTTCTACCAATAAGCTTTCTACATAATGAAGATCTCTTTCTCATCTGCCTTCTTCCTTTGAATATCTTTGTCTTAGTTTTGCTTTGACTTTTATTCTCTTTTCATATACTGTGGTTTTCTAGAAACAGAATAAAAATAGATTTTTTGATGGAATAAAAATGAATTCTGCAGGGTGTTTACAAACACAGAGCAAATCTGATCAACTTGCTACAAGCTGGCAAATGTAATCTGAGCGCCAGCCAAGAAAAATTTCAAACATGCTCACAGTGTGAGTCAAATTCCTCAGATTGTTCTGATAACACTGCCAGTTGTTTTGCTCTTGCATTTTAGGTCTGCTACTTTGTGGTGCCTTCTACGGAATGATTACAGGTTACCAGAAGGCTTTAATTTTTTGTTTTTATGTAAAGTTTTTGTTTTGGAAAGCTGTATTACTAAAAATCTAAAATTACTCATGCTATCATTACAGGTTATTTTGCCCATCTGAAAGATGGAATCAGTCTGTTAGACTTAAATGACCTCTGCCAGTGGCTCACCAAGCCAGTCTTCCCTTGACCTAGGACTTAAGGAGCAGGAATAAAAAGGGAAGAGATTACAGAGTTATTGTGGAGGGCAAGTTGATTTTTTTTCAGACTTGTAGTGTAACTTCCCTGTCGTTTCTAATCACTGCACTGTCACTGGATTTGTCTGTTCTAATCGACTTAATCAACATGATGCAAGCACTCTTCCCTGGTTCTATTCAGTTCCAGTCTTTTGACTTCCCCTCACCATCATATATGTGATCACTGAAAGGATTGTTTTAGACTGCTACGTTGCTCCAACTGGACAGGTTTCTACAAATTAAATCTAGTTAGCAAAAGTCACTATTTCAGTATATCCCCTCTTCTTCTTCTTAACATACATTTACATTGGTAATATGTACTCTGTACTACTTTGTTCTACAAATTGTATGTTTAAGAGCCTTTTTTAGATTTTGTACCAACTTGTCTTATGTTGCCACTAGGTTAAAAAACGGTATTTTACTCAGTTTTGATTTACACATGATTAATTTAAAAATATGATGTAACTATTTTATGTAATAGCTTTAGATATCTGGAAATATATTTATATACATACAATAGATTTACTAATCCTACATCACACTTTGTAATCCTCCCGTAGGCTTATAAATCCTACTTGCTATATGTAATTCCTATGATAAATTTACAAATCATCCCAATAAGCCCTAAATTAAAATGAGTAGATTTGTAAATCCTTTCTTTGCATTTGAAGTACAGAACCAGCAGCTGACTTGCAAATGAGGTCCTCAAAGCTTGACAGTTACAACTAAACCTATTCTTATTTATCTTCCTTCTCTACCATCCCAACTTTCCCTGTATATCCTGGTCATCTGCTTCTTTCATGAAATTAAGTTTTATTTAAACAAGACAAATTGTGGAAATCTTCATTTGCTTCAATTGGCTTAACGACCTTGCTGTAATCACACCAGCTTCAAGCCCTCCCAACCTGAGCTGTACTGGAGAATGTGGATTGAACCAGAGACCAAAGAGAGCATACAGGATGCGTAAGGAAGTGGTGATGGGAATTCAGTTGAAAGCATTTTCTTCTGAAAAAGAGCACCTGCATCATGCTCCATCATGATGTTTGGTTATTCTATGGCATTCCAGATTTCTTTCTAATGGCTCCCAAGATTGTTATTCCTCCAAAATGTAACAGTTTCTGTACCAGAAATTCTGGTTTTACAGACAGTTGAAACTTACATAATTTATAAATGCAAAAGGAAGAGTGTCCAACTTCTGCCATACATTACACAGTAGCTGAGAAACCGGGAAGATGTTCATGTCTCTGAAAGCCTCAAATGTATTATCCAAATTACTTTCCTGTGTCCTTCAGGTCCACATACATGTATAATATTGCCCACACACTTATACAATCCCCCAGTATCCAGCTAAAGACCTGGACAGCTTCAAACTGAATGAAAGGAACAACTTTATGTGAAAATCAGGTTTGTTTACCTATATATATATTAAGTGGCAAAGACTCCTTTGTTATTTTGTCAGCATTTTTGCAGTCAAGGTTGTGTTTGAGTCTTTCAGCTTGTCATGCAGGGAGTGGGGAACATTTAGCAATTCATTGGTTCTCTCAAGTCCTCCCTCCAGCCAATATAACCACCATAGTTTGCTAAAAAATTTTGCCCCAGAAGAAAGGTTTTCCATTACCCCTTTCTCTACAAGCGCAAAGTTATTAAACACTTTGAATTTCACTCAGCCCTTATTCCGCTCAAAATTCAACTGTTGCAACCAGCACCCTTCCCATTCCATGCCCAAATATCACGTTCATTTTTTGTGACCAGCTCCATGGTGTATCACTGCCTGACTGCAGGCAGCAGCAAGAAATTCCACTTTTTCTTTTTTTTCAAGTCCTATAGCCTGTCCTGCACAGATCCCTTTGTATTCCTCTGCAGGGTTTTCTTGCCTTTATTCCTGATTTCCGAGAAGCAATTCAAGGAGCTCAAGGAGACAGAATAGTTGCTAACAGGCTGGAGAAAAAAGTTTTTAGTAAGCTAAGGACTTTCCTAGCAGAAATGAGAGACTTTGAGAAATATGAAAGTTCTTCTTTTCAGCTTTTTTTTGAGAGATGGGTAATTTTCAATTCAGAAATGTCTATATTTACACTTCCATGTGCATTCATATGTACAAGGTGTGGCAGGGAACCTTGTAGAATACTTTCCCTTAAGAACCTCCTTTATCCAAAGTCCATTGCTAATTCAGGACAAATTAATTTTTAAACGTCTGTTAGGAATCATTTGACTAAAAAATGTTCTAGAAAATTTAGCTGGCTACAGAAGGATGAGTAGGTCTAAATACTAATCTAGAAAATTTATTATATGAAATAATTATTTCATTTCTACTTTAAATAGCAGGTATCTTGTTTATATAGTCTCCTGGATAGGTCTATAATTCCTAAATTCCAAATAACGAGCATTAGAAATTTTACTCTTCAGACTGAGAAATCAGTTAAAGCAAATGGAAATCTCTAAATTGGTACTGCAAGGACTGTTTAGCACTTGAGGAAAAGGAATTGTTGAAGGATGTTCTTGTCTCTCTTCCCCTTCTACATTAAGGTTTAGTCACTTCTGTTTCAGCAACAAGCTGCTGGTGTAGATCATGCACAAAATTTTAGTTAGATTAGATTTTTGGACAGGAGATATTCTTAGCCATTCTGATACCTGGAAGTTCAAACTAACTGTTGCTAACTATACTTTCAAAGGCAACATGTGCTTATTTCTTTACATATATGTAAAGACATGTCACATGTAATCTTTTATATTTATGTTAGTATATATATTTTGCATGTGTGCATGTATGTGTGTATATTTACACAATAATACAGAAATACTATGCTAGTAGTATAGCTTACGTTATGCTTTACTAACACATACCCTAATATATGAATCTATGGGAGTACATCTATACTCATGCATACAAATACATGCTATTGCACACTGAAGCTTAATTCTCCCCAGGTGTTAGAGGAAAGTTATTACGTCTTCATTGGTAATACAGGCTAGTGTTAACAGCTCATGGGGGACATAGTATTTTCTCTGGGTCTTTGTTTCTTGGATGCATATAAGGAGAGGAATAGCTGGACAATATGTTTTACCCAAACTGTACTTCTCTGTGTTATCCATTGCCTTTTCCAATCAGTTTCTAATCTCCTATATGACTTCTTAATTATACAGCTACACATTTGTATCCCCTTTTACACCTCCTAATCCTCTTCTTGCTGAGCTGTCCTCAAGAACACTTGTGATAGGGGCTTTCTTTGTAAGTAATCAGTCTCTTTGCAACATATATGTAGGGATGGAGACAAGTTTTAGCAGATAGCCAGCTTCTCTGCAAAGGGCAACACCATGTCCAAAAAAGTGAAAAAGAAAATAAATCAGTGCTACAAACCTAAGATTAAATCCATTCAAATGTTTTTTTAACAATAGAAGAAGCAGCTAAAATAGAAGCCATGAACTAAGTTTAAAATCTTGCCTGGAATTTCAGGAAAGAAGACTGTATTTGCCATAAAGAAAGTTTCTCAGGCCAAAAGGAGGGTAATAGATTCAAAGAAAAAACAACTTTTTGTCTTTTTACATAAAACGGAGAGGAAATAATTTTATAGCTCAATTTTCCTAACAAAGCCAAAGAACAATTTAAGAGAATGTTTAGATAGAAGCATAATGTACAAATACTTAAGTATTCAATAGTTAATTACTTATATGTAACAGATTATTTTACATTGATGTCTGCCTCAACATCTTGGTCATAAATAAGAAAGAATATTAGTATTACAGTATCATTATAGTTCCCAAATAACTGCAAGAATCTCCCATCTTTTTTCTTCTATAGTTTTCCATAGTTTTGTTTAACAGATTTCCAAGTAGAAAACGTTAAAACCAAATTCTGACCTGAAAAAAGATACCTTCATCATTGTATTTGAAATTTTGTGTCTGTTGTTTACCAGATCTTTTGAGTGGCATTACACTTAAAAGTGAAAACCTAATTGAATGATGAAAAGCAAAATTCATTTGAATCTAGTGAATTATCCAATTTATAATACTGCATTGGCCTATGCCAAAATCATCCCAACCTAAAGAAGAAAACACCTCTGCCCACCAGAACCACCAAAGTCACAGTAATTAGTCCAGCTCAGTTTTATAATGAAATTGCTGTTACTATAACCACAAATTATAGTTTATTGCATCCCTGTCCTTGTTACTGACCTTCATAATTGTTAAAATTCTTTCAACTCAGTCAGTAATACTAATTGTAAGGCAGGAGAACCTAATTCCTCATGATTTTGTAGCTGCTTTGACAAAGGACAGAAATACACCTCGCTAAGAGAAAATATATTATGTAAAAAACACCAATCTGTTAGAGGAAAAAATACCTCTGAAAGATAAAAGAGGATTTTTACAATACAATTGGAATTCTAGCTATCTTTCTCCATGTTCTGCCTGTCAATATCATTATTTTATACAAACTCATGATTTAAATATTCTAGGGACTGTAAAAATATATCAACCATCCCAGACATTCTTTTCTTTCTGATTTAGTAGTGTAACAGAAGCAAGCTCAACATTAAGGATTATAAAAAAAAAAATTTCAAAACATTCCAAGGAAATGAAAGACATTCATTAGCATATACAATTTCTAGACAGAAGGTCAAAAATTCGTTGTAAAGACTAGCAAACAAAGAGAAAATATTAAGTAAAAGTAAGATCCCTGGATTCATTGTCCCTCCTGCAGCCTTGGCTGCTGGAGCTCAGGGCCAGCTCAGAGGTAATGCAGCTGAGGCTTGCCCCCTTCCTGATCAACTCAAGGGGAGACCATTTCCAGGCCCATTTAACTTCCTACATGCTTCCAACTTGTCCCCAGAGAGGGACCCAGTATGCAGAACTAGAGCTGCCTGTGGTGCCCTCCACCCTTCCTTCACCATGCCCATGAAACTCTCCCGACATGCTCCTGTTTTGGTGTAGAACCATTTCATGACCTATGCTTGGAGAAAAATACTGCACAATTTGAAAGGGAGAGAGGTTAAAGCTAAAAGTAAACAAAGGTTATGTCTTAATACCAATGACTGGTGTGTGTGAAGGAATTTCCCACTTTTATACCCATCACATGAAATGTGCTTCCCTCAATTAAACATATACATTCATAAGAGGGTCAGACATTATCTTCTTTGTAATTAATAAGCTGCTTAGCATCCATATACAGGAAAAAAAACCAGATCTTTGTATAAAAAATTCACTTGCAGATGCTATTCTACTTTCCTGGGATGATTGATCAGAAATGTGGAGGAAACTAGATTGAAATCCATGCACCTGGAGAGAGGCTTAACACAACCAGAGACAAAGCACTGAAGTCTTCCCTGAAACTTGGAATGAGGCTGTGGTGTTCCCAAGACATTTGGCTTCTCCCACATTCTTTTTAACCGTCTCTTTCTAAATGCTTGTACAAAGAAAGGGAGGTGCATGCGAACCACATGGACTCCACATTTCCCCAGCCATTTTCAGCTCAATTAGTCCCTTTATCTGCTTAGTCATTTTGTATCTAATTAATCTCAAGCCATTCCTAAATTACATTCCACTCTGCTCACTTCTAGAGCAGTCTAACCACCATTATGTTTCCTACTCTGGATACCCTCTGCAAACCCTTTGGCATTCTGTATTCTCCACCTTGACTGCTGGCTTGTTTTCTATATGTACTGATGTCAGTGGAGCAAAAGAAAGGTGCTTAAAGTGGCAAACGGAGATGGTAGGTCCTTATTACTTTCCTCAGAAACCAAAAATTCTACTTCTTTATCGAGCAGCAGGGAATACCAGGCATATATTCAGATGGAAAACCTTTGACAGCAAAGCAAAGGTGTCACACCACATTTTTAGCAATTTATATACACTGGAGTGAAAGCTGTCATTGCATCATGTCATGAAACACTAACTGTCTTTATGAATCCTTTTGTCACAGTCAAGAGTTTGCATTACTTCAGAATATTATTAATGCTTTTGAATATAAACTACTTGGTAATAAATCATAATTGTTAAGAGTCTCATAAGTATTTGCAATTATCTTTCAAGTCAAGCGGATCTTCAGACTACTTTACACTGCTGCTTAGCTTTCAAAATTGAGTGTCACATAAAAAAGACAGCACTTTAGTGTTTCAGTAACTGTGAATCCATGGGACACAATTGTAGTGTGTATTTATGTTCTCATATAAAAATAAAATGAAGAATCCATTCAGTGCTTTTATGCCCCAGTCACAAATGAATAAAAGAGAAATAGAAGTAACTAGCGAATGAACAGTAAATTCAGCTCTTTTTCTTAGGAAGGCAAATAGTTTCCTAAACAATGCAAATGTATAGATAAACAAGAATTATCCCTCTAACAGCCACAGTTATCCTGGACATCATGTACCAGTCTTCCTATCTAGGTAGTTTAAAATTCCTAGCTCTAGCCAAGAAATTGGGGTTGGAATTACTTGAGAAGTTTAAAACAACAAAAAATTAGAGAAGACAGTGGCGTCACGCTGTTTCTCCCGGCTCCGGGCAGCTCCGGCACCTTTCGACGCCGCCTCCCTCCGGAACTCAGGTTCACTGCCTCTCTCCCGCATGCCACTGCGGCTGGCACATCGGTCAGAGCTTGTCGGGTTCTGTTGCCCGCGCGAGGGTCCGAGGCAAAGAGGGAAGGAATTGTCCAGATCACCCACGAAGGAAAGTGGGAAGGCTTTATTGTCGTGGAGAGCTGAGGTGGGTAGTTGCGACCCACGCTTCCCACGCCCACGTGGGGAAATGGCACCGGGGCTGGGGAGAGGTGGGGTTTTATCAGGGGCGGGGCAAGGGGAGCAGGAACGCCCTCTGGCCAATGGGACATGCGCTGTACAGTGACCAACGAGGGCACGGCAGGGGCGGACATGGAGCTCCGGGGCGAATGAGACTGCGGGATCGGGGTGACTGACACCAAACTCCCGGGATGGGACAGGGGAGTGGTTACAGGAGTGGTGGCAGGGATGCTCCAATGGCAGGCAGTCTGGAGCGAGCCAGCGGGGGGGGAGACACAGGGGGTGCACAGGGGTACACAGGACTCAGCTAACTAACATAAATAAGAACTCCTAATCTGAACCCAAACCTGGGATGCAACAAAAGACTACATCTGCTTCCATTCTTCCTGCTGAGCTGGCAGCAAGATATGAAGCATCCTGACTCCCTAAGCATAAGTTTTTCTTGTAAATAGAAATGTTCTTGGGTCATGTCCTGATTATCTTCATGTACATATGCAGAGATGATCCTTTCCTATGACTGTCATAGAAAGTATTTCAAATTTTTGAAACCTGAAAACTCAACTTTTACTTTACCTGCCTGAAGCAATTCAGTGTTCAAATTTACTGAGAGCGAGGTTTAATTTGAGTCATGGCTAAAACTGCAGTAGTGGGTGTCAAAACTGCTGCTTATTCTAAAATAGGAAGTATATTCTGATGGGCTGGTATTATGCCTTGTACCACATGGGAATAACACAGCTGGAACCTTTCCTCTCACTTCTGTCAGTAGATGGTAACTCTAGGCATATCCAGCACCAAGAATTGAGATACGGAATTCATGAGTGGAAGAAACACAGTCAGTTACAAACTTTGAGGTCTGAAACCCAGACAAAGGCTTTTAAATAGGCCAGGGACAGTTCTTGGGCACTGGAGTCAATAGGGAAGTCCACACTCGTGCGCTTCCTGGGAAGCATTACACAAAATGTGAACTGGAAAGAGTTTTTGGTTCATACCATGCCATTAACTGGGCATTGACATAGACAATGCTAGCTGACACAGGCCAAAACTGTCTCAAGGAACATGCTAGAAATTACACTATGAAGGTTATTTCATGCCATTCTTTCACTTTTCCCCTGGAAATTTCTGGTGTAAATATAGATGGAGGAGTAGGAGTGGGATTTTGAAAGATCTAGAGTTGTCCCATCTTAGAAGAACAGGGACAAGGACTTCTTATCAGAGTAGACTCACAACATGTCCAATATTTCAAAGAGCAAAGCAGGTCTGTGTTGCACTACTGGTTATTAATGCCCTCTGGTTTTCCTGATGCCACTCATGCAACTGCAGATAAATTAGTTGGTTCTTTTCCTTAAGTAAAAGAATACAAGTCTATACATCAAATTTTCTATAAGAATGCTCTAAGTAAATAATATTCTGGTTGTTGGGTTCTGGAGATATTTTCCAGCAACCTTATGGGTGATTTGACATTTGTGTAGATAATCCAAGGTCTGTTTGGCCAGAGACCAATCACAAATGGCAAGTTAGACCAAATGTTTTAGAAAAGAGAACTATTAGTACTGTTTTCTGATTCAGGAAGTTCATCTTCCTGATGAACTTCATCTTCCCTTTTACACTTCATTAAGCATTCATACTTAAATGAATGAATGCTAAATTTTCCAGCCATGTCCTCCTGGGATGTTTCAATGCACATGAAGTAAAGTTTATAGAATATGACACCTAACACTGAGAAGAGGCTTCAGAACTTCAAAACAAACCTGGTAGTTGTGAATTCAGGTGGACATCCATGAAGGAATTTCCTATTCCTGTGTTTGCAACAATTCAAGAGGGGCTTTCAAAACTCCATACTTTGGACTTACATTTTAACAATTTGAATATCTAAATTGTTTTTTGATTCCAATAACCATAGAGAGTTTTACTCTGTGCTAATGTTTTCAGCTGGTGATGCTCCTTGTGTACTTACCCAAGCCCTTGTTGAACTGCCATTCTCTAATTCCTTCTATTTCATAAATAAAACAGAGAATTTTTTGATTTGTCACAAGAAAACCCCAACCAAAACAACCCAAAAAAAAAAAAAAAAGGTTCATTCCTATTCCTCCTTCTTCTGGAAGGAATGTGGACAAAACAGAAATCTGTGCACTGGTCTGGGCTGTGGCATGCCACTATAGTAACAAATATGATGCATGCAAAAGTACTTTATCCTTCAATTCCATTTGTAGCAAAACACTTCTAAGAAATAATTTAGAGATAAGTGAACATGATTCTCAAATTCTAAAGTAAGCCTATTAAAAAATTTATAATGAGCTTAAACCAATCCTTATCAGCCAACCCGTTTGCTTAATTCATTTGTTAGATTGTGTACCTTGGTACCTATGGATTCCTCAGAAAAGCTCTGTTTATTTTTCTGGTTTACCTCGCTAGAATGCTTACAAGAAGGAAAACAAACACCCAGGAAACAAACAGACAACTTATAGAAAGTTTCATTTTTTTCAGACAGCAGAGATGCCAGACAGCTACTGCAGTTTAGAATCTCGACAGATAAGAGACCTAGATGTTCATCTAAGCTTTTGCTTTATACAGCCAACACTGTTAGAGAAATCAGTCTAAGACTGTCTTAATAATGTCACATAGATTTGCTTGGTTTGCATTGGGTTTTGCTTCCATTTGAACATTAATTACTCCAGGGAAAATGCTGCTTCCAGAATAAGGTAGAACAGTTCAATTATGTAATTGAATTGATGATACAGGTGCAGGCACCAGTAGATACCACAATTTTTTATTTCATAAAGTTATTGCCTAACCTTGAAAGAACTCTGTGTTTTAGAATCCCAACTGGGAATAAATTTTGGTTGCTAAGTATATTCAATTTGAATCTCAGTTTGAAGCTCAGATATTTTTTTTTCTTGGACTTTCTGTGAGTACAGGAGAAAAGTTAGCTGTGATGAAGAGAGGGAAGGAGCGGCTTTTCAATTTACTTTGGGAGTTTGGCTATATAATATTTTCAGGGACCTGGAAAGACATTTCAACAATAATCTTGGATAATGCCTTATTATGGCTAAAACAAATGGCATTTTTAGAATTAATCCTATTAAAGACTATGAAGGCTATGAATACTTGTAAACCCCATTTTCATTGGCATTTAGACAATTAGTTTTCAGTAATTAGCAAAATCTATATAATAAACTTCCATGTTTTAATAATTGGACAAAACCTATCACTGAATATTGGATACCACTGACATTTAGGCCATTTAGAGGTGTAACCATGGGAAAAAAAGAGAAACTCACAGGACTGATCTGTACTGTCAACATAACCCCATAATTATTTTTTAACATAACATGTATTGCAGAATCATGGAAGGGTTGAGGTTGGAAGTGACCTCTGGGGGTTACATGGTCCAATTCCCTTGCTCAAAGAGGGCCACCAAGACCTCACTGCCCAGCACTATGACATCTTTTTAGTGTTTCCACGGATGATAATGTCACAATCTCTCTTGTCAAAATGAACTGGTGAAAAAGTGTGTCCTGAAGTTTTGAGAGAACCCCTCGTGTTCCAGTTTGTGTCCATTACCTCTGGTCCTCTCACTGGATACCACTAGAAAGAATTGTGGCCATTCACTGATCTCTCCTCAGTGACTCCTTATCTCTTTTGTACTGGGGAACCCAGAACTGGCCATATTGTTGTTCAAGTATACTTCATAGAAATCATAAGAAAAATTAATTTGGAAAGGATAATTCAAGCTTGTAATGCAGGACTAGATTCAAAGACAGGTTAGTTTGCTCGGGACAACCTAATTTTAAAAACATCTGAGGATAAGGATTTCACAACTTCCACAGTCCACCTGTCCGAGTCCTTGACCATTGCATTTGTTCATTAAGATGCTTTCTCCTTATCTAGAATTTCTTTGCTGCAGCCTATGAATAGGGTTCGTCTTTTCATTGTGCGTCTCAGAGATCTTTTTGTGTCCCTCTTTTGCATAACCCAACCTCAATGCAATGGACAGTTCAATTACATCTCCCCATCTTTTCTCATCCCTATTAAATAAACAAAATTTCCTCAATTTCTTTATGTCTATATGATGTAATAATCAGTAATACTTCGTTTGACTGTTATTAAATACTTTATTTAGCTCAGTCTTTCGACTGTGTTGGCTTACATCTATTGAATTTAGTTTGGATAAATTATATCAGTGCTTTCTTTGGCAGTTTTTCAGCAACTTGAGAGATATCAGTCTCCAATCAAGTTAAAAATTAGCAGGCTGACAACTGGTCTGAACTCAAAATTTGAACCTTAGGAGCAGTACAAATGTTCAGCTCAAATGTCCGGCCTACAACCATAGCTGTGCAGAGCTAAAAAATCACTGCAAGCTTGGTAACACCAGCTATGAGGACTGTCCATTCTGTCTCACATGTCTGAGATTCCAGGTGTGAAGAGGAAAAAAAAAAGTACAAAATATCATTCCCACTACATTGTTTAAAAAAAAAAAGTAAAAAAAAAAAAAAAAAAAAAAAGATGAGCAACAGGTGCAAATTAAATAAGAATTATTTAGTTTGCTAAGAAATATATACTCACAAGGGTTATCTGCTAGACTTTTTTTCAGCTAGAGTTCAATAAATGTCTGGTATCAGAGAATACTATTGTAAGTGTAGGTGATAACACCACCTAGGTGTTTTCCTGATAAGTAACCATTTGCAGTCGGCTACAACTTGATTGAATTCACAGTTTTGGAGTTAATGTTTTATTTCCTGTGTTTCCATCTGCCTTTTATTTCCATGTATTTCCTTTAATTTAATTGATGAGATTTCTGCAGTTAAGGAAAGCAGGAGCATATACCATTCTACAGCTGTCATTCCTGAGAGGAAAAGTATCTTATCCTCAGCTTTTCTATTACCACACTAAATGTTGGTCTTAGGACCAACATTTATGTAATGTTAGGACCTGTAATGTTAGGACCTCCCTGTCAAGTTGTAGGACTCTTACAAGACTAAGTTTCCTCAGACTTAAATGAATTTAAGTGTCGGCAGTTAGATTTTTCTGCAACCCATCTTCAGTGGGAAGGTGCTCTATGCCTTTCTACCTAATATCGATAACACGGGTTATTTAAACTTCCTGGCCTTCACTCAAGAAAGTTAATATTTATTTAAAAAGACACTTCTTAGGAAGCAGGGGCTGAATAAGTGATTCAGTGTTTTGATCTGTTTTGAGTCTGTAAACACAGGATAAACTTTTCTTTTTGTTAAAAAAAAATAAAAAAAATAAAGGATATTTCCCGCAAGGTCTACCAAGATGTAAGTCTTTCCATGGCTGTTTGCTTAGTAGCTGTAGCTATTCTTTCTGAATGAGATGATTCACTACATTTACCACATTTTGCAGAGCTATAGCACAGTCACAAACTTCTCTCAGCTGATTATTTATCTCAGACAAAGTAAATATTCTTTAAATTCATTTTTTGCTATTTCTCAAAGGAGAAAAATTGACATTCTTGATAAAGAACATTGGAACTCCTACCTCATTTGAAAAGAAAGATATAACATTCACCTAAGGTATAGGAGAGATGAGTGGACAGAAACTCTGCTAAAAGGTAGTCTTGAAGTAAAATTTAAGATGCTCTATGATTATAATAAAATGCTGCTTAAAGATAAGAAGTAGGCATGTTTTTGTAATAAACTCAAAAGGAAAATTCTTTACCATGCCAACTACTACTTCTGGTTTTCATGCCTCATATGGCCTAGTCAAAACTACATTACACTGTGATATTTTCTTCCTTAACCCAGATAAAACTAAACTCACAAAGCAAAACAAATTTATTTCTAATTTCAAAATGTAAATTTGGGACAATTTTCTGTTAAGAAAAATGCCCACAATTAAATTGTATCTGGTATTTCCTGCACAGAAACAAAGGAATATTTTGAGACACCTTTCTAGTACACTCCCTTCAGGTTCCACAACATGTAATGAACGAATAAAATCTGGGAGTTCGACAAGATTTTGCTACCTCAACTGTCTGAAAAGCCTCACACAGACAAATCTCACACAGACTGATTTACAAAGACCATTATTCCTCTAAAGGTAATAGCCTGAAAAAAACCAAAGGGATATTACCGAGTTAAATGGAAATGAAATTATACAGTTATGTGGTTTGAAAGAAGAAATTAATAGACTGATCATCTGTTCAGGTCCAAATAAGTATGTGATCCTGTTTGTCTTAACATATTTCACAGCAGTAATACCAGAAAAAAAAATAATTCATCTTATCTTAAATTATGAAAGCACAATCGGGTGAAAATTAGGTGAAAATCTACTTTATACAATGAAAGAAAACTTATTCCTTAGCCACAAAACAATTATTCTATTTGGATCTGATTTCGGTTTGCCACATGGCAATGTGGATTTCTGTCCCATTAAAGTGTGCAATACCTATGGGATTCTTGCAGCTGAATCCATAGCAATTTTTAGATCTCTTAGGCAACCTCAGTGAGATGCAATATGTGATATTATAATTTTTAATTTGTTATCCTAGTACTGAAATAACATTGAATAAGCATTTGACAACATTTTCTAGTTTTAGCTGAGATTTACACTCATTGCCTAAATAAAACTCCAATCTCCACAGACAGAACAGAAAGGAAATGCTTGTTCAGAAATTAGTATTACAAGAAGTGCTGGATTTTTCTGTTGAATTTCAAGGGATGATGTCAGTTATAAATAGAGGAATTTAGAAAGTTGACATTAGGAAAAAGCTATCAAAATGAAATTTTAAGATGGTGTGGATGGCATTCTGTAATACAGAAGCCCTATTTACTCATGAATTATTTAAATGCAGCATTATCGAACAGTTACAGCTTACAGAAAGCAGTAAATTACTGTTTTTCAATATTCCTAGTTCTGAGTGGTCAATATCCCATGTGAAAAATCCTGTAAGCCACAGAACAGCAGAAGGCTACCGTGTTAGGACTATAAATGATATACAAGAAGTCAGGAAATCAGTCAATGGTAAGACCAAAAAGAAGGTGGTGAGCTAAAGGAGAGTCCTAAGAGTCTACAAAATGTCAAGAGCCTAAAAGACCAAATTGTTATGGTGAAACCATGCAAGTGAAAAACCTTTTAAGATCTCACTGGCCAAATTTTCTTCCCCCACTAAGCAATACTTGATATAATTGGCCTAATCAGAGAGGCAGAGATGGAAATCAGACTTTAAAATTAGAAAACTGGCAGTCTTGGATGAAAAAATAGATTTTTTCAAATCTGTTTGCAAATTAATGACTTGGGACTGTAGCAGGTATAACAAGCACTAGGAGTGGTGTCATGGTCTTTTGGAACCTCTTAAATTTAAAGGACAATATACTCTGTAATTTAAACTCTACATTTTGAGAATAGGAAAACACTCAACCTTACTCGTACAGGCTAGCCTAACATTAATTCACTTCAGTAGTTCATGACTCACAAGTTCTTTAGCTTTTAACTCACATGCCAATGACAAAACCCCTTACCTTGCAAAGGATGGGATTGCTCATTCTTCCTCCTCCCTAACAGCACAGGTGTCCCCTGTGTCACACAGGAAAGAATGAAAGCCTCAGCAGTCTGGTTGCTACGGGATCTGCTTCAAAATCCCCTTAGGTAAGATGATGTATTTATAACCTCAGGCTTGGAAATTTGGCCTATGTCATTTCCATAAATTAATGGACACAGAAGAAACTTCAGACAATTAATATGCAAGGATGGAAGATACAATGGCTGGAGGAGGCAGCAAGCAGCAGGTGATAACAGCTGCATGATGACCTTTGTGCTGTCCTATCTATCCTGTCCTGCTTACATGTGGCTCTCTTGATGACCTAATGGTGCTGCTCCCAGCACACATCAGGTCTTAGTGTGAGCTGTGTACTAGGCCAAAACCCAGGCAGGAGCTGACTGAACAGTCAGAGGGAAGAGATTTAGATTTATATTTCTTTAGGGATATTAATAGACTACTCCTAAGCAAGACAGGCACTTACATCTCATTTTCATTTTTATTATAATGCTGCTGTCCTGAGTAAACAGTGCTTTTCCTGGGGAGAACTCGCTGATCATTAACAGAACTTATCAGTGTTCTCACAAAGGAAAAGTGCAAGTACCAATCTGAATTTAGATTTGTTGAGATGATTACAGCATATTGCAAGAGAAAATTAAATCATGCAATTCCCCTTTTTCTCTGCTGAAGGCTGACCCCAGCTATACCGCAAAATACAACTCTATCTCAGAATCATGAAGCTTATTAAAAATTTATTTTTTCTTATATCTATGATATTGCATTGAAATGCTCTGGGCCTTTCTGCTCTTTGATGAGGGTACCATGTGCAGACCTCAGCCTTTCTGGCTGTCAGACTCCATAGAATCATGCAGGGCATCCCTGCTTTTCATCTGCACCCCAAAGCCAGTGTTTTAATATGTGGAGCTTGGTCTGAAGAAATTAAACAAGTGTGTTTGTTTGTTTGCTTGATCTTTTTTTCTGAGAGAGGGCTTTGGATTTATGCACTTTGGCTTTTTCTTAAAACTTAAGAGAGCATTTATCTGATTACAAAAGCAATCAGATATTCCTGGCATGACAAAGATCCTGTAGCTGGGTAAGGTCTCTATGTCCAAGCAGGCCCAACCTAGGCAGTCACAGAGTCTAAACTTAAGAGAGACCTCATCCAAGAAACATTAATCACTATGTCATGCTGTATGTTTTGGTATTGCTATTGTTTGTGCTGTAATATAGACTATATTATAGTATTGATAATGATGCCTGTCCTTGGCCCTGAGGCTTGATGGGATGCAAGTCAGATCTCAGCACTACCTATCTACAGGTTCAATAATGGAGCATTAACATCTAATATGTCCTAAATCCACATTCTAGTTTTTCATCCAAACATCAATGAATTGCTTTCACTGAACAAATCCTTTTACTTTTCTCCAACCAATTGTCCAGAACATGCAAAATTTTCCTTGCATTACTTGTGGTTTAGTCATAGCAATGCTTTGCAGTATTGCAGTGACCATGCTTTTTAGTCTTTCAGTTTTCAGATTTTTTTTCAATGTGCTTATATTTCAAGTGTGCAGACCCTGTGGGCACTGGGGATTTGTAGTATATATATATATATATTTTAAAAAAATTGTCTCTCCTGCTATAATAATATGCTATATTAATTTTTGTCATACTAGCTGATCCTACAAGTAAGTTTATCTAGGTTTGGTCCAAATGAAATACATTACTATCCAATGAAGCTGTTCTTACAAAATACCACGCATAAATGATTTATTACTATTTTCCTCATTTTAACCAAATGGCTGTGTTGGTGACATTTTGCTTCCTAAAGGGCCTCCTAAAATGCCACACACACACACATTCAGAAGTGATTCCTACATGCTGTTTAGCAACTGATTTTAACATTTAGAGGAAATTAGAAATTTGATGGTGGTAAGGGTTTGAGGAAAAAAATACAGATGTTGTAAAGAGATCTGCATGCCAGGCCATGAAGAGAAAGCACCAGATAAGAAAAGGTCAGTGATGCAGGAAAATAAAAAGAGGATCAAAAAAAAGATTGCTAAAAAGAAAAAGACTGGCAAGTAAATATATCAAGACAAAGATACGAAATACTATAAATACTCCTGTAACCAACTTTCAGGAAGTCAGCAAGAGACGCTGATTGCTGGGAACAGTTAAACCTCTTTTAAAACATTTGAATTTTTGAGGTGCAAGAGGTGTAATTTCCATGGATTTTGATAACTCCTAGTATATAGAGCACTCATCTAGATAAAAATTAAGACCGAGAAAAAGTTTCATTTGCAAGATGCAGAACAGGATTTGCACATAACTCAAGTATCCTTTTCTTTGGCATAAGCACAGAATTTGTGTCAGTTTACCCTAAGCTCTTTTTGTGCCAATTAAGTGCACCTCTTATTTCATTGTTGAGTTTAGTTTTTAGAGAATCTAAACATGGTAGATGAGAGAAAGATAAATTAACTGCATCTAACTTGTCTAAAGGGATAGCAGATCCTTAATTCAAGAGCCAATGTGTATAGTGGATATATAAATTTGCTTAAGTATTTATTTCACTATTTCACTAATAAACTTCTGAAATAAGCATTTTGAGCAGATCCTGTGTAGGTAGGAAATGTATGTGTTTCATAAAATACCTTGATTTTTATGAAAAAAGCACAGAAGTAATTATTTTCCTTTAAGGATTGAGAAATCTCAGTCTTCAAGCCAGAAAAATGTGGCAGGCTGACAAGTGGTCTGAACTCAAAACTTCAACCTTACAAGTAGTATGATGTGACATTCACATTCTCTGGACAGAGAGACATAATTCTGTCTCTCAGGAGAAGCACAGAGAGAAGAAAACAATCTTTATCTCTGCTCCTTTGTTTTCCCCATGTGGAATTTGGTATGGAGATTGTTTACCTGAAGTGATTGCTTGGTTGGATTCTGGCGAAGGTTGTTCGGGCTCAATATTGGCCAATCAGATCCAGCTGTGTCTTGGACTCTCAGCAGAGAGTCATGAGTTTGTTTTTTAGTTAGGTAAGTAAGAAGTAAGTATGTAGAATAGTATAGTATCTCTTCAAATAGTATATTAATGTAATATAGTATAGTTTTAATAAAGCAGATCCTTCAGCCTTCTGATCTGGAGCCAGACATCATCATTTCTTCCCTGAGTCAGGGTCTGCTGCGTTTTTTACTATAGTATGAATGTTCATCTCACACTGGCCTACAACCCATATCTGTGCAGAGCTAACACACCACTACAGGCTTAGTAAGACCAGCCATGAGGACTGACCATTTTGATTTTGGATGTGAAGAATTAAGCTTCTGGAAAACAAAATAAGTAGTTGTCATTTAATAATGACAACTTATCAAACATATGTAAGAGCAAAACTACAAATATATATGAACAGACAAATCTTACACAGACTGATTTACAAAGACCATTGCATAAAGACTCAGAAACTGTCATAGCTGAGCACTTTAAGGAGAAAAACCACCATGTGCTGACCCTAACTCCCTGTCCTTGTGTTTACTCTGCCCATATCCTTGCCAAAGGGGCTGAAAGTGTGGCACTAACAAGGGTGGAAGTAGAGGAATTGAGGATGAAGAAGTGAAGTTGAGACTTGGAAATGGGGCAGGAAAGGTGTTTGTTTGTCTTTTTGTTTCTCACTGTCACATTAATAATATTTAGTCTAGTTAGCAAGAAGTTATGTTATTTTTCCCTGTGTTGAGAGTGTTTTTCCTACATTGACATTTCATAAGCAATTTTACAGTCTTAAACTTGACCTGTGATCTTTCTCAGCCTGTTCTTTCTGTTTTCTTTCTTTGTCCCCCTGCAGGTGAACAAGCAACTTGGTGGGTGAGTGTTTGTCAGCTAGGTTAAATCAACCACATTCAGAAAGGACAGCTTTTATACTTATAGAGTAAGTACTG
This sequence comes from Vidua macroura, assembly GCF_024509145.1. Classification (NCBI taxonomy): domain Eukaryota; kingdom Metazoa; phylum Chordata; class Aves; order Passeriformes; family Viduidae; genus Vidua; species Vidua macroura. Next base: position 81,388,375 of record NC_071571.1, on the reverse strand, counting down.
AAACTCCCAGAAGTTTTCATGGCACCCAGCTTTCACACAAATCATCTATCAAAATGATTCTACTTAATTCTGTTAATTTTTTAATGTAACATATTCTCAGTGTCAGATGGTTTAAGGAGAAATATTAATATGTGCATTTGGCAAAAGAGTGAGAGTGTTAGGTAGACTCTGAGACAGGAATGAGTAAGTTAAACTTCCCATCTGGTATTTTTAAATGTTTAACAATATGCTCTTTCTCATCCCAGTCACTGAATTATGGGACACTTATTATGATGAAGTGTTTTATTTCTTGCATCTAGACTAATCTATCTTCTTTTAAGGGACACCATGAAGGACAGTGCTTTGACAAGTACACCTGTGCTGGTGATTTTTCTGAATTAAAATTGAAGGCACTAGGCAGAACCTGCTGTAGAACCTTACCCTGGTCCCTGCCTAAATAACAGAATGCCAGCCCTGTGGATGGCTGCTGGCCCTATTTCCCAACCCATTGGGACCCATTTCATTGGATCCCCTGAGATTCTCAGTGCTATTGGGCTATGGAGGATGTTGGGAGGCAAAGAAGAGGCAGAACACACAGGATGCTGCTGTGGTGCAATGAACAACTGGCTCTGAAGCCCGTCTACAACAAGCCAGAGATGACTGGTCCACATGTGTAGGACCTGGCCCTGCTTCCCTTGGTGGTGAGCACAGGTAAGACCTTGCAGGGCAGGAGGTCAGAGGTACTCACAGCCATTTTAGCTCATTAGCTCTCCACTCCTACCATAACAAAAAGCTTCTGTCTGCAATAATCTTAGCATTCTCCTTGCTTTATTACTGGAAGGGTTAATGCTTATGTTTTACTGCATGGTATAAAAGAGTTCAGATAGCACAGCTGAAAAATATTTTCTGTTTCAATATTCTTACAGGTTTGCTTTAGTAAGCAGTGGCATTCAGCTATTAAGAACCCTTGGTAGCTCTCAGTTATAAAGAATTCATGGTTTTTCAAGCAGGAAAATAAGGAAAAATATACTCCACACTTGATTTTCTTTTCACTTTGCTTTGCAAAACACTTAATTGGTGTAGAAAATGTCAGTCATTGCAATAACAGGGAGATACAGCTTGTACACTGGCCATTATTCTATAATGTGTTATATCTTTTCTGCCTCTATACAATAAATTTCAAATGTAAAAAAAAAAAAAAATAATTCTGATATACCTACTTTGCCTTTTCTGGGACAAACATTTACCTCAATGCTGCACAACAACCTGAGTCATGGAAATGTAAGTGCAAAGTTTGCCTTACTAGTTTGTCAGTGCTTTCTGTTTTCAAAGGCTCACACAGAATTACAGACCAGTGCTAATGTCATTCAGAATGATTCTTCTCTCCAAATGTGCCACATCCTCATTTCAAACAGCAATACACTGCTCTGTGGCAACTTTCCTATGGCTGATGCTTTATGAAATGAATGTGCTGGAAGATCAAGGGAGACAGTTCACACTTCAGGACTGTTTCCTGGTTCCTGCAGTTCTAACTGTAAGTTTTGAGCTACTGGCTGTACAGGTTAAGCAGCCAAGGAAGCTCTGTTATCTGAGGAGTTTTAACTGTTGGCAGACCAAATAGGCCTTATTGAATTTAAATTCTGCGTTTATAGTGTATTTTTATGTATAAAATGCATTTCACATCTGAGAGGAGGTGTTATTTTGTTCCTTTTTTTCTCAAATGTGGATTTGAAGCCCATTTTCCTCATAAAATATAATTGAAGGCTGACTTGAAGCATCCAAATGTCTATAAGGCATAGGACATTCTTCCTTTGAAATTTTGTCCCAAAGAAAAATAAAATTGTCAAATGGCTTTATGCTGTGAAAAAATATATGTAAAATATCGAAGCACAGGGGATTCTGGCACACATGAATGTGTAGAATCCTAATGAAATAGATGAATATGGCATAAGCAAATATCAATTTTGATCCTTAAAAATTCATCATATACACTAACATAACAAATGCACAATTTTTGGTTTCTTTTTGACCACAGACAGTGAAGGAAGTCAGGATAATCACCTATTAATTGAAAGAGGATAATGCAGAGACGAATACCAAATCTATGAGCAGTAAATTTTAATATGGGGCAATAAAAATCTAATGTATGAATACAAGCAAAATGTAAATGTGCACTCTTGTAAAAATGAAATTTTTTGGAAAGCAATAATGCATTTACAACAGCTGGGAAAACTGAAGAATGTCCTCCTTACTTTAAGAAAGAAAAAAAGTGAGACACTGAGGATTTTCAAGGAATCAGAATGATTAAATTCACTCCAAATGAAATCAGTTGAAGTTGCTCTATTTCATTACAACGTTAGGTTGACTGCTTGTAGAAGTATTTTTATCTGCAGCCTCATATTTTTAAATTTTCTGGCAAATAAAAAGTAATAAGAGATTATGAAATGTATTCTTTAGAGAGATGGAAAACAAAGCAAGGAAGAAAAAGAAAATTTTACAAGAAATTGAGAAGCAATCAACCCATTGAGTAAATAAAATCAGACAGAAAATCACTAAATATCCCTACAGTTAAGCTGTAGTGAATTTGAAGAAAAAAAAAACCAAAAAGGTTTAAATCAGATTTAATTATTTAAATGCAAAAATAAAACAGCAAGACTATTGCATATTAGAACTTGCTTCTCCCACATCTTGACTTCTTCATTAGCACTTGCTGAAGGTAGTTTATGTCTTGTATCTTCTAGAGAAGAAATTAAGAACTGTAAAATCACGTGATAAAAATGACATTCTGATGGATGTATTATGTGCTGAGAGAATGTGATGACTGCAGCTTGTACCTGTCATTACCTTGATGTATTGCATCTTCAGTAGTGAGAAAACTGTTCTTTACTATGAAATCAAATAGATTTGCAGAAAAATAATGAATTCAGAGAGGCATAAATTGTAAATAGGGTCTAACTTGCACATATTATGTAAAACATGTAGTAGTTAAGCAATACTGAAATAAATATGTTTTCAGCATCTGTGATTTCCAGATCATTAAGGTGCATGCTCAGAAGGAAGTTTAGGCTTCAGCTTTTGTCTTAGGCCAACAGAACAAGTATCCAATTAAAAACTCATTTTAAGTCTACTCAAAAAATCTGATATTGTCTTTACATGCATCTATACAAAATATTCAGGTTTTAAAAAATGTAATTATATTTAAAAGACCAAAGAACACTTTACGCTGCCAAGCACCATCTCTCATTTTCATCAAGTTCATTTTGGTAGAAGTTCATTACCAAATTAAACCGTACCTGTCACAGTAAATCTTGAGGAGTCCAAAGCGATGCCACTCCATAATTATTATGATTCGACCTCTAACTGCGGCCTGACTTCAACATTTAGGAATTGTTGGCTAAAAGTTAAGCCTTCTTCTTGTCTTTCATTTAATGTATAGTGAAACCCAACAATTAATAAACCCAAGAGTTCTTTGAATGGAACAAAAAAAAAAAAAAAACAAAAAAAAAAAACAAAACCAACACTCCTCTGTGTATTATTGAAAAAATACTCATTTTCTTAAGTATCTGGAAGTGGCTATAAGCACCCTGAAGAAAGATACCTGATTGTAACTCAAAAGACATGACTGGACACTTCATGCTCTGTACAACTCAGCAAGAAGTACTATCACCACTGAAATGAAAATTTATTTCCAGACTAGGTCTGTTCTTCAAAATTATGATTGTATATATTCAATGGTGTTTTTATTTAGATATTCTTAACTTCCTGTGGGGTAGAATAGATATTGGTGTACTCCATGGTGGGGTAAATACGGCTTTTGCAGTGTGCCATATCCCAAATCACAAGTGATGGTGAGCAGAGAGAATAATTTGTCATGTAAGAGTGTACTGAGATGTTTTCATGATGTTTTAGAGGTAATGGTTACAGAAAGTTTGTCATTTAGACAGGGGAGGTTTCTCCATTGCTTATGGTTGTCAAAATGCCAGCAAAATATATCATAAAGTCAACTGCAGAGCAGCTTTTGACGACTCTGAGGCTTTTGTTTTCCCCAATTAATGTACTCCCCCAATTGTTTCCCCACTTGTACAAGTTAGAACTGAGTCAGAGAAGCAATAAATGTTGATCAAGCCAATCAAAATGTGATAATAAAAGAATGAATTAAATTATAATTGGAGATTTACCTAAAGCTAAACTACAACATCTTGGTAGTACAATATGCTAACTGACATTTCATTTGAGAAGAACAGAGGTTTAAATAAAAATGGTGCATTTTTCTACATGGCAACTGTTGCCACAATCCACCGAAATATTATTGCATTTCTGATGTTTGCATACTGCTGAACTTCTGGAAAAAGGAATTAATTCTTTCCCATTTGATTGTTTTATGGACAGAAGTTAAATTCCATTGAGAATTTTTAACAACAACAACAAAAATAAATGCCAGATTCAAGGTATTTGAAGCTTGACACTCTGTCTTTATCTGATAATAAACTGAAGTTAGAACCTTTCAGAGGGGTCTGTAATGAATACCTGAAAAAGGAAATTAACCATTTATTTCCAACTATCTCTTTTTAGGTGAAAAATAGGTAAATAAACTCCAGACAAGTTAACATTCAGAGATTTGTGCAATGATCACTAGAAAAATTGGAAGTTGAGGGGTTTGCTGTTATTTATTTTCTTCCATCAAATTCTAAATGTATTTTCAAAAATTCTGGAGATCCTGCCTTCACCTGCCTTTAGCTCAGTTCATTCACTTCCTCTAGGTGAAGGTGCTGACCTTTCAGGAAAACACAAATCTAGTTTAAAGTTTTCACTTAAGCAACAGCAACAAAAGTGTACAAAAATTATCTATGTGCAGAAAATATAAACTTAATGGTTTAAATCACCAGAAAATGACAAGGAATGGCCTATGTATTAATGGTTTGAATTATTTACTATTTTTGAGGTTTAAACATGGCTTCTGGGTGCTAGAAATTATCACCAGTTCTGATCCTGTATAGAGAAATATTTTAATCTCAGAAACAGAATTGTTTAGATAAATATGATGTTTTAGGAGATTCCTAGAATAATGAAAAGGAAAGAAATTGCTGTCTTTGCTATTGACTCTCTACTTAAATAGAAAGATCGGAAAGATACAGCAGAAACAAAAATTGACCTCAAGGGTTACTTGTTTGAAATTGATGCCTGATACACTGTGATCTATTCAAAGGACATAACATGCTGAGTATCTTTGAAATGAAGAAAATCAATCATAAATAAAGGGAAATGAAAAGATTCCAGTTTCTTCATATTAAAAGAAAGACAGAATCTATATTACTGTTGATTTGGGTCTAATAAAATCAGAAACAACTCTGAAAAACTATTAAGAACTGTTTTGTTTGAGGATATTTTTTTGGCCTTGAAAACAATCTTAAAATATCTCTGAATCTGGATTATGAATGTAAGCTAAATGCTCCTGCAGTACAAGAGAGTCCTAAGATTTGACTTTAAAACAAGTTATTTAATGATGATCTGGGTGTAGCACAACATGGAATTTTCACACAGGCTGAGGAAAAAAGAAAAAAATCTAGAGGAATTTCAAATACATTTTCCTCAAAGGGACCTTTAGAAGGTCCACTCAGTCTGTCCTATATGAAGGCAAATAATACTTGAAACCCTGTCTTGAAAGGTATTTGGCTACTTCCCTCTCCCAAAAATCTGCAGTGGAAAGGATTTTATAAACTCACCAAGAAACCCCTTTTTCCCATTTATAATTAGCCTTGCAGGTTATATGCAGGTTGCCCAGGGATCTTGTGGATGCCCCATCCCTGGAAGTGTTCAAAGACCTGTGGGATAAGGCCTTGAGCAAGCTGGTCTAGTGGGAGATGTCCCTGCCCACGGCAGCGGGGTTGGAACTAGAGGGTCCTAAAAGTCCCTTCCAGCCCTTAACATTGTAAGATTCTATGAAAACTTCTCTTAATAACCAATCACCTTTGATAAATATCTATTACCAGCCTTCTCTTTAAAGAAAACAACCAACAACAGAGAAAAACCGACTGATCACTTTCAGGAACATTTTCTTTTTTTTTTTTTTCTTTTTATGTATAAAACTTGATCTTTTGACTCAGTCTTGTAAAGTGTAGCAAATATTTTACATTGCTGCTTATGATCTTTTTTATTCTCTTTGCTGTCAGTCTCTATATTCTTACCAACCTAGACATGGTATTTTGGCTAGGTGTCAGCATTGAAAAGTAGAGGAAACAAATTATTCCATGCTGTAACAATTATTCTGTTAATACTTTTTGAAAGTCCAGGTGTTTTTCCCCATCTTCTCATTAATCTAACACTTGAGTATGTGGGGCAGTGCAGTATGAACATTCCCCAGTTTCCGCTTGCAGAGTCCCAAGTGCCTAAGAACCTGAAGAAGATGTGGACAAGAATAAACAATAAGTGTGTGGATAAAATATGTTTAAAATTCCCAGTTACTTTTCTACTTTGGATGCTTGTCTGTGTATGGATTCACACTGTAGTGGTTCTTTTTTTCTCTTTTTCTTTTTCTTTTTCTTTTTCTTTTTCTTTTTCTTTTTCTTTTTCTTTTTTTTTATTTTTTTCTTTTTATTTTTCTTTTCTATTTCTTTTTCTTTTTTCCTTTTTCTTTTTCCTTTTTCCTTTTTCCTTTTTCCTTTTTCATTTTTCCATTTTCATTTTCATTTTCTTTTCTATGGAAAATATGCTAATAGAGATATCACTCATCAAGGCACCTGCAATAATATTGCCTTTGTCAGAATATACTTTGATCAATGAAGGCAGATCCACTTGGGTCTTAGATATTTTAACAAAGTCTCTGATCCAGATTCTCTTTGTGCACAGATCTCTAACTATTGATCCAAATGGCCATTGAGGTTTTTCAGAACAGTCAACACCTTTGCAATAGGAGATAATTCCTGCCTTTAATACCTGTAATCAGGCAGGTATTTGTTGGCAAAGGAAGAGTATACGACAGACTTGCAAAGGTTTTATTTAAAAAATAATACAGGAACTCTGTGCAGTCAACAGGCTGTAGCTCATCAATCATTGATGCTTACATCAGACAGCTAACCCATCTTTGGATGGTTGGGCTTTATGGGACTCTTTTCTTACAGCCTCTTCTTGCTGCATTTCAGGCAAATCTTTTTGTCATGCTTCTTAATAAGAAAACTTTTTACCTGGCAGGTAAATACATTTACATTAATCCTCCTTAGCAAGATATGGTCTGCCCTATTGACCTTTAGTGCTAAATTAATGAAATATACTATTGGACACTGGGTGTACTCCATTCACTCAGTCCAAACAGCATAAGAAAAATCTTAGTGTCTTATTTCAGTTTTGGAAAAAAAAAAGTCTCTTGTTGATTTCTACTTCTCACAAGTACAATTTTGGTACAACCTTTTTCACTATCAGCTGCTCAAGAAAAAGTGTAGAAATTTGTTGTATTGACACAGAAGACTGAGTCTATGCAGGAAAAAACAACCCTTAAGCTCATAAATATAAAACTAGGAAAAAAACCCCTGTTTTCAATCATGTTAGTAGCAAGACACTTTTTCATCTTAGGTAGAACCTTAGCTAAGCTGTGACAGAGGTCTCATTCATCAAAAAAATGATGTAAGAGGGATTAGTGGATCTCCTACTAATGAGCAGAAGAAATATCCTTAAGAAAAAGTGTCCTTACAGACGGAAAGAGTAAAGAGGAATTTGCAACTGTATAAACTATCGAGTTTAATTCTGTGCAGAAATAAGATTTCTGGTTAGTAGAATTAGATTCACAAATCTCTAAAAATACAGTGAGAATAATATTGGAATGAAATGAGGCAAGAAAGGAAATGGAAATGGCTGACACAGAACTTCTACCCTGAACTCAATTTTAGCATTTGAAAGCAGATGTCTGTGTCAATTAGAAGGCTATACCAGCTACCAGGTATTAATAAAATCAGTGGTGCTGATCTTCCCCCTAGCTGGTCCAGGGGATAGTTATTTTGCTTGGGATTTAGAACATCTGAATTGGTATTGTGGCCTCTTTTATGGTACCACAGGCAGAACCTCTGGAAATGGTGGTGGTGTGTTATCAATAACAAAGGGAGGAACTGAATCAAAGCTGCAATTACACCACTCTACTCCTGAGCCAAATTGACCCTTTTCTCTAGCAACCAAGATCTTCACAATGAAAAAATCCCTGACGTCTTTTCAGAGAGACACAGACAACTCACAGTTACCTTACAGTGTTTTCTTCAGTGAGTGCAGATATTAAAATCAAATAGGAGCATGCATATAATTATCTCATTACAATATATAAAACCACTAATCTGGACCTAACTTTGCAGTGGTTAAGAAAAAATTGGTTGCATACTCAGAAAACTTTGCCTTCTGGGGCCTTTTTCCAGCCTCTTACTGCCCTGTGGATATTTCATTCACCCATGCCATTAAGAAAGTGGTAAAGGTCAGGCATAAAAAGAAACATAGATTGTGCCTGTAAAAGGAGTAAAACCTTCTTATTTTTCTTCCTGCTGTTCCAGGGGTTTGGATGTGCTAGATTCTTAACCTCTTTTTTAAGTAAGAAGTTTTTTTATCTCCAGTAAAAAACTGAAGGATAGCCATGTGAATTGGTTGGCTTTGTAACTTACTCTCTATTCTAAGGTTGGAGCTGTCTTCAAGTAATTTTGCAAAACTTGGGAGGATTTTTTTTCCAGACAAGAAGCACTGAATTTGCAACCCTGAGCAACCTGCATGGTATAAAGAAAACAAACAGTTCCTTTCCAGGGAAAATATGTAAAAACTTATAAAAACTAACAAATAATGTTCATGTGTTTCTAGTTTCCGTTCAGCAGTTGGACTTAGATGCCCAACAAGCTTCTGTTGAGACAGCGTAAGATTATTTTTTGACATCTCAGCTGAACAGCATCTTACCTTGAAATATGCCTTCTTCAAAGTTTCAAACAATAAGAACAAATAAACCTTGCCTTTTCAGAGAAGGAGAAACTCTAATAGGAGACAGATTTCTTGCTAGATTCAGCCCCAGAAAAGGACAGTGAGCTTTTGCAACTCAGAAAGACATAGTAGGAAACAATGTACTTAGTGTCATGTAGTGGAGATGGGAGCCTCTGATACCTTATTAACAAGAATCAGAGAAGATTTTCATTTAGACTTCCTCTCTTTGACTTTTCTAAGCAAGTCACCCTCACTGCGCTTGGGGTTGGGACCAGGGTCATTGAAGGGTTGTCCCCCTCTTTGACAGGAAGTTGCTCCTGCTTTTGCATTCATAGGGGTCTCCATCAGCAGAAATCCACAGAGCTCAGTGCCTGCTGGAGATCAGACTCTTGTCTCAGATAGACTGTCTGATGTCTCCTTTTTAGCAAAGTACTGGTTGCTTTTAATTTATTTTGATCTTGTGAATATCAGATGAATTTTGAATAATTTTGTTCTTTGAACTAGAAATTCCTCTTAGACTGGCACTTTGTGCAAATCTTACAAACATAACCTTGGTTATTTCTTTCTTTAAAGCCATTAATGAAAATATCATTTAGAACTTGGCTGAAGCCAGAACCCTACAGTTATCCATCTGGAATATCTCCTCAGCTCATTAGTGAACCATCACTATTCACTCTTAAGAGCACACACTAACTTGGGAATTTGGCTTATGCCCATAGTATCTAACCTGGCCTTAATTATTTTCAAAATGCCATGTGATAGTGCTAGAAAGATTACTGAGGTAATAATATATCTCAAGTATTACATATCCTTATCTTCTAGGCCACTTATATTGCCAAAAAGTAATAGCAATGATCAGGAACAGTACATGTTTTATGCTGTTTTCATTCAGTTGCTTGCAAATCGATAACTCAATGAATTCAGAAGGCAAGTTGAAGCACTAAATCTATAATTTATCAATTATACCTTTTTTATTGATACAGTTTCCTTTGGAGGGTAAATTTCCTGATGTAGACACCCTAACTATGTCTTCAAGAATAACTGTGATATGGTCTGTATTACTTTTGAGGTACTCCAGGAAGAATTTTATCATTCTCTGAACATTTGAACCTCTCTAACATAACCTATGCAAAGTTCCCTTCCACACATTTTGTTGGACTGTGCCCTACATACTCTTTTCCATTAAATAATTAAGTACTTAATCCCACATTGCTTTCTTCCTTTGGTTGCTGTTGTTGCCTGATCAAAAAATTCATCTGTGGCTTCTTTTTGATAGGAGCTTTTGTTTTGCTCTTTTTCCTTTTATCTTCACCTAGAGAAATGCAACAAATTTGCCTCTCACCTTATTCTCAGCTTCAGAGAGTGACTTCAAAGCATTCTTGATCTACAGTATAATATTGGTCTCCTTTTCTCCTGTTCATGCTTCCTGAATAAACTGTTTCTGTTTTACTAGACTTCCAATTCTACTAATTTGTTTTACCAGCTTTCTGTGATGTTGATTAACCAAGTTTTTTTTGGTTATAAAGCAATATTTCAGATCTTTTCTCTACCGTTGCTCTGCTGTTTTGAGTTTCTGCTGATAGTTACACAGACAATTCCTAGGTCAGCACATCAGGGAGGAGTGTGCTTCAAAATAAATGCAGCATGTGAAATGTTTTATAGTGAAAGTAGTTTTGATGCTTGCATTGACTGTAGCTGTTTATAATCATGGATCCCAGTCTGTTGTCTGTACCTGTATGCAAAAGCCACACCTTAAAGATACAAATGAAATCCACATCTATGGCAAGTCTCTGGAAACATCATGAAGTAGTGAGTGTCCTTAAGTCTCTTACTAAAATGACAAGGGCTAAGGATCTCAAACATTTTTTAATATCAGATATTTAATCCTTTGTTTTGTTTATTTCAGAGGCAATGGTTTCTGTGAGAGGTTTTACTACATCTTCTAGCTTTTATGAAATGTGAGTTTGAAAGTTTTATTTAGTAGGATAGTGATCAATGGATAAGAGTCCTGATAGATATCACAGTAAAGTGGTGTCCCTCAGGAGTCCATACTGAGACCTGTGATATTTAATATATTCATTAATGGCATAGAGGGATCAAGTGCACTCTCAGCATATTTGCAGATAACACCAAATTCAGTTGACACACCTGAAGAAAGGATGGCATCCAGAGGGACCTGGACAAGCTCTAGAAGTGGCCCATGGGAATCTCATGAGGTGTAACAAGAACAAATGAAAGGTGCTGCTCATCAGTATCAACACAGGCTGGGCGATGAAATTATAGAGAGCAGCCCTGCCAAGAAGGACTGGGGGGTGCTGGAGAGGCTGGACATGACCCAGTCATGGGCACTCACAGCCCAGAGAGCCAAACGTGTCCTGGGTTGCATCCAAAGCAGCGTGGGCAGCAGGACAAGGGAGGGGATTCTGCCCCTCTGCTCTTCTCTGGTGAGACCCCACCTGCAATGCTGCATCCAGCTCTGGGGTGCCCAGCACAGAGAGAGCTGTTGGAGTGAGTCCAGAGGAGGCACCAGGGTGATTAGAAGGATGGAGCACCTCTCCTGTGAGGAAAGGCTGAGACAACTGGGATTGGTCCCAGGTGGAAAAGAGAAGGCTTTGGGTGACCTAATTGTGGCCTTCCAGTAGCTGAAGGGAACCTACAAGAAAAATTGAGAGGGACTTTTTCCAAAAGCATGTAGTAATGGGACTTGGGAATGTATTCAAGCAGAAAGAAAACAGATTCAGGTTAGATATTAGGAAAAAAAAATCTTTACTCTGAGGGTGGTGAGGCATGGGAACAGCTCCCCAGAGAAGCTGTGGTTGCCCCATAATTTGAAGTGATCAAGGCCAGGTTGGATGTGTCCCTGAGCAACATGGTCCAGTGAAAGGTATCCCTGCCCATGGCAGGGGTTTAGAACTAGATGCTTTTTAAGATGCCTTCCAACCCAAACCATTCTGTGACTTTGATGTAGAATTGGAAGTGAAGACTTGAGATACATGTCTGTGGTCACAACTCCATGGAAACTCAAAATATGATTTACAACTCCCTGACTTCTGAAGATTTGGCACCAGAATTTCAACTAGCACAGGTGAAGCTTTGGTTTTAAGTGTCTAAACCTGCAACTGTGGTGCTAGTGTTACACCTGTTTCAAGTTTATTATAGATCAGGGAGTTGTGCCATCATTGTGTAAACTTGGACCCTAATTTGGAATTCTCTGTACTGTACACAGCAATTTTAAGATCTATCTTGACCTCTGAAAGTTTTGTAACATATTTCACACCCTAAATCTAAATGAAGTGATATAAATTTTAGACCTAAATGCAATGCAACTTAAGACATTTCAGTGGCAATCTTTGGTGCCAGAATAGAAACAGAAAACCTAGCATGCCTCAAACAGATGGAGATATCCATCAAGTTGTTTAAATATTTATACTAAAATACATATAAAATCTATGTGTATGTTAGAAAACAGTAGTTAGGGAATGCAGTTTCATTTAAGAGCTGTGTAAGGCAGAGGTTCAGTTTGATAGCTCTCTGACTAATGAGTTGTTTTCATATCATTCTGCTTTTCTAGCTTGTATACTTAAGAAAAAAAAATCTTATAAGATGAATCTATCTCTATAAATTATCTCATTAACTTCAAGCTGATTCTTTTCAGGTGACACTTTCAGTGTAAATAGCAGTTAAGATTTTGTGCAACTGTTTGCAAGGTCAAGAACTGATAAAATTATATGTAAATCCTAGTCTGCCCTGTGACACGGACATGCATTTCTTTTTGTCTACAACATGAGCATTAAAAAAAAAGATCTTAAATTGAGCTAAGAAATCCAGGTGTAATCCATAGTTTGGATATTATATCCAATACCACCACTTCACAGGTGCGGCAGCTACCTGCCACGACCTCAAGCAGTCGAGAAGCGCCGGCTAGCACTATCTGTATAAGGCCAGGTGGCCGCCACGTGTGTGCGGGCACTCCAGGGGTAATGGGTCTGCCAGCCTGGTAGTGCTGAGCGCTGCGGCGTGGGTAACGCAGCTTTGGTGGCTTCACATGCTGAGAGGAGGCAAAGGGATGAGAGAAGGACACTTTGTTTGCGAGCCCTAAGAACTTTTATTCCCCCATGCGTGGTCAGAACAAAATGCTCTCAGAGCAATGCAGTGCAAAATGCCGGAGAACAAAGGATTGCAGCAGGTTAAGTAGGGGGTGGGCAGACAGGGGTGGAAAACTGTCTTGCCCTATGGGGACAAACGATAGAGAAACAATATAGATTATAAAAACCAATGGTAACATAACAGAGGTGGGTACAGTGTCCTGGGACAAATAGAAGGGCTAAGGTGGGATGATTGATACAGAACTTTCATGAAGAAGCTGGGGGTGGTTACAAGATTGACACCCATCAGGGGGCGATCAAACCTTGACTGACAGAACTAAATAAGGAGGAAACAGGGAGAGGGGAGAACATTGACAGGTAACTGTGGATCTGAGAGGCAGGAACTTTCGGGGTAGACAACTTGGAGCAAACCACTGTGAGGGGAAAAATAGGGAAGTACAAGGAACAAACCTAACTAACATTAATAAAACTCCCGACTAAATCAACCCAACCTACAACACACAGGTGTGCCTCTTCTTGCATTGACATTTTGCTCTATTGGTGTGTTTCATTCTACAAGCTGCCTACTTAAAATTGTTTGCCACATCCTCTTCTCAGTCACACAGGAAAGCAGATAGACATCCACCAAAGCCTTGGACCACTAGTAGAGCCAAAGCAGACTTTGCCAGCCCACAAGCAGATTTCCCACTAAGTGTAAATATAACAACTCTTTAAATTGCTGGGAAAAAAACACAGCAAACCAAACATTGTGACTTTAGCATTTGCCCAAGGGCTTATGCTCACCTGAGTTGGAACAAGTTTGAGCTCACACTTCTAAAGACAAATTCCACTGTTTCTGAAAGCTCAGAATGTTCAGGCTGCTTCACAGCAGCAGCTGTGCTACTACTGGGAACAGGGAGTTTTCAAGATTCATGGCATCAGATAGAATAATGGCCATGACAGCCTGCATCTCTAATCTAATAATGAATCAACTTGCTATTGCAATTTGCATTAAGTTGTTACTGAATAAAAATGAAATTAAAATAGAGAATGCTCCTAAGTTACATCTGCTTCAAATTCTTAGTGAAAAGAGATGTTGTTTCCAACATGGTACAAAGGATAGGCAGAGGTAATTAGGTCTTTTTGATGCTCTTTAAGAAGAAAAAATGTTAATACCATTCAGATATGTTTTCCAGGTTAGAAGTTGAACATGACTGTAGTTTAAATTCTTCCCTAGAATTTGAGAATCAGGTATTGTGACTCCTAACTTGCAAAGATGTGGAAGTCCTTCTCTGTCAGTGATGCTATGGTTATACCAAATGCTACCACATAGTTCTGTATATTATGTGTAAATTATCTTATCATGGAAAAATTATGCAATACCTTATCCTTATTCCTACTGAACATATGTGTATGTGAGTATTAGTTTTATATATATATATATCAGCTAGAGAACCATCATGATGTAACTGTTTAGAAGAGTGGAAAATCAAGCCAGCTTTAGAGTTTGTTCATTAGTAGCAGATTTGTTAATGGTCAGATTTTAGTACTCATCATCAACAATATGTGCACAAACCTCTTTGTCTTTTGCAAGTCCCACTCTAAATTAGCTGTCAGTATATAATACCATGGAGCACATGCCATATAGTTACTATCACTGGGTGGAGCCCTTGGTGGATTTTAATTGCAGAGATTCCACTGATCAGGCTTGGAAATTATTCAACAAGAGAAGTCAGAAATGAAATGAGCTGTCTTCCTTCACTTTCTCCCATTCTCCAGTTCTACTCACTTGTGTTCCATGGGCTTGTGCTAGTGCTGTCCTATCACAAGAGGAAAGGCAGTTTTATCCCATAACTTTTATCTTGCCAGTCATCTGTGAGTATTTGGAAGGATGTCCCTTATGCTTATCTTGTTCTCGCTCTAGCAGCTTGAGTTGTCAAGATGCTTTTTATATGCAACCAGACCTAGCTTTTTTGGTGAATGCGTTACTCAAATATTTAAGCAAAGTTCTGTCTGGCTATGCTATCACAGTATTATAATTACATACTACTGTTAATTATAGCATTTAATAGTTTCATATTTTATAGTGTAGTTAATGTTGATTATATCTTCTTTAGTCCATTTATAGTTTATTGGTGTCACAGGCCTCTGCATTGGCTAAAATCTTATTTGTCTTATTTATTGTCAGTTTTGTTTTTTTTTTTTTTCCCATTCTACTGTGAAAAGTATGTGGCACAAACCTTTTGGACCAAGGCAGCTCTTATGGAAAAAAGAGCTGACTGTCTGCAGAGATGACTCAACCTCTTTTACACAGTGAGCTTGCCATGGTAGAACAGCTTTGCTTCTCTTGTCGTTACTTACACTGTGACACCTGAAGACAAAGATGCCATTTCCCATCTACTAAGTAATTGTATCATTGTCTGAATAGAAGGAAGTATTAAGTTCCCACCAGGATCAGCACGTTTGATATTAATGCCTCTAATGCTGAAGTAGTTTACTTATTTCTTTAATCAAACAGCCAAGAAAAAACATAATTATAATAGTACAAGTGTGAATGGCAAATTAATCAAACCTCTTTAAAGTTCTGATTTTGCAGCTGTAATTTTGCCTGCTGTAGCTTAAAAACCTTTTGCCAAGTACTCAAGGTGCTCAAAATTTACAAACCAGGAAGGATGTGAATTTTTTTGGCAAATGTCCTCTGGATCTACTTCAGATATGTTTTCTTAACTGTCACTCCAGAGTAACAGTGCTTTGCTAGTTCTCAAAGTACACGTTTTACTACCAGAGGAGAAGAAATGCAGTTAGTAATTTCTCAGTCTAGATGTATTTTCTCCTGACCTGTTCTGAGTTGTTAAATTGAAGTGAATAATGAAGGCTATCCTAAGCAAGGACTCAGTAAAAACTGCAAAGTAAATGAAAGTTTGGTTATGTTTAATAAATGGTTACTCAGCAAGAACAAGGAGACAAGTCCCTTCTGTAAATACTACTCATTTGTTCAAGTGCAGCTTTCTCACTGCACCCCCCCCACCCCTTGATCCTGACACACAGACTCCTCAAAGAACAAGCTACTATGGAGCCATTGATCACGTGCGTGTATTTTGTGATAACCCAAAAGCATTTATTTGGACTTTACCCAGGTCATCTCAACAGAAATTTTACATTGGGAGAAAATTAATGTCTCTGAGGAGGCTCTTTTTAAAACCAGTCCTAAGTAACATTTTTTAAAAAGGAAACCGAGGGAATGTCAACAGTCAGTCTGGGATCAACCCACCAGTCCTGACTCACCTTCTGTGTCAAGGTGGGAAAGTGAATGTGTCTGCCCCAGAAAGAAGAATTAACCTTCAACCTAACAACCTGAGGTTGTTGTAGACACCATTTAAAATTCTAAATAGTTAAAAACTGGCTTGGAAATCTGCCCATTGGTGCCTGCAGAGTGAGACTGCAGGTGACTATTCACTTGTCCTCTCCTATCATCTCCCTCTGGTCCTCATCACTTTCAGTATTTAGACTAAAATAGGGAACCTGTTGCCTACAAAGCCTTCCAGGTGCCTTGCTATGAGCAGCTCAGTCTTCATTTTGGTATTGCTTTTTTCCTGTTTTGTCTGTCTCTATGCAAGGAGAGCCAGAAGAAATTAATAGCAAATCCAATCTAAATTAGCATTAATCTGAATGAAATAAATGCTATTCCTGATTTCACCATACTGTAAGAAAATAATACAAATTGATAATTTGAAATCTGGGTGTTAGGCATTAGAGTTACCTCAGGGTTCTTTTTCTGCTTTTAGCTCTCTCTGTACAAGAAAAATTATGGAAATGGCATGGAAAAGATACATTAGTAATTTTGAATGTGCAGAACATATATCATTTAGCAGGGGTCAGCAACTTGCAAAGGGTAACACCAAAGTACTGAAAAATCAGAGCAATTAGTAGGATAATGTTTTAAAAATGAAAATTTGGTTCAAAAATATCCTTAACATTCATCTGTAAAACAAGATTTGGACAATATAATTTCTATTAGTTTCCAGCAAAAAGTTTTTTGAAATGAGTATTTCAGATAAATAAGCTTCATATAAATGAGGTCAGGTTGAAATCAACAGGTACCTTATTGCATTACAAATGTCATATCTCATGCTGGGTTGGCAAGAAAAGATGGGACAAGATCAACACACACTGACTTTTTTTTCCAAAAAACAGAACATTCCCCAGTTATTTCAGGGGAAAAGAGAGTGAACAAGGAGAAACATCAATAAAATTCTCAGTAACCAGATGCTCCATAGTTACACATCATAGAGCTCAAGTGTGAAGGCAGTCATGGAGTGGGTAGAATGAAAGGATGGTTGTAATATATCAGGGCCAGAAATGGTATTCATACCTGTTTGAAATATACCAAGAATGGAAAGAAACCCAGGTTCACCTCTGCAGTCATGTGAACTGTGGAGACTGCCTTCTACAGTGCTCAGGGGACCTATCCCTGTTTTATCAGGTATAAAAAACAGAAATAAAGCCGTGAGACTTAGCAAAAGATCCGAATTTCTTTTTAGATGGGCTGTGCCATATCCTACTGTAATAGGTAAAATAAAAGATTGAGATGTGAGAAGAGTTCTGTAAAGAAAGTGCCTTAGCCTTTCCTCGTGTTGTGATCCCCTTTCAGAAAACCCAAAGGGAAATGATGATACAGACCCAGTACACTTTCTCGGCTAATCTGCTTAATTGTGTACTCATGCATTTCAGTGAGACTGCTGTGTTCCACAGGCTTGCTGCAGTTCTACAACAAAGCCAACAAATCACTTTAAACTTTCCTCTTTAACGTCCTCTTTTTTTCCTACTCAACTATAACATATAATGTTTGGCAAGAATAATTTTGCCCAGAGTGAAAACTGATGGAACAGGGCAACAAATTTTTTGTGCAGTGCTTGCAAATCTGGCACAATACCCAGCTTTGCTTTTTGCACTACATTTGTCACTGCAAAGGCACTACTGATGTAAAACAAAACTAGATCTTCATATCACCTTTTGCAGTCTCATTGAAATAAACATAATGCTTTCTTCCACAAAAATGTGATTAATTCTTTCCGTCAAGCAGCACACTGTAATATTCATATGATGAAAACTATCTTAGTCTACTCATCAAAAGTATAACTACAGCAGGGAAAGGGACTTTTCATTATTTACATAACACTGAAGACATTAATTTGTGTCTTTCATTTATCTATTATACTCTACTAATGAATAAATTACTGAATTGAATACCTCATTCTCTAATTGAAATTAAAAAAAGGAAGTCATTACTCAGGGATACTACCAGAATTAACCTTCTTCTGTGGTTAATTTAAGCATATGCAATGCAAATAATCTTACTTGAAGCAGATGGACAGCTCAGAAACATTCATTCTGTTTACAAAAAAAAGATTTTGAGTTACAAATACACAGATGTATTTATCTCAGGTTCTGCTACAGCTAAATTGGGAAATTGTACTTCTTGCATATTTTAAAATTACATTTATTTTCTATTTCTGCAATCAATAACAAAGCGTAAATAAATACATGGATCTCAAACACACAGAGACAAACAAAATTTGTTTAACATAAAAAGGAAATTAATTTTAAAATAAAAAATAATATATTTGGGATAAAGCATTAATGAAATAACAGAAGAAAATGTAGTTTGTGGTTTTTTCCTAGAAATATTGTGTTGCATATCAAAGTCCAAGCCCTGCACAGTTCACATTGTTCTTGTTCTAGCTCACTGCATCGTAAAAGTCCCAGACCTCACAGTTTAGATTGATATTGGAAACAAAATTCCAATGTCTCAGGTGATGATAAAACCAAGTGACCACTATTATTCTTCTTCTATAGCAAATCAGTTTATGAAAAGGAATCACTTAGGCCCAAGTAATATCACAGGAAGACCCATGGCAAGCACTAATTTAAATTACTCACTGGATCAATTACCAAATGTGCTTGGGACTAGGGAGCAAGGCTAGGCTTTCTCTCCAAGTGAGGAGTTTAATAAGTAAATATGGAAATGTAGGGTTTTAGATTTCATGAGCATGAACTTTGTGTCCCTGACTGAGCTGCTGAGTGAGATTCTTTGCTGTGGAAGAGCAGAGCTTTAGCAGGAGCAGAGGGATTCCCTGACACATGTTGCACCTCAGACACTCCCTCCACCAGCAAAAGAGGGGGGCAAGGCATGCTATTGAAATGAAATGAAAGGGAAGTGAGGAGGGATGGCAGTGAACTCACTTCTGTTAGCTCAGCACTGACATATGCTGACTTCAAGTGCAAACAACTGTTGTGCAGTATGTCAACATGGATTTAAAGGTTTGAGTCCTTGTCATCAGGTCAGCTAAGGTTTTCACATTCCTACCCTAGTCAAAATACAGTTTTCCAAGTAACACATATTCCTTGTTATTTTTTCTTTTTTTTTTTTTTTCCCAAGTGAAGTGGTTTTGTTTGCTTGCTCTTCAGTTTTCATATATTTTTAATGTTTCTTTTTAACTTCCAAATCACTAGTAAATTATTTCTTATTTCATATAAAACACAATATACATAACAAATTTGATCCAGTTGTCAATGTATCTCCCTTTACCCACTGCTGTGTCTTTCAAATTCAAGGATGAACAATGAGGGTAGCTTTAATCCCCTAGAAATCAATTAGTTTATCATCTGGCATAATGTATTTGAGACTAATAGAGTATCCTCGAGCAAGACAGCTTCTCCAAATTTTATTCTTTTCCTACTAGCAAGTGTCTTCAATTCTCTCATCGTCTCTCTGTATCATAATGTCCACGTGGTGTATGTTGAATTTGCATTCAGGTCATGTTTCAAGCTGGAATATGGACTGGCATCAAGTATAAAAAAATTACAGTTTCAGCTGACCCAGAATTTCTCCAAGTGAAAGAAAAGATCAATTCTGACACACAGCAATCTAGTATTTCCCCTTCTTACAGATTAGATCTTTATAAAGCATAATGCCCACTGACATCCAGATGAACAAGTTTTCTCTCAGTGAAGTATTTTAAGCTTTCATTTACAATTAAAACAAAATACTTTTTATTTCTGGACTCTGATTCTGGAGTTTTTGATTGTGGACTTTGTAAAAATATTTGAAATTAACAAATTGAATTGCACACATATAATAATCTTACAGACAGTAAGGAAAATAAAGGTATTTATAATCCACCAAAGGTAAAGCACAACTCATTGTTAATGAAGACAGAAAGATCTCTAATCTTTCTATTAAGTGTTTCTCTATCACCTGCAATCTTGCACAAAAAATTCCATACATGACAAATAACATTAACAGAAATATATCAGTAACGCAAAAGAAAAAAAATTCTTGTGATAATCTCAATTTTAGCATTTTAATATTAGATTTTTTAAAGAAAACTGTGATACAAGCATTGTAATGTACTTTTCAGTAACTGATTTTGTCATATTTGAATAAACACTCTTACTGATGCTAAAATCTAATATCTATAACTTTCAAAGACAGCATTTTCATCAGCAAAAATATTAAAATATCTTTACAGGCCTACAGCTTACATGCATATTACAACTTGTAGAATATAGGTTATATGATGAGGGAACAATTTCTTTGAACAGATTTCTCATTCTTAGTTACCTAGAGCCTGCATTTTTCATCTGGAAAATGCTTATGATTATATAATGTTTTACAATCTCTGCATATGCCACAATATTTTTTAATCACATGGAAAATGTGGTGCAAATCTGCAAACTCTAAAGCTGTGCAAGAAAAGAGAAGGCTGAAGACTATGCTGCACAGAATAGTGAAACAAGATGTACTGGATAGTCAGAGTGATATATTTCACACACAGCTCTAATTTGCATAGCACCTTTAGATTGACATGATCCGTAGTTTAAAATAAGGACATTACTTTGTTTTTTGAAACGGGTGTATCAGGGATCAAAGAAGAATGAGATGTCTCAAATCAAAATATTGTTTTTAAGCTAAGTCTGTGAAGTTATTTTCTCTATAGAGATGCAGCAACTGGGCCTCTTCTTACAGAAGCAGTCTGATGATGCCTTGTGTCTTTTTAAGAACTAATATATCTGAGACTAAGAAATTGCTTTTCTTAGTTTACTTTTCTGGTGGTTTTTTTTTTGTTTGGTTGGTTGTTTTTTGGGTTTTTTTGGGGGGGGTTGTTTTTGTTTGGGAGGGGTTTTTTTGTGTTTTTTAATTGTCCATTTATTGTTTAAGGATTTATGCAGGAGCCTTGGGAAGGGAGTAATGATGGCAGGCAGGGCAGCTGCTTGTACTTCTAAACAACTAGAAAAGCATTTCATATGACCAGGGGCTGCTACAGCATGCTCTATGAGACTGCAAAATAATCTGAAATGTATGCACAATCTCCTGAGCTAAAGCCTGACAGAGAGGCCTTTCTAATTCTCTGTTGTAAGTGTTCAAAGCGAAGCTTTCAGGAAAGCTATTGCAGTAAGCTTAAAAGAAGTCCTTTGGTTGAAAAGCATGCCTAAAATATACAATTCAGAGGAGTTTAATACAACTGGCTGTGACTTAAAACACAATTAAAGGTAAAAAGCAGATTTAAGAATATTCAATTTTTCTAATAGGTGTTACAAAGGGCCACATATGACCAATATGTCCTAAAAAGATATTGTTGCTGGTTCTGTCATCAAAACCGAAGTTTGCATTTCATCTTGGAATTCTATTGCAGAATATTTTCTCTAAAAGTAAATTTCTCACTGTCTATATATAAAACATTTACTGTATTGACATTAATTCCAGTTTCTCAGTGACTATCAAAGTATTTTAAAATAAAGAAATTGAGACTGTTGTTGGAATGCTTTTTTGTGAATGATAATAATCGACTGCCAGAGACATGTAAATTTGATACAGAGCACAGTGAAATTAAGTAAATTTTTAAAAATTCAAGGAAATAAGGAGAACAAATATTTTATTGGGGTAAACTAATTTACTGAAAAAATATTTTTCTGCTAAGAAAGTATTCTGAAAATGATTAGAGGTTTTCCACAATTTTTTGTTAAATTCTTCTGAATAGCTATGATAACTTTGAATATAGACATAAATTAATACAAAATCATATGCTAAAATGCAGTGAAAGGATAGTAACTGTTCTAAACACCTGAGCTAATTAGGATGGCATAATAAGCAGTTCAGGATGAAATTTTAAAATTTTGAATAATTTCTAAACAGACTTTTATTTTTTTTAAATTGACTTTCCTGCCAAATCCATTCAAAAAGAACATTTGTCAAGTTTGGCTGACTTTAATTTTATTTTTTAGTGAGACGTTTTTAACTAAAACAAAATTTTTCTCTCCTGTCTGCAAAATTTTAATTAACTTCTTATGTGCTAGCTACAAATGACATCTTGCTTTTTGTAAGAGTGTTTTTTGTGTGTTTTTTTCTTTTTCTTTTTTATGAAAGGAGAAGGTCAAATGAATTTGTTGCTTTTAAAACTTGAAAGATCAAAAGTAATTACAAACCTCATTCTTATGAAATACTTTACACAGCAAAACACAGAAATATTTTTCTTAGCTATTCCTTATTGTGTTTTGCTTTTATAATTTCTTATAATTTCTTTGGAATACCCAAAAAATACTTGTAAAGTATCCACTCACCAATAAAAAAATCCCATGTTATGAGAATCTGAAAATATCTTCCTTATAATCTAGTGAAAATAAACATAGGGACAGTGTTCTTTTATTTTGTTGCTGGATTTTGCACTCAAATTTTTTCATGAAAAAATAAAACAATTAGAAAACCAAACAAATTATTTTATTATATATGTCATTAAGAAGTACAAAAAAGTTAAAAACCTGAATAAAAATAATATTAAATTATACTTCATCACTGTTGGAAATTGTTCCTAATTTTTCTTTTGAAATTCAATTACAATAAATTTCATCTGAAGGGAAGATGTAGGATAGATTGAGCAGTATCTGCCAGGCCTTTATAATTTTCACCTATCTTTTGGACTTATTTTGTCACAGTTCAGTTGGATTACTCACCTCCTTCTGAATTTCCCATGTAAATAACAAGTCAATTCCTTCCTGCTTGACAAGTTTAGAATGTTTTCCATGCTTTTGACTTTACTGCCTTTTTCCAGTCCTTTTGCATCAGAATAAACAGGATTGTGCACAGCCATGAGACAAGATGGTACACATCTTTACTCCATAGTTCATTTATTAATTTCACATTCAGAGAGTGAAATTAATTAAATAGAGGCTCTGATAAAGAAAGTGCCTTCAGGAAACCAGTCTTTATATTTTTTTTTGTTACTGTCATTTGCCTAATGTCTTTCTCCCCCCTCTAAAAACTAGTGGCATGTCTGGTGTCTCAGACTGGCATGTCTAATAACAGAATAAGATGTCTGTCTTTCCCAGTAACATCTGCTGAGCTAATGAAATGTATAACTTTTCTCCACAAATTTTATGGTGTTCAACTATACTGAGGAAAACACATCGCTGCAGAAGAAGAAACACATTTAATTATTTTAAAACTTATGTATATGTATTTATTACACTTTTCTGATTATTGTACTTAAAATGAAATATTCTATGCAACAACACTTGCATAATCCAAAAGATCAGGCTCGTAAACAACCACAATCTGAGGTCTCTAATTTTATGGAAAGCCACGCAACTAATGTTTTTAAAGGTGCACTGACTTTAAAATCACCTTCATTAATGGCACAGTTTCATTCCAACTGCCTTTCATGTTTTGCCAGCGTGATTAATATTTCTGCCCACTAGAAAAACTTCTTATAGCCATTCAATGAAACAAATTTGAAATGCAAAGATTAAGTTATACAGGAAGACAGGATGAAGAATTTCACCAAAATTGTAAATACTCAAAGAATGGATTTTGAATATTGGAGTTTCTATATTATGTTATGTTTTTCCTTGCATAACTGATTATTCACTTATAATGACTCCTACATCTTGCAACAAACCACATTGATAAAATGTGTCCATGATGGAAATACACAAAGCCATCTACTGCAACATCAATAGCTGTTGCATCCCAGGTTTGGGTTTAGATTAGGGCTTCTGATCTATGTTAGCTGAGTTCTGTGTACTCCTGTGCACCCCCTGTGTTTTCCCCTCCCCGTGGTGGCTCGCTCCAGGCTGCCTGCCATTGGAGCTTCCCCCCGCCACTCCTGTAACCACTCCCTGTCCCATCCCGAAATTTCTGTGTCTGTCACCCCGATCCCGCGACCCCGTTCACCCCGGAGCCTGGGGTCCACCCCTGTCACATCCCCGTTGGGCACCATGGTCCACGTCATTGCCACGGCGCTTGTCCCCATTGGGCAGGGGGGGCTCCTGCTCCCCTTGCCCTGCCCCTGATTAAACCCCGCACCTCCCAGGTCCCGCCGCCATTTCCTCCATGCAGGCACTGGAAGCGTGGGTCGCGGCTTCTCCGCTGCAGCTCTCCGCGGCCATTAAAACCTTTCAGCTTCCCTCGTGGGTGATTTGGACAATTCCTTCCCTCTTTGCCTCAGGCCCTCGCGCGGGCGACAGAACCCAGCAAGCCCTGACTGGCGCGCCGCGGAAGCGGAGCCCAGGAGCAAGTGGCAAACCTGGTCTCCAGAGGGAGGCAGTGCCGCTCCAGGTGCCAGCGCTACCTGGAACCGGGATAAACAATGGAGAGCCGCAAATAGCTATAGGGAGAAACCTGAGGGGTGCTCAGACAATGGCCTGTAGTGTCATGGGTGTCTTTATTGGGTTTCAGAACTATAAAACTTACTAGGAAAATGTCTTCATTCGTTAGAAGATCTTATGCCTCTTCTTCTGACAAAGACTCATTAGTTCAGAAGTAGTAAGTTTGGGTAAAAGCAAATAAGGTCTGTGAAAAATTCAGAATTTCTGGCACTTAATGGAGCTTTCTTACTTCAGAGTTAAAAAAACCCAAACATTAAACAGATGACATTTCATTTTTTCTTTTTCATTGGTTTATGTACTAAATCTTTGCACTTTTGTCCTACACACGTCTACTTTGTGATATGAAGGAAACATATTTTACATGAATTTACCCGAAATATTTCCACTTAAGTGTTAAGGTATTCTTGGTTTTACAGCATTTCCACTGTTATTTATGTTAGAAGAGTTTTCTGAAGTCTACTGTCATCCTTCTGATACAAAAACATCTACAATGCCACCAAAACTACAATCCTCTTAGCTTTAACTGCAGGTATTGTGAGATAAGACAGCCACTTGCCAACCATTGTCAGCCTAAGTCTCTATTTTTCCAGAAACTTCAAAGCAGATATTTGCTACTGGCAACGTCCTGGGTTTGTCTTATAACAAATATTCAGGGCCTTACATCAAGTACAGTTGAGTATCATAATAGGTAATTCTGCCGCTGTGTTTTACTGATAACCCAGCTGCCACGGTTTCTGGATGAGTATCAAAACTCTGAAATTCTGCATTGTTTTGTCATTGTTTTTGGCTTGACAGCTGGGATAGCGTCTGAACCAGGTTGATACAGCCCCCTTTCCAGGATTTCAAACACATTTGCTCTCTTATCTGAAAGAAAGCTGCTTCTTTGCCTTATGTATATGAAGTGGTTCAGATGGGAGCACTCAGGGAATGTGGGAGACTCAGGGGAGTCGTGACTCCTTGAAGAGGCACTTCTTCACACATTGATATGGACAGAAAGCCTGCAGAAGGCTGAATATCATCAAAACAGGTAGTGCCAAATCTTCTTGATGATGCTGCCAGAGCCTCCTGCCAGCACTAGCATTTGCAGTACATCTCTCTGCTCTGACCTGTTTAGAACAAGGTTTGAAAACAGCTATAATATTTCCTTTTTCTGAACAGTTTTGAAATACCACAGCTTAGAGGGTGTGATAGCTTCAAACAGCTTCTTGAATTTTATATACTAGCTGGCCCCTTGTAACAACTGTGGATACCATGGGCTCTGTTCAGCTAAATAAAAACAGTACAATGAACACCACTGAGACAATTTTTTTTAATTTTATTTTTTATTTTTAAGCCATTTCAGCTCATCACTCCTGTACATTGTATAAACCCCAAGAACATGCCCAGCTTGTAATTCTTTTGGGGGTCATAATTTTGTGTGATACCATTAGACACTTACTGAGAGTTTGATTTCAGGGAGATATCATACATCATACCTAGTCAAACTTAAACTCACTGTCAGCCACACATCAGTGTCTCCACTGTTGTCCAATTACCTGTGTCATTGAAAAGCTGCAGAAAAGCTACACCTCACCATACTGTCTGCACAGACTACTGCATGAGTCATTCTTTGAAACAGACATTTAATATCAGTGATTGTGCCTAAATCTTTTAAGTGGTCATCTCAGTGAATGCTTTCCTTCTCTATATGCAGTTTTGTTTAGACGACCCTTTTAGCCAATTGTGCTTCCTCATTTTACTCTTTTATAAATCTCCCAATGTTATTTCTGTATGTCATGGTACAAGGAAACTTTGATTCACCATAAATTGCAGGACCAAATGGCTCATTCTTCACCAGTGAAGCTTCAAGTTTTATTGAAATAATTCTTTAAAATTTTTGAGAAATCCTAATGGTTCCTACTTTGAAATCTCTTCATATCCAAGGAATGTATCTTCATTTATTAAAATTATCTGCTTCAGAGTTTGTTTCATTTTTTATATATTTATTTCATATATTTGATTTCTCTGTATCCTTTGTGTGATTTTACAATCTCAGTTATATGGATTAACATTTTGCAACTTCAGCTGGAACATTAGGAAGTATACTGATGTCCTAGATTGCAAGGTAAGATGTATTCTATTTGCCATCTGTTGGAGGTGTAGCAGTTATCTTCTGTTAATTGGCAGTTTTCTTTATCTCTTCCATAAACCAATCCTACACCCGGGGAGATATCTGCTGTTAATGGCCTATTGAATGTCACTGCATGACTGATAAAAGTTACAGCATCCCATTGTGAGATGCTCTGCCCAGAGAGAAGAGCCAATCATTCCTAGCTGGATATAATCTGAGTTTTTGGGACACCGGACTCAGCCTTTTCCAAGAGGAACAGCTGGGTTTTTTCACTGGATCTTCAAAGGAAGACTACACCCTTCTACAGGATCACTGTTTCGACAGAATCACATCTGCCACTCCAGGAGGACTGCAGCCACTCCAATTTGGACTACTACCAAGCCCCTGACCAAAAGGGTATCAGGTTGTATTCTGACTCTGTCAGTGTTTTTTCTTTTGTATTATTGAATGTATTTTGTTTTCTTTTTCCCTTTTTCTAGTAAATTGTATTTCTGACTTGGAGTCTCTCACTGGTTTTGCTTTCAAACCAGAACAACTGAACAAATGTACTTGGGCTACTTAGAGTATCTTATTACCTGTTATCTGTATTGCATGAGTCACATGCTAGGGAAGAAAGTTTCTAGTCACATTTCTAATTACAATCCTAAAAATCATGTAGGAGAGGAAAAGGTGATTTATTCACAGCATAATGGACCAACAAGCTGCAAACTTCAGTCTTCCTTTCCTGCCTGAGCCCTACAACATTTTCTTTCAAAACTCCCTATAACCTAGTGATCCCACGACTTCAAAAAAGCTGTAAAAACACGTGTCTCTCATGCTGGAAAACAATAGTCTCCTGCAGAGCACTTTGTTACTTCTTACACCTGCTATGGAAGAGAAAGAAGATGTTATAATCCCAATCCTAAAACCACAGAAGGATAACCTGGGGACTGGAACAAATTGAATTTTTGGTCTGATTATGCTGGAAGAAGAGCTGCTGCCTAGTGAATTTCCCAGTAGGAACACCTGGAGAAACATGGTTGAATAACTTTTGACAGAAACATAGATTAGTGCTGTTTCAGGGAAAGGAAAGCCAGTGAAATGAAGGTCAAGGACAAAAACCACTAGCCAGGAAATATTTGTCTAATATACTCTGTACTCATATTGTAGTATTGCCCAAAACTTATCTGAAAAGACATCAATGTACAGCAATGTTCACAGATGCACTGGGTGTTGTGAGGCAAATGAAGACAGTCTGCAATCTGGGTCAACATCGAAATCTGGATCTGAACACAATGAAGTGGACAGGGAATGCCATTCCAGTGACAATGTTTTAATGTTTTGCTTCTCCCTTCTCTGGCTTCTTGACAGTGTTTTTCAAAGGGACTTATCGCAACTTGTCCTTAGCAGATCAGAGGAAACCTGGCAAAAATAGTCTATGACTGCTTCTGGAGAAAATGAATAATAAGTGGCCCTTAAAATAAATATGTACCCAGTCTGTATGTGGACGCTCACATACAGCACTCTTACCCTTGCCAATACCTTACAGACCTTATGGTACTACAACCAAAAAAAGCCATGCAAAGTGCAAGGTGCTGCCACAGAGAGTGAGGAAGTGACAAGACAAACTGACAGGTCCTACATCTCTCACACATTACAGAGAGCAATGATATTGTCAAAACTAATCTCTCAGGTGTAGAAATTCCATTTCAACATGCAGTGATATGTTTCAGCCACAATTCAAACCATGGATCTAAAACTGTGTAGGGTATACCAGCTGCCCACCTGGATAACATCCTATAGGCCAGGAAACATCTAACTAACAGCCATGATAGCAGTGGGATGTTCATTCCCAGGCTTGTCTGGTGCTCTCTCAGAGGAGACCTTACAGTTTACACAGCAAGAACAAAGGTAATGACGTAAGATGCAATAGAGTAAATTATCTCAGAAGATATGGCAGCAGGACTAAGATTCAGTTTCCAAAGTACCAATTTTATTTATATATAATTCTGTAATGACATAACAAGGTATGTAAGCTGGCAATTGTAGAACAGTGTAAAGAGACTTTCATTATGTGATTGCAAGGGCCAATCTAATTTACATGTTTTGAAATGTATGCAATTTAGCAATGATCAGTTGTAGGGGGTTGACCCTGGCTAGATGCCAGGCACTCACCAGAACTCCTCTGTCACTCCACTTCTCAGCCAGGCAACAAAGAGAAAAAATAGCAAAAGATTCATGGGTTGAGATAAGGACTGGGAGAGATCACTCACCAGATACGATCATGGGCATAACAGACAGCCTGAGGATATTAACTGAATTTAATCCTAACAAGATCAGAGCAGGATAATGAGAAGTAAAATAAATCTTAAAAACACCTTTCCCCCATCTCTCCCTCTTCCTGAGCTCTATCTCCTCTGCTGCAGTGGCACCAGGAGATGGGGAATGGGGGTTATGGTCAGTTCATGAAATGTTTTTCCTGACACTTCTCAGGGAGAGAAGCCCTTTCCCTGCTTCAGTGTGGGGTCCCCCCCATGAGATACAGCCCTTGGGATGAACTTCTCCAGTGTGAGTCCATCCCAAGGGCAACAGCTCTCCATGTAACGTTGATCCCTCTTCCATGGGGTCAGTACTTCAAGAGCAATTTGCTTAAGAGTGGATGCCACATGGCCCCACAAGTCCTACCAGGAAATCTGCTCCGGTGTGGACTCCTCTCTCTGTGGGTTTGCAGGTCTGTGCCAGGACTCTGTTCCAGCACAGGCCTCCCATGGGGTCACAGCCTTCACTTAGGCATCCACCTGCTGTGGCTAGGGGTCCTTCATGGGCTGCAGGTGGATCTCTGCATTCCCATGGGCTTCCATGGGCTGCAGAGACACAGCTTCTTCACTATAGTCTGCACCAGTGTCTGCAGGGAAATCTTGGCTCCAGCATGTGGAGCACCTCCTCCTCCTCCTTCTGCACTGACCTTGGTGTCTGCAGAGTGTTTTTTCTGACACATTGTCACTCCACTGTTCTCTGGCTGAAATTAGCTTTGCACAATATTTTCTGTTTTGAATATTTTATCACAAAAGCATTATTATTCCTGATTGACTCAGCCTTGGCCAGCGGTGGGTCCATCCCAGAAACAGTTGGCAATGGCTCTTCCAGGCATGGGGAAAGCATCTGGCAGCTTCTCATATAAGCCACCTGGGTAGCCCCTCTGCTATTAAAGCATGGCCACACACCCAATCCACCAATTCAGTCCACTGTGTTGCTTTTAAACATGAAGGAAAAAAAAATGAAGTATAAAGAGCATAATCTATTTCTCATCCTAATTTCCAGCAACACTCAACAACTTTGAAAGGTCTTATAAGCAACTTTGTCTCCAATACAAAGGTCAGGAAAAAATTGTTTAGAATTTCAATTGTTAATTTCTTCAGTTTTGTGCATTTATTGAAATACTCCCTATAAGAACGCATTTCACACAATTCACACTATATATTCCTCTTTCACAATTTTTCAAATAATAAATGAATAAATAGAGAAATCACACAGGATACACTTAATCTCTCAAATATCATCCCAACTGTAATTCCAAAAAGGGATTTTCTCTTGGTTCTATAAGAGCATACTCCTGTTATATTTACCATTGGAGACCTAGCAGGTACTTCATTTTAGCTCAGGGTGGAGTGGGGAGAAATACTTCAAGCCGAAATATTTCTTAGTAATTATTTTATTGCATTGTGGAAGTAATATTTTTCTGCTAATCACCACTACACCACATGCTTAATCTGTCTGGGCCTTGCCTTGCCCAGAACCTGCTGTCCTTGTGTCAACCTTTCTCCATCTCTGACTTTCCATGGGTCTATCCATAGATATATCACTGGACCAGAAGCAAAGAGTCCTTGGGGAGTGAGAACATTACAGATCTGGAGTGGGGTTAGAGACACACAGCAGTTCCCTGTGGTTCACTGAAAATCCTTGAGAAAGCAAAACACCTTTAAAAAGCTTAGACTCTGCCATCCACCAGAGCACTACTAGATTTTGCTGGACAATAATTAATAGGAGAATTTAACCTTTATTTTATGACACTATAACTTGCGTGGTGGAGTAAAAAACAACCATCATGGTAAATCACTGCTTCTCTATAATGCACCTAGAAATGTTAAAGTTTAGTGGAATAGAGAAACCTCTACTAAATTAGAATAGAGAAACTCTCTACTGAATTAGAAGTGGAAATTCTTTTGTCTTCCCAAAAGAAGAGCAGCAGTGCAAAGTTTTACTGGTTTGCAACATTACTCTATGTCAGTGCATCACTGAGCTCTGAGAAGTGATCTACTGCCAGAAATCCTTGCTGCAAAACAATGTGCTTTGCAGGGAACTTAAGGGTGTGCAAGTCCACTGTTTGGTCACTAATATTCTCATAGCTCAAGGCTCCATTTCCACAATCCCTCTTTACCCATCCTGTAATTTAATACAAAAAAAAAAAAATGTCCCATAGTTCATCAGTCCTTTTTTTTTCTTGCTGTCATTCTGCTGTCAAACCCACAGATCCATCAAGTACTTATCTCAGCCTTTACAGACATGCTCCACAGAGAACATAATAGAAGAGTTATCGAAACAGGTTAGATCTGAGATTTTTAATTATCTTCTCTTCTATGCTTTCAATCTTCTATGCTTTCAATCCCTGCTTTAAGTAAATTCTTGCACTGTTCCCACTATCTCCCTCTAGAAGCTTTCCAGTATTTAACTTGACAATGTATCTTTCCTCTGGAGAGTTTGAGAAGGTCTTTTAACTTTTGTAGTCTAGGCACTATGATGAAATTTAGCTTTTTTGCTTTTCATTTTTTTTTTCCCCTGAAGCTCCTAGTGATCCTGCTGGACTTTAGGATGGATGAAGAGGGAAGGGAAAGAAAAAAGTTCAAAATAGGGCCAGGTTTATTTTATAGTCTATCTGAAAGGACCAAGCCTGTGAAAGTCATAGAAGCTCTGGAAATTACTCAGCCGCTCTCCATCACACATTTGAAGACTATACAATATATTAGTAAATGATAACCTGTTTATATGATAGATTATGAAATTAATATTTAAAAAAAATTATTATTTAACTTCAACAACATTTTATATAAATCTAAATTAATTTTGATTTTCATTAAGCTCTGAAATGTTTGACTTTCCTTTAGGAAAGTATTTGTGTGGATATGTGCTCAGTGGAGTTAGAAATTATTTTCTGTGTTACTCTAATCTAATTTATTTTTAGTGTATTCAATTTCAGGATCTTTTTTGCTAAGTGCATTGTTCATACTATTTGTAGGAATTAAAAAGAATTTTGTATTTCAAACCAAATTCTTCCTTTAGCCAAAGGAACTTTAAAATTTACCAGCTAGAAAAATTTTCATTGCAGAACAGAAATGTTATTGGAGAACACTGGACATATAGAGGTGTATAGTAACATAAGCATCAGGTTTCATCAAACAAAAAGCTAGGCACCTGAGATACTTCCCAAAAGACAGCAATTTTTGAACATCCTTTGGTTTTCTATAACAAGAAATAAACAGCCAATTTGACATTTAAAAAGATTGCCACTAAACATGTTAACAGTTTAGATGATATTGAAGAAAAAAAATTAAAGAACTTCAACTTTTGAATTCTCCTGGAATGGGTATAGAACTCGCAAAATTTGAAGAGTGACACTAAAAACAAAACCACAGGCTTTAGCTCAAACAGTCCTCAATATACAGGAAGTTTAACTAAAGAATCATAGAATATTCTGAGGAAGGGACCCCCAGGGATCATTGAGTCTCCAAGTCCTTGCCCTATGCAAGTCCTATGCCCTATGCCCAAGAGTCACACCATGTGCCTGAGAGCATTGTCCAAATGCTTCTAGAACACTGTCAGTCTTTGTGCTGTGACTACTTCCCTGGGGAACCTGTTCCAGTGCCCAAACAACCTCTAATTTCTGACCTAATCCTCCCCTGGCTCTCATTTTGTCACTGGCCACTAGAAAGAAAAGATAAGTACTTGCCCCTTCACTTTCCCTTGTGAGGAACCTGTAGACTGCTATGGCATCTTCACTCAGTCTCCTCTTCTCCAGGCTGGATAAGTCAGGTCACCTCAGCCATTCTTTGAATGGCTTCCCCACAAATATTTAGTTTTCAGTCTTACTCTATGATTTAGTGAGCAGCGGGTTGAAGCATATATGATCTGAAGTTCCTTCCAGATTGCATTATTCTGTGTTGTCAATCTTCCCCTTTGAGAAGAAGATGCCAATTCAGAAAAGTTTGGATGTTCCAGCTCCAGCTGGAGACCCCATAAGCTAAAAGAACTAACACATAACTATGACTTAACTGAATCAACAAAAAAAATCTTAGAAAAAACTCAAGCATTGGGGATTTTTCTAATACAGAAACTTCATCTGAGTTAAAATAAAAGTTAGAGAGGATTGGTGCTGCAAGTTACACAGCTTATAGCTGCATCTTTGTTAAACTTTTGTAAAAGTAACAGAAAATAGTAGGACTTTCAGAGAACTTAAGGATGAAGCAGGTATAGGAGTCTCAAAACTTTTTCTTCTCGAAATTTTTGAAGAGACACAAAAGTTAGAGCAGTGAAAAAGAGACAACTGTTATCTCTCCAAGGAAAAGTTGGAGAAATCAAGCCTGATAGCACAGAAAAAAAGTCAGTCCTTCCTATGTAACAAATATTGGCACCTGTGAGATGGATAAAAGCTGTTATCTTATGATATGTTCTTTTCAGATAGAAAATCTGTGTCTTTTCTAGATAGCTTCTGAGCATGTTACTTTCTTGCCATGTAAGGGTAATACAAGTTTCTACGTTTATCTTCTCTTTGTTTACCTGATAAAGAGGTACCTTCTCTAATTTACCTCTAAATTGTCTCAGTTCTAGCACATAGTGAATATAAAATATTACTTTTGTTTGAGCAAGAAATGTGCTGAAATTAAAACTGTCAATAAAAGAAACTTGAAAAAAACAAAGGGGACCTGCTGCACATTATGATAAAACAAGAAATCACAGCATGTATTTTTCATGTTGCTCTTTCTTGGGATAGGGTAAATTAAAGGCTCACTTACTACTGGCAAGATGCAAGAAAAGCTCACACTGGGCTGTTCCTGATCATCCAATAGCCACTTAAGACTCTGAGAAGGAAAACACAAAGTGCATTGCTAAAAACCCCCTCTGATTTACATCAGTATTGGAGTTTAAATTTATATTTTCAGCAAGGGTTCTTCTTTAATTCAGTGTTACACAACATCAAGAAGACATTGACTTTTCATCAAACAGATCTTGATCAGGCTGTTCACTGTTGTAATTTACTAGCTATGGTTGTTACTGGAGAGCTTCATGTAACTGATGGTGGTATTTGAACTAAAAGATTATTGATGTACAATGAGTGATCTTTAAAAAATATCTCTGACTGCAGCAAGCAAGCTCTTCAAAGGCAGAAATGTTTTCTCTTTCTCCCTAATACATTATTCATTAATAATCTGAGTGTATTAATTGGCTTATAACTTTGAAATAACCAGAGACTTTATTTGAATTATAGGCCGCTGTGATCTTCATATCACTGACATTTATAATTAGTGAAAGAGCTTAGATTTTCTTCTGACTTGTGACTAGTCCTTGAGTATTTAGTCAGTTGTCAGACATATCTGCTCTGAAAAAATGAAGGAAACATTGAAGAGAAGAAAGGCCAATGAAGTCTTCTGTATGAATATTTTTTTTTAAGTTCAGAAAGAATTGAGTGCCATTTTCATAGATAAAAATTGTGGCTTAAGAGAAGACTGTAGAAAAAGAATCATGAATTCAGCATAAGCCAGCACTCTGGCATTTTTAAAATTGACAAATATTGTAAAGACTTAATGCATTTTACAGTGTCAGGTAAAGAATATAATGTCATCAATACTGAGGAAAAAGGTTGCAAAATGATATCTGAATATCTTTTTGCTGCTTAATTTGGCGCCATTATTACTCCATGACATAATTGCTCAATAAAACATGAGATTTTACTTCAGCATACTAATGGGAGGGAATATTTGAAAAGAATGTTCCATGTTGCCAAAAAGCTGAAAGTTTTGTGCTAACACAATTACAAAGAAATGAAACAAAAAACACAGTCAAAGAAGGTGGGTACAGCCAAGGCAAGGAGAGAATGTTATGTAGCATTTTTAAGGAGGCATGAATTACTTATGGCTTGCAAAAACCAAGCTAGGAGATTTCTATATTGACTTACATTATTTGAAACTTGTGAGATATGAATTTTCCAGTCACATAATCCAATGCAAAGGATGTAAAGTATGTTTTTAAGCAGTTTTGACCTCAGGTACTTGGAAAGCAAATCATTTTATTTGAGTGCAGGTGTCAAGGTTTTGGCAGCAGAGTGTGATGTTATATTTTAGTTAAATGGTATGCTCTGTCCCACCCCTCGAAAATGTACGGTTTATTCCAAGCCTGTGATCCTCCCCTGAAGTATCATGTGTCTGTATCCCATTGGCCCAAATCTTATTCCGCACCCACTTTGAATCTCCCTGTTATGTGTGCCGGGGGGATGGGTCTCTCTCTCTCAGCCAGCTCCCCTGGCCGGTGCTCTTTCAGCCCCTCTCTCCCCCTCCCCTTTCCCTCTCCCTTCCCCCCCTCTCCCTCAGAAACCATGCTGCTTCCCGGGGGTAGGACCCCCAATAAACCCTCATCTAATGAGCACCCTCAGAAGCCGTGTGGAGTCTCCTTGTCTGCCTGCTGCTACCAGCGAACTCACAGCTTAGGGGGCTCCCTGGGGACACCCTGGAGGGTCCCCCTAAACGTGCTGCAACAGCAGAGAGTGGCTGCTAGGGTAGTATCAGTGGTGGGGGACAGTGAGGGGTGAGAGAAAAAGTGTGATAAATGGCCCTTTGAGACATGAGCGGAAAGCAATAGGAGCAGAGGAGGTGCTCTGGGTGCCTCAGCAGAGCTGTCCCTGTGGTCCCTGCAGAGTCTCTGGTGGAGGAGATGGTGTCTTGCAGCTCCTGGAGAGGCCCCATGATGGACAGGGTATCCACACTGCAGTGCCTGGAGAATCCCAATGTTTGGGTGGATATTCCCTGAAAGAACATGAGTCATGAAGTCCATGCTGGAAGACTTATAAACCTTCCATGGGTCTTACTAGAGGACTTACTAAACTTTGAGGTTTATCCTTAAAGATTGCAGCCGATGAAAAGTATCTTGATTCTCACATCAAAGGTCTAAATAGCACATCGTGGTGTTACCAGTGTTTAAGAAAGGAAGCATATAATTCAGTCATCCTTTTGGTATGACTGCAGTAGCTTTAAGCAGAAAATGAAAAGTCATTCCTTACACACTTTCTCTATATTCATGATTTCATTACAGCCATCTGTTTTCAGCTTTTTAAAGAGAAGTACTGCAGTTGGTTTCTCGTCTTCTGAAGAAAGCACTTCTGACCCCTGTTTTCTTCTCTGTAGCCCTGGTCAAAGGGGAAAATAGGTAATCAAGAAGAGCAAGCAGTACAAAAGTTGTAGCAGCAATGAAATTACTTAGTGGGATACCATTCTTTCTGTTATTTTCTCTGCAATTATTTGAGCATTCTGTGAAGAGTGAAATGATAACTACAATGATTAGAATCTCCTTCTTAAGCAGTGGCAGCTACTTCTGAACCATAATAACCTGTGTATGATGTTGTCTATGTTCCCATGTTTTATTTTTCTCATATGAAATTCTATTTGAAATTTTTATTCTGCATTATAAGATCCTGATGCAGTTCTCCAGAGAGTTTTAGTTTGGACTGACACAAGGTTGATTTTTCTTCACTTCAAACTTCATATCTTTGTTACCTACCCTCTTTTTCAAGCACTTGTGGGTATATTGACTGCACAATTTTATTCTTTTCTCTCACTATCCTTGCTCCTCCACGAGTCAACCTTTCCAGCTTAACCAGTGCAAAAAAGGGCCTAAAGACAAGAGTAAATATTTACTGCTCTATGGAAGGCACATTGGATTATTTCTGGAAAAGTGTGAATTACTTGCTCTGATGCACTCTGATAAGACAGTGAAATATCTACAGGTATTTCACAGACAGTGAAAAGACTATGGATGTTGTCCTGGACTTCTTTAAGACTGTAAGAAGTTCTGCACACATCAGTATTCCAAGTATGCAAGGTATAACATTTTTATGAAACAATTAAACATTGTCAAAATCTCTTCTTTATTCACACTCAGAAGAGTATAGATAATATTTCACTGTTTGGATACAGTGGTGATACAGATAACCATCAAGAGAAATACAACAGCATTTTTTACTCATATCTTAGAGGGATCCTTAAGTCAAGTACCACTAGAATGAAGGCTAATAGAATTAAAATACAGAACTTAAACACATGTGGTAATGAAGGAAATACTTTAGAGTATTGGAAAACTGGAAAACAAAACCTACCAGACTAAATACAGTTGCAATATATGAAATATCTAAAGTAAAAACATTCAATTACTCTTCTATTGGACTATGATCTATGCAGGAAAAGGATGAGACTTAACAGCTCCCCTTCTTACAAGATTGCCTCTGTCAGTTTAAACCCTGCACTCTGAAATTCACTAAATACCAGCCAGTCTCCAGGAATCCCCCTTCAAAGGAAACCTTAGGGCTTTCTTTAAATCCAAAGAAAACCCCAGGAGATTGCTACATTTCTTTCCCAGGTAGAACCAAAGAGTTGCAAGAAGAATCTGTTTATACTGCAGAATCTCTTTATACAGCAGAAAAGCTCCACATTAATTTAAAAAACTAAATATTAATAATGTCATAATCTGAGCTACTTAATAAGCTTATTAATATATTATGCCATTCCAAATAATGTTGTGCTCTATCCCTAGATTCGATGGAGTAGCATTCAGTGAAGGACACAAAAAATATTTCACTCTTTCTTTCCCTACTCTCCTTCATCCCAGAGATAAATTTGACCAGAAAATGAAATGTTTGTCCAATAGTAAGGCAGAATTATTTTGAAGAAAATTAGGCTCTCCAAAGATTAAGGAATCTTTCACATGCAGGGTGATTCTGGATCATGAATTTACCTGACTATATTGCACATAATTTCATTCAGTGTTTTACAGAAGGAGAAGATTTCCAGTGTCATTGCCAGTCCTAAACCTAGATTCTCTTTATATCTTCCCTGGTATGCCTTTTTCCTGAATTTCTGTAGAAAAATTACTGTATTAATAATCTATGTAGTATTACTCAATAACTAAAACAATTAAAAAGACTGAGGGAACACCAAGGAAGATTTTGTATTATTTCAAATCTAAATGCTTGACAGAATAATTTGGACTCCACATGAATGGCACATGCATTGGTGACTCATGCTACAAGGGGATAATGCAGTTGTGAAAATCTGGTTCCTGGTGAGAATCCATGGATTTGAGCTGTTAGTCAAAACAAGGAGATTTCAGATATTTTAAAGAGCAAGTATTTAAAAGAGAATTTATAAAGACAAGCTTTAGAATTTTAATAAATAACAAAATAAGAAAATAAGAGAAAAATAACAGAAGAAATATTGCATATTATAATATACAAAAAATAACAGAAGAATACTATATGGAGCTATCTAGGTAAATAAAAAAACACACCTAGTCAGTTACAATGTCTTTAAACCCACTAATTTAAGGATCAAATGAAACAAAAAATCCACTTTGATATTTTAGAGTAGATCATTCTTCTCAAGGGACTTTCTGTGTGTCAGAGAAAAAACATCAACTGTAAGAGCCTAGTGGTCTAAATCTAAATTATTTTTTATCATTCCTGATTTAGGACCTAGCTGTCAGACTAAATTTTATTTTCCAAAAGAAATCCTATATATATTTTTAGCTTTAAATATATTTTTTCCCCATCTAAAGATATCCATTCACATCTAACAGAGGACTGGGACTAACAGGCATAACTGAATATGTATATGATTTAGTGAAATATATTCAGGGGTATTTTTAGAGCTTTATTGAATCACAGTCCAAAGTCCAAACTGTTGAATTAACGCCTCATATTAGTATCATGTTAGAAAAAATGCAGTATATATCCTACCCTTGGGGCAGAATACTAACATGAAAGTTAAAAACAATTTTCTGAATTGCTCATCTAAATGCATCCATTTTAAAATACTGATGTAGAAAAAAAAAAAACAAAACAAAACAAACAACACATAATGAAATACATATTCTCTTTGAAATCTCTAGGAATGGTGCAATTCCGTTCCACTTGTAAATCACCTGAGCTAATCACCCCCTAAAATTCAGTGGGGATTTTGGTTGTCTGCATTCTGGACAGACAGTAAGTCATATGATCTCAGGTACTGTAGCACTGTCATATGACATGATGATGAAATTAATCAATCTGCCCACAAGAAAATATGCCCATCATCCAAGTGACTCTCAGTACTAATTGTCACTAGTGAGAAAAGATTTACAGATATATTCATCTGTATACTAAGAGAATAAGGGGGAAAAGTTCAGACTCTTAAACTGGAGTGGATTTTTTTTTTTGAAATCATGAAAAGTGAGCAATTTTTTAAACATAAACTGAAACACAACTGAACATTGTGTGAAGATCGGTTATTTCTATCTCCCCTAGACTTAGAAGACTTTGGAATTTTCTTAGAAAAGTTTGATCATTTGATAAGCTAATTGCTTCAAAATAAATCTGAGCGTTTTCTGCTTTTCTCCTCAATGCAATAATGTCTGGTGACACACAATTTCCTTGTTCCTTAAACCTTCTCTTCTCCAGGATGAAATTCTTTCTTCCTTTCTCTAAACAGGATTCTGAGTCCTGGATGTATCACAATCACCTCAGAAATACAAGTACCTTTAATTTAATCTCTTTTGGATAAAAGTTCTTCACAATTCATCAAAGTCTGCCTGGAAGAAAGAACAATGCTATTTCAATAGAAAAAAAATTAACAAAGATATTATATGATATCTGTAAATGGGGTTCTGAAGGTAATAATTGAAAACTGCTGGTGATAAAATATAACCTGCATCATTAGGCACTCTCATAAACAGTAAATTTGGGAAATTACATCTATGACAGCATTCAATTGGGATAATCACTCTAATTTTGATGATCTGCTTTCAGTAAATTTAAACTTTCATCCAAAGTCTACATTGCTTAAGCCAAGGTCATTAGTAAGTGCTAAATAAATTACTACACAGAGTGTGCAAGGATTCCTCAGTGTCTATGATTTCCAGTGAAGCAATGCATAGCTCTGGTTTAGACACTCCAGGATTATCTTTGTCAACAAAATGCTCTCTTGTTTGTACTGGTGAGTAAAGCAATACTTTTCTAAAATCTCATCAGGTCTCTTTGTCCATACAGGTTAACTATTTCCTATTAGCATTTTTTCCACTGGAATGACAACAGGCATGCTTTTTCCAAGGTATTCTATGTCCTTCCAGAGGAAACATCCAAACACAACCAATATAATCTAACAACTTTGCTTATTCCAAGAATTAATGATATAAGTTTATTTCATACTTAATTTAGCAACTAAAATATTTGGGGTAGTAAAAGCCTACAAATAAGGAGTGTCTCTTTCTTAGTACTTATGAAAGCACAAAATGAAAGTAGCAATGATAAGACTTAATAGACCAGAACTGTTCACACAGATTCATAAAAAAACCCTAAAAACCCAAAACAAAACAAAAAACAAAACAAAACAAAACAAAACAAACAAAAAAACCCAAACGCCTACAAAACAAAAAACAAAACAAAAACAAACAAATAAACAAAGCAAACAAAACAAAAAAAAATCCCCAAGTAGAAAGTAAAAGATAAATGCTAATCATGTTGGTTTACGGCACCAATGTTTGCATCGATGGCTCACATGTAACGTTCAGAGAAATATATTTCAGCTGTTAATGCCTAAGATTTGGGATAATTTAATCACAAATACTGGCAAAAAATTACAGCACCCTCAACTGACTGCCCAAAAGCAAATAAAATAATTTTTGAAATTTAATAATTCAGTTCCTTAACATTTTCTTTCTGGCTCCAAAACAAAAGAAATGTAGATTTCATAGTTTCAATGATTTCAATGCCACTAAAGCCTCAGTATCTGCTTCCACAACTGCTGAATTAACTTAAAACAGAAAACATTTGTTCTAAATATAGAGAATGACTGCTAAACTTCCACTCTTTGTTACCCATAGCAATCACTTGTAACTCTTGTGTACCATTTTGAGGCCTAAATCAGCATGCATTTAAACATAGGTTAATAGTTTTTTCCACAGCATCTAATCCTGATGGGCTTATTTTCTGCTGATTTTACTTAGTCAGAAAATACTGTTGATTAAATCCTGAAGTACCACAAAATAAGAGTGAGTCTTATTCAATGTAACTTCTTTGACTTTTAAATTGTTTGCAGTTCTGTTAATGGCTTTATTTTGAACACACTGTTGCTGTGTGGGCAGGCTCAAGAAATGGAACATTTCCACTAAAAGCTTGAAAGTTTTGCAGGGATTTAAGAGTTTCCTAGCAGAACTACCTTTGCAGTTCCCAGTTTAAGGTGACCAGAAAGGTCAGAGCTGAATGGCACTTACACAATGCACTGGTAACAACACTGCAATGGGCATTAGCCACTTGCAGGCTCATTGAGAAGCACTGGCTTGTTAGCAGAGAGCCAGTCCTGCTCTCAACAACAGAAATGTCTGGAGAAGGATACCACAGGATGCTCAGAAGCCTCAGCTTAAAGGTAGTAAAGGGGTGAAGACACTGAAGAAAATGGAAGAGAGTTGCACATCTACGACCATTTAGCAAAGGAAATACCAAGCCACCGATTTTACACATGGGAGCTGGAAGTTCATCTCATTATAAAGGGATCATTCTTACTCAGATGGGGGAGTGGGTATGGGGAAGAGGGTGGTGAGATAGAGAGAGGAGAGAAGGAAGGGAGAAAGCTGTCTAATAAACCTTACAAATTAGCTTCCTAACTCCCAGCTTATGGATAAGTCT
Source organism: Vidua macroura (assembly GCF_024509145.1). Taxonomy (NCBI): domain Eukaryota; kingdom Metazoa; phylum Chordata; class Aves; order Passeriformes; family Viduidae; genus Vidua; species Vidua macroura. The sequence continues at coordinate 81,346,647 of NC_071571.1, read as the reverse complement.
GAGAATGCAATGTGGAAAATGGTGACAAACAAGGGGCTGAGGGGAAATCCCACAACTAAGTCTCCAGCAGTGGCACAGTCACGAGTGCAGTAGGTTTTATCAGCTGTGTCAAAACCAAACAGCAGGCAAGGGAGAGTGGGAAGTGTTGGGCAGGATATATTTGAGCAGTGGGTTTATTCTACACATGGCACCCAGATGCCTATCCTGAAATGTCAAATTATTGTAGAGCTTGCTCAGCACAGCTTTTTTGTTTTTAACTTTCTGGATTTTTCTTCTTCAAAGCAGAATGCATCTTTCTTTCCAGGCTAATCCATTTGTTTCACACCAATTCATAGCCTTTCTCAAACGTTCATAATCAAGGAACAAATCATAAATTAACTGAAGCAAAATAGTAGCTTATGGCATACAAAATTGGAAAGCAGGTAACTTATGTTCTGCTTTACCTTGAAAGAACATAAGTCATGGTGATTTACATATTTAATTTTTGACCAATTAGCATTAAAACCCTTTTTGTTCTGGTTCTCACCTGTTGCATCCATATTGTCTCTATAAAGTGAAGAAGTGATGGTAATGATGAAAAATGTGGCTGAAGAGTAAAAACTATAGGAGGTAAATATTATTAATGGCTCAGTAAAATTGCACATATTGTGAAACTGCTGTGTAGCTCATGTTCTCTTTCCCTGGCCATTGTCTTGCAATCCTGACTTGGTTAAATGTTTTATGACTATATGTACCTCCTGTTCAACGATTCTTTGCCTCCATTTCTTGAAAACCTTGCATCTTTTCCATGATCTTCTTATCAAGGTAAGAGTTTTAGCTACTGGAATTTAAATATTTATTGGTTCTGTTTTTTTTTTTTTTTTTTTTTTTTTCTGAATTGCAGAATCCAAGTAAGAAACAAAGACAAAGAAAATGACACTGTGAAGTTTAACTAATTTTTTTTTTTTTTTTTTTTTTTTTTTTTTTTTTTTTTTTTGTGTTGCAGGTGTCCTGATCTCAAAACTGTGTTGTTGACTGTTTTTGCTGCCACATTCTTAATGGCTATATTCTAGGAAAAAAAAGAAAATCTCCTCAGATTTCCTTTATTAATAATTTCTTTAACTGACTAATGTGAACTGAGAATTTAATGGATTCAACTACATGCCCTAAATAGTTTGAGGCACAGAGGCTATTATAAAAACATATTGCATAATAATCTAGATGATTATTTTAAAATATAAATGTATTTGATATTCAAGATATTATCTATGTCTCCAGTCCTATATGGATATGAGATTACTTTATAAATTGCTGTAATAATGATTATCTGATAGACTGGGAAGACGCTTTCATTTCAATTTTACTGGTAACACCAATTTGCCAGAAATAAATTTCTCTCAAGGGTTTATCAAAAAAAAAAAAAAAGGATGATAATTTCTTGAATTTTGCTAATCATATGACTATTTTTAAAATTTGAAAAGTAAAAATTTGTACTTTACAAGACTCTCATATTTAAACAAAAGCACAGAAAATATTGTGTTTGTATAAACAGATGCATTATATCATATCCATAGGATATAAATGAGAATATATACAGTTCCTTTGCACATAAATATCACATGCACAGATCATTTTGAACATATATTACACATAATACATGCAGTATACATAAAGTAAGTACTATTTGTAAAAATGTTTTTGTTATCCATTTAAAAATCAGAATTTCAAGTTTTTATACAATAAAAAATACACACATTTAACAACATGTATATGTTTTACATGGTTTCCAATCTTGTTTCCTTCCCCTAGTTACTCATACAATTGCATGCTTGATTTTTTATTCTCCTGAAGGACATATATATTGGTTCATGCACTTATTCATGACTAGAACTTGAGCTTTTAACCAGCACTTATTTTGGTAATCAGAAAAATAGCTATTATAACAAATTTAAACATTAATTGAAAGCTAATATTACAATTTATGTTCTCATTGCTGTGCTCTCTGGTAGCTTGTTTCCTTGTTATTTATTATAAATGACCATTTCTGATATCTACTTTAAAAGAATTGCAGTTTAAAAAAATGTAAATCAAAGGGCAATTCTAACCAATTTTTCATACCAATAAATATTTTATTTTTATTTTTATTAATATAAATATAAATAAATATTATATATATATATATATATATAAGTACAAGTAAAAGATCTGATATGTGTATATAAATATTTTGAATTATTTCTTCTCCTCATATGTGGAAAAAGTGAGTAGCTGTCTAAAGGGATGCAACCCCACTAATTATTCAGACTTCCTGCACAGAACATTTCAGCGAAAAGTTTAAAAAAAATATTACAGAAAAGTTCTGACCTACTATTTGTGATGAGACTGTCCCCCATCAATGAGTCTGAATACTGGAGTCTTTCAGGAGTTTTTTTTCAGGAGAATGCCAAATCAGGCAGGTCAGAGCCCTCCAATGCCTTTGGGCACTGGATCTAAGCTGTCCTCTGAGTGATGAGAGGGACCAGATGATGTCCAGATGTCCCAAGCAACCCAAGCTCACCCAGGACTCTATTCTGTGTCTCTCTGGAGAGGCCCCAGAATTAGCTGTTGAGCTGGAGACTGGGAAAAGCCTAGCAAATACAGAAAATCTTCACAATTACTAATATAAACTAAGAATGGTGAGAGACAAGTCTTCAGAAAGAAAACAACTTTGTCAGTGCTGCACTGGCAAAACGCAAGCAGCTGCTCATCAGCAAATTGGTGTAATAAATGACTCTGCTGTGTAGTGATAACACAACATCAACTCTTTTGCCTTTTGTATTTGACATAGCACCAGACTATCACACAATGATTTTTTTCTGAACAGGAAGCCATCACACACATTATATATATACTAAAAGCAATTGTTTAGTGGTGGACTAGGAATTGCTGGGTTAACGGTTGAACTTAATGATCTGGATTTTTTTCCAGCCTAAACAATTTTAGGATTCATGGGACACAAAAATGCAAGATAAAGAGTGCAATCCAAACCTCTTCATACATAGACTGTTTAAGAATCTTTGGCTTTACAATGCAAGGAACTGAGGTAAAGGCAGATAAGGGAGTACATGTCTGCACTCTATATGCACTCTTCTGCTTCCAGCTACTGTTCAGGAAGAACAAACCCCTTTTATCTCTCACCCCAAATATACTCCAAGAAAAGCCAGCAGTGTCATTCCCTTTCAGACTAAAAAAATCTGAACTTGTATAATATCGTGTGGGCTGGAAAGGAGAAGGAGGAGAAACTTTTACAGGAGAGTGGAGTTCATCTACTGGGACAAAGTCCATTGCGCAGAGCCTATGCAGGAACTGAGTAGAATCCTACCCTTGTAGGATTTTTCTAGTGTAACTGTTCTTGAAAAAAGAAGGAATTTGGGACTGACATCTTCTGTGGAAGGTGTTTATCCCATGATCCTTTTGCAGAACCTTCTACATTTGCCACACTTGTGGTGGTAATATGCCCACAATCATCAAAAACCTCCCCCTGCATGACTAGTGATAAAGGTCACTATTCTGGAGTTCTGGCAAGGCTGTACTGGATCTTACCTCAGTTCTACAGTGCTACCAGTCACTTAGACCAAGATCAGAAATGTGGCCAGGGTCTGGAAAATTGGTGGTGGTACCTTTGTTGTTGATAAATGCTTTTTTTTTGATTATTTAAATAATTTTATAAGAAAAAGCTGTTGTCTTGTCCCCTTTTATTTTAGCAAGTAGAATCTAAAATATGTGAATCTCCCATCAAACTCAGCATATGTTTGTGCAGTTTATCAGTCCCAGTGCTAATATTTTGAGTTGAGACAGCAGTCAGGGCTGAATCCCAACTACAAAATTATATGTGAAAAGATGAATGTGCAGCAGCTTTGACACTTCTAGTTAGGAAAAGAATTCATGGCTTTTTCCAAGCTCCTGGCCTCTGCAGAGTACATACACTGAGATAAAGGACAAAATTCAGAAAACAGCATGACACTGAGAGGACTACTTTTAAAAGGTAGACAGTAGGTGTGAAAACAAAGGCATGTGGTCTGTCAGAAGCCTGGAGGGAAGAGACATAGTAGGGTAATATGCTTTCCAAGCAAGGAGAGAAAAGTTGGAAGTAAAGCAGATTTATTTGTTGATTGGATTTGTTGTTGTTGTTTGGGGTTTGTTTCTTGTTTATTGGTTTGGGGTTTTTTTACCAGATAGCTCAGCTATTACACTGATTGAGGTGTCTGTGCTGAGCTGGGCATGGTGGGTGCATGCTGTGAGCTGTGGGTGGATCTGAGAGTGGAGCCTGGCTGGCCCCAGCACTGCCAGGGAGCTAATTCCTGCAGGGAAAACTGAAGCAGCACCTTGCACAAGTTCTTAAAGGATGCAACCCTTTTTAAGTATACTGGCACGGGGCAAGTCCTGCAGGATTCTCCATCTCATAGCCATCTGGCTTAGTGCAGTCATGACACTGCGAGATGTTAGGGCTCAAGACAGGTGACATGCCAACAACCACTGTGTTGTCTCCAGCAGCACTGAATTACAGCTGACCCCATCCTTTAAGTGAGTGGGAAAAGGGTGCCACCAAACCCCAGTTACAGAAAGTGAAGCATATATTTATTTCTTCTGCTTAGTCATCCTTACAGAATCAGAGAATCATAGAATCATCTGGGTTGAAAATGGCCTCCAAGTTCACTGAGTCCAACCATTAACACAGCACTTCCAAGCCCACAACACCATGTCCCCAAGTACCACATCTGCATGTCTTTTAAATAACTCCAGGGATGATGACTCAACCATTTCCCTAGGCAGCCTGTTCCAAGGGATGGATACTCTCTGTGGACTAAAAGTTTTCCAACCAGTGGAAAATTGACTTGAATTAAATATAGTTCCAGGAAACACAACTCAGATGGTAATAGCAATTCTCAATTGCAGAACCAACAAAAGCAGCAGCACCTTGTCATCCCAACAAGAGCTAAACAGAGATTGCAGTCAGAAAATGACATGACAAAGAGTATTTTCTTATTCTATTTGATCATGGTAACATATTTCATGATCTTAGTAACAGCTCACTCTTTAAATTCTTCTTTTATAGGTTAAAAAAAATGTAGGCTCAGGAAACTAATGGATTAATGTTTCACTTCAAGAGTAGTGAACTTCAATACTTTAATTTCAGTATAAACAGATGTCAGTCTGATACTCTTATCCACCCTACCACATTTTTTAGCTTATAAGGAAAAATATATATACGCTTTTAAATCAGGGCAGTTGTGTACTTCAGAGCTGAACTGAAATGTAAGTCTGAGCTGAAAAAATGCATCTGTCATGATACCTGCATCAGCTGGAGTGCAAATACAAAGCAGAAGAATGTAATTGAAATTTCATTTTTGCATGGTCTTTGAGAGTGTGGCTGAGAGGTCAGTTGTGATTTTTTAAGTATGGACCGTTACAACGTAGAAAAGAATATTCAGATACCAAATGGGGTAGCAGATTTCCATTTTCTACAAGGTTAAGGGAAAAAAAAAGGTAAAATATCAAAGGAGTCAGTTTCTGGTTGGACTGACTCAGCTGAATTTATGTTGAATCAGTTTCATAGTGATAGGAAGGGGTTTGCTTCTTTTGGGAATATCCAGAGGAAAAAAATCTCTGAAAACATGCCTAGGAAAAAAAAATCATAAGGAAAATAGAATTTAAAAAATAATAATGTTTTTATTTTCCTGTACATTCTGGATGGCTTCTTAGCATGTTCTAAGTTAGAGATTCTGGCTTTAATTAAAAAAAAAAATGCTGAAAGATTGATAGCATTTTTCTCTGATTGACCAGCTGGGGCTTCCAAAAGCTTTCAGTAAATAGCATGATGTACTGCTATTCTTACATAGCACAATTACTATGAAGTGAGCACTGGAAAGTTGTAAAAACGATTTGAATTCAGTAACAGCTAAACCAGAACTTTTTTTTTTTATTGTAATAAAACCACACATAAAGTTTTGGTGTACCATTGCAGCAGGGGCTTACTTTTAATTGATTATGATGAATCTCATTCTTAGTACAATGCAATTTCTTGGAGATAGATTGAAGAGCTGGAAAGTTAGGTGGAAAGAGATGCCTTTCTTAAGGTGCTAAAAGGCAATGCAGATAATTTTAAGGTTTAGCAACTGTAATGAAATTGTGTTAGAAAAAAAAATTCTATTACTGAATGACTATTGAAGGATATTTATGATTTTGAAGGTGTATTAAGATTTGTGCTTTTTCATATACTAAAAATTGGTAATTATACCTTAGCCTTACTTCATAGAAATATTTCAAGACAGAGTATACTGTCAGAGAGGTGTCAGTTCTGAATGAACTTAATTCTTAAGCTATTAAAGTGAGTTGAACTGTGCCATTGACCCTTGTATGTGTTATTTTTTTTCCCAAAGAGTGAGTCACAAAGACTGTTTAGGAATCTCATTTAAAAAACTATTGAGATAAAAGTTTATAATTTTCTAGTAGACTGTTTAAAGAAGACTGCTCTTATTTATTTGGAAAACAACCTATTGCATCTCACCTGCATTTCAAATTTAGGCTGCCTTTTTTAAAGTTTTACTTTTTTCAGGTAATATTTTCTTTCAAAGACCTCCTCTCTTTCATGCTACCTGCCATCAAGGTGCTTGCCAGGTATTTCAGTTTTTGAGAATCTTGTACATACAGAATTGTTTTTAAGGCCTAGATCTAATTTCCACCATACATTGCAGGTGTCCAGCATGCTGAGAGGAGGGAAGTGACATTTTCATGTAGCTGAAAGGAAAAATATTCTTATTTCAACAAGTCCAGCTTTCTAAAAGTTCACTCATTAAGAATAATTTGTCATCTGAGATAAAGGATGATATTTAAAAAAAAGGTGTTTAACATCAGTTGGCATTGCTGAACAGCTATTTTGTAGAGAAATAATCTGTGTGATACAACGCACTGCAAGAAGCAACACAAAATTTTCTAGCATTATTTTCCTTATGTCTTTAACAGAATTAAAAAGCAGTAGACCACTAATAATTTTCTTTCCTATGAAAGTTTACTGTGTAATAATTGTCAGTGACGTTTCTATGTGTTCCTCTGAAGCAGTGATGTAGACAAGGTGCTGGACTGGACAGCTGCCTGGTAACATTTAGACTCACCCTATACATCTGTAAGAGAACAGCCAACTTTCTTGGGAAAAGATTAGGCTCAAACACACAACATTACACCATCCCCTCATTCATTTTTCATGTTATATAAAGAAGTGAGTTGTCACTGAGATCTGTGGCAAACATCTTTTGAGTGGAGGTGATGCAAGGAAGATTTTGAAAAAGTTAAAATTTGAGTGATTTAACTGCAATATAATCTTAAAATTAATTTCAGCTGTCTTCAGACTATGCTCAAATTGTGAAATATCCTGAAATCTGATCTTATATGGTCTTTTTAGATGTGGCTTTACATCATATCTGTAATTGTGCTCTCTTTTCTGTTCTGATGCAACATTTTAATTCATCTAAAAATTACACCCCGCTTAATAGGTAAAATTCCCCCCTCCTGCCTCCATAAAGCTATGATATATATGTGAAGTTTTATTTTGAAGCATTACTGCTTCTGAGAATATTGAAGAGAAATTAACTGAAAAAATAGAGTGATTTCACAGGAACACATACAGATTTATAGCTCTCTTAAATCTGTCTAGTGTACAAGTATAGTTTTTAAAATTTGCATTTAGATATACAATAATGTTTTTTGGTTTAAAAAACTTTGATCTTAACTAATCAATTAATTTTTTGTCCAGAAGCATAAATTCAGGAGACACAGGAAGGAATTCTAGAGAGAAGAATTAAAAAGATAATATCTTTGAGAGGAAAAGAAAGGTTATTAGCAGGATATAATGGGAATCTGTAAAGAGAAATTAAGTGTCACAGATAGAAGTGTGATCTGAGGTAGGGTGATATGGGTGAAAGAAGCAAAAGTATCAGCACTGAATGGCAAGATGTGGATAGTAGAAATATCAAGTTAAAAATAAGGTAGGAAAAAGAACCTGTAAGAACTTTCACCTGAAACAGAGAAGGATAAGAGACGAGTGATTATGGCATGTTGTAATTTATTCCTGAAATCTAAAACTCTACTCTTCCCATGGAAAACTGATTTCATTCTCATATTTTTGTCAACAAACATTCAAACACATTTGACAAAATATTCCAAACATGTCTGTTTATCAATAGCTGACAAAGAAAAATTTTTATTTAACTGTTAAACATTTTTTGTTTTCTTCTCAAATAGTTCTTGAATCTCCACCCACATTTTTATGACAGGCTACACTATGCTAGAATGTATTACTGTTTTGAGCACTACTCTGCTTTATCAGCCATGTCAGTATTTTCAGAAATTAGTATCTCCAAAGAGTATTCTGAGCTAATATTTATCCTGAAAGTTTTCAAGAAAATACTGAATGCTTTGCAGTTGCTTTCAAGAAGTAGCTCCCTGCAAAGCCAAAAAGAATATAAAAAGCAAAAAAAAGAGTCAAAAATAAAGAATCAGAAAGAGAGTGGTACTGCTCCTAAGGAACTTAAATGATACCATTTTTAGAACTCCTGTTTGAAACTAACATTTTATATGCTTATATATAGATACACATATATACGTCTGCATGTTGTTGTGTTTTCAGTTAGTGCACTTGACAATTGTTACAAAGGTGTAAGATTTGATTGCAAACTTAAATCTCAGCTGTGATATATGAGAGACAGGCACTAACTATTTGATAATCTTATTTGTCTTGATAATAGGAATATAATTTTTTCAGCCATGTTTAGGGCATTCATCACAAGTGCTGCTATCACATCTGTGTGACTGCTGCACATAAAGTTAATGAACTAGTTTCAAGGCTTTATAGACATAAATTGGAAGCATTTAAATAGGACAGGCAGAAAACATTCTATTGTGAGAAATAAACTACCTGACAGAAGCCTAAGGGTCTAGGCTGCAAGTGTCAAATGCCACTTGCCACGGCACTACTGGTGGTTCAGAAATTCAGAGTATCTCAGAGGAAGCAACGCATTAGAGATATTATTTTTAATTAAAATAAAATTTAAAGAAATTAAGCAGTGCTGGAAGATCTAATGGCAGCTAGAGTAGTTCAGAGCAGCAGATTCCTGTAGTGTGGCATATGTTCACCACGTCTTCTGTCCACTCAGAAATGGTACCATAAAAAGTCCATTTCTTGGAAGTATTTATATTGCATCCTTTTATTTGGGGAGCTTTCAAAGGGGTCTTACCTATCCTGTGCCTTTGCATTTCTCAGAAGATGTTTACGGTATTGTATTTCAGTCAGTTTCCTGTATTCCCCCTGTTGAAGTTTCAGAACTTGCCTCAGCTATTTTACAGAAGCAAGATCTTGAGATGAAACGTTCCTATGACATTTAACTGAGTTCAGGCAGTAAGCTCTGTGGAAGAGCTGAAAAATTTCATCCTCATATCTGATATGTACATCAACAGGATGTTTGTTGTCTGGAATCTCTGTTTCCTTGGTATTTTTCACCATACAGAACAGCAAGAAAGACACACCTGGAGGCTGACCTCCTGTTCTGGTGCCCTGTATGTGAAAGATCTAGCATACTCAATTTAAACAACATACATTCAGTGTATTTGTTAATCCAAGTTTCTAAACAAATTGGAAGATAATCACAGTGTGGATTATTATATTCACTTCAAACCTGAGTGAATTTACCTGTGTTTCTTTTCCAAAAGTGGTTTTAATTAGTTGATAAACAAAGAGCACCAGTAATTAATAAAAACCAAAAATCTTAATGTTATTTGCTAAACATGTGGATCCTTCCTGGTCATTTACATGTCATTTTGCTGACAATTTGATTATGCAATTGAAAATTATTGGCAGTCAACAAAATTGTGCAAGTACATACTAAGCTGCATGTGGTTTGTCCTTTAGCATGTAGAATTAAACCATCAGCCACTCACTACAAAACATAATGATTTCAGTGTAAAATAATGTTTACTTGTCACTATCAGAAATGTATTAAGTTTTCATAATCCTGCCCTTTGGTTGGTTGCTATTTGGTTATACATCTTCTGGATTTCCCTATGTAATGGATTTGAGATTAAAATCGATCATAGCATTGTTTTTCAAAAATAGTGTGTCCACTTGAGAAAGTTCCACACCTTTTCTGAAATTTTATGTACTTTCCCTTAGATCAGCATGTGGGCAGAAGGGAACAAATACCTTCAGGAAAAAGTGGTGGCAAACTAGCATATATTATAAAGTATGAGTGGAATGAGAGTTAAAAAACTGTTGACCGTTGAAAGCAAGTTAAAAATATTCTTAAATTTCTTCAGAATCAAAGCAGCACAAAATAAATGAGTTGTAAATAAAGAACCATTACAAATCAGAGCAGCTCAAAAAGAAACACTCAAAACATAACAATGAAACTGAGCATTATTCTGAAATTTTAATTTTTTTCTGTGATAGTTGGGTGAATCTGGAAGCGTATTTGGCAAAAATTTTGACCAAGATTTCTGATCTGAGAGTTTTTTCAGAACTTTGTTATTTTAATAGTCAGGCATTTTGCAATATCTGTGCTCAGTTTGATTATAGTCAGTTCATTCCCATGTGTATTTTTGCCAGTATTGATATTTAGCTTCAACAGCTTCTTTCCTAAGAGCTTGCCTTACAATGTATTCCAAGCTCATACCCCTTTTCAATCTTCGTTTTGCTCATACAAACAAGCTGTGCTGTTCTACCAAATCCTCTCCAAGTATGAACTCCCCATTCTCCTGATGCTCCTTGTGCTTTTATATGTAGCTCTTCGCATTTCAATTTCTTTTCTTGAATATGGCTGCCTAGAACAGTTTTCCAGATGAGTTTGGTGTGGGACCTTGAACAATGGCACAAAAACTTCCTTACTTCTCTTGGAAATGTTAGCCCTGGAGCATCTTAGAATTGGATTTGCCTTCTTCACAGATGCATCACATTATTTCAGGAATTTGATTCCACTGAAAGGAACAATTAAATTAAAATGACATTGAAATAAGCTCATTCTCACCCTGTTGCTATATTGACTCAGTAAACAAAGTACATTTTTTGCAGACATCTTTCCCTCATTATATATCAGATTCCATCTTTTCATCATAAAAGCAGACTTTCCAGTTTAACAGTTTTATTTTCCCCAATAGATCTAACACGATGATCCTCCATATGTGAAATTCAAATGTGGTTTAAACAAAAACGTTTAGAATGCATAGAATGCATTTTTATGGAGCCAATTCAGTCTGTTCCAAAACATTATGTTGGATGCGTTGCCTCTGTGGAAAGTACAGTTTTCAGAAATATACTGCAAAATACTTTAGGCTGATAAGAATATATTGAAAAATCAAAAGAGGTTTCTGTTGATCAATTTTATTATAAAAATACATAACAAGAGAAGATATCTCCTTTGAAAGTACATAAATAAATACCCTATATAGTTTCTTGAAATCTGTTAAAAGTATTAAAATACTTATTGAACTATATTGACATTTTAAAGTGCATACATATCCATTAAAATCCAGCAAAATTTCACTAATGTGGAAGAGAAACAGTACTGAAATGACTTATCTTAATAAAACGGACAAAAAAGACATAAATTTAAATTACATGATGATAGACAAACATAACTACATGCAAATTGCAGAAGAAATTCCTAGAAACCAATACTATTAAAATAGGGCAAGGATTATGGTTGTATTGAAATACTAAGTATGTTGGGCTATATAACAATACTGGTGACAGAGAAAACAAAGAATACTTAGACTGGAGACATATTGAGAGAGGAAAGCAACTGCCACATCAGTCTTTAACAAAAGAAAGACTACTTTTATGGTGAATGTTTCCTTCTGAAATATTCAGATTTCTGATAATTTTATTATGATATTGTGATTAAAAAACTTCTTATGAAAATGATCATCATAATAAATGTAGGTATAGTTAATTTGAAAGAATCAGGACAGAGTGAAGAAATTCAACTCAAAGTAGGTAAATGTACAGATTGATACATTCATTTGTGGGTGTTCTGGTTTGAAAGCAAAACCAGTGAAGAGACTCCAAGTCAGAAATACAATTTATTGGGAAAAGGAAAAAGAAACAAAACCATGCAATAATACAAAAGAAAAACTGCTGACAAAGTCAGAATACAACCTGACACCCCTTTGGCCAGCGTGTTGGTAGCAGTCCAAATTGGAGTGGCTGCAGTCCTCCTGGAGTGGCAGATGTGGTTTCTGTTGGAGCAGTGGTCCTGTAGAAAAGGTGTAGTCGGTCCAGTGGGAAATCCCAGCTGTATCCTCTTGGGAACCTGTGGAAAGGCTACCTGCTCTGTCTAAAATCCCAGAATATATCTAGGTGGGGATGCTTAGCTGCTCCCCCCTGGGCGGAGCATCCCACAATGGGCTGATGTCATTCTGAGTCATGCGATGCATCCTTGATCACCTGTTAAACAGAAACGGCTCCTGGAGGGAGTTATCTCTGAGTCATGTGGCAAGACATTGATGGGCCCATTAACAGGAGATAAGGAAAACTGCCCAGAAGACAACTGCTGTACAGATGGCAATAGAAAACATCCTACTTCTTGATCTCAGACAGTGGGCAAATAATTTCTCCTTCAACACACTACAGAAAACAGTACTTGTGGCGTTGCTTTGTTTTCCCCGGCCGCACGCAGCTCTTGGGAGCCCGGCTGTGGCGTGGCTTCCAGGTGCTGCCAAGGTTTCTGCTGCAGGTTCCCAGACATGGCTCCGTATCCTGGGTGTGTGGGCTGGCCAACCACTGTAACCGTGCGCTAGGGATCCGGCAAAGAAGGAAGGAATTTGTCCATTTACTCTGTGATTGGCAGGAACAGTTTATTGGTCACGCGGCACAGTTTGGTGGAAAGACGTGACCGCTCCCGGTACTCACATGGGAGAAAATGGCCCCGGGGTTCTGGTGGTGTAGGATTTTATGGGGGGCAGGATGAGAGGACCCACAGCCTCCCATCCAACAGCGGCGGCTGCCGTGGCGGTGATGTCGACCACAGCGACCAACCAAGACGGGGCTGGGGCGGTTCCCAGGTCCCTGGGCTAGTGGGGATGCAGCATCAGGGTGACTGGCGGGGAACTCTCTGGACAGGACAGGGAGTGTCTGCAGGAGTGACTGGGGTAAGCTCCAATAGCACGCAGCGAGGAGCGAACCACCGTGGGGAAGGGAAAACATGGGGGGTGCGTGGGATTACAGAATTTGGCTATTGAACATAAATTAAAAACCCCTAATCTAAACCCGAACCCCAGGATGCAACAAGTACTGAATGAAGGAAATACATCAGATGACTCAAATTTTATTAAAATATTAGGGAATATCACCTCACTGTTTTGACTGTCATTTGTGTCATTGCATCAAGGTATTTTTGCATTATGAAAAAACAGAAATCTTGTTATCAGTTCAGTATGAAATGTAATGATATAAAACAGTGGACAGAAATGCAAGAACTTCTAACAGAGCCTGAACAGCTTAGCTTTTTGTTCTTGATTTATACAATAAATAAAATAAGATCCAGAAAGGTTTGCATTATGATTAAAATTAATAAACCAAGAGAACTACTCACAAGTAGAAAGAAAAGGAAGCATGCTTTTTATGGGACACAGTAACTGGAAAAAAAAAAAACAGGGAGTGTAGTACAATGTATGTTTAAACTTAAATATGTCAGCAATTTACTGTGAATAATAGGAGGGATGCAGAAAATGGAAAAAAAAGAGAAAATGGAAATCAACAAATAGCTAAATTTGTGTTTATGTATGTTTATTCTGGAACAACTAAATGCACAGTGACTGTCTTGGTTTGAAAAGACAGGTGTCTGCCAAAGAAGGCTGAAAACTCCCCTGAAATGGAAAATGTAAAACCCTCCCTCCGAATTGTTTTTAATTTTGAAATTAAGGGCACTCTCAGGCAAAGATATGGGAGCAGGAATAACAGGTCTTTAATAGGGAAGAAAATAAAAATAAAACAAAAAAAAACCCCAATGCAATAATACAAAACAACACTGACAGAATTAGAATACAACCTGACATCCTGTTGGTCAGGGTGTGTTGCAGCCTGAATTGCTGCTAGTAAAGTCCAAGGTAAGGAAGCAGAAAGGCCTTTGCATGTTATCCACAAATGTTTAATTCAGCTGCATGGTGAGATGTTCAGAGTCCCAGGCATACACACATGGTTTTTCTCCCTCCCGAGGGGCCGGGGGTGACCCTGATCTTGGGGCAGTACAAAGATAAAGGCCAATCAAAGAATAGGGAGGGAGTGGCTCAGGGACATAGGAACAAGGGAAGGAGCCAATGGGGTCTTAACAGCTTTTTGAGTGAAGCTTCTTGTGTCTCCCTAAACCAGGGAATGCCACCCAGGGTCTCCACAACTCCCCCTTTCAATATTATTAAGAAAGCTTCTCTGAAGGATCAACTGAGTCAACATAAAATGACAAAAACAATTTAAAGTACCTGTAAGACAGTTTTCAAAATGTTAACAGTTCTGAGTCTCCAATGTCCAAACAGATTTTCTTAGAGCTGGCAGAAGGGATGTGGGGCTTTCTTAGTATGGTTTATCAGGAAACCAAGTCAGGAGAATGTTCCTTCAGCAGGGACTGGTTCTCTGCTGCCTGTGGCAGTGCTGTTGGCTGTGATTAGCTCTGTAGGAGGTAGTGTAGGTGGTGGTGTGCCTGCTGGAAACTTTAAAGAGAAATCATTAACTTTTAAGAAAAAGATGGTTACTGTAGGGAAACTTTCCCTCCCAGTCACCCTCCCTCTGGAATTACAAAGGAGCTCTGGGGGAAGGGATTAGTGGAGGGAGGCCATGGAAAGGGGGAAAAGGTGGTAGTAATTTGTGGGAACATAAAAAGGGGGTAATAGGACAATGGAAAGGAAAAGGGGGAAGTGGGAGGGGGGCAGGGGGGGCCACAGGAATTGGTGAAGGGTATTAGAAGAAGTAGGACTTATCGGACTGGAAGGTTTTTTCATTATGGAGGTGGAGTTTTGGATGCAGGACAGCTCATTGGTGTTCTGTGCTCTTCTTGCTTTTAGGCTGTGGCTGGGGCTTGATGGTTGTTGGTTTGGGTTCTATTTCCTTGGCAGGTGTGTAGAGGACTTCTATAATGTGGATAATATTTCATAGGTTTGCAGTTTGGTGCATGTTTACTACCTTGCACTGGAACTCCACCAGGTCCTGTTACATTACAAGAAAAGTAATGTTAAATAGAATACATCTCATTCATGACAAACTTCATTATTGCATGCCTGTTCAGCAAGTAAGAAAATCCATAAGAGTATTTTTACTGTCAGAGTGTTATAATATTAAAAAAAGTGTCATCTTAAAAAAGGGCAGTTTGTCATGACCTAATGATATTCTAGGATCAAGAATATCAATTTTGTGAATTAAAGTGAGGTTTATTAACACCAGTGGAATACCCAGGTACATATTTTTTATTATCTTGTCTATTTCACACATTTTCCATAGAAGTACATTAAAATGAACTGACCTGAGTCACTGAACAACTTTTACTTACTGGTCTGTAAAAAACCCAATCAATCAAAAAAGGCCTGAAGATATGTGGCTAGGCATATGAACTACTTGTAACAGGTACCTGCATAACCAGGGAAAATATTTACACATCTGCCTTACTTAGCTTCTTAGAGTTCTGCTCCTTATTCTCTTTTCTAAGACAGTAGATCCTGTTTTGGTGCAGAAAACTAAGATCACCTTTCTCATCACAGCCCATTCAGCCTGCAGGCCCACTGTCGAATGTGTCAGCATACACACTTTTGTCAATGTAAGTGCTCTCCCACTGGGAGCTGTTCTGAGTTGTACACAGAAAACAGACAGTGCTCAACAATATAAACTCATAAGACACTTCAGCAAGTTACACAGGGATGAGTCAGATCAAGGATTGCTCCACCTCAGAATCTTCCTTCCAGCCATGTCCATCAGCAAGCTCTTCAGACTGTTTCCAGGGAGGAGACGTGCTGCTGTGGATGTCCCTGTTTTTCAGGTTATCTTCTGGGTTCCTCATTTCCCACTTCTGAGCCTTTGACTTTCAGTTCATTCTTGTTGTCTACTCCCACCAAATTTGTGGTCTTGAACCCTTCCTCTGCCCACCCTTCCAATATCTTTTACTAAACTCATTCTCAGGAAGGGCTTTAAATACATATTAGAGATTTAGGTTCTTTCAACGTGCAAAAGAAAACTAATAAGCAGAATAGGTATGTGCTAATGATTCAGAAAAAATAAAAACTGGGAAAGAGCACAAGATGTTTCCTTTTAATACCTTCCAGCCTTTCAAGTGTCATGAACTCAGTGCCCTGATAGGATTTTTCTTCCTGTGAATGACTCTTTAGAACTAATGTAATCTTCTTATTTTCACAACAACCTTTGGAAAGGTTGCTAAATGTTGCATGAAGACTCACCTCCTTGCTTGTTTTGACTTGACTCCTAATGGCTTTATTAATTGGATTTGAAAGGATGAGTAACAGCAGGAAGCATCCTTATGCTATTACTTTCAGCTCTTCTTTAAAAGTGAAATGTTTATCACAGCTTCTTTCCCAGCAAGATAAGTTTTAGTTTGCACTAGTTTAATAGTCATAATGACGTCTTGCCTTATCTCCTGAACTTGACTCTTCCTTTTCAATGAAGAGCATTTCAGTTCTGAGCAATATGTCACATTGCCTGCTTACACATCTGTTTCATAGTGCTAGACTGGCATAAAAGAAAAGCCAATTTAGAGTTAATCAGAAATACCAAAAATCAATCAAGGAAAAGCTATATTTGTTCTGTTCAGGATTATTTCTAGACCAATTATCAGTAGGAGTGATATGGGTTGGTGCACTGCTTTTTTTGTCTTGCACATTTACTTGTACAATGTTAATCTATTATTCACTTTCAGGTTAATGTCTTTGAAAGAGGTTTTGTTATCTTGAACTGCAAAAGAAAGCAGGTGTTACTTCTCTATTGAAATGTGTTACTAGTACTTTAAAATGTGGAAACTATTAAAGTATAATAATAATTATATTTTTATTTAAATTTATTACTAATTTTCCTTTTTAAATTTGTGGTACCTAGATTTGGTTATTGTGGAAGCTGTGGTACTACTGTTTAAAATGTACTTCATAATACAGAATGTAAGTAATTACCATTAAAGAAATAAAAACTTTTTCTTGTTTAAGAAAAGAACAACAAATGACATTGTTTTATTGCAATTGTTTTCTGTCTAGAAAAAAATCAGATAATGAACATATAATGGGAACAACAGTGTGAGAAAATTCATAGTGCTTTAGCTGGATCAGTAAGATTCCTTGAACTGCTTAACTCCTATCCTCTCTGGCCCACAATTCTGTGAGACTTCTTAACATGCATTATTTATTGCTAATAATTTACTTAAACAATGTACAAAACATCTCCTAACTACTTAGCTGCACAGAGACCATTTATTTGCATTTGTAGAGCAATTTTTTCTGACTCTTTACAAGTCTCTGACCTATATATAGTGCCAATAGCCACATGAGAAACTGTGACTCTGGGTGGGATGTGTGTCTCTGGGATAGCCAGATTCTCTACCTAGGATGTCAATTTATACGCTGAAATGTACCCATTGGTTTAGGTACAGCAGGAGCTGCATGAGATGGATCTATAGAGCAGTCAGAGAGATGGTAGCAACTGCTCAAGTACATAATTATGGAGGTGGCTAGGGGTTCAGTTACTTGGTCTGATTTTAGTCCACTGTGCAAATTACTCCATTGCCTCATTTATGCATATGAATAACTGGGAAGTTACTAACTTGAGGACTTAATGGCTTTAGTGCACTATAGGTGAAGATAAGCGCAACACTGACACAGCTATGCCATAGTTAGACCACAAGGACAAATTTTAATTTCACCGTTAAAACTAATTTCCAACTTAAGTTCCTGTTGCACAGGACTAAACCACAATGTATGACTGAATCACTCTGTGCATGTGTGCTTACTGTATATGGCACTTGATCTCCTGGCTTGATTTGCAGTCATAATTTGCATAGACCATTATGAACCTTCACTCACTGCAGCAATGCAGATGTACCTGTTGAAGTAGCAGGTCTTTTGAGTCCTACAACTAATGAGCTATAATGAGTAAAAATAAGAAGTTGGAGAAATAGAAAAGATCAGAATATTCAGAATATTTTCTCCACAATAAATATATCCTCATAATCCAACTGAGTTTACGCTTACTCTAATACCATAGGAAGTAAGAGCGCTAGGAGATTTGTTTGTACCTTTAGTTTCCATCAAACTGCTTCTAATGAGTAATGAAAATTGGGAAACTTAGCATGATTGGCAGATTCACCACCCTCTCCATAGCCCAACGAAAGGTCTTTAACTGCATATTGAACCAAGTAGTCCATCAGAAAACTTGGCTAAAATTAGTGTTTAAGAAATAAGGTTTATGCATACTTTGTCCACTCTCTTGAAAACAGTTTTATATCAGCCACTGAACTTTCCTAAACCAAATGATCTATTGACGCTGTTGAGCAGGATGGGAACAAAGAACTCCAGATCAGAAGGCTAAGAAAATGAACTCCCTCCTTTATTTCAAATGCACCGCTCTATATATAGAGAACATCGAGAAGACTAATTTCATTGGTCTTAGGGTAAAAACATGTCACACCATTGGTGTGCAGTGAATGACGCACAGTAGCAGAACATATCTATAAACAATGTGAATAACAAGATAGATTAGAGAATTATTTACATTCTTTCCCAACTGTTTCCCAGGCTCTTACCTGGTTATAAAACCTTTCTTTTTCTCTCTGACTGAGCTGAGAATATCCACAATCTATTAATTCACATAAAATGCAGTCAGAAGTGGAAATTAAGATGTGCTTGGCATGTATGAAATACTTTCTTTAGTCACACCTACATATCTTCATGCACGCACACATTATAGTCTGCTTTGACTGATATTCACGTTGTCTTCTGCCAACAGCCAACAAAAACTCTTCCAATTTTAGAACAGACACTTAAATGTGGAGCTCATGGAACTTAAGAATAGCACAGAATGAAAACATAGATGAAAGAGATTCAGAGCAAGGACTTAATTTTTAACTCCCTCTACCTATATACTTGTATCTAAGGGACTCTCTCATTTTAAACTTAATCAGGCAAAAGATCATGTCAGAACACAAGTAAATATTTCACACTCTAATGTTTTTTAATAAATGAATGGCAGCTACAACGGAATTCTCAGGCTGGTTTTTTTCCACCTGAGCAGTCCATTTGGAATCAATATCTTACACCATCGGTTTCCACGTTGCTTTAAAAATAGATATAGAAAATTATTCAGAAAGTAATTTATCTCAAAAACAGTGTGGTCAATGTATAACTTTTCCACTGTAATATTATATGTGATGGGCACTCCTTTATCTGTCTGTCCCATGGCATTTTGATTCTGCCGTCTTTTCACAGAGTTTGGGTTCTGATCAATAAACTGAAGTAATTTGCCAGTGCATTTGCTCTACTTCAAAGAACGAAAAAAAAAATTAAAAAAATATATGTCAGAGATTTGCATTTTTGCCATCATAAAATTATTCTGATAATGGTTAGATACTAGCACAGTCACAATTAAGTGAGTCACATTTGCAACAGATATGAGTGAAGGATGGGAGGAAAAGATCAAATCATCCTCATGCTTTCATAGGCAAGCTTTGGTTTAAGTATTTGTTACTCCTTTAAGGTTTATGCATTTTCTACCACATGAATAGGGACCAGGTCAAAGAATCATAGATTTATAGAATAGTTTGGGCTTGAAGGCACCTTAAAGATCACCTCATTTCACTCCCAGTGCCATGAACAGGGACACATCAAAAGCCACATTGAGACTGGCCTTGAATGCTTCTATGAATAGAGCATCCAAAGTTTCTCTGGGAAATCTGTTCCAGTGCCTCTCCAAGCTCACAGTAAAGAATTTCTTCCTAATATTTAATCCAAACCTACTATCTTTCAGTTTAAAGCTATTCCCACTTGTCCCATCACTACTTGATCTTGTAAACAGTTCTTTCTTTAGGTCCCTTTTAGGTATTGAAAGGTCTTATTAGGGTCTCTAAAGAGCTTTCTCTCTCGCTTGCCGGTGGGTCCCGGTGCCGGGAGACCCTGCAGGCCAAGATGGCCTGCTTCCGGCTGGGCCTACTTCCGGTTCCGGTAGTGGGGAACCCGGAGCGGCAGGAGAGGGGGCGTGGCCTGACCCACCCACCGGGGCGTGGCCTTCTGGCAGGCCTGTCCCACCCACCAGGGGCCCACCCAGGGCCGTGGTCAAGGAAGCAGGATGGGAGGGTCCCGACGTCACCGAAATCGACACGTGATGGGGGGCGGGACCCGACGCGGGGGCGGCAACCGACGGAGGGGGCGGAGCTGTTAAAATGGCGGGAACCCGAGGGGGTGAAGAGGCGGAGGAGGCGCCATTTTGTAAAATGTGATGATCGGCCACGAGGCCGTCACCATTTTGAGGTATTAAAACAGCACTGGAACAACCATGACAACTGGGGATAGAACTGGGGTCAGGGACTCGCGGAACAAGGGAACGGGTAGGGCTCGCGCTGGGGTGGCCAGTCCCAACACAAGGAGAGGACAGGGTGGCACGGGAGGCAGCAGGGAGACAGCAGCAACCCTGTGCCTCATTCTGGCAGGATCTGTCTCCCGATCCACCCTTAGGGGAAGTGGGGTTAGGAGTGGGGGGGGCGGAATGAGGGGTAGGAGAACTGGGACCCAAACTTTCCCCTTTCGATTTAACTAAATTAAAAATGGAATCATAAATTGGAAAAAATCTCCCCACTTTAAAATTCCCCGTAACTTGAACATCATAAATGTAACGTCCAACTTTCCCCCAAAACGAAACAGAAAAGACATCGTCCATGGAGATGTCAGGAAAATGGTCAAAAATAAACTTAACAAATGATTTTAAACCCCCTTTTTTAAAGGAAACATTCCCCAACACAAGGGTGGACTTAACTTGGATATAAAACTCCCGTTGTGCAGGGGAAAGGCAGTTGCCCATTTTTCCCGCTGCAAGAGAGATCCCCGGCCAAAGCAAACGAAAGAAAAGAAAAAAAAAGAGCCTGCGTCGACTGCTCGCGTCGAGCAGCGAAACTCACCAACACCGGGACGCGGCAAAATGAAGAAAGCTGTGGCGGGGCGGTGGAGTGCTGCCGATCTCGTGAAATCCGGCGCTTCCCCCGAAGCTGCAGGGTCGGATATCCACGAGTTATCAGCAGCGCCAGGAGGCAGAAGTCTTCAAACAATAGAAGTAGAGCTGCCCCTGGAAGCGGCGGCAAACGGGGCTTGAAATCCCGGAGCATGGGGTCGCGGATCCGGATGCTCACGGGAGACACTCCTTGGTGACCAGGGCAGTGGTCGCCGCGTTCGGGACGCCACTTGTATTAAAATACAAGTCCTCCGGGCTTCACCCAGGTGCCCAGCCTGTCCAGGGGAAAACCCTCAGAGGACTGGTCCGCGGGGAAGATGTGGCGGGACCCGGATAGCTCCACCGTAAGGACGAGAGGGCTCTGAAGTGGCTTTATTCCTAGAGGCTTTATTTCAGGAGCGTCGCAGGAACAGGAGGGTGAAACGAGGGACACGAACTCTCCAGAAGGGAGCGAACTCCGGGAGCCCCGAGGAAAGGTGGGGCTGGGTATTACGGGCAAAGGAGTAGGAGTGGTTAGGGTACAAAGCAGCCAATAGGCAATGGGCAAAGGGGGGGAGACAGAGTGGGGTGACATACAGAGAACTAATTGGGGTACAGAGGAGGAGTGGTATTCTAACAGGAGCTAATGGGGGTAACAGAATAACTGAACTTTCTGGAACTGGGGAGTATGCTAAACATTGACGAACAGCTCTTCTGGGGTGGAGAGCAGCAGGTGATTGGCAACCTTTTTCTAAACTGTTGCTGCCTCCCAAGGGAAAGCAGGAACCCCTCCCACAGTAGCATGTAGTTTTTAGTATCCTCCTTTATATAGTATGTTAATGTATTATAGCATAATTATAATAAAGAAATCATTCAGCCTTCTGAACTGGAGTTAGACATCATCATTCTTCCCATTGGGTTCGCCGACATCTACAACACCAGTAATTTCTTACAACTGGGAACTGTCTTTACAATGCTGAATAGCTTAACAGAATCAGCAACTTTATAATTTCCCTTTTCCAGAATCCATGTGAGTATGATGAGCTCCAAGGAGCACAGCATAGATACCTATGGACTTTCTGCACTGAATTGTCTTTCACTGCAAGTGTGGTTATTAATTTATTCCTGTCCTATGTTTCCTAAGTTTTTATTAGCCTTTACCCTTAAAAGTACTTCTGTTTAGTTTTCTGGAAAACATTTGGTGATGTACATAAATGAAAGCACCCTGCAAATTCATAGGAATGGTATTCAGACCTCCTTTATCTGAATGCCTGTTAATATTGTAAAGAACCCTTGTAGTTTTGTGACTTCTCATATGCATCCATATGTTCCTTAATTCCAGTTTTTGTCCATCTGTGGTTCCACTGGAGTCCTTTTTCAAAAAACTGGCATTATTTGAACCACTTTCCTATCCTTTAACAAGGACTCAGTTTTTTACACGCCACGTTTTGTAGTTTGGCTATTTCACACTCGAATTCCTTTACAGCTCTGGGGCAGAAGCCACTTGCTTCTGGTGATTTCTTACTGCTCACATATCTCCTTGATCCATTCACCTTTTCTGCCAGTACTTCAATTTTAAACAAAACCTCTGACACTCTGTAAAGAAGGGTCCCTGTTTCTACACTTTAAACTCCTCCATAGTTAACACAGATGGGGAAAAAAAATCAATGTTATAACCATTGTTAACTTAGGGTATTCTTTCTATATTTTAGCTATTCTATTACCTCTTAAGACTCTCTGGAAAGCTTCCGCTTTCTGTAGTGTACAAAAATAAAAAATAGTCTTTTAAATGCCTTTTTAATTTCTTAGCTTCCTCTGCATTGCTGTTTACCTATTTCTCTTTATCGCTTCTTAAGTCTTTACTGGTATGTGTCATGCTTTTGCTCTGTGGCTCCAATATGATTCCTATGCTGCCTCTGAATATTGTTTTTTGTCTGCTCCTCCTAGATTTCTGTTTTTCTTGTAGATCCTCTTTGAAAAACTGTGTACAGCTCTGCTGTATTTCTCTTTTTGTTAACTTAATGAAGAAGTCGTGATGTGCATCTACAACTTCAGCCTTATCATCATGCTTCAGCCTCACACTCCTTCAATTTGTAGCAAGGTAAGTTAACTCCTCAACTGATACTGTGCTTCCTGTTTTCTTTTGCCTCTTTGACTTTTTCAGCATGTTATTGGCACTGCCACCAGGCTAGAAAGAAATGCCTCATATTCCTTTTCTCAGATTTTTGGGTGTGTCTGAGGTAGCAAAGGGTAGAACTGAAAAATCAAGAAACATAATAGTCTGTTCAACTCAGCTGCAACTTTTTGCATATATTTCATGTTGTTTCTTAAATACACTTACATTTTCATATGTGGACTCATTACTAAACAAAACCTAGTTCAGATTCTCGTAGAATCTCTCCCTATACAGCAAATCTAAGCTTTCCTTTCCTGACTCCTTATCCAGCCTTATTCCCCACATCAGCACCCACCCCTTTTCCTCTACCACACCCTTCCCCACATATGGTTCCTCTTTCTCAGTCTCATTTTCTTCCCAGCTTTATTGCAGATGTTGTGAAACTATAAATTCAACATACAGACGTACTCAGATGCCATAGTTGTAATTTGTTGTTCAAACCAATGTGTGTGGATGTAAATGTTTAAATATTTGCAAACCCTTTGAGCTGAAATAAATCAGAACACTTCATAATTCTGTGTCAATGGGTTGATATTTACCACTGCAATATTATATTGCAATATTGTAATGATAGGTCATACTGCAGTTTTCTTCCATTTTTAATGCTCTTCTTCAGAGACTTTCATATAATCTCTTTGAATTAATGAATATGACCCTCAATAATTGCAAGATGTGATATGCAAGATAAAACAATTTTTTGCACATCCCCTTCCCATTTTTCCAAACAAAATACAAGGTACAAAATAAAGCAATCTGAATGTTTTCCTCTCCTCTTTTATTTATATTAGCTTCATACTCATCAGACTTCTAAACACTGTTTCTAAATGTGTCCTTTCAAGTTAGTATTGAACACAAAATATACCTTCAGTCTATAATGTCCAGGTAAATATTACCCATCAACAAGAATGATACCTTATGCTCCAGATGTAAACAAACTCCTAGCATGAATGACAGCTGCTGTCCATCTGTCCGAGGAAGACTATCACTTAAAAACCTCAGCTACAGTCATTTAATTTTAGGAATGGAGTGAAACTCCTGGATTAATCCACTCTCAATTTTTGCTCGAAACAATGGTGTAGAAGTTTAGTTCACATAAAGCATCAACCGCCAAGATGAAGGAAAAATCAGAGATACTGCCACAAGGAGCTGGATTACAGGAATTGGACAATGTGCTGCTGAAAGATCATATGAAACTCTAGGCTCTGTCAACAGAAGAAGCCAGTGAAGGGTTTTGCTGGTGGTTGGAATATGTTTTGATGGTGAAACACAAAATTTGAGTACACCCTCTGGATGACCTTGTAAAGAAACCAAACAGTTTGTAAAATCAGCATGCTTCAGCAGTGAATGCTATTATCTGAGGTGCACAGCCTGCAGTGCCAGGCATTTGTGAAAACCTTTGTGAATCAAAAACCAGACATCCTAAGCATAATTTTGTCTTAAAGTGAATAGCAAGGTGTTTTTTTTTAATTATCTTATTTTTTTTCTTAATGTAGATTTCTAAATTTGATTATTATTGTGGAGGTTTTAGATTAATACCTACACTTATATTTTACCTTATTTCATTTGACTTAAAGATGATTTTCTGGTTAATATCCAGCCATTTGTTTCAAATGGATATGTTAAGTAAACATGGAGTATTTGAACAGCTATAGAAATGCTCTAATCCCAGCATGAATTTCCATGAACATGAAGAAAAACTATGGTCTAGGATGATTTGATATTGTAGAAATCAGATGTATCTTCTGGTGATCATCAACCTCCCATGTAGGAAGGTAACATGCAGAGTTGATGAGACCTTGACAGTTTTAACAAGACACATTAAAAAATACTTGAGAGACATTCATCTAAGGTCCTAGGCCATCATCCAGCTGTCCAATTTATATCACATTTCTAGCACTTCAAATCATGAGATAGAAATGCAAAATCAAGAAAGTCATCAAGAGAGAGAAATAACTCATATCTAATCTCAAAAGACAAGTCAATGCCTGTGGTTGGAATATTTATTAATTTTAAAATTATTTCTATGACTTATGTGCTTTTTTTCCATGAATCCTCAATCCACTTTGCTAGTTTTAATACTTTAAGTTCTGGGAGTTTGGGTTTTCTCACAATAACTTTGAAATCCTTAGAGCTGGAATAACACCTGTTTATAAGAATCAAGAGTAAGTCTCTCTTCTGACAAACAGCCAATGATCAGCATGATGTGGATATGGCTCCACAATGACCACATTAACTGTCTCTTCTAATATGACAAACTACCTGTTCTTATATTTTTCATCCTTTCAGTTTAAGGGTTAAGTTCATACTGAGCTTCCATTAGTTCATACATTTCTCTTTCCTGCAAGCAATATTTTTATTAAAAATGGTTCCACCAACTAAATTGCTTTTCCTCATGAACACATTTTAATGGTTAGCTTTCAGAATTTACTTGGCCTTTATTATTGCTTCCAAGCATCCCAAAGTTCCTTTTCAGTATATCAACCTCATGACTGCTATTAAATTTCAAATACATTTCTCCAAGATCTGACCTTAAGATAATGTATTTACAATGTCTAGCTTTTGATAGCAAAAGGCAGGAGGTAAGCAGGATTAGAAATGGCTGTAGCAGTACTGGCCTATACCTCTACTCTTCTACAATCTTTTCAATTGTGGTGGGCACTAGTCAAGAGAGAAAAACATTGAGAAAAACAGCTGACAGTCCAGTAGTTTAACAGACAACATTTCCTTGTCTGCCTTAGAGATCACTTCTCATGTAATGTGACTGAATATTTAAACAGATTTATAAGAGTGGTGCAGCCAGCACCAAATATTAAAGCCACAGTTGTATTTACTTGCTGTGATTTTGTATCTTAATAGGCCACTGGTATTTACTTTAAACACCACTCTCTTAGGATAAAACATTCCTCAAAAGGATTTATCACCTAGAAAAATAGTGCAGTTTTCCCTTATGTCTAAGTTACCTTCTGTTATTGCAAACAAATTTTGAAAAGAAGATCTGAATTTCTGCAGAAACTTTGAATAAATCTTTAATAGCTGCTGGGAAGGAGAAAGGCTACTTCTTAGGTTACATTTGTGTCCCAGTTTACTGCCTCTCGAGGTGTGGGTATCTGATTAGGCTTTTTGGCAAGCAGAATAAACTTCAGGTTAGTAGCCTAGGACAGCTCTTATAAACTGAAGAAAGGGGACTGTGCTGAGTCCAGCAGCTCTCCTGATCTATCAATTCGCTTCCACTCTGAGGAGATGCTTCCCCTGCTCTCCGTGCAGCGCACAGTCTTGTGGGAAGGGGAGTCCTTCTGGTCCCTCCAAAAGTGTGTGGAGAATATTATAAGAGGAAAAAATGTCAGGAGAGGCAGAACGTTATCAAGCCAGGATTGTGGAGCAGGTGTGGAATGAAACCCAGGAGGTGGGTATGAGAAAACAGAAGCAATTCTTCATCAGAGAATAGATTGTTGAGGGAGTGAGCTGTTGTAGAACTGATGTTTCAACTCCTTAGGCAAGATGGAAATAATAATATTTTGAAACACATTATATCTGTGTGAGAATGGAGAGTACTGAAAGAAAAATGAGGAAGACTGAAACCAAGAACATAATCTGCCAAAGAATGTGCAGTATTCCAATCTAGTGATCAAGAGATTAATTTTTCATCTATTAAGAAGGGACTTCTTCTGTCATACATACTGCATTATTGAAGTTTACAAATGTGTGATTAATGAAAATAATTTATGAAGTTCGAATGGAAAGAGTAAGGATTTGTGAATGAAACAAACCAATACTAAAATAAATATGAAAAGAGTAATGTAAAAGACTGTAAAGATGCAATATTATCCATTTACAGCACAACTAGGTCTTCAGAAAGAAGTGCTAACATGAACAGAGCAAATGCAAAATACAAATCTAACATACATTTTAGGTAGAAAATAATTGTTCCCTTTTCTTCTCCCATATAAACCTTTGATGAGTTAACCTTGGCTGTCTACCAGATGCTCACCAAGCTGTTGGCTCACCTCCTTCCTCAGCAGAATACTGAAAGAAAATAAATGAAGAAGATCATATTTTAAGATAAGGACAGAGAAATTGTTCAATAATTACTCTCACAGGCAAAACATATTGGTTGGACTTGGGGAAGATTAATTTATTTCTAATTTAAAATTGAATCCTTTCCATGTGGTACAGTCCTCCAAGAATGGCTGCAGCATTGGTCCCCCACAGCTGCATGTTGTGCCAGAAAAGCTGTGTGTGGGCTCTGCTCCATTGACTGCAGTTCCTGCCAGAAGTTTGCTCCTGCATGGGATCTCCATGGCCTGCAGCTTCCTTCAGGACATATCTACCTCCTCCAGCATGGTCTCTCCAATGGATGCAGTGTGGTATTTTCTTCAGTATGGTCTTTCTGTGAACTTCTGGGAAACAACTGATTTCCTGAGTTGTCAGGAAATCTCTGCTCAGGTGCCTGAAGCACTTCCTCTCTCTCTTCCTTCTATCACCTTGATGTCTGCAGGGCTGCTTTATTTTCCTTATTCCTCTCTCTGTCACAGCAGCTTTGTAGCATTTTTTACCCTTTCCTAAATACATTATCACAGAGGCTACACTGGAGCTGCTGGTGAGCTCAGATTTTGGCCAGTGGCGGGTCTGGTTTGGAACCAGCTGGAATTGGCTGCTTCTGACAAGGAGTCAGCTCCCAGTCTTTTCTGATAAAAACCTACACATCCCTATGCCACACTGAAGCTTTTCAATATAAACCAAATACAAAATCTAGTTCTAGTTTATTTATTTTAGTCTGAGTGACATGCAGCTAATTCAGACACCAGACACTCACTCTTAATTTGCTTTTCTCTCTCAGAAACCCAGAAAACTTGTATTTACCTAGACTTTACAATAATACAATTCTATAGAAGCCCATGCATGCAAAAATGGAACGTACAGGAGGCTAAATGGAGGTTCCTTTAGAAAATCTCAACCAAGAAAACAAAAAGTTGAAAACAATAAATCCTGTGTCTTCCAGTAATCATTCATTGTGCATTTTAGGGAATACATTTTTTATCTATAACAGCCGGAATGTTTACAAGGAAGGTAAGAAAGTTTGCATTTATTGGAATTTCTCTGTCTCTTGTACTCAAGCTTCACTGGAAAAAAATTAATGTCACAAAATCATAGAATCATAGAATGGTTTGAATTAGAAAGGATCTTTAAAGATCATCTAGTACCACTTCCCTGTCATGGTTAGGGTCATCTTCTCTAAGATCAGGTTGCTCAAAGCCCTGTCCAATCTGACATTGTACATTCCCAGAGGTGATGCCTACAACTTGTTCCACTGTTTCATCACTCTCATTGGAAAAAAAAATTCTTACAGAAGTCTAATCTAAATCCACCCTCTTTCAGTTTAAAACCACTGCCTTCATCCTGTCACTACCTGCTGTGGTTAAGTCTCTCTACACCTTTCTTATAGACCTTCTTTTTGAAAATATATTGAAAGGCCACGATTTGGTCTCATGGTAGCCTTCTCTTCTCCAGATTGAAGAATTGGGAACTCTCTCAGCCTGTCTTCAAAGGAGAGTTTCTCCAGAACTCTTGATCATTTTTGTGGCCATAATGAGGGAAACAAACACAGCAAAGTATACTTTGCTTGTAGATTAAAAAAGATAATAATAGTAAATCTTAAACACATTAAAAGTTTAGATTGTGTTTAGGAGGTTTTGAGGGTTCATTTTGCATGTGGGTATATTGTTTTATTGGATTGATTTCCCCTGCCCCTTAAATTTTAAAATTTCTTTCTAAAAGACTTTAAAAACAACTAATGTAATTTTATGATTCCAAGTTTACAGAATGTTAGAATATAAGTACCTGGACATCTTTACAGCCCAGATTTTTATCTGTTAACTTTTGATTAATTGTGGAATTATCTATTACTTCTCTCCCTATCCTACATTATTGTAGCTAGGCTTCTAAACTCACTCTTTAATTTATTTAGAAGTATTTTTAATTTTATAGTCCATCTGAAAAAAGAAGCCAGTGAAAATTGTCACATATCAAAAGCAGGGAGCTCTTCCATTGGACTGTTTCTTGATTATATTTGCTTTATCTCTTAGACTGCTTTTTTTCCTATTCTAAGTGGGAGAGCTTAACCAAATACAGAGGCTGGAGCAATTTTGCTTTGCTTTGCTTTTTGTTTCAAAGTGATACTCACTAAAGAGAAATTTTAGTATTGTAACAGGAGTGTGGACCTGAAAGAGATAAGAGAGAAATTCAACTCTCTTCTTTTAAGTTCATTTTTCAGTCATGGTATGGATTTCCAGAACCCAGTGTTCCTAACTGCCCCTCATACCTAAATCATATATTCTTAGCAAGGCATGAAGACCCAAGCATAGAGGTCATCTGACTGCTCATAGCTTTCATGAATTAACTTGTTCACTCAATGAAATATTTTATTTCATGCATTTTTTTACTTAAAACATACTATTTAAATAGTTATTTCAACTTTAAAAAAGTATTTTCCTTAAATAAAGGCTTTATATTACCAAATTTCAATTATGAATGTAAAATCATTCCAGAACAAAATTTTCAGTCAATATGAATTTTAGTTGATAACTTTTTGATTTTTTTAAATGAAAATATCCTAGTCACATTAGGACAATTAATTAGCTTCACATTTCTGCCTTACCCTCATAAAGCTGGCTGAGTCTTTTTTTAGCTACAGGAAAAGAGTCTATTTTCTAACATGCATCTGAAATGTAGGTTTACATTAGGA
The DNA here is from genome assembly GCF_024509145.1 of Vidua macroura. Classification (NCBI taxonomy): domain Eukaryota; kingdom Metazoa; phylum Chordata; class Aves; order Passeriformes; family Viduidae; genus Vidua; species Vidua macroura. The sequence continues at coordinate 81,316,554 of NC_071571.1, read as the reverse complement.
TCTAAAGCTGCTTAATACCTGATATTGGAGTAACCACATAAAGTATTAAACAAGCATATGCATTCTACTGATAAAACCCATACCATTCCTTCTTGAATGACATAATAATTAAGAGAAAAACCTCTTCTTTTTCTTGACACTTTTATAGAGAGAGGAAACTACTGAACAGATTTAAAAACAAGAAGAGAGAGCTAGAACTGTTTGCTGTCTGGATATCAGTGTAACTTGCAGTATAGGTCTATTTTTTTCATAGAGTCACTGGAATTACTTTGAGAAACATGAGAAACAGAAAGTTGAAAGGGGTCCTGAAGTCCAAGTACAGATAGAAGATCCTGCTATTGTAATCAAATTTATTTATGATGCATCATAATTGCTATTTTGCATGAGATATATTTGGTGTGTGTCTTCAGGTTATACTATGTCTATAACTCTGGAGTACGTTAAAGAAGTCCTAGGGAAAAAATGGTAAAATATCTGAAAGTAGAAATAAATAATATTTTTATTCTGTCAATTTAGCCAGGATTAGAGGTTATTTCATTACTTCTTTGTAAGGGGAATGTTTATTCACAGCCATTTATTTGAGTTATAGGAAAGACAGACAGGTGTTTTAGACAGAACAAGAAAACTAGAATGAAGAAAATACAAAGTATAAACAAAAAAATCAATGCAAAAAGTTTTAGATACAAGAATAAACTTGACAAATTAAATAGCAACCCCTCCCCCCCAGTAAAATATAAAAATATGCTGAAACAGTACTCCTTGTTCTTCAGGAGAAAATTGTAATGCTTTCGTCAAAAAGTTAATATCACTTGAGGCACCTAGTTATGGTATACGAGTGTCTGAGGAAATCCCAAGTGTGCCTTATAATAGTATGTTCCATGAAGAGACCCATTTGCATTAAACATTTTCCTCATTTGAAAGAGATAAAGCACCATTATAAGAGGAACAGATGATACATTTCAAATGTTTCTCTCCTGTGGATTCAGCTAGTTCTGACATGGAAAGAAAAAACTTTTAAGTCTTCAGCATAATATCTTTCCCTCCCAAAAGCAAGTAGCTGGTATGTTAATAATGTTTAGAGGCTTTAATGATGCTATAATATAGGCCAGCAGACCATCAGCAAGTCTATAATAAAATTTAATAGAGACTAGGAGCACTGCAATGTTTACCTAATAAAATGCTCCACGCCAAGAGAGAGCAGTACTCTCCCTTAAGTAGAGTACGAAGAGCAAAACTGTCTTGTCACAGCTGTTACTGAGACAGCCTCAATTTTAACAATAGCTATGTATTGGTTTGTTTATCCTATTAGAGAAGATTTCTGTTAAACTGTAAAATATTTATTATTGTTTGCTTATTAATTATGATAATAGGGTACAGAAATTTGATCCTCTCTAAGAACTCCAACTAAACAACACCACATTACACACAGAAAATTTCCTAGATGGTCCTTTCCCAGTGCAGGATCAATTTCTTGAAAGGATATTAAACAGAATGAAGAAAAAGAGCACGTGCTTAATGCCTTCTCTGCTCTTTTGTGCACACTTGTACCAGTACAGGTTCATGACCATCATCAGGTGTTTATCTGTGGCAAATGGTCAGACTTGCTACAGTCAGAGCCTCAAATTTGAGGCTTAACTCAGAAAAGAATTGATGAGGCTGTTTGAGAAAAATATGAACTGGGTCCCTCATCCTGCATCTGCCTCAAGACCTAATGACTGAAAAATGTTTGCAATGAAACAGAGGATTCATGGCCTGATGTTGTTTCAGCAAGAGACAAAGGCCATTAGTCTCAGTCTCCCTTTACTGTGCATACCAAGCCTTGCTGTAAATCTGGTCCATTAAGGAGATAAAGATAAGCTCAAAGACCCTCTGGGGTCAGACAGTCTTTAGTGCCAGCAAAAAAGGTGGAGGCAGAACTAAACCTTTATTTTATCTTTTGAATCAACTGTAAAGTCTAACTGAAAGTAACCAAGACCCTCATGATGCCCATTTCTTTATTAACTTTCTTACCCATAATAATGGAAATGAAGAGAAAGAGAATATGCCTTACATGTATGACCACAGTTTCCAAAGCCTCACCTATAAGAGACACAATTGTTCCACTCCTTTGGGAAGGGTCAAAAATTATAGTATTAAAAGAAAGTGAGTTCCAGAAAAAAAAGAAGAGCAAAAGGGGAAGCACTTCTGTTTGCTTGAGATCAGTAGACAGACTGTGTATATACATGTATATAGTGCTAATACATCTCTGTGACTGTACCTTCTATAGTGGTACATATTAACAGTCACTAATTAGTGAATTTATCACTGGAAATTCTGAACCTGTTGCCCTGTTGTTTCAATAAAGTGTATTTTTAGTGAATTTGGATTGTGAAAGTTCTTACAGAACTCAGACAGGCTTATGGTATTGCATTGGTAAACTGTGCTATTTGTGAATCTGCACTCATGAAAACTATTGTTGAATATGGGTGACCAGACTTACAGTGTTGAATTGGTTATAATCAGAAATTAATCCAGACACACCCAGCCCCTTTAATCCCTGAATCTGGAAAGCAAGGGGGTTTATTTTCCAAATGTCTGTACCCTTTGTGCACTATTACCCCCTCCTCACATCAGTGGCCTGGGTAAAGAGATGTTACCTTGTCCTCGGAAGCTACACTTGATTTACTATCAGCCTATGCTCAGACAATTAGTATTTTGAACAGATACTCTTGCTTCCTAAGTGTAAGGGTCTGTTGCAGAAATAACCAGAATTTGACATGCAGTCAGATCAAAAAAGCATTTTATTCATGCAGCTGAGGGAGAGAGCATGGGACAGCAGATCCAGGCTCCGCTAGGATCAGCTCTGCCTGCATGCAGCAGTGACAGAACTTGCATACCTTTAGGTTACACAACACATTCTTCTTCAAAACTGGGTCAGATACATAGGTATGGTAAATAACAACAGATATCTAAGTCTTTCAGATATTGAGGGTCTATACAAGGTATTCTTTTACAAATAATTCACTCCTTTGATAGACTGTGCAGACCGTTGGCTGCAAATATTTTTTGGCTAGTGAGGCCTGCAAAAGGACTAACTAACAAAGCTAGCTAACTGATAACCGATTGATTAACACTAAATGCATCCACAGAACATGTGCTGCAAATTACAAGAACAACCCAAAAATGTGTCTTCAGTGAAAGGAACCAGGCCAATTAACATCCATATCTGGATTTTGGTATAGTCTTATTTCTTTGATTAAATGCTAGACAGGAAAATAATCAGTGATGGTTCTATGATTTCATTCTATTGTATAATTAATTGTCATATTAGGGCATCAACATTCTTAGATACATGACTAGTTACAATTTTATGTCAAAATCCCAAATGAATTCATGGTTAGCACTCATCGACAAAAGTTGTTGTTCTTTCTATATGCAAGCACATGATTCACATTGATATGCTGTCAAGACTCAGGAGAAATAGAAATTTAGAAGAAAGAGGACAGTTTGCCATAGAATATGTAAGGATATTCTTCAGTCTTCCTTCCTAATTTCTAGCCTTAGAAAAGCAACAGACAGAGAAGATGGAAGTGAATGACTCAAAGTCTTTGCCTGCAGTCGAGGAGCAAATAACATTTGTCCATGCCCTGAAGTATAAAGAATTAGTGAAAATTAGCAAGCCAGTCCACCTTCCCTATCAAAGAAGAATACAACCTGTGCTTGAAAAATTAATGTACTTTCTATATTACAAAATTATCTGCAAATTTCTAATATTTGTAGTACTTCGTCTCTTTAAAGTCAAGGAGCAAAAGAATGGAGAAGAAAATAAGAGCCAGTGGTTAATTTAGGAATTACATTTATATATAGATATAGCTAGCTAGCTAGCTAGATATGTATATAACGCCCCTCCATTACAGAACCTAAAATGTACAGTGATCTCAAAGTGTTTTCTCAAAAATATAAAGGTATAAAAAAATGTTCCTGCTTACCAAAGGGTATTTTTGATTCCAGCAAAGGAGAGAAAAATTCCTTCCTTCTGCCACTGATTTTTAAAACAGGAATACAGACTTGTCCAAATTAATTTACAGATTTCATTACATATTTATGTCCTCTTCTTTTGTTTCTTTGAAGGGGAAAAAACATATAGAGGAATTGTTTAGCTGAGTTGCTTTTTAAAAAAGGAAGGCTTCTTTCCCTAAGGCTTTCATTTTGAGAGCAAAGAAAAAAAATGAAAAGCGTTTTCTTTTGTTAGTATTTCAAGATACTATGCTAAAAATGTTTATATTGCATTAAATATATTATTTAAATACATTTTTTCAAATATATTTAAACTTTATTTTTGGAAACAAAGAAAATGCCTGAAATATTCTTAGTTTCCTAGGTAGCCCGTAATCTAAATATGGAAGAAAAACATATGTTGGAGCACAGTTCAGGGCTATTCAAGTGTTATCCAAAGAATATGAGCACATAACACTTTTTTTTTTTTTTTAAGAACAACAAACAAACTGGCTTTTTTTAAAGAAGGGTACCTGCAACAAGTGCTGTAATATCCCTGGGCAGCTTTCAATTCAGAGTCAAGCTCCAATTCGGATGTGAAAAGCATTTCTGAAGTAAATCATGTTGTCCCTGTTTACTTCGGTTTCAAGTCAGCAAACTCACTTTTTTGCAATATTTGTCTCGCAACAAAAATAGGATCATGCTCCAGGAGCACACCAACTCTTTTGCTGTAAGCACCTGTTCTTTGGCGCCACATGATTTGTTAAACTAAACATAATTTGAGAGTCCCATGATTCTGAAAGTCAAAAAAGCATGAACAGTCCTTACCATGACAGTTTCCCAGTCACAGGACTGTGGCTCATATGCACCATGTAGCAGATCTCTTCTTCTCACTTGTCTTGTTTCTCACCACTTCAGGTTTTGTCCAACAGTTTTCATGAAGATTTTTTTCTGGTTTGAGAATGGAAAGGAAGATTCAATTATGGACTTAATGGATGATAAGGAATGGATAGAATATTTATAATATTTTTCCCCCTAAATTCCCTAAAGATATTACATACAGTAAAATCATCATAGAGTTTGAAGAGGGAGATTTAGGTAAATACTTCTCAAGCAGAACATGTTTGCATTTTTTAATGTGCTTGGAAAGCATTTGGGAATAATTTGACATAAGAATTTTATAGCCCAATGCAAAAGTGCAGCAATATGCTAGCTGAGCTTATTCATGTTAATAAATTGTGCCTGAGAAACTCACAGCTACATGCTGGAATGCAGTGTCCCAGGCCCCAGTGGGCCACAGGTGTGAGCTCCTGGTGCTATTCTGGGTTTTCAGTCCGGAGCAGCTTCAAACAGTTCCAAGAAGAAAAACCACAGTCTAGGAAACTTCACTGCCTCAGCTAGCAAAAAACTAACTAAAAGCAAAGGAGAGCTCTCTCTTGCTCTCCATTCCACAGACAACACAGTCCAGGAGAAGGATGCAGGCTAGCAAGTGCAGTCACTGATAACAAACTCCACATTTCTTCTCTCCCCCTTCGCTCTTGGAACCAGTCTTAAAGGTGCAGAATTTAATATCCCACATAAACAGAACAGACGAATGGGGATACAAACATCATAAAGTCACCCCAGGACATTCCTAGTATGAGGCAGCCCCAAAATTTGGCAGAATGAGATTTTCTGCCCACCTTTCCTCCAGTTGCAAAGTGTAACTAAATAAAAAGAAATGTTTGCTGTATGCCATATGAGAATGGCTGAGCTGTGGCTATCTCTAACATGCAAATCCAAGTTCTTCCATAGGCAGATACGTCATCAGGAAATACTCCCTTTTCAGAACATGGATCTGGGTCGTAAATCACATCTCAATCTTTGTTCTTAAAAAGAAATGAAATAAAAAAGAGGAGGATTTCAGTGACAGTATTGTTAAAGGAAAGCCCCCTGGACAGCAATCTCCTCCTCATTTAATAACTACTCACAACTTGCCCCATTCTAGGCCTGCTTGCCTCTAGGTCTAGCAAGAAGAATTAAGTACTATTACAGACCAGAAATTAGTCCTTCCATATGCTCTTCTCCACACAAGTAAGGTAATGCCACTCAAAGGCATAAATGCCAATTGAAGAAGTGTGGCTGCTTGTACACAAAAGGGTCCATGGAAAGCCCTTGGGGAAATGCATTTTCTACAGTGATAGGCGCTTATATCAGCACAAAATTGGTTAAGCATGTTAATAACACAACTTGAAATATACTGCAAAACAAAAGCTGTCTCTGTGAACTGACTGGAACAAACAGTGGAGCAGTGCAGACCTGTAATCATCGCAGATCATGCCACACACTGCTGATCGTTGCCATGGCAACAGATGGTGTTTCATGACGTCACCAAAATCAAGGGGGGATAAGCAACAAGGGCAGACAGATACTAAACAATTTGTGGAAGGAAAAAAATTGAGCATATGCATTGAGCTACCTACAATGTGACACAAACCAAAGGGTAAAGGAAGCAGGAAAATTGAGCGCAAGATGCACACACAGAAATTTCCAGTGTACAAACAGACTTCATTGTAACCTTACAATTTTGCCATGGAAATTGCATTTGTGTTGAGCATCTTTAGTCTTCCCTGATATTTTTCAGTAATGTGATATGGGCCAATCTGTAAAACAAGCTCTCCAAGGAAGTTAAGAAAAGAGCAAACCCTTTATATTTGTTTTACATTAAGGATGAGAAAAAAAAGAGGTATGAGTAACACTCTTACAGGGGGAGTAATATCTTCAGTGAATAAAGAACAAGTAAATAAATGTTGTGGGGATTTGGAACCAAAACACTGCTAATGAGACTGTGAGAGTCAGCTGGCATGACAGCTTGCTTCAATCCAAAGAACGATGTTCTTACTGAACTTAGCATCATTGATGTCTAAGTATTTTCATGGATTTCTAATTTTTTTCTAATAAAAAAAATTAGTACTTTGACCTTCAAGATATTAAAAAAAACCCAACTTATGATCCAATCTCAGATTTCCCAGGTTACTGATATTTTTCTGCTGTTCAGTAGGGCTAAATTATGTGAGTAAGCCTATATAATAATTTAAGTAGATTCTTATTGTCAGATTTGTTTCCCAAACAAGATATTTTGTTGCAGTTTACTTCTTGATAGCTTTTTTTCATTTAATGATAGAATTTTACATTGCTGTTTGATGTTATAGTTTTGCATGGTCTCACATAAATTGAATAAAATAACTGACCAATTATCAATAAAAAAAAAAGAGTTGAAAGGAAAAGAATAAGTCCATGAAACAAAAAAGGATGATGAATAAGAAAAAATTACCTTCAGTAGCAAGAATTCTGTGGAGAATGAAGTAGTATTAGTTCATAAAGGTGAATACTGTCTCATAGCAATTTACTTGAATTTAGCCATTTATTATTTTCAAGGTAGTGATTGCTTCTACATCTTCCATAATGTATAACACAAAATATAGGAGTGCAATTCAGCCAAGGCAGAATTAATCAAAGAAAAAGAAATATAAAAGAAAACAGGTGAATAAGAAGTTAAAAAAAAGTGCTTGGATACTTATATGAATAACAAAATTTATTCATTAGTTGTGGATATACAAAAATTTCAAAATATGTCAGTTGTGGCAGAAGAAACATATTTCTTCTTAGTGAAGAAAGTTTTTCAGCAGTTACTCAAGTTCATAAGCTTTTTTTTTAACACCTACCTAGATATATATGATCTAAGTTTACTTTTTTTTTTTTTTAATCACTGGTATAAAAAGACTATTAATCATGATGAAAAATCAGAGAATATATGATTTCCAAGGTGTAAAAATGGAGAACTAATAGTCCACCTTATAAATTAGGCTTCTATAGGGAAGCAGGATTAGCATTACCGAGGGAATGGATTTGTATCAGGCTGACAATATAAGAATGTAATGTAATGGCATACTAACACCATGACATTCTTCTTCACATAGAAAACTGAAGTTTCATTATTTTAGAAGAAATTAAACTGTGGAATTAGAGATGGAGTAACTTGGTCTCTTCTTACAAAATAAAACAGAAATTCCAGTTATGCTTAAAATAATTAGGATATAAATTTTCTTTTGACTATGAATCAAGCTTGAAAATATTTATGTATTATAAATAGTCACAAGTCATATAATAGAGATTTCATATCTTTTAATACTACTTTAATTTAAGACTGATATTGTGCTTCCACTTCAGGGCACTCTCAAAATGAATGAATTAAATACAGTTTAGTTAATGTGTCAGACATTTTTTATGGAGCTGACAAAGCCTTTTAAATTCAACTGGCATGTGCAAACTCTTCTCCATGTGTCCCCTATTTAATTTCAGAGATAAGTTCTTTACAGACTGAAGAAACAATAAAGATGAAAGTACAAAGATATGTTACAAATTATATTCCAAAACCATCTCAAATACCATCATCACAACAGATGCTCATGAAGCCCTATTTTCTTTATTTTAAGGGAGAAAAAAAACAATGTCAAGTTTGCTCCAGAGCAAAATAATTTATTTCCTTGTTTTTTGTTCTGATTATTCCATTACAGTATGCCAGCAGGAAGGATTTTGTTGCTACTTGAGAGCAGTTTCTGTCTCTATGCATGTGTTAGTTAGCTATAGGCAAAATTTCTAAGAAACCTTAAAAAGGAAACCTCAAATGACTAGGTACGTACAAATACATAAGTACCAAGTAGACATTAGCAAAAACCCATAACAATGGACTTTAATTAGTGTATCAGCAGTAGCAAGTTTCTTATCGAGAAGAAATTATTAATGCTACAGGAGAGGGGAGGTTACTCTTTTACTGCTGTACTGGAAGACCCTAGAATTTCACAGAAGCTCTCTCAAAGTGCTGTGCTCATACTAATCTTGCCACAAATAGCCCTACTGAATAATGTCACAGCTCACATGGTTAGCACTTAGTCAGAAGGAATGCATCCCAGCTCTAGGAAAACTTCAAAAGGGCAACTCCTGAACATTCAGTCCATACCTCCACAGTGCTTGCAACGATGCCTGCACAGGGCTGAACTTCACTGAAATGCATGTAAACAAAGTGGCTAATCAGGTTGCAGAAGTGCGCTATCATTTATGTGCTCTGGTTTCTAAAGAAAAAGAAAAATAAATTGAGATAAACCCATTCAAGTATAAAGAAATTTAATTTTATTTGCTTTGCTTTTACAAAAAGTTATGTTTCCATAAAGAACAAAGCTGCAATTATTAAAGTAAGCAGCTTGTCTTTTAAAAGAACCCTATAAGGAAATTACCTGTAAGGAGGATCAATCCTGAGCAACTGCCTGCCCATGGAGAGTGGTGAATGAAATCCTTGTTTTGCTTCGCTTGTGTGCATGACTTTTGCTTTCCATATTGAAATGTCTTTATCTCATCCCACAAGTTTTCTACTTTTACTCATCCAATTCTCTCTCCCAACATGTTGGTGGGGGAGTGACCAAGCAGCTCTGTGGGACCTACTTGTCAGTCCTATATTTTTAAATCTTTTTTTTTAATCAATTGACTTAAAAAATGTCCTGATTTACTGATTGGAGCCCTTAAACATTGTGTCCTTTTTATAAAACTGGAAAATAGAAAAGTACTAGATTTTAACTAATGCAACTTGAATACCATATTTTTTCCTTTGAGATTTCTCACACAACAGTGTTTCAGGAAGAACAATAGTCTCCATAAAGTCAGTTGATTCTATTTGGCTATCATGAAAATATTTTTAACTAAAATCCCAAGTACATGACAAGATTCCAACCACTCTTAAGCTGACTGGTTTCATTCCTTCACCTGAGATATTTATCAATTAGAATGCAAAAAGCAACTAGATAACTCTGTTGCAAAATGTCTTGATCCCCAGTATTGGTTCCCTGTTGTCCAGCTTTTAAAATTGTTTTTCAAGTGTTCTGTATATCCTGAAAGTTTATAAAATTGTCTTTTGTGGTCCAAAAGACAACTGAGATTGCTGAGGTAAATCAGCCAATCCAATGTGCATTTTTTAATATGAAATATGTGAGAGTTAGGCTATTTGGGTCAAACAAGCAATGAGAAAGCTCCTAAAATTTTTGGGAGTGCTTATCTAGAAAAAAAAGACCTATTAATTTGTTTATTTTCTTTAGTTTATTTCATATTAATTATACTAATCATATTTCAGCTGAATTTTAAGTCAAAACAGTCGTTCTCGTAATTCAGAAGAACAGAAACAAATTTAAACATCATTAAATGTTGTAGGTTGGGTTGATTTATTTAGGGATTTTATTAATGTTAGTTAGGTTGGTTCCTTGTACTCCCCTATTTTCCTGCACAGTGGTTTGCTGCAAGTTGTTTACCAGAAGAGTTCCTGGCACTCAGACCTGTCAATCTTCTCACCTTCTCCTTACATGGTTCTGTCAGTCAAGGTTTTCTCACTCCCTGACGAGTGTCAATCCTATAACCACTCCCAGCTTCTTCATGGAAGTTCTGCATCACCCCACCTTAGCACTTCTATTTGTCCCAGAATGCTGTACCCACCTCTGTTATGTTCCCATTGGTTGTTATAATCCATGTCACTCCCCTGTCGCTTGTCCCCATAGGGCAAGCCAGGTGTCCACCCCTGTCCGCCCACCCCCTACTTAATCTGTTGCAAGTTCTTTGTTCTCTGGCATTACTTTGCATTGCGCTGAGAGTGATTAACTTGGGGGAATAAAAGCTCTTAGGCTCGCAAGCAAAGTGTCCTTCTATTGTCCCTTCGCTTCCTCTCAGTGTGAAGCTACCAAAGCTGCGTTACCCACACCGGAGCGCTCAGCACTATCAGGGAGGCAGATGCCATAACCCGGAGTGCCCACACACACGTGGTGGACCCGGCCTCACAAAAGCAGCGCTAGCCAGCGCTTCTCGAATGCTTGAGGTCGTAGCAGGTAACCGCTGCAATTAAATCCATGGTGTACCAAATCCTAGAAGGATTTTGAAAACATGATCTTTAATCATAAGATTAGACTGGTAAGTAACTAGAGGAGGCTCCTAGAAGACTTATCTTCAAATGTGCTCTTAAAGTTTTATAAAAAGATTTTGAAAGAGACAGGGATTTAATCACTATTTTATTTATAGAAATAAATCCATCATGAACATAAAAGAAGCAGAAAATATCTATTTTCTGGCTTCTCAGAACGGAAAGCATAGTTTGATCATTAATCTGGCACAGCTAGTTTTAGGAACAAGGTGAATTATCCTAAAGAACAGAGATTACCCAGTAAACTACAATTTATTTTACTTACAAAGATAAGATGATGTACTAATTGCATTAAAACTGTGCCTTTTTAATGATTTAAGACTAATACCTGCAACCATTTGACATCAGTCAGATGTTTGTGGGATGACATTGTAAATCTTCTTGTGTTGAAGTTTTTGCCAGGGCTCAATCATATATGTTAATGTTTTTTCCATATTACAAGGCATAGAGAAGAAACTATTTAGTCTGTTTAAATCAGTAGTAATAAAATCCTTATGTAAGAAGCATTTTAATAGACAGAAAATATTGGGAGCTGGCACTTAATTATGCTTTCAACTGAAATGCTTTAATAAAGCTGTGTGTAAAAAATTATTTGTGGGATACAAGACAGATCTAAAGTATCAAAACACTCAGAAGGACAAAGTTCCACCTGACAACTTCATTCAGAACTTTACTTCTGTAAGGCAGTTACTTGGAGAGATGATTATACTATTGTTTGGTTTTCTTCATGTGAAAAGGATATATTTCACTGGTAACTGGGCTGAGATGACTTATTCGGTCATGGTCACTACCCACACAAAAGACTGACCGCAAGAAGTGATCAGGTCTGACCTTGGTCAAGCAACTCTTGGTCAAAACAGCTCTGCTTGTTATCAATACAGTGAAAATTTAATATCTATAAAGTTGAAGCTGTACTTGAAAGAAGAAAAGCTTCCCATAAGGGGCTCCCAGGGGGGAAAAAACAACATTATTTTGGTCATAGGGAGATCTTAGAAGTGGTTTTTAGAAGGGGGCTGATTGCTTTTGAAGAATATGTATAGGTGTAGTGTCTCTGGTGTCTCTGACAGAGTTTCCTTAGTGGTGTGGATGCAGTTATTTCTTAGATAAATTTAGACCTCTTTAAAGATTTTAAAGAACCATATCTGCATCTAATGTAGAATTCTTAATATTTCAAATAATTAAAAACTCCAAATAGAAGCAAACAAAAATACTCTCCCTGCCCTACAGACGTGAACTTATTTTCCTGTTATGTTTATGCTAAAACTAAAGGTTTAATCCTCTTCAAAAGGGTTTCAAAATCTTGTGTCCATTAAGAACAGGAGTGATATTTGTACTTACAAATTTCTCTGAGTGGTAGCACACAGCAAGGACACAGTGTGCTGCAGACTGACAACATCTAAGCAGAGTAAGTGGAGCAATTTGCTTCCTTTTGCTGCTGCCTCATTCTTGCCAACCCATGCTGTGTTTTCACATTTTGTACTCACTCATTCTAGGAGGGGTTTTCTCCTATGGTAGGTCTGTACAATGGCCAAGAAAATGAGATTCTGACAGGTACCTGTGGATACAATCCCTGTGCAAGTTATAAATAACAATGGCCAGTAATCTGAAAGCAGAGGTTTATTTGATTGACATACTAAAAACAGTCCTAAATGCTAATTTCCTTATTGGAAGTGTCAGGCAAGAGATGTATAATAGCCACATCAAAGCTTTTGGCAAGGCATAACAAAGTTTTTCAGTTTCTGTACATATAATATTATGCTACAGAAAGAGATATTCTTGTGAGGACACAGCTGCAGAGCATGCTGTGAGGGTTACTCTGAGGGATGCTTTCAGTTCCATTACCCAGCTTCAGAGAGGGTACCACTGTTTTTAAGTACTCTAGAGGACTTGGATTTCTGGGTAGCATCATATGATGGTGAGACTCTTTTCCTTCCTCCCTTTCCACAGAAGGAAATGGGGGAAGCAGGACGACCACAGTATCAGCAAGAATGTTTCTTGCCTGGGTGGATCACCATGACACTGACACCCACTGGATGTTCACTCACAGGTCAAGGTTAAGCCTTTTCTACAGAATTAGGTGCATCTAGGAAACTGAAAGAGCTAAGTTTCTGTGTTACAGCAAACAGCTAGGAAATGTGTCATTATGGCTGAAGGTTTGCACTTTAAAAAGGGACAAAAAAACCTGAGAACTGGAAATTAGCTTCCTATATAAAATGTATTGTGTTTTAACCTACCCTGTGTCTCATACCAGCTCATGACTAATTTAACCCTCAGTCTGTTGGAAGTGGATTTTTATTGTAATGAAATGTGCTTAGTAAATGGGACCATTAGTTTATCTAATGGAGTGTCCACATTTGCATCTTCAGGTGCAAGCTGCCTTCATTTTTGTTGCAGGGTAAGACTATAAGAAAACTTAACAGTATGTAGAAGATTGATGTGTTTCAGTAGACAAAGAATGGCTTTTCAGGCTATGAAATCTTTCAAAAACTGATTTAGATTAAGAAAGGAATAACTGTTCTCAAACTTGCCTGATCAAGTACCAACTATTCAGCTGTTAGCTTCAAAATCTTGTTTGATGAGTTATTACAGAGAAAACGGAATAATTTTTTACCATTGTGTATTAATGGCTTCCTACTGATTTTTACCTTAATATTTCCTCATCTGCCCACCTAAACATCAATTAATTCAAATGCGCATTGATTTATTTGTAAAAACAAGTAGATGTTAATCCACCTTCTGTGACTTTTCCTGCCTTAAGAGCCATGTGTTCCATAGAATTCCAATACAAAGCAGTCATAAAAATCATAAAAATACCTTCCTGCCTCCAATAGTGTGAATTGTTTTTTGTTTGGTGACAATAACCTACTTCTGAAGGAGTGTTTGGAAGTGCTAATTAAGCACAAGTAGGCAAAGATAGCAGCATGCTTCAAAAAGTTATAGTTAGTACATACAAACACAGATTAGCTATTTAAATGTAAAAAGATCATCCAACAAGACAGAACTGTTTTACATGTTATTTTATGAAATTATAAGCTTTTTGTTGCCTCTATTTCTGTCTGGAAACCACAGAATACCATATCAGGGAAGTGAAGTTAAGGAACACAGGAAATATGGGTCTTGGACTAGACCTTATAATTCCCACTCATCTATCATGTCGATTTGGCCAGAGGCAAAATGACAGGCAAATCCTTCAAGAGGTCAGTGTTTAGGCTTTCCTGATAACATACCACTATGGGCTACATTATCCTGATGTATGTCCTGGTTCCAGCCAGGACAGGGTTAATTTTTGCAGTGGCCTGAAGGGGCATGGCCAAGACCCAGAGGTTATTTCCTACCACCTCGCTTCATTTTGTGCATACGGAGGAAGCGGTTCTTATTTTTTATCTTATTGAAATTGAAATTTTTATCCAATAATTATATGAAAACTAATATCAGGACATGCAATTTACACAGGAAACTATAAATTATTACTAATATTTACTCACATTTACAAGAAAATTAGCCTTAAACAATGCTATGTCTTATTTTGAAAGCCAAAGGTTTTTTGTAGGAACCTAATTTTTGGTCAGTGAGATCTGTTATCTACAAAAATAATTATTATAGGTTCCTAAATTACAGTAAAAGTCAAGGGGTATTTAACCAGAGGCAGGAGCAAAGTGGTAGCTAAAGGTGTGGGAAGTGTGCAGATCATCCTGGGAGACTGTACCTATTACTGCAAATGAGCATGTTCACACAAAAGTTAACATATACTTCTGTAGGTGTGGGGTAGGGGAGCCCAGGATTGAGTGTTCACCAAGCACTGCATCTGGAGGGCAATAGGGCTGGCTGAAGTAGACAGCAGAAACAAATCCAAATTATAGAGGTGATGAAAAAAAAGCACAGCTTTATCTGGACACTTAAAGAAGGCTTTAAAAAGTTTGCTTCAACCCAAAACTAAAAAAAAAATTGTAGATGTCTTGACTAAGAGCAAACTTGAAAAAAAAGAACTGGCCTTACTCATGTTCCATTTAATTCTGTTTAGTCTATTTGCAAAACTTCAGGAGGTTTACCTCATGTTGAAATACAAATTGATTTTACAGGTTTTGATCTAAATATAAAAGTCTACTCATACCCATCTGAAACTCAGGTCAGCTCTGGGTCTTGTCACACATAGACAGCAGGGAAAGTTACTCTGCAAAAGAGCCAAGTTTGATCAGTCTGTTTGGGTGGCTGCAAATAAATAACATCAAACAAGAGACCTCTTCTCTTTCCCTCTTCCAAAACAAATGTCAAAACACAAAATCGGTATTTCTGCTGAAATCCTTTTTGGCATCCAGTAAGCATGACAAATGATATCCTATGACCTATAAATGCAATTTGCCAGTCACTCTAGAGATGTAACAAAACTTTCTAATCTTTCTAATTGCTAGCATGACAATATATACTATTAATTTCAATTTCATTGACAACCTTTAACACTCAAAATGATCCAAATTAATTTAATCTCCTCCTGCACCCTAATTTAGTTCCAACAAATATTTTAGTAAATACTTTGACTGAAAGCAGTGAAACAGCTACTACATTGCTGCACCGGTTAAACCATATTTCATCCCTTTCACACTTATACTTTGCAATTTAGAATTAAGTGAATTTCACCAAGCAGAGAAGTCTTCAATCTGGAGACCACAATCATCATGGAGGTTCTAGGTCATCACAGAATTACAGAACATGCTGCGTTGGAAAGGACCTACAACGATCATGAAGTCCAAGTCCTGGGCCTGCACAGAACACTCCAAGAATCACACCATGTGCCCAAGAATATTGTCCAAAGGTTTCTGGGTGAAGAAGCTTTTTCTAATATCTAACCTAAATCTTCTTCCCTCAGATCCTGTCACTGGTAACCACAGAGAAGAGATTAGTGTTTGTTCCTTCTCTTCCCCTCAGGAGGAAGCTGTAACTGCAATGAAGTTTCCCCTCAGTCTCTCCTTCTCCAGACTGAACAGACCAAGTGACCTCAGCTGTTCCTCATATGGCTTCCCCTCAAGGCCCTTCACCATCTTTGCTGCCATACTTTGGATGCTCTCTAGTAACTTAATATCTTCCTTATATTGTGGTGATGCCTTGAGTTTTAGCTTTTATATTTTTCAGATCCTGTACTGCATTAGTGCATAACTCTGATCTCCATATAGAGTGTTAGTAAATTCTCTTCACATTTTGGTCAGACAAAATAATCCTTCTAAGCCCGAGATCCAAGGATATCCTTGGCTTCAGGCCCCAGAAAGTATAAACAAAAGTGAATCAGGGAGAGGAAGCAAACAGGGGGTATATGACTTCATTACCTGAAGCTGTATTATGAAAATTAACCTCTGATATGCAAATAGACCAAACTTACATATGTCTGAAAAACTCGTGACCATCGTCCATGTTGGTTGTAGCCTATGTGAGGCTTTTGCACTGCCCAAGGTGTATCTATTGAAAGCATTTAATAAATACCCACTTTAACTCTGTCTAGCCTCTGTTCTAGGTACCCAGTCCAAGGCATCAGTGGAACCCAAAATTGCCCCCAGCATTCGAGGTGAGGCCGCCCCAGTGCAGAGCAGAGCAGAGAAGAACAATCCCCTCCCTTGTCTAGCTGGTGCTGCTGTGCCTGATGCCCCCCAGGACAGGGTCTGCCCCCTGGCTGCCAGGGCACTGCTGACTCATGTTCAACTTTCTGTTGACAAGTACTGCCAGGTCCC
The DNA here is from genome assembly GCF_024509145.1 of Vidua macroura. NCBI lineage: Eukaryota > Metazoa > Chordata > Aves > Passeriformes > Viduidae > Vidua > Vidua macroura. The sequence continues at coordinate 81,299,868 of NC_071571.1, read as the reverse complement.
TTTCTGTGGCACTGCTTTCCACCTTCTCATTCCCCAGTCTGTCTATACATCCAGGGGCACCCCATCCCAGGTGCAGGATCTGACACCTTCTGTTGATGAGCTTCATGTGGCTGCTCAGCCCTCTAATTTGTCTAGGTCTCTCAGCAGGGCCTCTCTGCCCGCGAGGGAGTCAATAGCTCCTCCCAGTTTTGTATCATCTGCCAACTCGCTTAATATCCTTCCCAGTCCTGCATCCAAGTAATTTATGAAGATGCTGAAGAGCACAGGGCCGAGGATGGGGCCCTGAGGAATCCCACTTGTGACAGGTTCCCAGTCTGATGTCACTCACCCCATTCACTGTAACCCTTTGTGCCCAACCCTTGAGCCAGCTGCTCATTCATCACATGATGTGCCTATCAAACTGAATGCTGGGCATTTTGTCCAGAAGGATCTGTTGTGAGACAGTATTGGAAGCTTTACTGAAATCCCAAGAGGTTACATCAACTGGCTTTCCTTGATCAACTAGGTGAGTTACTGTGTTGTAAAAGGAAATCAGGTTTGATAAGCAGGACTTTCCTCTGATGCAGCTGTGCTGGCTGTGACCAATGACTGCATTGCCTTTCAGGTAATTTTCAATACCTCTCAAAATAATTTTCTCAATGACTTTCCCAGGCATTGATATGAGACTATGGGCCATTCTCACAGCAACACCAATTGCTGGCCAGGCCACTGCCCTTACTAGTAAGTGCTCACTGGTGTTAGTCAGCTGCATTGTAGAAAGCCTTGCAAATAGGGAAATGTTTAAAGAAATATGAATCAGCTCTTTTTGTGGTAACAAATGAAGAGTAACATTGTTACCATAATAAATTAAACTTCCTTTATCGTGCAGGCACACAGATCCTCCCTGCATGGAGCAAGATACTTGGTATTTGCCCATTACAAAAAATACACAAGTTCCAAACTTCTGCCTGCATATATGGTGAGCAAGAAGCTATTGAAAATTTCTTGCTATGTGGGTAGACAGCAGTATTTGAACTAATATGGAATGTATGTCTTGAGAATTAGCTATGATATTATTCCTTTGCCAGCAACCAAACCTGCCATTAACTTGCAAGCTAAATTCTTAAAGATATCCTGCCCTTATTTTCAAAGAATTTAGTGGGAGTTAAAATTCAGTGGGAGCTATAATTCCCCCATGGGAGAGGATGGAATCTGCAAGCCGAGGTAAACAAATCTTCTTCAAGTCATGTGTGCGCATATTTCTGAATTTCTTATTCATGCCATCCAAACACAGGATTAGGGATGAAACAAGAACAAACAGCTAAAAAGGTGCAGGAAATACATTTACCATCACTGGTCTAGACTCTTTTTATGTGTAAATCAGGTTGGTGCCAAACAGTCAAAGAAGATATACCAATTTGCAGCAAATGAATGTTTCACTTTATTCTAGGTTAGGAGCAAGGTCATTAATATATTTTCAGTTTTATATTAGAAATCAGGCATATTTTTAAAAAGCTTAGTATCTGTGAAAACCCTGGAGACATCTCTTTTTACATGCTGTATTATTAATGCACAATTCCAACAGGTTGTCTGTGCATTGGGATGAGTGATAATTAAAGGCAGATGTCAGTAAGGGACAACTCACCATTTCCAAGCGTAAAAGACAGACTATAAAACCAAAATGTTCTTTTCTTTCCTGAAAATGTACAGTGCTTGTATGATCACAAGTCTTACATAGCCATTAAATAGCAAAAGAAAATCAAACTTTTACAGCTGCTTTTCTAAAAAGGAAGAAAAGAAAATCTTGTAAGTTTCCCTGTGATCCTGAGCATGATAGAAGAGAGGGATACAGAATTTCTGTGTCTTTAGGTGACACAGCATCGTTCCTTTAAGTCTTGTGTTTAAATGTATCTAGTAATCTGACCCAGACTGCTGAGCTTTCTCTGCAGAAGAAGTGAACACTGAAAAATCCCAGATTCAGAAAGACTGTATTTAATATATCTTACATGAGTATTTAACAGATCTTCCCTAGAAATTAAGAACCTAACTACCCTTAAACATCCCTGGTTGAAAAGCTTGAGAAAAATGACCTGAAGTCAGACCCTGAAGTAAACAAATAATGACAAGACAAAACATAAAGATACTTGCATATTTATGGATATGAATAAAATTTTCCAGCACAATCCAATCCAGATTACATAAATATGTCCCATATAAAGCTTATACATTGACAAAGAACAGGTGGGTAGCAAACTGAAGAACAAGGCATCTAGACTTCAAGCACCTCATTCAGTTAAAAAATAAGTTTTTGTTTTATCATAATATTAGAAAATAAATAGAAAAATATTACTCTGTATGTTTCTTTTACCTTAGTAACTTTTTATTACAGCTGTCAATAAAAAGATTACTAAAGCTGAAACTCAAAGCAACATATTTAATGTGGTTAACCTTGGAATATGTAAGATAATTATATGATTGAAACAGAAAACATGTATTTTTATCTCAAGCAGTAATAAATGATTGACTGTTGCATTGTATACCCTCTTATCAATGAAATTACTGCACTGATTTTTATCACAATAAAAAAAATAGTAATTCATGATGAATATGGGAAAGAATAAATTTTACTAAATGTTTTTGTTTGGGGCAAATGTAATATTATTTAGGATGTGAGAAAATAATTTAACTTCTTACTCCTCTGTTAAGTCATGTTATCAGTTATTTACAACAAAATAAATCCTGAAATACTGTACCAAGAGATTTGCAACTTGCCTAATAGACACAATAAAAGAACATGATTTGTCCTTCAAACAAGAAAATATATGTGGTAGCCGGGGACATCTCAGGCTGAACTCTAGCCACCTGCTTTCATGATCAACTTTCTTTTCTGATTCAATAAATAGTTCTTATACTATTATTTAAGTTAGTTCCCTGCCATAATAATTTAGAATTTCCGAATAGAAGACTAGAAGTAATAAAACCTGATTTAACGTAAATTGTCTTATTATCTTTGCCTGCTGATTGAACTGACTGAGATCTTATTTAGGTTGGGGTTAGAGGTGATGACTAACCTCCCCTAAATTTACCAGAGAACATAAAATTGAATTGGATAGAGTCAAAACTCTGGAAATCAAGGGAGATGATGTGTGTATGCAGTGATTAAGATACACAGGGAAATGATGCATCCCTTAACTGTTAACTGATGCCTAGGGAATTCATTATATTTCTAGTCTGAAAAATGCCCAATAGTTAATGCCGCTAGGGCTGCTTTATAAGATTGTGGTGGGGCAATATGTCCCATGCATTACATGGGATTTTAGTTGATTTTACCTCATGATCTTTAAATAAGAATGATGTCTCTGATTATGGCAATAAAAATTCTATTTATACTGTAATTAAGCACACAAATTAGAGTGGGTATTTTCCCTGTTAGATTAGTTGAAATATTCAAACATTAAACACTGCAAGTAGCAATGATTGAATTCCACCTCTTTCATGGCCCCAAGTGTTAAATGTTAAATGCTGGCATCAGCAAGAAACAAACCAAACAACAAATCAGCCAGGTTTAGGTACAATTGCATATTGCAGTGCTATAATAGCAAATAACAGATGGGCTGCATTTCCAAGCCTGCAGCGAGAGAAGGATGGAGAAGATACAGGCTGAAGTGGTAAATTGAGATAACTGGGACTGGTCCAAACAGATAATTGGAGATAATTCAAAAAAGGGAGACAATTCAAATAAAAACAACTTCATGTACTTCTGTGTCTCAATTAGGTCAAACAACACAAAGTTGTAGACTTACTAAAAGGAAATTTCACTTAGGCTGTCAAGAAAATCATGTGAAATTACATGACACCAATGTGAAAGTCTGAGTTGAATTGCAATGAAGATTTCAGTGTAACAGTTGGTTATAGAGAAATAGAAATATAAACAAAACTGCCTTGGTGTCTACCCATGTTGAAGCTGAACACATTCAGACTTAGGTGGATGAACAGAAAATTGGGCAGATATTCTATAATTCTTTCTAGTGTACAAAACACTGTATGTTTCTTAAGACAGACTTCAGAGTTGCTTAAGCTGCTTAGACCAGAAGTGATGTCTTTGTTACTGTTGCATAACTTCACAGGAAGTGCTTAAGTAAAATGCCATGGGGCTGGATATAAGAGGCAGCATGACTCAGCAGGTGAAGTACCTGGCAGAGGTGAAGTGACAGCTTCTTGGTGTTATCAAGGCAGGTTATGAATGTGTTGAGTCAAACAAATGCATAGCACCTCTAAAGGAGCTTTTCTAATGATGCTACATGTTTCTGCAGTGCAGTCCAGTGTCATAAAACAGATCCCTATTTACTTACACAGTGCAGGCTTGCATAGAGAAAGGAGTTCAGGTCCATAAGGAATCAGTTAAATCAGTTCGGTACTGCTTGCAACCTCAGAGATAACCTTTTGATGTTTGCCTTAGGATCATTGATCTAGATCATGCTGTACAATACAAGCATGCTCCTGATTTTCTAGTGAATTTAGAGGCAGGGAAGAAGATGGTTTGAGTAATTATCTTTTCAACTTGCTGCTCATCTCAATTTTTGGACCTAGTCTAATGAACAGATTTTTGCCTGACACAAAATATTTTGTCCCAAAATGTTCATAAATTTTAAAATCAATCAAGATTTTGTGTACTCTTTACATTTCTTCCATTTTTTTCGTTGATAGAAAATGTAAATGCTGATTGCTATGTTTGTTTTGGCTGTACTTTCACTATCATTAAAAAATAAATATGATTTCTCACTGCAACATGTTCTTTTAGCAGCCAGCAACAAACACAATAAGGTCCAGGAATACTATTCCTCCTCAGACTGCCTTTCTCATCTCCACCTGTCTGGATCATTTTCCACTTTTGTCAACTATTACAGGATAAGGCAAGTTCAAACAATCATTATTGCACAAACCTGAATGACTGCCTGATGAATTTTGGAATGATGCCTTTGTGTGAATCCCTATTTACAGGATTGTGACAAAATTAGGGCAATAGTATCTTTCCCAGAAAATCAATTTGTTTCTTTACAAGAAGTAAGGGGCTAGTTTGATGTCATAAGAGTTCACAGTTGTGAGATGAACAGTATATGATAAATACATAGAAATAAATATGCTTAAAATATCTGAACAAAACACTGCACATAACTCTGAAGTTCATGTCCAGGGTATGTGATAAGAAATTACTGTGCATGAATTTACATTTTGATTCACAAGGGGTACTGAGCTAAAACAATATGCTTATATGTTCAAGAACAGTAAGAAAGGGCAAACACACAGTTAACTAATATGATAGGTTTTAAGTGTAAACCAAAAGCATGTATATCTGAGTAGTTCTTTACATTTTAGACTCCCTAGCATTCCTGATCTCAATGGGATTATTTCAAAGCTCTTTCTATAAAAGTATTTTTTTCAAGGTAAAGATACACTCATATTTTTATAGGATATTGGTGAAAAATAATGAATTCCTGAAAGAAAGAAGTAATTTATCTCTATTGTCTAAAATAGGGACACTTAATAAGCTGAAAATAAATCCATATTGATTTAATGCCTTCATATTTCCTTAAATATATAAAATGTAAAAATATTAGGATTAAGTAGAGAATGGTTCATAGGTTATGTAACATAATACCGATAATTTTTAAAGTATATATCAAATTAATCAAAAGCTGTTTCATTAATTAGCCCACCAGACTTATCCAGAGAAGGTTTACTACACTTAGCAACAAGTATAGCAAGAATAATTTTCAATGCCAGCTTCCTGTGCAAAGGTCCAGCATTTCTAAATAATTTAAAACACATAGAACTAACCTACCAACAGATATAATATTACAGCTCAGGATCTGTTTGCTTTCTAAAATCTATAAGAGTATTTTTATTTTGTACAGTTTTCATTTATTACTATGCATAGAAAAGTTTTATTGTTCAACTTTTAAAAAAGATGAGGATATTTGTAAAACAAAAATCTTCCAGGCCTCTCATAATGCTTCAGATATTTTGCTGATCAAAAGAACCCGACAGTGAAAAATCCCTTTCAAATAATGAGTTTGGGGTTTTATGGTTGTTGGTTTTGGTTTCAGTTTGATGTTGTGTTTTTGTGATTTTTTTTTTTTTAATTTTAAATTCTCTGACATTTGTCTTTTTTTTTTTTTTTTTTTTGTAACTAGTAGTTGGGGAATATGGCTGGGTCAGTTAGGCTGCAGTAGTCTTTGTGACAGAAAGGTTAAAAGACATTTAGCACTTCTAACAGTATGGAAACCAAGAAATCTCTATCTGTACAATGAGAGAAAATAACAAGAAACATATTAGCAATTTCTAACTTCAATATAGACCTTTTTATGTACTAAGAGATTCTCACAGTCTTCAACAATTTGTTTGAGTGACAGACTATCAAATATTCCAAACACATGCACTGATTAGGCCAAAAGAAGTCAATATAAACAGTTATCTGCTTAAATCTATAGATTTTACACATTGTTGGTGCTATTGGAGTAATTGTTTTTTAATCAGTAGTACACCTCTTCAACAGATGCCATTCTCAAAACTGTCACAACTGTTAAAGCCATGCTTACCAAACTATTAAAATTTCGAGGAGAGAGTAGGAAAATGTTTCTAAAATTTATAGCACCAAATGTCTTATTTTTAATGGAATACAGCTCTGCAAGAAAATTGTGGAAAGATACAAATAATTATCAAAGGATTATGATTGAAGGAAAAAGTACTGCGGTCAGATTGCATCACCCTTTATGGAAAGATCTTTGTCACAGCTAGTTCCACATGAAATAAAGAAAAGCTGTCCATTGAAGCTCAATTGATGTTTCCATTAAAGGACGGGTTTCTCAACAGGCAGCAATTCAATCCTAATATTAAAAACATCAGTACAAGTTCCTCTGATGTAACTTGAAATCTTACATAATAAATCAACTGCAAAACATTTTACCCTATGAATATTTGAAAGAGTGTCACTAATTTTTTAAGTTTTCTAGTATCACAAGAAGATGAGAGAACAGAAAGTCCTGAAATACTAAATTTAGGACTTTATATTTTTTTTCAGTGTTAGGAAGACTACTTCATCCTTATGAAATCTTAAAATTTTAAATAGAATTTCTTCCAATACAAGAAGTTCAGTGATTTTGTTTCTGTTTTGGGTTTTTAGGTTTATTTACATTTAAAAGTTTGGCTTTAATGTTTTTCTTCCCCATTGCTAAAATATTAAATAAGCAGATCTTGAAAATCACAGAAACATAGTAATCAAAACAACAATTTAATGGAATATGCTATGAAGCTCTTGAAGCACAAAGTTTCATAAAAAAACCCAAACCACTGAGACTTTGACTTCAATCAAATGAAATATATAATTAGAAAAACTGTCTACCCTACAAATAGCTCACATAACTGCTTTGGATATGTAGATCAGGATATAGCCAGGAAAGATATTCAAAATCCCTAGAAATTCTGATAAAAAATTCAGCCTTTATGCATGATGTGGGGAACCTGCTCTTCCCAGAGAACCTATTTAATGATCTTTCATTGAATGAACAAAACTGAACAGAGTGATCTATGCCCACTCCTGGCTTTCCATGGCAGGCATGGCAGAATGCAGGGGAATAAGAAGTTTTGTCAATATCATGAGACATAACAGTGCCATTTTTAAAATACGCATCAACTTAAAACCAAAATTATATTGTGGAAGTAACAAGATCATTGCAGAGAATACATTTCAGAAAGTATAGCCAGTTAAGAGAAAATTTATGAGACAGCAATAACTGCCTCAATAGCAAACCTGTACTTTTATGAGCATGCTTAAACTATTTTGCTTTAAATGCTAAGGCAGGTGGATTAATTTAGGTAGACAGAAACTACTGTGTTCAATACAACTGATCCACAGCACAGTAAAACATTTCAGAGGGCATCGCTTCAATAGCATGAACATTATTAAAACTGACAAAACTATCTGTTTTCTGGAAGCTGAGTTTCCCCAGCTATGACAAGGATGTATACAGTAGCAGCACCTATTTTATCCCAGCCTTCAGACTATTTTTTTTTTCCTTCTCAAAACAAGACTTGTGTCTGTGAATTTCTCTGGTCTTTGAACAAGTACAATACAGTAGCTCATCTATGCTTCTCCAGGTTAGGACTGCAATCTTCATACTCAAATTAGTTACCAGTAGTCAGGAAGGCAAAATAATTTTAGGAATTTTGCCTGGAATTAATTCATCATTAGACAGATTTGACTTAAATTTTAGACTTCAGAAAACATACATAGACTTTTCTCTTTGGTTAACTGATTATTTAAAGATCGGTTATTAATGGTTCAGCTTCTCTGTCCCCAGGTTAGACAGACAGCTGATTAATCAGCAGCGTGCCCAGGCATCCAAAAAGGCCAGCAGCATTCTGGCTTCCATCAGCAATAGTTTGTCCAGCAGAAGCAGGGCAGTGATTGTCTCTCTGTACTTGGCAGTAGTGAGGCCACACCTGGAATCCTGTGTACAGTTTTGGGCCCCTCATTACAAGAACAATGAGATGCTGAAGTGAAGAGCAATGAAACTGGAAAAGGATCTGAAGCACAAGTCTGATGAGGAGCAGCTGAGGAAACTGGGGGTGTTTAACCTGGAGAAAAGGAGGCTGAAGAGGGATCTTGTCACTCTACAAATACTTGAAAGGAGGCTAGAGCCAGGTGGGGGTCAGCCTATTCTCCTAGGTAACAAGTGACAAAACAAGAGGAAAAGGCTTCCAGTTGTGCCAGGGAAGGTTTAGCTTAGATATCAGGAAAAAATTCTTGACTTAAAGGTCATCAAGCATTGGAATAAACCACCCAAGGAACTGGTGAAGTCACTGTCCCTGAAGGTATTTAAAAGAAGTATAGATGTGACACCTGGGGACACAGTTTAGTGGCAGATTTGGCAGTGCTGAGTTAATGGTTGGACTTGATGATCTTAAAGCTATTTCCCATTCTAAATTGTTCCAAGTCTAGCACATTGCTAAAGGAGAGACTCTAGCCTGACTTTGGCCAGACTCCACCTAGAAGTACACAAATCAAGGGTAGCTTTTCACCTTTCCCAGTTCATGGACACTTACAAAAAGCCCAAGAGCTCGTTGAGAATATTTTTCGCTCAAGAGCCCAATGATGACAGAGCTTCAAGAAGTGTTTGTGCCATTAAGTACTTTCATTCTTCTCTTTTCAATGTTTTATTAGTACTGCAGGCTTGACCCTACAACCCTTGTTCACTCAAAACTTTAATCAAAGTAGTGACTAGAATATGGGGTGGTACAGTAGTGAAATCTGTTCAGGGTTCTTCAATTTTCAAAGATCCTTGAAGAATATCTAGCCCACTTGAACTTGGCGTGGGAAAAAGCAATATCTGATAAATTTTAAGGGCTTCACTATGGTCTATTTTTTATTTCTCCGGGTAGGAAAGGTCATGTGATATGTCCAATACTATTTTAATAGTCTGTCTTAGGAATGCCTCAACTTTCCCAAGAGGCATGTGGAATATGCATTTTATATATTGCAAGGCAACCAGATACAAATCCAAACAGTTAGTGGAAAGGTAATATTTCTCATGATTACTATCACTAAATACTCAAAGGATGATTGCTTATTGATAATTTTTAACACAGAGCATCACAGACACTGAGGATAAGTTCACCAAGGTTTCAAAGTGCTTTCAAGTGATCTTGAAATTGTTTTAATCAGGAGAACACCACAAAAGAATAGTAAAAAAAAGACCCTGTTGAGTAATGAAAAGAGCACAAAAAAAATCTTCCAAGGAACTTAGCTGACTTTATAATAAAGTTGTACATATTCTGTGAAAATTTAGCTGTGGCACAAATGGGGCGATTTTTTACTTATTATAACATTCTTTAAAGAAGACTTATTAAAAGATAAGTATAAGTGCAGACTAAGGGATGGATGTAATCTTGGTGGGAAAAATTTAAAAAAACAAAAAACCCAAACAAACCCACAACCTGAGACATCTAAGAAAAACAAATTAGCCTGAAACATCATCCCAAACATGTCAAATACAAGGCTGGAGAAAACTGAGGAAATATCCTCAGAAACTGCTGCTGCTGCTGCTGCAAAAAAAAAAGTTATTTTCATTCCTTTTAATGAAGCAGGATTATAAAACCATATTGCTAATTCAAAATCAAACTTTCCCAGATAGTGTAAATGACTATGGTCTATTTCCAGATACATGTAAATTACCTGCTACTTATGTTGCCATTTTAGTCAGAGGGTTAAGGGCACCAATATGGAAATATGCTAGATTTTATTTAATTATCTCAGTCAGATGACAAAATCAACTGAGGTAAACAAGAGTTAGATTAGCTTTATTTTAACTAAAATGGGTCTCTAGAAGAGAATCAAACTCACAATTCCTGTAATTAGGCACGGAAAGACATATAAACCTTCAGTAGAGTAAATCTAACTGATTAGTCACCATTTCTTTTTGATCCTGTAATGCTGGAATAACAGATAATTGCTTTTCCATCAAAAGTGAAGATACCTGTCAGTTGAGCTCTACAGTTCTTTGAAAATATAAAAAAGGCAAGTAAACAGTGAAAGAAACAGGTGATTTTAGTTCATTGCCCATGGAATTACACCTCTCCCCTGAAAAACTCAAAACCCACAAAAAAGCATAGAGCCTTTTCACTAGGCAGTCAAATACACATTTGGCATCTTCTAAGAAAATGTGGAGCTGAAAGGGAAAGGAAGAGTTTGAGGAATTTGGGGATGTTAAGAAAATAAAACATTCCACAAACACTATCCTTTTATTTTTCTCCATGGTTAATGACAGAACTGTTTTACAGGGAAAGAATTGTTATTCCTTTCTGTAGTCAAATTTCACATTGCTCAGAACACAATCAAGACTGAGATCCTACCGGCTGAAAAAAAAGAAATTTTCTGGGAGATATAAAGTGAAAGAAGAAGAAAAAAAATATGCAAGATAGATCCTTCACAAGAGCAGACTACAAAAAATAATCATGTGCATAATATCTCACAGGAAAGAAACCAACATTACAAAGTAAACTTTTCTGAAATGGATTTTCAGTCCAAGTGGCAATGATAAAATGAAAATGTGCACCCTAAGAATGAGACTTCTGACAGAGTATGTTTCTTCCATTAAAATGAATTTAAAATTCAAACTTGATTCTTTATTCTCAAAATGATTTTGTGGAGGACATTTTCATGGTTTATGTGCTGCCATCTTCTTTCTCAATTCTCAAGAAATTCCCTTTTACCTGCAATAAAAATTATCCTGTTCAAATGGAAATCATAAGGACTAGTATTGTCAAATGTGTCAAACTTAATAGCTTTTCTTCTCACAGCATAATCTACCCAGTATTTCTTGCACGCTACTGGGATGTTGATTTTTCCTTCCACTTCAGCACTGCAGAAACTTTACTGCCAATTTAACAATTTTCTTTCTAAGAAGTAACCTTGCTTTTGCTGATATTCTCTTCCTGGGTTTGTGGCAAGCTCTTTCTAAAATCATAAATAAATGGGCAACCAATTTGGAAACCACAGTGAAAACCCTTCTGAAAACTCAGTATTGCTGTAGAAATTCTCCACAGAGGTACACAGTTGGTGTCTCATGATTGCTCATTCTTGGAGCACTTATGAATGTCTTTATTTCTTTATGTTTTCTGATTTTATAACATATTGTTTATAACACTGTTTAAAGTAAAGGAAAAAACATATTTTTTAATGTCTAGCATTGCTGCAAACAACTTACGATGAGGACTTCTAGAGCAGAAAAAAAAATTAAATACGATTCTTGAATCCACATATCAATATGCAAGCAGAGTTGGTTTATTTCATGTTTGTAAGGCAGATATTGTTTCCAAGGACAGCCCATGTTGGAAGGTCCTAAAACAATAATAATTTAAAAAATGTTTAGGGTTTCACTTGAATATACTTTATTTTGCTATCCTTGCTACAGGCCAATTCAGAAGAAACTCTTTTTTTCTGAATTGAATAATGTGAAAAAATTTCTGAGATGAAAGGTGCTACATAAATTAAAAAACATTATGAAGTGTTGTGGCTAATACTGCACTGCTTTTTAAAAGCCAAATGCTCTTACTGCTTGTCACTTATCATATATCATTTAAATTAACCCAGCTTTTAGGTTTTCATTTTGCTTCTGTTCTGTTGGAAAATCTGTATTACAGGTCGTGAGAGTTGTTTGTTGTGTAAGTCTAAATGTGTAAATGAGGTCTTGTATTTCAATTCCTTACTCTAAAGCAGGGTCAGCTGTACCTACAGATACCACTATAAAACCTCATCTTAAAGATCTTGAATGATGGCGAATTCTCCCTCTCTGCAAACATGATTTTATTTTCTATTCCATTCTATTTCCTTTTCGAATTCTTATTGTGCAAACTGAACTGTGCTTGCTACAATATGAAGAAATTCTTTGTGTTCCTTATGAAGTCAGTTAAGTAGTCACAAATAGTAAGTGGATAATTTGTATAATACCACTATATTTCTTTGTCTAGCCTGTACATTAAGTGTACCTGAAAGTATTCAACAAAGGTATTAAATACTCTAGGGTCCTGTCTTCTAAACTAAGTTCTGTTGTAAACACCCTTGTATAAATAATAATACAGGATTTTTAAACACTGGAGAACTCTCTTGAAGATCCTTCTTTGCCTAGGGTGAAGACTAACTTCTTATTCCTCATTGGAATAAGTTGTAACATTCATTGGTTTACAGAGTTGCCACACCCAAGAGAAATATCCTGTTGCTCTCAAATTGCCTTAAATCACTATTATGAAGAGGTGGTTTGGTCCACTTTAAAGAAACACCTTCAAATGTATTGGCAAAAGGAGGTTTTATCAAGAACTGTGAGACTTTAACAGAGTTTGATGCCAATGTTCACTCTATCACCTATTACATAGATGAAACATACATAAGAAAATTGGGTTAGAATCAATTTATAACAACTAAATAGAGACTGAGTACAAGCCTTAGATGGTACCATAAGAACAAATTTATTTTTCTGCTTTTCTATTTTTACCCAGAAGAATATTTTTATCCAGAAGAATATTTTCTTATTTGTAATAAAGTCTATGTTTCAGAAAATGCTGAAGGGTTGATGTAAATAATCTTCTTCCCTTCTAGTTACTTTTAAATATCAATAAATACTTTATGTCCCATGTAATTTAGTCAGTAACACTTTTCAAACCACTTTTAAATTAATGGGCATTTAAGTTACTCAGTTGCTTTTTCTTAACTTGAGTTTAATTTGACTTTTTTTTTTGGCAAGGAATAAATCTTCTGACTTAAAAGATTCAGATTGGACAGGGTATAATGTCTTTAATCAGTAAGGCTTGAAGAAAAATTGGTATCCCCCAAAGTGAGATATTGCTATATCAGAGAAATTAAACCTGAATGAGTGCCGCCGTGCCTGCCTGAAGCTCCCTGGCTTTGCCTGCCCGGCCGAGGCACAGTCAGTAGCGGGGGACACTCCGCTGTTTCTCGAAGAGATTCAGGGAGCAGCTAAGACAGAGCGCTTCGCTGTTTGCCTTGTTAGGAGGAGAGGTGGCAACCGAGGAGGTAACAAGGGAGTTGACTCAAGGCCAGGGAAAAAGTCTCAGGTTTAATGCAAGCTCTGGGGAGCTCTGGATGCCATTGTCCCGGCAGCTGAAAGTGCTCTCGAGGCTCTCGCAATTGTCTTAAGTACCAGGGCAGTGACAAGGAGGAAGGGACGCCCACCACCCAATGGGGGGATTCGGGGGAGTGGAAGGTGGAGGGACAGACAGACACACAAACCAATGGGGAAAGTTCAAGGGAGGGACCCCTGGCCCTCATCCACTCACTCGATGCCCAAGGTAGAAGATTCTGGGAGAGCGGGATGGGGAGCCGAGTGATGGACAGGGTACCAGGGAGGGGACAGGGAAATGACTGAGCATTTTCAGGGAGATTGGCATTGAGGTGGGCAAGCTCAGGGTGGAACCACCGGGAGAAAATGGGGGGTGAAGGGGCAAACCATTACAGAACTGTTACAGAGATATAAAAACACAATACAACAAATAAGAAAAAATAATTATTTGGGTGACATTGAATATTGAAAACTTTCTTAATTTTTTTTGTTGCAAATGACAAGTTTAGACATTGATAAAGCAGAAAAAATTAATTCTGGCAGTAGTGCTCTCATTCCCTAGGAAAGTAATCTTGAGAAATCATGAAGAAAAATTCTAAGGTATAGGACTTTTTAAATTAACATTTTTAATTCACATTTTTAGCTATTTAGCACATATATGTGTATGTGCATAAAAATAGTTATGACATTACTAATTATGATTTACTAATATAATTCATTCAAATTTTTGCAATTGGAACATTAACAGAGAGAAATCAAATGCTTTATAAAGAAATCCGCGTGCCAGAGTCTCATCCTTTCTGGCCATGTTCTTTTGGACATTCTCTGAGTGGAAGATGCAAAGTTTAGCATCACATTTACTTGCATGAGATAGTTGATGTCAAATGGAATTTCTCATTTAGCAGAGTCATACAAAATATACTGGAAAAAATAACACAAATAAAAGCTACATTTACCAAAAAAAAAAAAAAAAAACCAAAACCAAAAAACCAATTGCAGTACAGGGTTTAATCACAACACCAATGAGTCCCAGTTATCAGGTCCTGCAACACACTCACCATCATGATTCTGGGTGTTGTCACTTGCTGGAAAGGAGAACATGGGTTAAAAAACAGGTCAGGGTCATTTCTGTCTTTGAAATATCTTTGTTAATTGTTTAGCTTTCACCTCTGAGTTGGGCTGGGCCACATATTCACTTTCCTCACCCTGGACTGGCTAACACAAGAAGACATTCAGGGTCATTTAAGGAACCTGGGGGAGAAACATTTATACTGCAGGTTGATACACTGAGCTGTTAACAGTTTATCTAAAACTTCCACTGGTCCCCACTGTGTCAAGATACAGACAGCTTCTGTACAATAGCTGTCATCAGTCACACCCTGCAGTACTCCCTGAGCTTCCTGGGCCTTCTTACCAATCTCCTCTGAGCCTTCTTCCATTGTAGGGTGTTATTGGTTAGTGACACAGTGATATAAAAGATATTATTTACTAGTAACACTTACAACTCTGCAAATTAAACATCTGAAGTATCTCAAAACATATTCTGGCTCCTAAATTAAATATTTTTGGCTTACACAATACAAAGAAGTTAATCAAATTATTAAAGGTAAAAAACTAGACAGGCTTTGACGAAAGAAGATCTACATCACATGAACTGCCTTTTTATGCATTCATGAAATTATATTTAAATGACAAGCTGGTCTAGAACTTTACCTTTATTTTATCAGTTAGTTCCAGAAAATAATTTTTCCACTACTGTTTACATAACAATTGTGTTACTAAGAGCCAAATGCTAAAATTGCCATGTACTTTTTGAAAAGAGTTGGTTAAGAAATTTCTATAAAAGCTGTGAGACACATCTTGCATGCAGTGAATGGTAACATCCATTAGAAACATCATCAGTACCACTGACAGTCTATTGAACATTTGCAACTGGTGGATTTTGCCCTTTTGCAGAAGGATATTAGAAGTATTAGAAGTATTAGAAGTATTAGAAGTATTAGAAGCACTGTGCTGCTGCAAGCCTATTCAATTCCAACTCTGAGGATAATGTCTAGAACACTGTTGCAGAATATTAAAGCTCAACTCAGTCTAGTATTCCTTTTATGAAGAAGAGTTTTCCTTTCTCTTGTTCACTATCCACAGATTTTCTTAAAAAAACTTTGGGTTTTTTGTTCTTTAGCCTGGCTTATGAATTCATCTGACAAATCCTAAAAGTCAGCAATCAATGGTCATGTCTCAGTTTTGAAGCTGAAGCTTTCCTGTTCGGGACATGGACAAGTAATTTGTGAATTGTTTACATCATCCAAAACTGATCTAAATACAGATGTGCAGGAACACAGATGCATAAAACACATGGAAGTACAGATAGAAATACAATAGCAGTGAAAATCCTAAAGACAGGTTCAGTCTGGGGAGTTTATTTTACCAACAGTTGTGTGCTGTCAAAGCTGATCTATGCTTGAATATCTTTCTGCTATTCTTTACCCTCAGCTTGATAAATATCCATCCAATGTATGAGTTCCATCCAGATATAATTAAAACACATTTTAAATACCTAAAAGATATAAACTTAATTTTTTTTATTCCCATAGTTCAGCAGTCGCTTTGGCTGCATACATCTCTCCTTACCCCCACACCCAAATTCATGTCACTGTGTCAGATCTAAGACAAAGAAAGTAAGAAACATATCTAAATACATGGATGTCAAGGGAGTGATTTACCTAGCAACAGTAACTATGTGAAAGTTTTTCAAAAATGTCTGTGCATGTGAAGGTACCTTAATGGCTTGCATTTAAGAGGTTTGAAGAAATGGCTGGGAGGATTCTAGTAAAGTCAAGCATCAAAGACGTGCAGTGCACATACATTCCAGGAAATATAATGCCATTAGTTCACAAAGAAATTTATGCTCATGCTTTCAATAAATATTGTAAAGATTTTGCTCATAAATCTATAGTTAGAAAAACATTATTTTACTCTGTGCTACATTGGATAGAAAAAATGTGTGAGCAGAGGAAACATGTTAGGATAAATGTTTCTCTGTTCTAATAGCCATCATTTTTTAAAAGCAAACCACCATAAAGAATTATCTGAAGTGTTACAACAATAACCCCAAGAATAAGGAGAGGTAAAAAGCTGAGATGGCACTGTGATATATAACTATCTACTGCTGTGTCAGTAATGCACACTGCTGACTGATGGCCCAGGGGATCAAGCCCTAATGTACAGTGAACAGCTTTCTCTTAAACAAAGAGATTTTATAGATCCCACTAAAAGAAAAGTGTGTTCCCATCAATTCAGCATAGTAACAGGTGAGAACAAGTTAAAATATTTCAAATCCAGAATAATCCAACTGAGGTTTTAATCAAAGTCATTGTGCATAAGGATCCATGCTATTTAAATTCTCTGTACAATCTAAAGCAGAGTATCCAGGTGAGATCATACCTCAGCAAAAAAAATATTATCTATTTTTTCTTTTCTATTCCTACATATCCCTTCTCTTTCCACAGACATTTGTCTTCTATTCCTGTAAATGCAGTGTCTTTTAAAAAGACAGTGTAACCTGAGTCACCAAAACTTTAATATAAATACCCTGTAGTGAGCTCCCAATGAAGACTAGAAAGGTTAAACTCAGAAAAATCAGCTTTTATTATAGAAAAGTAATTAACTTTTTTACTAGGAAAAGTTCAAATTAGATCAGATTGAACAGAAATAATGAAGAGCTTGCAGCTAATCCTGACCTCCATGCCTTTGCTTCCAGGTGTGGTTTAGGCAACTTTCCAAACTGTAACAAACTCAGCATGTTTCAGATTGGCCCTCCAGTTATCTCTGAAGGTACTTGATGTTCCTCTGAGGAAGATCTCCTCTTCTTTCCCTGCTGAAGGCCCTAAACATTTTACAAACTGAAAATGAGCAAACTCAGTTTCAAGCAGTGTCTCTGTACCTGTCTGAGCCAATATTACAGAAACTCCCAGCTGAGAAAAAAACAACAGAAAACACCACATGAATGATGCTACCCGTGTTTCTTTGCTTCTTCTTCTAGGACATGTTTCTTTTTCTGGCAATATTTATTATATTTTTCCTCTTCTATAGCCTTCTTCAACCTGGCTTCTTAGAACCACTTCTATGTCTTCCTTTCCCACAAATGTATTTCTTGAGTCCTTGCATGCAGTTTCATTCCTCCTCTTCCCTAACAATGATTCTAACTGCTCATCTTTCCCCTTCCCTAATCTTCAAGAGTGAAGAGCTGTTCCTCTACCTCAAATAGTTTCTTCTGATCCCTTAATGCTCCTTCCATTCATCTTCCCACATCAACAGTCTTTCTTTTCAGACTCTTCCACTGATCTTCAAAATGACGGAACATTGTAACAATAAAATTATAATATCAGGATCACAGAATTAACTAGGTTGGAAAATACCTTTGAGATCATCAAGTCAATCTATGACTTAATACCACCTTACCAAATAAACCATGGCACTGAGTGCTACATCCAGGTTTATTTTTAAATACCTCCAGGAATGGCGACTCCACCACCTCACTGGGCTGTTCTAGTGCCCAATCACTCTTTCAGTGAAGTTTTTTTTGGTAATTTCCAGCCTAAACTCTCCCTGGTGCAGCTTAAGACTGTGTCCTCTCTTTCTGTCAGTGTTTGCCTAGGAGAAGAGACTGACCTCTACCTGGCTGCAACCACCTTTCAGGAAGTTGTGGAGATTGACAAGGTCTTCCTCCCCTGAGCCTCCTTTTTGTCCAGTCTAAACAACCCCAGATCCCTCAGCCATTCTTCTTATGGCTTGTGTTCCAAGTCCTTCATCAGCCTTGTTGCCCTCCTCTGGACATGTCCTTCCTAAACTGAGGGGCCTAGAACTGGACACAGCACTCAAGGCGCAGCCTCACCAGTGCCAAGTACAGGCAAAAATGTATGACTCAATTCTTGATAATTTTACAAGTGACATGAGAACGGGACTTTGTCACTGTTTTCAAATGAAATAACTACAGCTTGAAAATATCTCAGGCAAAGAGGCCAACACCATTGGAAGTTCTACCAAGGAAATCAATCCTAAACACCAAAACAAAAGCATTTTATCTAAATTTGATAAATTCAGTTAGCAAGATTCTGCGGGCAGCTCCAGTAGCCTTGCTATTCCATTAAATTCTTCCTGAAGAAACATTTACAACCATGTATTTTAAAACCCTCCAGATTTTCACTTTCCAGAGAATTGGTTACTTCAAAATTCTGCTTTACAAACTGTAGCTGAGGTGCTGTGATTTCTGTTATTTGTACATTGACTTCTCTTCTTTCCTTGTCCCCTGTGATATATTTTGCTCGTTTAGTTCCAGTACATCTGTGGCTGGTTCTAGCCACATACTTGCTACCACCATTTGTTTTATTGGTAAGAAGCAGTAAGTGACCATAAAGGAGGTCCATATTATGTGCTAAGAGATCTGTGATTGGGCAGTCTGGATGTAATCTAGCCTTAGCACTCCCACCATGCATTCTATTTCTTTTTCCAGCTGTTGTTGTCTGCCCTAAGATATTATTCTCTCTGTAGAGAGAAAATATACATTATAATATATATAATATTCTCTCCCTGTAGCAGGTGTGCAGGCCACACAAACTCACCTTGTTTGCCTGGATACTTCACCTCATCTGACTAGCAGCAGAGGTTAAGTACTAGTTTGACATGGGGCTTGGGCTCATAGTTGAGTAACACCTCCTTTCTCTTTCCCACACCTAACTAATTAAATCCAGGCTTTTCTCTGTATCTAAACCAAGAAAATCACACACAATCTTCTTGTTGTTCCTTTAGCTGACAAATGCCTTGACTGGAGGTTAACAAGGTGTCTTAGAAAAAAGATATAAACAAAGAAATCTACAGGAAAAAAATATATATACCACCTTCAGAGTCAGCTAGTACTATTTTCAATGCTAACAAAGTATTCACCTTTTAGTAAATACTGGTATTTTGGGAAATAAGAGAGATGTAACACCTCTACTTTCCTTGTAGTGAAGAAGGCAGGAGGAGAGGCAATAATATCACCTTTGTTCATAAACTGTTTAGAGAAGATTCTTGACAGAATGGAGAATTACTTGCTTTTGTTGAGAAATATTCTAATTTCAAACTTCTACCAAGGCAGAAAATAATAGCCGCAGATGAAATGCATCTCCACTGAACCATGTGTTCATGGGCAACATGAAGTCAGTTTGCATGAAGTCCCAGATCTTAAAAGTCATGGTACGTGTGTTTTGCAAAGGTTAATGGAAAACCCATTTGTGAAATACTATTTCTGGACTACTGTTTTGAGACCTTGAATAAGAGTATTCTTATTCTCCATGGACCATCTCTTCATAGCACAAATGTTAGTTTAAAAAAAAAAAACCAAACAAAACCCGGCACAATTAAAAATACAACTAGAGCACTGCAGATCTTCATAGATTTATTTTCTCCATTAAACATGTATACTATCTGTTCATTTCATTTTACTTTAATTTTTTGTTAGTCATTGGAAAGTACTGTAGAGTGTTATATTCCTTTTCATGTACCCATCACTCAATTTATAATAAAAATTTCAGTGCATATCAAAAAATCCAACCTTTTATAGAAATTTGTTGTGACAGTTTTAAGCTGTATGAAATTTTACAGTATTTGTAGAACTCTTAAAGTAATGTATTTTGTTTCCAGCAAAACAACTTCTTTCTGAAGTACAAAGAGTGTTCTATACATCTCTTCAATAATGTACAGGGTATGTTAACAAAAGTTTTTGGGGAAACAAAAGAGTATACACTCCTGTAAAAAGGACATATTTTAAAATGGCATGGCATGTATGACACAAGGTTGTGTCATAAATTTAAAGTAAATAATGACAAGGGCCAGATGGCTCTTTTTATGCTTGGTTACCAATTTTATACATACATGTATGGGATTCATAATAGGGTTTAATCTTTATTGGTAGCTTTTAGTGGTTATACTTTCTAAGAAAAATAATTTTGGTTCAGTGATTAACATTTCCATGTGTTTTACATTAAATTTATTATGCAAGCTTATCTTTTACAAGTCTATTTAGTTGTGATCCCTGGTCGAAATCTACTTCATGTCTTCAGGTTAGAAACCTCAAAACCTGACAGAGGGGGTGAAGATCTATCCACTACTGCACAAAACCCCCATCTGCTTGCTAAGATTTAATTGCTGCAACAGGAGTCAGCTTTGACTTCAGCACTGGTAATGTTTGCGGTTTGAGAAGTTACTCCCTATAGTAAAAATGCGGTGAACCCCAGCTCAGGGAAGAAATTATGATGTCTGGTTCTAGATCAGAAGGCTGAAGGATAGCTTTATTAAAACTATACTATATTACATTAATATACCATATAAAGACATACTATACTATTCTACATACTTCTTACTTACCTAACTAACAAACTTGTGACTCTCTGCTTAGAGTCCAAGACACAGCTGGATCTGATTGGACAGTACGGAACCCAAACAACTTTCACCAGAATCCAATCAAGCAATAACTTCAGGTAAACAATCTCCATACCACACTCCACATGGGGAAAACAAAGGAGTAGAGATAAAGATTGTTTTCTCTTCTTCTCTCTGTGTTTCTCTAAGAAATCTTAAGAGACAGAATTATGTCTCTCTGTCCAGAGAATGTGAACATTACAGCTACCTCCTGTGACACTATTTGTGGTATGGATGTTTTGCTTATAGAGGGTCACCGATTTAACCTGATATGAATAACATAGTTCTTTTATAAAAGTATTGGTCCTTTTTATTAGTATGGCACATCTAGTTTGATAAGCCTTTATGTATTACCTATGAGAATGAAACTATACATATGGAGTGAGGTGAATGACAAAATTTGACCTGATTCTTACATGGATGGTAAACATAGCAACAAGAATTTATCTTTTCTCATGGTACATGCATTCCTCTGCATGGCTTACAATTTGCTTATTTATATTAAGGCTTTCATATAGTCAGTTTCAAATAAGAACATTCTTTTAACATTCAAATAATTTGGATGATACAGTATTGTGTATTCTGGAAATTCATTTAATAAAAACAATGTCTGTAGATATAACTTCATGACACTCTGAAAATTACTTAATTGGAACATTTTTTTCTCCACAACATGATGTACCATTTAAATAATTTTACAGAACTAAATTTTGCATAACTGGGGAATGGGGAGGGTGTGCTCTGTACCTCAATTTTCAAATTTCTGAATGAGAAATAATAATCTTGAAACCTGCATGATATGTATTGCACAGCATGTGAAACTGACAGAAACATTTTTCTATCTTCTCTAATGGATTATGAAGCACTTGACTTTTTGCCAGAATATTTCCTAATTACTAATTCAGCTCAGAAAAATCCATCATCATCCACCCAGCATGTCTGTATGAATTATCAATAAAGAAATCATCAGCTAAGGTGAATATGAGGCATGGAAGTTAGAGTTCTGTAAAGTGTAGAAACACTAAGATTTTAAAAAGTCCTGCTCTTTTCACTGAAATTAAAAGAAAAGGCTCCCACTCATTTGTAATAGTACTGGCATCTCTTGTGTCTAAGCCATGAGATGACAGTTTCAGTGAAAAAGGTTTATAAGTTTGACTGACAGTTCAGCAGGGAGAAAGCTTTGAAGGTGGCACAGCTAGTTATTGTAGGATTGATATTGTAACATGACTTGAATAAACGGAACTGAAGAACAAAAGATAACAAAAAAAAGTCACTTTGTTCATCAGCTCATCATTTCCAGTCCAACCTGCTGCAAATAGCACAAAACCAAAACTGAAAACTTGCTTCCCGTAAGCTCAGTCATTGCAGCTCCTCTGGCTGCTAATGTGTTTCTCTCCATAAACACTTCCACTTTAAATGATTTGTTGTAATACTTGGGAAAGTGGTTCACCTAAGATATACAGAGACAAAAATAATTTCCAGGTTACGAAGTAAAAACCTAACTAAGAATTGAGAGATTTGGCTGCAAAGCAAGAATGTTCCATGCTTCTGTATTTCAGGTAAGAAAGAGGACTGGTTAGTGCATGAACTATAAAAAATTCACACAGAACTGATACTTGTAAAATGTCATGTTCTCCCAGAAAATCTGAGATCTAAAGCCAAAATGACCAACAAAGTCCTAGATCTTCAGAAGGGGCTCAGTATCTAGAATGATTACGGTTGGTGGGGTTAGAAGAAAAAGTCATGGTAGCTAAATGCAAAATACCTTAAATCAGTTGTATGTGTGACATTAGAGCATGAATAACTCAGCTGAAATCTAGTATATTAACATTCTGGCAACTTTCACCTGCAATGATTCCTTTCAAAACCTGCAAAGTAATTTCGTAATCAAAACCAAGCAAACAAAAAAAAAGGAATTTCACTTGGGCTTTCTGTTTAAATTATCACTACACTATTTTTTTTTTTTTTTTTTTTTCTGTTGAATAAAAGCACCTTTAGTTTCTTGTGCTTTGACCATTTATTAAGTGAGATACAAATTCAAGCTCCTTTGAATACACATGGAACCCTTTAATTATGCCATTAAAATCTTGTGCCTTTGCAGTGAGATAATGGATTTATTAAATAGATTCTTTGACATATTCTGCAGGAAGCTCGTGGTTGGCAGCTGCAGCTGCATCTTCAGGGCAGTGATGGAGCAAAGGACAATACAAAAACTCTACCTTAAGAGATGCATATTATCCTTCATGCAGTTTAACTGGTAATGATTGAAATAAAAAAATCTTAATATCTGTAATGTTTTAGTGGTCGAACTCCACTCTGTTGTAAACTTTCTAGGAAATATGAAACACAAATAATGGATTGTAGTTGAGATCAAGTTATGCCACAACTAGCATGTTCACATAAGAGCTAGCAAGCATGAATGTTAGCCGTATTTCTTGTTGTAGTCACTAATTCAAGTGATTTGCAGAATTTTAATAATCTGGTTTGATCTGGTAAGATTCCTATCACTGGAGAAAGGAATGAGTTACTTAATACACTTTAAAACTTACTTGATGGTATTGATAATAGAATGATCTTCAAAACATTCTTTGTTTGGCCTGCGGTGCACTTGGACACCTGAAACAAAGCAGAAATATAAACTGGTGATCAATCTGTAATGAAAAATTTTAATGTCTTAGTTTTCTTTTGTCCTGGTGAATTTAACAGGAAGATGTCTGAGTTCCAGTTCATACACAAAGGACTTTGTTATTATGAGGAAGAAAAGTATCATCTGTTCATGTGGACTACATGATGAATGGGTAAATTTATTTTTAACTACCTTACTCTCTTCTGGTAATAGTTTGGGTTCCACCTTTATGCTATATTACTCCTGAATTTCATTACTTCATAAAGGCCATCTATCCCCAGATCAGTCTCTGAAGAATTGTATCTCTATTGGATGTTTCTGGAAAATAGGCTTCCAGCTGTTCAATCCTTAAAGAGAACAATATAGCAGAAAACCTTGGATGGATATTACAAGATCTTGTCCTATTAATATCATGGATATATCTTATATTACACTGACATTGCAACTCTTGTTTGAATCACAAAGTTGTAGAATTCCATGTAAATGAATTCCAAATGAAGAAGTTTCTGAAAATTCATAGAGAGTACTAGCAAAGTTGTTTCTCTTTTCCTTTCTGTTCTGATCCATCTGGACAATCCCTTATTTCTCCATCTCCATGTATAGAAAACACCTTGATAGATAATTTGGCATATATTTCAAAGTGTTAAATTCTCTTTAGCTCTTGTAATCTTTCTCTCCATTGTATGGACTAAACAAATTACACAAAATAAGGATTTCTTACAATCACAAAATTATTTGGTGCATTGTAGGTAAGCAAAGTATCTTTAAAAAAACATCAGTTTATTGAAGTTAGGTGGATGTACCATTTGCACACTGTAGCTATGAAACTAATAACACTTTCTAAAAACAAGCAAGGTTGAGTGATAAGTGTTCACTAAGTTCATGTCTCCCTGCATTTAAGGGTTGGTTTAAACTTTATCCTTCAGAGCATTCAAAGCAAAACAAAGATATCAGTGTTAGGGTGCCACAGTTTGACATAGCTTGGGTTTTAGCTAAGGTTTAGACATTAAGCACCAAACCAACTACCTAGGGATTCATCATTTATTAAGTAAGTTGTTTCCTCCTTTCTTCATTTATGACCAAGCGGTATGAATATGTGCTTTTTTTTCAGAGGTGAGGATGAGCAGTCCATGGCATGTGCTGTGACTTTTTTGCACGCAGAGTTGGAGGGCAGGAGGAACTATATAGTCCAGGGGAGAGGGAAAGCCAATTGTTGAGAGACAGCAGAGCAGGAGGGGCAGCACCCCCAAAGATAAAGGACATAGTCCCATGGTACACAAGGGAGAAGAGCAGCTCCAGTCATTTGGTTCAGTGGACTGTTCAGATCACCAGGCCAACTTATAGCCAGAAGGCAGCTCCAAAACCAAGCTGGAAAGTCACAGAAGTCAAATCCACACATCAGGAACAGCGAGATACACAGGTGACCACAAGCACAGGCAAAGCTGTAATATAGCTCTGGCAAAGACAAGTCTAAGCATCTTGGGTTAAAAACATTTCTTGTACAAAGAGGAACGGGATGCTAAAAAGGCTTCTCACAGCCTTTTCCATCCAAGCTGTTTTCCCAGCACTCCAACTCTCATTTCCACAGCTGCACCGAATCAGAGCTGGCCTTGAGCACAGTCAAACCCCAGAGGGGAAGCAGGAGAAAACTCAGGACTCTGACACATAATTAGAAATGTTAATTTTTGCAACTGCATGCTATACCTGGTGTGAACAGTTACTACCAGCTGTCATAAATTGAATAAATTAATAATGCAGAATTAGTTTTATCTCCAGCATGCAGATGAAGTTGGTCTCTGAAAAAGAAATCCTAAACTCAACAGTAATTTGACCTCAGTGAATGAGGCCAGGATTTCATCCACAGAATTCAAATGAGTTTCCAAAGATCACAAATGGGTCCTAAAGTCTCTCTCATATGTTATTGAAGAAGTTCTCATGCCAGTTAATAGGCTTGCATTGCCTTTATTTTTCGCTTGTGTTATGAATTCAGTCTACACATGCAGCAAAAACAAGGATAGGAATGACAATCTATTTACCTGAGGCTTCCAATTTGATTTGAAAACTGTACTTGCTTTTAAAGTACATCCTTTCTAATACAATATATTTTTTACCTTCTTGAACTTGATGGGACAAAGAATATAGCATGTACATTCTTATCATATGGTTTTGGCTGGGGTAGAGTTAAATTTCTTCACAATAGCTGGTATGGGCCATGCTCTGTATTTTTGCTGAAAACAGCACTGATAACTCAGAGATTTATTTGTTACTGCTGAGTGGCACTTACATAGAGACAAGGACTTTTTCTGCTCCTTACCCCACCACACCAGCAATGGTACTGAGGGTGCAGAAATACTTGGAAGGGGCAAAGCTGGGACAGCTGACCTCATCTGACCAAAGGGAAATTCCATGTCGTTTTATGCTCAGTAAATAAAGCTGGGCAGAGAAGAATGAAGGGGAGCATGGCATTCATGGTGATGGCATGTGTCATCAAGTCACTTCTACAAGTGATGGAGCCCTGCTTTCCTGGGGATGGCCTGCACATGAATGAATGAATGAATGAATGAATGAATGAATGAATTAATTAATTAATTAATTCCTTGTTCTGATTTTTTGTGTGCAGAACTTTTACTTTCCCTATTTAAGTGTCTTTATCTCAGTCCATGAGTTTGTTTTTACTTTTCTGATTCTCTCTCCCATCCCACAAGGGGACAGTGAGCAAACAGCTCTACAGGGCTTTGTCACAGGCTGAGGTTAAGACATAACAGCATAAACCCAAAGATTTCATGATTTCTGTGGTCTGGATTAAACTATTTCATGGGACTACATCTAAATGAACTTCTGCTTAAGCTGACTCACACTGTGTCTCTAGTTTTACTTCAGGTAAGACCCAGTACATTTTTTCGAAAAGCTTAAGAGTTTTTGACAATGTTTTTTTATCTTTATTTTCAACAGCTTTACTCTTGGTTTCTATTTAGTGTTTAGTCATTTATTCCCAGAATTACTCTAGAATTTTCCTTCTTGTGCATTTTCAGTTCTTTCATAGAATAGTAGAATGTTTTGTATTGGCAGAGACAGCTTCCACTAGACCAGGTTGCTTAAAGCTCCACCAAACTTACTTTGAATATTTTCAGTGTCCACAACTTCTCTGGGCAACCTCTTCCAGTGACTCACCATCCTCACCTTTCTTCCTTCTCTCTTATATAAAAGTAATCTTTTTCAGATTAAAATCTGATGTAAATCTGCCTTCTTCCTGTTTGTTTGAAACCATTGAACTATCAGCCTAAAGTCCTATCAGGCCAAAAGTGTTTCTCCAACTTTCTTTTAAGTTTCTTTTAGATATAGACAGGTGCTATAACCTCTCCCCAAAGCCTTCTTTATTCCAGGTCAAAGAATCCCAACTCTCTCAGTCTTCCCAAGCAGTCAAAATATTCCAGCCTTCTGATCATTTTTGCAGCCCTCCTCTGGATCTGTTCCAAGAGGTCTATGTCCTTCTTGATCCAGGGACTTCAGAGATGGATGTACCACTCCAGGTGGGGTCTCAGAACAGTGAAGTTGAGGCACAGAACCAACTCCCTTGACCTGCAGGACATGTTTATGTAGCAAAGGATACAGTTGGCTATATGGGCTGTGAGCATTCTTGGCTCATGTCCAGTTTTTCATCCACCAGCACCCTCAAGCTGTTTTCCAAAGGGCTGCTCAGAATCCCTTCATCCCTCAGACTGTATCAAAGCTGGGGATTATTCTGTCCCAGGTTCAGGGCCTTGCATTTGGACTTGTTGAATTTCATGAAGTTTTCACGGATCGTTCCTTCAGGCATATCAGGTTCAGCACTCAGCCTGGCGTGGCATCCAAAGTTGCTGGGGTTGTACTCAATCCTGCAGTCTGCGTAACAGATGACTGGTCCCTCTACCCAACCTTGAGGGACACCACTCAGAAGGGACTTTCATTCTGAATGGTGAAAGCTCAAAATAAAGTGTTACAAAGATGTTCCATATGATTCTCACATTTTCTAGGTGGTCTTGACGCCACATGCTGTTATATAAACTGCTGCTCAAGATTTGTGAACTGAGTACCCATAATTACTGAGATAACCAGAGAGAGTGATTTACTTTAACTACTCCCTACCTTTATGATTACCCGTAATCCCATCAGGCCAGGAACTGACCCTGCTTTTAAGGGTTCTTGCTTTATGGTTGGTTGGTTGGGTTTTTGTTTTGGTTTTTTTTTGGTAGTTTGTTTGTTTGCTTTTAATTTATAGATGGCATATTTTTTTGTGTGTTCTGGGACACAAAACACTTCCATGTTTTCTTCAGCTCTGTTTTTCTGTTTATTTTTTTCTATAATAAATAAGGCAAAATGTTATTTAGAAATGAAGTATCGTAAGATGATGAAAATGGAAGAATAGAGATAAGCAAATCTGTAAAGGACCTCACAGAAATCACTAAGAAACAACTGAAGAAACTGAATTTCCTAGTACAGAGATCAAACAGGGTAAGAAACCTTTATAAGAAAAGAATAAAACTAATATCAAACAAGCTATTTATCTGGCCATATAGTGTTACATTGTGGATCAAAGTTGAATGTTGAAAATTAAATTTGTTGTACTATGTTCTTGCTGACCTTTTTGGTCATGTGACAGAAATTCAGCAGCTCTCCATGGTGCTCACCTGCAATCTTCTCAACCAAATAAAATGGAAAGAATCAGATCCTATTATCATTAAGGGAGTGGAAAAGGTTATAAAGGGAAAATGATAAAAGGTGGCCAACTGTCTACACTGCAAATTAGAATCATTTCACAACCAGGTCAGGACACAGCAGCACTTTAATAAAATTCTATACAGTTCATGTTTGCAGTATTGACAAATCCTAATTGTAATGAAATACTATTTGTTCCCTGGTGTTGAATGTTTCTGTAATGACTATAGTGATTTGAGCCAACTGAGCATATAATTCACTTTCTTAGTTGAGACTAAAAAGTTAAAAGTGAAAGCAATAGGAGAGAGGTGGAAAAGAGGGTAAGTATAGGTCAGATGCAGAGATGTTGAAAAGTCCTTTAAAACTTTTCTCTCCATAAAGCCTGTCATTTATTTTAACATCAGATTGTTATCCAAAGGTACTCTTGAAACTGCAATGCAAACTCAAAATGGCACACGGCTGATGACATTATTACCTCTTGAAAACACTAATTAATATTAATTTTATTAATAGACACTTGTTTTTCTTTATGTAGTCACTATAAGATTACTTGGATCACTGCAAAAAATGTGTATCTTGTCTGTTGACTCTTGAACATTTGTACTTTGGTTTTTTAAACTTGGGAGGTTATCTTAGTAGTCATCAGTATGATGCTCCAATAGAAATGCTGGAAAAATTATTCAGTAGCATCATTCAAGAGTTAATAGAATCATAAAAGGTAGTACAATTAAACAATTTTATAAGACGGCAGTGTAAGTTTTTACATGTTCAGAGCTTTGTTAACATCCTTAGAAAAAAAGTGTTCCCTGTATAAATGCAGTCAGGTTAATGGGATAGGTGTGGGATAAACTACCAGGAAATGGTGGGTTGTAGTCTAATCTTCCACTGATTTATTAAGGGCTTAAAAAAAATTTAATTTTTCACATCATGCTATAGTCTTATCCAGAGCAACAATGTACTATTTGGCCCATTACTTCCAAATAGCTTGCTTAAGATGAACCTTAATATATTTTTGGTTGATCAATGTTAAGTGCAATCATCAAATACCTTACAGCCTGGTTGTATCTTTGTGGTGCTAGTAACTATTTGCAGTGTAAAGTGCCAAGTATCTCAACCAAACAGAGCTGAAATAAAAAAAGCCCTAATGCTTTAAAACTTATATAACTACTTTACTACCTTTAAAATAAAAATATTTCTAAGGTGCTTGAAATCTATTATTCCTTTAAGAAACCATTTTAATATATTTAGATTATGTAATTCAGCATGTGAAATAGGACAGGAAAAGTCAGAAAACAGTCAATGTATATTTAACTCTTCGCAGATCAGATACTATAAATTTCCATCAAAAGTAGTGTGCAATATCAGAAGTGACAATAAACAGCCAAAACTTTATGTTTCCATGAAAATATCTTTCTTTGTTTCCTGGGTCTGTGAAATAGCTGAACTAATATAGAAAATAATGCCACTTACAACCTTATTTTCTTATACTGACTTTTGTTATAAATAAAACTTTAAATGAGCAGTTTAAAAATTTCCAGTTATTTTAATCCAGAAAATTTCCATGATAAAGGTCAATTCTGTATCTCAATGAGGAAGCCAATTATTTATGACAATGTCCTTCTTGGTTCAAAAAGTCATTGTTCAATATTTTCAAAGATTTGTTCCATATTCGAACATGCCAAATTTATATTAGTTCAGATGAAAAAGCTGAAAAAAATGTTTTGTTGTTAGTGCTTTTCCTTCCCTCTTTTACTTTTAAAATTATTTTTCTTTCTAACTCCCATTTGGAAGAAAGAAGTCTGAATGAGAAATGTAGAAAACAAGGGAAAACTCAAAACTGAGAAAGAGCTTTTCATTTGTCCTCACTCACATAGAAACAACAAATCCAAAAGCAAACAGAAAGGGCAAGAGGAGGCAACCTTAATCACTGAACTGTGACTTACCTGAACTGCTGATTATTTTTTCCAAAATTCCACATCAGCAAATTATTCTGAAACAATTAAAAAAATGTTTTGTTTATGGCAATGATAGAGGATCACAGAAGCATTATTTGTTTTTAAAAATTAATTTTTTTTTCTCACAATAAATATAAAATTCTTACCTCAATCTTTGCTTCTGTATAACATTTCTATTAAGACCTTCCCTGGCTTCTTACTTGCCCTTGCTAGTTCTAAAATGTGAAGGTACATTTTTAAGAAAAAGAAAACCAGGAAAGTCATATTTTGCCACATAACAATGAAAGTTTAAAAAAGAAAGATTAATTTAAAAAGTAATTTTTCTAAGAAAATTTTCAACTGGTTCTCTAACCTCTGGATACAAATAGAAAGTTTTCGAAGGAGTTTAAATTATCATTGTTCAAGGCAGAGATCATCCGAGACAAGAAAAATTATCCCACAATAAAATAATTATTAAAAATAAAAATGAAACCTAGAGTAACATAAATAATTGATTATAGATGTCAATAAAATAATTATAAATAAAATTAATTATACATTTTTATACAAGAGACACTGAAGAAAAAGAAATCAAGAACAGAAGACTAAGAAGGATGAGGCAGGGGTAAACAAAAAGGCAGCAAAATTACTTAAGAATTGAAAGGGAAAAAATAATTTCCCAAAACTAAAGAAATGGGAACATGTTCTGTAGAAGAATAAGACCAGGCCTGGAGTTTTGAAACATGGGAAAGCACAGAGATGCAGGGACAACAACAACAACAAAAACAACAACAACAAAAAAGACTAACAAACCACCAAAACCACCTGGTTCAGAGCTGTAGAGCTTTTCTTTATATTTGGCATATACAATATCACTAAAATGAAAAATATCTCCCCATAACAGGATTTGAACCATATCCATGGTGTTCACTGCTGTTAAGAATATGAACAAGTTTTCTCACAAAGCTCATGAAAGTACTCTTTGGATTGTATATTTACTATGAGAAAGGTATTATACTCAGGAACATTGATTTATGACACGAGTCTCACAGTTCTTATAGCCAGGTATAAAGTCCTGACAGAAGCAGCCATATGAATTTTCTTTTGAAGATAGGTTGTAATCTGTATACTTTTTGGTAATACTTAGTTCCAATTTAGAGGGATGCTATATAGTTCAGTGAAATTTAATGGATTTACACCTCACTGGCTGAATAAAAAATAAACACTAGGATCTCCTTTGCTTACTAACTTTTACACATGAAGAAGTTTCAGATTATCATGGTAACAACTGACTTTGTGTACTATTCCTCCTGCTCTCATATTGTCTCTGGGGGAGCAAGACATTCTTCACTGAATTTTGGAGGCACACTGTGAAGAAAAGAACTATGTTGTCAAGTGGTCAAGGAAAGGAGTATGTTGTGTAGTTCACACTTGACATAGCAACAGTGGAAAATCCTCAGGGATTTTCTGTATGCATATACAGGAAGGAGTTTGTTTCTCTCTACCTTGCTCTTACCCTATGATTACAATTGTCACCCTAGGCCCTGTGAAGGCATCAGAGCAAAAAGCAGAACAGTAGCTGTTTCTCCTCAATGCCTCAAAGAAAATCTGACAAAAGAAGATGTATTTTGTGTAGCAGTCAACATTTGGAACATTTTATCACAATCTGGATTCAAGTATAGGATGAATCCTTTTATACTGGTTTTGGTCTTTAACCTGAACAAACTTTGAAAAGCATAAATGAGTAATACTGAATGACAACTATTCACAAAGGAGATGGAGAACAAACTGACATTATATTCACTCTTTGGGTCACCAACCTCAAATTCTCCTGTGATCTGTAAAACAACATTTACATTGTGAACTTACACATTACTACCAATGACATGATTTTACTTTTTAATGATGAGTAGTTCTAAACTAAAAGCCAGGCAAGTTTCAGAGTCACAAAAGAGTTATGAAAGTGTATTAATTCTAAAGGTTCAAAATGAAAAAAGATTTTGAATACAACATTATTACATCAAATATTTTTTTACGTATTTTAGCTGATGCTATGGCTTGATGTGTGGGGCAACCAGAATGATTTCTGAATGCTTGTGCTAACACAGCAGTATTATGTCATTCCAGCCACTGCCGGTCTAACAGGAAGATCTTTACGTGAAGACAGGCTTGGAACAAAGCTAGGTTCTCTCAGGTTTGGTGTTTTTTTTTTTTTTTTTTTTTTTGGAGTGTCTATGTCCTATGTATGTCTTCTCTACTGTCTCCATAGGAAAATTTGTATGGTAGTTAAGCAGAATCCAATTCTAAGCCTTTACTTTATGCTAATACTTAGTGTTGCTAAGAACTGTTACAGGGACCCTAACATTTCCTTGATACTTGGGAATAGTCTGTATATGGATCATGCAGCTGTTTAAATAGCACACTGTGTGGGCAGAATTGAGTGAAAAGTTACATAAAAGAAGTCAAGAACTGAATTCTATCTGAAATTTGTTTTAGCTTACCTAAGTGACCAGCTGGGCATAGCAGACCAGGCAGTGACTGACTCACAGTGTTCCTTGTCCAAACAATTTCAGTCATGTTGAAATTGGTAATTGGCTGTTATCTTCTCTCAGAAACATCACAAATTTCCTCTGTCTTCACTTTGAGATACTTTAAAAGTTTTCAGATTAACTATGCTTTCTTTCCTACCTTGTTTCTTTTCCCTGCCTCCTCTCGGTTCATTTTCCTGACTTCCAGATCAGGTAATCTTGCAAGATCATGAATCTTGTTTGAAATAAGTGAACATATTTCAGCTGTAGCTCTAGCACAGAACAAAATATATGGCCACTGGCTTGTCACTGAATCAGACGGAAAAAGTAGAATGCTGTTGAAACAATTAAAAATCTCCTGCAAGTGCAGTTGGGAGTCCACACACTTCTAGTAGCTCAGTAAAGCACTTTGTGTTGCATCTATTGCAGCCATTTCTAACATTTCTGATATTACATGAGGTTTCAGAGAGGTGGAAGTGAATGGACAGGTGGAAACCAACGATCTTCTTATTATCAAGCTGTCTCCTTATCATCTGATATAACACAACTGGAGCAATATAGAATAGAGTATTCTATACTTGCTTCCAGACTTTACCATAAAGGGAAAAAATAGTTCCTCCTGCCTTACACATAATCTTGGCATAACCTTAAGGTTAAATATTTGCCCACTGTTTTGTGATTTAGGTGGTTTGTGAATTGTAAAAATCAAGCTAAGAATACAAACTTGACTTGACTGCAAAAATGAACTCTGGATAAAAATTAAGACTTTTGTAGGCTTATTTCCAAACAGCATCAAGTAGGATGTCATAGATATTGTGCAAACAGCATAAGAGGCACTTTGATTTCCTCTTTTTTTTTTTTTTTTTTTTTTAATGATGAAGAAGCCACTGAAAATTGAAAAGAGACTTATGCTTGTATGTAACAGCTTGCATGCCTCTGTGACTTCAGTATGCTTGAAAAGCTAATTTTTCAGCTTCAACAAAAAGTTAAAAATGTCCCTGAATGGTAGCAGTAATGAATCTCCAACACACATCACTTGAATTTTTATAAGATTGGCTCTAGGCTTTGAAAGCACAATGATATTTTTCAGTTTTTGTAAAGAAATAAGTGCAGAAATGCTTTTGGATTCTTGCTTTTGTTTATTTCCTTTTGTAATATTGTGGTGCTGTTGTAGCCAGCCAGTGTGAACTTCCAGTGGACAAAGCTTGCTTTAATTTCTGAAAGAACCTGCAAGTTGTAGTTCAGTGTTTTCAAACAGTTTTTCTCACTGAAGCTACATCCTGATGTCAATATCTTTCTATCGCACAGGTTAAAAACATGGCTACCAGCGTGGCAGATGGGTAAATATGTGCAAATGTGAATTTCAGGCATTTTTCTTTGCTTTCCTAACCACATATGCTTGATGAAAAAAAAAAATTGCAACCATCAGCTAATCTTAGCCATCACAGAAGGTAACGTGAGTCTTCTCTCTCTGTAGATCTTTTTTACTTTTTTATAACAGATTTTTCTGGTCTCCACTCTTGTAACAGAACTCAGGGTAGCACATACTCAAGGCCCCTCTAGCTCATGTGATTTTTTGTTGCTATCAGTTAATAAGAGATGTACACTTATTATAATCAAGCTTCAGAGACTTCCTCTCCATCCCTCCACTCTAAAAATGAATGTGCTTAAAACACTGTTAAGTCTTTCTTACTCTTGTGAGGGAGTTTATTGAAACAATTAAGTTGCACTTCTGTTTTCCTATTAGATATACAGTTGTCTTTCACAAGAAGACAGAGGCCAAGGCCATGAAAAATCTTTGGCCTCATGAATGAAACTAGAAGCATGCTGTCAGTCTTGCAGCCTGAGATAATATCCTTCTAGGATAAAAGTGATGCTATCAGAGCAATGTATCTTTATCAGATAAATAAAAAGTAACTCTCTCATTGTTCTCTAAACTTAATCTAATGGATGACAGTCTATTATCATGAGGTACAGAGGAAAATATGTGTAGTAAAATAGCTGGTGTCTGGACAGTGTTGATTTGTCAAATATTTGTTTATGATCTTTCTTATCAAAGCAAATGGACTTTAGAGAATAAGATAAAATGGCAATAAATGCTGTCTTAGGGTGATATAACCATGTGTTAACTCAGTGCCCTTAATGAAAATACTAATAACACACATTCAAAGTAAATGTCTTTGACCAAGGAGTAAGAAAACTGGATTATAGATTTATTCTATCATAAACAGAACCACTCTGTAGATATTTATGAATTTGTGGCTCACTATACATTGCATTATGTAGTATAAAAGTACCACACACTCTTCTTCTTTTTCAAGATGAATGAAATTTGATTCTGTTGCGGCTTTAGCTCCTATTCTGCACTAAATGAACACTGGGAGATAGAAACAAAGCTTTTAATGGGAAAAACCAAGGGAATCCAGGACTGTTTTTCAGCTCAGCATCCAGAGAAGCGTAGCCACTAAAGTCTGCAATATGATTATTTATGATGTTAACAGAGTGCTTGTATCTTTAACAGTTCCAAACATATATCTAAAGTTATTACATATACTGAAAGAAATAATCTCACATGCAAGATCAGAACCTTCTCTTGTTGTCACAAGAAAAATGTTCTACTTTAGTTGGGTCTGGTGCAAAACATCACTACTCCTTTATGTAATTCTTTACCATTTCAAGGGAAAAATAGTTTTGATGAGTTCTAAATACAAACCAGTAATGGCACCATTTTACTATAGGTTATGCTGCAACCGGTTTCCAGAAAAGCCCATAAAGGTTTTACGACCTATTGCGGGACTGAAATTGTTTCAGCAAGAAAATCAAACCTTTGTGTATTCTAGAGAATATTTTGTCTTTCCTTAAGACAAATCACTACTTTAAAATGAAAAATTCTTTAGTTGAGTAGGATTTATTTTTCCAAGAAAGCTTGACCAATAAATAGAAAAATTAATTTTAGCTTATTAATTCATTTTTGTGAACTTGTAGGGCTTTAAATAAATAAATGTCATCTCCCCCCCCAACATCATTATGGGTAGGAAATCATATCAAATTCTATGTCTTGAAACACAGGATGGAAAGGAAGGTTTCTGTAACAAAAAAACAGACAAAAATAGTAGAAAACCCACATTTTCATGTGGTTCTAAAGAAGACTTTTTGACACTAAGGGGTCTACTTCTCCAACTGCATTGTATTTCTCAAGTGAACATATGCACCATTTAGAGGAGCTCCAAATGTCTGTTTTAACATAGAGTCTTTCTGTATGATGGAAGAGGGCATGATCTTTTTTTCCTTAATATTTTTACCATTACTTGGGTTCTCTCTCCAAATTTAGTCCCTTACTATGGTTTTGTTTCTTTAATAATACCTGTTTTCATAACCAAACACTGAGTTGCCCCTTTGCTTACTTTAAAAAGCTGATTCTTTGAAAAAATCAGGTAGCTGATATTGCTGGTTGCCTTTCTTCACCACACTAAGGTATCTGATTACAGCATTTTCACTTTTTCCATTAGAATAAAAAATGTCTTCCATTGATCCATTACAGCTTCTTTGGCAGCTATTAAAATTCCTGGTAGTTCTCAATCCATGTCATAATAAGCATTAAATTTTTTGTATGTGCCTGAACTTACATCTCCCTAAAAGTGATAGACTGGTTAAATATTCAGAATTATTATTTCATCCCATACAAGGTACAGCTCAGTTGCATTCATCTAATTTGAAAATGAATCCTTTATCTGATTCTTGGAATATATACGTGTCAGCAAGTATCAAGTGTTTTTATCGGTATACTGTGGGCATTTATATAACAGGATTTAAGACCGTCAGTTTTCTCAAGATAAGTCTCAAATCATTTCATTAAACTTGTGACTACTACTAGTAGAAGTTAACTTCTTTTGGATCTGGTAAGCAGCTATCTAGTTTAATCTGAAGTCATAAGGCTAAGGTGTCCTTTCAAATTTGAAGTTTCAAAAGGTAGCTTTGATCCTTCTTGTCTTTAGATTTTGCAGCACACTGAAAGATATTGGCAGTATGTCCACACCAAGTGGAACAATAGAATGGTTTTATTTCTGGTTACAATTTCTCTCTTCTTCTGCCTCTCTCCTTCACAACTTCTGTAATCAATGTAGTCTGTGGAAGTTTCCATGATAAAAACTAAGGCATTTTATTTATTTCTCCCATGCAGCATTTGGGGTTTTTCTCTAATTCGTCTTCATCCTTTAATTCTGTAAGTTAGACTAGCTATCAAAATGTAACTCAGCACCAGGAATATGTTATTAACGAGTGGGTTTATGCCATGTGTATTCAATCCTATTAGCCCCCTTATTACATCTGTGCTGATTCAAGGAAGGTCAAATCTTTTTTTTTTTTTTTTTTTTTTTTCATAAGAAATGATTCCTACACAAAGGAAGACTTTTTTTTTTTTCAATATTAGATTCAGAAGATAGCATTGTGGGAAACACGAGTGATAGTGTGTTGACTTAGACAATACAACCCCAACATCAGCCTTGCAGGATAATGGTAGAAGAATGAATGCAGGCATTTGTGTTGAGGTCAATGTCAATTTTCCCTACACTGAAGATTATTCTGACAATAGTAGTTTTTAAGTATCTCTTGTAAAAGCAAACACATAAGTAGTTCCTATGTTGAACAATACCCTCTGCAGACTTCAATGGCTTATAAGAGACTTCTACAATTAAGTCAAAATCTATCAAAATTGATCTGTACATGTTGGCAGGTGCCCTGAAAAAAAAAATATATTGATATTTATTTTTAGTCTCTTAAAAATATATCAAAATAATGGTAATGCATGCATGGAATAATGTAGTAATGGCAATGAAATGATGAGGAAGATGAACCTTGGTTTACTGCTGGTATACTGAAAAGGTAAAATTTGCTTTTTTTTTCTAGTGGATCCTTCTTCTATTTTTTGGTTTTTCTGGTTGCTTTTGTACTATTTTCTACAATCTTTTCTTTGAAAACTGATAATCCAACTTGAAGCTCTTACAGAGTTTAAGAATTTCTGTGGTTGTCCAGATCTAATAAATTTCTTTTTAAGATCATTTTGGCATTGGAATTAGGTTTTAGCTTTGTTCTTTCTGTAAGATGTTATAGAGTCTCTTGGGAAGGGGAAGATAAAGAGAGAGTGTGTAAAAGAATTTCTAGCCAAACAGTCAGTGTTACAGTCAAAATCTCTTGATAAATTCTCTTTTTTTCCTCCTTTTTTGTTTCTTCAACTAACAAGCTGAAAATAGTGGCAATTCATCACACTTAAGAACAAAAGCAATAATCTGTCCTGTTCTTTTCTGTTTCTCTATCAACTTCTATCAGATCAAATCTCCTAGGATCCTTCTCACCAAAGAATAAAACCACTTATGCACTCTTCTTCTGCAGAGAAGTTTGTTTAAATCAGGCAGCTGAGAATTATGGCTCTGTTCTGAGACCCAGTGCATGTGCCTAATTTTCTTGCAAACTCAAACCATTACTTTGCATTCCTTGAAAGACTGCATATATGTCTTTATTGTATCACCAATACACTTAGCTGTTTAGTGATTTCTATCAAATCACATCAACAATTTTTCTTTCAATATGTTGCTCAATTTTAATGCTTTTGCTAGTAATTTATATTGACTGCGTACTGATAATTTTATCAAAAGATCTCAAAGAATATGGAAAGCCCACCTAGGTCTTAATGGCCTTCAGTTTAAAGAAGATGGATTCATCTCCAAACTCCCATGTCCAATACTCATCTTCTCTATCTCTATTTACAAAGTTAGTATTTAGCTTCCCAGAAGTCATGAGCTCATGCATGATCTGCCTTAGTATCTATTTCCTCAGTTCCATACCTTCTTATTTCCACATAAATGTTGGGCTCTATTCAGACTATAATGATGCTTTAAAACCTTTTGTCTTTTAAAAAATACATTATATAGTCTTTACTCACCCTGCAAAGGATTCAGATTTTCTTCTGAGTTTCTTGTCTTAGCAGAACTTTTCAGCTGTGCATTATAGCTATGCTTGATAGCTTATATCTTTTACAAGCACTGCTTCATCAATATCTAAAGGAACTTTATCCTTCAGAGCAAGATTAATATAATTACCTTTGTTTATATCTTAAATTATAAATATTATTCAAAACCAAATGATTGTTATAATTCTAACACTAAAACTCTTAAACCAGTGGACTTTCACTGTGCCTGTATTTTATGTTCATATCTGTAGGGCACAGACTGTTCTCTCCTTGAAGTGACAAAGGTGAATTCTTTTAAACTGTGCTCATTTCAAGTTTCCTATCCACAGCCTCCTGAATGCTTTCAAAGAGAATGACTTCTAAAGGTAATAGAGGTTCCACAGGCTGAACAATAGCTCAAATCTGTTTTGACATGATTGAAGGGATTATGGTCTCAGCAAGCTTTTCCTTCTCATTCACTAGCTTGACCCTTTCCAGCTTCAAGTTTCTGTTTGACCTTTGATGACGAGGCTCACTGGTTTGAGAGAGGCATCACCTTCTCTGGATTAACATGTGCACAATGACACTCATAAACATAAGATGGAGGAAGGCATAAAATTCATTGCTTTTTTCAGCAACCTCTTTTTTTTTCCTGTTTCAGGCACTAGTTCCTTCTATCAGACTTCAAAGGAAGGAAAGTACATTTATTTCCCCGAAATAGTCCACACATTGCATTGTCTAATTTACCAAACTGTCTGCAAAAGGGTGGCCTTACATCTTGTATAATGAAGACCTTGACAGAAAAGGTCAGAGGCTCTGGCTGAAGTAGGTAAGGAATTTTAACACATGGCAGAAAGCTCTGGAGAGAAGACTGCAGGCATGAGCAGGTCTTCTCTGGAAATGACTACAATAACTAAAATTTCTTGGTGCTATCTTATAATGTGTCAGATATGTCTGTGCCTTATTAATGTCCCATTCTTACTAAGTTTCCACTAACATAAAATAACAAGACATTACATGCATTCATTACATACTATTCCCTCTACACAAAGGCACATGTACAAGCATGTTTCATCTTAATATAGTCAAGCCTTCTGAACAGCAGCAAAATCTTTTCTGAGCAGTAGGCACGGTTGCTAGAAATCACCATTTCTTCTTTTACCCAGCTCTTTGCAATATCAGTCATTCCAATTAGTGGAGGAGATACTGTACAAAATAAGGACAATTGAGCAAGTAAGACTCCTGTGTTGATTAAGAGTCTTACAGGCATGTAGTTAGATGCAGCTTGAACCAGACTGCAGCCTTCCAGATTCTCTGGTTCTGCCACAAGGAATGACCATAAAATACATTTTAAAGATGCACTAGAGGGACATAGAAAGACTAAGCAGAGATTACTTATCTCTGGTTCTGGCCCTGTATTGAAGTTCCTAATTTTTGCTGTAAGGCCAGGTCTGTTAAATTCACAGTAAAATGATTAGTTGTGTAGTTTTTTGTTGTTTTCTTTTTTTTTTCCTAATCGTATGTTGTGTTCTCTTTGTCATGTCTCCTTGACAAGTGGTGTCAGTCAGCACTGTTTACTATCATACGTGCAATGTGTCACAACACATGCCTTATGGGAGAGCAGTAACAAGCATCTAGTCCTTTTAAATAGAAGCCTGGCTGCCAAACATGAGCTCTTGACTAAGAGATGTTTCCTTCACTGAGCCTTTCTGGGCATCCATTACCATGCTGGTGTCTAAGTTCATATGCAGATATTAGAGCTGCCTGGAAATTTTCAAATGGAAAATATGGCTGTACTTCTAGTTTTCTTATCAAAACATAATAAAATATAAAACTTTGGCTGCTTCTGTGAAGTGAAAAATCTACTGCTCGTCAGCTCTGATTGCTAGAATGCCTCTCCAAATATCCCTGGAGGAGGTGTGAGTGGGTGATGTATGTCTTACGCTTTTTCTCATTTTTCCACACAAAGGGAATAAAAACTCTCTCCCCTCAGGAATGTTTGATCACCAGACTTTATAGAACTGTCATTCTTTGAAAGAAAGCTGTATTTTCTTTTTGTTGAACTCAGTTACTAATAATGCATAAACAAAGTATTTTTAGGAAATAAGCAATCTCACTGCTATAATATCTATACTGTAGAAGGAATTATTTTCTATAATAGAGTGATTTCTAATAGAGTGATATTATAGAGTGATTTGGGCTGGAAAGGATCTTAAAGATCATCTACTTCCAGTCCCCTGCCGTGAGCAGGGTGACCTTCCACTAGACCAGGCTGTTTAAAGCCCCATCCAACCTGGCCTTGAACACTTCCAGGGATGAGGCATTTACAGTGCCTCAACACTTGCACAGTAAAGAATTTCTTCCTAATACCTAGTTGCAGCTGACTCTCTTTCAGTTTGAAACTTTTCCTCCTTGTCCTGTCGCTACGTACCCTTCTAAAAAGTCCTTCTCAAGCTCTCTTGTTGGCTTCCCTGGAGTTTTCTCTTCTTCAGGCTAAACAATACCAATTCTCTAGCCCGTCTTCACAGGAGAGGTGCTTCAGGACTCTGATCATCTTGGTGGCTCTGCTCTAGACTTTCTCCAGCAGGTCCACTTCTATCTTATGTTAAGTGGTCCAAAGATGGACCATGTGGTCCAGCACTCCATGTGGGGTCTCATGAAAGCGTAGTAAAAGTGGAGAACTACGTCTCTCAGCCTGCTAGCCACACTTCTTGTGATGCATCCCAGATATGGTTGGCATATATTGTTATTATTTCCAAAAAAGTTTATAATTTTATATTTCCATTTAATTTTCCACTGAATCCCAAAAGTTTGCTATACATGAAGGTCAGAACTTAGTCTGTCTCCACTGACAAACAATTTAGGAGAATGTTTGAGGAAATGCCTTGAGCTACAGCACAATGTGGTTACAAACAAGTAGAAGTAGGGAAGAGAAGGCATGTGGATTATATTTGCAATAGTAAATTAAGCTATTCAGGAACAGCCTCTGATCAGTCACTGATGCCACCAGCATGGAACAATCTTTTCTATGAGATTATAACTTCTTGTATCATAAAACAAATCAGACTTGATCAGATTGAAAACTAGCTGACACAGATCCTGACACAGAACATATTCCACAGGCTTTAGAAAATGTTTGGAACTACGATCATCTAGTACAACATGTCTGCCATGTTCTGCCATTATCTGCTGTTATTACACCTTCTTCGTTTTTAAGAAACATCCTGCCCCCACCCTTCCTCTTCCAATCAGATATAGGAAAAAAGTATGTTCAGTATAATTAAGAATTGGAGTCAGTTGCCCCAAGAGACTGTACAGTCTCCAGTTCTGGAGGCTTGCAAAACCCAACTGGACAAAAAACCTAAGCAGAGTTTTATGTTGAATCGGTTTTGAGCAGGAGTTTGGACTAAATGACTTCACAAGATCTCTTTTGTGGGGTATTTTCACAGTCTGCCCTTGGCAAATGGCCTGGATAACAGCATCTGCTATGGGTAAGAACATGAAACTATTTAATGCCTGTGATGGGCTGAGTATGCCAAACTGGAAAAAATTTGCCCACAAAACATTGTACTAAATTGAAAGTCAGCTATGAGTTCCCAAATGTAAAAGGAAAATACATAAATCATCTGGAAATGAATAACCAAGGAATTACACAAGGACTTTTTGAAATGAAATAGGAGTCAGCATAAGAAAAAGTATGAAAGGAGCATGACATGTTGTAAGATGTGAGTAGAGACATTGGAGTAGACACAGCAGTAGTAAAAACCTGTTTTGACACTGCTAAAAGCTATTGCACTGGCACCACAGTTGTTCTGTGGCCAGACAAAGCAGCCTGGTCAGATACCATAAGCTGGTTCTCTCTGGTCAGGGGTATCAGCACAGATTACTGCAAAGAGACCCCTGCACCTTGCAGGATGCATGTGAGATCATGAGTGTCACCTCAAGAGATGCAGGTAGCATCGAGGGGTCCCACAAGGTGAGAGCAGCCACAGCTCTTGAAGGATGAGGGTACAAGCAGGGGAGCCTGTAGCCCCAGACAGGGCAGGGGGTATTTGTAATAAACAAGTGCTGTTAGAGGGCAGGGTGTGTTTGTACCACTGTGTATGTTTGATTAGAACTACTTGGGATTTGTTATAGAGTTGTATTTAGAATTGTGTATGGCTTTATTAACATTTTAGTTTTAACTGCAGTATTAGCAATATTCAACCTGCATGTATAGATCATTGATTGCTGGTTAACTACATGTTGTTAGTGAACTTATAAACCATTGGTTTAAACTGTGCAAAATAAATAGCCAGTCTTTGTGAGACCTTCCAACATGAACGATTCTCTGATTTTATTCTGTGATAACATTTTCATTGTCAAAATATGCTTGGGATTTCTTTGGTAAGGCATTAGTTATCACAGGTCAAATTCATTTCCAAAAACTTTTGTGTGGGTCCTTGAATTCACCAGTACAGAACTAGGTAGTTACTTGCTGCATGCACCAGGCATTAGCACCAGGCATTATGCTCTAGTACTAGCATCCACATTTCAAAGGTAGCAGATTTTCTGGACCTAGATTCTGTATACACTTAAGAACACAGTACTCAGTGGTGAGTTTGGGTTTGGTTGTTTTTTTCAAATTTTTTTTAATAGGATTGTTTGTTTGGGTTATTTTTGGTTTTGTTTTGGTTTTTTTGTTTTGTTTTGTTTTGTTTTGTTTTGTT
Source organism: Vidua macroura (assembly GCF_024509145.1). NCBI lineage: Eukaryota > Metazoa > Chordata > Aves > Passeriformes > Viduidae > Vidua > Vidua macroura. The sequence continues at coordinate 81,256,361 of NC_071571.1, read as the reverse complement.
TTTGTTTTTGTTTTTTTTTGTTTTTTTTGTTTTTTTTTTTTTTGGTTTTTTTTTTTTTTTTTTGGTTTTTTTTTAGTGAGCACAAATCAACTGCAAGTGTCAAATACGGGGAACAATCTGACCTCTTAAATCTTCCTGGGTATTTAACCCATTTTGCCTAGACAGTGCTTAGATTGTATAATCTTTTATCTGTTTTGGTATAACTGGACAGGTGAAAGGAAACAAAGGCAGTATTGCAGCCCCACAGGACTTGGCCCTTTCTTAAAAATTCTTATAAACAAGCCTACCATTATTCCTTAAGTAGCCAAGCTACTGTGTTTCTCCTTCATGTTTTTAAGACACAATCCAGCTTTAGTATAAAGTCAAATTGAGATTATTCTCTCACCCCCTCATGAGCAGATGTATGTCTTTTGGTTGTAAGAGCAGATACATCAGGTATATTCTTGAGCTGAAGATGCTCAGTCTTGCATAAACACTGCTCTGCTTATTTGTCTTTACTTGGGAAAAAGAGAAGTGTTGTGCTAAAATCTGAAGTCAACAAGCTCAATCTCCAGATCACATTGCTTTTCAAACATCATTACACTTCACATCTTTATATAGGCTGCAGGAGGCTATATTTTAGACTTGTCAACAGAGGTAAGAATCATAGCCAACACAAGAAAGGGTTTAAATTCCTGGCAGTACTGGATGTTGCAGGAGCCAAAAGAGTCACGGAGAAATGAGAAGATTAAGTAACGGACTTTTTGGAAAATAGAGACGAAAGTTTGGGTCAGGATAAAGACACAAAAGTAAAATGAAACAAGCATTTAGGGAAAGAAATTGCCATGTTCAGTATAAGGGGAACACATATTTACACAGAGAGGCCACAAGCCCTTATAGCTAGTTTTTCCACCTTTCCTTCTTGTGATTTTTTTCTCTTTCTTGTCTTTGATCTTTTGTTGTCTTACAGCATCATATAAGTAAATTCTCACAGTTACATCTAACCCCCATTGAAAAGATGTAAAGTATCTAAGTGGAAAAAGTAATTGAAAAAGGGAAGATTGGCTGAAGCAGAAACATGACTATTTTAGTATCACTGTTACATTTTATCATCTAGAACAACAGTAAAGGAGATAATCTGACTAGATCTAGTAGTTAAGAAATTGTATGCATTAGAAGAAAAAAAAAATCAGTCTTGCACCAGGGACTGTGGGAATATATAGTCAATATGGAGAGCCAAACTATGGGTCTGTACAGCATTAACTCCCACATCTTTCAGCCACTGAGACTTCTAAAAGCCTCTGGACAGTATCACTGGAAAGTAAAGAGCATGAGATGAATTGATAAGCCAAAATAAAGTAGAATTTAAGGAGAAAACACTAGGCAATTGTTTAATACTTGCTTCAGGATTCTCAACAATGCTTTGCAATATCAGTGGAATCAGAATGTAATAAAGGTCATGCAAGATAAGCAGAAGAATGTCTTTCTGTATCATAGGTCACAAGTATAAAAGTCAAAATGGTGGTTACCTTGTCATTTGCATCTGAAAAAGAGAATGAAACTCCAAAACAAGATATGTGAAAAATTCAAGAACTGCTTGCTACTGAAAATTGGTTTGAGCTAACTTTTATTTTTCCTGTTTCCAAAGGGTTTGCTTTTCAGATTCCATCCCTGAAATTTCCTTCTTTTTCTTCTGAAATGTCTTTATCATTCTGAATATAGATGCTTTTAGTTCCATCAGATATTTCTCTAATAAGCTTCAGTGGGTATGGCTTATGTGCCCTTGGTGGGACATAGTTATCTGGTTATATTTCTAAAATTTATTTTTTAAATGACAGGTCGCCTACCTATACTGATATATCAGTGAAATTCTTTCCCTCTTTTTCTTATCAACTTGCCCATCAAAACTGAATAAATGTTCCTGGAATTAAAACCTTCAGGGGAACAGTTCTGGTGGTGAATGGACCATAAAAATCTAATTCTTCTCTGGGACTAAAAAATATCTGAATTTTTCTTTTAATGTAATTTTTTTTTTTTAATGCATCAGAGGAAATTTCATCAATAAGGCACACTTTCCATTTTAACAATATCATTTTGTAAAGATGACTGCTGAGAGGGAAAAATCCAGACTATTTCCTTATAGATTCAATTTATTAATGTAGAATGCTATTAGCAGCTATTTCACTGCATTAGAAAAATCCATAGAGATCTTGTAGAATGTATGGATATTATCAAATCTGATTGCTCTACAAGAAAAAAAAAAAATCTTTAGAAGTGTTTTCTTGGACTCCTTCCAGAATTGTGAAGTGGAGTCTCCAGAGAGTAATTTAAAAGTTAGTGTATTGTTTTCATTTTTGCATTCTTGAAGGAGTATTTTTTAATAACAAGGAATGATCATCTAAATAGAACAGAGCAGTGGTGGTTGTGCTAAAACATTAGTCAGTCAAAAGTCTTTTATTTTTACAGGATTCTGTTTATGTATAAAACAAGCAATAATGAAAAAAGAATTCTGTATGTGGCTCTACAAGACTGATTTATGTACCACTAAAAACGGAGGAAAGGTTCTAGCTGCTTTATATGTGTAGGAACATCACTCATTTCAATCACTGCATTGTCACTTTTAAAGACAAGTTTGTTATCCTTTCATTTTTATTGTTAAAACTACTGGCATCAGGGGAAAAAAACATTTTATAGAGACTGCTCTCTAGAATAAGTAACTACTCTGAAGTTCACCTTTAGACTCAATTTTTTTAATGTTGTCTGCATGACTAATTTAGCACTCCCGTTATACATTATATCATAGCTTTTGGCACTGACAGCTCAAAAATATAGATCAAAAAAATAAGTTGGGTAAGACTTTAATGCAGCTTATATACTTTTCATTCTTCTCTCACTTTTTATGACCATAAGAATAGAGAAATTACCCTAAGTAATGGCAAGCTCTTAGAACAAATGCATGTAACAAATGTAAACATCAAAACATGTGCCATAATCTTTTATAATATTATGCATAAACTGCTTCACTTTTAACTATAGGCAATACTTAGAGGTGCATATTGACAGTGCAAGGTCAAATTAATAAATTTTATTTTCCTTTCTTATATTTCATAGAAAAAAATTGGACTGATCATCAATATTTCCAGGTAAGGAATATATTATTGAATAAAGTTTTCTCTATATGATCTGTGCTGTCCATAAAGATTTTATATCTAGCTATGTTTTTTGTCTGCCTGCCTCCAATAACATCACAGTCAGTGTCGATGAATCAAATAATAAAAAATGAGTAACAGATCAAAACCTGAACATCACCATAAAAATGGTCTGTAAGCACCTAAGTGACTCTCTACAGGTAGAGGCTTTCAGTCAGAATTCCAATTGCAGAGATCCCTTTAGGGATCTGAAAGTAAAAGAATTAATTTTTCTATATATCTGCTCCTTTCTTTCCTTGGCAAGCACTCTCATTGACAGAAGACAGCTCCTTCTTAAGGCAAATTAAGTAACAGCAGCTGGCAATGTATGATTCAGACAATCTGGGGCCTTGCAGTAGTTCTGAGAGGTTCTTCTAATGGAACAGAATGATGATTTTGGGCAGAGGGTGTATTGACACAGGATCCTTTTCGAGCCTTAAGCCCATCATTGCTGGCACACAATATTATCATATTAATAAAAACAGAAACATCCCCTCTTTATCTCTTCAATAGCCTACTGTCAAATATTACTGATGGTCCTTTAAGAACAGAACACATCAAAAATACTGAAAGTATATAAAGAGAAATAAAATTACTGAGGAAATAAAAAAATTTGAAGTCTATGTGTACAAAATAATGACTATGCATTTGATGCAAAGGATTGATTAATTATTACTGATTATTAAGATGGCAAATGTCACATTGCTGGAATTTATAAAAGGGAGATTGTTGTAAACAATAGTGGTTTTAGGGCATATCAGACCTAAATAAGGATATTTTATGAAGAAATAAGGAAAAAGTGTTTTTCATAGAATTTTACTGTCAGTGCCATTTTTGCACATAGGTCGTTTTCTTCATCATAAACTGCAGAATGTAAGCCATTTTATATGATATATTGTTCTTAAGAGTCAAATATTTTTCCACATCTGTAACTGACTTGGAAGGCCAGAAACTGTTGGAGTAATTTGAGGAATATTTTTCTGAAGATGCATTTTGGAGTGCTTCCTTAAAAGTATTTTTAAAAATTAGATTCTAACATGAATCCTATCAAATGGACAGCATCTAAAGATAAAAGTCAAAGTGCAAATGTAGAAGAGCTTGCCTTGACTCTAAGTTCCTTCTCTGAAGTTCAATGGATTTTGAGTGAGGTACCTGTGCTTTTGATAACCTTTGCTGTTATATTAACTTTACTCACAAGAGAATAGGAAGGAATATAAAGAATTGCAGTGGCCTAATGTGAAATGATAAATATACATTATTAAATTGGAATGATAACATTCAAGTTGTGGTGTTCTAATAATACAACTAAGGCAAAATTTATGGGCAAATCATCACCCCATTGATTATAGCATTTCTTCTCATGCATTGAATATCTATTCACAAGTCATGATCACAAAAAAAATCTACGTGAACAGTCCAAATAACAGTGACTTATAAGATAGTTTTCAAACACACAAATAATGTACTAATGCTGGGAAACAGCAGACTAGTCACATTTATTGTGAATGCTGAGGGAAAAGGCCTATGAATTATTTGCTGAGCTGTATTTCTGGGGAGCAGTGAATCCACTTGACTACCACAGGGTGGCATAGTCAAAGAGGAGTTCCTTAACATCTAGTTTATGACTTAAGTCAAACTGTTAAGTCAAAATTCTTCCTTTCCCTGAGAGAGGAAGGACGGTAAATTTCAGATAGTGTACAGCTTCTATAAATCAGGATAATCCTTGCACCTAATCAGTGGAATTGACCAAGAAGGTGGAAAGTTAAGCCATAACTATGCCCAGTGCCAGTGCCTTGCCAGAGATCCAATCTTAAGCGTGAGTAGCAGGCAGAAATCCAAATTTATTCATGTGTATTTGAACAATTTAAATGTAATAGGGCTTTTGTAGTTACCTGACTGATTGCCAAATCAAATTCAAGTCTACTCCTTTCTCTCTAGCCCTTTTGGTCGCTTTGTCTCTGTCAAAATGAACAACAGTACCCTATTATATTATTTGCACTAACATTAGCTTCATTTCAAAAATCTCTAAATAAATATTTCCACCATATAGCTGCCAAAATTTTTGAGCATTTTATGAAAACTGAGTTGCAAATCCAGCTTCATTTTCTTGTATGCAATAGCTAATTTTATGCCTTCTTATTTGACACACAAATCTTTGCAGTTGGCCTACTCTTCTGCATTCTAACCAGGGCGACCCCAAAGGGATATACATGAAAAAAATTATTCTTAAAACCGAAAAAGAAAGAGCTTTTTATTTTTCTGTTCAGCAAAATTATGGTTTGATATCAACATGAAAAAAGCAAGGGTCCTTTTAAGAAAACATGCACTACTATTTGCTGACATTTTGTCAGGTACATAGTAAATGTTATCTTGAGGAAAACAGAAAAAATCTACAAACATTTTGAGAGAGAGCACTGTAAGTATAAAAGCCAACAAAAGACTAGCAAAACCCTAGTTTTCATGATGGAAAACATACTGTACAGAAGTGAGACGATGGCTGTCAATATGCTTATAGCAGAAAGGTCACTTTACAGTTACAATGGCGTCACTTAACTTCCTTTTGTCTGAAGCTGTCTGCAGAAGATAAATGCTTAAATCTACCCCGAAAACAGCATGAGTTTTATCCTGTGATGACATGCTTGCCAAAAACAACTATTTAAGCCTTACCTAGGTAAAGACACTGAAAAAAAATTACCTGGTTTATCTTCTAGATGACTTAAACAATGACAAACTCTTAAATAGAAGCAGTAATTTAGGATCAGAATGTATGTAATTTTGTTTAATTTATTCTTATTTCCAGTCTGAGGGAAACTGAATCATGCCTCTGAATGACGTTAGGCAAACATACAAGCTACAAATACTAGTTCTATTCCCATGCCGCTGAGTGGCAGAATTTCAGTCAAGTGTAATAGGAATATTAGTTCTAAATGTAAGTTCCATTTTCTAAGTCAACGTGATGGATCTCTCTTGTGTCTTGAAGACAAATGACAGTATTTGAAACAGAAAAGGGATGTATCACATGCTTTTGTAAAATGCACTCTCAGACTTCAGTTCTTTGCAAAACTGCGATCCAAGATGGATCATTAGGTATGGCATCTACAAATTCTCCATGCACTTGGACAAATTAAAGTCACAAACTAATATATTTTTTTTTTTTTTGTTAATGGCTTAGTGGGAGTCCAGAAAAAATGCCGCCATGCTTTTTAATATTCTATACTGTCTTCAGAATTCAGAGAACCTAGATGGCCTGTGTGATGCCTCACACTGGTATGTCTGAATGGTTTCTATTGATGGAGCTGGCAGATACCTTTGCCTCATGACATGCTGAATGTTTTCCAAAGCAATCTTGGAAGTCTTCAGAGTGCAAGGCCCTTCTGCTGTAAACTGCATTCGCAACTTAGCTATGTAGTTATCCTTTTCCACCTCCTACAACAGATCAGGAGATATGATTAATTCTCTCCTTCCCACCAGCACATGATGCCCAGCCACTTTCTAGAAAGTAGAGCATTACTATGACTGGTATTTGTTTTGGAAGACAAACACTTTAATAAGGAATTCCCCACCTCTTCCTCCCTTCCCTTAGCTTTTATTGCCAAACATGATCTCATAAGGTATGGACTAACCCTTTGGTAAATTTGGATCAAATGTCCTGTCTACATTCCCTTCTAATTTCTTGCCCACAATTTTGAAGCCTCCAGAAGAAAAGAAAGATTGTATGCTTTCACCAAATTCAAATACAGTTGAATCTTATGAGGGCATGGCAGTGTGGTTGTCACTGAAGGAAATTCCAATAAATTATAAAAGTTTTCTGGAAACAACAGTTTTCTCTGCAGCAGCATTTCAGTTTGAAAGCATTTCCCTCTGTTTCTCTAAAACTGTTGAAATTATCCAGTACCAACTGTCTAAGGCTGTACCTCATATTGCTGCATAATTTCTTTTTAAAGGATATTATCTTGATGGTCCATGTTGCAGTAAACAGTTGCTGTGAAAAAAGTATCCATGCCACAAAAAATTGAAAAAAATAATTTTATGAACTCCATAGCTCTCATCCTACTGGATATCTGGGTCTGTTTACACTTTAAGATTAAAAAAAAAAAAAAAAAAAAAAAAAAGATCTGTCAGCCTTTGGCAACATGGGCCTATTTTCTTCATGTAAGGTCCCTCCACATACTACTTTCACAAAATAAAATCACCTTTTACAAAATAACAAGTTATATTAACATGAGGCAGAGAGAAACTGTTACCTGCTACAACAGAAAATAGAACGTGTCATTTGACAGGAAATCATGAGACTTTGAACTTCCATTTCTCTTTCTCCTAGGTCATTTGATATCCCTTCCATGAAGGTGAGATATGTAGATTTCGCTGTTCAATAAAAAAATTTCACAGCTAGATGCTGTTATATTTTCCTGGGTTTTGTACAGTACATTGTTAAGTAGTACTGTGCTAAAGAATTTTTGGCATTTGGAGTAAAAATAGAATGCTCATTTATATGTGAACCTCTATAACAATACTGAATAATCACATTGCTTCAGCTATCTTCTTTAGTGCTTTTTCTCTATATTGTTTCTCTGTCTCTATTTGGACTCTGAAATATGGAGAAGACTTCTTCCAGAAGAAATGTCTCTTTTTAAAATTAGTTGCTGAAAATTTGATTTAAAAAGCAAAGTTTTCCTGGTCAATTTCTATGATAATACTGTCCAAATTCTTCAATTTTTTCTATTGTTGTCTCTTGATAGAGGAATTCTTTCTTCATTTTCAATTATGAGAAATATCTGCTAATATTAGAAGCACAAAAGAGCAGATAAATAAAGATTATCTTTGCTTCAAATAGATTCTCTTGATTAAATCTACATCGCCAAGGCCTGTTTTAATTGCCAACATAATAAGAAAACTTTTAGTATACTTCATCTCCCTTACCATTCTGAGAACCCTGCTATTGGCATTTAGATTTTTTTTCCCCTAGACTTCAATTTAAATACATGTAATGAGAACACTTTGGAACAATTCAAAGCATATTTCACCCATCTGACAAGGTATATAAATTTCAGACTGTATATCAGTTCACAAAGTAAGCTTATTTGCTCTTTTGGGGCTCAGAAGACAATAATCACTTCAGTTTTCATTTTAAATCCTGGTGGAGGATTGTTTCTTTAATGCAAATGGATAGAGAAACCTCCAAATCTACAATAGGAGTTACAGTTTTCTATTCAGAAAGCTTTCTATTCAGGAAGTCCTATGCAGTATTCAAACTGCTGTTTCACATCTACTTTTTCCATGGTCAAGAAAACCAATAAGTAGGTATTAAAATATGTTGTATGGGAAAGGAGGTATAAGTCCTCCATTTGGCTTATTTTGCTTTTTTATCTGTTTACTGTGGAATTCAAGAGTGCATTTGCTTCTAATTCTTTGTCAAAAGGAGAGAAAGATGTGAAAGCCATCAACAGGACTATGCAAAGATGTCGAAAAATATGTCTGTGTGAAAGAGTAGGATGTATGAGAAAAATCTTGGGTTTGTTTGTTCGTTTCAAACATCTAACCCACCCCCACCCCCATTTTCAATTTAGATAGTCATAGGTTTTGCTTTTAAATCTTAAAAACTTTGAGTTTTGTATTTCAGTTAGAAGCAAAATTTAGTGATGAAGTCAAGTATCTCAGATGTGATCACAATTATTTATAAACAACTGAGAGTGGGATCTGAATAACAGAGAAATCAAATGAGTGGGTTTTTTTTTGTTTGGTTTGGGTTTTTTTTTCTCCTTTTGTTTCTCTTTCTGGTTTGTAGTAATTCTTCACTGCCCTGTCTCCACTGAAAGGAAGAAAGGGACTTGTAGATGTGGTAAAGTTCCTAATGTGGACAAGTTTACAGCTGGTGGAAGAGGTTGTGTGACAGGTAGAGAGGACAAAACTCACCCATAATTTAATTGAATCTTTCAGGGCACAACCTGACACAAATGCATAGGTATCAGTGTCTGAGTTAAAGACAGTCGCCTCCAAAACAGCTCTTAGAACATAACCAGAAATTAAATGGGCCCATTTAAGGTCCTCAGAAAATCTCATTAGAGGGAAACCACCTGCTCTTGGTGGAAATGTAATTTCCTCCAGGTTTTTTGTCTATATGCTTGCTGACTGCTGGAGACTGATAAATCTGCATCTGTGCACAAAATGCAGGGAAACTAAAGCAGACAGGGAAATGTATCTAGCTCTTCAGCAGGGCAAGTTATGGCCTTCTTGCAGCCATGCTTTACCACTAGCTGTATCTAATTTGCTGCTCACTGTCACCCTTGAGGAAGGTTTGGGATGTTAGGTTTTCTTCCTTTCCTCTGAGTGTGTATAGTTCAGACCAGCTGTTATAACTATAATCAAGTGCTATTTCTTCCTTCAATGCCAAGTACAGGAAATCAGGGTTTTTTTCAGACAAAATGTAAATCTTCAAATTCTGATGATGTGAAGAGAGGCAAGATTTCACTTTTAAAAATTTTTATATGAATAATGAAAACATTATTTCAGCAATGTTTTATTATAAAATTAGCTCTTCCATTTTATAAGGAAAAAATAACATAGATGTTTCAAACAATAAAAATATGCTTTCTTTGATCTTCTGGTGCACATAAGTTCTTTTCTCACAGGCACAAATCAGTAACTCTCCAATATTGGCTCTCTAATCTAGATAGCACTCAAACCCAAGAACTATAATTACTGTATTTCATAATCTGTCTTTCTGCAGTTAGCCACAGCTGAAGTAAGCTGATGCCTATTCTTTAGAAGACAGAAAAAGATAAGCAACATATTAGTATGTAAGACATGCTGTACTTAGAGCTGTTAAAAATCTGGCATAACACTAATATGAATGCTGCTACACATTGTCTAGCACTCCTTATATCTGAGGTAGGACACACTATCATCTCCATCAACCATAAAGTCACTCATTTGGAAAAAAAGGGTTGTTTCTTGATTTGTTTTAGCTGAGAGATTGTCTAATGTAACAGGTAATTTCTCAAGAAATAGTGTCTGTGTCTGCATTAGAAAGAATTAAAAAAGAAATAGAAACAAAAATTACCAATCCAGTTGATAAGTATGCATGCAGAAAGAATCAAGATTGATTGTACTAAAGAAAAGAATGCATTGTATTTTGAAAATCCATTGTTGTTTGGTATACTGATAATGTCGCCAAACATTTCTGCTATTCCTAAAATCAAATTAAGTGTCCTGGAAAATACAGAGTGGTGAAAAGTCTGCTGGTAGTATGCTCAATTCCTTAATGTACAACAATGTACATAAAAATGTCCCACTGTACTCTATCTCACATATGAAGGTATCTTGCCAGCTTGCTGACACAGTGAAAACAAAGAATCTTTGTTTCCAATTTCAAGCACATTGATCTACTATGAACAGACTAAAAGTGCAAAGAAAATAAGTTGGTTAAGAAACAATTATTGTGTTCTTCTTTTGTAATAGGCAGAATAACCTTTAGAGCATCCTATGATTCATTAGTGAATATGTCAAGAACCTGTAAATAACACTTGAAGCTTGCGCTTCTTTTTCTCTTAATTAGACTAACAGTGAAACTCTTATCTCTTGAGGCATATGTTGCTGCCCTGAATATTTTAAGCAATATTTCATTCCTTGCAGTTGTTTTCACTCTAAACATGAAGGTGAATTAAAAAAAATAATAAAATTCTGTTCAAACTCAAAACTACCAGATTAAACATCTTTAACATATCAAATTTGCATGACCTACACCCAAGGATCAGACCTTTCTGATTTTTATAGGGCATAGTTTATTTTATATTAGTTGATACACATAGTCTCATCTACAGTAGTTTAGTAGCTCCAGTCATGCAGCAAAATGAGCTTTTTGCCTTTTTTTTTTTAAATAATGAAGCTGTAGTTAAATTTTTATCTAAATTTCAGCACCTCCTTTACCCTAAAGGGAGATTTATATGACTCTTGATTATTTAGGAGTAGTTCTATTAACTCCTCTTCATGTGAATCATCGTTCATCATACAAGCATGATTATTGGCATGCAGGATTCCTCCTCCCTTTCCTCCATTTACTTCCACCTTCCATTCTCAATTCCACCATGTACTCCGTTTATTGACCAAGTATTTGAAAATTCCAATATTCCAATATTTAGTCTATGCACAAAGTGGGAAGGGAAGCTAACTAAATTCTTCTCCCATCTCCTTACAAACACAGAATTAACTGGATTACCTATTATTTTATTTTGACTGGCTTGAAAATTCCAACCAGAGCACTTTGAGTGCAATCAAAAGCTTATTTGAGGAAATTGGAAGATATCAAATGTACATCAAGACCTTGGATCAAGTCCTTGTTATGTCTTTTCCTTTTCTCAGTAACAAAATCAGTTATGACTATTCCCCAACTTTAAACTTCAACCAGTGAGTACTCTGCTCTGCTAAAGGGAACAGATCATCAGAGTCCTTAAAGTACACAGATAACTTCATTTTCACCATCAGAAGGCAAGGAGCTACTTTAAATCTCATCGCTTCCTGCAATGGCCACTGCCTGCTCCATGGTGGTCAGGAAACAGCCAAATCAGTGAAAAATAATAACTTAGGGTCAGATTTTGCTGAGCCCTGCTTAAAGATGCAATGTCTTTCTTATCCCCTCAGACCGCAAGCAAAATACCCTTTCTTTGCTCAAATATGCCCTCATTTAATCATAACAGTAGCAAGACATTTTCCTAAAGAAAATAATATGCTAAAGAAGCTAGAAGTTATTCACCTTTGCCTTTCTTTTCCACATCTATCATATGCTGACTACTCATTTTATCATGGAAAGACAATAGAATGTGGGAAGTTTTAAAATACTTTGAATTCAGGAAAACAGCTACCATATACACATAATAATAGATTCAAAGGGAAAGTCAAACCACTAAAACAATTAATAGACATACAAGAGTCCATAATGTGAAAATTTTGAAGTATTTTGAAACTTTGCATAAAACAGGGGAAGAATTTAATGACAAACATTATTAAGATATTTTTGAAGAACGTGAGGTACTGTCAGGTTTCTCAGAGAAGCTGTGGATGTCCCATCCCTAGCAATGTTTGAGGAAAGTTGGTTGAGGCTTTGAGCAATCTATTCTAGCGAAAGGTGTTCCTGTCCATGGCAAAGGGATTGAAACTAGGTGATCTTTAAGGTCCCTTTCAACCAAAGCCATTCTATGATTCTATGAAAAAAAATAACTTAGCTGGAGCCAAAACCACAACAGTAAGGTATGAACAACTTCAGACAACCCAGAAAGTACAGCCTCATTTATATAAATATAGACCATGTTGCTGAAGTGTCCCATGTTCCAAACCACTTTATAAACCCAAGAGCAATACTAAGAAACACTCTGAAATAACCCCTACCCAATCTCAGAAAAAAAGGTTCCTGTTCACCAGTAAGCTCCTAGCTTTTTCTAAGTTATTTTTATAAATGGTACCATCTACAACCTCATTTACATGCTAAAAGAGCAGACTGAAAAATAAATTTCGTAAGAGTGAATTTTCCTGGTTTCTATATCTATGTAGTAGAAGTGTAAGAAAGTTGATCTGAAATATTTTCAGTTTGAACCCCATTGTCACTTGATTTACCATTTGTGTTTGCCATGACTAGACCTGCACAAGATTTATGGGTATCAGTATCAAAAATTATAACACAAATTTGTTTTATAATTTACACTAATACAATATAATTGTATTTATACTGTGATTTTCAGTGACTTAAGTGAACCCTATTATTTGTATTTTGTCTTCTTCATGGGACATTCAATCTATCTAATTTACATATAAAGTTTTATTTCAGTTTTGAATCTCTGTAACCTTGTGCATCTTGTCTCTCAAATCACACTGATTGAAACTGTGTCTCCTTTTTTCCTATTTTTAATACTGACATCAGTGAATAATAGCAGTGCAAAAATCCACAAGTGAATTTGCATCTCTTTCAATCTATATATAGAATGTGAGATGCGATACATTACTGTCTCAGAGATGGGATCTGTGACACATTCCCTGTGGTCATTAGCCTTCTTGTGACAGCTGTTAAACAGTGGTAAGATTTTGGAGCAACAGAAAAGCTTTAGATGCTTCTGAAACCCTGGTTATCCTGCAGTAAGCAACCATTTATCCTTTGCTGATGATATTGACCCCCTGCCTGGTAAAGATAAATCTTGTTGTTTTTTGGGAAATGTTTAGGCTTCTCTTTAGCACTAAGCTGTTGTCTCATGCTGTTCCTCTTCCTGCCTGGCTGATCTTGAGCCTGGGATGATTGCTGGAGAGGTCATAGACTTGCAGATGAAAATAAAATGTCTATTTCTATGGTCCTAGATAAGCACTATTTGTTGGCAAAGGAGTTACTAAGCTGATGTATGACATGTTATACCTAAACAGGTATTGCTGTTTATCATTAAATATGGCAGCCTGTAGTACAGCAGAGGAGGGGAAGAATGAGCTGTAAAACATTTAAATAACTTTCACTTGATGAAAGCGGGAGTATATCTGGCAATGACCATATTTTGTCTTTAGACACCTACATCTATCAAGGACAAGACAAGTTATAGGACAAAGATTCAAAAGAGAATGAAGCTAGTGAAGCAAACCTAATTAATAGTAATAGGATATTAAATCTATGCTATATCACTGATTCCTTGTATCCATCTAAAGGTGATAACCAGTCATATTGTGTAGCTTGGCCTACACAACCTTTCTAAATCTGCAGTGCAAATTTATTAATATGAATTAGGTATTAAATACATCACCTGAGGTAACAAATGTTGGAGGGTTCCTTGGGAAAAAGGAAGTAGAGACAGATAAAAATGTTTAGATTAAAAATTCATTTTTGTGGTTTCCTTAAGTTACAGAAGTCAAAAGAACTATTTCTTGTGGTTTAACCATGAGAAGTTTATGATACCTACAAGACAGAGCTACAAGCCAGTATTACCTATAACCTGTTGCAAATGAGAGTAGTGATTTTTTTTCCTAGCTGCATTATTCTAGTAGCCAAAAATGATTATCAGTTGAGTATTTGTGAGTGCTGCTAAGAATATAGCTTGAAAGGCATAACACATGACACAAAATGCAAATGGAGTGGTTGTAGTTCTCTGTTTTTGTCTATTTCCAGAAAAATTAGAAAGCAAGAAAAAACTTTTAACTTTTCAAACTGAAAAATAAGAAGAGTGAATGTATCCTTCAGTAAATATGGTGAATTAATTTATACAGGAATTTTGTTTGCTTCTATGGGGTCTTGAGGGTGTTTTATTTTCTTTTTTCACTAAGAAAGCAAGAACTTCTTACAAGTAGTCTAGCAAGAAGCAGTGTATTTTGTTATGGCTCAGAAGAAAATGTAGACCATGTTAGTGTTTTTGGCATAAACTCATGGCAGTGCTTTCAATTTATTTTTATATCTGAAATGGTGAGAGGCTTGTTTGTCATTGCCGTGATGACAGGTAAACACTCAAACTCGGAGGCACAGAGCAGTGGTGCAGTCTCCAGGAGGTTTAAAGACATGACTGGATAAATCTCCTAGCAACCAGGCCTGACCTCATAACTTACCCTGTTTTGAGTAAGAGCTAAGACAGGATGACCTCCTGAGATCCCTCCCAAGCTTGAGCTGCTCTGTGATATCATAAGTCTTGGAATGTGTCTGCAATCTTTACCATGACGTGCTTTGCTATCTGTGGCAGCTGACAATTATGTTATTTACTGCCTAAAGGAGTTGTAAAAGGAATGTCACTGTCCTTCTCATATCCAGGCTGCTTCTTCTTCATGTGGGATCACAAAAGACAAGGTAGCAAGAACCTCTTTTCATCATTATCAAGGATGTGAAAGAGAGCATCACCTGCTAGAATTAGGAGTTAAATCCCAGTTAAACCAGTAAGACTATAGAAAGAGTGTCCTCAGGCAGTGACCACTGAAACTCACTAGAGTCCTACTCTTCTTCCTCTTTCCATATGAAGGTACATGCCTCAAAAACCCATACTCAGTGTAACCTTTTATTGGAACTTTGACTCCTCATACTTTAAAGGAGCTTTGCTTATATATTTGCTCCAACTCATATTGTGACATCCTTCTGAGTGCTCTCCCAGCTGCCACTCATAAAACCACAGGATTGTTTCTGGGTGTTGTTTTTGGCTTACAGTGTAAAATCAAAGATTCCCCTATGTCATGTATACAGACAATGTACTTCAAAGAGCAACAGTTTTGTGAGGTAAGCATCTTCATTTACTTAGTCATAAAATTTCCATTTTTGATGACTGAGGAAGTGACCTCAGGATGTCATGCACATATCTTCAGAAGAGCTGCCAATCAGGTTGAAGATTTTGCAGTCTGACAATCTAAGTATAAGCAAATAACATGACTTCTCAGTAAATACAGCTCATTGGTACCAACTAGAGAAGGTAATATTTCAATTAATCAAGAAACCAAAATGAACTAAGAATTCTTCATTCCAGAAAATCTCTTGATGTCTGAGTAACACTCTCTGTAAAACCTAGAATATATTTTCTAAGCAAAAATGTTTGATTAATAATATTTTATAAGATTAATCTTATTCATAAATGGGACAGAAAAAAAATTCTGCTACAATTTTACAAGAGAAAATGTATTACTTGTGTAACAATCAGAAAAAATTATTTATAATGTATCAAAAATACAATGTTTATTGTACAAATTTTTTTTTTTATGTATAAAAAGTATTTCATATTTTGTTCCAAAAAAATGATCCTCAGCTTTTGTACAAACTAGGTAGGCATTTATAATTCTATTATTTTGTGTTTAAAATATACAGTGCTTCTAAACAATCCCAAATTTTTCTACAAGGTAGAGGAAAAGAATCTCAAAGCAAAGGTCCATCATTTATACTGTAGTTCAGCATGAGATCTCACCTCTCATTTCTTTCTCACCCAACCTTCCACCTAAGAAAGAAGGTTTCATTCTTCAGGTGATACCACCTTGATTTTTTCACCATTCCTTAGGTGTCTTAACCTTTTTATATTGCTAAGGACCTTCAGTTTTCCCACTCTACAGCCTGCAAGCTCTGTACCTTTTCACGCAATCTACTATGACAGTGTTTTCCCAAAATTTTTCTCATGCTGTTGTTTTGCTGAAGTTATTCTCAGGGCCTGGCTCCCACAGGCTCAGTGGTGTTGCTGCTTTAATTACCTTTGGGAAGCCGTTGTCATTAGTGTAAGAAAGACCCTTCTTTACCATTGTTCTACTTGCTGCCCAAGATAAGTTCTGGTTGTGTGCTAGTGGGGGCAATAATATGCATCCAGAAAGGTCAGCAGCCAGGCAGTGTGCAGTACCTGCCCTGATATCTTCAGCAACTGAGGCATCACCAGCAGGAACAACCAGCTGGGAGGCTGAGCAATTTCTGTTGGAAACTGTGTAGATGCTAAAGTATTACAGGGAAAAACATCCAGCTGCATCAGAGAAAACATACAGGGAGGATGTTTGTCTAGGAATTCCTGCTTTCTTTAAGAGCTGTCCACTATGAAGAGTTTTCCCTTTCTTCTCTCTCTCCCTCCTCTTTCACTTTTCTTTCATATTTTTTCTTTATGCCTCAAAGCAGCATCTGTCACTGATAGAATGGCTGTTTGCCATCAGCTGCAGACTGCTGTATTAAATTTTTGTGCATTTGAACCTGTCCCAACATCCTTTTCACAACACTGTGTACTTTTGGAACAGGTGCTCTAGCTAACTTCTCTGACAGCTTTGCTCCTATGTTTTAAGAATTCCAAAACCAGCTTTTACTATGTCTGAATGTGATGCTGTTAATTTTCCTTATAGTACCTTGTATGATGCTGTTTTGGATTTTGAGCAGCTGTGTGAGGCTTAACTGCCTACAGGATTAGGCCACAACATGGATAAGAGTTTTAGGTGGTCATCATGTTATTATCAAGTATAATATATAAAGTATATATTTAAAGTATAACATTAAATATAATTATATATATATTATATAAAGTATTATACTTTAAAGTTTTGACCTACAGCTATATAAATTCAGCTATCACAATGAGAAAATTGAGAAGAAACAGAGGCATGGATATTTTCAGATACTAAATATATGTTCCTATGTAAATATGTAAATACAATTAAATAAATAAATAGGCATATATACATATATCGATATAGATATATAAAAGATAGAAGGATTCAACTCAAAAATAATTAAACAAAAACTGTTTTCTCTACATCCACCAGAAGTTTCAGGAAAAAAAAAAAAAAACATTCCTATGATATTAGCACAGTATTAGAAGGAAGGGTTGATAGTAAACTCATATTATCTAAGTCATTATGCATAATATAGTCACAGCATTTCGGCTTTTGTTGAAAAATTATACAGGAAAAATACCCTTTTCCGAATAAGTATCATCTCGAAAGAAAAAAATTACGACATATTTTATGTAAAATTAATGGCTGTACATGAGAGCTATCTCTTAAAAAAACTTTCAGAGAAGATTAAACTGGAAAAGAAACAGTAATTAACAGCCTCTTGATAACCTTAAGATCTCTTCCTCAACAGAGGAATAGTTCCTGTTTATCTTTAAGAAAAAGTATTTCCAGGAAAAAAAAAAAAGGTTTTTGTTATATAGGATAGCAAAACTAATTTCCAAAAAGCAATTGAGCTACAACAGCAGGAAACTCAGACAGGAAATCGCCACTGCATTTCCCGCACCAAATGGTTCAAGAACTGCAAAGCATTTAGAACAAAAGCACTAAATCTTCAGTTTTTGAAATATAGTATATGTTTGAACATAGGCTGTAGTCATTGCATATTTATGAACAATTACCTGAAAGATTGAGTCAAGGTATAAAAAGAAGGGGTATGTCACAATACACTGTGAGTGTATTGTGAACAGATACTTCTGGCTTTGTTAAGAGGATGAGAAACTATTTTTCTTTAGAAGTATATGTATGTTATTATCATTTTCATAATTCCCAACATTTTTGTCCTTATTCCAAAACCTCCTGCTGCTGCTAAAGATAAAGGTAACCTTCCAGCCTTCTTTCACTTTTGTTTAAATAAAGCATAAAAAAATCCAGCCTCCTCTGAGAGAGAGGACAGAAATCCCTCCTTTCTAGTTAGCTGTCTTCTGGCTAATCTGGCATTCTAATTCAAATTAATGGAACTTGGTTGTTTTCCATAAACCAAGGAAATATCTTTATTTGCATTTCATAATGTATGACATTAAATTCTGTGTTCTCGTAATTACAAATTCAGAGAACTTAAATTTCACTATTTTTATTGTGCTGCGTTCTATTTGCTCCTATAAGAGATCATGAAACCTCTGTTGTTTATATATGCATCTAGGTGAAAACTTACATGTGGTATTGGAGTTCTTAGAACCTAGAAGCCTTACTAGTTCTAGAAAGTGTTTTCTAACCTGCAGGGTTATGTCTCTAAACACATATTCTGTTAAAAAATGTTCAGTCAAGGCATTCTAGATTCCTTTCCTGAATAATATCAAATTCATAGCTTACTTTAAAAGGTGACCTTCAGTTTCTGTCAGCTGCAGACAAGTTACTGATAGAAGGTGAATACTGATGTATAATTTTTGTATATCAATACAAAAGTATCTAGTAATAACCAGATACCATCAATGTCAAAGAACAGAAAGTAGCCTAAGATGACAGATCATAGGATATAATCATTAGCTATGGAATCATCTGTCTGATATACTCCCTCAGGCTAAATGGCCAAACCTGAGCCCCTGAGATATGAATCAAGCCAAGAGATTCTCATGTTTCAAAGACCATAAAGAAATTCACATTTCTTTTCAGGTGCTTACATAAACATGCAATATTCAGGCAAAGTCAAGACAGTTGTTTTTCTTTAGAAAAATTTTAAAAACTAGCAATAGATAGGACCATGTACCAGAAATGTGTGGTACTATCAGGTGAACAACCAGCTGCTGTCTCCTACCATTTAAAAAAAAAAAAAACTATCTAGAATGAGCCTTGAATTTTTCTTCACAAGAAAATGTGGTTTTAATTAAAATAAACCTGGAAATTCCTTGTGATATCTCAGATATGCTAATATCTTAGATATTAGTAAAAACAGTGTTCTGACTGCTTTGTGGTTGTGCACTGCTTACTTCTATCAGAAACAAGGTCTGAATAGCTCTGAGTAATAGGTATTGATAAAAATACAAAACTAACAAACAAAATAAGCTCAGAAACACCCCAAACAAACAAAACAACAAAAAAACCCAGAACAAAAACCACCTCCAGATGCACTCAGTTGAGCTTTAATGGCTAAAATGCCAAGGAATTAAAAAATTACACAATCACAGCTATGCTACAAAAAGTAAAAAAGCTAAGAACTTATGCTACCAGGCTTGACCAATGGTTTATTTTTTTATGTAAGTTTCCTTTCATTTCACTGCAACAGTGAGCAGCTGCTAGGTTGATTAAAATTATAATAAAATAAAGATTGTATGCTTTTCTCCACTGTCAAAGGAAGAATGGCATCTCTTTTTATTTTTCATGACAAGCTGTCTTTCTCCTTCTGAAAGGGCAAAAAAATTAAATAATCAATGAGTTTCATCTTTATTTAGAAGTGAGCTTGTATATTATCTACAAGTCAGCCATGTATTCACACCTGTGAAGCTGAAATTGCACAAAAAGAAATGTAATCTAATGAAAATTATTTTTTGGAAGTTATCCTTTCATTTCTCTTGGGCTGGTGTTTATCCAATTGCTTTATCCCTGTGGGGAATATCTTTGAGTATTAAATAAACCTAGGGCCCAAAACCCCTCTAAATCTGTATTTATTTTTGGGTAACTAGTTGTGCCTTCCTGGGTTAATCCTGTTCAAGTTCAGGTGCAGCTCAAAACAAAAAAAAATTTCTTATGCAGCTAAAATATTCCTGTCCTGCAGGAAAGCAGAGCTTTTCCTATTAATAGGACCAATGAAAGAAAAATGACTGCCTATTGGACTTTGCATTGAAATGGAGTGGTTACACTTCACATCAGTCTCTGTCATCTCTAGCTAGTGGTGTGTGTACTCCTACTCTGTTGCATCCCGGAGTTTGGGTTTAGATTAGGGTTTTTAATTTATGTTAAAATAAGTCAAGTTCTGTAATCCCGTGTTTCCCCCGCGTTGTTCCCCCCCGCGGTTTCTGCCCCCATGTTGCCTGCTGCCGGCTCTTACCCCTGTGCCGCTCCTGTAACCACCCTGCCGTCCGGCCCCGGGAAACCCCGTGCTGGCCACACGATCCCGCTCAGCCCGCTCTGGCTCGGTGCCCGCCCCTGCGGGGTTCTCTGGTTGGTTGCGGTTGCTGGCGTCACTGCCACGGCAGCCGCCCCTATTGGGCGGCAGGCCGTGGATCCTCTCGCCCCGCCCCTCTATAAAGCCCTATCCCGCCGGCAGTCAGACGCCATTTTCTCCCATGCGAGTGCCGGGAGCGGTCGCGTCTTTCCATCGAACCGCGCCACGTGACCAATAAACCGTTCCTGCCAAGCACGGAGTAAATGGACAAATTCCTTCCTCTTTGCCGGGTCCCTAGCGCACGGTAACAGCGGTTGGCCAGCCCACGCGCCCGAGACACGGAGCCGTGTCCGGGAACCCGCGGCAGCAAACCCCGGCAGCACGTGGAAGCTACGCCACAGCCGGGCTCCCAAGAGCCGCGTGCGGCTGGGGAGAGCAAAAACCCACGCCGCACTACTCTTTTCATCACAAACTCCAATGAGTTCACCTGTACTGTATTTTTTCAATATTCTGTTTTATTTTGTACTGGAAGGGAAGAGGTAGCCTGATAGGATCACTTACAGTCAAGAGGAATTTTATTTGTTCCTCATCACCTCTCAGCCAGTAAATTGAGATTGATAGCTGATATTTTGTTTTGATTCATGAGTGTCATAATGCAGAAATCTATATGGCATTTAGGAAAAAAGTTTCAGTTTGACTTCTGGGGAACATTCCAGATTTAATTAGAATATGTAGTAGAGATACCAGGAGGAAAAACATCAGTTTGGTTGACTCTTAAACTGGGGTTCTGTGATGGCAAGATGAATCAGCTCTGTGAACACAGTGATGGAAATTTAGGAAGAACAGCAACATCTAGTGAAGTTATTTCCAAAGCTGGAGTATAAAGCCTTAGCCAAGCGTATGGCTGCATTTATATATCCTGTCAAATTTTAATGGAGACTACTTTGCTAGTAAAAAGAAATATTCAGTGGTTATTTCCTAAGAGTCTTTTCATGTGAAAAGACTCTAAGTTTCTTTTATTTCTTCCTTCATCAGAAACTTCACAGTAGAGCAGGATACCAGATTTTTTCTGTCTTTTTGTTACTTCACACCATAAGGCTTCATTAAGTCATTCTAAGAGAGTCTAGAATCTACAGATACATTTATTTTACTCCAAATTAATTTTGTTGGGAAGCAATAGCTAGATTGGTGTTTTAATGTGTTCATTTATTGGAGGCTTTCTACTGTAGACTGAAATTGTTTTCTCTAGTTGCAAGACAGTCTTCCTTCACAGCTAATAAATCATGTTAAGAAGTGAACTCATCGTAATAAGTATTGTTTTTCAGTTGTTTGCCTTCTGCAAATTCTCCTCAATACATTTTAATTACATATTTATGTTAACATTTATACGATTTAACACAAAACTACTTTAGCTTTGATTTGCATCCTGTGCAGGAAAATATTTATCTGCAGACTGATTCTACCCTTTGTTATTTATTGACAACTGACCTTGACAAGGAGGCTTGGATGGGCCTGATATCATCTTGAATGATATTGCTGCCAGGCAACCCATCATTCCTCCCCAGGGTGAGTGAGATGCTACAATATTATGAGTGCTCTACTGACTGCTGTGAACAAGCTAGAACTAAATATATCCATTGGATAATGATAGATAACATTTAGGACCTTCAACAAATGAAAAACAAAGCATGGAGAGATGAGATAGAAAGGGAAAAAATCTCTTTCCTTTCTGGGGACTTAATTTGGCTAATGAGAAAACCTAAGAATTCCTTTATAGCAATACATGCATACAGATTTACCAAAGTATGTAAAATAATAACAGATATCATAGTTAAAAATGAAGAGATGCATTTTTTCAATCCATAGTTCTAACTTATTGGTGTAAAAGCAAATTAATGCTGAAAAAAGTTAATAGATGTGTCAATTATGAAAAATTGCAAAGCCATATTTGTAATTCAAACAAAACTAACTGGACTTTTGGAGAGTAAAAAAACCCCACTTTAATTTTGACTATTATTTAGGAGTCATATATGGTGTACACAAATAATAGATCATTTGACCAATGCATCCTATATATATATATAAATCAGTACAAATGAATGTTCTACAAATGAAAATGCACAATTTAATTACATCTGTGTAATTAAATTGCTAATTTCAATTAGAAAATAATCAATGTGTATATATAATATAGTACATCATTGTACATTTGGTGCTACACCTAAATGATATCTAGCTTGTGGATCTTGATTCAGTGTACAGCAGTACGCAAACTCATCTAGACACAAAATCAGCTTCAAACCCCCTCTGTTTTCTCTACTCTGGAAGAAGAAATAGAGAAAGAACTCCAGCAAAATAAAATGATGATGAATTTTATAGCTAGCACCTTTCTGAAAAGATAGTATACATCTACGCATAATACGGACCACTTACAGCATTACAGAACATTTTATCTCCTGAGAACAGAGTAGCTGTACTGAAGAGGTTCACTCACTAAATTTAAGAACACCCTTGAGCAGATTATTCTTAAAAAGCAAACAGTCCTCTGTGCTGAGAAAGGCAGCAGAGCTTCGTAGAGATCTTTAAGAATATCACACAGCAGAATGAAAGTCTAAACAGCAGTCTTGTTTTCTGGGAGGACACCAAACTGAAAGAAAGGGGAGATATCAATGTGATTAAAAAAAAAAAAAAGATGGCCATTTAACTCTTGCAAATCTCTTTGGAATCAGAAACCCAAGCTCTAAAGCAGTACTTCAGTGGCAGAATATGCTATTTCAATCCAATCCACAACCTCTTCTCCTTCTCCCAGAGAATACTGTATAGGGATTTGTCTGTTGATTATAGAAGAGCCTGATCTCCTAGGGAGTCTGGATCCATTCTAGAAAGATCTGGAGAAAAGACAACAATCCCATTTTGCATGGATACCGTTGACAGAGAAGAGCAAGAGAAAGAATCTGAAAGCAAATTCAGATAATTCAGAAGAAAGATGATAGTAAGTACAGCTATGTCAGTGAAAAGATCCTAAGAAGTTCAAGAATCTTAGTGTCAGGCTCAGGAAGTGCAAGGAGTAAGAACTTGGATTCATCAGAAACCACGTTGTATTCATCCAGCCACAGTGGAGTAAAGAGCATCTATTAGGAAGGAAGGGATTTTAACTCAGTGATAGAACTAGGTTTCTCATGCTTGAAATAAAAGCAATAGTTAAGTTATGGAAGAAGACATGCACAGTCAAGCAGGGGAATTAGGCATGGTTGGGTGCTCTTCATACAGGATGCTCTCATAGTTTAGGAATGGTAGTCCACAATTAAGTGAAACCCTCCAAAACTCTTGCCACTAAATCACTTCCCCTGACCCCTTCTTGCAGCAGTCTGGAGAGGAGAATTGGAGGAACAAAAGATAAAGATCATGAGTTGAGATAAGAACAATTTACTAGAAACAAGAATGAAATTAGAAATGAACATTAACAGCTACAGTGTTAACAACAGTGTGTACAAGAGGTGAATGATTCACATGCGAGCGCCCACCACATGGAAATCATGAATGACTCCTCCACCACACTACCCAACCACGGGGACCCTTTTTCCCCAACCCCTGCACATGATGGGATGCAGTATAGAATAACTTCAGGGTCCTCAGGGTCCATACCTCTCCTGGTTAATGTAAATATTAACCATGTCCTGGCCAGAACAAGGGCAGATGCAAAAACAAGAACAAAAGCAGCAGTATTTATGCTTCTGCATCAAAGTTGGAAGCTTAAGAAATTGTGTGGATGCTCCTAGTCTAGCACTAAATGAAGACATATAATAGAATGCTGAATATTTACCTAATCAGTGGGAAACTGTAACTGGGTTACACAATGTACAGGACTAATGCTGAAATATATATGAAACATTGCTTGCCTCAGAAGTTAACAGAGTCCAAATAGATTGAAATTTCCAGTCTCAGATAGGAAGAGTATAATTTTTGATGTATTTTTCTGATACCATTTGATGGTTACACTGGCTGCAATCTGCTTATAGAGATTAGAGGCAGGAAATACAGCAAGCATGCTAATCTTGACTCCATTTAAACTAGAAAAATGTCATATAAGGCTCTATTGCAGAGACAACAATGTTTTATACACTGTCAATGATGAGCAACTGGATGGAAGCTTCACAAGGAAACTGAAGATAAAAGCATGCTACTCCAGGGGTGCAACTGGATTCTGGGTTGACCCACTAATAGCAGTTCACCCCATCATCCTTGGACAAGTGCAGTTCTGCTGCTGATCATGTAGCATAACTACAAGGTTTTTCTCAAACCTACTGGGCTGCATACACCCCTAACCAGTCGTTATGTTTCTTAGTATATTGCTATTGTCTTCCTCTATTTACAGACAGTATTTGTCAACTAGTCAAGGTATTTCTCTTGTCAGATTGTGAGCATATTTTATAGTAGTATATCTTGTACACTTTGTTTGTTTAGGTAACTGAATCTGCTTTTGGAAACTCACATTTATGGAAATAAAATTGTAGTTTAGAATAATGGGAACCTCTCTGATCACAGGAATCCATCCATACTAGCAAATATTTTTATAACTATTGGATATTAGTTCAAAATCAGGAACGTAACTTCCACCTTAGTTTAATTAGCTGTATAGTCACCAAGTACTACTTCACACAGTGTATCAGAATGGAGGCCTAAGCTACGTAGAGACAAATATATCTTTAATAATTTAAAATTCTCCACTGAATAAGAAAATTAATTCAAATATTTTTGAAAAGTGCCACTAACTTTATAAGAATTTAAAATTCTGTTCCACAAATTTGGATTGTCCCTTGATTCCATATAAAATCTATGTACATCAGCAACAGAAAGAAATGAACTGAAAAATTACAGATGTGTTGGCATACTGGAGTGCAATTATTAACCATGATTATATGCTTAGTGTAGATATAATTACTTGAAAGAGTAATCATAATCTCCTGTAAAATTTTTACCATTTCTTTTTAACACTATATTTACTCCTTTCCACATCCCACAATGCATATCACAAAATATCTAAACATTTTTCCTTTGTTTCAGAAAATGAGCAAACCATGCCCTGTTAAGATAGTCTAGTACCTGGAGTTTACAGAAATCTCTTTAAAATATGCTTTCATAAGATGCATTTTGACTCCTTTCTTTTTTTTTTTTTTTTTACAGGAAGTTTGTATGTGTCTGCTACAAGAAGTAGTTTCTATTTCTACACTCTACAATTTTGAAGGTTGTGAAAAATACGTTTTGATTATTTGTGTTCTTATGATTTTATGTGAACAACATGGCTTAGACCATTTTCTTGTCAAGACCACTTTGTATCTTGCCCTGTTTCTACAGCTGAAGAAAAGCATCGTTGAAAACTACTGAATTTTATTGCAAAGTTGCACTAACCTGACACAATGCTGAACTTCATAAGGTTTGAGAAAGATTTGCACTCTGCTAATAAAAATATTTTTCCCAAAATGGGATGGATAAGTTGTTTCTAAATTAACAATATATTAAGAGAAAAAAATTCTTCAGAAGACCAAGTATCTCATTTAGGTTAAATTTTTTTCATTTCTACTCAGGGTTACGTAGCATTTACCTAGGTATCTAGTCCTTGTTAAAGAGGAAGACAGATTCTACAGACCTATACATTTAATTTAGAATATAATTCACTTTGAAGTAAATATTCTCATATGAGTATGATTCAATTTGAACTAAATACATGGTATTAAAAATTATAAATCACTTTAATTAGTTGATGGCTTAATATCAAAAAAGTTGCAAGATTTTGTTTTCTAGACTTAACACCAAAGTCAGTACATGTTGGAGTCTATCCTAAGAAAGTTTTTGTGTAAAAGACAGATACTTCTGTTTTATGTGCTACAAATAAACTAGAGCAAACTCTGCACTGCTTTTTTTGTTGTTGTTATTTTTGTTTTTGTTTTTGTTTTTTTTTTTGTTGTTGTTTTTTGTTTTGTTTTGTTTTGTTTTGTTTTGTTTTGTTTAGGCCAGGTATTACTGTCATGGCTATTAAACCTGATGCATCCTTTTAATTTGAATTTCAAACATCACTCCACAAAGATGTAAAAAGATTAATTTTTTTTCTTTGCTTTCTACTGTAAGTATTTTGAAGCACCCCTATTCTTGATCAAAACTGATGTCTCACCTGGAAAATCTACTCTTCATTTCCTAAATGAGGTTCTATACATCTAATAAAAATGAAAATGCTAGTTGTGTGATGTATACATGTTTTATAGTTTATGAGTATTTGAAAATTTGGATTCTTTTTGTCAGATTCCAATGCCACTTAACAATAGTCTCAAACTGAATTCTGCTATTAACGAAAGGGAATTTCCAGTTTTACCATAACTAGGCTAAATATATATATATATTTTTAAAGTGTGTTTGTGCACACTTCATTCATGATTGAATGTATAAATACCTTTTTATGTTCAGCTCTTAGTCTTAATTCTCTATAATAGTATAATTCATCATATGTATA
The DNA here is from genome assembly GCF_024509145.1 of Vidua macroura. Taxonomy (NCBI): domain Eukaryota; kingdom Metazoa; phylum Chordata; class Aves; order Passeriformes; family Viduidae; genus Vidua; species Vidua macroura. The sequence goes on along the minus strand of NC_071571.1, from coordinate 81,229,465 downwards.
CAGAAACATAATTCTCCCATGGGGATTCAATGACAGATGAGCCAAATACCAGAGTGTGAATAGTATTGTTTTACATTGGTTTGTAATTTGAAGTCACAGTGCCATTTAACAAGTGGAGAAGTGATTAGCAGAGCATAAATTGTACTTGTAAAACGTATGGTACAGTAAAATGTATGGTAAGGAGAAAGTGTTTTCTATTCATTTTATTGCTGTCTACTGCTAGTGTCAATATAAAAAACATATTTTAGTAAAAGTTTATGTCTGGATAGGATGTTAATAAGGCAAGTCATCCATGGGACTTTAAAAATTTTTCATAAAAATGAATAGGTCTCACACTTTCACTCCATTTCACATCCGATATCCCCATTAATTTGTGGAAGTCACAATTTCAAGTATGCCACTTGAGAACTGAGCTTAATGATTAGCATTATTTAGATGCATAAATGAGAACAAAAATGTGAAAAATCACACTGGCAAGTGCCATTTTCAGAGCATTTAAGAAAAAGGCTGTAGCAGAAAAAAGGCTAAGGATGAAGTTTGCCGATTGTTTTAGTTGCAATTTTCTGAGTCAGAAAGTACAAGCACACAGTGATGAAATCTCAGTCACACACACACACACTTACATGTGCACCCTCCTCTTTTCAGCTTTCAAGAGAGTGTTGAGCAACTAACGAGGTCAGTTATTTTTCATCATTATATTTTTAATTGTTGTTTTATGAAGTTTTTTTCAAAAGCCTAGATGCAAATTTCTTTAAACTAGTAGCCTTTGAGGCTTCAGAATACTGAAGACACAGACAGAGCAACTGTATTTAAAAACAAAACAAAAACTACTATAAATATAAATATCTGAATAGTAGTGATAATACTTAGAAATAATTCATGTTTCATTCATAAAAAAAAAAAATTCACTTTTTTTAATCTTAAAGGGTACCAAAACAAAATTATATGATGAGCTGGGATGCACTTAACAGATATTCACCTGACTTGTTCTGAAAAATCCTCCAGAGACATCTCATTGTAATATTTTCCTTTCCCCAAGCTTTCTGTAGTGCCTTAGAGTGTGTATGTACACAGAAATATGCAGAAATTGGAGCTTACTACTGCCATTTTCTATTCTTATCCATGAATTTTTTATGGTCTTTAGAATTTTTTCCATGAACATTTTTATTGTTCTTTGTCCATTTGTTAAATTGATTTTACAAGCTTCTTTCATTTACTTTCAAAAAGAATGAAAGGATTTTAGCCATACATGGCATCAGGTGAACACTTAAGAAATGAGAAGGCAAATATTAAATCTCTGGTGTACCCTATTAACCTTGCAGCTCCACACATCACCCCAAACATAATATTTTATCATTCACAATCTACTAGCTTCTAATACCTGCTCTCTTTTCAAGTAATCCACCTACTTTTTTTCCCTAAAGTTACAGAAGTATTAACTTAAAGCAAATTTTGGAGTTCACGAAGCCCATTCTCCAACTTAAACAAGCACTACATCAACACTGCATCAAGTAAGACATGGCTTTATTTAACTGAGTCTTAAAATCACCCTGGACAGAGGATCTGCAGCCTCTCTTGGTATTGAATTACTCTTTTTGGTGAAAAGAGATTTCCTGCTGGCTAAACTGAAGAGCTCTTTAAACTTTCATTATTCCTCACTTTAAACTTTCATTATTCCTCAGTATTTTCTTTTGCTGGTACTTCCTCCTTAGACTTTAATTTCTTTCAATTTTAACAAGATCATCTTCCCATCTCAGAGCTGTCTTTGTTGTGCCTCAGCGTTTTCATTTATGGCTGTGGTTGCAAAAGTTTTCCCATTCCTTTTCTGGCATATTTCAGTGATTCTTTAATGATCTGTCCCAAAAGACAGAAACACAAATTCCTTTCCTAATTCTGAAGATAAAAGCAAGTTCTATGAAGCTTCAGCAATGCTGCTCTATGAGGACTTCTCTAAACATACCCAAAGAAAATGCTTGTTTAACAGTTAAGAGACTTGCACTGTTCTAGAAATCTGTATTACCATAGTCTATTACTGTCAAAGACACAAGGCATGAATATTTCACAAGAATTTGTGACCTTCTAAATGCCAATTCTTCATACCTACAAGTACAAGGTATATTTCTCCAAGTGTTTTTTTCCAGATTAGATGTTTATGAATAAATGCTTTAAATGTCAAGAGACCTTACTGCATTATTTCTAGCAGAGGCCAAGAAAGGTTTCGGTGGTGCTAGATTTCATGTTTCATGACTCAGGAATGTTATCTATTACATCTTCTCCCAAAATTTCTTGGTCCTGCTGTCTTGTACTAATAGTTTTAGGATTAATTTTATATTACATGATCAGGGATTGATCTCCACATTAAAACTGTCATTTCACTACTCAAATGAACAGACTTTTGATTTTTTTTAGCTCAGAACTGTCGTTCCTCTTTTCATAGTTTTTGCTACAAAGAGAATCACATTTGAACCTTTGATTATTGAGGAGGTTTAGCTCTAGGGCTGATGGTACTTTTTAAAATGAAGATATTCCTGCATTAAATTCAGAAGGACAGCTATTTCCATTCCCTGGCTTCTCTGTTCCCTTCCTCTCATTGCAAAATTTCCTGATTCATAAAAAAAACCATACCTGGTAGTCCACATACCTGATAGTGCACATATCAGTTGTCCACATGGGAACCTTAGCCACAACATAAGAGAAACACTGTTAAGAAATAATCTGCAATTAAAAAAAAAGAAAAAAAAAAGAAAAAAAAAAAAAGCCTGAGTTAGTGATAGCTAGAAGGTGGGTAAGTTACTGGTGGCTGTACCTTCAGCAAATTTGGAGGTGACACTAAGCTGAGTGGTGTGGTTGATCTATCTGAAGGATCGGATGACACTCAGCTCAGAGGGAGCTGGACAAGCTCTAGAAGTGGCCCATGGAGATCTCATGAGGTTTAACAAGACAAAGCTGCACCTGGGTTGGGGTAACCCCTGGTATCAACACAGGCTGGGGGATGAACAGATTAAGAGCAGCCCTGCTGAGAAGGACTTGGGGGTGCTGGAGAGGTTGGACATGACCCAGCCATGGGCACTCACAGCCCAGAAAGCCAAACGTGTCCTGGGCTGCATCCAAAGCAGCATGACCAGCAGTGTGAGGAAGGGAGAGGATTCTGCCCCTCTGCTCTGCTCTGCTCTGCTCTGCTCTGCTCTGCTCTGCTCTGCTCTGGTGAGACCCCACCTGCAGTGCTGCATCCAGATCTGGGGTCTCAGCACAGGAAGGACATGACCTACTGGAACAAGTCCAGAGAGAGCCAACAAGTTGATCAGAGAGATGAAGCACCACTCCTATGAGAAAAATCAGAGAACTGTCATTGTTCAGTCTGGAAAATAAAAGGCTGTGATCTTTGGAGGTGAAGTAACTGTGGCCTTCCAGTATCTGAAGGGAAATATGGAGGACTTTTTGAAAGAGCAAGTAGTGAAAGGACAAGGAGGAAATGTGTAAAGATTTTCTTCCTAATATCTAATCTAAACCTACTTTCTTTACTTTTTTTTACTGAGAGGGTGATGAGGCTGCCCCATTCCTGGAAGTATTCAAGGCCGGGTTGGATGAAACTCTAAGCAAACAGGTCTAGTGAAAGGTGTTCCTGCCCAAGGAAGGTGTTTGGAACTATATGATCTTTAAAGGTTCCTTCCAACCCAATCTATTCTATGATTGTGGTGAGGCAGTGGTATTTGACATTAGACTTGGTACCTTGCAACTAACACTAAACCTATAAAGCAAGTCATGTGTGACCATGTAACTTTTAATAAATTCACACTTTGAAATAAAGCTCAATTGTGCAAACACTACTATATTAAAATATAATGTGGTTGAACTTGATGAATAAAACTCTAACCATAAAACTGCTGAAATGAAAGTATGAGGGAACTTTATTTAAAAACATTTGTGCTCATAAAATGTACATATTAAGCATCACCATAACATATGAATCTGGAATGTGAACTGAGACAAATGTGGGGTCAATACTCTTCCAAGCGTAATGTGTTCACAGAATAAATATAAACAATTCATAGAGATAGAGAAGATTAAGAGACAGAATCTAAAAAATATTTGGGGTCATACACTTCTACAGTTCAATGGGGTTTTTTAAGTTCTCTGGAAATTTTCTCATGTAAGTAAGCAAAATATGTTCCCTTAATTTGATTATTGGTTTAATCTGCACTCTCTGAAAATCTGAAACAGTACTTGATTAATAAACAGACTCTTTTCCTTTATTTGGTGACTGCCTCTATCACTGAAGATTTTAGCTTTCTCTTCTTTTACCAGTTATACTGAAAGCTGAAATTCTTTCAAGTATTAAATTACTAAAAATATGTATTTTCTTAATATTAACATAAAAAGGTTAAAATTTTTGGTTGACAAGAAATTGCTGCCAATGAAAATATAAAAATAAACTGGGTTTGTAGCAGTTTTTCTAGAATCAATCTGAATTCTCACTTGCAACAATAAATGTGGTTTATTTTGCAAAAGATTTTTTTTTTATAAAAGTAAAAAACCATGAAAGCAGTAGGGCCCAAAGGAATAAAAGATTTTTATGTCATCATCAACATTGCACTTCATTTGTGCAATAAAAGTAAACTTAACACAAAGTTTCTAGAAGCATATAATGGATAAGCTGATCAGGTTTTTTCAGACTCTTAGTGTTTAGTAGTTGAAAGGTGAAGATTTGACAAGCTTATTGGTCCATTCCAAATTCACCAATCCTGATTCTGTAAATTCAAATAAACTCAGGCTGCTGCGAGAAGCTATGGATATCTCATTCCTGGAAGGCTTCAAAACCAGGATGGATGGGGCTTTAAGCAACCTAGTCTAGAGGAAAATGTCCCTGCCAGCAAAAGTGGTGGTTGGAACTAGATGATGTTAAAGCTACCTTCCAACCCAAACTATTCAATGATTCTATGTTTCTATGATTCTATGAGATTTTGAGGGAATTAAAAGTCCTAGTAATTTTCTATTGTCCACCAAGTGCCACAAAAAATATTGGTTCTGTCCTTTTTTGTGGGTCTTGAGAATACTGAATATGCATGCTTTTCTCTTTGAATAAAAAGTTGTAAAATACTTCAATACCATGTTATCCAAAAGATTTATTACAGTATTAAAAATAAAATTATTAAAACTGTAAGGAAGAAAGTAGCACAGAAAGTCACAGGTAAGGAAAAAGAAAATACATTCTCAGCAGTACAACCATGTGACCTTGCTGTCACGAGGCAGGGGTAATGTGTGCTTTAAATTAAATATCTGTGTATGTCAAGTTTGTGCAGTTAGAAGAAGGATTTAGTGGGTGTTGAAGATTTGCTTTGGTTAGAGGCTTTAATAACTTTTTCTTGTATATTTAAATATTCAGATGAATTGGTGTTTGCTTGTGGCTGACTGGGCAGAACACAGACCTATGGCACATATTAGGCATCTAGAATATTAAAAATTAGGAATTCTCCTGGCATCACTTCATCCAATGAGAATACTAGTTTTCACCTTATGTCAGAGCAGAAGAATCCCCAAGACAAATGACTCAGCTCATCTAGCTGGCTAGACTGCCTTGACAGAATCCTTGTGAAAGTGCTTCAGTTAAGTACCTTTGGGATGACAGCAGGACAGAAATCATAGTTTCTGAGGCAGATGAGAGAAGACAGAGATCAGACAAGTGATTCTGCTTTATTGTTCATAGTCCATGGTTGTTCTAAACAAATATAGTTCATCTTATGCTATTATCTAACTGCAACTGTGGGAATATTGAGCTTTCTGCCCAAAGAGATGTCCCATTATTTTCTTAGGATACTTTTTGGTTCACTTTAGAAAGTGTGTTTCCTTGCAAAGTGAAGGTAGGAACAAAAAGGTAATTCACATTCTCATTAATATCTTTAAAGCTTCCTTTATCAAAAAAGAATCTAATCTAATCTGAAAAGTTTTGAGCTAGCAAATGAAATTCTCTGACTTTCAAGAAAAACTACTCTATAAAGATAGAAGATATTAGACTAAAACACTACCAAAAATTTTAATATAAACTTAGCCAAGGTGAGTTTGCACAAAGAATGTCCCTACCTTGTACAGAGCAGATGAAGAAGCAAGTTGCAAACCTTGAGAATTAGAATCATCACTGTACCTGAGGACTTGACCTTGTTGCTAAGGAACACTGAAGAATTTCTAAGATCTTACAAATCCACAATGTAGTAGAGGTGGGCAAAGCAGTCAAGAAAGAATCTGGCTGATGTGTAGACACATTAGCCACATTTGTTGTCATAAATATTTATGATATATATATATGGATACCTTTGAGGCACACCAAAACCATCTTTGTCACGTGAAGATCAACAATAAACAAAATCTGTAACTAAATAAACTGCAAAGGGATTTTTAACATGGAGTACATGAAGCAACAACAGGAGAATGAAATCTAAAAGACCTTTTGTAACTTGGGACAGAAATTTAGAAAGGAAAGTCAGCCACATTAGCTGGATACCTTAGGCTACCTGTTGCATCCGGAGAACGAAAGCAAACGCCACAGCTACCTACAGTAATAACTCTTCATTTGAAACAGGTAAAATGAGCACTTAGAATTTTTTTCCGGAGGATGGATTTCCATCTTAACTGAATTAAATAACAGATGTAGTATTGGTGGGGTAAGACAAATGCTACAGACTTGTAAATTATGTAGGCTGATTATGCTCCTTTGAGGTAACTATCTAAATATCCCTTAAGACCAAGGTTACTACTTGAAGGAGCTTGGTGAAATTAAAATTTTCATGACTCAAAAGTTTGCAGAGATCACCATACAAACATCCCTTTAAGATTCCTCTTTAATCTTAAAAATGTTATCTTCCTCAAGGGAAAATCCAGACCTAGGTGAGAAAAAAAGCAATTTTGGGATATTACTGTCTCCTTGACCACATAGGGGACAATGACAACAATATGCACAAGAGATCAGGGATTCTTTGAGATTAGGGCATCCAAGAGAAATGGCAGACTTGACTTACTTTATTTAAACCAGGGAAAGACCACAGAAGTTCTCATAAGAGGTAGGGTAGTTTTTTATTTGGTCCTCATCAGCACAGGAATGTGATTCTAAAAGCTGATGCTTGAGGCCAATTCAATTACAATGACTGATTTTTGTAATTCAGTATTTATAGAATTACCGAGTGTCCTTATTTGGAAGAGGCAACAATCATCTAGGTGACAAAAATCACCCTGCACAGGGCATCCCCAAGAGTCACACTGTGTGCCTGAGAGCATTGTCCAAGTGCTTCTTGAACTCTGGCAGTTTTGTGTCATGACCACTTCCCCGGGGAGCTTTTTCTTGTGCCCAACCACTATTTGGGTGAAGAAGGTTTTCATGATATCTAAACTTAGTCTCTCCTGAAACAGATTCAGGCCATTCCCTCAGTCCTGCCACTGATCACCAGTGAGAAGGGATCACTGCCTGCCCTTCCACTTTCCCATGTGAATAAGTTGTGGGCCACCATGAGATCTTCGTGTCCTCTTCTCCTGGCTGGACAAGCCAAGAGACCTTAGCTTCAAATGGCTTCCTTTAGGACCTTCAGCATTTCTGTAGCCCTTTTCTGTAGCAATAAAAGCAGACATTCACTAGAGCTGCAGTCAATTTAAAAAGGTAAGCAACATAGAAATGAACAAATTTCTTGAAAAAAAGGTAGAAGAAAAAGATAGGAGGTGAAAGTCTTCTCAGGCATCATGGAAATTACTTGTGGACCACACTGGAAACAAAAAATTATTGTGTGCTTCTCAGAAGTAAAAATCTCTCAAATCCTTATTGACAGGGATAAGCAAAGTGGTTAAAAAAGTAAAGACTTTGTAGATTAGATCAGAAATCTGACTGTGATTCCAAATAAAATACCTAGTAGTTAAGCATTCACATGTAAGAAATCATTCCTAAATCTCATGTAAAGGACAGATTGGCTCTTCTCCAAGAAAAACAGCAAAACCACATTAATTAATCACACACAGGTCTACAGTGATACACAAAGAAAAATTACTACGCATTCCCTGTCTATCCTTCAGATATTTTCAACTATTTTGTAAATATATGCGTGCACAAACACACAAAATTGTACATATATACACATGCAGATTTTTGGAGAATAAATTGATTTCATAATTTCCTTAATTTTTGATACACAGTGTACATTTTATTCTTGGGAAATTTTATCTAAAATCTCTTTCTTTCATGTTATTTCAAAGATAAATTTCTAATAGTTTTGTTGTTTCCACTATTTTTTTTTTTTTTTATTTTCTGGAATTGTCCTTGCAAATGAGCTTAGTAAGAAAAATATTCCTAAATTGCAAACTTTAAAAAGAAGGAAGAAAAAGTAATTCTGCATGTAAATACAGCATTTTCACAGTTAGACTCTAAGTTGCCTTCACCCAATCAAGTAAGCAGGAAAAAATCCTTATGGTTTATGTTGTCACAGTGATGCTGTTTAGGTTTTGCCTTTTTTTCTATGTTCTCTATATTCTTCACACATAATTGTAGCTCTGTAGCCTCTTGTATTAGTGTCTAGTTTTCCCAGTACTTTTCCACTGCCTTTCCCTAGGCAGAAAGACAAAACAAATGCCAGAGCTCCAAGCCCCAGGGGTACAAGGCCCCAGTGCTATCTTGGTTCTTCCTGGGAACCAAGGCCAAGAATAACTCTTCAGGATACATTTCATGGACAAAGTACAGCTAGTGCTGAGGGGGGGCTCCAGAGAAGGGGATTAACCTGGGGGAGAATTGCATCATCACTTGTCCTCCTAATTGGTGCTCTTTGCCAATTATGCTAATTTTCTGAAATTTATAAATGTATACTCATCCCTGTAGGGGTGTTTTTTTGTGGACATCTTTCCGTAACTGTCTCTGAAGGCATTCAAATAACAATCCCCTTTTATATTACCTCCTTACTAAAATTATCTTGAATTTCATTTCCAGGTTGGGAAAAAGGCAACAAAAGTAAGAATCAAATAATTCTGCACGCAAATCCAGTTAATTACTTTGGAATGTTGCTTAGACCTGCAAGTCACAATACAGAGTATTATTGAAATTATCTGAGGTAGTAACTAAATCTGAGAGGGGATGCGGAAATATTAGGGAACATATTCAATTAAAAGGGAAGACCCACTTAGGAGTCACAAAGTAGGAAGACCTACTGAGGGGTCTCCTTTATGCTGTTGGTGTGTGTCCCTGAACAAGTCAGCCAAATGACTCTCCATTCCAGTGAGCTGCTCAGTGAAGAGTCCCCTTAATAGGATGCTGACAGACTGGTTGAGCACAAGGGTGTCGGCTTTCCTAAGACACTGACAGACAAACCAAGAGTCAAGGAAATCTCCCCTCTTCATGGGATAAGAAAAAAAGGAGTGCATTTAGCCTTCTTGATTTTTTAGAGTTTTAACCATAGGTGGGACAAGCTGCAGTCTGTAGCAAACACCATTAACTTGTTATTTAATTATTAGAAATTGTGTACAGTTGTCGGTTTAATGAAACCAAACTGACAACTGCTGAAAAATGAGAATTGCAACAAGTTTCACTGATGTTGAAGAGTACAAGCATCACTGGTGACAAACTGAAGGTAAACACCAAACTAGCCAAACAGCTTGTAAACTTGCTAAATCAGATGCACAAATCACACCATTTCTTGTAGTAGCTCTACTAATAGTGAGTAATTGAATCTGAGAAATTCAATTCTGTCCTGTTACTGTGATGCATATGGATTACCTACAATGCATATTTGCTGTTTTGTTTTTTGTTTTTTTGTTCTTAACTCATAAATATTACTCAGCCATTATCTGTCCAAACTGGAATGTTGCTGCAGAAGGACATGTAGGATCAGATGTCTAGATTCATAATCCATACTGTTCAGAGTATCATCAAAAAGACATTCAGAGGAAGGTCTGTAGAATATAAAATGCCTGTGTATGGCTTTCTGTTTGAAATCAAAGTGCCTTTTCATATCTTAGAGAAGGTGAAAGCCATGTAATTGCTAGATGGCATATGAACAGAACATCCAGGGCACTCAGTTGTTTTTCACTGTATTGCCTTAAAATGCCATTCAGCAACTACTTTTTATAATTATCTTAAGTAGAAATTTTCCTGATTTTTCTAGTTAGTGTGGGTGATATAATCTTAAAATACCAGTTCAGGTTTTCCAATAATTAAAACCTATAGATGATGACAGACAACAACATTTAAAAATCTAAATCTCCAGATTACTGTAGCTTTTTTTTTTTTCTGTGTGTATACCATACAAGCACACACAGAAAAACACAGACACAGAAACACACACACAGGCATACATTTTGAAACCACGTAGAAATGATACTTGCATATTTTTCTAGCCTGCAGGGAAAATCGTTATAGCTTTTATCGTTGAGGGTATGAAAAATTCAACATTAAATCATTTTGAATTAATGGGAATTTTTCTCTTAGGGCAGAAATAATTCTGTGTGGTGCTTCCTGGAAGCCAAATAAGATGATTTCAGTCTCTTGGGAGGTGATACAACAGCTTCACAGAACAAGACTTTTGACTGACTTAAATTTAATTCCCAGTAGGTGTTTCATTTTCTCTTAAAGACTTAGTCATTATTTTTCCTTTTTACTCAGAACAAACATCTTTCTCTTCAATTGCTATAAAAAGCATATAGGACATGAACATTTTCTTTCTAGAAACAGTCTTCTGATTCATCTGAATGATGAACTAATACTGATGAATGAAAGAGAAGAATTAAATGTATGTTTCTGCAGGTCCAATGAAAATAGGAAATATTAAAAGATACATATATGGATAAGAAAAAATTCAATTTTCAACCCAGCTTATCTATTTTGACACATAACATTCCACAGATTAGAGTGCTAACTGAAAAAAATCAAATCTAAAATGGAAGCAGAATTGTTACATGTTTATCTTTTCAGAATTCAAACGAATGTAAAGTGCTCCATAGGAGAAATATTAACAACATTATGAAGGGAGTAAGAGAGGGGAGAGAAAAAAAAAATATCAAAAACGTGGACTCTACTAGATAGATGCAAGTAGATGCTTGCAGGAAAAAAATAAAGATACTGTAGGCAGACATAGACTGAGAAGCTCTAAAAGCAGAATTCACCTTCTCTACAACATTAAACACACTAATAAGATTACCACATTTCAAATAATCATATTACAAACTTAAGTTTTAAAAACTGTTCACTCCTAGTCCCTAAATTAGTAAGTGTTGGTATGAATATATAGTCATCTTTCATGTCTTCTCCCTCAGCAAAAGCTCTACAAGCTATCCTTTCTTTTCCACATATATTAGTAATACCAAATTTATATCCCATTCTGCACTTCTCAAGAAACAACATTAATATAATATTTTACGTTCTGTCATTGTGAGAATAATAACCTACACAGAAAAATATTTTAGCATTCTCTGGTTTGTTTTTTTTTTTTTTTTTCTTTCAAGTAGAGGGCAAAAAAAATTGATGCAGCTAAGCCAAAGAATAAGAATGCATGTGCTCTAGGAGTGCTGTAAGAGCTCTCTATGGAGAACACCTGACATGAACAAAATACATCTAGGTGGAGAAAGGTGCAAGCAGGTGTGCAATCAGCAACCAGCTCAAACTCATGAAAAGTGGGAAGCAGAACCACAGGAATGGACTTCTGTTTAACAGATTTTATGTTTGACAACTTAACATGGCATGGAGAATATTGCAACTCATCTTTCTGCAATTTGATAGCCTATTTTCTAAATCAAGAATGCCAGCTTCCATGAGCTTATTCCCCTTAACTGATTCTACATTCAGTAAGAAGTGGATGACTACACAAATTTGTAAAACAAGCAGTATTTGTCACCAAGTTTCAAGTGACAGACATTACTAAAAGAGAAAGTAATTGATGGCTGCAATTTCTGATTAAAGAAAGTACTAAGAGCATTTTTCTTATATCTTAATTTATTTAGAAATTTGTCTACCCCTTGAAGTCAGAAGGTAATTAAAGCAACAACATATCACCAATTCTTATCCAAAAATTAACAGTTATCTCTGTCTTCACTAAAAAAAAAGAAAAAAAAATCTATTTAGGAAAACATATTCACTGATTCTCGCACTGTGAATATGAAATTCCAGACTGATCCATGCCATGATACATGGATTAAAGTGCTGGTGTTGAGCAAGTATAATCTAACAAATGCTGCCCTTCTATCAGAGAGGTAATTCAAGATCTCCTTTTCTTCAAAGAAAAGTTCAGGGAAAAAACCAAACCAGCAACTCAGTCTACCTAAACTACCTAAGTTGCTTAATAAATTGTAAGAAAATATGTTAATCTTTCCCTATTAAATTTCTGCCAACTTCTTGCTATTAGAAAATAATGTATTTGTTTTAAATGCCCCAAATGGGGTAAATAACATTTAAACAGCAGATGCATACTATTATATAATAAGGAACTACTGTCCTTTCCCTTTCTTCAGTATAAATACTGTGTTATGACAGCACCCAAATTTAACATGAGCCCTAACTGAATAAACATTTCCATGTTTCTTTCATCCATTCTCACTTTGTTATATTGAAAACCCTTTTTGTCACAATGCAATAATCCTCCATAAATTTCTTCTTATGATCAAAGTCTCAGTTCTATCCACAATAACTAATCCACCAAAATGCAGAAACCTTGTTGTCCCTAAACATGGAATGAAAAACATTTTAAAAACCCTAAACCAACAAAACCCGAAAAATCCCTAAACTGTAAATGTGGCTCACTAGTAAGGAGGGAAATTTTGTATCTGCTGTTTTTTATTTTAGAATCTTACTATCTAAATCTGTTACCAGGAGCAATTAGAAAATGTATAATAGGCACACTCAATTTTAAGTTTTAATCAACATGAAAAATATAAATTAAATGAATCCATGGCTTCTAATTCCTGGGGAAAAAAAATATACGTATAGCCTTTTACAATAAACGATTTCACAATATATTGAAGAGGAAAATAGAAACTTTCAGATAAATAGATAGTCAAAATAATAAACATATAACCCTACTTGTATTAATGACCACATAATCCAACTAGTCACTAATAACAGGCTGATCTTATTAGAAGACACTGTTGGGACACCTTGTACTAGGAGAAAATGAATGGCTTCTTACTTCTATATCACTGAACTGATAAATAGATAAAAGTCTAGCCTGTTGTTTCACACAAAAAAATGCAAAAATTTCAAATTGTAACTATACAGCATGAAGAGGTTCATCACTGGGTACTCATTAGAGAGATAAAAACTAGAGTCCTTCTACATGGGGTACATTTAAATTCTAGAAATCTACTGATTTCAGTTTGTTCTATACACACCAAAGAAAATAAATTCTACTTAAATGGTAATTACTGAAAAATTAATTCTTCAGTATGTAGGATAATAAATTGCCTTTTTAACAAAATCTCTACAGATGAATATGATTTAGAAAAATTCCTTCTCCCTAGACAAATAATAGATAAAGTAATTTTTTGAGAAATTAGTCCAAGAAAGAAGAACTCAATTATTTTCCAATGGCTCATCACACAGTATAAACTGAACTTACGTTACAATGCAAAATGCGAGCATTGAATTTAAAAAGTAAATATTTGAAGTTGCTAAGCAACAGTCTGTTTATTATATTGGTTCTGAAATGAAAGCAATAGAAGGATAAAACAAAGAAAACAAATGTACAATAATATAATCTATTTCATACTCAACATAAAAAACCTATTTTGTTTACACAATATAAATTAATAAATATTCTTGACAACAACTTGATCTATGGTTCAATGAAATTTTCCTCTATGCATTGTTACTGTTATTTTGACTTCATTTTCAAAACATTAGTAAAAAAAACATAATTAAGAAGTAAAAAGCTACAGAAAAATTGTCTTATTGAACACAATTTCTGGGATATGCTCAAACAAAATTCATTCTATATCTGAGGGTGGACACAGACTGATAGAAGCAAGAAATATAAATTTATAATAAAAATATCTAAGCATATAGACTTGATTGTCCAAATGTATTTATTTAATCTCACTTTAAAATATATGTTTATTTCTTATAAAATAACATTTTTAATGAACATTTCTTCTTATAAAATAGCTGATCAAAGCCAGGTTGGATGGGGCTTTGAGCAATCTAGTCTAGAAGATGGTATCTCTGTCCATAGCAGGAGTGTTGGAACTAGATGAACTTTAAGGTCCCTTGTCATCCAAATTATTTAATGAATCTACAAAACAAAAGAGGGATTTATTCTTCCTGTTTCTGAATCAATCAGGTTACAAAATGCCATGTTTGCAACTGTGTATCAGGGGACTGTGTAGGGCTGTCCAGTTGTGGAGCAGTGTAGACACATTGAAGGAATATCTGCTTCCCAAATATGTTGATGCAATTGCTGAAAGTTAACCATTCTCCCTCTGAAATACTTTCTTCTTGTGACAAATCCCTTCCAGTGAGTGGAGAGAAGGGAAGTGGAGTCACTCCGTGAAAAGGAGTGTCCTATCCTTATGATGATTCTCAGCTGGAGAAGTGCCACTAGACCCAGTCTGACTCAGTGTTTGAAATCTGACATTGAACTGCCTAATATGTCTGCCCTACAACTACCTGCATTTTCTCTGTTTGTGTCATCATTTCAGTTCTTAAAAAGACATGTAGTTCTCTTTCACAGCTTTCAATTTTTTCATTAGTTTAAGTAAATGAGGTCAAGATTTTCTGTAAATGGGACAGATGACCAGGTAGGAAAGGTGACATTGGCCATCTTGTAATGTACCTAACTGCAGTCATTGGAGCTGAGATTTTGTACCTTTCATTACCTGGATATACTGCTGAAGTGAATGAGGCCTCGCTCACCCCATGAAGCGAACTTCAGACCCAAGATATAATAGAATTGTAAAATATACTGAGTTGGAAGGATCCACAAGGATCATTGAGCTCCATGCCTGAACTTGTGTAGGACACTCCAAGAGTCACACCATGAACCATGGAGTGTTGTCCAAACACTCCTTGAGCTCTGTCAGACTTGGTGTTGTGACCACTTCCCTGGGGAGCCTGTTCCAGTGCCCAACCACACTGTAGGGGAAGAACCTCTTCCTGAAATTTCCCCTGATTCTGCTTCACGTTGTTTCCTTGAGTCCTGTCACTGGTCATGAAAGTAAAGTGATCAATGCCTGCCCCTTGTCTTCCCCTCGTAAGGTTGTTGAAGAGCACTATGAGGTCTCCTCTCAGTCTCCTCCAGGCTGAACAGGCCAAGTGCCCTCAGCCAGTCTTCATAAGGTTTCCCTTCAAACTGTTTACCATCCTCTTGGCCCTCTTTTTGATGCTGTCTTATAGCTTAGTATCTTTTTTTATATTGTAGTTCCCAAAGTGTCAATGTTTCACCTTTCATTGTTAACAGTGCATGTCAGGTTTTTCAGGGTAGTTTCCTGACTGTGTGGAAAAATTCTTGGTCTTCTGTCAGTACTTTCAGATCTTTGAGAAGATATTTCTTTGATCTATCCTCCCTTTTTGAGTACACTTGACTTTTACCTCAGTTGCTACAAATGTTACCATATGAAAATAAACATGGACATGTACTAGGGCAGTGGAAATGCTGGTATTTTATCTCATGATCCTCAAACACTTTTATCCCAGATGACCTGGAGTAGTCCTTCAAGATGAACATCTGAAATCATTCATGCTTTTGGGATATATATGTCTTAAAAAACAGAAAATGTTATGATGAGACTTTTTTCCCTTAAATAAACACAAAACCAAACCAGCAAGGAAACCAGCCCATTTTTTTTTCTATGTATTTTATAATGCCCAATATATTTTTTTTAAAGAAAAGAGAAATTCAAAGAACAATTAAGGCTCACATTCAATTCTCTGTAAGTATCCATAACTATTGGATTTAAGCTTTGTTGTTGATGCTGTTGTTTTGTTGCTTAGTTTGGTTTTGGTATTGGGTTTTTTGTGGGGCGGAGTGGTTGTATGTCAGCAAAATGAATAAAGCCAAGTGCTTAATGTGGCAACTGAACTTTCAAATGCATCATTTTGGATGTATTAACGAGGTATTTTTTAAGCTTACTCTTATTCTTCTAAGATAACAAGAAAAACTATCTGTCTTTAGTGTTTTATTTTTCAATAAGGATTTCTCTCTGAATATTTTTTAAGGCAAATAGGGCTTACTTGGCTCAGTCACTCTTTGGCCACTGCAATAAATAGTTCATTCTGATATCTTAGCTGCATACTGGGACCAAGGCTCAACCAGCCAAGCAGATATTTCTTAAGATATTCAGTGACTATGAGAAGAAAATCCAAACTAAATAAAAACAAATCAATGTAAAAATATTTCCATTAAAATAGGAAAATGTACTTACTCTTTAGTTTTTTAGTCTTCCTTTGAAAAATAGGGAAATTGTCAATGGTTTGGAAAATACAGAGGACAAAGGAATAATTTTAGATTAATGTCCTCTGGGAAGGTGTGCAATGCATCCAAACATGCACCAACTTTAAAACTCTGGTACTAAAATACAGTAATGATCTGCAAAGAGCTGAGTACTTTTAGAGACAACAAGACTGTCCTGTTCTTTAATGAATGTTAGTGGATAACATAAGAACTTGCAAAAACACATCCTTAATTTTGTTGTGTGTGATATGTATCCTTGTCTCATAGAATGTTGAACTCTCAATGTAAACACACATTTTGATAATCATAAATGCAATGTGATCCTATAAAATACCAGAAGAAACTGTAGACCTGTCTTCTTACAGCTCCCACTGCCATTCAGCATCATTCCTAAAGGTTTAAAGGAATGGCTTAATAAACACCACCACCAGGAAAATAAGTTCCTTATTTTAGGAATGATATTCAAAATCACTGCTAAAAATAGAACCAAAAAGCCCTCCACCTGAATGCTAAAAAGAAGAGAATCAAAAAGAAGAGTGTGATAAAGCTATAAAGTTTATTTCACAGAACAATTTTATCGGGTTATTAATCAACAAGTTAAGTTATTAACCTATGAGTCAATTACAAATTTGGAGGCAGCCAAGCATTAGGAAACGATAAATGGGAAGTGGGTTCAAGGCAATCCTGTTTATGGATTAAGGATGTAACAAGTTCTATTTCTATGTATGATGCTGTCAGCAAGGACACCATGTTTGCTCACAATTAGCAACATTTTTCCAGTTAGTATGGAGCCACAGGTACTATTAGCTAATTTCCCTGCTCTTACAATTGCATTCTTGACTTTTTGCTTGCTTTCTGTGTGGATTTTTTGTTACATAACTAAGAAGAAAATCTGTCTCCTCCTTCACCTTGTTAAAAACCACGACTGCCAGAACACTTCCCCCACCCTGTGTAAATTCTCAGTCATTCTTGAGCAGTGTTATCCACTACCTAGGCTGAGAAGTAGTATATAGTTTTGTCCCTTTTGAAGGTCCCTTCCACTTCAACTGGACAAGACCTTAAAAGTAATAGCAACACTGACACATAACAACCTAAGCCTAACAAAAGATAAAAATATTTGAGGGAAATTGTTTAAGCCTATACTTGATATTCAAAATACTTCCCCAATTCCATTGAAAGGACAAAACACAGCTGAACATGTAGCAAATGCGATGTCTTTTTTTTTTTTCTGCAGGTGTTTTTCAAGCTATTCCCAATGAAAAATTTTGCAACAAGCAGTTAGCCATAAAGAACAGTGTGTAAACTTATGGTTCCTTGTCTTAATCTGAAAATCTGAGAGGAAGATGTTGACAATAAATTCCTCATCATCACAAGCATCACTTCTTAGGAAAATATATTACCATTAAATTCCCTACACAGAGGGATATGGAACTATATGAATTATACTTTGTATTCATTAAGTTTTTGCCTGTTTCACCAGCAGTGTTTCTGGCTGCCCAGCACAATTCATCTCTCATTATCAGGATGAATATGGAATAAAGCAAACAAACTTTCTACTTTATAATTGTTGTTGGCAGCATTTAACATTTACATACATGAAATATTAGCACAAGGGATATAAAGTCATTATAAACTAATGCTTTACAAAGTGGAAAGACAATATCCTCAGCATCACTCTGCACTGCATTTCAAATGGCACATTTCAGGCGATTTATGCTAATTTCCATCATTTACAGAACATAATGATACAAATCTGTTAGATTTCATAACAACAGCCTCTAAGTGTTTAGAACTATGAAGAACATGGTAATGGTCTCATTAACTCTAAGTCGAGAATCAAATTTCCATTTCTAGGCAGAACTGTTATTGCTTTACTCATGATCCACAACACTTCATGTTTCACAAGTTATAACAGCGCTGGTCAGCTCAATTTCTTTCCCTTAGTGGCCTCATTGAGTAACCCCAAAGCAATAAAGAGAGAGCAATTGATACTGATCTTACCTGAAGTAACTTGTTGACCACTTTCTGGCTGGTATTAGCTTGACAAAGGACAGCGATATCCAGTTTCCCTTGATGCGCTTAGGAACATTAAGTATATACAGGGTTCATAGCTTAAGCCATTGATATATTGAAAGAAGAAGGCAATAGCACAGCAAATGTTTGCCTTTCAATCTGACATTATAGTGAGAAGGATAATGAACACTGTGTTCATAAGACAAAGTATAACTAAAGCAAGCAAAAAGCCATTATTTCTGAAGTACATGAATGCTGGGAGGTATTAGGAGAAAAAGGTCAACTGACTGTCCAAAGCCTATCAAAAAGGTTAGTTACATCAAACAGTGCAGCCAAGATATGTCCTGGATCAACAGCGGAAATACTTGTCTATTTATTCCTTCTTCTCATCCTCAAAAATTTTTATCAGTAGTTTTGAGTAGAATATTGAAAAGGACAATGATGAGTTGAATAGAAACAAATTTGTTCCAGGTTATACTTAAGCGCGTTGGATTCATCCCATCACACTGACAAGGCGATGTACAGTTACTGACCCATAACTGCAGATATATCACAATTATGTCATTTCCTAAACTTTTATTTGCTAAGGGAAACAATTTACATAATGACTGTTCACATCAAAGTCAATAATGATACAGCTGTTTTCCAAAGCTTTATCTTCTGAATCATTAATATCCTACGACTGCAGGAATTTGTGTTGTGGATGTTATAAATTTAAAAGCATAACCTAAATTAAGTACTTATATACAATGATCAATCATTATACATATAAATAGCTTTCCATAGATTTGCATTTGGAGCAGAGAAATTACTCAGCAGCTGTATCAGTGACTTGTCTGAAACAGTTATTTGATCTGATACACTGTAGAAGAATAACAATCAAAAATAAATTCTTTCAAGTTCTTAAATAAGCAATTCTTAAGTGTTATTTCTACATGAAAGAGGAAAACAGAGAAAATGTTTAGGTTACCCCAAGAGTCTAAAGATAATTTATTATGGTAAGCATCAAGTACTAACACACTGTAGAAATTGAAGGTATTGCAGTGTAGCAGAGATGAAACATCCTCCAGTGTATCTGTAGCAGATCATTTTCCATTAGTAACAGTCAATAAGACACCAAAGGTGCAATGCCACAAGAGATTACAGACTTAGAAATGTATAAATGCAACACTTAAAATTTAGAGAAATTGAAAAGTATGTACTGGGAGTCATTTAGGTACTAACACTATACAACCATATTGGTTTACTCAAATTGCATTAATTTGGTCATGAGCAGTATAAACAGTGGCAAAACTATCAATAATGAAATAATTAAAAGATTTTTGCTTCTCTTGTTACTAGCCCAAAAGATTTTGTGGAGGTACAAGAAAGACTGTAAAGTGTATTATCCCATAACCCTTGGAACATTCTTTCTCTCTCTTGACTCCTTTTCATTAAATCACTTCTACACAAACAGACACCCATACTGGCCTTCTATCTGCCATGTGCACTTCTGGTAACCCTACTGAGCTATGGCAAAGTGTTCTACAGTTTAACTTTGTGTTAGTAAAATCAATTTCTTTTCTTGGAACAGAAAGTAAGCAGTTTTTCTGTATTCATATTCCACAGCCTGTCATAATCTTAGGGATATCTGCATCAATCCTCCAGCATGACTTCACTGTGACTGGTTTCTACATGAAGTTGAACTATTTATTATCAGCTAGTTCCCTGTCTTTTAACTTGACTGGTGTGCTGTATCTATCCACTAGCTCTGCAGTTTATTTTCATTTTTGCTGATGTGCTCAGCAAATATGTCAGCTTTATTGAGGCATTCACTGTCCAGATAACACCAGGAATGTGCTGAAAATTAAAGCTGATTGCCAATACCAATTTCTACCTTCTATATCTTAGTTACTATATTTCTTTTCATTTAAGAGTGGAGATCTGCTCACCTGTGACAACAGAGAGAAATTCAAGACTGTTTGTCATTCATTATCTGTACAAACATATTCCTGAATCATCTTTTTAACATTGAAGAGAAAGAAACAGAAATATTAAGTCAATTTTAACAATGATGTAATGAATGCAATAGATAATTATATAAAATAAATATTTATAAATAAAATAAATAAATATTTATTATCTATAAATAAAATAAATTATGCAAAAAGGATAACATATTAGGAAGTCAGGAATGACAGATTCTACATTAAAATATTTATAGCTGTAAACCTTCCATTTGAGAATTTTCAAGTCAATCTGCTATGACTTCTTTGCAAATATTTAGTTAAATCATTTCCATTGATAGTTTATATACCAGGATTATTTGACTGGCTTTATTTTGAATACTAATTGCTATTTTAGGCTACTATTGTTCTAGAAAAAGCACTGTTAATATTTTTTTTCACCTAATTCACTATAAATTCTGTGTCACCTTTAATTTACTAGATAAAAAGATATTAATTTGAAAGACAGGATAAATATAGAAGTAACAGTTAAAATATATTTTTAAGAGGAAAAGATGCAAAAATGGATTGACTTTCAAAAGGTAGATGCTATCAAAAGCTTAGTGAATTTAAGAGTTACAATTTTGTAGACATCACAATACTTATGGATTTTTTAAATCTTCAGTGCAATATAAACACTGAAATAGGAAAACACTGAGACAGGAGAACATTGAAAACACTGAAATCTAAACACTGAATTTGCAAGAAAAGTCAATGCACAATGTAACCATTGCAGTATAAAAATGACGTTATAAAAACAATATTTTCTGGTGCACAAAACTTACAGAAATGAAAGACTTAATTTTTTTTTTTTAACCTTATCCAACTTGCATGGTGGGTAAATTATACATTGTAAGGCTGAAGGAGAAGAAAAAGAGAAATATTGTTTGGCATCCTTAAAGTTTCAATCAGACTCCCTTTCAAAATTTAAGAAGGTTAAACCTTAATGTCAATAATACCAAGAAGGACACTTCACATTATTACTTTTGTGAACCCTGGTTTCTTTGTGAGTAAAACTCATGTTTAGGAGAAGCACACTGATAATCAAAGACTTAAATGAAAAACAGGAATAACAAGTTAGGAGAGAGAGCATTTGGTTATTATTGTCATCTGCTTTTG
The DNA here is from genome assembly GCF_024509145.1 of Vidua macroura. Taxonomy (NCBI): domain Eukaryota; kingdom Metazoa; phylum Chordata; class Aves; order Passeriformes; family Viduidae; genus Vidua; species Vidua macroura. The sequence continues at coordinate 81,207,954 of NC_071571.1, read as the reverse complement.
GGTACAACTTGCTATCAGCAACTCTTTTGCGATAATAAATTGAGTTCTACATGCACTTTCAATTTAAACTGATACACTTAAACTTGCATTCAAATACCAAAATATTATTTGTAGTCTTGTAGATTGATGCCTTCACACTTAAGCAGATGGAAAAAGAAAGCAGAGGACAAATAACTGCAAACAAGTCTCTCTTCAGAAAGACTAATATCACTCATATGCCGCCTGGCCTGTATGAAGTGCAAAGAGCTCACAGGGCAAAGAAGTAAACTGTGAGATGAAGGAAATTACAATATTTTCATGCATCTTGTCTTGTGCCTCCTCTTTTCACCACAGCTGATTTTAAGCAAAGTGCAAACCTGCTAAAAGTTGGAAACTCATGGTGATAAAAATTTTTGACATATGTTACTTGTTAAGATTGGAAGTAGAACCAGCTCTGACTGACAGAAAACTCCAAAAAGAATGAGTTTCCAAATGTGAAATGCTTCCTTTGTGAAGCAATTTTTCAAATTAATATATCAAATATGATATATTAATATATCAAATATCAATTCAACTTATATATTTTTCTAGTTTCACTTTGAGCTGTCATTGGCTGTTTCAATTAAGATTTTGTTCTTAACCGTGTCATTATTATTCTTTAAAACATTCTCTTAATCTCTGTCTGATGGAACATGTTGATTTATTATGACCTGAAGTAGTAGTCAATAAAAGGATCATGATTTAAAAATAAAAAAGAAGGAAAATCAATTGCTTTCTAGGTCATTAAAAAAAAGCATCAGCAACAAAACCAATTTCTAATTTGCCCATGAAGCATTGCTAAATTTTTCAAATTTTTTCTTAAGTCAATATTTTCTATTAGTGTTGAATTTTTACATTTAGTGTCACTTAACAATCAAAACAGTCACACTACTCCAGAACTTTTTCTTTAGACAGTGATCCCTCCTTCTGCTCAAGGAGGTGAGTCTCTTGCAAGGTGGCTCATTTGATGGCTTGTATTTATTACGTTAGGTGTGGCTTCAAAATGAAAAACCTATCTGAAATGTGGAATTCCTTAAATTTGGTTTAGTGTTGGGGAATCAACACCAGCTACACTAGCAAAGATTTGGGATTTTCTGCCTTCTTCTGAAACACCTGATCTTGTGAATGGAATGGGACATGTCTGGGAGTGTGAAACTGAACTTTGGGAAAGGGCGCCTTTTCTGTGGCACTGAAGGGCAGAAAAGGAAGGACAGAGGGGAACTGGAGGAGGCATGATGGCTGATGCTAAAAAAGTGTTTCATGAGGAACGTTTGAAGGACCTGGGGTTGTTTAGCCTGGAGAAGAGGAGGCTTAGAGGTGACCTTATTGCTCTCTACAACTTTCTGAAGGGAGGCTGTAGACAGGTGGGGCCCGGTCTCTTCCACTGGGCAGCAACTGACAGAACAAGAGGACACAGTCTCAAGCTACGTCAGGGAAGGTACAGGTTGGATATCAGGAAGAAATTTTTCACTGAAAGAATAATAAAGTACTGGAATTGTCTTCCCAGGGAGGTGGTAGAATCACCATTCCTGGATGTGTTTAAAAAAAAAACTGGACATGGCACTTGGTGCTATAGCCTATTTGAGGTGTTAAGGCATAGGTTGGACTTGATGATCTTAGAGGTCTCTTCCAAACTCATTATTCTGTGATTCCATGATTCTGTACAGAAGATACAGCTACCTTCATGGCAGTTTAAGAGACCTACAGAAAGACTCTCTGTGTAGGAAAAAAGTAATCACTTTTACAACTTAAAGTACAATCAGAAACTAAACCTATTGAGATGAGAATGAAAACAAGACTAGTCTGTACCATAGAATGTCATGAACAGCAAGGGATTGAAACACTGTTATGATTTAAGGACAATATGCACAGGCTGCAAAACTGTGCAGCTGGTGACTTAGGCCTCAGTGCATCAGTCAGGGCATCTTGAGAGACCTAAAATTACTCAGATATAAATGATGGATGTAGTAAATAATTGTCCACGGAACCACTCCATCACATTCTCCTAAGAACAGTTCCCCTGTTTGTCTTTAGATGTGGTTTTATGAGACAGAGCAAGAAGATTAATCCTAATTGATGCAGCAGGCTTAAAGGATTTAAATACAAATTGATTAAATACAAATAAACCTGGTAATCTAAAAATGAGAAAAAATATAAAATATAATAAAAGAATATATAATTTGATAAGTGCTAAGAAGTGAAAAGTCAGTTTATTTTCTGTCTCTAGGAAAAACAACCACCACAAACATTTAAAAATATAGCATAGGAGTAACAATGCAGTGTTTCTAGGAAAAAAAAAAAAAGGCTTACCTCAGTTCAGGGCAAGGTTTTGGAAGAGATAACCTGCCCTGAGTGACATTACAGGGAACATGCAAGACATGAGGCCCTGCCCTATGGATTTATGAAAGGAAAGTCCTTAACCAACCTCATCTTCTTCAAGATTGAGATGACCTGCTCAGTAGATGAGGGAAAAGATGTGGATGTTGTCTATCCTGACTTCAGTAAAGCATTTGATGCCATCACCCACAGCGTGGTCCTAGAAAAAATGGCAGCTTGCAGCTTGGATGGGTGACTGTGGTGGGTAGAAAACCGGCTGGATGGGCAGCCCCAGGGAGTTGTGGTGAAAGGAGTTAAATCCTCTTGGCAGCCAGTCACCAGTGGTATGCTGTGGGTCCCCAGGGCTCAGTTTTGGGGCTGGTCCTGCTTACTATCTTTATTGATGATCTGGATGTGGTGATCGAGTGCACCCTCAGTGAATGTGCAGATGATATCAAGTTGGGTGGGAGGGTTGATCTGCTCAAAGGTAGAAAGGGTCTCCAGAGAGACCTGGACAGACTTGACTAATGGAGTAAGGACAACAGCATGAAGTTCAATAAGACAAGGCCTCTGTGCTTGGGTCGCAGAATTCTTACTTGAAATGACCTCTGGATATCCTTTAGTCCAAGCACCCTGCCAAGGCAGGGTCACCTAGAGCAGGTGACACAGGAACATATCCAGGTGGGTTGCAGCAGTCCAGCGTAGTCAGGCTTGGAGAGTAGTGGCTAGAAAACTGCTCAGCAAAAAGGAACCTGGGGGTGCTGGCTGGCAGTGGGCTGAACATGAGCCAGCGTATGCCCAGGTGGCCAAGAAGGCCAATGACATCCTGGTGTCTATCAGGAATAGTGTGGCCAGCAGGACCAGGGTAATGATTTTCTCCAGTCCTGTACTCAGTGCTGATGGAGCCACACCTGGAGTACTGCATTCAGTTTTGCGCCCTTTGCTTCTAAAATGACATCGTGGTGCTGGAGCATGTCCAGACAGGGGCAACAAGGTTTATGACCGGTTTAGAAAACATGTCTTATGGGAATGGCTGAGGGAGCTGGGTTTTTTTGGTCTTGAGAAGAGGAGGGTACTTCAGTGGATACCTCATTGCTCTGTACAACTGAAGAAATTTTATAGTGAGATGGGGGCCACCCTCTTCTTCTGTTCCTGCAGAAGAGGACCAGAGGAAATGACCATAAACTGAGACAGGGGAGATTCAGATTAGATGCTTTTTTTTTTTTTTTTTTTTTTTTTTTTTTTTTTTTTTTTTTCTCTTAAGGTAATCAGGCACTAGAATAGGTTTCCCATTCCCTGCCAGAGAGGTGGTGGAGTCACCATCCTTGGAGATGTTCAAGAGGTTTCTGGATCTGGCACTGAGTGGTGTGGTTTGGTGGCTTAGGGGTTGTAGCGGTAGTGCTGGGTGAATGGTTGGACTAAAGGATCTTGAAGGTCTCTTTCAACCTTGATGATTCTAGGATTCTATGATTCTGAGCCTGAGTGTGTCTAGTAACTGAAAATATCAGTACTGGTTTATTTGTGTGTAAATGTGTGCATAAGAAAACTAATTACTGAGTTATTTTAAGCCACATCAAACCTGGCACAGCTCAAGCATTTAGGTCCTCAGGCAGAGAAGTTTTTCTTAAATTCTCTGGTCCTTGTGCCTGTTTTACATACCTAGATGAGATGCTCTATTCATTTTTGTCTCATACAGTATATTGTGTCATTCAAACAGAGCTAACTCTTATGAAATATGTCTGCAGTCACAGATAGTATTTTGCTCATATTCTACTGCTGCTCAACTGGGAAATAGCTGTGCACCATCCCTTGGAGTAAGGCGACATACTGTTGGTCTAGTGCAACTGTGCCAAAAATAGCCCAGTTTCAAAGTTCCCAAACTTGCTGGTTTTGACAAAGTATAGACGTTAACACTAACCTTATTTATGTAGGAAATACCAGTAGGAAAGGCACTGACATTTTCATGGGGAGTCATGGGTAATTACCAAAGAAATCACCTTAGTTTATTCAGCTGTTTCTGAAATCATGAAGATTCATGGTGTACAGCATGTCTCTTTTGAAACCATTTCGTACTGGCTAATTCCAAGTGCAACAGGCCCTGATGTCACCAGCTATTCTTTGAGAGTATGAAATATCATCATCACCTGAAATTATGACTACAAATTGGTCTGAGAATAAACTGCTACACTGGGAAGCTTGCAGAGCTACAATTTAGTCAAATTTACATTTTACACTTGAAGTGAATATGACTCAAGTTTTCAATCAGAGAAACATGATATGTCAGTTTATAGAGAGACAAATTGAACAAGTTTCTACTTCTATCAAAAATTTATAATTAGCACCTCAATGTGATAAGCTTATTTAAAACCAGACACAGGAAATTCCTTGGAAGACATAATGAGTTGCAGAATAGTTTATGGTGATTCCTTGTTGTTACACAGAGTCAAGAACTTTATTAGGAGAGAAAATTTCATTACTTTGCCATTTTGCATACCCATGTCTTTCTCTGTCTTGAAGATCATTCTTGTCTTTTCTTGTCAGGACACAGATAATACTGGAAACGGTTCAGAGAAGAATGCCAAGGATGATCAAAGGTCTAGAATGTGTTCCATATCAACACGACTTCTCTATATAAATGTTGTGTGTTCATTTGCTTGTTTGCTTCTAAATCTTAAAGGAGACAAAAATAAGAATAGAAAGAGGAAGGGTATGGAAACTTGCAAAATTGTGAGCAGCGTAGCAAAAACAATTTGGAAATATGTTTTGCTATCCTCCACTACAGGTAATGATAACATCAGTTAACGCTAGGAAGTGAGGAGTTCAAAGCAGTCAGATGGATGAACTTCCTCTGGCACATTGTAATTAAGCTGAGGAATTCTTTTCTGCAAGTTGCTATGATTTTACCAGTCAATTAGATAAATTGATGAAACGAGAGTGCACTGTACAACCCAATAATTTTATACAAATAACACCAAAGATGTAATTTCTTACGCATGGAATCTCCAAATATTTTCTCTTTTCAGCTTGGTAAATCCTGAAGATGCATTACTTTCTGTGTACACTCTTTTGTCATCTTCATACTTCTATATGTGTCCACAAAATAGTGGGCTAGGCAAACTTCTTGCTTTCATATAGTATGTGTGCCCTTGTACCCTTATTTCCTCCCTTCTCTACTAGCTATGACAGTCTCCTGACCACCTTTAAGAAAAAGAATAGTTAAAAAAGAAAATAGAAGGCAGCTTTCTTTTACACTATGTTTTTCATATTGCTATTCTTTCTTTTCTTTCTGATATTTGGAAATCCAGGTGTGTCCTCATTTCCAAGACTTGTGGTGAATGGATAACATCTCTCTTAAGAATTAAAAAGATTTTTTTAAAATTGTAGTGAAATCCAATTATCTCACTGTATTATAGAGTGAGAAGCCCTTTCTTGCATTAAGAGCTTTTGGAAAAGTGTATTTTTATACTGGACAATTTTCATACTGTTGATTTACTGTGCTCAATAGTGTGTGTAATTACCATTTCTTCTGAAAATTTCAGCTTTTATCTTGTGCCTTCAGTGTGTTTATGGCATTTTCACTTTATATGTAGATATAGATACTGCACATCAGGATTAAGAGGTCCATTTTGCAAGACTGTTTCTTACAGAAAAAGAAACATCTTTTGCTTAAAAATCCATAAAAATTTATATTTCATATTTACATATTCTTGCAATACATTGCTTTAAAACATTAAACAAAACATCTGAAGGCTATTTTACCTTCACGAATTCCTAGATAATTAAGTTTTATATCAACTTCAAAAGAAAACAGGGACATCACTGGCATGTGTTATACCATCATTCTTAAAAATCTCAGGTTCATTTTTGGCATTATACATAAAATTATAGAATTGTTTATGTTGGAAAAGATCATTAAGATTATCATAAAATCAACAAATCATTAAGGTTGGAAAAGAGAGACTCATTTTAGGTTGGAAAAGACCTTAAAGATCAAGTCCAACCATTATCTCAGCATGGCCATATGCACCAATAAACCACATCCCTAAGCACACACCTACAAGCCCTTTAAATAGCTCCAGGGATGGTGACTCCACCACTTCCCTGAGTAGCCTGTTCCAGGGCTTAACGACCCTTCGGATGAAAGCTGTTTTTCCAATATCCAATCTAAAACTTCTCTGGCAAAACTTGAGGCTATTTCATCTTGTCCTAGCTCTTGTTACCCAGGAGAAGACACCAATCCCCGCCAGGACACAGCCTCCTGTCAGGTAGATGTAAAAAGAAATAGGGGCACACCTGAGCCTCCTTTTCTCGAGGCTAAAGAATCCCAGCTCTCTCAGCTGCTCCTCACAGGACTTGCTCTTTAAATCCCTCACCTGCTTTATTACTCATAGACAGAAAAATGCATTTAATTGAACTTAAAGGAAAAAAATTACTAAGTAGAGCTTATCCCAGGGGATGCTAGTTGGTTTCAGTGGAAGTCTCAATGAGTCATTTGCACTATCATGGTAGATTTGGAATTCTTACAGAGTAGAGGTATTCATAAACCATACATGAGCATAACTATTCAAATATACAGAGACCACTAACATTTTCTACTTTAAATTGCTATTAATGATGTGCTACTTCATTGATTCCATTAATTTAATAAAAATTTGTTCTTTAAAAGAATTTTCATACTCATAATTTTAATATATTGTGTAGATAATAAGACTTCCTAAAAATATGCCTAAAACCAGCAAAAATGTAATGCATTTGCAAATACTAATTTCGTTTTCCCCCACTAATTCTCTTGAAAATACAATGTGACTTAACCAAGCATTTATAATCTGAGATACTAAAAACCTAATAGTTATTAGTAAAGCATATTGACATTTTTATATTTCACTGAACTATTTAGGAATATATTGTATTCATTTTTGCTTTGTCTTGATATTTAACCTACTTTCTGTGATTTTGCAGCATAGTTACTGCAAAACACAATTTACAGTAATTTTTGGTCAATAAAGTAAATATTTTGCTAAGGCTATTGCTGTTCTTCTCATACATCTGATTCTTGCCTTGGGAAAATAAAAAACAAAGTCAGTTTTGCAATACCACCTTGCTGGGAAAAAAAAAAACAAAAACACTTTTGCTTGTGTATTTCCACATTCATGACTTCAATTGTTCTTTCTAACCACTATTTTTCAACTAATCATTTTCTTTTTCTTTTTTTTAGCCTCAACTGCTAATGAAAAAACCCAAAAATTAGGAAAAAAGTGTCATGTTACACAATTCAAAGCTGCAATCCATGAAAATTATAACACAAAAAATTACTAGAAAAAATAGGATTTTTTAAATTAATGCTCTGTATGAGCAGTTCTTTCTGCAAGTTTAATCGAAACTAAATGCTCCACAGAAATCTAACACCATATAATTCGCAGGGTAACCAAAAAGAGATTTTGGAGCAACAATAAGGTTACATTGATGCTTCACAAAAACGTCATCTTTCCTGCTCAGGGATACAGTATTTCAATATAAATAAATTCACAGGGTCGGTAAATGTTAGAAAAATTGATGACATAACAGGGAGAATAGAGTTCTCTTTTGGGATATAGCTGATAGCAGATAGTGGGGAGCAGCTAGAATTGAAAATCACTCAGACTCAAAGTACAAATTTTTATTTGCAAAATTCTATATTTAAATAAAGGAAGAAAAATGTCTCTAGCATCCTGCAAAGAGCATGAAAGCTGTTATAGTCTGAGCTCAACTTTTCCCCCTTGTTACGTTGCACCCCTATGCAGCAATGGGACCTGTAATTCTTGCTGTTAACAGCACAGTTAAAAGAATGGTACAGTAACAGTGTTTCTCTGGTGGAGAAAATAAATATTTTTCCTTTGCTGTTTTAGGTTTTAAGAATATTAATCACTCCTATTTACATTAGCAACTGTGGGACAGCATATGCACCAATTGTTGCTTTTTCCTGAAAAAACTTTTTACTTTATAGGAGAGTGCAATTTTACTTTATACTAGCAGTGTCATGGAAATTGCATACACAGATCTGGAGGTTTATAGGCTAATTATTTATGCTCTAAAAGGAGAAAATCTCTAGATAATACTCATCAGTCCTTTATTATAGCACATGCAGACAGACAGCCACCATACCGTTGCATAAGCCTTTGCTTTAAACAAAACTGTGCAAAATTCAAAATGAAACCAGGAATGACAAGAAAACAGGTAAGAGGATAAGGCTTCAAAAAATAACAGAAATGGGAAGAGAGCTCCAGAATAGCATTTTTATAAGGTTTTTGTTTTAAAGAGAATCATGTAAGAAATTCTGAAAAAAATCTCTCTTATTCCATATCCTGGTGGATATAAGTCCCCTGAAATTTAGGGAATAAAGAAGCAGTAGGAGAGAGGCTCATGCAGACACTAGCTGTCCAAAAATAGCCACTAACCTGGTGCATAAAAGAAGTAGAAAGATGATTGTAGTAGTTGAGGGCTCAGAACAACCTTTTATTCCAGCTTTGGACTGCTAGACACATCCTCCTTAGTCCTGCATTTCAATGAACACTTAAGGAGGGGGTCTCACATATTGAGTCGCTTTTCGTAAATTTATTTTAGGTGAGAAACTGGAACCCGAGAGAATTCACACCATATCTTTCAAATCTCCTCCATTCACTGCAAATGTCTTTTTGAGAAGGAAAATTAACTAATTTTCTTAAGTGTTGAATCCTCATAACCTTAAAAATAATCACTTGAAGCTCAGGTATCCTAAGGAAGTGAAAGTCTTTCCCTTCATGACTGATAATTTGGAGTAGCTTAACCCAGATGGACAATGCATAGCTAACTAACCTACTGGTATGGGGGTTTATTTTATTATTTTATTATTTGTTTATTTTATTATTTTATTTGTTTTTGGTTCTGTTGGTGAGTCATGTATAGCAGCTTGCTCATTTTTCATCTTTTTCACATAAAATATAGTTGCTTCAGATGTAGAAAAATCACCTGCATGTGTACCTCTTTGCAAATTTTGTATTTTATCAAAAAACACACAGGATAGCTTGTGCTTTTTATGTGTATCATTGAGTACTTTAAGGGCAATCTAAGCTGACGACAGATGCAGCAGAACCACAGACCTATATTTCCAGTTTCCTTCTCCAATTGTACAAAATGCTTTGATGCAAAGAAGTAAAATGATGATAGAATATATTTCATGCTGTGGTTAGCAGTATGATGAGAATTATCATAGAATCATATAAAATATAAAAGCTTGGGTTGGAAAGGACCTTAAATATCATATAGTTTCAACCCCCATGCCATGGTTAGGGATGCCACCCACTAGATCAGATTGCCTGAGGCCTCATCCAACCTGTCCTCAAACACTTCCAGAGATGGGCCATTCACAGCTTCTCTGGGCAACCTGTCCTACTGCCTCACTACCTAGTGAGTAAATAATTTCTTCCTAACATCCAACCAAAATCTCTCATTTTTAAAAAATTTTAAACTATCCCTTTGAAAGGACAAAGTTTTATGCCTTCAGTTTTCTGGCATGTTAATGCCGGTGTCTTGTTTTTTCTCCATTTGCGCTGCAATGAGCCTTAAAAACGAATCTTTCTTCACATCTGTGAATATAGAACATCTTTGGATGCTCTAAGACACATAGCAAAGTGTTATACCCTATTTTATGCAAACTGAGAACTGGGTATTGACTACCACCACTCTTCCCTCTTCCCTCCATCTTAGTCCAGGAGTTTCAGCGAGATATTTTCCTGCATCAAGACAATTAGCTTAAACTGACGCCTTTTCCCTGGTCCTAAAAATTAAGAGCCAGACATGATTAAGGGATAAAGGGTTTTTACCTTGGTATTTAAGGATCCTTATGGTGCACCATTTCGCCAAGGTGGAATGTGCCGATATGCACACACAAGATAGATCATGTATACAATTTTATAGACCCTATAAATCAGCATATCTAACAAAGATGCCCCAATGAGAGGCTTGAATGAATAGCGTTGATATCCTCCCATCCCGAGGAATTCCCCCCTGGATGGGCTGAACCTTAGTTTAGAGGATATATTCTAGAGAGGTTTCTCAAGATAGCATAGGGCTTTTCAGCCTCCAACTGTGAGGTCTCCAGGATGTTTGGCCTCTTGACTTAACAGAATTCTAGGACTATGCTAGACTTCAGGAATTACAAGTGTGCATGTTAGGAGTACTGAGGATACATAAAAGGTATATAAAAGAAAAGGCAAAACATCATCTTGGCATCAATATAATGTCTTAAAAAAAGTAATTTTATAATTCAAAGACGAGCGCAGTTCTGATGAGAATGTCAGCATATGGTTTAAATTCTGCTGTGGCATCAAGACCCCATGATGGAGCAAAGTAGGAGGCCTAGATTGTTGGATATAATAACAGCTGTCTGAGTCTTAGAAAAACAACATTCCTGCTTTATCTGTGCTAACTTGATTACACCAGAAAAGGCATGCCAAATTCTACCATAACACCATTATTTTCTTTGCATTTGTATTTCCCATAAGTATACAGTAAATTTATATTTACCTTATTCTTAAACTGGTGTTGCAAAAACTTTCATTTCATCTCTGTAAATGTATAAGGTAAGTTTCCATATCCACTTACTTTTCGCAAACTGAGGCACATATTTATAAATCTATCATAGGTCCATCAAAAATATTTTAACTTTTGCTATTCTTAGTATTAATGACAAGTATATCAACTTATCACTGCTGTAATCTATACAGATTTATCAGATGACATGTCATGCTGTCTGGGATACTAAAGCAATTTGTGCTGTTTGTCCTTTGCCAAAAATTACAGTTGTGTTAGATTCAACCTGATGTTAAATATTTTATGTAAGATTGTCAACTCTGCCCTTCAGTGTTCTTAGGAAGTTTGTAATCTTTCATTTTTGGTAGAGTTAGAAACTGACCACTTTCTCTCTCTCCAGCCTCTTTTTTCTGGGTGAGCTCCCCAGATGTCCAGATGTTCTGGCTTGAATGCAAGTGAGCAATTTATGTAGGGTCCTATAGAAACCTATACTTAATAACTAAAAGCAACCAAAAAAGAGAGAGGGGGAAAGGTAGAAAGGTTTTGTTTAAACTATTGAGAATGAATTATTTTGTGACATCAAAAAACAGTATAACTGCCCAACTAATAATGTTGTAGCTTGCAGAACAAGACTTTAGATTGATTCCTAAATTCTGGGAACAAGGTAGTTTACTATTTCTGAAGTTCTCTGGACTGCTCTGCACAACTATAGTGAAAACCTAAATAATCACTGTGTCACTACAAAATTATGCCTATTTAACTTTAGTAGTTTCATTGAGCTACCCTGATAAATCAGGAGCCTGAAGAGTGTAAGCTAGTATAAAGGTCCATCTGTTGGACCAAATCACACCCTTTGCAAAACAAGAACACCTGTTGACTACAAAAAATTAACTTCAAATATTTTGGCATTATATATGGATTGACTCCTGTTAAGATGTATTGTAAAGCAAATCAAGACCTTACAAGGATGACTTTCCTCACTACTGCATTATTGTGTAATTGAAAAAGCGTAACAGAACCTCTGAAGAAATGAAGAGGTTTGAGGATCCTGTTTTAAGACAAACACTAGCACTGGAACTGCTTTAGAGAAAAGCACAATTAAAAAAAGAAATTAATTCCTTACTGTCCCAGATGATCTTTAAAGCTCTTTCAAGATGGACTCTTCTCTGATTCTATAAGCAGAATAAAATTACTATGTACCAGGATTTTGTCTCTTGGAAGTATGCAACAAAATATAGAATAAATTAAAAGAAATTAGAAATGTCACAAACATGAAAAGTTATATTATTATAGACAGTTATATGAGAAACATACATGTGCTAATGTTATGTTGGTGTATGAAAGAGGGCATAGGAATCTTCAAAGCAAATTCAAGGTACTATTAGAAATATTTGTTTACAGAGTAATCACTTGAAATAGCCACAAATAGAAATGTGCTCATTTTAGTTTGAAAAATTCCAGTGGCAAGAAAGTCAAACATAATCACCAAAAAGAGCAATAGTCCTTTAGAGCACTAAATTCCACTAAAAAATTAAAGTCTAACAGGCAATATATATATATATATATAGATATAGATATAGATATAGATATAGATAAAGCAAAAGTCAATGCTTCCTTGTGTCCTCATGTGATACCAATCTTTTAGTGAGGCATATAAAAATTTTTAACAGGCACAAGCTTCATTAATAAATAGTTATTAAACTTCTATATTAATTTGGGATTTTAATAATATGTACAAGTAGACCAAGTATTGCTTTAGTTAAGTATGGTCACAAACTATAAACCAACACAACGTCTTATTAGGTATTAATAGGACTTCTGCAATAGCCATTCTGCCTTCCTTATTATGAGGCAAAATAAACCTACCTTATTAAAATTTCAATTTAATTACAGCACTATTTGTATCTTTAAGTAAAATCTACAAAAAAGTTTAAATTACCTTAGGAAAAAAATTGCAATAACACCTGTGCGTTTTTAATCTCTTTCTCAACATTTTCATTTCAGTTCCCTCTGATATCTCTCACCAATGCAGTGAAGGAAGAGTGCATAAAAAAAAAAAAAACACTTCTGCTAGAGGTTCCTATTAAAAGTCTGGGGCAAAAAACTATGGATATGTTGAATATTACAATATGTGGAATATTACAATATGTGGACCTCATATCAGATCTGTAACAGAATCACCATGATAAACCAGCAGCACATACATGGTTCATCTATGACATCAAACACACAGAGAAAACCTAATCTAGTCTTTTTGATTCAACATAAACACAAGTCCTGGAAGCAATAACTTTACAGAAAAGGTAAAAATATCAGAAGTATTTCAGTCAGGACCTACTGTAATAATCTCCAATCTTTCTTCAAGTTTATTGAGATTTGTCCTAATCTGTACCCTGTATTTTGTGAGAACAAAGTATGAGAAAGAAATAAATCAACTCAGATTTTTTGATAGTTAAAGCAGTACATTCCCAATGGTGCCATCATAAAGGCAGCCTTTGTGAAACCAAAGGTCAGGCTGACAGTTGGTAGGAAGAGAATCGCATGGCTGGAGATTCATGATGAGTGTCTTCAGGGCTGCAAAACAGAAGGCTACAACATTTCTTCCTTTATCCCTCTATTTACTGTTCAGTCTTCAGACAAAAATATCCTTGGGCTTTGCCTTGCTTTCCAGGGATTTACTGTGATCTTTCATGGACCACAGGAGGATTCTTAGCCTATCGTTCTGGAAGATCAAAAAATGCCAAGGTTGGTCAGGTTCCTTAACTTGTCCTTCCAGAGTACAAATTCTATGTATGCAAAAGAAGACTTTGCTATATAATTTTTAAAAGTATGTGACAACAAGAGATAACCAAATAACTTCTAATTATTCTTGCATTAAGTTTTGAGATGGAATTTCATAAGGTGCTTGTTGGGGTTTTTTTGTTGGCATTGCGAGATTGAAGGGTATAATATATTTGATTTAGTAAACTCTGTCCTTTCTTATCGTATTATACTTAGTATTAAAAATTGAGAGATAATTCAAGCAAAAAAGAAACTAAAAACATCCCTGACTTCAAGTAGGAAAAAAAAAAAAGCAGTTTAAGAGACTTTTCAGGGCAATGTTTACTTAAATACCCAGCAAAGTCAAGCAATGTTCAAGGGTAAGAAAATCAATACTTGAAATCAGGATTAGCCCCCAAGAATAATTTTATGTGTTTCTTGAATCTACATAAGTTAAACTTACAAAATGACATCAAGAAAATATTTTTTTTTCTGGTGCTCTGAAGTTTCTGAGACCATGCAGGAAGGATAATCACATAATCACAGTTTTCATAGAATTATTTATTTCCTGTCATCTGTATGGAATATTTTTGTTGCAGTAGTTTTTTTAATTACTTAGAACTAAAAAAAAAAAAATTAAAAAATCAGGCTTGCATATTCCCCTGTTGCTCTATTATGCAGCATTCAGCTGCATAGTGGAGTTGTTTGTAAGAGCCACTTTGAATCATACAGGATGAAGAAACTTGCAGCAGTAAATGTCAGGAATAGACTTACTAACAACTTCCCTCTCCCCACTGAAATTAGGACAACTCTCTAGCTTCTGAACTGCATTGTTTGAAACTCTTAAATATTTTTATAAAGCCTTCATTACTCTACATAGTGCCCAAAGCCATGTAGTTCTCCATCTTTGTTTGGCTAACTTCTTTTTTTTCATGGAGGCTTATGCAACTAGGAAATACATAACTTCCATGCAGAATGACTGAGAAGCCCCTACAGATAAATAAAACTTCAAAGAAGTAAAAGTAATATTTTCAAAAGTTTTTCCTTTCTTTGTTGAGATGACTTTTGCTTCTTCACACAGGACATCTGCATTGACATTTAAATGAGGAACAAAATGGAAGAGGCAATTAGTTATTATTTGATTGATCATCACTCTCAAAATTGTTGCATATAAAATAAAAATATTTTGGCACCTTATATAAGCAATTTTCCTTATGAGAAAATTGTCTTGTTAAGACCCAGAACTTTATTATGTTTGAAAATGCAAATGGTGCAAATACAAACCATGTTACAAAAAAAATCCCAATCAAAACACAGACAAAACAAAACATACAAACAATAAAAACAACAAGAAAAACTCACAAAAAATCCAACACAAAGAGTATATCGGTTCTATTAAATCTGAAGTTTTAGCAGCACTTTCCTACTCTCATCATCAATCTCCTTTTTAACATTTCTTTGTGACTGGAACAGCAATAATTAGAAGGAAAGAAAAAGGCAACAGTTGCACTTAGTGTGACCATCATAATTTCAAAATAATTTCTGTTCATTTTTTATATCAAAATAAAAGTATTTTTATTGTCACTACTAGTATTCTGCAATTTCCTTCTTTTTGTGAAGGCTTAGATCCCATATAATTGAGTTTATTTCCTTCTCATTTCTTCTGGTTTGCCCCAGTTGATCTTCAGATTTCTGAAAAGTGACTGCAAATCTACTGGAATTGTGAGGTGATGCAATTAGCTTTTTGCTCAAAAAACATAGTAAAAAATAGGAAGGCCTTCTTAAGTTACATGGAAGAAACATAGTCTGTAGGAATGAAGGATGTAAGAGAAGAAAAAAAATCATATCTTCATCTTCTTTAACATGAAAACTTGATTTTTTTTTTCAAGACCATCCATAAATAAAGCCTTGTTTTTCCAAATGAAAGCCAGTTGCAGGAGTATTTGCACACTTAAAAACTCATTGATTTTCAAACTGTAAGCCTATTTACAAAAGACTAAATGGTGATAAGTTATCACCAGATAATGGTAGTTATCTGTTGAAGGGGTAAACAACATCTCTGACTACTCCTCAGAATGCAATGCACCTTGACTATATATTTAATGCTAGATGGAACTGTGTAGGCTCTTGGGTTTTGCTGGGGATTATTTAATGCTTTTATCAGAAACGGAATAACACTTAGTCTTTCATCTTAATTATATTCTTGACAAGACAAAGTGCATGATAGTCAGCTATTGAAAAGTACATTTCTTTTAATTCTTAAAGATGTTACAATTTTTATGATCTCTGTAACCAAAAGGTTGCACTGATATCATACATTCAAAGTGTTAAATATCTATTTGTTTCTGTCATGACACTACAACAGTGTTAGGCAATAGGTGAAGCTGCCAATCTCCAGAGGTGTTGCATCTATAGAAAATAGCTGTAATATATGACCACTAGAGAAAAATTAGCTTCACATGCCATTTTCCCAGTTTGTATCATGCCATGGGGTAGGAAGTTACCTTCAGCAAGGTCTGTCATAAGCAAACCTTGATGGCTATATGTGAAAAATGAAAAGAATGACATTAGAAAATCAAGACTTTTTACTTTCTGTATTGTTTTAGAAACTGACAGGACTTCAGTGGTTTTCAGTATATTTACATAAATATATGTGCAAATTCCAGCAATTTAGTTTTATCAACAAAGAAAATTCAAATCCCATTAAATTATATAACTGAAAATCTAGATTCCTTAAAAGTGTTAAATTTTACCATAATTTTAAGATAGTTTGCAAAAAGCTGTCTTTTATTGGATTTTATGCTGAATATTTTAGTTTCTTCTTTCCCCTTTTTGTTTTGCACTTCAACTTTTAACTTCTCCACAGCAACTTAAGAAATGCAACATTAATGTTTCCACTAAGTCTATGGGAATACCTTAAAAAATTTCCCTGTGTATCAGACTCTACTGATGCATTTGACATAAGTTTATTCACAGTACAGTGTAGACTGAATTTTAATGCTATGAAAATATACTGCAGTGCTATAATCAGATACTGTGAGACCACAAGTGGCAATGATAATTATGGTGGGTGTCTGTAAGTCACCACTAATTTCTTTTCTGCTTACCTACCTAATTTAACCTTGATGTGACAAGGCCAGAATTCTCCAAGTAATGGCAGCACAGGACGAAGTGACAATGTTTATTACGTTTTATGATTAAGACATTTGTCAAATGGGAGTTCAGCTGTAATCTTCCCTGTCATTTAATTTAGGTGACCCATTAACCAACTGAAGCTGGCTGCAATGTCGTTGTATAACCTGTGAGCAGAATATATTCTACCCAGTGATTGCAACTAACATTATGCATTTTATTACTAACCACAGCTAGACAAGAATTTTGCTATCATTCAGCCACAGGCTATAAATATATGCCATTCAACCATGTTGATTTGGTTCAGTAGATTTGGCTTTGGAAACCTAAGGGCTACTTCAAGCATTTAAGATTGAGACAGAACAAAGGCTGAAGCTGACCAGACCTTTGAACGCAATCTCATCCAAATTCCACTAATCTATAGCAATTAAAGGCTTTTAGACATATCCCTGATTTATCCTGTAGGAGACTGCTTCTTTTCACGTCTCAAACCTTCTAATAGCCAAGTAAGGAAAAGGCAGAAGGTTAGTCTGTGAGTCTGCATTTAAGTAAATCTTCATCAAAGAGATCTTGGCTTTCCTAAAACAGGAGTCCTTGTGTGGTCCTCCCAGTTTGATCTTCCCCACTTCCTCTCTCCTTAGAACAGACAGCCCTGGTCTATGATATGTGGGGGAAAAAAAAAAAGAAAAAAAAAAAAAAAGTGTTAGCTGGTAATAGAGCATAAAACCAAAGATATAATCTCCAGAATTTATTTTTACCGTCCATTATACTACCTGGCACAACAGCAAATTTTTAGTGACCAAAACTGAGAGCCTTAACTTAGTCTTCATTAAAATTGTTGGAATATAACAGACAATATAGAAATAAGTCTTAAGGGTAATATAAAAAAAATCATATACTCCATTAATTTCCTTTGATACTTTAAGCAGCTTGGTGTTCCACCAAACCAAAAGATATAAATCCTGTTTTGCATTCCCCTGAAAATGCAAGTCATCTAGAGTCAATTCTCCTCAATGAAATTTTTTATTGTAATGGGTCCAAGATTATTTTTTCCATTTTTTTCTTATAGAATATTTCAAGAAGCTTACCTTCATTGCTCTGCTTATGTATCTAAAATAGTAATTCTATGCAATTACTGTTAGGACTTCTGATCAGTCACACCTCTTTTATTTCTTTCTAGATCAGAACATACTTTTTTTTTTTTTCAGGGGAGAAAAAAAAAGGCAACAGAATCTAAAAAAGTACACACAAAAAAAGAGAACATACCTCAAAACAAAAAAAAAACCCTGTCATTAAAGAAGTTCCTGCTTATTTTCCAAATGTATTGATAACCTTAAATATCATGGGGGGAGGTTGACTGTTTTGAGAAACTGAATTAGTGTCAATCCTTCCACCTACTTTTAGTTAGTTTATTTTTTAAACAACAGGCAAGAAACAGTGTGTGTGTATACATATACATATATGTGTATATATATATGTATGCATAGTCTATTAGTATATTTATGCTACCCTTAATTATTATGAAAGGGCAGTTAACCACAGCAATTTTAAGATACTTTTTCAGTTTGTTTATATTCTGACAGTAGTAATATATCTTAATAACCTCTCTGAAATCCTAGTGCAGCTTAAGCATTGTAGTATTTACTATATAATTGTTATGAAGGGCAGTATTACAAGTGTGGACAAGCTCGAAATGCTTTTAAGTCTATGTCATATTTGATAAACTCCAACTCTGCCCTTTTTATGAGGAAGCTACAAAAAACACTATGATAGTAGACTTCTGCATCACAGTATGGTAATTTCAGCTTCTCTCCTTCTCAAGAGAATCCCTGAAATTTTGCTACATTCCTAATCTTTGGTTTTGTGTTACACTGATAGCTGGCATGCCTATTAAAATACATTCTATAAGAATTTTGTTAAGAAAATACATATTATATATTACAGGATGTGTAATCCCTATTGTTAGGCAATTACAGCAAATATGGAAGAAACCGGGGTCAGCGGAGATTTAAAATGATTGTTATGCTGATAGGCATTGACCCACCCGTTCAACATGGTAAATACTCATTCAGGAAGAGGTGGAAAACATACCTTTTGCTGCATACCTTTGCCTTTTTTGAACTTGTGTTGACAGTCTTATGGAATTTGCAAACAACACACTGTGAAGCATTAGAACATAATAAATAATGATTGCTTAACACAAAGAACTTACTGGGTCACAACTAGTTATTTAACAAGATTTCTATAGGTAAAGTAGGAAGAGCTGTGATATGAAGTGATCATTGAGAGGCATTGAGAGTTTGGTATCAATTCTGTTGGTACTAAGAAAAAAAGTCAAAGGTGAACAATTGCATGAGAAATTGCTTTATTTTATTCTGCATCAGGTGCAGAATTTCAAGGTTTAAGAGCTTTCCAAACATGATTGACTGCTAACTGAATTCAGAAGCTTTATTACAATTCTGGTTTGTATGTACTTGACAGTTGTCATCCAAGCTCTAAATTCATGTTCTTCATTTTAATTCTCAATAATGGCAGAAAAAATAAGCAGTCTGTTGTTTTCACCCTCTCAATTTTTTCTGAACTACTTTTTTAAAAGTTTGCTAATAAACTGCAGCTGGCTATACTCAAAGATATTCTCTCTGCTCTCCTCCCCCTTTGATCACTGAAGTGTTTCCAGACACTGTAAATTATTTATGGCTTATCTATTACTTCCTTGGGCTTTCAGGGTTTTGTGTGCCAGTGGTTTTCCTGTTACCTCAGCCTTAATTCAGTAGCTCTTGTCATATGCTTCCAGCAATACCCCAAAATTTTATTTATGTTTACTTCTCTCTGTCCCACTTGTGCAGAGGCTTCTGTACTGCCTGTTCTTCAATGACTGAGGTCAGTTTCTAGTGTAACCCTCAACCTTAATATATCCAGCTTTTTCTCTACTAAATTTTCAGTTGGATTCTGGCTTCTCTTAGATATTTTAAATATAGATTTTAATGAAAAGTCTTTGTATTTGCTGTATATTTAGCTGTCTGCTTTTCCAATTGTGAAAAGGAATTTTTCAAATTATAGGCAAGTTAGTATTAGTTGCTGTTTTTCCTCAATGTGCTCAGCATCCATAATTTTGTATTTATTTCTACTGGAAATATTTTTTATATTTTATCTAGACTTTTCAGCACTGATTATTTCATTCAGGTTGCTTGTTGAACGCTCGTGCCACTTGTTATGACCCACTGTGTATATCTACTTCATAAATGTTTGGTTATCTTCCAAGTATCCTAAAAAAACTGTGCTTCACATGGTTGCATTTGTTCCTTTAATGATTTCCTGAATTAGTTATATATTTTGAAGAGCATACATGCATATAACAGTCACATATATACATCATACCTTTGTAAGCATGACAGGTTTTCTTTCTTTCGTATTCATTTCCAAAATGGTTTCTCTTTTTTGTTTAGCATATATTTCTGACCTCTGATTGGGTACTACTTTCCCTTCTAAGAAACAAAAAAGATATATATCAGTTGCAATTAAAAAAAAAATTACCTGAATAGATAGGTAAGGTTATGTTTAACATTAAATCTTTTCAGTGCAATAAATTTCACTTTTCCTGTCAGCTGCCCTACTTATCCTTATAGGCAGGTTGCATGTTATATCTAATTTAAAACTGAAAAGAAAAGAAAAAAAGAAAAAAGAAAGAAAGAAAGAAAAAAAAAACAACAAACAAACAAAAGGAAACAAAAAACCCAAAAAACCAAAAAAAACCAAAAAGTCAAAAAGCCCATCAAACCAAGAGCACAGCTTAAAAATACAAATATCTCCTCACATCATGCTATATACATTTTTCCTGTCACTGTGGTTCTAGCCTCCCACTATTGAATTAAGCTGGATTATTGCCATTGATTCATCTGGAATAGGTACTGAGTCACTTTAAGGCAATGGGGGAGATAAAAGAGCTGTGCAGTCTACCAGATGGATTATCTTTAAAGAAGATAAACAGCTGTACATATTTCAGTTATAGCTATTATTAGAAGCTGTTGTTGAGGTGATAATGTAATTAGTAGTGTTGTGAAATATTAAACTTAACATGCTGCATATTGATGTTTCTTCCTAAGAAATCATGATGCTTACTGTTTCTGTCAGACAAGGTAACATGTCTGAATATTTAATCTGACAGAAACAGCAACTCTGTATAAGTAGCTCTGGAAAACATCCAAACAGTGAAAAAGGGCAGCTAAATATTTTTAATGATGCTCACAAAGTAAATCCATTTTGTCCAGGAGCTTTAAGACTCTGTGTGAAGGCAGTCTATAGTCACTTGAGACAAAAATTATGGATATAGACATACAGATAATATACTGAAAGGGTTCATACTTGTTTCCAAAGACTGCTAACCTTCAAACTTCTCTGTGAGAAGTATTTAATGTATCTATTTAATGATGCTGCCACTAAATAAATATACAAAATGCAAATGGCATTGTTTTCTATGACTTGTAATAATTAGATTATTAATATCTTTTTCAGTGCCATGTTTATGCACTGTTTTGTGTTAATCTCTGTACCATGGGAAAAATCAAATATGGTCTTAACCTTAACTTTGCACTAGGTAGACTATGTGCTGTCACAGTCAGTCAGTACAACTACAAAAGTCCAGCAGTATTCAGTGTACTGAAAGACTTTGGTGTGCTGTAGAATCTTATTTACCTATAAGAAATAAAAGCCTTCCCTCAGTGCAGCAAACATCACTTTTCACTTTGGTGTTTATGAGTCCAGCAACTGGACAACTCCTTTCCAGCCAATTTCCCACTGACTGTGGAGGTCAAGACTAAAGAATATGCTACTGGCCACAAATTGCATAACAGTAAAATAATGGAGAGATTACATATATTCCCTTACACTACACATAAATTGTGAAGACGAATCCATTGACCACCTACAAGCCTGTCTGCAATTAAATTTTAGCTTTTGCAGGAAATTCCACATTTGCATTTAGTTGAGTTTTTTCTCCAATAACTCAATAAAACTCACTAATATTACAAGAAAACATGATTATGGAAAGGCAAATATTTTTATCTTACTGCCCCAGAGGGGCAGGGGGAGAAAATGCATTTCCCAAGTAGCTGGAACAACAGACCTAGTTGCAGTGTCTTGAGATTGTTCAAGCAAGTTTCTGACACCTATATAGAAGCAAAAGCACTCTTTGAGAAAGATGATTTCAATATATAATAATATTCAGAAAGTTATGTGAAACTAAAAATGCTAATACATTTTTTAAGATGAAAGAATGATGAAATAGTGTCTAGTAAGATTTAAGATTATAACACCTCAACAGAAATATAACACTATTATAAAGCACAAGTTAGTAGAGTCTACATATGCAAGAAGAATAATTTGATTAATTTCTTACTTATATTAAGTTAACGACTCAGACAGCTAGAGAACTTTGACAGAACCCATTATAAGATATTAGACAGTGACCAGAACCACAGAAGAGATTTCAGTGCCAGATAAAGTAAGGAAAACCTATGCATTTCTGTCAAGCTGGAAAAGAAAAAAAATAAATTCATCCATGTCTAGAAAGCAGGCAATTTGTAGCTATGCTTTGGAGACAGACCATCAGGAAATTGGAAGTTAATAACACAAGTGGAAGAATGAGGAATTGACTCCCTAGAGCAAGCATCTGACGAAGGAGTTTGAGAGACCTCTGGTAGGCATTCTCTTCTTTTCCTGCAAATACCATGCAGAACTTCATCAGAAAAGGAATATCCACAGTTAGCTAAATCCTTCCTCTACCAATACAATTTAGTTGGATATTTCGAATCCAGCTATGCTAAAGTGTTATGCGGAGATCAGAGCAGCACAAATGCAAATAGGCAGTTGAACATTTTATGTGGAAGAATTGCTACAGACTAGATAAGCAAAAAATAGTTGCCATTTTCTATATTCATTTACTTTTGTGTATTTTATAAATAAACATGTGTGACACACCTAGACACATCTTATGGTGTAAAACCAAAACTTTTCTGTTGAGAGCCTTATCTCATTTGATAGCTTTGATGACTGGGCTGGAAAGATGCCAGGTTGTGTGGGCCTGACAGTGGGGTTCTGTTGCAATTAACCTTATGCTTCAATGTCAGTACAGCAAAAAGTACTGATACACAAAGTTTAACACCCAGAGTAAAGAATGTCTATAGCTATAAAAAATTATATGCTTGGTCAGAGATTTAGCATATGTAAACTTCCTACACATTCAGAAGGATGTTAAACCTCCATATTACCAGCGAACCTTTGATACAGAAACCAAGCAACTGCACCACCCAGAGTTTGATTGTTTCTGCAATTTATAAATTATTTTTGTTTGTGTCTTCTTTCACAGTCTGTTTTGTCATGCCTTTCATACTGATACCTGAAGGTCATTAACTTGTTTCACATTATCAGGAAATGTTTATCAAATGAAATTTCTATAATTTTAACATCTATATGATCCCAATGCACTATGTATGATTTTATTATAAGACTATTCTGGTTTTGGCAATTTCTGTATCGTCCCAAGGAACCACGGTGAGAGTCACGCAAACATCTAAACAGAGCTGTCTGCCAGTGCCCTTGCTTCCCATCCATGACTGCAATTAACAGCAGCACTAAGTGAGGATGGGACACATTAATTCCTGTGCCCAAGAGGATGCTCTTCACAGCACGTCAACACACTGTCTTATGAACCATATGACTCATTGCTCAGTGACAACTGGTATTCTCAAACCCTGACAGATGCTCACTAACATAACTTGAGAACTGAAATTACATTTTCTTATTGGAAAAAGTGAAAATTATTCAGATTTCTCGTTCCTTCCCTGCTGACAAAGTCAAAAGACCTTTCTGTCTAGTAAAGGTTCTACTAATGGAAGCCTGAATTTGCTTTAATAGAGGAACTTAATAATCCAGGCATATTGTAATGATGATGAGCCTGATATGTGATTGAAGTAACATCATCTTATGTTAATCTAGACTACTGCAGAGTAATTTTTAATCAGGTCAGGAATATCTTAAATGACTTTAGTACAATTCCAAAGTTCCTGCTAGTGCATGTTTTTTTATTGTTGACAGGCACACTGAGTGGGTAATGGAAAATAATATAAAGTTTTCTGATATCAGGAAGGCATGTATTTGAAATCATCCCTTCTGACAATTAAACATCCAAGACAGAAACAGCAGTCTCCAAACCATAAATATATATTAATGGAGGTAATTATTTGAAAGGGGAATAAGAATTTAAGAACAGGAATGACAGATCAGTCAAGGCTGATTTTTTTATAATTAGTGCTTGATATATTCCTCTTCCTTGAATCTGTCCAGCTGATTTTAGTATCTCAAATATCCAGCTGACACAATTCTGCTGTTTAATGTCCCATTTTAGGAAAAGCACCCTCTAGCTTGTTTCTAACCTCTTGTCTGCTATTCTAATTTGGCACCCTCTATTTATTGGATCACAAGATATACTGGATAATCTTACTAAGCAATTGCCTTATTTTTTTGTAGATCTTTTAAAATTCCTGTATCATTAGAAGTATGATTTCTAAAGTTCTGTGTACAGTGGAATACTTTGTCTTAATGATAAGAAAGAATTTTTTTCTCCTTTTTTTTTTTTTCATCAAAAGATATAGTTAGATTGGTCAAAGAAACATTCAGTTTCAAAATTTCAAAATTGACTTTTACACTGGACATTGCACCACATAATACAATACTTGTTGTAATCTCTCATGATAGAAATACCTTCATTTGCTCTTATAATTTACGGACAGAGAATTCAATATTGTCTATTTTTAAAAAAGAAATAACACACACCTCATTTATAAGAAATAGTTTTTTTTAAAATGTGAAATGGTGGTCATTTCTAGCAGACGGGGTTTAACAGCAAATAAAATTTAGTTACATTGACAAAAGTTTCAATTAAGTACCAATTTTTCCTTCCTTTTGAAACTAAACCAAACCTTAGCTCAAATAATTTGATATAAACATTAAAGAGCAACTGCAAGTCTAAGGGCAACAGACATTGATTCCAAGGTATGGGTAGGACAATGTCTTATCTATTAGACAGCTCAGCACTTTGAGGTGAAAAAGGATGCAAGTGGAAACCTAATTCAACAGTGGGAAAAAAGTGGGATCTTCACCGTGTGATTTACTGATTGTTATTGCCTATTACACTAAAATATGTCTAGAAGAACTTTTGGATATTGTAAGCTTGCATTTCTGCTTTACCTGATTGGAGCATTTTCATAATTTGAGTTTCCTCGAAAACATCGTGTCCTAAAATAACAGTTTGCATATCATGATATCTGAATACCAAAAGTCAGTTGTGGGAGACAAGGACCCTCTGTCCTGTCCAATAAGATACTCATTTTGAGACAGAGGGAAGTATTTTTAGCAATGGAGAAAATGGACAGCCTCGGGGGATACTGCATTTGCTGAAAAAGGGAGCACATTTGATGACATTAGATAAGAGTTTGCAGAAGAGCAGCAGGAATTAAATAGGATTGCCCAGACTTTTCAGTCATCTGTTGGAAAGCAGTGTTCTAGAAGTGTATTTAATTAACTGAAGGTTTCTAAATAAAACAACAAAACCTCTTGGGAATTAGTGATACAAAAGGACAACAAACATCTAATAAAATTCAGTTTTTGGCTGCTAGTCATATTTTGATTCCCCTTGGAAACAAGACAGAAGACAGAACAACTGTATTGTTTAAAAAGCTAATATCCTCATGTTTGAGATACTGCTTTCTTTTTGTATCTTTCAGCATAATCCAAAATATTATATTACTAACAAGCAAAATTTTCTTTTCTTGTGACAGTACTGTTTACTGCTCCTCTTTGCAATTTTTTAGATCTCCTAGACAGAAAAAATTCTGAACCTGTGAGGGAGCAGTATCTCATCTGTATTACCTCCCTGGTATCTTTTTTACTGTTTTAACTAAGTGTGATGCAGCGGGAGATGTAATTAGAGAAACCAACAAACTCTTTTACAGCCTACAGATGATTTATCTATATTACTTCCTTTGACTCCTCTGCCATTTGCATGAAACTCACAATTTCACTCTTTCAAAATATTTCCAGCTTTGAGATAAGGTCTTTTTAAGAATCCAGTTGTGTGGGCATGTAAAAAGTCTGAATACAAATTTCCATGTTCTAGTTTTTGACTGATTCATTTGACCACTTTAGTTCTGCATACCTAAATCCTCACCAGTAAGGCCAGTCTAATTAATGAAAATTCACTGTGCATATTAAAAATTAAGTCATATTAGCAAGTCCTTTTTAATTGAAATACCAATATGTGAGGTGATGACAACTTAATGGCAGATGGAATTCAATGAACCACAGAAAAGAAAAATTCAAAAATAGCTGACTCTGAGCGAGGTGCTGTCAGACGGAAAAATAAATGTGAGATGCTTTCCTTACATTTGATTAGACAAAAATTAAAGCACATAAAAGACATCTTCACAATATGTTGTGCTCTTAATTAATGTGTTGTTGAGATGGTCCATGTGCAGAAAAAGTGAGTATCCCAGCCTCCATATCCATGGAGGACTGGCATTTAAGTTGCACTGGAACAAACCTACAGGATTTGGATGCAGGTTGCAGATGTTCATGTTTCGTAGCAGAACGCCAGATGAGTTGAGCCCCTTAGAAGGGTACTGTGAGCTGGCACCAGACAACTGTTGGGAAAATGGCTAGATGGACTAAAAGCATAAATTCCCCAACAAACAAACCCCAAAACAGGGAAGCTCCATGGTTAAATTTATTGGGAAGCTGTTAAGACAAAACTGATTGATTGAGCAGTATCTTATCAGTTTTTAGTATCAACCAAATCAACATCTAGAAACAATGATTGGATTTGTGAATCCAAGTAATTTCTTTCAATTTTAATTCATGTCTAAAGCAACAACTCTTTCTATTTTTAGTCCTGAATACTTTTTTTGTAGTGTGAGCAAATAAGAGTAGAGTCTAGCTAGGGTCATAAATAAACCTGTGAAATCTTCATTGTTCCTTGAAAGCAGTAGTAGATTTAACACATAAGCTATATTCCAAGTACTACCCTTGGTAATATAGAATTACCACCTGTTGGTTTTGACAGAAATTGTATATACAAAATAAAAACCCACTTTCAGTTAGCTCTGCCCTTTGGGGCTGTATTTAATTAACCTTAGGACAGAGAGCAGGGTTATCTATCTCATCTCATAGACCAGCTGTAGTTCTGCTTCCAGTAATGAAACATTTCAACCTTCAGGAGAGAAATCCTTCAGTAAAAGAGTGCTGTTAAATGCTTCCGGTAATATTCTGAACAGGATTGTTACTGAGTGCCCCATATGACACTGGAATTCTGGCACTGAGGAATAACTTGGTGTGAACTAAATTACTTTCACTCCTATCCAGGCTATCAGAATGATCTGTAGTAGTTGCCCTTGAGCAAAAGGGCAAAAAAGAAAAAAGGGCATTTGATCTTAATAATGACTTACTAGTTCTCATTAATGAGCAGGATATCCTTTGTGAATTATAAAAGGAATAATGAAATGAAAGAAAAATGTATTGATAAAAAGCAATTAGAATAAATCCCAAAGAAGACCAACTCATGAGAATATGGAAGTTGGTTTGAGGTTGAGTTGGTAGAACAATCATATACACATTTGCAATTACTTCACTTTTTCCCCCAGTTTCTAGATTTGTAGATGGCCATGGTAGAGTTAATGGGGTCATGCTATACCTTATCTTTTTAATTTTTGTTTGAAATATCCAAATCTGTAGCAGTTTTTCAAATGCTTTGAGACACTATTATTGCTTTTTTTTCTTTTAAATAGCTGATACAGGAAGAATTAAAGAATTTCCATAAAGCTGTTCA
Source organism: Vidua macroura (assembly GCF_024509145.1). Lineage (NCBI taxonomy): Eukaryota > Metazoa > Chordata > Aves > Passeriformes > Viduidae > Vidua > Vidua macroura. Next base: position 81,180,305 of record NC_071571.1, on the reverse strand, counting down.
GATTTTCTTCTGAAAGATTTAAATAGTGGGCAAATAGAACAAGTAATTTTTAACCACATCCCAAGCTACTGAGGTTTGTGCCCACAGCTGTAGACACACACAAATTTGTAGATGTTTACAGCAGTATTTTAGTCTTACAATTCACATTTCTCTAAAATGTCTTTAAATATTATTTTTGATCCTGTTAATTTTATATTTCCTAATAATCACTCATAAATATCAAACTACATTAAATACCACTTAAATATTAGAACATAAAAAAAAAAAAAAAAAGGTTATCTGATAACTAGTGAGAAATAGCCAGCTATACAGGAATCAAGAATAGCTAAAACTGTCATGTAAATAACTTTGCCAATCACATTTGTAAAAACCTGAAATATTTATTTTTTTTTTTCTCTAAAGTTGAATTGGACCATGGTTGTGGTTTAGCTCTAGCAGCCAACATACCCCATGCAGCCGCTTGCTCATTGGAAGACAGAGTGAGAAAAATCATGGGTTGCAATAAAGAAAGTTTAGTAGGTAAAGTTAAATCTGCACATGCAATCAAAGAAGAACAAGGAATTCATTGCCCACTTTTCATGGGCAGGCAAAGTCCAGCCACCCCCAGGAAAACAGTTCCCCATCATTTGTAATGGTGATGGAATAAAAACACCAGAAGACAAACACCAGCAGTTGTCCTTCAGCTTTATTTTTCTTTTCCAAACTTCTGTTGCTGAGCATGATGTCACATGCTCAGCTGTATAGGATATTCCTTTGCTCAGTAGTGATCAGCTGTCCCACCTGTGCCTCCTCTCATGCCTCCACTTGCTAAGCCCCAGCCTATTTATCTGGAGGAACAGAGTGAAAAACAAAGGCCTCAATGTTATAAAAGATAGTAAAACAAAGTATAAGAAATAGCAAATATAAAAAGTATTTTAAAAATCTAAAAAAACTTATATGGATGAAAAAATGTTACTTAAAAATTCCCTATATTCCTAACCTTACCCTTTTGAAATCCTAGCTTTCAGTTTTAATCTGTTCTCTTGTTCTTATTATTCTCAGATCCATAATATTCTAACCATTTTTAAAATAAACCCTTGCAAATGCCTAATTTAATAATGCTTAAAAATTACATTAATTTTTAAACTAATTCTCATTTCTAACCAAAGTAAGTATATTTTGAAATTGGCCTAAATTGGGAAATGATTTGCATTACACTTCTGCATTGCACTTCAATATCCAAGCTAATAACGTATTTTTTTGAGCAGTCATAAATTTCAGCTATTCACTTAGGCATATCTCAGTCAAAGGGGATTCACAAAAGCGTGGATGTTAGCTGTGATGTCGTACTCTTGGTAAATACGCATGTCCACCACAGTAACTTGCATTGCTGCCATCAGTGAGGGCAGACTTAAGATATACACAAAATACTCAGTTATCAGGAACTTATTTATCAGGAAAAGCTAACATAATATCTTTAAGTCATTCCAGTCTAGTAAATCAATTCTGAAAGATCATGCTGATGACTGCACTATCACAATCAATAATGTAGAAAATAAGAGAATATCACAAGGTTAGCTCCAGATCAAATCTGGGTCGATACCTAAATTATGTAATGGTTATAAGGGACTAAATCTATTAAAATGTTAAAAGCTGTATTTCTAAAGTTCGGCTCATCTATTTCAAGGAAGGTTTGAAACTATTGTAAATGACAAAGAAGGTAGGAAATAAAAGGCTTTGTAGTTTTGGGTTTTGCAAATAAACAAATTTTATTTAATTTGTTTTTAAAATTAGTTAATTTTGGAGCTCTTCAGTGGTAAAATTCATCGGTAATTCTTAAACATAAGTTATTTGAAAACTTTTAATAGATTTGTTTTATTTGCACTAACAAATATTTTAGATAAAGCAGATTTCAAGTCACATTCATCTTGGCAAACAAAGCTTATATGTATGTTTTCTTTAGATTATCTTAATGAATTATGCCCATGCTTTTCAGAAGCCAAGCTTCTGAAAAATAGTTAATGAAAAGCTACAGATTTTAAATCTTAGCAGAGTTCTATAATAGCTGTATTATGGAAAACAATATTAATCAGCTCAGAGTAGATTTATGTGCTATTTATTTGTAAGTCAGCAAACATCCATAACAACCTGGTAAATACTTCTAAAAGAGATTTTAAAATTTAATCACCTTTCAAATTTGATAATGCTGCCATTTAGCTCATCAAAATGACAGATTAAAATCTTCTTACTGCTGCTTACATCATAACCATTAAAAAATAAAAACAAACAAAAACTCCCCAAACAAACAAACAAAAAAAAAAACCAAAACAAAACTCCAAAACCAGCTGTGAGGGGAAAAAAAAAGTATTTCTGGATTTAGTATTACTAGAATTATATGTAGATTATTGCAAAATGTCAAATTTGAACTAATGTTTCAGAGTGGATGCAGAGGGATAGAATGATACCAGTTTGTTCATCCATTCTTTGAAAGAGCATGCCTGGTTTTTTACAAATGAGAAAGACTGAATAATTTACGGGGAAGAGACAAAATTAGAGCAGGACTGCATGTGAATACAAAAAGTGTTGCTGCCAATAGGGACTGACCTAAATTGGCATCTTGTGTATACCCAAAAGTGAACCAATCTCTTGTTCACTCAACCACTTCCTGCACTCAGAGCACCTAACTGTAACCCCCTGGTTAAAAAACCTTCCACGCATTTCTCATCTGTAGCTGATGTGATCAAAGTCTATTGAGCTCCCAATTTAGTACAGATTCTTCCCTGGATCAGTAGTTTAATAATTTTACTGTCATGTCATCTGCTTTTCAGAAGCTCACTCTAATGCTTCTCAAGATCCCCTTGAAGCTACATTCCCTGAAAAAACTGATCCTGCAGTACCGGATTTGACATTCAGCGCTATAATTCCTAAATCCTTGCCAAACCACTTCCTGATGAATAATATCCATTGACTGTCTGCCCAAAGTCTTCACAGCTGCCCTAAGTCTAACTAAAACCATCCTATCTTCATGCTCAATTCCTTGCTGCAAGAGCAGTGCCTGCTTCTATATTACAATGCGGCAATCCAAGGTCTCATTTCTTACAACCTCAGCCAAACATGGCCAATTTTAACAGCCCTGAATAATAGAACACTTTTACATGGAAACTGAACTATAGCCAGAACTGAGTCTTTCTGGAAACCAAGAACACATAATTTTCTTGCTCTACAGAGAAACATCATCAATAGTCACAGGAGCCCAAAATCAACACAACATGTTAAATTTTCATTAATTGAATGCAGCTGTGAATAGTCACATCAGTGTGTTTGATCCTGTAAACACAGAGTTTTGAAAGGATTCTCAATGCTGACATAACCATTGCTTGTTGAATAAAGTATCATTTTGATCAAAATTTATAGTCAAAAAAAGTTCCTCTATGTTTCATCTGATGTAAAATTTGAAGTTAATTTATATTGTTGGTTGTCTATGGGTCAGGTCAGACACTATGGGAAACTTAATTAACAATGGATGTTGTTTTGACATTCTATTACATTCTGCTAAATAAATAATATAGACAATAATTCTGATTGCGGTACTTCAAAAAAACTGTTTTATCAACCAGGTTTCTTTTTCTTCTTTTATACTTTCCTTGTGCCACATCATATTGAACCTTGGTTATTAAAGTCTCCAAATAGATTGCTGTCTAAGCTTTTAGAACATTTTTTAATCTTCTGAGCACTGGTAATCTACTTCATTGGCACAAAGCACTCCTAAGCACTGAGAAGCTTCAAGGAAGTTGTAACTGAAGTCTCAAGCTGAAGACATCTGTTCTTCACAAATATTCCCACTCTTCATGATGTTCTTCTGCATACCATTATTCAAACATAGAATTTGATGAGTCCTTAGGATGGGCTAATAACAACCATCAAATACCAATAAATGAAAGCACAGTCAGAATTCTAATTTCTTATGACAGTTTATGGCAGAAAATCTTGAGAGAAAGTAAATATTTGCACTCTTAATTTCCACAAATTTATAACAGATACAGCAAGGCTTGTATGGATGCAGAATGAATAAAATACATATGTTCAAGCATCAGAAGTAACAGCACAAAAAGGTTTTAAAAGGTAGTCTGCACTGGGAAGGAAAGGGCACCCTTCCCCAGGCACTGTTCTCTTGGGAGGTACTGAGGAAGATGTTGCTTATGACAAGATGACAAGGCCTGCATTCTGAAAAGGTCACAGCACAGATGACTTCCTAGCTGATGACCACTACCCTCACACATGGAAGAAGAAAACAAGGTTGCTGCATGTAGTACACACCATCCTGTTTTTCTCCTTGCTCAAAAGAACAGACTATACACCCACAAGTGAGTAAAAGCATAAAATAGGCATCAACATATTCAAAGATTTATGAAAGCATAAATTGGCAAGATTCTGAAATGTGACATCTGGTGACTCCTAAGGGGTGTAAGAGAATTGTCCAGAAACCTTTTTGTCATCTCCCATCAAGAACTAATGCTTTTCATATTGCATGCAAGTATGTGGGTGAGAGAGTGCGAATGCGTAAAATACCTTGCTTGAGGAATTTGTAAATAGATATCTAGCACTGAGTTTTACTTCACTAATTTTCCTACCATGCTATTGCAGTGTAGAGTCACATTATCAAGCTAACCAGGTCATATATTTAAAGATGTTATTGCTCCAAGTGATTATAACATATTTCTCCTGTTTATTCTCACAATAAAGGAAAGAAGATTCTGTTGCAAGGCTATGTAAAAAAATCACCTTACTTAAAATAAATAATACAAAGGCTTCCAGTCATTTTCTTGCCTTAGTTTCAAACACTGAATTATTTATGTTTACTGCAAATATCCTTTGGTCATATGGAACTTTTAAAGTTACTAAGTAAATATTTCACATTTGGTCCATTTTCTTTAGGTAAAAAAATCACTACTTAACTCTACAACTGTATCTTCCAGAAATACAATTACTTTACTCTGTCTTTGGTGCAGCTGTACTCACTTCAGCACTCAAATCCATAAATATTAGCAAGAAAACAGTACGATGAATGAAGTAAATTCTCACTTGTGTAATTTCCCTGAAAACTAGTAATCAAAGTTAACCTTCCCAGTAGGATGCAACAGAAGTTCACTGGTAATAGAAATACTGCTGCTTAAGGACGTTCTCAGGTTTGCAGACCCAATATTCATCATAGCTCTTCAAGAAAGGTAAATAGAAGTACTTAGACATCATCATTTCAAAAACATCCGCAGGCAAAACAAAAGAGATCAACAGTTCCATTTCCTTTATGCTTCTTTAAAGAATAACTGAGAAATATTTCATGCTACAGAGAATGAATGCTTTTAATAACTTAATATATTAAAGTTATATATATTAAAAAAGGCAACAGTCCATCAAACAATAAAATATTAAGCATTTATGGAATATACCACCACATAAGGAAAAGCCAGTAAAACCTATAAGTCAGTTTTGTGTGTGAGCACTGTCTCACACACACACACTGCTTGCTATACAGGAAAGTGATCAGTCTAAGGCCCAGACCAAGATCCATTACTGACCAGAACGCCCTTCTATTCCTGTGTAATTTTTTCGGTCACCTAAATATAGATTGGCAAGAAACTTGTTTTCTTTTAGATGCTGGAAAAAAATCTGAATCTGATTTCTCAAAATCTGAAAATTTCCAAAATACAAAACCAGTTCTAACATGGTGAGTTTTTGTGCAGAACATTTATTTGCATTACCTAGAAAATATTCAGAAATTATAAACAGTGGAATTAAACTGGGACTACTCTGGGAATGAGTTCATAGCTATTGACTCTATTTACTGGTGCTTAAATTATTGAATGTTTAGTCTTTCAGGCTACAAATCATGAAAGAGGCTAGATTTACAATAGATCTCATCCATTTAAATCTATTACTCAGAAACTGTTTTTCTGCCTTAAAAAAAAAAAAGCCATGCATCTACAGCTCAATATATCATCACCTTCACCAAGGACAGAAGTGGAGTTCAAAAAGGCAGGACAGAAAGATGTGGAGAACTGTTCCAAAAAAAGCAGCTGAAACTGCATAGGGACAAATGTAAGATTCTGCACTTAGTCAGAAATCACAAGCTCCAGAGTCACTCAGGACAAAAACAGATCTTGAAATATTAAAGGATGTACAAAATCATTCCCCTGCTTTAAACCTAATGAAATCTCACTTGGAAAAAATATTTTATTTTAAAAAAATCTCTTTAAAATATATTAAAATTATCCCCAAATTACCTACTGAGGAAAAGGCAAATAGTGATCACTCTGTAACAGTTTAAAAATAAAAAATAAAAATGTAACCAGATACATATCCTAATGTATCTATTAGGATAGATTTTTGGTGAAGCTACAGAACTTCAGTTGCAGACTGTTTTCATCACTTAAAGCAATGCAATTTCTCCTTTAGAAATAATTTACATACTTCTCCTTTGCTTGACTATTCTCAGAATTGAAAAAGTTTTCCTTCTATCCAGTGTGAAACTCTTCTCTTGTTTCAACTCAAATTTCTTGCCACTTATGCTCCCACCAAATTATCATTTGTAGGTTTTTTAGTCTGTCTTTAAGTTTCCCTGAATTCTTCTCCAGATCTGGTTCCTCAGCATCTCCTCAAAGGCCATGTGCTGCAAGAACAGTGATCTCTGCTGTGTGATCTCGCCTTCCTGCAGTACATGGCTGGAGGTGGGGGAAGCAAGCAAAGTCCTCGATATGGTATCCAAAATACCAGGCAGATGGGCTTAATCTCTTCTCTTGATGTACTGGCTCTGTTCCTAGGAATATTGCCTGGGATATTGCTTGAGACCTCTGTAGTAAGGGCTTTATTCAAAGGCCTGGAAAGCATATAATCCATTCTTATACCTTTGCAATGTCTATGTATCCACATATACAAAACTAACACTGAATTTAAAACTCATTGTGCTTTTCCTTACATTCTAGCATGTCAAAATCAGAGTTCCATATAACTAATATTAAAACAAATATATTAAGGCTAAATGCATTTGTACAGATATAGACTGAATATCAGGACACAGACTTCTCAAAGAGAAGTTACAGGTTTTGTTGAAAGTAGAGGCATGAGGCTGTCTATCAAGTCACTCACTCAGGCTTGTGTGAGGTAAATAAAAAACAGACTGAGTTGCATCACAGTGGAGAAGTCATGCTGCTACAGGGAAGTATTTTCTCTGTAGGAGGGCACTTTGATGCCTGGAGTGTCGAGCTGGAACCTTTTTACCACTTTGAAAACTTTTATGCTACGTGTACTTGTTTGTGGAATGGCTACCTAGGCACACAAACACTGTCCAGCAAATGGTAACTGGAAAATAGAAATCACTGGGTACTTGCTTTGCAAATGTGAGATGCTGGTGCACAGAAAAGGGAGGGAGGAAGTAGAATCAAAATAAAGGAAATGGCAGTAACCAATTTAATCAGTGTTGGTGAACTACTTTTGCACCCAACAGGAAAACTGAGACGAAAAGCAGAAGCTGGAACTACAAAATTAGTCTGAAGATGAAAAACAATTAAGGTTGCATGTATCACTTATAACTTGCAGTGGAGTGGAGGGGTTCCATCTTGCAAGGAGAGGTTCCAAAATTTGGAAGGAAACATCAATCTTGTCATCTGGATGTGTAAGAAGGAGGATGTGGTGAACTATAACCTTGTTAGCCCTCATGTTAATCTTTGGAAATGTGATAGATCAAATCTTTCTGGAGACCCTTTCCAAATACATTAAGGACAAGAATGTCATCAGGAATCAGCAACATGGATTTACCATAATGAAATTTTTTTTAATCCACATGATGTGACTGACATGGTTGTTATGGGGATGGTAGTAGCTATTATAAATTAGAGAAAGGCTTTCAACATTGTCTCCTGCTGCATCATCTGAGACAGATGAATGAACAAGAATGGGCTGAAAACTGGCTGAACTGCTGGACTCCAGCTGGAGGCCAGTCACTAGTGATATGTTCTAGGGGCTGACCTTTTAAAATCCTTGTTAATGATCTAGAGAATGGGCCAGAACAGGGAAGGAGTGACAGATCCAGCAGAAAGTTGCTGTCATTCACAGGGACCTTGACAGATTGCAGAATCAGGCAGGGATGAATCTCATGAAGTTCAGCGCAGGGAAATGCCAAGTCTTGCCTGTGGACAGGAATAACCCTGGGCAGCAGCATCCAATTGGAGCTACGCAACTAAGTTCTTAGGTTCAGCATATCCCTATTCACTACCACACAGAGAAGGTTTTTTTGTACTTTTCTTTAAGTAATAATATTTAAAAAACAGGTCACTAAATTTAAGAATGATTTTAAGGGCCAAGTTGAACTTTCAAAGATGAAAATTTGTGTGCAGTATAGATGAAAGTTAGGCTTAGAGATCATAAAAAAAAGACACTCATTTTCCATCAAATCACCATCACCAACATCAAAAATATTTAGGAGACTGCCAATCTTAAAAATTTAACTTTAATAAAAGGGCAAACCTTGTAAATGTCTTAACATTTTGGAATTAACTCATTAATCTAATTTTGACACACATTTTCCTTAAAAAGCTTTAAAAAATAGTGAAAGATATATTTCAAAATGTTGTTTGCCAAGTGTAATGGCTTTGCATGACAAGGCTTTTGGTAGTAAGGGGGTGCAGTAGTGGCTTCTATGAGAAGCTGCCAGAAGATCCCCTCATGTCCGACAGAGCCAATGCCAGCTGGCTCCAAGATGGATTTGCTGCTGGCCAAGGCTGAGCCCATCAGCAGTGGTGGTAGCATAAACTGGCATAACACATTTAAGAAGGGGAAAAAAGCTGCTCAGAATCAATTGAAACTGAAGAGAGCAGTGGGAATATGTGGGAGAAAGAAATCTGCAGACACAAAGGACACTGAAGAAGGAGTGAGGTGTGGTGCTCCAGATGTCGGAACAGAGATTCCCCTGCAGCCTGTGAGGAACAACCTGATGAGGCAAGCTGTCCTCCTGCGGCCCAAGGTGGAGCACAGATCCAGGTGCAGCTAAGGCTGGAGCAGGCGGATGCCCAAAGGAGCCTGTGACTCTGTGGGAAGTCTGTGCTGGAGCAGGCAGAACCTGTGACCCCATAGAGAACCCTACCTGGAGCAGCTTGGTTCTGAAGGACTGCCCCTCCGGGTGGGACCTATGTGGAGCAGTTTGTGAAGAACTGCAGCCTGTGCAAAGGACTCATGTTGGAGATGTCTCCTGTGGGAGAGACTCCACGTGTGAGCAGAGGAAGAGTGTGAGGAGTCCTAGTCCTGAGGAAACAGGAGCAGCAGAGACAACATGTGGCAAACTGACCACAGCCCCCATTCCCTGAACCCCTGCATTGCTGTGGGGGCCAGAAGGTAGAGAAAATGGGGAATGAAGTTGAGTTCAGGAAGAAGGGAGGGGTGGAAGGTGTTTTAAGATTTAATTTGATTTGTCATTACCCTGAGAAATTATTTCTTATTACTCTGATTTGTTCAGTAATAAATTGAATTATTTTCCCCAAGTTGAGTCTGTTTTGCCTGAGATGATAATTGGTGAGTGCTCTCTTCCTGCCCATATCTGAACTCAGCTTCTTACTATATTTTGTCTCTGTTGTGCAGCTGAGGAGGGGAGTGATAGAGCAGCTTTAGTGGACAGCTGGATTCCAGCCAGGGTCAATTCACTACACCAAGTTTCAGATTAGTTCATGCCATGTTATCACACCACGTAGCAGGCAGCAGCCTATTATTTTTGATAATTAATAATGCAATACAGCTTTCAAAACTCACCAGTAATATCCCTATTAGTTATATGTGACTATTAGGCTCTTTTTATACCCTACTGCAGTATCTCAGGCAAAATAGCTGAACTCAAGTCCTTTCTCTAGAATACCTTTCACAGAATGAAGGCTAAGGTTTGATCCTGTTTCAGTGGTGCTTTTGGGGCTACCAGGTTGCTAGCAGAGCTCCTGCTTGCAGCTCAGGTAAGACAAAGGTAAAATAGCCACGAAATATTGCTCAAGTACTCCTAATAAACATTATAGCCCTGACATGTATATTGAGGAGTTAGTGCTCCACCAACAGCTGTTCTGAGTGGGCGCTGGGCTGTGCTGGCTTGTACCACACATATTACTTAGCCTCAAGGACTGTGCTGTGCTACACACATACTTTGATGAAGGATAACTTCAGTTCTCAATATGTTTTCAGAAGTACATCCTCTTGAAGAAAATGCTAAAAAAATCTAAAGGCAACAGTAGCAGCAAACCTCACCAAAACCAAGAATTTTGTTCAGAATGCCAGTCCCTAACCATTCCCTAGCCTGTGTTGTCACTACAGGTTTTCATCACCAGGCATGTAACATCTTCCAACATACTATCACTTTTTCTGGACTATCAATATATTGCTTTCTTGCTGGGATCCAAAAAGAACCAGCACATCCTGAGACAAAACAATAAACAAAACTGTGAAGCCTATGTTAAAAAGTGTTGAAAATTGCATAAAGCTATCATCTTCCCTTATTCTATTTCCACCACTGTTGTCCTGCAGATCCCAGTCCCACGATGCTACCGGTTACTAATGTAATATCTTCCAGCAAAAGATTTTCTACATCACTTCAAGTTGATATCTTTAGTCATGATGTGATGATAAAAAGACAAATTTTTTAGTTCTATGTGACCTTGTTATAACAGTGAAACTCAGAATTGTAACTGATAGTATTAAAGAGGAACTATGTCCTATTGTAAATACTTTAAGAGCAAGAAAATGCCTCACAGCATTTTACTATTTCTTCATGTACACATCATGTACCTCTTTGGACTCACACAAACCCATGTACATGTACAAAAGTAATAATTTCATTACCTGAATTCCTCTAGTTGTCTATTTTATTGGTATCCCAGGACTTCTCTAGATATGCCTTTAGTTTCTAACATTTTATGAAGTTTTTCATTTGCTAATATGATACTAGATAATTTTCAAAGTCTTTCTGAATATCTAGTTAAATGCTTTTTAATTCAGTGCAGCACTTCCAATGAGAAATAAAACAAATTAACTAGCACCCCAAACATCTCAGTTTATTTCCCAGATTATTAGAAAATAAACAGTTCAGTAAATTTACAAATAGTTTAATCCTTAACATATCCCTAATGTTATAAGAATAACACAAATAGAATGAGGTAAACAAACTGGGAATTAAAGTATGGGAAACAATAAATGGCTCGAGAAAAACACATGCAAAAGCCAATTATCCATTTGTTTTTGAAAGGGAAATCTTCAAGCATGAAGTATTGTTTAGAGATAAAAACCTCCCAGCAGGCTATGAATGTTCCAGTAGAGAGCATTTTTAAGGTTTTTGTTTGTTTGGGATTTTTCACAGTCTAGAAAGATCTCCCTTACCTATTCCCACTGGTTCAAAAGTTGTGGCAGGAAAAAGCTAGAAACACGTGAGCTGTAGGATGGGCCAGAATTGCAGCTCTGATTATGCTATTAATTCTCACAGTTATTGAGAGATCCCTATGGGTCATATTTAATGCTTATTGCTCTGTTGCTTGCTCTCATGTAGTTTTAATTTAGAGTTCTTTTTTTCAGTAAAAATATCGCATAGGTGAGAGAATTTGTCTACTTTGCTGTTCTTCTTTCTTTTGTATATCTTGTTCCATATAGATTAAATACACTGCCATTGTCAATTCCTTTTCTCTTAATAGCTAGGCTATGCTATTATTAACTGAATCAACAGTAATTATGGAACATTTCAGCAAACAGAAAGCAGGATAAGAAGGTTAGATTCACAATGTTATTAGCAACACTGATAGTAGAAGTAATGAAGGGTTTATGGTTTTAGACAATCCAATAAAATTCATGAGACTAGCACTTAATTAAAAGATCATAAAGCGAATGTTCTCTCTTCTTTCAGTATCTGCCTTGAAAATGTTTTAAGTCAACAGACAGAATACTGGTATGTAATATATCAGATATCTGTGGAGAAAAGAGATTCATCCTGGCATATGGGTCTTCAGATCACATCAGCAAAATCCAATTCACAGGGTTTTTTTCTTCAACCAAATTTGTCTAGTATCAGCTACAAAAGAAAAAATAGAGGGCTGTTGAAAATGTAAATACATAAAATAAAACCCCAAGACTCAAGGACTAAAAATTTTGAGTAACCTTGCAAAAATACCAACTTTTTCTCATTGATTTCTGCCAAAATTATACACAATTCTATATAAAAATCTTGTTTATTTTACTTGATTATAGGGAAACTCAAATTGTATTCTTAATCAAGACAGTATATCTCACCATTCTCTGATGTACTATAGCTTTACTGTATACTTGGATAACATATCCTCTACTGAGAGTTTAATTGGTTTATTATTTGTTTATTTCTGACTTAGATGGTCCCAGACATAGCTAGTGGCCTTGCTGTTTGTATTACCAGCAAGGTAATTTAAGGCTAATCTCTGAATTTCACTGTATCTAAGGCCAGTTAGCACAATTTCTGAGGTCACTTCTGTTTCAGGGATGTGAAATGGTGATGTGTTGTCTCTTTCCCACTCATATTAAAATATCAGAGCAGGTGTGGTGATTTTTGCTGCAGTAAAGTTGATTTTCTTCACAGTGGCTATGGGCCTAAGTTTTGGATTTGTGCTGAACACAGGGTTGATAATGTAGAGATGTTTTTATTTTTGCTGAGCAGTGTTTGCACAGAGCCAGGGCCTTTTCTGCTTTTTGCACTGCAATCCTGGCAAGGACACTGGGGTGCTTGGGAGATGGGAAGGAGGAGACACAGCTGGGACAGGTGATCCCAACTGACCAAAGGGATATTCCAGACCATGTAACATCATACTCAGTATATGAAGTGGGAGAAAGAAGAAGGAAGGGGGAGATCATTTGGAGTGCTAATGTTTGTCTTTCCAAGTCACTGTAATGTCTGATGGGGCCCTGCTGTCCTGGAGATGGCTGAGCACCTGTCCAACCATGGGAAGCAGTGAATTAATTCCTTGTTTTGTTTTGCTTGTGTGGTGGGTTTTGCTTTTTCTTTTAAGCTGTCTTTATCTCAACCCACTTTTCTTTTTTTTTTTTTTTTTTTTTTTTTTTTTTTTTTACATTTTTATTCTTTCCCCTACTCACTGATGAGGGAGTGGTCAAATGGCTGTGTGAGGCTTGGTTACTGGCTGGGCTTAAACTGTGACAGAAGGGGAGATGCTATCCAGAGGAATGTGACACATCTGACCCTAACAATTATCTGGGTTTCCCTTCTTTTCCCAGCACATATGAACATCACCAGATGACATAGAACTGGGTAGTACAGTCAAGGTTTCATTTTATCTGATATCCTTTTGGGAAGGGCTCACTCGGTGATATTTTAAATCTTAGGTCAGTCCTTCAAATTTTTATATACACATTTCTTTCATGATTGAAGAGAATATATATATATATTTTCAATAACTTAATCTATTTTCAAATACATTTTTGTAACCTAATGAGATTTTAAAGTCTGTATACCATGTACTATGTGTAGCTTATATGATTAAATACACAATTATCCTATAGAACATCGAAAGCTTCAACAGTTAAATGGAGTTGAGTCAAAATATATGTACAGTCAGAGTTTGAACAAATATTTTTGAGATAAAAACTTTTTAAAAATAGTCTTTTATCTTTCCTCTGAATTAGATCAATATTATATTCGTTTTACCATGCTTGGCAGTAAAATATACACAAAAGTATCCAGCTGGTTTTATTTCAGTTTGCCTTTGAGGTTAGCTTTGAGGTTAGCTGAGGTTATTCAGAGCCTGCACTGTCCCCACTCATAAAAGGGACTGCTAAAAACTGCCACTTGAATAATATATGATTGATTATATCATGTGATATTCTCCTGCTTTATATTTAAACAATAGAAAGCTTTTAAACATCTTCTGCATGCTTCTATGAGTACAAGTAAGAGGTTCCCTGAACTTTGCTCTATTAGGCTGTGAATATTTCCTCATTTTTTTTTTTTTTTTGTTTTTCTGTAGTTCTCATAAACCCAAAGCCTTCCAGTTATGTGTTTTCCTCTCCTGTTTTAAGATTCTTAATGTAAACAGGTCAAGCTTCAGTAATGTATTGATATTACTAGAAGAGTTACTTTCCTGGTGTGCAATATTTTATTAGAAAACAAATGTATTTCCAATTTTACACTGATGAAAAAATACAAGAGTCAGCCAGCTGGATCCTGATAGCTGTAGCACATTAAACTAAACACTGGAGTACTTAAATAGTTATGTGGCACGTGCTACATCTCATTGCTTTAATTTGGGGAGGTCAGATTTCACCAGGGAAAGAAAAATTCTCTTCTATTTAATAATATGGATTAGGAAAGAGTAATCACTTCCAAAAGGATTTGGTTGGAAATTCCCAAGCTTGCTAGTAAAGAACCAAGAATTCATCTCCTAGACATTCTCTCCTTAATTGAAAATTTCAACTTCTGGAAAATAACAAAAGGCTGTAATTTCATGACTGCAGTTGAGACATTAATTTGGATTCAGTAAATTTTGTTTATACACTTACCATGTCAGTGAATATCAGCTTCAAATATTTAACCATGTACAAATTTTCTACTTTTTAATACCACTGCAATATTTCAGAGGGAAGCTATGGACCACTTACAAACTGCTACCCCATTTGCACTACATGCTACCATAATGCAGAACTATTTAATTTTCAGTGGTGTCTAAAATTGGTCTAGTTCATGTGTGGTTTGTCATACGCCATTTTAGACTTACCTAATTTCTGCATAATGCCAAACTAAACAGAGTTAACTAAGCTAACTTTTTCTTACTAAGAATTCTATTAATTCCCTTTAATTTTGAAATGTATTGTCTTTGCACATTCTGCAGACAAATTTTTGTTCAAATACAGTGTTGTTTCCATGACAACCACAATATTAATGTCCAGCAGGTGCATGAAGATGGCTGACTACTGACTACCCTTCTCTCTGCAAGACAGGGTCTCCAGGATGTTATAAGGGGCTATTTTAGTCTGGTAAAACTTAAGAAACGCAGTAATGTACTGTATAGTGTATATCACACAACACTAAGACACAGTCCTCAGATACCACTTACTTCCTTCCCATTAAATAAGTAGGGGTGAAAAAGCTGAGAACCAGCCATGATGAGCTATTAGCTTTTGGAATGAAAGGCAAGGCACCTGTGTGTAAAACTCCTGCGTGCCACCAAAGAGAAGTATCAGTCAGAATCCAGAAGTTGTTATACCTCCTGGCACAGTCTCAGTCTACCTTAATGCTTTTTAATTTGCAGGAATTGAGATGCTACTTCAGCTTTCTTGCTTTGCAAATACAAGTCTGAGACTGTGCATTGTTGGACTGAGTGTGAGACTGCGTTGTTGGACTGAGTAAGATTATTCACATTACACTACACTCATGGATGTGAGCTCTCCCACATCCTCTAGAAAGACAACCTTTAGACATGGTTGTGTGCTTGATGGACTCTGTCTATACTTGCAGGATTTCCTGCACAGTATCTTTACAGGTATATTGAGCAGCCACACTGGCTAGAGGATGGATGGATGGATGGATGGATGGATGGATGGATGGATGGATGGATGGATGACACTGCACATCATTGAGACCTGTTACTTTATACTTTCCGAAGAAAAACAACCACTTATTTTTTTTTCTGCAGAAATCTCAAGCAGAAATTTGCTCCACTGTGCATGTCTAGCAGCCCAATTTCTCCACACAGTGAAAAATAATGTGCCATTAAAAAAAAAAGCAACAAAAAAACCCAGTGACTGTATCTGAAGCTTCTTCTTCATACCAAGACTGAGAATTAATATATTCCCTCTCTCCCAGTTTCTCTGATTATGCACCTCTGTTTCACATGAATAGTCAATGTTATTGTTAGCAGGTTCAATTAAACAGTCTTCATTCTGCTTCCTCACTGCCTTAGGCACTAGGTCTCCACAATATTTCTCAGTTCTGAATAATAACATTTCAGTGACGACATCTCAGATAGAACAGAGGGAGCTACCAGGCAACAGCCTAAGTTAATTTCTTTTTCCGAAGCAATCATCAATCATTCCTTTTTCTGCAAAGAAAAGGAGTCACATTAACAAAGTGCGCATATATCTGATATCTACAATTGATTTCCAGGAATAATCTGCATGAGAAAAAACATTTTTAAACCCTTCACAAGACCAGATATCAAAATATATATTTTTTAAACTAATACTTTTTAGTTTTGATTTACACTGTTTCCCTTATAATCTCATTTAATAGTTTAAATTGTCACCTGATTGATCGTGCATACAGACATTGAACATGTATTCAGGTTTGGGTAGAACATTCTGATTAAAAGTGCTAATCCAAATCTATATAGTCATCAGTGAGTGGGAAAGGCCCACAGCTCTAATATCAGGCTGCACTTTGATAGAAATAGATTAAGTACTTGTTCAGAAGGTGGCAAGACAGTGTTTTCAAAGGACATATCCTTTGAAAGGAAATATTCATGGAGATACAACTTCTATTAGTGACAAACCAGGTACTCCTGAAGCCTGTCCACAAAGTAGACCAAAACATTGGCTCATGCATCATGGTTTTTTTCTTCATCCTGTCCTTGTGTAGAAATATTTCATCAGCATTTGGACTGTCCATTAATTTTGAGGGTAGCGTTTCTACAGTATGTGACCTTGTTAATTACCTAATACTTTAAACTAACTCTTCTTACTCCAGTACTACCACAAAACTCATCCCCTTTTTTCTCTTCTTCAACATCTTGCCATTTGCAGTCATTTAAAAAATTAGGATTTTGCCCTTGTGAATGCCAAGACTTAAGTGGAAAGGACTACTCTGGAAACTCTGGAACATGTTTTGCTAGTATGTGTGAACTTGTCTTTTCAAGTATCTTGCACCTCTGTCACAAAAATGAAATAAACTCCTGTTGCTTGTCCCACTCAACCTGCAAACAGTTTGGGGTCAGAAAGTCCATAGCAGGCAGGAGTATTTCAGATGGCACAGGGACCATCATACAGATCATCTACCCATGACTGGTACATGTGGACAGTATCAGCAAGGCCAAGCAAACCTACTGTGAAGGCATTGCACAATTCCACCTGCACAAGGAATAAATGAGCACACTGCTAAACCCACAGAAAGTCATGCCCTTTCTGTCCTTCTTTGCAGCCATAGGCCTCTGCAGAATTCCTACAGCAACTGAAAGATCTTCCAGTCACAAATCCTGAAGGTTGTTGTTAGATCAAAGAATCCGAAATTTTGCCGATGACACCAACCCTTGAGCCACTTGTTAATGATGTGAGTTATCCTATTTCTTTCATAGTTTTTTTTCTGCCACCAAAGGGACTGAGCAGAACACTACCTGTGCATCTGTCCTATCAACCACTTGACCCAGTGCCCTAAACTCCCTTTTAAGCGCCTTGACATGCCTCCTTTCAATTTCATCACTTCCAGCCTGGAGTATTAGCAGTGGGTAATAATCAGAGGACTGAATCAGCTTGGGAAGTCTCTCAGTGATATTTCGTACCTGGACCCAGGGAGGCAGCAAACTTCCCAGTGGGATGGGTCTGGTTGACGTACGGGGCCCTCTGTTCCCCTCAGAAGGGAATCACCCACTATGATTACCCTTCTTTTCTTCTTGATGTTAGAGGTGGTAATCTGTTTTTTAGATGAGCCATAATAGAGAGGCTTACTGGGCAGATCATTTTCTTCTAAATCATCTGGCTGACAATGGCTGGAGAAGAGGAGGCTTAGAGGTGATCTTATTGCTCTCTACAACTTCCTGAAGGGAGGTTGTAGACAGGTGGGGGTCGGTCTCTTCCACTGGGCAGCAACTGACAGAACAAGAGGACACAGTCTCAAGCTACGTCAGGGAATTTATAGGTTGGATATTAGGAAAAAAAATTTTCACTGAAAGAATAATAAAGTACTGGAATTGTCTTCCCAGGGAGGTGGTAGAATCACCATCTCTGGATGTGTTTAAAAAAAGACTGGACATGGCACTTGGTGCTATAGTCTAGTTAGGGCATAGGTTGGACTTGATGATCTTAGAGGTCTCTTCCAAACTCATTATTCTGTGATTCTGTGATTCTGGGACTATCAGTGAAGAATCACACATATTCTGGTTAGTTCTGCCCAAAACTTGCAGCCTTTCCAACAATAACTACAAGACCTGTGTTTGGATTAGGACCTGTGGTCCCATAGAATCTCATTGCAGTGTTTGACCTGCTGATTTTGAAACAGAAAACTAAGTGGGACTTCAGCATGCTCAGTGTTGCAGAAAACATCTATCTGGAGGATCTTAGTCGTGACTGAGAATGCAGGAAAACTATTTCATAAGGAGGAGTCACTGCAGGATTGGGTCCTCTAGCTCATGTAAATCTTTCCCGACTTCACTGCCCTCATCCAAAATATTCATGAGGATTGCAGCAGTATTCAATCAGCCACATACCAAAAAGCGGGTTTTAAAAATAGACCTGGGTTCTCTCCCACGCTCTATAAGGCATTAACATATTTTCTTGCTGTACATTGGTTCTTTTGACTTAAAAATAAAAAATAAAAAAAAAAAAAACACTTAACAAAATGAAATGCCAGAAGAAACAGAAAAACCAACAAACTCAAAAATCTCTAATGGGTACTCCCTCTAGATCCAATCATATAACACTGACCATTTAATTCCAACCTCCCCACTCTCCATTGCCACACCATCTGCTTGGAACACAGATCATCTGATGAGGTGCAAAATTCACTCTGCTAAACCATAGCCCCTTCCCAGCTGTTCTAGCATGTTCTCCACCTACCTTCGCTGTATTCTCACAGGACTTTCTGGATAAGCCCTGGGCACCCACCACCCACACTCACCTAAACAGTTTCTAGATTCCACTGTTTCAACCTGTCTGTACTATACACTTCAGCTTGTAGGTGTTGAATTAGATTTTGCTTGCATCTTTATATTAGGAATCTTAAGTGCTGCTCTCCTCTGTCTATAGATAGATGGTAGGTATTCTTATGCAATGTTTGCTTTCTTATTGTTGTGATACAATGGTGTGTTGGTGTTGCAAAACCTGGTTTTTGGTGGCAGGGGGCCACAGATGTGGCTTCAGTGAGAAGCTGCTGGAAGCTTCCACTATGTCTGACAGAGCCAATCCCTGATGGCTCTGAAGATGGACATGCTGCTGGCCAAAGCTGGGCCAATTAGAGATGGTAGAAATGCCTCTATGATTTAAGAAGAAAACAAAAACAAAAACAAAAACAAAAACAAAAACAAAAACAAAAACAAAAACAAAACAAAACAAAAAGTGCGGCACAGATCTTTTCTAGTCAGACAGGAGGAGGAGGTGAGAACATGGAGACACCATGGTCCGTGGAGAAGGAGGGGAAGGAGGTGCTCCAGATGCCAGAACCAAGGTCCCTCTGCAGGCTGTGGTGAGACCATGATGAATCAGGTTGTCCCTCTGCAGCCCATGGGGATCCACAGGGGATGCAGAGATCCACCCACAGCCTGTGAGGGAGGTGCCAGTGCTGGAGCGAATGGATGCCTGGAGGAGGCTGTGATCCAGTGAGAGACCCATGGAGAGAGAGGGCCCCTGCTTCCAGGCTAGAGCATCCCATCCTTGAAGGATTGTACCCTTCCCTGTGGAAGAGTGATGCACACTGCAGCAGTCTGGGAGGACTGCTGCTCATGAGAGTGTACCCACACTGGAGAAGTTCATGCAGAACTGCCTCCTATGGGAGGGACCCTGTGGTCTCAGGGGAAGGATTCCTCTCCTAGAGCAGAAGAAGAAAACCTTGGTGACGAAATGACCAGAACACCCACCCCCTGTCCCCCTGCCCTGTCAGTGGGTAGGAGGGATGGGTCTGGGGTAAAAAGGGGGTCTTAAGGTCTTATTTTACTTTTCATTATCTTCCCCTGACTTTGCTAGTAATAAATTCAGCTTTTTACCTCTAAGTTGAGCCTGTTTTTCATTTGGAGTGTTTTCTCCTGGTCTTCATCTCAACTCATGAAGCCTTCCTTAAATTTTTCTCTCCTCCTTTTCTTTCTTGCCCAGCTGTAGCAGGGGAGGGCAAGTGAGTGACTTTCACGGGTGCCTGGCATTTGGCCAGTGTTAAACCACAACAAATGGTTTTAGGAAAATTCTGTCTCTCCCCAGTTTATCACATTGACCTGCTATTCAACATATCCAATCACAACATACCAAATTGCAGCACCCAAATCATGAACTTAGGGAAGAGATAGGAGGGAGGATGAAAGCTGGAAAAGACTCAAGTATGAACTGCCTATCCAGACCTGCAGCCAGTCTGCTCATGGCAAGTCTCATAGACTGCAATTGCAGTGTGCTTTCTTTGAATCTGAAGATCCCTTCCTCTGCAACTCCACCTGGCTGTGAGAGCAAAAGCCTGCTCTCTACTCCAAATGGTGGAAATATGTGGAATGATCCTTTAAGTGCTCCTCCATTGCAGCTGTAGAACAACACAACAGCATGAAGGAGTGCATGGAATTATAGTTTTGTGGAGTCACAGTGACTGCTTGGATGTTGTTGAAGGGCAGACATAGATCCCAAGAGGCATTTTAACTGCTGAAATATAGTTGGGAATTATTTGGGAAGATTGGTACCTAGCATGGGCCAAGCTGATGCAAGTAGCATCTCTAACAACCTACTTCCATTGACGAACTTATTCTACTTATGGGGAATTTTCTCAGCCAATGTAATTTAATAATATGGCTGTAGTCCTTAGGTATATGCAGAGACAGTGATGATTAAACTAGCACTATGATTCTGTTTCCCAGCTATGCTAGTTTTATTCTGATAAGCCACAACCTCTGTGTCTTTGTGAAATGGTTATAGAAATTATGTTTGCATCAAAGATTAACCCAGAAAGAAGATCTATGGGGAACAATACAATCATAACCATACCACTGTATTTATAGCTCCCTCTCATGGTACCTATTCTAAAATAAGCATTTCCAGGAAGAATTAGATCAATGTAATTATAACAGTAAAAATTATGGCAGTAAATTTTCTATGCAGACAAACTCTAAAGAATTCATATTGAACAAGAAATGTGTAAGAGTTGCAATATTCTTATGACCTTGAATTCTTGAGAAATCACATCTGTGATGATGATTGTAACCACACTGTAGGTTTTTTTTAGTTTGGTTGTAATGTTTAGTTCATTAATCCATAACACATGATTTTGTCAAGGACATATTTTATGCACCATGACCCAAATATTTAGATTGTGGATTAAAAAACAAAAGGCAAGCACATGCTTTGTTCAAATCAGATCTTTGGTTTTTTGTTTTCTGACTTATAGTAAAATTTCTTAAGGTTGTTTGAAGTAAGTAAGAGAGCTAGAGAAAGAAGAATTTGAATAGCAGTGGGAGAGTGGTGACAGCTTTAAAGCTACATTTTTGACTTGAAAGACATGTGCATAATTACAATTAAGTTAACCCACTACCAGTATTTTACAGCATAAAAATAAACAGAAGTTGATTGAGGAGGAAGAGCTGAATCTTAAGTGGCCATGAAAGCTCTTTTCCAAAGTCTCATATCTTGCAAATATTTATTTAGGTTCCCACGTGCAACATTTGTACTTATCACAAACATGCTTACAAATAAATTTATACAACCAAGTGTTTATCAATAAGTAAACAAAAGGGGTCATGAATAGGAATGAAATTATATGGTAGCATCTATTTATAACTATAGTTACTAGACAGCTTTAACTGCAGTATACTTGGTAATTAAGTGGATATTTATTTCTGTTATTTATAATCAGACAGCAGGCTATGGAGAGAAATCTAGATAATGATGGTCCTCATTCTACTGCTCATGCTGGTACTGACTTCAAAAGGAAGCAGTGAAAGAGGAATTTTGAAGAAAAAAAAATTAAGATTCTAAAGCAAATAAATCTTCCAAATAATGTACTGTGAAGATTTATGTTACTCTACATTGATTAACAGTAGAGCAAAGCATTACTTCCATATTTGCAGCAGAACATAATTGTTTACATCACTCAGAGAGAAAAGAGGCCATTTAGGTACAGAACAGAACACACAAATTTGAAGTGCCTACAACTGATCACAAGGAACTAAAACTTAAAGCTTCAGGTGATCAAGTACAAGGAACAAGGCTTTCTTGCACTAAGATCAAGATGCTTAAGCACTGTACAACTATTTCACAATAACAGTGTTCACAGGAAATCACAACAGGAAAAGAACTGAAATTTTGTCAGATGAAAGTGGTTTGTGAGGTATGAGATCAGAGATGACAGTGCTGATTGAATAAGCCCAGCTGCTGCCTGCTAGATTATTCATCTACAGAACTCTCTCAATATGTTTTCAGATTGTCAGGTTTCAACTCCTTTGAACTATTTTCCTTTGAAGTAGAGACACATAGCTGGAGATAAGTATAAAATCTGTGTACTGTGCCATTTAAATTAAACCTTAGGAGCAAACAATTATTCTGTAGCAAAAATCTCCATTCACTAGGAGATTCCATCCAAGAATTAGGGGTTTCCCCCTGGTGCCTAGAAAGGCTACCTGGAATAGAAGATAGACAGAGTTAAAGGAATAAAGTAGGTATTTATTAAAAGGCCTTCAAAGGACGCATTTTGGGCAGTACAAGAGCCTGGCAATGGCTCTACCCAAGATGGACCCAAGATGGACACAAGGTGGATGAATGGTCATGAGTTTTTACAGTTTTATAAGTTTTGGTCTGTTTACATATTGGGGTTAAATGTCCAATTACAGCTTCAGGTTATGAAGTCCCATCCTTCCAGATTGCTTTCTTCAGTTTGCCATTGTTTACACTTTTTGTGCCAGAAGCTGCAATGGTGTCCTTGGTTCTCAGGCTGGAAAAGGATTGTGTTGTCTAACTAAACTGTGAAGAGAACTTGCCAACACTCTATGTGAAGTTCAGAATTACACACTAAGGCAGTACAGAATCTGAAAAATATGATAACTAAAACTTAAGGCATTACTCCCACTAAGAAGGTGGCAGGATTAGTAGCCCAGCTGAAATGCATGTACATTGATACATGTGTATGAGCAAGAGACAGAAGGAGCTGAAAACCACTGTGCAGCAAGAAGACTATGACATAGCTGCCATCACAGAAATATAGTAGGATAACTTGTGCACAGAGTTGAGAATTTATGGGTAAGAATCAGGGAAGGACAGTGAGATGGATATCGTGGTGGCAATCTCTTATAGACCACTCAACCATAATGAAGAAACAGATGAAATAGTCTATAAGCAGCTGGGAGAAGCCTCACCATAGGGAAGTACAACTTACAGGATGACATATCTGCTGAAAATAAAGTACAGCAGAGAGCAAACAGTTTAAAAGCTTCCTGGACTGCTTGGAAGATAACTTCCTGACATAGCTAGTAAGTGAGGCAGCTAGAAGAGGTGCCCACTTGACTATCTTTGAACAGAGAAAAGACTGGTGGGTGATGTGATGGCTGGAAGCCACCTTGGGCATTGTCATAATGAGCTGATAGCTTTTGAGTTTCAGGGAAGCAAGGAGAAGAGTCAGCAGACCTGTCACCTTGGCCTTTGGAAGGACAGACTTTGGCTGACTGGTTGGGAGAGTCCCTTGGGAGGCAGTCCTGAGGGGCAGAGGAGTCCAGTAATGCTGGGCATTCTTCATGAAAGTAATATGGAAAGGATAGAAACAGGGCATCCCCACATACTGAAGTATGAACCAATGGTGAGGAAAAGTATCCTGGCTGAACAGAGATCTGTGGCTGGAACTCTGGAAAAATAGGAGAGATTTTAACCTTTGGAAGAATTGGATGACAACTCAGGAGGACTACTAAGATTTCATTAGTTTATTCAGGGAAAAAAATAGAAAGCCAAAACCTCAACCAGAAATTAATCTAGCTACTTTTGCAAAATACAATAAAAAATTTATATAAATACATGAGTCACAAAAGGAGGAATAAGGAAAATCCCCATCCTTTTTTGGATGCAGGGAGAAATACGGTAGCAAATAATGGGGAAAAGGGTGAGGTCCTTAATGCCTTCTTTGCCTCAGTCTTTAAAACCAAGACCAGTTGTTCTCTAGGTAGTAGCCCCCTAAGCTGGAAGACAGGGAGCAGAATAAAGCCCCATTAATCCAAGGGCAAATGGTCAGTGACATGTTAACACCACTTGGTCCATGGGATCAGATGGGATTTACCCAGGGGTACTGAGGGATCTGTCAGAAGTGCTCACCAAGACATTTTTCATCATTTTCCAGCAGTCCTGTCTAAATAAGGAGGTCCCAGGTAACTGAAAGTTCACAAATGTGTCATCTATCTATAAGAAGAGCTGGGCAGAGGATACAGGGAACTACAGTCCTGTCAGTCTGACCTTTGGTTCTAGGGAAGGTCACAGAGCTGATAATTTTGAGTGTCATCACACAGCACATGCAGGACAACCAGGGGATCAGGATCATAAACTCAAGATGAGTTTATGAAAGACAGGTCTTGCTTGACCATACTGATCCCCTTCTGTAGCAAGTTGAACTCATTAGTGGATGAGGAAAAGGCTAAGGATGTTGTCTACCAGGACTTTAGTAAAATCTTTGATACTATATCCAATAGCATTTTTCTGAAAAAAAGTGGCTGCTCATGGCTTGTAGAAGTGTACTGTTTGTAAGAAAAAAAACTGTCTGGATTGCCAGGCTTAGAGAATGGTGGTAAATGGAGTTAAATCCAGCATGTCACAAGTGGTTTTGCTTAGAGCTCAATGTTGGGGCCAATCAAGATTAATATCTTTATCAATGACCCGGATGAGCAGATGGCGTGTACCCTCTGTACCCCACAGATGACCCCAAGGTGGGCAGGAGTGTTGATCTGATGGAGGGTAGGAAGGCTCTGCAGAGGGATCTGGACAGGCTGGACCAGTGGGCCAAAGCCAGTTTTATGAGGTTCAAAAGGGCAAGTTCTGGGTCCTGCAGCTGGGTCCCAACAACCCCAGGCAGCACTACAAGCTGGGGCAGAGTGGCTGGAAATCTGCCCTGTGGAAAAGGACCTGGGGGTGCTGGTGACAGCGGCTGCACACAATCCGGCATGTGCCTAGGTGGTTAAGAAGGCAAAGGACATCCTGGCCCTGTATCAGCAAGAGTGTGGTCAGCAGAACCAAGGCAGTGATTGTCCCCTTTCCAGGCCACACCTTGAATCTTGTGTCCAGTTCTGGGTCTCTCACTACAAAAGAGATATTGAGGTGCTGGAGTGTGTCCAGGGCAGGGCAAGAAAGTTGAGGAAGGGTCTGGAGCACAAGACTTAGGAGGAGTGGCTAAGAGTTCTGAGGTTGTTTAGCATGGAGAAAAAAAGAATCAAGAGGACCTTATCACCCTCTACAACTATATGAAACAAGATTGTAGTGAAGTGTCTCTTCTCCTCACTAACGAGCAAGAGGGAATGGCCTCAAGTTGCACAAGAGAAGATCTAGTTTGGGTATTACAAAAAAATTTCTTCACCAAAAGGGCTCTCAAGCATTGGAACAGGCTGTCCAGGAAAGTGGTGGAGTCACCATCCCTGGAAATATTTAGAAGATGTAGATGTGGCACTTGGAATATGGTTTAGTGCTGGACTTGGTTGTGCTGAGTTAACAGCTGGACTCAATGATCATGAAGGTCTTTTCCAATATGATTTTGTACAGTAAGGCAACACCCAATAGATAACTCCAAGCACATGTAGTCACATATGAAAACTGAGATCTAGAAGCTCTTGTGTAATTTCAGTTATCCTTTAACTTACACAAACTGAAACTGGAAAGCAAAATTCCTTTCTTTTCCAAAGCAGCCCCACACAAAACCCAAACTCACAGCTAAACACTGCCACCACTCCACCATCCATTCTTTTTAACCTTGAATACAATGCAATAATTCAGATTATCCAGGAGACCTCAGAGAAAAAAAATATGGTTGAAATAAAACCAACGAAAACTTTTTTCTTAGCAGTAGGAATCACTCTTCAGGTTATGCATGCAAAATAAGTGAGACATCACAATACTTTTCAGCAGCATTTCCTGCTGACTATTGCAGGTGGGAGAAGGAGCTTCCACAAAGCACTGCAGCTGAGTCTCTGCAGGTGAAGGCAGCAGGTGAGAGCAACAGAGCTGGCTGCTGAACCTAGTGGATAAAGGGCATTTGAAAAAGATCAGGAAAGGCAGAAAGGAAGGCAACCTTGGGTGAAGGAGATTTTAAAAGAATTGAGTTAAAGGCTAAACACAGGTGGTATAAATACTGAAACTACATGTTTGGTATAAGAATTTGCAAGAGCATTTTGTGCTGGAATAGAAATTCAGGTGCTCAAAATAGAAATGCTTTATATTGGATAGCAAAAGAGACTTCAAAATTTTCCACTCAGTCTTTGTGCACTCACTCAGGCAGGGGTTCCATACACCATGAAATAATAAATAGAAATAATAAATAATAAATAGAAATTATTTATATATATAAATAATAAATAGAAATTTTTTTCTAATAAATAGAAATTTATTTCTGAACACACCTTATTTGTAAAAATTCACATATCAATTCTCTTATGGTTGTATTTCACAGATCATATATTGGAAACAGCAAGTTTCCATTTTGCAAGACTTCATACCACTGAAAAAATGTTCTTTCTTCTGTTGATGGCCTTTAGACTAATCTCTTGATACTATTTTTGACATAATTTTTCAATAATTCAAATATGCTGATTTAACATGTACTCTTAATAGAAGATAAGTAAAATCACAAGATAGAGCAATGCTCCAGATATCTAGCATTCTCCTGACATTAACACCTGTATGCAATGGATAGATACCTTGTATTTTATTAGCTTCAGCTTTTACTTGCATATGAAACACCAGACTATGTCAGTGATACTGTAAGAAGAGTCATTATGCAGTTGACTACTAAGTGGTATGTTCCATCTAGATATCTTGAAAGTCACAAAGGCTCATTTCTCAGAAAGCAATACAATTATTTTTTCAAAGTGTAGATAACAATTATGTTGTAGGAATAAGGCAAATATTTACAGTGGAGCTCAAGATAAAAAAATATTAGCTGAGCTGAAAGAGATCTTACTCAATACCTTGAAACAAATATGGCAACGCTTTGTTGCAGCGCTCTTAAATATAGCTTCTCTCTGTAATCTTTATTAGGATGCAAAAACCTTCATATTGGTGTCTACAATGTCCCAGGTTTCTTCTCAGATCACTAGTAAGTCCTTCAAAATAAAACAGCATTATATAGATTTCCCTTATTTTCCAAAATGTATTAATAAATACATATATTTAAAAATCTGTATATATATACTTAAACAGTGACAGTCCTTTATGATTTAATTTCAATATTATTTGTGCAAGATAAAAAAAAAAATCACATGTCCATTGAGAAGCTGCAAGTAAATTTATCTCTTAAAATGAAGATTGAAAGGCAAATCATCCCAGTGTGTTTGTCTGTAGCTTATTATGTTTGAGAAGTGGATAAGCACATATTTAAATTGCACATAAGTATAAAAAATTTTGATGTTTTAGACAGGAGATGGACACAATAAGTAGAAATCATTATTTTTGACACAGATGATGAAAGATTTTTTTACCTGATAACAGTTTCAAGAAAATAAACAAATGCTCAGTTTCAGAGAGTTTTGAATTTTGAAAAGATAATTGAAACTTACATCTTGATGCCTGGTAGTTAGTGTCTTCTGTCTCTTTTAAAATAAACTTGTTTTTTGCACTTCTACAGATATAGTTCTTTGGTCCTAAGTATACACAATTTGCCTGCTTTTGTTACATAAGTACACAGCAGCTTGAAGTCCCTACTCAAATACAAGCTGAAATGTCAAAGTATTAGGAAAAGAAAAGAAGAAAACTAATAATTTCATTCTGAAATGGGACTTGCCAAGGGCATTTAGAAGTCCAACTGAGTTACAGCAACACTATAGTACAATCCTGTAGTACCTTTCACAAAGAATCTCTGAGTTCTCTTCAACTTAGCACAATTCAAAGCATCTTTAAGTAAAGTTTTTCTCAGTAAGCATATTTTGAAACAGCTTTCTAAAAGGTGCTAAGACAAAGACTTTTGAATACAGACATTGAATTTCTCTGCAGAACAGCAATACTTATAAAAATATCCAGCTCCAAGATGTCCATGGTAGGCTCCAAGCAATGAAAGAAATGTTTCCTTTAATGACAGTTAAATAATAAATTGAAGTCATAGTAGATAAAATATCTGTAAGAAAACAGCATCATTTCCTAAAGTATCAATATAAGATGAAGAAAAAGATATCTAAGAAACACAGAGTGCTGAATGTCAGCCCTGATCACCAAGAGCAGTATTGTGGTGGAAAAGATAGCACTGAAATGCAGTAAGGAAAACCTGGAGTGATATTACTGCTGAAGAACCCTCAGTTTCTTGCTCTGTGTTTATTTCCATAATCTGCCTGAATGGGATGTAGAATAACAAATAAACCATTTTTATCTGGAAAGCTCCTGCATCTCAAACAACCTGTGAGCAGTGGTCAGGATTATTGAGGAGACATCACTGACCAGTTCCTTTCCTCATCCCACTAGTGCTCAGGTTTTCTTGCTCTTAGCTCTTTGCACCTTCCAGTCAGCTTCCTCGCAATTATGCTTTGGCACTGAGGTGAAATATTACCCTCCTCTGTTTCAGTTAGTGTCACCACCTCTTTGAGACTGGTTTCATCTAGAAGTAGGAAGAGCATAGAAAGACTGGGCTTTTCCCCAGAATCATCAGTCCAAGAGTTTCTACATAAAACTCTGCTGCAGTAGCATCTTGATAACAGAGGATTGGGAGGTGAATAACATAATGCCTTTATTCATTTTAAAGAAGACCAGAAGAAATTTAGCTGCCAGTCCTGGCATTATCACTTGATAGGAAACACACAGGAAAGTAAAGTCAGCAGCCACATAAAAATAATAGAGTGGGAGCAGCTGACATAGTTTCCTTGAGAATAAAATCTGCCTCAGTTCCCACTGGCATGTTCTAGCAAAATTGTCAGACTGATATTGCCTGCCCAGATATAAAAGGAAATAAATTAGTATATCCATCTTCTTGTAAAAGAGTGAAATGTGTCCAAAATAATGAATAACTGTAATAGAACATTTTTTTTATATATTGAAAAATTAAACAGAGAGTGTTTCAGTACAGATGGCCTGGAGATTTCCAAATTTTTCTTATATCCATTTTCCCTGTTTGCATCTGGATGCAAACCAGGATCAAGTAAAGAAAATAAGGTCCAAAGAAAAACACACTTCTCAACATTCAAGTTGAATACTAGAAAGAAACTGCTTAGATTTCATTATGATACAAATAGACTTCAGTTTCTCAAAAGTGTCCTTTTATGCATAAAACACCACATTACAATGAGACACTTCTAATAAAAAAAAAAAAAAAAAAAAAAAAAAAAAAAAAAACCAAAAACCAAAAACCCAACAAACAACCCACTGAATATTTTGGAAGTTTAAATGTTACATATTTGAGGCCATCACTGAAAACATGAGGAAACAAATGGCACAGTTTCCATTTTACTTCCATGCCAAAGGTCAGAAGAGTAAGACACCTTTGGCTAACTTGAAAAACGTGACATAAAAGTTCACAAGACACACACAGCATATTTAGAGACCTTTAAAAACTGATGGCAAACACCGCTGGCCAACTCTAGTGTCATAAAACTATGAGTGGCATTTTTCTACAATACATATCAAATGCTACAGAATTGAAAAGAGCTAGGATACACCATGTCCTTGGAAAGTGCTATAAAACAAACTCTAAAGACCTTTTTGTGAAATCAGCAATATGTTTAAAGTGAATCATTCTTAAAATAAACAGGGGAGATTTCCTTTATTCCAAAAAGCAGCAGAATTATCATAAGCAATAGAAACAGCCAAAAATCTAGACAAATCAAAAATTCAGTTAGAAAAAAAAATAGATGAAAACATCTTAGACTCTTTCAGAGTGTTCTCTGACACAAAGGTTAAATTTAGAATCTATCTGTAAATTTAAGCTGGAGATATCACTTTAAGTAAGAGCAGATAAGGAAACAAAGGTTTCATTAAAAAGCTTCAGATGACCCACTCAGAAAGTTTTGTCAAATGCTGAAGTACAAGAATACCTTTTACCCTAATAGTGAAGAAACAGAAAATAATCAAAATCCATATTTTTGTCTTGTATGGAGAACACAAAGTAATGAAACTCAGGGTTGTTAAGCTTTGAAAATAAGCGTCTCTCATGTTAGAACTTTTGTAAGAATATAATGTTGAATTTTTGGAATTGAATTCGGAAAGCAAAATTTCTAGGGACAAAATGTCTATCAATGGCCTTATTGTGATGTTTAAAGGAAAGTTTTACAACAAATTTACAGTCATTACCGGGAGAGGTATCTACAGATGTTCCTAGCAAAACAGTCTTTGTCAACTGTAATTTTTGCACCACTCAGAAAGAGCTGAGTGTTCATTACAATACAATGGTCCAAGGATGAATTAAGAGTGTCACTGCTTATTTAATCAAAAAGAGTAAGATTTGTCAGTTGCAAGATACTTTTCACTCTTGGCCTTCCAGGTGTTTTGGTATAACCACAGCTACCAATTAATCACCACACAGATGTTTGCTCACTCCTTCACTCCTCCCCTCCCCTCTCCCCTCTCCCAGTGGGCTAGGGATGGAAATAAGAAAAAGATAAAACCTGTGGCTTGAGATAAAAGCAGTTTATCAGTGTAAATATGGAAAAATATAATAATAATAATAACAATAACCATATCAATAATAACAATCATGATTATTATTAAATGGGAGAGAACAAAAAGAGAAGAGTGGTGCACAACACCATTGCTCAGGCTGCTGACTGATGCCCAGCCTGTCCCTGAGAAGTGAATGGCCTCTCCTGGTCAACTTCCCTCAGTTTATATATTGGACATAATGTTCTATGGTGTGGGATACCCTTTTGGCCAGTTTGGGTCAGCTGTCCTGGCCATGCTGTCTTCCAGCTTTTTTGCACCTGCTCACTGTCAGAGTACAGGAAACTGAAAAGTCCCTGACTTAGGGAAAGCACTGCTCAGCAACAACTAAAACATCAGTATATTATCAATATTATTATCAAATTAAATCCAAAACACAGAACCACACCAGCTGCTAGGAAGAAAATTAACTCTCCCAGCTAAACCAGGACAATGGTACTTTTGTTTTTCAAGCAGTGAAGAGTCAAAGATGTGGTGTCTTCAAGTGTGTTTTCATAAAATTTCACTGCTAGGGGGTTTGATTTAAAACAGGTACAGTTTGAAAATTATTACTTGGTTATTTTCAGAGAAAACCAAATAAACTCTTTAAATTAAAGCTATTTTTAAGAGATCAGCATGATTGTAAACATTTCTGGAGTGGAGTACATGATATTTCCTAATTAACTGCTGAAAAACTAACTAACCAGAGTGCCAAAAAAATTTCTACTAGTTACATCACTTTTCATTATTTACCAGGATTATAGATGTTATAATATACAAGCCATATGAAATATAATCCCAACTCTGAAAAGCTTACAGTCTTGAAGCAAGCCACACTGCCACAAGCAAGTAATAAATTAATATAAATATATATATACATATCTAGCATAAAAGTCCACATGTTCCTAGTGTGGGTTGTTCTTTTCCTACTTGTTCTTTTCCTACCCTGAGGCTTATAATATATAGAACAATATATAGGATCTACATACTTTGAAAGATAGTTTCTGTCTTCAGCAATTTAACAACCAAAATATATTTTCTGCAGTTTCTCAGAATTCTTCAGAATGAGGGTAACTATGACAGACTATTTTGTATGGGACTGAACAATGTGTATGCTAACCTCCTTTTCATTTCATATGACAAAGTTGACAGTATGCTGTAGAAATTAGATGATGCACAAGTATAAATATACATAAAAATTCAGTAGCTAGAAGATACAAAGCATGACTCATCAGCAAGTTTCTGCTGAGATAGGAGGGCCTCTTTATCTGTCCACTTCCTATTTGCTCACTGCCTTCTACTTAGGAGTCTGAGTTAGAGCTTATCACATCGGAAAAAAAAAAAAAAAAAGGATTACTTTTAAAGAGCTCAATTTTATCCAAGTATATTCTTGTTAAGCTTGACCACTGACACACTCAGTTTTGCTGACTTAAGCAAACTAGGAAAGTGTTTTTTTCCATCTAATATCACATTCTTATTCCATCTCCTTCTATTCCAAAATGCATTAAGAACAAAAAGCTAAGTATGAAACTGGAAAATTAAGAAGAAAGGTAAATATATATAGTAGCGGAGAATCTGCAAGAAGGGACACTTTTGTTTTTGTGTAAGAGTTTCAAATTTTTTTGTCTAGTCAATGACTTTAAAGAGAGCAAGAACCACAGACATCACATCTTCATAGGAAATTGTTATGAATCAGTCCATAACCATGTTCTGTTGTCTTGAAAGAAAAGAGGGGGAAAAAAATAAGGAAAAAATAGTTTCTGGTATTGGATAAAATACTTTCTGGTACTGGATGTGCTACACTACACTGCTACACTGCTACACTGCTACACTACACTGCTACACTACACTGCTACACTGCTACACTACACTGCTACAGTGGAGAGCTACAACTACACATGTTAATTTTCATATTTGGGTACTATATGAGCACTTTATATGTAAAAAGCACCCTTCTGTCTGAGCAATCTGAAGCTTCATACTCTTGGAAGAAAGAGGAGGAAAACTACGGAAAGCAGGGATGGTCCATCATTAAAATTCCTTAAAATATATATCTGTGCAATGCTATGGTACCAGTTCCACTTGCAAAGAGTAGAGAGCTGAATAGGAAGGAGGTTGGCAATAGACAATATTTCCTGCAGTTCCCATGGTCTTAAATATGAGAAAATATGTAGACAAAAAATTTTGTCTCAGCAGCTACCACTGGCAATCAAAAGAGCTCTTTATTTTCATGATTTTCTTTCATGTTAGCTTATTTTATATGAATCATGCAAAGTGGGCAAGAAATGAAAAATAATGGAGGAAGGAAGGAAATGTCAGGGTTTGGCAAATTTTTGTCAGAAAAAACAGTACCAGTATAAGATTTTGTGAACCATAGTTCAATGTTAGTTACACTGATAAAATTAAGAGAAAATGTGTACAAAACTAAAAAAATCTCCTGCCAAAATGCTCCAGTTTTCTACTTGAATGTTTTCATAGTAAAATTGTGAGAAATCTTTGAAATAATATTTTTAAAATCCTTAAGTCCACATGAGGTTTAAGAATTAATTGGAAGAAGGATGGACATTTTTTCTTGGGACATATAGACACTCATATAAACATATAGACACTCCTTTTATTCACATGAAAACAATATTTACACTATTTTGCACCGAACAATACCTTCTCTTATTTGGCAAAATGAAAACATATGAAAGGCCACTCCTCACATCAGTATTTCTGGTCAGATTTTTCTGTCAGCAAGATCGCAAGAAAAGTAATAAAATTTTCTCTGAAAAATAGGTTTGTCCTATGCTATGATAGGGGTTTAGATAATTATATGCATATATTGTCAATACCAAACATATCACTGAGACCCAGTACTTTGAAGTATTTTTTTTTATGAATTAATTTAGGTTAAATTTACATTACTGTTTCTTTGGATTAAATATGGGTAGCTTGTAAAGTGAATGTTTGGAAACTGAACAGTTATAAACAAATATGTACAACTTCAGGATGTAGTTTATGCAAAATAATAGACTGAACTGAAAGCAACATAAATTTAAAGTAAAGCACATGGTTTGTAACACAATTTAAACATTAAACAAACATTTCCTAGCATGAATAGGCACAAGAGTTTCAATCTCATTTCAAAATAGGGATTTTTATAAATCATATTTCATATTATATACTTTTTATAACCAATAAAA
Organism: Vidua macroura; assembly: GCF_024509145.1. Classification (NCBI taxonomy): domain Eukaryota; kingdom Metazoa; phylum Chordata; class Aves; order Passeriformes; family Viduidae; genus Vidua; species Vidua macroura. The sequence goes on along the minus strand of NC_071571.1, from coordinate 81,146,409 downwards.
ACTATCTTTATTTTTGTCAATTAATATAAGTTTTGGTATTTGAACAGCTTCAGAAAAATACAACAGTAGCTGAGCAAGAACTAATTATTGATCCCACACCCTTCAGAATAGCATGTCACAATTTATAAAAAGTTGCTTCTACCCTTGTGACCTCAATTATAAAGAATAAAAATTTTACTATTGTGAATTAAACTAACTTCATTGTTTGAATCTGTAACTTCAGCTTTGTTGTCCTGGTAACTACAAAAGTAGCCTTGTCATGTAACTGTTCCATTTATAGTGATTATTGTCTATATGAGTGTATGGAAAATGACTAATTTCCTACAGTGAGTTCTTCTCATAATGAATACCTGAATGTTAATATTAATCCCAAAATTTTTATTTCCATTAATATTTTGCACACGCTTAAGTGATTTTAGCAGAAAAACTTCATAAATGTAGTTCTACTAAAAGCATTAAAAATATATGGTATTCAACAGAGTATATATTTCAAAACTGTCCCTAAATGACTAATCCTGTAGCCTCCATATTTCACTAGACATATTATTTATGCAATTTTTATTTTATTTCTGGATTGTGATAGCTCTGTTAGAGATGAATGAAGTTGATCCAGGATGAATCCAGATGTGAGCTGGCAAGAAATAAATTTATGTCATGAGGAATTAGATTATTTTTGTTCTGTATTTGACTTGTCATTGATTACTAAATTTTCCCTATTGAGTCTTATCTTCACCTCTCACATACAGCACAGACTGACATGACAGCTTCTGCAAGGATATTACTTGAAGTCTAATGTTGCCTTCTTGTTAGGAAAAATAATGTCATATTTTCTAACACTCTTCAGTGAAGAAACTTACCTTTTCTTTTAAAAATTATGTATCCAGAGAAGATGAAATTAATATTTATAATGTATGTATTGTCCTGTAAATTCTTAAGTATCTAAAAGTCAGTCATAAGCTAGATATCCCTTTAAAAATATCTTTATTTAGTCAATACTGGGGAAAAAATATTTTAACCATACTTGGCTTGTTTTTTGAGATATATCCTCCTTGTGACGCCACAACAGTAATCTACACTGTTGCTGGTCAAAAATTATTCTTCTTCCATCAGAAAAGGAAAAGAGAAGGTAGGAGAAATAGTTGCAATTAGTGTATTATTTGTAAAACTAAGAATAAAATCCTTTCTATTCTCAGCCCCTCCTCTTTTAAAACAAATTCACATTTGCCTATCTGTAAGGTGTATTATACATATATCTTACAACATTTCATATGTATTCCATCACAAATGTTTTGGCATATTCCGTTGATAATGCACAGGAGAAAAATAAATTGTAACACTTGACACTGAATAATAGTAGTAAAAATGTCTAAGTTTCTGTACCACTGCTATGGAACTCTGATCAATCATAATTGCCCATTAGACCTTACATCTAATCTACATATAAAATATCAAATGCTGAAGTTCTAACACTGAAAAAAAAAATGGCTGCTGTCAGGGACCCTGTCTACAGTATGATGCTGCACATTTATTAAAATTGATACAAACAACATACACAAAAGAAATACATTTAAATGAGTACACAATATTTATACAACTCTTTATATCAAGCTGCTAATTAATGCATGGCCACTCTGGTTAAACAATGTTATTTTGAATATCTTTGGTGGGTTTCCTCAGGTGATTGCAGAAAAACCTGTGATGAACTGCACAGTAGCAAGTACTTAAGGAAATGGCACTGAGTGACACCATAATATTGTTTTCGGCATCCTCTGGAGCTAACAGAAGGGAGTTTGACAGTCCCATATGCTTAGGAACGCAGGAACTCTCAGGGGATATCAGGTGACCTTCACTCTTACCCTGGCAAAACAAATTTTTCAGAATTATTCAATGAAATAATTGCCAAAATGCTTTTCTGGAATATCTGAAAATGTTTGGTTTGTTCAGGCAAACATTAGAGTGGAGAATTTAGCTAAGATAAACACAAGAACAATCCTTGAAGGTCTTTTAATTCACTTTGATTTTGTTCCAGAAAGACTGTGAAGTTGCTATAGAATATTTGGTCAGAGTTCCTAAAAGAGAGATTTATTAAAAATGAAGTATACTATAAATCCTGGAGCCCAGACTAAGAAATGAGTAACATTGAATCTAATGCCTTAGTGATTAGGTGAAAGGGATGGTTAAAGAAATGTCCACATGAATGATCAGGAATTATTATTATGATGTCATAATAACATAAAAAAATACTTTAGAATTATTTCCACCAACATTTCATCAACATTTGAGTGACTCTAGTCAGAGCTGTAAATTAAACACATTTACATCTGCATGAGACAACTTGAATCATTGAGTCAATATTCTCATTGTAAGAAAACCAGACAAATCTTATGAAAAAACAGCAACCCTTTCATATTTCTAAATATGAGACATAAAAAGTACAATGAATAACTAGCTGTATTCATATTATCACCACATTACTTGGCTTACAGTAGATTCTATAAAATACAACTGACTTTCAGGGAAAAAAATCACTTTATAAGGTAAAGAATCTAGGTCCAACTCAGACTTTTCAAAAAGTCTTAACATTTCAGATCTGAATAGACATTGTATCCTTGAACAGGACCAAAACTGTGAATTTCTACTTTTAAAAATTTAGACAGTGCAAGATTCCCAAATGAAAAAAACAAAAAAAATTATCTAAACTTTTATTGGATTTTTCCATTCAGTTAGTTTTTTGGGGTTTTGTCCCTTACAGTTAAAGAGCACACTTTTGGACTATAACTACTAGAAAATGGCAACTGATATTTATAAAAAATATGACAGCAGATATGTATTGAAAGTTCTTTCCATTTTGCAGAAAAAAATACACAAAACAATCTTTATTAGGGAAAAGTAAATGCAACTGAAAAAGACAGTACACCAGGAACTTGAAAAAAGGAATGAGATTTTACTTTGTGTAATTTGGAGAAATAGGGGGAGCTCAGCATAGCACTAGAATACCATTTAAAAGCTCTTCATCATAGGAGACATCATATATATATACAAGCCCATAGTCACGCCACTTATTCTAATTTTTTTTCCTACTGAAAACTTTACTATTTCTTCCATGTTAATTTCCAAATTTGAGTCTTCACAAGAAGGATGGGCTGTTTCTATAAAAGAGACATGGGAAATATGCAAGTCTGTATGCTTGGTGATGAAGTGGCAGAAAAGAAGTGCTACATTAAATCCAGAATTAACAGAGACTACAAACTGTATGGAGTAAAAACAGACAGAACAACAGGAAACTCATGTAGAGTTTCTGCCACTCTGTACACAAAAGTCTGGGATACTGCAGTCTCTCTGTAAAAAAATACTACAATCTCTGTAAAAAAGGAAGGTCAGCTTTTAGCTATTTCACCATGCAGAAGCATTTGAAAGGCCAAAATATCCAAACAGGAAGCATCATGAAATTTATTGGCAATGGCTCAATGAGAGCACACACCAGCAAAAACTCTTAAGCAACAGCACTGACAGCTGCCTGCTGAGAGAGAATTCTGCTAACAGAACATTTGGCTGGGAAAGGTAGAAGAAGAAAATAACTTCGGCGACTGGAAGCCAACCATTTTTCTCAGAATCAATCTCACTGAGAGTTACAGTAAGTTGTCATAATGGGAGACACCACAAAAAATGAAAGAAGTTGATCAGCAACAGCAAGACTGGAAATTGCTCATCAACAGACATACTAAAAATGTGCTGTGAAATATGGACATTTTTTTTCTCTGGGAACTGTGGTCCATATAAGCCCAAGCCAAAATTTGCATATATTCAAAAGTTATTGAAGAATTTTACTCTAACCATTAGGGGTTTATGTTTTCAATTGGAATCATAGAATCATGGGATTGTTTAAGTTAGAAAGGACCTTTAAGATCATCAAGTCCACCATTAAATTACAGTTATGATTAAGAATTTGTTTTCACTAGAACTTGTTACATCATTTCCTATTTATACATTTGAAGTAAAATATTGAAGTAAGTTAATAATAAAACTAGCAGTACATTATTAATCAAATCAAGTATCTGGGGTAGAGAGGATGTTTGTTTATATTAGGGTGTGACTGAGAAAGAAGTTGTGGATGAGTATCTGAAATCAGTTAATGAGTATTGTCTCTGGTGGCAGTCAAATACCAGAAAATAGGTATGTGTATTTGTCTTCTTTAGGGTATTCTGTGTATTTGTGATACACTGGTTGTAGAATGCAAGAACATATTTTGAACTGTAACATCCTATTGAGTTACAAAGAATACAGGAGTTTTAACTTCAATGAGACCAGATGTCTACCAGCTGTTCATATTCAGAGATGATCCTTACTCTAGAAAATATACATAAATATCTTTTAAAAAGTAAAGCAATACTTTTTGCCTTTAACAATGTCTGTTGTAAATAATAGTAGATGCAAAGACTACTTAGGATGTTATATACAAATATTTAATTACATTTTACTTCACTCTGTCTCAAGGCAAAATGAGGCAACTAACTGTTAACAACAAAGTCCATGACACAGCCAATCAAACAACAGAAACACTAAAACACACCATGTGTTTTGAATACCTAACACATTAACTCTATATCAAAAGAGAGACACAATGGGCCCTTGTTTGAGCTCTATAGCCCAGAGAGTTTACCAGAAGAGGATGAGCTTCCCTCACATTGTGATATGATCTCTGGCTGCATGCTTGAATTCTGAAGGTCACAGAAAATGTGCCATAGTTGGGGGGAGGAGGGGAATGAAAGTGGTAAATGAACGATCATATCTGAGAAAAGAAAAGAAGCTGTGCTTAATGAATGTATTTCTTTTTCTATGGCAATTGTTCCTGGAAAAAGCTTCTCTCAGACCTATCTGAAATTCATGAAAAAACACTATATTGTCCTCAAAAAGAACATACAGTCATATTGGAATAAGATCAAGCATCTCTCTTCTCTTAGTTCTGAGGGGACACTTGAAAAAATCCATTCTAATTTTTTCTGGCTTGGGAAAATGGAATATTGTAATTTGGAACTTCCTTGGGTACTTCCATTTTTTTTTATATATTATGAGGTTAGACAATCAATCTTTTACAATTTTAAACCACAAGGAAAATTGAGACAGGAGACAGTATCACTGCCTATATCATAAGCATTTTCTCTTGGTTTGACTTCCTTTAGATGGTTTGGAAAGCCCAACATTGCCTTTGAAACTGTCTGAGATATTTCCTATTTGTGGCCTGGATAAAAAGGAAAGGAAGAAAACATGGTCCAAAGAGAGGGGTGAATTGTTAAATAAGAAAATATATTTACAGTTAAATTTGAGGAACAAGTCTAGTTTAATTAATTGTCTTAATAAAATAAAAAATGTTTCTCTTAAGTGAATACTACACTGACATGATTCATTTTCTGTTAACCTAGATGGTTTTAACATTCCATAGACAGTGCCAGTTTATGCCACTCATTCCCCGAGGATTAGATTTCATTATGTTTATCCACAGCAGTCAGTGAGTTGCTATGCATGAAGATTAAATTATGCTAATGGAACCATTCATGAAACAAAGTAAAAACATCATGAGGGAACATGGCAAAATATGACTTCATGGTGAAGTCCATGTACTTTAATCCAGTACTTAAAGATTTTCCTTTGCTTGCATTCCTTCCCCTTGCAAACTTAGATATTCACTCCCATCTTTAAATAGCCCACTACCTTCTACTTGCTTTAAAGAGGTTTAGGCTGCTGTAAACTTTCTTAAACCTGACTAAAACTTAGGTCGAAAAGGAAAGTCTATGGACATTGAAAGCCAGGAAAGGTGACACAGGAGGACTACAGAGATGCTGTTTGCCACTGTAGGAAGAAAGTTTGTGAGGCTATAGCTTGAGTAGAGTTCAACCTGTGAAGGCCAAAAAAAAAAAAAAAGGCTTTTTGACATATTTTAACAGCAAAAGGAAGATTAGAAGTAACACTGATCTAGTATTTGATGAGGTTAGTCCACCTTAAAATAGGGACAAAGACAAAGCAGAGATGGTAAATGACTTATTGAAGGAGGTGATTGTCCCACTCTGCTGCTCTGTGGCCTCACCTCAAGTCCTGTGTGCAGTTTTGGGCACAACAATAGTAAAGGATATGAAGCTTTTAGAAAACATCCAAAGGAGGACTACAAAGGTGGTGAAAGGTCTCAAGGACTGAACTGTTGAGGAGAAGCTGGGATCACTTCAATTTTTCAGCTCGGAGAAGGCTGAGGGCAGTGTCGTCGCAGTCTACAACTTCCTCAAGGGAGCAGCAGAGGGGAATGTTCTGATCTCCAACCTCTGATTACTAGTGATAGCTCAAAAAGAAGTGGAGTGAAACTGCATCACGAGAAGTTGAGGCTTGGTATTAGAAAACAGTTCTTCACTGAGAGGGTGATCAATCACTGGAACAGGGTCTCCAGAGAAGGAGTCATTGTATTAAGCCTGCCAGAGTTCCAAAAAATTTAGATATTTTTATTCTCATGGTTTATTTTTTTTTAAGTCATTTTGCAAGGAGCAGGAAGGTGGACTCAATGATTCTTACAAATTTGCATATTCAATGAGTTTAAAATTTACCTAAAACAAATACATTACACAAATACTAAAAATACTAGAAAAAAAATTTAGGATGAAAGACCAGTACAGCTCTCATGTAAACAGAGGACTAAATATTCTGGTATGACAGCTATTTCTACAGCAAAGGAACCTTTACATTTGTGGTAACAAAACAGCCATCTGCTCTGGGTAGCAGGTCAAACTTACAAGACTTGCTTCTGTGCATGTGTAAAATATTTGACTCATGCAGTGATTCCTTTAGTTCCTGTTCACATGAAAGGCTCTCAATCATACCAGCCTAGATATTTACTCAGGTGCCAGATATTGTATAAGGCAATGGGCAAACTTAGTCTTACTTGTGCAATTTACCCTGTAGCTCTCACTGATCCCTTTTATAGTTTTCAATATTTAGCTATGACCAACTGAGGCACCATAAGTATAAAAAACAGTTTTATTGTGGCTTTCCTTCTTTTTACAAATACAGAAATGTGGCTGCTATATGTTTTATTCTTTTTTGGTTCACTTGTTATTTATGCAGGGCTTTCTCCTCAATAGAATGAAACTCAGTTTATAGTAGCTAAAACTGTGACTCCGGGCAGTATATTCTGGGTTTGTTTTTTGGCAGACGTTGTTTTGCCTTCTTTCTACTCAGTCATTCTGTCTAATTCCATTCTCAGTACTGCCTTCTTCCAGAGTCATAACTGCATCCATGCCTTGAAAAAGCTAGTATTTAAGCTTATGGTATTTGCCTCATAAACAGATTCAATTCTCTCTTGTTAACCTCATCCATTTTTTTAATAGGTATTAATACTTTGACTTCTGTTGTGCTTTATTATCTATAATAGTTGACAAAATGTTTGAAGAGCAACCCATGATCATCCATGATCTTTCTCATCAGTACTAAGCTATTTTTCTGTAGCACTTTTGGGACTTTCATCACAAATATAAGTGTTACTTCAGCTATAGAATCTTTCAAGCATGCTGGAATGAGTGGGATATAATATACAGCTCAGATTGTTAATACTGCAGCATGGGGATTGGCTTTTTTATAGGGAGTAGAAGTGAACTAATAACTCAGAGTTTTCATAGTGAGGAAACCTTCCTCACATTTCTTCCTCTTCCTCCTGATCTTGAACCATATTCTGCACATTTCTGGCCCTTCTATAAGCTTCTTTAACATTATCTTGACAGGAAACAGTCGGAAAATTTCCCCCTACATAATAGTATTTAAAGTGGCCATGAAAGGGTCTAAGATATGAAAGGGCTGCCAAAAGGTAGCTGTTGATGGAGAAAGGCTGACTGAAACACCTCATTTAGCAACAGTGTATTGTCATATTACCTGTATACATTTTCTGGAACTGTGTTCTCTGTCAAGTAAACTTTTTAACAAGATAGTGTTTTCATAGCAAGATGGCAGATAGAATCTCTTCTATAAATCACAATTGCCTCACTGAGTGTGTGACAGGGCTGATGCACCCAAATAGCCTCAAGAACTAAAAAGACCTTTACAGGACCAGGAACATCAATATGTCTTTTTTTCCTTCCTTGTGGAAGGAAAAAAAAAGTATAACCTATGCATCAACAGAAGTCACTGTCATATCAAGGAACATTACTATATAAAGGGAAAAAAATCTGAACTAAAAAGATAGGCATGCAGTCATATCTTAATGGATCCCAGACAATGAACTCTGTCCTTTCTTATGCACAGCTGAGTATGTAGTTTCCCCATGCCTCTATTTTGTTACATATTTATTTTTATGAATAAATTATCTTTAACATTGAGAATATGTCTTCAAAGAACCAAATTTTAACAAGACTTTTTGTCTGAACATGCAATATATATTCATGCATAAGTCTATACAAGAGCACACATGAAGTCTCAGTTTCATGACACAGTCATAGCTAACACTCTATTTTGTTGATAGAACTGATTTTTTTTTCACTAAATTTAGGCAATTTCCTTTTCTATTCTCTTTGTACCTCACTCTACAAAGTTCGTGCACATCATGTGTTTTACACTAATGGTTTTAGTTTCAACCATTTTTCTACCATGAATTTGTAAGGTGAAAAAGCATTTAATCAAGAGGACTGTTACCACTCTAACCTGACAATAAAGGCAAAAAGACAAGTGTTACATCTTGACAATTTTCAATGACTTTAATAGATTTGAAAGTGGAATGGCAAGGTAACCTCTGTGCTTCTAAAGTTATTTGATCAACTTCCGAGATGAACCTTTGTTAAAGAGCTCTTATCTCCTCATAACATTTTCAGGTTTTAGGTTTATTTTTTTTAAAGTGTGAAAACAGTTTTGGTTTACCCATCTGAAAGGCTGTGTAACATAAAAGTCAGACATTTAGTGTGAATTAAAGGATGAATTTCAAGATATCAATCAGGTGTGTGTTTGTGTTTTTTACTTTTAATTTAGCTGATTGTTTTTCAAGGTTGATCTTTTCTCTCTGACAGTCAGTAAATAAATTTTACTGGTATAAATTGGACTTATTATGTTCAATTTGAACTTACTGTGTCCAATCAAGTACTGCACCGTGTTATTGAACAGTCTGTTGATTCTTTTTTGCTTCGAGTACTCAACAGTGTACAGAAATATTTTCTCTCTCAGTATTTTTCCCATATGACTCTTATAGGAAACTTAAAAATTGCCTGAAGTTTTCTGGGAGAAAATACATTTGATACAATAAAAAGAGATTGTTCTACCTTGTAAAATCCAACAGTCTAATGCATAAGGAGTAAAGGGTTAAGAAATTAAGGAGAAAAAGCTGAGAACATTTCTTTATGAGAAGAAATTATATAAATTAATCTATCTATGGGAAGTTTTAGTATGGAAAACATAGCAATTGCCAGTAAAAGCTTTCAATAAAATGACAGGTTGGAACTAAATAGAATTTCTTCCATGTTTTTATCTTCTATAAACAAAAGCTATGAATGAAAGTTTGTTGCACTTAAAATATGAGCACTTAGTTCATGACATTAATTTATGCTTAACATCAGAACACATGGTAGTGATAGGAATTAACTTACAATAAAAATATTTGACATCAACTATCGAGATTTACATTTCCACATTTATTTCTTTACTTGAAAAAAGCCTCCTGTCCTTCAAGAAAAAAAATTATGGTCCTTCAATTTATTTTTTTTCTACGAGCATTCACAAATGTGCTAATCACATTCCTATTAGAAACAGTGTTCAGAGTGTCATTAAATTAACACTGTGGTTAAAAATTTTTCCAGTCATGTCTATCATACAAGGAAAAATCTGACTTTTCCTATTAATTATTATCATTCAGTCTTTCCAGGTGAAAGTCTAAAACTACATAGCAGAGACATTTTTCTGAACTGACGTCTCTCTTCAGTTAATTAGCTATGCTACATTTTTTAGCATTTGATTTAAAAGCAAAAGATGTTTTGTTTTATGATAAGGTATGATATGATTAAAAGGCATAAAAAAATCCAGGTTTATGCATGTTGTCTAATTACATTTTCTTTTCTCTCTCGGTCTTTCAAAATGTATGAAGAAGACAAAACTACTGCTCGCTGTCTCCATAGAGACATCATGACAGTATCAGGAGAAAATATTTTTATTTCAGTTCCTAATGGATTTGACTCCTAAGTAAAACCACTCAATAAGGAAAGAGCCAGGAATAGAAAAGCCATTCATTACAGTGTAGAGTTCATTGTGATCCGCATTGGTTTGGTCTGTGCTAAGTGGTTTAACACAGTATTTTAAAATGCTGCAGAAGTAGATTTCTTTTCAGATTTGTTTACTGTGCCAGATTCAGGGCTTGTTTAAGTTCACATTCCAGTTTAAATGACACAAAAAACCAGTCTATTTCTCTCAATATAGGAAAATGAATATTTCGCTTGACCCTGAAGCTAAACTTGTTTGAAAAAAGTAATGTATTTATTTATGGAGAAATATTTTGTGTAATTTAACTGATAATTATCAGAAGAGTTTTTCTGGGTTTTTTTTTAATTCGTAATGTAGACCTGCAGATATATGATGACTGCCTGCAAGACTACCACTCTAAACCATAGTTTGCATGTGAAGTTAAGGGTGTCCACAAGTTAATATATCAGATCTGAAATTTTATGTTATGAAAGACAGAGGCAATACGGAATCTTAACATATTTTTACTATTTTAAATATGCAAATGTTTAAAATAAGTTAATCACCTATGGATTAGATATTTCTATTAGATATTTCTAATTCCCCTTCAAAATACAGTGTGGCACTACATAGTGTATATTAAGATATAGCAGAGTTTTATCATATTGATTATATGAATCAAGTCAATTCATTAAATGATCAGAAATAAAGAGACTAAACCAAATTAACATATATGTCCTTCTAGGTAATTTAGGCCTCTTAAACCAAAACCGATTCAGTAAGAATATATGATTTGGAATCTTTTAACTTCTTATGATGTTCTAATTGACTAAGACATTTTTTTAAGTGTTTAAAATGGATTTCAGCTCACTGGATGAATTTCAAGTCTTCTGAGGCATCAATTTCTTGTTGCAAGTAATTTCAGTTGAAAATATATATCAGGCTATTATATCTGCAGTTATAATGTTATCAAAAAACAATGCCACATGAAAAATCTAGAGGTCTCCTCTTTTTGAACTAAATATACAGTGATTTTGGAAGAGGATATTAACTCTGATTCTGCTATTACCATCAAGGTTAGATACCACTCTTTTGCTTCTTATTCCCTCTCATGGTTATGACAAACCAAACCCAAACCAGCCCCATCCCTACACCATCATTCATTTTGAAGCACTGAAATGTCTCTTTACATACATCAAGTTCCATTCCTGTTTAGAACACTGTAAAATAAAACAGGTTTGGTCAATACTCCTGAACTGGAAGGTGAAAGATGGACAACAAAACTCTTCTCACTACTTTTCCAAATGTTTTCGAATAAAGATGGATGAAAACACCTAAAAAATTATCAAGAGCACTGATCCCATCCAGGTTTTCAGTAACACTGACTACTTGTTGAGATGTGGCGGGAGATGCCATGACTTGTCACTGTATTATGGTTACACTGGCAGACTCTACTGACTGTAGTAGTTTTAAGTAGTCCCAGTTATTTTAGTAATGTAAAGACTCCAGATTTTTTGTGAGATAGTAGTAGAGGAAATAATTAGGTTTGGAGCATTGGGTAGAAACTGAAATTTTCTCTGGCAGAAGGGAAGAATTAAATAAAATATATTCCTATTTCATGTGGTTTAAGACAAAGTATTAGCTACGGGATTCTTTAGTTGTCTGAGCAGGCATAAAATAATATTAGTATTAGATTAATTCAGATCTGCTTTATTAAATTATAACGTACAAGTGATTGCGTTGGACAAAAAACGCACAATTTTAAAGTAAAAAATAACAAAAATTTATTATTGTCATCTCCCATGGCTCTCTGATTCTCTGCTAAATGAAAAGCCAACAAAACATTGCACTTCAAGTCTTTCTGAAGAGTGTTCAATTTAAGTCAAAGGCCAAATAGACATATTCATTTGGGAAATACAAAGCAAGATGCAGTACTTGACTGCATTAAAGACACTTTTGTTGCTTGAAAGAGACACTTAGAAATGCAACTATTTTATTTTCTAGTAGCTCACATATGTACTTATTTGTTAGTCTGTTTTCCATTAAGTTGTCAAGTCTGTGACAGAGTATTTAATAGAAATTTTTATTTGAAATTTAAAACTTTAAAACTAAGTTGTCTATTAAGAGAGCTACCTTCAGGAACTGACATTTTTTGCGTTAGTTTTTAATTTAAAGATACCTTTGATGTATCCTGAAATAAAAACCTAACAATTTATTCTGAGAAAATCTGCAATTCTGAAGTGATGGTATCACAGAAAATTATGTATAGTAGGGGTACAAGACATGAATCTTATAATACCTTAAAAGCATATACAAGGTGAAATCACCAGAATGCTGTGGAAATTGGAATCAAGAACATTTAGCTCTAACAGTTTGCATTAGTTAAGGGAGGCACAGCTGCATTTGAAAAATAAAATCTCTGTCTGTATAAGATAGTCTGAGAAACTTCATACTCAATAAGACTTGAGACATTTCTTGACAAATTAGCTAATTGTTTATATTTTTAAGTTCTTGGAAAAAGATGAGAGCTGAGAAAAGAGACCTGTGGTCTGGAAAACATATAATGGGGTATAGAAGGTGACTGCTAAGAGTGCCATTTATAATTTTCATTAGTAATGATTAAATAATATATATTAAATAAAAAAAGTCTGTGAAAGTTACCTGGGAAACTGGGAAAGTATATCTCCAAGCCCTTTATTCACAGAAAGAAAAACATTGTTTTGTTTTTTAAAGTGCTCATCAGACTTTTAGGCAATTACTTTCCAAAGAATTTTATTTTTTTCATGTGAGTAAAATAAAACTTATTGGGATGAAATAGCACCTTAATTAAAAAAAGAAGTGAAACACAACTATAAGAACAAAACATATTATGTGATAAGGATACATTTTCCTTTTATATAGTGAAATGCAAAATAAAAATGGGGAAACAGAGTTTTCAAGTGGGTGTCATAATTTATGGAACTTTTGAAAACTCCTTCTGTGGTACCTATAATTTTTCATATTATATTTCTATCATAAGCAAAAAAATTTCAATGGGACTGAAAATCCAAAATTTGGCAAGAAAAGGTATAGCTTAAAAGAGAAAAATGCTTTTCTAATAAAGAAATATTGCTCTCTTAGCAAACTTTAAAATGAGGAAGATAATTGAGGTTTTGTTCATTTTTTCTAGATTTTAAAATTATTTTGCCTTCTTTCTTTGCTCTGCAAACACAAATAACAGATGCAGCCTTTTAATCTCTAAATAATACTTATTTGAGGTAGGGCTGATTTTCTTAAATTTGTTATTTTTTTACATGACTAACCCTTTTTATCTCCTTATCCTTCAATTTTCTCAATTTTTTTTTACTGTCCAAAGCACCTTGATCCTTTCCCTTGCATATTCTTCTGTTCCCTCTGTATATAATTTCATCCTACAATACTCATAAAGCAAATAATTATCAGAAATATTTTGCTTCATTAAAATTATATGCTTAAAAGTAGGAAGAAGGTTTGAGATTCTTACTATAAATTGTTACCTTTTGGGGCTCTTTTGGAATAATAATTGAGATTGCTCTCTATGAAAACTCCCTCTGCTTTGAAAATGTAGTTGTAGAATGCAAATGTTCATTAGGTACATTATGTAAGTATTTCTGTGTCCTTAGTGTTAAACTACTTAGGTGCTAGGTTATAAAGTTATGTATATGTAGCAGTGGCTGCAACAATGATGCTGAAATCATCACTTCATTTTTCATTTTCTTTTTCTAGATTAAAGCAGATAAATGTTTCTTTCTGATGCTTGGAGTATAATTGGGGAAATTATAACAATGGCAAAGGGATAAAATTTTAATGAGACAAATGCTCAGTAATCTTGCTCAGACTGATTTCTCTAGCTTTGGGTATCTATAGAAGACTTTTCTGTGTTATTTTGATGTTCTGTGTTGAGGAAAATTGTGGCTGCAATAAGAATGTTTTCAAAAACACTGGATATACTACTCAAAAATCCCTAATAGGAAAGTACACTCTGTTTTGGTTTTTTTTGTTTGTTTGTTTAATTTTTTTTGTTTGGTTGGTTTTTTGGTTTTTTTTTGTGTGGGTTTTTTTTTTTTTTTTTTTTTTGGTTTTTGTTTTGGTTTGTTTGTTTGTTTTTGTTTTTGTTTTTTCTGGGTGAGAAATAAAATTATCCCAGTAAATTGGATTCCAGGCTGAATTTCAAGGACAATGAGTGTACACACTGTAATATTTCAAAGTACTGGGAATTTCAACAAAAAAAAAGCCAGAATTGCAGACCTAAACAAATACAGTGTTTCATCAGGAGCATGAAGTATTTCACAAAAAGTACGGCTTGCTGGAATATAATTTCTGTTATATCTCTCTATATCTAGATTTGGTTCTTTGCATTAAGACATCAATATTTAAAATAAAAAACATAATATGTTCTCAAATAGCTTAAGGTTCCCAGTCATAAACAGTCATTGTCTAAAAGTAAGGTTTTGTTCCAACAGAAATAATCAATTCTAGAAAAAGTTCATGCCAGCCTGAATATTTCTTTGAGAAAAGGTTCTCAGTACCTATAATGTGGCTGAAACTCAATCTCTCTACATAAGATGTGGGACATGAACTGTGGAGTCTTATTCTGCTGTAAGTCTATCTTACCAAGTTGGGATTTCAGCAGCTTTATTAACAATTTTGTACCTTAAGCTTTTCTTTTCCTCAGACTGCAGTACAGATGTCCAAAAAGGAAATGCTCCATTTTGAGTAGAAGAAAAAAATGTTCATTGAACCAAAACAAGCATTGTTTTTCTTCCAGGAACCTTTCTGTCCCTAAGAAACTTTTGTTTTGCAGTTTTTATGACGTTCAAAACTGTTTTTTCTTTTTCTGCTTAATGAATTTTCCTTTGCAGCCTTAATTTGTAATTTAGCTATTCAAAATGTGTTTCATATGAACATTTAAATAAGGAGCTATCAAAATTTTCTGTATAGCTATTTCTCTTAACTCAGAGAAATGATAACAAATGGAGCAAGAAGGCATTACATTGGGTGCGCTGAATATATAGGAGATAATAAGTAGACTTATAAATCTAAAATGACTTATATTATACTCTTACAATAATGTAAGAGCTAGGTCAGTCCTGCTAAAAGAATATGAATCCATCACTTAGGTCATGAAAACTGAAACCTAAAGTCTAAAGGCTTTTTGCAAATACCGATAAAGGTAAATGGGTACTCGCTCAGCTGTTGGGATATGTCAATTTTATTCAGTAGCCAGGCAGCAAAACAGCAGCAAAATTATTTTATGTGCCACAGAGGAACGGTGAGTTGACCATAGCTACTCAAACAGACTTGAAGTTATGTCGTCTGTTGCTCATGTTTTGTCCAAAGGTCCTAACACACCCAGAAAAACACAGTAATTAAGGGGAAAGACATAAGGATGAAAAGGAAACTTCATTCTCTTATTGCATCAGCCCATGCAATGCTGGTGTTTTTTCCTGATTCAGGTTGACATCGCAGAAAGGGTACAGTAGAACTAGCAGAAATTGGAAAAAAGCCTGTGGGAAGTATCAAGTATAGGAAATGGCTTCCGCTTTAATGACTGACAAAATTGTTTGTAATCATTCAGCTTTGAAAACTGAGAACCAAGGACATAAGAAAGGCACCTGCTTTTTCCTAGGCATCATAGAAATTGACTGTGGTCAATTTTTCACCTTTTACTAGGAGGCCAACACACTTTTACCTCATAGCCTGGAAAGAAAAGAACATTGATTGTGCAAGGAAAAACAAACTTCTGTTAAACTGAACTTTACAAAGTGGAAATTAACTTATTCCTAACTGAATCTGAAGTTGTCTTAAGATCACAGTTTTTACCTGTAGTCAGAGTACCCAAGATATTCTAAATGTAACCATAGATTTTTCAAGATGAACCTTAGTATTTCAATACCAAATACAATGGTATTTGGAATCTAATTATAATAAAACAGAAAAAGGAAAGAAAAGCAGAACTTTTGACTACATCTGGCAACCCTAAAACACACATTGTTTCATTGAAAAAAATTGTGTCTTTTCTAAATTCCATGATTTTATGGAGTCTTTCCATTTGGAATCCACTTCCCTTTTGTTTTATATTATGATATTTCACTATATTGAACCTGTCATTAAAATGGGATATGGAATGGAAAAAGTGCTCTGAAAATGTATTATTAAGTTTTGAAACATTGTAGGATTTCTAAGATGGCATTTTCAGACCACATTAAATGGAGCAGGCTGGCAAATACTCCTTAGGCTATTACCATTATCAGCCACTGACATGAAATAATCCTGTAGGAAATAGTTCTTTTTGCCCTTAGATTTTCAATCAATGTCCCAATTTTTTATTTCCAAAGGGAAACAAACAGCATTCTAAGAAAGTTACTGAAAACAACTAATACTCAGAATTTTCTAATAGAGTTCAAGCAATACAGAATATTCTGAATGCTATTTTAGTCTTCAAACTATTAAAAAAATATATTTTTCTATTAAAAATTTAAGGCTGTCTATATGTCTGTAGTAATCCTTACTTAGTGTCTGAAACAGCTACTTATTCAGCAATTTATTGAAGGAAAAAAACACCAATCTTTGTGCAATTCAATGGCAAAGAAAATGTCTGGAGGCAAAAAGTGTCTAAAGTTGACTTGGTCAAAATAAATGGGCTAAGAGTAGACCTAGAAAACAGTGTTCAGCATATAAGATAGGTGAGTTTTGCTCTGAATTTCAAATAACTCTAAATTTTAGGATTTTAGACATTACCATGGGCCACACTTACTGGCAGCTATGCTGGAACTAACTTCAACTTTTTTCCTCTGCTTCTAATGCTCAAAATATTGCTTTTCATGCTTTTCCCATATTGCAGATGCACTGTTATGAAGCAGACAAAAAAGAAGAATCAGGAAAAAAATAAGTGGCTTAGGAGAGTGTATTCCAAATTTTGACTTATTCTCATCACATTATTCACTGATTAGGAATAGATAAAGGAAAAAGGTATAGGATTTTAATTTTTCTTTCCTTCTTTAAATGGAGCTTACACACAGGGGAAAAAAGGTCTTTATTTAAAAATGTCACTTTGAGAAACATTTTAAACAGAATTAGAAAATATTACTGGTCAAATATGGCATACCTTCTATTCATTAACTCTGCTAAATGGGAAAAGAAAGGTTCTTTAAACTAGCAGTTATACTGTCTGAAGTTATATATTTATTATGCATATCATATATTTTTATCTAATAGACATTTATAGTTATACACATATCTATTATTATATAGTAGATATTTATTAAATATAAATGCATATGCATATTTACGTCTAAGTCTCTGTGTGTATATGAATGCATATGCTTTAAATACCTAGAAGCTTTCTGCCACTTGTCTATGAGATTTGAAAAAATATCCCCACCTATCTTCCACTTCTTTGAAGAAAGGTGTTATGGAAACACAGAACAAGTTTAGGTCCCACTGAAGTTCTACATTTGAGAGAAAAAACACATCAGCAGACTTTAAGAAATCTGTAGCTTGGTGTCTACACTACAACTGCTTCATTCCTTCATAAGTGTTCTTATGAATAATACTTTTTTAATGATTCTTAATCTAGTCAAGTAATTCTCTCTCCTACTAGTATGCTTATATTGAAAACATTGGTGTGTTACCAGGATTGTTTCAGTCCCAGATATAAAACTGATCACTATATGAAGTGACTCCATCCAAGCCAGGTCCAGTGCAGATATGAAAGTCTTGCCACTGCGTAGCTAATGTTTGAATAGCTAAAATCTGAATATTCAGAAAGGTAACTCAGTAGTGAAAAGTCTGTCTTTTTACCTTAGTTTCTGTCCATGTGGGGGTTCATTCTGAAGGTTCAATGGAATCAGATCACCAGTTACTTATTAATCTATCCACCCAAGATATTATATTAGTTATCATTATGAAATTAATCAGTTTAAATAAGTTTGATTGATCTTCTAATACATTGGATATTTCAGTCCTCCTCAGAATACACTAGTAAACAGAAACCATAAGTGTGGTGTGATCAGTAAGTAACAAAGGTCACAGAAAAAGGTCACTTACATGCTTATATAGATGGTAAAAATAGAGAAATGTCCTGACCTTAAAAAAACTCCATCTATGCTATCTCACTATTTCTTAAAGTTATTACTCCAAAACCAGACAACTTTTCTGAAGCATGCTGTGCAGCTAATAAAACAATTTTATAGAACTTTCTCACTTTATGGTTTTGATCCCAACCTTTGCTGATGAAAGTTGTTTCTTTCCCTAGACTACAAACACACACAAAAAAAAATCCCCAAAAACATAACAGCAAAAACTCCTTCTGCCAGTAGAATCTCCATACATATACCAGAACATATGCATGGTTTAAGGCTGTGCTGGATTTTCATTTAAGCTTATCTGTTCAGGAGAGAAACACATCATTCATTATCTCTTGTGAGAAAAAGCCTAAAGATATTATACACTTTCACATAACATAATATGCAAAAGCTCTTGGAATCAACAGGAATTAAGTCTTTAATACTAAATAACTTTCCTTTTTCTCATATTTTACAGAACAAAAAGAAAAAAATTGTGACCTTGAAATTCCCACTTTTAAAAGTATCTATAAATTCTATGTAAAATTTACATTGAATTCTGGAAAATTGCATTCTACATTCATGTCATATAATATTCTAAAGGTGTTTATGTACAAAATTTCACTAATATAATCTACAGTCAGTATAAAATATCTTTCTCCCTCAGCCATTTACTGATTTATCTTTGATGATACCTAGTTTTCTCACACAAGAAAAATAAAAACTTTCTGGAGGCAACCTGACAAATACACACAAAGATGAGAAAGTGGAGCATTTCTCATATGAGAAAGGGCTAAGAGAGCTGTCACACTTTAGCCTGGAAAAGAAGAGGCTCAAGGGGAGTCTTATCAGTGTATACAAATACCTGCTTTTGAGGGAATGAAGATGAGACAGACAGACTGAGTGGTGGTGTGCAGGACAAGCGTCAATGGGCACAAACTGAAATACTGGAAATTACATTAAAACATAAGACAACAGTTATGCTTTGAGAATGGTGAGAGACAGGCATGAACTTCTCAGAGAAGTGCTACGAATACTGGGAAATATTCAAAACCAAAGTCAGCACAGAATTGAGCAATCTTCTCAAGTTGCCTCTACTTGAGGAGGGAAGCTAGTCCAGATGACCTCAAGTCAAGTGGTCCTTTCCAACCTCAATCATTCTGTAATTCTACTGTTTTTTCACTTCTTCCTCCAGTGTTTTTCCTTTTCTCTTCAAATACCTGAACCTATCCCAGTCTTTGATTTTCTTTGGGCTGCAGCTAAATCTCACAGAAAAAATAATGACACTATGCTACAGGGAACTTTCTGATTCAGAAACCCTTTTTAAGAAACACTTTGACATGAATTTGACTGTTTTCTTTCAAGTTACTTTTCATAATAAATTGAACCATGTATTGTAATTAGGCTCAGAAATGAGGCAGCCTAGAATGAAAGTCTGAAAGGACTTGATGCTAGAGGTTGCTGTTCTATAAAGCAATACAAGTAACCTTTCTTTTCTCCTCACCCTCTCTGGACCTTCCTGAAGCTGATAAATTATAGTCTTTGAAGCCAGTGTCACTGTTGATCTGAGAACCTACCACCTCTAAGAAAAATGAATTTTCCAGCAGCCCAAATGTACAAAGTCTGCAATTGCTTCATCCCACTTTTTGTTCACATGTTAGAGCATGGAAAGAACTACTACCACTCAATGGGAGAAATGCATCTTCCACTTAGCTGTGAAGAAAGCATTTTTTAAAAGTGAACAATTCCATTACTTTCTCTTCCACATACTGCTTAAAGATGCTGTAGCATAACAAATGTGTTTTTCTATCACAGGCAGCAATAGCAGTTTGCATTCATCCTGCGCCACTTCTGTAGAACCTGAAGATACTGATAACTGGAAAATCCATGAACCTATGAAAATTACCCAAACACTTAATTTTCAGGAACATTAGTGGGAACAACTTTTAAACCTGTTCTGATTGATAAATTTAAGTTGAATATTCTAAATTTTCCAGATATTTGGGGTTTTTTAAATGGTCATTTTAGGATAATTTTTACCATGTCTGGTACTTAGAAGTACAAACAGATGCTAGGCAGAAAGATCCACACCTAAATAAAAGCATATATCTAAAATAAGTATTAGATAAAATATGTGCATTTTTATTCTTGATGAAAATCAGAACTCAGTTTAATTTGGCAGGCTATGTGGCAGACCATTAATTCCATCCCCCTCCACATCAATTCCTCTACTCACTAAATCAAGACACCCAGAAGATTTCTTAATCAACAAGTTGAGATGCTCATATACTTTTTCCTGAGCAAGCAGTGGAATTGCCAATTAGTGGTGACAGGTATTTTGAAAACATACTCACATTGAGCAGCATTTGCTCTGACTGCATTTTTCTTACTAGTATCTTAGGAAAAGAAATCTCATTCTGCTGCTATAATACACTATTATTCAGTGCAAATTTTCATAAAATATATACAAAGCCTAAATACAGAACTTTATTTCAGAAAAGCACAGCCTAAATGTATTGACAAAGTAAAGGATAATTTTAAATTATTTTATTTCTTAATCCCAGCTACAGTGATAGTGTTACCCTTGAATCTTTGGATCTAAGCAACTATATTGGTCTAGGTCTCCCAGCTTATAGTGTTGAAATATAGTTTATGTTTCATTCAATGGGATTGAGCATATTAATATATTGATTCTGTTAAAGAACCTGTAGAGAGATACATTATTGATTATAGTCACTGGTCTTCCATCTGTCTGCTGACTTCAGTCAAATCAAAGGATCTGGGAACTAACCACTGATCTGAGAATAAAGCTGAAAGTCCCAAGTTTTATTGAGTACAGTGAAGGGAGAAGGTAGTTTTCCTCTTAATACTTTAGCATATGCCTGAATAAGCTGACCAAATATACTTTTTTTTTTTTCATGAAATTTCAAGATGTTTCTAGGTTAGAAACCTGAGTAGCATAAAATTAGTATAAGCATTGCTCAGTTCCAGTAATATTATGTAAAACATAATGACAGAAATATAAGTCTGAATCTCATTATAGAAGATATATGTGTAAAACATGCTTGACATCACACAATTATTTTAATTTCTCTATTTCCCTTCACCGACTTTGGAAAGGTGTAATACACTACAGAACAAAATTAGAATAAAGTTAGTCTGCAGCAGCAACTTCAGTTTAGTTACTATAACAACTGCTCTCTTGATCACTAGAAATTAAGAACTTAAATGTGCAACTATTTAATTTTTTAAAAGCTGAAATAAAAATCCTAGAATGAATTATAAAATTAAGGAATCATAGAATATTTTGAGTTGGAAAGAACTTTACACATCATCTAATCCCAACCTCATTGCCACGGGCAGAAACAACTTCCACTAGACCTCAACAACCTGGGGTTGCTCAAAGCCCCATCCAGTCTTGCCTTGAACACTTCTAGGGATGGGTTGTCCATAGCTAACACTTCTAGGGATGGGTTGCCCATAGCTTCTCTGGACATCTGTTCCAGTACCTCACATCCTCACAGTAAAGAATTTGTTGCTTATAACAAATTTAAATCTGCCCTCTGAGTTTAAAATAAGTGTCCCTTATCCTGTCTCTACAGGCCTCAGTAAAATGTCACTCTTTCTTATAAGCCTAGTTTTTTATATAAGGGGCCACAATAAACTCTCCCAATAGCCTTCCATTGAGTATCTCGGCCTGTCTTTGTAGGAGAGGTGTTCCAGCATCCAATTTCATGACCCTCTAACAGGTCCATTTTTCTTTATGCAGAACTGAACTGCAGAAGTGAATGTAGTACTTCAGGTGAAGTCACGAGGGCAGAATAGAGGCAGGAGAACCACCTACCAAAACTGCTGTTGATGCTTCATTTTATGCAGCTCAGGATACAGCTGGCTTTCTAGGCTGCCAGGGCACATTGCTGGCTCATGTTCAATTTTTTATCCCCAAGTCCCCTGCAGGACTGCTCTCAATCCCTTCCTTCCACAGACTCTGTTCATACTGATGATTGCCCTGACCACGTTGTTGAACTACAAGAGGTTCCCAAGCACTCATTCCTCAAGTCTGTCAGGGTCCCTCTGGGTGGTATCCCACCCCTCTAGCATATCAGTTGTGTATTCAACTTGGTGTAACCTGCAAGCTTGCTGAGTTTGCATTCAGTCACACTGTTTATGTTGGTGCCTTAAGTTTCAGTTTTCATATTTTCCAGATTCTGTAGTACATTAGTATATAACTCTGAACTTCATACAAAGTCTTAGCAAGTTCTCTTCACAGTTTCATTAAACAAATCCTTTTCCAGCCTGAGAACCAAGGACAGCCATTACAGCCTCAGGCTCAAAAAGCATAAACAACAGCAAAGTGAGGAGAGCAAACTGGGAGGATGGGACTTCATAACTTGAAGATGTAATTGGACAATTAACCCCAATATGTAAATGGACCAAAACTTATAAAAGTGTGAAAACGCGTGGTATGCTATCCATCTTGTGTGTAGCCATGGTCAGGCTCTTGTACTGCCCAAGGTGTATCCTTTGAAGGCTTTTTTAATAAATACCTTCTTTATTCCTTTAACATTGTCTAGCCTCTGTTCTAGGTAGCCTCTCAGGGCATCAATGTCATTAAGAAGTAAAGTTTTTGACCTCTATAATGCAGGTCTAGTGAACTGGAAGTAACTTCTCAGAAAAGAGATCAGTTAGGGCAGCCAAGCAGAAAAGCAACACCTTTTTTTGTCATAGCTGAAAGAGTAAAATCTTGTACTCAACAAATGCTTTTTTTGTTTTTGGCATAAAGCCTAAAGAAAAGTAAAGAAAATAAGTACATCTGACAATTTTAGTAGAAAAGGGCAATTATAGTCACTGGATTCATTCCTGTTATGGTAACCAAATACAAATTTAAATTTTTCTCTTGAATAAAATAAAGATTATACTGTTAATAAGATTTTCTTTAAGTACTTAAGCTGATGATTAGTGAAGAATTGCCTGAAGAATTTCAAAATTTCTTGTAGTAAATATCAGACTTGGGAGGCATTGGTGCAGCACATGACCTAAAACTGAAAGAATTTGAGAAGCATTAAATTGTTATTGTACTCTTCTCTTGTTAAATTCAATGCTTTTTAAACAAGACAACTAATTTGGTGTTGCTTGATTATCTTCTTCTGAAACTTTTAAAATATCCTCACACAATGTACAGATTCTGTCAGAACTCTTACGCAACTTTTTCCTGTATATATGACCTGCTTTCCCATGAAACCAAAAATCCTCCTGTTAGTTCTGTGCCTTTTCAAAACCTGCTAGGTTTATATTCCTCCATCAAGTGATATTTTTGTTGGACAGCACAATTTCCAGTCAAATTCAGGTATAAAAACTTGTTCTCCACATCCATCCAAATAGACTCATTGTGTATAGCAAAAAAAAGGATTACATTACATTTTTGCTAGCTCCCTAAAATCTCCAATGAATATTAAGTAGACTGTCATGAATATTAAAATAAACTTAAAAGATGTTTTTTTATTCACTGAAATGAACAGAAGCAACTTCCTCCAGCAGCATGGGAGTACATTAGAAGATATAATTCTATACCTTTAGCAATTCATTAGAGGTTTCTAACAAGTTGTTACACTTAATCTGTCATGTTTATTCAGACTAAAATACACTGAACTACTTTATTATGTATCTCTCAGGTACAGCAAATGGGGTCTGGTAAGAATTTCGCAAGTCACCAGTTAATAAAAATGTTAATAACTAGATGACCTACAGATAGACAGCCAGTGAAAGAGAGAAATAATGGAGATCCTCAGATTCAAAAGTGCTTCCTGAAAATCCCTTGCCAAGTGGTGCATAAACCTAGAAACACTTGGATGCTTGTTCTTTATTGTATACTTCCTGTGGGTTGTGATGTCCAGACTGGTGCAAAATCAAAGACGGAACTTTCCTGATGATAGAAGTGGGGAAGTTCTCATGCTCTCGCATGGAAATGTGAGGTGTTAAACAGAGCAGTGAGATTGAATGATGTAGAATGGACTGTTTAAACTAAGATGGGGAGACATGACCAAGAAACATCCAAAAATTACATGGAAGTGTCTGCCTAGAAACATGCCTATAACCCAAATGGTTCATATTTGTCTTTGGATAGGCCCAGGAATAAAGCAAAAGAGTGGTGCAGAGACGACCCCAGCAGAGAAGATCAAAAGCTGCACTGAGAGTGTCAGGATTGCCAGACCTCCCCTAGGGCACAGAGAGCACAGCCCATGAGGAGCCTGCTGAATCAAATCACTACCAGCAATACAAAAGAAAACTGTCCCTGGAGAGGAGATGTGTGTGCTTGTGTGTAGATATGTTTAGGCATAAAATCATGTATATCATGGTCCAAAGAATGGTTGTATTTGTAATGTAAGCAATCTTTGCAGGGTTTTTTTTTCTAATTATAATATACCTCTGCACGCTAGAGGGGTATTCAGAGAGAAACCTTTTTTATTTTATTTGCCTAATATTATACAGAAGTGTATAAATTCCTAGGAACAAAAAGAAAAGTGAAAACCACTTTCCCTTCTGAGTATCTCAACAAAGTTATGCTCTAGTCCCTATTAGTGAGTTTTGAATTTTTTATGAAGTACAAACTGAGAAAGAGGCCCTTGAAAAACAGATGTTTGAAAACAAAAGCTGCATGTTAAAATCCTTCAGAACAGAGATATCCATGTCATTTAATTTATCTTAATAGTCTGACAGAAGCACTTTTCTTTTACTGTAGCTATCTGAAACCATTCTTTATAACTGGAGCAGCTGGAAAATTTTCAGTGATCCATAATTACATTTCCCAGTGGCTAGCTGTAGGCACACCTCTGTAGTGTAGTGTTGGGTTCAGATCCTTTTCTGAAATGAAGAATGACCCACGGGTAAGTTTAAGACATGAGGAAAGCTGCTGTAGTCCCAGCTAATCTTTAAATCACCCTTCCTTGTCCATGAATCTACTGTAATTTCAGCATCAAGTTATGGGCCATATCCACACTTGCTGGTAAACTGAGCCTGTAGCTAAATTACCACTATTCCCCATCTCTGCTAAGGTATTATAAAAATGTCCTAGAGATCCTTTTAATAGCCATGGAAGTAAAGCAAAACTGAAAGTGGGAAATATCATGCAGTTTAGTTATCTAGTCAACCTCTAAAAGAGGCAACCTAAAGAAAGGCTGGATTGATGGATCAGGATAATGTTGACTGCTTCTGTTGTCTGAGTTGCATTTATACTCTCAAAGTATCGCATTCTTAATGCACTTTTTAGACAGTCAGGTCACCCAGACTATAGGTTCTTGTCCCCAGGATATGCAAGAAACATTCAATTTGAGCAATATATGTTCAAATCTTCCTGTAGATATAACTATTAATATACAGGTATTTACTCAAAATTCTTGCACCATCAAAACAGAGAAAAATAATTTAAAAATGAACTATCAGAAGCCATAATGAGTTCAAACTGCTTAGACAATACTGCCACAATAGATAAGGGTGTCCGACAAAATGTTGCTAATTGAATTATTTTAGCTAGTATACAAAGAGAAAAAAAATTAAACTTAATTTAAAAATTTTTGAAGTTAGATTACACTTCTATTTCCACTACCTTCATAGGCAAAACAATCTTGACCATGGGATTTTTCATGTCATTTAAATTATTGATAATTAACATAATTTTTGATTATTGGTTCAGGTATTGAGGAACAAAACTTGTGCAATTATACAGACATATAGGGTAAGAGCTTTGCTCCTGGCCTCATAGGCTCAACTTCAGTTCAACACCTCTCCTTGCCTTTTTTAGTCACCATTCCCACAGTTTTCAGCAACTGGCTCCACCATAGCCTGCAATACCTCAGGGGTCTCCATGCTGTGCAATCCTTCAGGGCTCTTGCAGGCCTTCAGACCTCCTCTAGCATGGATCATCCCTGTTCAAATACTTTTTTTCTAGCAGCATTCCCGGCAATGTCTTTTTCCCTAGGTCTCCTGATTTTTTTCCTCTGGTTTCTGCAAAATGTGCTCTTCACATCTCCTTGTGTATTTCCATTTTTGTCTCCTGTACCTCCACTTCATCTTCCTGCCTCAACTTTCTTTTAGTTTCTCTTACTCCCCACAACTACTGGTATTTCTTAATGATGTTAGACCAGTGTTGCCACGTGCTCCTCATCCTGAAATTCTGCTGTGCTGTGGATTGTTTCTATCTGTTGCCAAGTCAGCTGGATCTGGCTTGACTGTCACAGGATAGCTCCTGACCTTTTCCCACACATGGCATTCTGCAGTGCTCAATACCCAAACCCTGTCAATAATTGCTTGTTTGAGATGAAAAGGCCATAATATTTATAAATAACTACAGAGAAGTAATAATCTGCCCTGAAATTTTCAGGAAATTAAATATTCCCTGATTACAGATGCAGGTCTGCCCTGGAGCATCAATTTTGACATCATTGAAAAGGTTGTTTATTAATCAACCTTAGTTAAATAATTTTCTCTTTCTAGATTTTTCTATTAACAGCTGAGGAAGGTAAAATAAGAAAGAAGAAACCAAAATGCTTTGTACCACAACATCTTTGCATCTTTTAGCTGCCTTCTTAATATATCCCAAGACAAACCTTCACACAGGTATATTTATCCCCAGGATTTAAACAGTTCTTATTATGCATAATTTTTATCAAACATGAAAGACTTTCAAATTAATTAGACAGCTGATTAGTTGGTAAGCCTGTTTGTCATTGCTATCACCCCCAACATTTTTCACTGCAAACTGATAAGTTAAATACCTGATTACACTGAAAGTTAATTGGTTTTTAATAGAGCAACTGCAGAAAAAAGAAGTTGTAAGCTCTGAGGTACATGCCAATCAAAATGTAATACAGTTTTTAACTGAAGAAGATTAACACATGCCACTTCACAAGGTTTGAACCTGCCTTCCTCCTCCCTGAGAGTTGCTTGAAGAGATAAAATTCTTGGCCAAGAATACACAGTGTGAATAAGATGCTATACTTCTTTCTGCCAGAACAGTTCCTTTAACTTCAGTAGAATTTTACATGAGGGTAAGGCAGTTAAGACTACTCTACAGCAATTTATTAGATAAAGATTCCCTGTTTTGGTAAACCTCTAGAAAAATTACCTCAGTTCAACAAGAAAATGGGGAAATGGAAAATTAATTGATTGTAATTTGAAAGAGAATATAAAAAACTATGTAAAAGCTGTATTTCTGGTTTCTGCTAAAATGAAGAAAAAAAAAACAAGAGTAAGGCTGGTTTATTTTCCAGGGAGGAATAAAACACAGAGTGACTAGTAGCATTATTCTTTAAGTATAAGGAGCAGTTGTTATGAACAGGCATTTTTCAATAATTTTTCAAAACTATTACAGATCTTGGGAACTGGCAGAATGAATTCTAGGTAATTAAAATACTCTTAACCACAAAATTTTTCAATTCTTATAAGATCGTAAATTTTTGACATGTCATGTCAAAATTAATGTCAGTAAATATAGGTTTTAAAAAACATCCTTTCTTATTCTAGATTGCACTCCATTGAAACACAGAAAATAAGGTTGAATAATTTCATAATGAGTCTATTACTCTGAGCATCAATTACCCTGTAGGAGAACTGGTGTCCTTCATTCCATTTCTGGATCCAAACTCATACACACACTCTCTAAATCTGCTGCCTGCTCTATCCATACTCTAGCCATAGTAAAAGAGTTTAAAATTCTGCATGCTCATATTTAAATTCTGTTCTACTCCTGTATTACCAGTTTTAAACTCTTTTTTAAGATTCTGAATGGGTCACTGCTTTGCTCTTTTCACTCTTCTTTTACATTCCAGAGCCCTATTTTTTCAGGTTCTTTAACTACTGCTCTTCTTAAATTTAAAAAATATCTTCTTAACTTGATCAGTCTTCAGAAAACCAAAATGCTAACTATGTACATTACTGCATCGATACTGCTCTTCCATCTAATGCCAGCCCAAGATATTCAGAGTTGGTACTTTTGATGTTATTTGTTAAAATTCTTGGCAGAAAAAACAATCTATATTCCTGAAAATTTTCACATGACCTCAAATATCCCCAATTAGTCAGAATTAAATAAGCCCTTAATTAATTTATATGCTTATGCTTCAGTTTCAAATACATACAATTTTTAGGTGTCCAAATCATCCATTTTTCTGCACAAAAGAGTAAAAACCTGTAGCCTTAAAACTAGCCAAGTTTTCGCTGAGGTATTTTTCCATAGCATGTTGGATTGCTCTGCTAAGAAAACTATTTCACTGTAACAGAATAGATAAAATAGCATTGAGATACATGTTCAAATTCATTTCAGTGATACCATAATAATCAAAAGAGAAGAAATCTATTATTGCTATTCTAATTAGTTTTGTTGAATCTCCTGAGCTCTGCTAATGCTACTGATGCTCTTGTCAGATTTCAATTGTCTTAATTGCAGTGGTAAGATTCTGATGTTCTGAAAAGTCTGATAGTTTTATAAGTGTATGTGTGTGTATAAAAGGCATACATCATAACATATATAACGTTTTGCCTTTTCAGAAAAAAAAAATAAATTAGGCATCAGCCTGTTTCGTACAAGCCCTTCCTTCTCTAACTAGTGGCTGACTGAATAACCACAAAAAACAGTCAGCCTGCTTAGGTAACTGTGGCCTCTGAGAAACAAACATGAGTAAATAGAAAGGGTTTGAGAATATAGGTGATATCAGAGATCCCCAAGGCAAAAACATCAACAAAAAAAAGTCAGTATTACATTTTGTTGAATGTAATCTTCAGAGCTAGGATGATCAGTTTTTCAGCAACAAGTAAAGAATAAAACCCATGTATCTGGCATGCATAAACATCCTTATATAAAGAAAATACAAAATACATAATTAGGGACACAAAGAAAATTATGTCTATCCCCAGCAAGTCTTTTTACTTCTAGTTGAAATCTTTTTCTTTTTTTCTTTCTTGTGTTAGGTATGTATGGCAGAAATGCTGACATTAAGCCAAACACCAGAATAGAAAGTGTACAACAAAATCAGATGTAACTAGTACTTACTCTTTGAGATCTCCATCAGCTTAAGGAAATTAGAGCCTACCATTGAGAAGACACAAAAGATCATGTGTGTACATGTCTGCACGTATGTATTTCCTGCTCTATCACAGCCCCAAAAAGTGTCTAATACTGCAGCACCAAGTCCAGGTAAATTCAGATGCAACATAGCTATTTTTTGGAATGGTCAGTTTACATATAAAAAGATACTTTCTCTGATGAATACCCCTAAATATTCACCAGCTGCCTTAGATTTGGCATGTAATTATTCATTTGAGCCCATCTTTATTGAAAGTACACAGCATCTGTTTTCAAATATATGCAGTTAATGTCTTAAAGGAGACTGTAAATATGAAGTCAAAACCAGACAGAACTAATCAGATTGTAGTCAATTTATAGAATCATAAACTCAGAGAATGATAGAGTCATGGAATGGTGTGGATTGGAAGGGACCTTAATGATCATCCATTTCCAAACACTCTGCCATGGACAGGAGCACCTTCCACTTGACCAGATTGCTCAGGGCTCCATCGAGTCTGGCCTTGAACACTTCCAGCAATGGCGAGTCCACAACCTCTCTGGGCAACATCTCAGTTCTTCATCACCCTCACAGCAAAAACATTGTCCTTTACAACTAATCTAAACCTACTCTTGCCCTTGCCCTTGCCCTCTCAAGGCCACATCACCCTCTCCACTCTTCTTGTAATCTCCATTTGCCTTCTGGAAGGTGGTCTATGGTCTCCCTGGAGACTTTTCCAGACTAAGCAGCCCCTACTCTCTCAGTCTGTCTTCATAAGAGAGGTGCTCCAGCCTTCTGATCAACTTTCTGTCCCTCCTGTGGACTTGTTCCAACAGGTCCATGTCCTTCGTCCTTCTTGTGCTGGGGTCCCCAGAGCTGGATGCAGCACTGCAGAACAGAGCAGAGCAGAGCAGAGGGGCAGAATCCCCTCTCTCACCCTGCTGCCCATGCTGCTTTAGATGCAGCCCAGGATACAATTGGCTTTCTGGGCTGTGAGTGCACATTACCAGGTCATGTTGAGCTTTTCATCTGCAAACACGTCCAAGATTCCCCCCCTGGGCTACTCTCTATATATTCTCCTCCAATCTCTAAAAGTACTTGATAGGAATTTAATGCCTGAAAGTTTAACAACTATAAATAGATGACAGGAATTTTTTCAGCAGCATCAGAGTTTCATATGTTTTCTGGAATTTACACATTTTCAGTTTGCAGGAAATCATTTGAGGAGCATTGATGACTGTAAGAGTGGGTATTTCTGTTAAAATTGCTGAAAAGTACTGATCATTTTCTTGTGCATTATATCTAGAGGATAATAGTCTGGCTGATTCTTTGTTTGGCCTCTGAATAGTTCAGAAACTCTGCTGTTACACTTGTGGAACCATGGACAGATCAGAAACACAGCTGAGGAAGCCTACAGAATCAAAGAGACCGGCAGCTGCAGCTAGGGGGGTGAGTGTCAGAAAAGTTTCTTCACTGAATAAGAATGGGACAAAAGCACAACAGTGTTTTTTAATTCTCTTTGCAGACTCACGGATATGACTTCCATCTCCAGTCCTATGCTAGGTAGCCCAATTCTTATGATTTTAGTCACAATGACCCAGTCCTGCAGAGGAAAAATAAGTACTTCACTTTATACCTCATTATGATATCCATGTGATGAAGTACTAACATAATTTTGTGGACTTAAATTTGTCTAAAAAGCTTCTTTATGGTAAGAGGGATGAAACATTGCATAATGTCTCAGAGAGGCTGTGAAGTGTCAATCTTTGGTGATATTTAAAACCCAATTGGACACATCCTTGAGCAACCTGATCCAGCTAATCCTACTTCAATAAGGATATTGGTCTATGCAATCTCCAAGCATCCCTACCAACCTTACCTGTTCTGTGATTTTGTATGTGATTAGCAGGGCCTGATTTAATATGAATTCAGATACACTGGTTCAAACAGAGCAGGCATTGTACCCACTGCAACTAGACATATCTACCAAATGTCAATGAAACCTTGGCTACTAGTGGGATTTTTTTTCTCATTTGAAAATCTGATTTGTATAGTGTTATCAACTTCACCACATAAGCCTTTAAAGGCTTAAATAATTGCCATTATATTACAGCAAAGTATCCTCATGAAGACCTCATCTTGCAATTAGAAGTCTACAGCTGTTGAACCAGTAATTCTCAGAGAAGCTTATTCATTGACTTCAGTCCAGTGAGTAAGACTGAAACAATACATCCAACAAATGTGTTTTGATATCATTCTAAAAAGACAGAGGCAGTAAGCTGACAGCTTCAGAAACAGCAGTGTAAACCTTTGAGAAACTCCTGGCATAAAACCAAACATAACTAATCAGAACAGCTGTGCAAATAAACTCAGAAGTCCTATTTTTCTTGACATCACACAGCAATCAAGAAATGTGGCAAAATGAGCAATCGGAACTGAGACATGCTCACTGTTATCAAATCAGCATTTCAGAGTGACTGTCAGCTCCCTTATGCCAATAAGGCAAGAAAGGAAGATGATATAAGGACAGTTTTGTGCTTTGTCATAGCAAGATGGATTTTAGACAATAAACCAATTAACATCTATAATATTAAGGTATAAAGTTTTAGAATATTTTGGTGGGGGAATTTGTTTTCTTTGATGGGTTATTTTGTTCATTGTTTTACCCTCCAAAATTATGAGCACCAGCTATCTTCACCACATTTTGAGCCATGATGCTTATTTCTCCCTTAAAATTAAAATTTCTCTCCCACTCCCAAATTTTTAGAAAATGGTATCAATATTTTCTTATTTATTTTTTCTGCACACTGAAATTGATTCTTCTAGCTTCAACAGGAGGACTAATTGCAGAAGGAGGTGCAAGTGCCTGATGGCAATTCAGAAGGCTCCAAGCCTTCCTACCAGTAGGTGGAGCAAAAATGTCATTAATGTAGAGACAAACTTTGAACTAGGACTCTCTAGCCGCTCACAGCAGGTGTTCCTTTTCTGTTCTGTCTTTTAATGTTCAATCCTAGGAAGCTGGCCTAATGTTTCAAATTATTTTAGATCACTTTAAGAGTATAGAGAAGTTTCTGTCTGATATAGCATTCAGAGGCATTCAGAGGCACAGCAAAGTAAGAACTGCTCTGCTGGTTCCTGCCCTCCTGCTTGCTTGGCTTGTTTGAGTATGTGGGCAGAAGGACTGGGGACATGGTTCAGCTCAGCATGGCTGTGATGTATATTCATGGACTTCTGTTTAGCTGGCAGTTTCCTTGCTTGTAGCCCTTGGGTCAGTCTAAAGGATAATCTCTTTGTCCTTCAGCTCTTCCACGTGCATTGCTTTATTTCCCAAAACACAGTTGTTTCATGCCACATCCGAGATAAGTCACTCACTGAAAACAAACTTCTTTTCCTATGTTGGTTTTGTTTAGTCAGGCAGGTATGTGCCTATTCTCACAGCAAAAATATACTACGAAATCATATATCCATCAAATACACAGTCTCAAACATGAAGCTTGGGTTGATGTTGAAGGGTTGATAGATTTTTCACTCAGTACTCAAGAAGCTATTAGACAAAGTACCTTATACACTAAAAGACTTATACACTAAAAGAAAACACCTTTCAACTTTTTAAGCTTCTACAAGCTATGGATTAATGGAAATCAACATGAGACTTTCCACACAGAGAAGAATACCTACAAGGATTAACATTTAAACAGAAAACTTCACCATGAAAACCTTGTCATCTCCTGACAGAATCATGCCTACTGTTTCCAAGAATCATTCACAACAAAGCAGCGCTTTACATTAAACCACAGCTGAGCACCAGGATGCAAATATTCAAGATGGCCTTTGAAAAGGACCATCAGAGTCTTGAACAAAAATGCATTTAGAATTTTTTAATCAAACATTAGGAACTTCTTGTTGCTAAAATCAGGTACCTCTAAACTCAAGTATTTCCTGATCAACTTTGAATGTTTTACATCTGGCTCTTCAGAAAATATCATTATTGTAGCATTTTTTTTTTCAATTTTAGGTCGGTTTAGAAAATGCTAATGGGGCAAATTCACTGAATTTAATACTTTAATTATTTAATCAGCCAACATCAATTTCATCTTTCAAAATGAAAGATATTAATTCAGTTTTGTTTAAATTAATTTGACCTATTAAAAAACCTCTATTTTTTTACATGGCAGTATTAGAGAATTTTAAGTGAAAGAAATGAAACTGAGAGAAATTCTTTCATAATTTTAGCTACATTAAAATTTTTAAATTTAAGTGAAAACTTAAAAATAGTGCTACTCATTAGAAGAGCAATAAACTTGAAAAAGGGTCTGGAGCACAAGTCTTAGGAGGAGCAGCAGAGGGAGCTGGACCTGTTTAGCCTGGAGAAAAGGAGGCTTTGGGGTCACCTTATCACTCTCTACAACTGCCTGAAAGCCCAAATGTAGAACTTTATAAGCTCTCTCCTGTCAAGCCACACGTTTAAGATTCGAAACTCACATGCACAAACTTCAAAACCTGGTTCTGTAAAGGTTTGTAATAGTTTCTGGAGCTATAAAAAAGGATAGTAAAGGGCCCTGGGGTAGGAGGAGATGAAATAAATTGTTAATGTCAGCATTTTGACTTGCAGTGAAGGGGAATGATGCTTCCATAATTTTAATAGCAATTTCATTCTTTATTTTATTTTCCTTTTTTGATGCCTTGGAATTACATATATCTCACCAGTCTATCGCTCCTGCTGGCTCAAAACAGCCACTGCCCATAATGCAACATAACTCACATTTGACAGAGCAGTGACATTCAGCTTTCCCTGCTTCCAAGCAAGACAAAAAACTTTAAGGGATCATCAAAATAGTCAAACTACTTCAAGCCACATCTCAAGAAGTCAACAAAGGGTAAAGGAAAATTTTCAATACTGATTAAGAACTAGAAATACATAACTATTGCAAACAGCTCTCAACATTTCTTTGAAACTTGACTTGCTGTAAGTATCTGGAAGTATGTTATAGTAAATGAATTCTCTTAATAAGAATATTTAAATATTTTTCATGTTTTAAAAAGAAAAATAGTCAAAACCTATCTTCAAATTCAGCCATAAGGATGTAAATTATTAATTTACCAAATACATTTTTAATAAAAGAGTTAATATATTTTACTACAGTTAAAATAATTAACATATTCTATTGTTTTTAACTGTAAATTTATTTTGTAGTGATGTTAGAGAATTCAGCAATAGTCTTATTAATCCCTTTCATATGTGCCCAAAAATACCATCATAATAATACAAAGCCCTTAGAGCTCAACATCTGGGAAAGCAATTTACACCCTGAACTGTAAAACAAAGAACAAGAACAGGTACTTGTGGAAAGATGCGAAGGACAAGAAAGTCAGTGGAAAAGGCCAATATCAATTTGTCAAGGGTAGTTTCCACTTGACCAATCTGGTTGCCATCTATAAGAAATATTTTCTAGGAACAGAGGTTGTCAATTTCCTTGATTTTAGCAAGGCTTTTGACACAGTCTCCCATGACAGCCTTCTCACAGATAAGCTTGTAAGATCTGGACAGATGGACCAGAGATGGGTGGGTGTCTTGCTAAATTGTCAGGCTCCGGGGGTGGTGGTTAATGGATCAAAATGGTAACTGATCAGGAATGGAGTTCCTCAGGAGATGATAATGGATCTCATACTGCCATTGGCTACAAAATGGCAGATGAGCAGGATTCTTTAAATCAGTTTTTCATACTCTTCGCCTTGGGTTGTTTATGGCTTCTTTTCCTCTTAAACATATTTCCAGCTAAAGAGCTTTTGTAGGAATGAAGGTATAACTGTGGCAACTTTGAGATTATTACAATCTACTTTGCTTTATTTTGGTTTTATTTGGGAACCCCTAAAGGCATAGCAAACTCCCAATCTTTTTTTAACCAAAGCTTGGCTAAATCCATATGAATAGCAGAACAGGCATAGCATACAGTCTTGACAAAATCTTTTTAAAAATATATTTGGACATCACAATTCTTCCTTAACATCCTTTTACTGACTCAAAATCCTACTCAATCTGAATTCAGCAGGTCAGGAAATCATGCTTATCTATGATTTTAAAAATGGAGCTGTTCACATAATAATAGTAGAGCTACTTCTTAGAACTATTCAGGTTTATGTCACACTCCAGGGAACTGCTACAGAACAGAAAAACTGATTTCTTAAAATGTCTATACAGAACTGTATCAACATTTTAACATTGGCATCTTGTCTTTTTTCCTCTATATATGTTTATTTTTCTTCAGGTGTAGCTTAATTTGATGTAATCTCTCAATTCCAACACTTTAAAGAATAAAAATAAAAAAGTCATTGGCTGTAAAAGACTGCAGAAATTTAGTGCCTTACGCTTGCCTTAGCAGGTGACTGTAAGGATGTGTGATACCTAAATGAATTATTTGCACTTATTTGCTTGCTGCAAGCAACTGATTTCTGTTCAAGTATTCCAGCATCATAAGTCAGCATAAGGGTAAATGTTTTATTTTTAAGGAAGTTAAATGGTCTCTGACATTAATTGTTCATGGGCACTTTTACAGAAAATTTTTAAACCCTGTAGAAATAATTAGATAGTTTTATTTCATTTTTGTATATGACATGACCAAGTCTGACAGACAACAGATTACTTATTCTATGTTAAAAAACTCCTAAATTTAGGAAAGTGTAATTGAGTCTTAGAATTTCTGTCCATCAATATTTTCACTCCATAACAGGAATATCAATAGTTCACCAGCACTGATTCAGAATTTTCTTTCCATTATTTGCTCTGTGGAAGGAGCTCTTTAATGGTCTGCTTCTGCTTGCCTGTTATTTAACTTTCATATTTCTTTAGCAGGCATTTGGTATTCACAGTAAGAGGTTAGTATAACCTCTGTTGAATTTAAAAATTGGTAGCCATTGCTTCTGCAAAGGGAATTGTTTCTTTTTTTTTTTTTTCACTGCAACTTGCTCTTTTCCACTTGGTTCTTAAAATGTATCAAAACACTGGAATAAGAGTTGAACTGTACTCTTTGTTCCACTAAAAGTAATGAACATCCTTTTAATGATTTCACCATATGCATATTCAGCCACGTTGAGGTATTACAGTAATTTTGAACTAATTACCTCACGTATAAAACATGTTATTGAAACACTTCACTGGAAAAAAGGCTATGGCATTACTGTGCCAGGGTAAAGTAGCCATGGACAGCATCCTAACATGTATGCCAGGATTTATTAACTTATCACTCAAAAATTACTTTATATTTATATATATATTAGTTATATTCTATTAAATTTCCTTCAAGTAGGAACCCAGTGGAAATGGTAGGTTGTTTTTATAGGATCCTCTCAGAAAATCAGAATGCTGATTTATATACCAAATAATATTAATTAAAACTATAACAACTGTAACATATAATTTTGTTTATAACACAATAAGCCACTTAATCTTTCTCTTTTTCAAGTTTCCAAAAGTTAGATGAATTTAAAACTCATTACAATATATTCATTTTTAAAAACCAGTATATTTTTAGAAAGCTATGAAGTAATTAATCTAAAAGGCATAAGAAAGTGTTTCTTTACACAGTGTGTAGTGAAATTCTGGAAAATACTGCTATAGGAAGCTGCAGAAGCAGATGTTACCAGCAACTTCAAAAAGAATTTATAAGCAATGGCTCTAGGATCAGATACTAAAGGGAAGAGAAAAACAGGCATCTTCTAAAATCCTTTTGTGCTCTTTCAGCGTCCACAATGTTGTGGTAGGGAAGGGATGATGTAAAATGGGAAAATGGTAAAAAAAATTGAACAGTTCCAAGCCACGGCCAGTGAGCCAAAGTTGCTGTCTAGCACCAATGCATAAGGGGATCTTAGGAAAGGATGTTTTTGCTCACCTTGTATCTCCGTGAGACTTCAAGGAGTACAGATCAGTGACAAACTCTGGCCATCCACACTCCATCTCATCTTCTCTCAGTTACTCTTGCCCATCATCTCTTTCTCAAAGGAGTGCAAAGGCTTCATGCTCTCCTACATAGTGTTTTGCTGGAGACATTCCACAAAACTACAGTCATGTTGTTCAATGTCGAAAAAATGGGTCTGGAGATATTTTTTTTTAATTGCATTTATTTTTTAAGTTTTATACAAACTATTACTTAAACAAGTGACTATTTAAGTGGGAATAGTCATCACATTTTCTTTTGATGCTGTTTTTCCATGAAAAGGAACAGAGGTCTCAGCATCACTGGTGAGTGATTAATCTCACTTTGAAATTCAAACTGGCAATAACATGTACAATACGAGTCAGACCTTTTCTATAATGGCAGATGTAATGTGCAGGCCCAGAACTTCCTTTCTTCACATGATTTTCTCCACACTATCACTATAGGCTGGCCTTAGCCCATTGCTGCCCCCTCACAGAAGGGCTGGCAGATCAAATCCAAGATGCAACAAAGTCAGCTGAGTGGAACAATGCCACCCAAGAGCTCTGGGAAGCCCTCCACTTAGAGCCCACTCACACAGCTGATGTTAGCAGTGTGCACAACTATACTCCAAGACGGACTCAGTCTGGACATTGTCACTGCCTGGGTCCAATTCCTGGAAAGCTAGTATTCCTTTTCCTGGTGAAGGGAACTTTGGTGATAGGAGAAAAACCCACATAGTCTGTATTGTGTGTATGTGTGTACACATACCCCTCATTTCACTCCTCTCTCGGTGTGCTACCAAAGCCTCAGAATTCCCTTGCCAGATTCATCCTGATCCCATCCAGTCCAACTGTCTGGAGCACTGTGGGAAGAAGATGATGTGCGTGTGGGAGGAAGATTATTTACAGTCACTTGGCTTGTCACATCTTTGGAAAAAAACATTTCTTGCATTTCATACTTCCTTGGCTACTTATAGGCAGCAACACATGCTGCCAAGAGTGCTTCACTCTGTTTTCCTCTAGCATTCTTTCTTACACTTTTAACCACTTAATCCCTTAGTGGTGGATTTTTTTGTTGTTCAATTGGGTTTTTTGATTTGGTTTGTTCATTTTGGTTTTTTAGCTACTCCTTATAGTAATTTTTCACCCTCATTCTTTTCAGGAACAGCTTTTTGATTGTCTCAGAAGAGGTGGATCAATTCAGACCTAACAAAACCTAGCACTAGTCATGAGCAGATCACATAAGTCCCTCCAACATTAAAACCTTTCTATAACAGAATTTCTTTTGTGTAACTAGCATACAGCATTAGCAATGTCCAGCTAATACTGTGAAAATTAAATGGCAGAACCACAGGCGTGGCATCACCAGGGGCAGCACTTCAATTTTTATGACAGATTTTATTTGCTCAAATTTTATTTCAGTATAGTCTGTCTGATGACCTTAAAATTTGAGCACCTTAGAAAAAAACTTTTATTTCTGAGTCACTCCAGCATTTGACATCCAGTGGCACTTCCACTTTACTTTCTTTTAAGTTTGAATAATACAAGTATCAGTAGAAATTAGTCTTTCTTTTTTTTAGTAGAATATTTTTTAGCCATAACACTTTCTCATTTCCCGTAGTCTACCTTAAGTCTCTGCATCCTTCCATTGATGTTCAGGTTTCTTCTATAGTTTGCTATACAGAGAATTATTTAGCCATACTATGGCCCCAATCCTGTCTGTCCAATCCATTTGTGTTTCTAGACAGGTTTCCAGTGCCATAAATTTGAACTGTCTTACTCAGGCTAAAGGCTAATACTGACCTCTAGAATGTCAAGATGTGTTATATATGAATTAATATTGTCAATTAATTCAGAAAATTTAAAAAATCATGTAGTTCTGTGTACTGGCTCAAACATATGCACTCAATATTATCATCTACATGACCAAATAGTCCATATTATTGCAAAGAAAACAAACATTTGCAAGAAAAAAATACTAATTTGCTAAGTAAATTATTTAAAATTAAGAATCCATGGAGTATTTGACCTCATTTTTTCTGTATTGTCTTGTATTTCTGGGTAGACCTGCTGGCAGCAGTCAGGTAAGTAGAGTTGATCCTGAATACCAGGTCCCAGGAAAAAAAAAAAAAAGTTGAGTCATTAATTAAAACTTGTATTTCATCCTATGTGTTCCTATACCCAAGAATTATGGGTAATCAATTTCTGGAAGAAAACTAATATTTTCAAGATCTATTATTTGGCATGTCACAGTTACACAACGAAGCAGAAAGGACTGGAATAGTGTAGTATTTGTATTATTGCAATAAGTACACACGCATAAAGGACTTAACTATAATTACCTCCCAGGCCTCCTTATTTGGAAGGGTTGAAAGCAATCCCTCCATCCCCCCAGGAAACCTACTGCTCTGTAACTCAATTTTAATTGGTTCTTTTGTTTTTTTAGCAAATATTTTTGGAGGTGTCAACTTTTAAAATATGAGAGCAAACATACCTACAAGGTATTTCTCTATCATGCAGAGAAGAATGTCACTTCTGGATTAGATTTATTGCTCTTCAGTAAAACACACATCACCATAAAGAAAAATCAAACCAAACCAAACCAAAAAACCCAAAAAACCACTCCCCCCACCCCCTCAAAAAAAAAAAAAAAATCCCAAACCCACAACCAACCAAGAACAAAAAAAACAAAAAGAACCCACACAGCATCACCAAAACCTCCAACAAAATGATAAAAAAGAGCATGAGAGATAAAAATTATTTGGACAGTGATGCCAAAGTTACTTACTGAGGGCTTCTATGTAGATTTTTTTTATATTAATTGCATGCAAATTTATATATTCACTGAAACTGACCCTACTAAAAGACTAGGTAAGAAATAGGAGGCAGCTAAGTAAATCCCTATGTAGTCAAGTGAGAGATTATGGAACAGATCCCACCTCCATTCTTTACTGTTAATCCAAATAAAAAACATTTTCTTACTCCTAATCAGGTGAATCTGGAAATTTTAAAAGGAGCATAGGTGTAATTTCAAGCTCTTGAAAAATCTATTGAGACAGCTTATTTCTAGTTCTCCTATTTGAACAAGTTGCAAAGTACTTGTAGGGGAAGCAAGCATATATAGATTGATGGAGCATATTATGAGGTTTCTAGAAATAAACAGGTTACACTTAATGCTGGATAGTTCCCAAGGCAGCCATCCTTACACTCAGCAGACAACTCCAAGAAATGACTGCTCATCAAAGGGTGGAGAAATGCAGATATTTCTCATTGAATGAAGGACAAATTTGGAAAGTTTAGTGCTACCATTGTCATAGCCTCAGGGTGACAGAAAAGTGTTCCCAGGAGCCCTTCAAAACAACATGCGTGGATCTGGCTTCATCAATTGTGTTATCCCCCCCAATATAAAGGAGAAAATTTTTATATAAGCATATTAAAAACAGCCTTAGTGATATGAGATTTTTTTTTTTTGAAGGACATCAGCAGATAGAGGACTTAAGAGCAGTTAAGCCTGCTTTATAAGTGACAAGATTCCTGAATGGGAGATAATTTTCAAAATATAGCGACTTCAAAGCATCTCTTTTGAGAGGAAAAAGTGAGGGAGTATTCCCAACTACACCATTAGAGGAGAAGTCCTCATCAAAACAATTCTTTAAAACAGCAGCTTTGAAGTTATGGCAGTGATCTGTTGGAGATAGTCTGACCAAGCCATCATATAACCTTAGCATCCTCTTCCTGGATGTACAGAAACTGTAATTCTGTGAGCTCTGGGATTACCAATGTCTTTTTTCTATAGAAACATACTTAAGTTTGACCATGCAACTGTTTTACTTGTAATAAATTATTTATCCTACCTCCCTGGCTGCAACTGTCAGTGAAACTTCATTTTTTATGTAAGTTCAACATTTAGAGACTGCTATTTTTCTTTTTGTTTGGCAGAAATGGCCCAAGAGTTTTGACAGTTAGAGACACATGAAGAGACTTGTTTCTCTAGGGA
Organism: Vidua macroura; assembly: GCF_024509145.1. Lineage (NCBI taxonomy): Eukaryota > Metazoa > Chordata > Aves > Passeriformes > Viduidae > Vidua > Vidua macroura. Next base: position 81,105,171 of record NC_071571.1, on the reverse strand, counting down.
AGGACTGAGAGTTCAGGAGAGACTTAAAGCTCTTCAGTGTTGTACAGAAGATAATTTAACAATTCACTACAGAAAAGTGCTCTTGGTAATAACCTATTCCACATATTTTAATATTTATGGTTAGTATCTGATATGATCAGAGAATGTGACACCTGTGTAGCCGTGACTGGCTGTCCTTTTCTAGATTATTTTTCTTCTGTTGAATCTGTCAGATTCTTGGAAGTACCAAGATGGTTCAAAGAATAATATATTTATTTAATCTAAGAAACTCATACATCTGTGGCTACATTTGGTGCCACTAAATAAGCCAAAAATCTATAGAAGCAGATACAAGTTGTTTCTACTTTGACAATTGTGACACCCACCAGTTCATGAGGAGTGGTTCCACCTTCCTGGGAAATAATCTGGAAGGACAGATGAAAATTTTGCTGAGAATCTGTTCCTGCTGCAATCTATTACATTCTAAATTTAAGGGAAAAGAGAATCATGAACACTGGGAATTAAGGTATTATACAGTAGTTGTATATCGTAAGGATAGCTTAATTTTAACTCCTAGTAAAGGGCCTTACCAAGACGAAAAATAGAAGTAAGGAAACACTAAAAATACTAAGTCCCTTCTTAATACAAGCTAAATGGACATGAACAAAGTCTCTGTAAATTTAGAGGGCTGAGAATACAAGGAAAGAAGAAAGCCTTATATTAAGCCTATAATAGGAAGATTAATTTAATATCCTTTCCCCATTTCTTACTATCTGTCACAAGAAAAGATTAATATTTAGCCATTTTCTCTTTACATTAGAATATTTGTCAAGAAAATGAGATATTGCAATTTTAAATGACTCATTTATTTAAAAGTCCTGAATTATTCTACTTTGGCTCTTTATGCTCTGTATTTAATTGGCCAGCAATTCCATTCCATCTTTTGTTTGTAGCTCTACTAACCTATCAAGAGAGTTTAGCATTTATTAAAACACAGCATTGTCAGGTCAAAGAGGAAAATGAATTACAATTTTATGTTAATCTTGTAAATATAATATAGCTATAATAAGCATGTTTATAATGAAATACAGTCTGCTACACTTACAAAAACAATTCTTTGGAATGAAATTGCAAAAATCTTCAGGAAATTAGAAGAAACATGCATCTGAAAAATGTATCAATATCCAGAAGTATTCAGAGCAATAATGAATTTTTCAAACAAACCAGAAATTTATGTCAGTAGCTGTACAAGTGCCTTATATGGGGAGTTAAAGACATTCACCATATGAGAAATGTTATGAACATTTGAAGTCCTGCATACTGATCTTTCATCTTAGAATGGATAAACAATCAATAGAGAAACTGATTTAACCTAAAATGCTGTAGAGCCTAAAATTGTGGGGAAAAAAGTGCACCAGTACAAGCAAATTATATGGATTTTTCTGATTAGATGCATGCTCAGATTGCTTTCTCTAGATTTATTCACCAGTTAGTAAGTATCAGAATTAAGATTAAGTTAACTTGGCATACTTTCCAACCCCCATCTCTTACAATGTTGTTTCCCACTGTACTTACACGTAGCTAGTCTTAGAAGTGTCAGCACTCATTTCATTTCAGTATTTAATTTTCCATTGTTTACTGTAAGGTATATAGCTTTGTATAATATCTGTGAATTCCAATTTAATAAATGGCTTGGTTTATCAGTATTTCCATATAGTAAATCATTAAATACAACAACAAAAAAAAATCAAACAGTGAAAAAATAAAACAAACAAAACAAAAACTCCCACAAACCCAAAACCAAACCAAACAAAAAAAAAAAAAAATACAAAAAAAACCCCACCAAACCAAACAAACACAAAAAAAAACACATACAAAAACCCAAACACAACAAAAAAACCTTCCAACCAAACATTAAATTGTTACACTGGGACAGAAAAAGTAAAAATAGTCCATTTGGATGCCCAAACTAAGACTAGTATGCTTTCTAATGCCAGAATAATAGTTTACTGTTGTCAAAGTAGACATTTCCTTGACAAAGTTTCTGTTGACTTCATTTGCAGCTGAATTGCTCATGTTACTGCCAAAGTTTTCATTAACAGAGAGATACAGCAACACCTTCAAAAATCAAAAAATCTCTGCATCAGGGGCTGTACAAAAGGAAGGGAAGAATACAGATATCTGTAGCAGCCCTTTTCTTTAATTTTCAGAAAATCAAATATTAAGAACAACAGAAATTTATTTCTACAGATGATGTGTGGCTATTTACCATAGTAACCTTGCACAATTTATTACATTATTTTGAGAAACTGAATGTCTTAACTCAGACCATTCATAAAAAGATCAATAAGCAATGTCTTCTATGGCTGTATCTATACTTGTCTGAAAGATTAACCCAAGTAATTGACATATTAATGTAAAGTAATTTAACTTACAGAGAGGCTGCCTGACAGAATAACTCTTACCAGACTTCAACTGGATAAATAAGTTAAAAACCTATAGTATTAAAGATGTCTCTCCCTTCCGCCTCTTTGTTTTCTTTTAATAAATTGTTCAAGATATTGCCTTATATGAAAATGGAGATGCAGTACTATGCAACTTAATTTTCAAAAAAGTTATCAAACAAGATTTTAATCATACTGTTATAACAGGTGCAGAACAAAGGAGGTGAGTTTTTTTTACAGTGACTAAGATTTTGTGTAAAGTGCCTCAGTGGCTCAATCTTCTCAGAGAGAGCTTGTTCATTGTAAATTCTTTCAGAAGGGGAATGTTTTGTTATGCCTGCTGGAACAGAGCACTGATCAACTTCTCAGTTTTGGTATGACAGTGTTGTCTGTACTACCTGATGGGCTAAGCTTTGTTAGTTCTCTTAGAAGATATACAATATGCAAAATTCCATTACTCAAAGACATTATTGTGCAAGTTGTTTCAGAACTCTGGATTAACTGGCTTCACAATGGTCCAAAATAGTCAGAAGCCAGGAAGAAAAACAAAGCAGTTCCTCAGTTATATCATTGAAATCCTAACTTCCAACAGCAACAAGCAACTGGGGATTGCAATAGCTTCAATTAGATTTGCTGTCAGCCGTCATTCATGCAATTGTACTTTGATGTGATTTTATCTTTTTTACCTCCTACAAGTCATCCTTTGAAGTCCTGCTCAAGTCTACTTTTACTCATGTACACAATATATCCCATTTTTGTTCAAGCAAAGCCTTAAGTAGCTGGCTGTAATCAAGGCTGGTAGTGAAAGAAATGTGTTTGGGTTAGAATACTCAGAATACCAAGATGTTGTCTCATGTCATAAGGCATGACAACTACTTTTAAAGGAATGTTCGAAGCATTACATGAAATCAAATTTTTACTGTGGTTCTGCAAATTGAATAAACAATATAAATTCAGTAAGTTTTGTTTGTGTGTATGCTTTGTTAGGGTTTTTGTTTTGGGTTTTTTTTAGGTACCTCAAAGAAAGCTGATTAAGGTATAGTTTAGATTTGTAATTTGTATGGATGTCCCTGCGTTTCTTATAAATGCAGAGACATAGAATCTCTGTACAAATACAGACCTGCTCACAGCAGTCTCCAGGAAAACAAAAATCTTGAAGTAGGTCACCACAAACAGCTTGAAATATATCAGAGGGAGGTGTCTAAAGGTAAAATACAAGCACTTCTGCCTTCTTTTGCTTTCCCATAGTTGAAGAAGTATCATGAAATATAGATAAGCTGAGAAAATGACAACATCTATATAGCTTTACTTTCTCAGTAAAAACAGGCTAAGAGTACAACTGAAAATGAGTACCATTAAGTCAATATGTGCACAATATCTTGAAATATAGAGAAACACCAAAATTAAACTGGATGACAAAGAACTTTCTTTTACCCTGGAATGTGTCAGTGTTGCTCTGAATCACAGATGACATGTACACAAAACTGCAAGGCTCTAGGTTGGATAAGCTGCCAGAGGAGCAGTAAGTGGTAGCATATCAAAGTGACCACAGCTACTTTGAGTAAGTTTATGCAAAGCAAACATTAACAAGGTTATGTGTAACAGAGCAGCACACAATCATGTAGCGAGCTGTGTACGAGACAAAAGGATAAATAGTTTTAAGCTCATGCTCATGAAATTGCTAGCTAAAATACTCTTTGAGTTTAGTATGAAGTTAATATTTTAAAAATAAAATACACTAATATCTGTATACATTCTTTCCTTTTTATACTATGTATTTATCTCAACAGTGTCCTAAAAATTGCAAGTCTCTTAATTTGTCTAAATTGAGAGAAATACTAAAACCAAAACTGAAACAAAAAATCACTAACAAAGAAAAGGTTTATGCCTGTACATGTATTTCTGTTTATCACCCAGTTAAAATAAGTATAACTTTGACCTGGTGGAAAGCACACTGCAGAAAAGGACTTGGGGTTCTTGATGGACAACAAGCTTTCCTTGAGCCTGCACTGTACCCTTGTGGCCCAGAAGGCCAACGGTATCCTGAGAGGCATTGGGAAGAGTGTGGCCAACAGCTCAAGGGAGGTGATCCTGCCCCTCTGCTCAGCTCTGGTGAGGCCACATCTGGAATGCTGTGTCCAGTTCTGGGGTCCTCAGTAAAAGAGAGACATGAAGCCCCTGCAATAAGTCCAGTGGAGGGCAACAAAGATGATGAAGCCACAGAAGCATCTCTCTTACAAGGAGAAGCTGAGAAAATTGGGCCTGTTCAGCCCCAAGGGGAGATGACAGAGAAGGAGAGCTCATCAACATCCATAAATATCTGAAGCAACAGTGGCAAGAGGCTTTTCTCAGTGGTGCCAACCCAAAGAACAAGAGGCAGTGGGCAGAAACAAATGCACAGAAGTCCCACCTGAATCTGAGAAAGAAATTCTTCACTGTGCAGGTAACCAAGCACAGGAACAGATTGTCCAGAAGGGCTATGGAATCTGAATCAATGGCAGATATTCAAGAACCATCTGGATGCAATCCTGTACCATGTGCTCTACGATGACCCTTCTCAAGTAGAGAGGTTGGACCAAATGACCACTGTGGTCCAATCCAACTTGTCTCATTCTGTGATAATGCAAGAATTATAAACAATTGTATGCCATAAAACCCCTTTAGGTAGAATACTAAATTATCAGCAAACCACCTTCAGTATTTTGGTACTTTGTAGAAATGTTCTTCAGTTTTCAGAATCAGCAAAGAAAAAACAAAAAACAAAAAAACAAAACAAAACAAAACAAAACAAAACAAAAACAAAAACAAAAACAAAAACAAAAACAAAAAACAAAACAAAACAAAAAACCAAAAAAACAAACCAAACCAAACCAAATTAAAAAAAAAAAAAAACCAACCCCCCACCCACAAAAAAAAAAAAAAAAAAAAAAAAAACCACCAAAAAAACCAACCAAAAAAAAAACAAATAAAAATCAAACCTTTTAAGGAAAAAGTATATTTTTCCCAGTAGATACCTAATAGCCTTGCTTGACCTTTAATTTAGGAACTATAATATGCATTTTACACTTGGCAACATGTTCAGAATCCAGTTGCATTCAATTTTCAATGGACTATTTGTATTAAATGGCTAAAGTATTTAAACAGCTCGTGTTACCTTGGATTATGAAAATGAACATTTCATTCATTGAAATAAACATGTCATACTAATGAAGCCAGGAATGAAGTAACAATAACATCCTATTAGTGGACGCTGGGGCTTTGTGACTTTCAGGAATCTTCTTCCTCTACTGGTCCTTGACTAAGGAGCCCTAATAAACCTGCCACCACTAATTTCAGGAAGCAAGATAAAAATAGCTCTCTGAATCACTTTTGAAGATGTACTAAAGAAAACCATAACAATCTTATGGGTTTCAATTTATATACTCAACATCTTAAATTACTTAGTTCACAGAGTAACTTGAAATGCTAAAAAAAAAAAACTAGAGGAGAGAAAATACTACAATTAAATTATATTTTAAAATTAGGTGAATTGCTCCAATAGAGACATATGCTTTTCCATGTCAACAAGATAAAGTCTCACATCATTACTCCTGTTATGTTAATGTTTAGATCCTCTGATGTGGCTTCTGCAACCATGACAGGACATGTTTGAAAGACTGTCACCTGCTCCATGAAAATGACTAACCTTTTGTCAAACAAGTACTTCACAAACCACTGTGTTTTTCCTCATCTTGTGTCACAAATAAATGCTTGGCTTGTTCTAATGGAAAACATTAAATATAATTCTGTGTGTGTCTGTGTGAAAATACTGTACAGTAGGAAGCTGTGGGAAAATGCTTCCAAGAGATGGACATTTTCTAGCAAAATGCTGGAAGTCATTCAATTATTACTAACAAATAGTTAATTTTACTTCTATTCCACAGGATTATGAGGTTGGGATTTTTTTTCCTTTTATATGTTTAGCACACATATAGGAATAGGAAGCAAGGGGAAAAAACTTGAAAACTCCATTTTTTGACAGAAGAATCTGGAAAAGTGATTTTTAAACTATTATTCTTATTTTCTCTCTTGTTTGTACAGCAAATATAACACTTAAGTAGCCATAAGATTCTTCAGGGTTATGACAGATGAACTGGAACTACTACTTCTTAGTAAAATTATTGTTTTCTTTGCTCTAAATTCTGAATTTTAAAAAATATTTTAAAAAAATTTTGCACATTCATAATACTTCTAAAATACAGATTACAAACAGAGCAACTTTATGCTGCTTTATCATGTCAGAATTATTTGCTCTACTCTTCTTAAATCTTAAACTGCACCATCTCAAAAAATAATTTCTTCCAAGTGAGAGACAGATGTGTCACAGATAATTTTCTTTTCCCCAGCATGACCTTACAATCACAGAAATGATTCTGACCATTGTCACAGTCCTGATTCTACAAGTGTATTCATGACTTTTTGGCTTTAAGATTTAAAATCCATGTGTCAAAAATCTGCTATAATCTGCTAATGAGGTGCACAAGATTTCAGGCAAGAAACCTAACCTTTTTCTGGAGTATGTGTGTATATATCTTTAGGTGTATGCATATGTTTGGCAATCAACAGCACAACAAAGTGAACTATAGTTGATTTAAGTGTTGTGCCGATTGACTTCGGCCTAAGTTATGGGATCCATTTATTGTAGAAAGTATTCAAAGGACCTGATTCCCTTGAAGCACTGGCTATTCATCCACTATGGATTCAAGGAAGAAAACCATTTATTCTTGAATCAGATTAATGTTTGCATTCTATATATTTTGCTGCTGGAATATATAGTCACCAAAATCCAATAATGAGCTAAGTGTCATAAAATTTAGTCACAAAGTTGAAGAAACAACTGGTAAGATAAGAATGGCAGTGCAGGGACATTCCAAAAAAAAAAACACACAGAAAATGAAAAATCAGAAGAAAGTTACAGTTGAATAGTTAAAATAGCTAATTAAATAGTTAAAATAGTTAAAATGGTTAAAATAGCTAATTAAAGCCTCAGAGTGTTTCAAAATATTTTTTGCATATATACTACTAGACAAGTTCTGTAGCACTATTAAATCTGTATAGAGATCTTAAATTGTGGAAAAGATTACTTAGGTTACAACTATAATTTTAACATCTGAAAAGCTGTACAAATGTTAAAAATGGTTCTATTTTCTTAAATAGGTGCCTAAATTGATGTACTTTAATAAAGGAGTATCGAAACACTTCCAGGGAAATCAGCAATTTCTGGAAAAGTTTGTACAAGATTAATGAAAATTGGTTTTCATATTTATTCATCAGATTACAGAGACTGAACTGAGCCAACTTTATGTAACTACTGAAGAGTCAAAGTCCAAAAATAAGTCATAGCATAAGTTCATATCAAACATCTGTACAGGGAAGAAAGCAAACATCTGGAGCAACAAATGACTGTGTTTTATCTTTTCATCCAATTTCCTGAAACTAAAAGCCTAGCAGTTGCACCTAATCTTCTATGGAAAGAAAACAGAATTAAATGTTTGACACAAAGCATGAAAGTGGTACTCAGAAATCTTCATACAATTAGGGAGCAGTAAGTACATCTTCTCTCAGATGTAAAATTAGAAATAATTCTGACAGTCAATTGACTTGCCTTATATACATGATTTTTGTTTAAGATGCAAAGGAAACTCTCTAGAACAGCACGATTTCAAACACCATAAGGATCCAGCTGAATCAAATAGACTAAAGACATCCTGGTATATAAAAACTGTATTATATTGAAAATTTTCATAAGACATTCAAATATGAGCTGAGGGTATTTAAACTCAGTCTAAGAAATATTGTTTGGGGTCTGTGACTCCCTTGCATTCATTCTCTTATTAGGGAAATAGGATTTTACATTACTTTGCTGCAAAATCCAAGCTATAAATGGCTAAAAAGGAGAACATAGCAGTGATAGCTTCCAAGATATATTACACATTAAAAATATTAGAAGACAATATCAGATGATTGGTGAAACACTTCAGAATATTTCAGCCTACTGCCACACTATAGAAATTCTGTTTTACTGAAAAATTAGTAGACAGTCTGTGGATCAAATTTTCTCTAATCTGTTACCTTTCACCTAAAGAGGCAAATTCTTAGTTTTTAGCAAAGTACTTATTAAAAAAAAAACCCAAAAAACTGTTATTAATGTCTTAAGCAACTGAATACCAATTGTGCAATACTGTCCCACTGCGGAGTTAAGTGGCACTGATGGTTCTCAGGGTGTTTCAGCAAGGTTTTGCATATTCTTTCACTGCCCACACAGCACTTTTTGCTGGCTACAGTTCTCTCTTATTTTCAGTCCTTAACTTAAATTAATTTTAAAGCACATCCTTAGGCGTATCCTGGAACATATCCTACTTACTGCAACATGAAAGAGTACATCAAGCTGCAATGTAGATTATGGGACAAATAAGCCAATAAGCATAATTCAGAATATATGTTCTTCCCCTTCTAAAGGAAAATAGTTTCTAAGAGTACTCAAATGCAAATTTACAAGCAAAAAACATTTACTGTGCAGCCTAGGATTTAATGGATGAGGTTTTGTCATTAAATGAAAACAGTTACAGAAGAAGCAAAATTTGAAGACATATTTATATACTGTACCTAAATTTAGGAATATAGTCATTTGCTTCTTAATATGTTCTGTGCTTTGCACTTCTCTAGTTTAAGAAAGGAAAAGTTCCACCTGTCAGCTCCTGCAGACTATCCTGTGTCTGGAGACAAGCGTGTCCTTCTGTCTTTCACCCTCACAATGGGAGTACAAGATAGTGGATAACTGATTAGAAGTAAAATGTCCTTTGCTCTCCTTTCCAAGACCTGGAAGGATTATTAACCATGGCTTCCAGCACTGATTTTTCCCACCCAAAGAAGCTCCAACGGATGGCCATGAATTAACTTTAAGCAGTGTTATTCACTGATCAAGTGTTACACTACAGTTAAATACCCATTTTTAGTAGATGTAACCATAGAGGAAAGATCAGTTTTGTTAACTGGTTTGAACTGGCTAGGAGGACTATGATTCCCTGGAAAATAAGCAAGGCAGGGGCTTTTTTTTGGTGGTTTTATTTTGTTTTTGTTTGTTTTTTTTTTATTTTGGTTTGGGGTTTTTTTGTGGTTTGTTGTTGTTGTTTTGTTTTTTTCTTTTTTTTTTCTTTGTTAAAACAGACATTCCAAACATTGTCTACACTGTGACTGCACACAATTATTTTAATTTTGCTGACAGAATAAGAAAATTGTTTCTTTCAAAAACTGACTGAGGCACATCCATAGAGGGCATTAATCCCTTACATAGGATCTTGTAGGTGAGAGACTCTACTAGAATTCAGTACTTCTGAGTTTTGCATGCTCAGATGAGAAAAACATCTTAAACTCTTAACTGAAATTAAGTAGAATGATTTTGTTTATATCATTGCATGCTGAAATACCTACTGATACACTTCTGAAGTATGATTTTTCCATCTAAAAGGCATGTTCCAGATATATGAACTTCAGAAGAATGCACTCAATTAAAATAAATAGTTGGATTTGAAAAGCCTGACAAGCAAACTTACTTAGCTTATAATTATGAAGAGGATTTCACAACTTTTAAAGTTCTATTACTTCACCACTGGCACTCTAGACAGAGGCATTGTTATAGATTAGTTTTACAGGAAAAATGCTGTTATATCCCTCAGTATTATATACCTCTCCACCTTTTACCTGTAATTTATCATTAGCAAATGGGATAAAAAATATTTAAGAACTATCCAGACATTTCAAAATAAATGGAAACAATTTTCCTCTAATATTTATCACTTTTTTTTCTTAAACTAAGTTTAAAAACCTCTTTCCTTAACTGATAAATTAAGCCATAAAAACGTACAAGACTGAGGAATATCACCAGGACTGTCATGGTCTTCCTCACAGCGCTGATGATAGCTCTCCACACCCCAGACTGCTTCAACTAGGACTTAGAAGATTTAAGTTTTACACTAAATAAAAACTACAATTAACCAGACGAATTATTCTTTCATAATATAATTGTTTTGATGCAGCACTAAATCTGGACACTGTTCTGGATGGAGTCTATTGAGTGCCAAGTAGAGGGGAATAATTGTTTTCCCCACTTAGTAGCTGGTTCCTTTTAAGGCAGCCCAACATACCCTTTGACCATGGATGCTGCCAGGGCACACTGCTGGATCATTTCCATCCTCTCTCTGCCAAGGCACCAAGGTCCTTTTCAATAGAATTTCTCCACAGCCATTCAGTTCTCAGCCTATACTGTTGCAAAAAGCAATTCCTCTCACCAGGCTGCATTTTGCATTTTCCAAATTCATGAGACTCTTAAAACTTATTTTTGCTATGAACAGATAAGATCATTGTCACTCTCTTCCATAAGACAGCCTAAAGTAATTCCATTCCTGCAGGCAGGCTTCTTCCCCCTACCTTCAAGATAAATAAGATATTCTGGATATTTACTGCTGTTGTTAGCAGTTACCTTTTCAAAACCAGTCATCTCTCAATACTGCTCTAAGACATAAAGTTTGAAGTCTTTAGAGCAAGGTAGACAACAGGTAAGCAGGGATTTATTTTTGTCAACATGTGTCAAATATTTGACTGTTTAATTTAGAAGCTTGACAGAGGATTTGCAGATTGCTTCAAACACTGCTTGCTAGATACCCTTAACATTTCAAAATTAGCCTGTGAATACTTTTAGGAACTACTGCATAAACCACACAATTCCACTATGTCCATGCCAGCTGTGTGGGTCAGCACTTCAGTGGAGAGCTTCTGAATTCACAAAGATTAGTATCAAACAATAAAAAGTGCCATGATTAAAAAATAATTATCTATTACCAGGTCATCAACCAAGTCTTGAAACTTTGTAAGGGCAGGAGTGAAAATAAGAACTTTGGCTGGTGGCTCAGTACTTGCATTCTGCCTGGCTTTGCATTCCCCAAAAGCAACAAGATTACTTCTTTTTTTCAGGATGAGTGGACTCAAAGATAGAAAATTCTTCCCAGTGAGATCAAGAACACTATTACTCTATATCTTTAGCAACTAAGCTGCACTTCTTCAACATTGTTGCCAAACTAACATTCTGCAAAACATTCTGCAAAGCCTATTTCAAAGGAACATGAACATCTGCATCTGTCACACTAAGTGCGTCTACTTCAGGTGGTTCATGTTTGAAAGGAAAAAGATTGCTTCAAAAGAAACAAAATGTTTGAATAGAAACAAGCTTCCTGACTACTGGAAGCTTCTTTCTTATGGTAATTTTCTTTGAGGACATAGAGATATTGAAAAAGTATCAGTAGGAAAAAGGAGTCCTAAAATGACGAAAGATCAGTTCTGATCAGGATTATATAAAAATCATATGCCACCATAAAAAGTATTTAGGGGTTGAAAATTGATATGCCTGTTTGAAAACAGGTAATCCTAAACATTTGATTCATAGAAAGAAGGTTAAAATAGACAACGGAAAGAATAAATTTTGTTTGTGTCACTTGCAATTAATTGTACTTATCACCAAAATACACTGTGACTGTATCTTGCAACTGACCAGTCTAAATACCATCTTAATAACCCATTTCAATGTACACCACAAACTTACTTGTAAAGTAAGTCATCCCAGGACACAGCAATAGTAATACTTCATAATTTATTTGTTTCATTATTTGAGGTTCCGATGCAGTGTGACAATTCACAAGTTCACTTTTCTCCAAAAGTTCGTTCGAATTTGAGTAGAGGCCAAAAATCTATTAAATAAACCTAAACACCATGATCATTGTCACGTGCAGCATTGTGTTCTTCTCCCCGGTCCTGGGTGGCTCTGGAGCCTGGCTAGGCTCTGCGCTTTGTCCGGGAGGCCGGGGCTGGCGCGTGTTCGGAGGCTCTAGCACTGAGCCTCCGCGTGGGTCTACTGCTCTTCGTAGCAGGCACTGAGAGGAGATAAAGGGATGAAGAAAGGCACACCTTGTCCTGCGTGGCTGGAGGAAGTTTATTCCCGCGTGGCCGCTGCAGTGGTGGAGCGGCGTCACCTAGCACGCGCGGTCAAGATGGCGGAAAGACAAAGGAGACATGGGGTTATATAGGGGGTGGGCAGATAGGTGCGGAAGCCCTCCTTGCCCAATGGGGACAGGCAACAGGGGAGTGACGTGGACCACGGGAACACAACAGGGGTGGGTACAGGGTTCTGGGACAAATAGGAATACAAGGATGGTGTAGCTGACACAGAACCTTCAGGTATGAACAGGGGGTGACTACAAGACTGACATGGGAAAGCTCCAATGGTGAGTGACTCGGAGTGAACCATCGTGGGGGGGAAATGGGGGTACATAGAACCTGCTAACTAACATTTATTAAAACCCCTAACTGAACCAACCCGGGATGCAACAGTCACGCTGGTAAATTCTGAGAAAAGTGAGATAATAAGCGCTATGAATATATGAATATACTATGATCAAGCTCTACATTTACAGATAATTCAAGATACTGGCACAGGGTTGCATTGATCAGACTGCATATACATAGAAGGACTACAATTTCTAAGCTTCACTATTTCCAGCATACCTTTAACTGTGACAGCTTGTAGTTGTACAGTGAAAAGCAGATCTGATGGCACTCTAGTCTCCTCTGTAACTTCAGGATGTGTCAGTTAGATGAGATGGTGGAAGCCTAGATGCTCTGGCTAAGCTTAACAATTGAATTTTGGCTCCCTTTGTAGTCTTGGATTTTGAGAGACTCCCGAGCCATACAGTACATCTTGCCAGCCCATGGCCTGAAGGCAGCTTTGTTCCTCTGTTAGGATCAAATTAGCTCCACAAGCCTGAGTTGTGCTGTCTGTAAGGCTGCTACAAAATTCACCTGCTCCTATCTTAACTTAATAAGTTGCTAAGACTAACTTCGTAAAAAACCCACCTGTCCCCCAACCCTCATCCTCTACAGCCCAGAAACTGTTTCTGGTCAATGACCTACTTTAAGGCTCTTTCCCTTTTAAGATGAAGAAAAAGATATAATCTTGAGAATTATGAATTGCAAAGCAAGTAAAAAGAGGGAGCCTTGTTGCAGATAAGGTTTCTTAGATTTTATTCCTAAACTGGATATATGAACCATTCTTTTCATTTTCAAAGATACAATAAACATTCCCAGGAACTCTAATAATAAAAATATGTACATATCAACTGCACAACTTTTATGATCTTTGCAAGGCTTACTCTCAGAAGACTATCCTCCTGCAGGAGAATTACCTACTATTCTTCTTACTCCTATACTGGCAAAGCCTTACAGAAACTTTTTAAAATATTTTTATACAACTACCAGTGATAAGCTAGCAAGAGCATATGGTTTTAACCTTCCTTATTCAAAAAACTTTTTATTGTGGTTTACATCCAGAATACTTTCTCTCAAATAATATTTTTGGGCTAATTGTTATTCTGTTCAGCTAAGTTGCGTGTGCATAAAATTCTATTATCAAATATGCACGTGCATGTAGAGAGGTACACATTACACAGAACTATGGACTGGAATCTAATATATATAATTTGAAGATCTTTAATAGCATATTTAACTAATAGAGAAGCAAGATATTAAAAAATGGGGTTTTTAAAACAGTTTAGAGGGTAACATGTTGAAATAGGTATACTTAGATTTATACTTTTTGTCAAAATACACTAGTTGTCTTTAAAACTGCACTGATTTGCAGGTCTTGTTAAAGTGATTTTGAGGGAGGCATGAAATAAGAAATTAAAAAATAATTACAATTTAAATACTTATGCACACTAATTGAAGGTTAACTCCAGTAATGAAAAAAGTTGAAATAGTCATATAGTAATATTTCTATACATCATGATCACTAAAAGAAACAAAATACATTGTATATTCATGATCCCAAGTTATAATAATAGCAAGAACAATTTGTTTTAAGTGATAGAAAGTCTGAATTCAGTAAAATTCATGCCTGAAAAAAAAAAGAATTCCTGTTCTTTGAGATATTCCAGCTTGAGGTAAATAAATTTGATTTCTTTTTATCCCATGATAAGACCCAAATCCTTCTATAAGGCCATTCATCAAATTTCTTCCCTTTTTTTCAGTCTCTATAAAACAAGGATTGATATAGAAGTCACTCTAAATAAGATACCATGTCCTACCAGATATCATGCTATACTTTTCTAAGATTTTCTCTTTCCCTAACACACATTTCCTAACTGACAGTTTTACCAAGGAATTACAAAAATTCTTTCCTGAAGAAAACAAACTAACAGTACTAGGGATTCCTTCCTCAGGTCTGTCATGTCTTGTATTCACCTGACCTTAACCCCATACTTGTGTATGCTTCTTAGGAAATATTCATGGGACTTCCTTGCCACCATCTTCTATTGTAGAAGTATTGATTTAAGTAAATTATAAGAATGATAAAACTTCCTTTCTGAGAAACTTTGTCTTTCATGCAGCTACACTGAAGGTTCAGTTTAATCATCAGCAAACTAATTTGCTCGGTCTGGACCTAAACTAAACTGTTACAGAATGACCATTAACTTACAAAGTTGATAATAAAAAGTAAATGTATATGTGCACCCATAAAATCTTAAATATGAACCGCTCAACATTTCTGCATTGCTTTAAAACAAATGTTTATATGCTAAGAAGACATAGAAAACTATTTTTCAGACAGAGATGCCATAAAAATTAATTGCAGAACAGTTTCAAGTTAGGTGAGTAAAATCCCAATGAACTGAAAACACATATGCACCAAATTTTAAAAATATTTTGCCATAGTAGAAGATTTCTGAATATATTAAAAACCACCATTCTTTTTCCTATATCATCAGACTTAAAAATATAATTTTAAAAGTTAAAAAAATCTAAACTCTTGAGACAGGAGTAAAATTATTGGTATTCATAAAACTCTGCAGCTGTCAATTTCACAATTTTGACCACAGTATTAGAGAGTATCCTCAAAATCCACTGAATATTGATCTTGTTTTCAACAGTGGAAATCAGATACCCTTTGATTTCCACCATTGTGTACTTGTGACTATTTCATATCTTCTGCAGAAACTTTAGCATCTTGTTGGAATGGAAAACAACCTAGACATAAAAAATTACTCTCACCTACCTATTAGCTTATCCATATCTGAAAATGCATAATCAGTCTCTGAGGATTAAAGAATATAGTTCACCATTTTGTACTTGGACTAATTTATTATCCTGTTTATTGCAGCTGAGTCTCTGACCAAAGCATCTGATATTGCTAGACATACTATTTTATTAAGAATAAAGGTTTACATTTTAGCTGCTTCTCTGTTTAATGAGGGAGTTTACTTTTCTCAGAGACAGTTGTGATTTACTGGCAATACAAGTTAAATGAGAAAGCTGAAGAAGCAGGCAGTGGTCACAGCAGCATTATTAATCACATGTCATAGAAATCTCCCTGCTATACATAACTTGACACATTGCCTTTTTCAGAAAGATGTCAGCGTTGCCCTCACCATAACCTTTCTTGACCTGTTGTCATCCTGTTATGTTCCTTCCCTCCATAACATCACTGCTTTAAAAAGAGAAAAATAATCATCACAAGGCTACTTTACTATTGAAGTTCTTAAAGTTTTAAAACATAAATTGACATTTGACAGGAAATTAAAACCCAGTTATGTAAAGGCAGGTCCTTGTGAAAGCCCTCTATTTACTGCAATGCTTGTTATTGACAAGTTTTTAATAAGAAAATACCTAAAGTTTTAGAACATGTCTAATAGCAAAATAGAAGGTTCTTTTCCTCATTATTGAAAGGTTTGAGAACTCAGAGAATACTTTGAGTTTGAAGGAATGCACAAGGATCTTTCAGGTGAAAATACTTCAGAACATCAAGTGATTCAATTGAATAAACTCCATGCCCCATATCAAAGTGTCATCTTCTAAAAGAAAAGCAAAAGGATAAAAAGACCCTTTAGATAAATTCAAAATACCCTTACAAAGTCTATGTGATCAACTCTATTTCAGCTATTACAGCATCTTTCCCTCTTTTCTGACATCAAAACACAATACACATAAAAAGTACACTCAATTTGTATCAGTCCTGACCCCCAACACCATGTGTCAGAAGACCCCATGGCTTCTCCTGCCTAAGCTCTACATATACCTTCTAAAACCTGATGTATCTGTGAGGTTCAACGTTTTTAAGACACCTGGCTAACCTTTCACATCTAACCATGTATAGCTTCTTCCCCAGCTGAAGCCTGATTGCCCCCACTCCCATCTAGGGAGTGTATTCTGTGTGCTACCTCACGTTTTCCTATTAGGATCACCTCAATCTTAATGAATTAGACTACAGTTGTTATTAATTAGCTCAAAATCCATTTTATGCAATGGATCCAGTCTTACTTGGGTATTTTTTTGGCATTCTTTTTATTTAAAATTCTAACAGTCCTGCTCAGAATGTTTTCTGGTATTGAGGATTCAAAATTGTCTAGGCTTGAAATATGCCTTTTACATAGCTCTAAATTTACTGTACTCCAGAAGAGGTTAAGAGGCTTCCCAGGCAGTAGTCTGCATTTTAAAAAAAACCCTTAAAATTCACTCTTACATCCTGTAGTCAAAAATCACACTTCATATTTGCTGGTAGCACATTTGCATGTTTGTTTTATTGTTCTGGCCTAAATCCAGACAGGTGACAGGTATAATTACCAGAGGTATTTACAGCAGCTCAGGCAGCACACTCTTCCCAGGGAGGCTGGGAAAAGCATTTCGGGGACAGTGCTGGCATTAATACTCAGGACTCAGTTTCATGAGCTCTGAGAGCAAGCCTTCAAAAGCTTTAAAGACTTCCAGCAGGAAGACAACTAATAGCAAAACCAGTAGGAGACCCAACTATTACCTTCTGTTCTGGCCCAAAGGCTCTGAAGAGGTTCACATTTCATTGTTCCAGAGCAGGAAGAAAAAGTGAAGATAAGGAAGGACAAACTGGGAACTGCTTCCTTTGATGCTTCTCATGTCACAGAAATAGCAAAGACATGAAAAGCAAAATCCAATTATACATTTTTAGCATGTGATGGCCACAGCACAATAAACTGAGCAGGGAACACAAGAACAAAAACTCTGATGTGAACATTAAAAATGGCAGGATGAAATACAGCCTGTTTCTTTTTGTTTCATAAATATATTGTTCCATAACTATGTATATAAATGTGTACACATCTACAATGCACGCTATTGTATATAGAGATGAAAGATATACGGCTGATTTAGGCAGTTTTTTTGTATTTTTGTCTTAGGATATATGAAAAATATGTACTTTGTTTATTTTATTAAATTTGGCTTCTTAACTGAACAGTAGAAGACTACATA
This sequence comes from Vidua macroura, assembly GCF_024509145.1. Taxonomy (NCBI): domain Eukaryota; kingdom Metazoa; phylum Chordata; class Aves; order Passeriformes; family Viduidae; genus Vidua; species Vidua macroura. Next base: position 81,087,385 of record NC_071571.1, on the reverse strand, counting down.
TTGCTGGAATGCTTTCTTAAAATTGATCAAACTGGTACTGGTACTTGGGTTAGTAAGTTATTAAAATTTGACCTTCATTCAATTACTAAGTAACCAAAAGAAAAGACACACTCACTTTTGAAAATATGTCTATTACTAAAATGATTTTACTGAAGAGCTTAGACCAACAGTAATCGTATGGTAGATAATTTCTAAACAGTTTTCATCAAATGTTGTCCATTTTTTATTCATTGGGCACTTGTAGTTGTAAATCACATAAGACTGCTTCTGTTCCCTGAGGAGAAAATTTTAAATCTGAGATCAAAGGCCAGAAAATGCACAATAGAAAAAAATACTCTGACGATTTCTTATCTTTCTTTTCCACTTGTATTTTCACATCATGCAAATTCACTTTAAAGCATATGAGATTTGAATCCACTCTTTATTCGCAGTAACCATTCAGTATTTTTTCTTTTTTGTTTTTTTTTTTTTTTTTTTTTGGTAAACATAAACCCCCAAATATGTATGGTGCTTGCTATTTTTAAATATACCTGTCCATTTTCCCAGCGAGCTCTCAGGTTCTTAGCTTCCAGGTTATTTTCTTTCTCACCAGTATTGTTATTTTCTGCAAGCAGTTGAAATTATATGGAATGGGACACCTTCTACTTTGCAGCACAATTTGGAAAATCTTGAGTGGCATGAGCTATCGTTGAGCTACAGGACCGACTTTTTTTTCACAGTGATAAGGGACAGATTGCAAATGCATTCAAACAGCTAAGCTTGAAAATAGGATGCCTTGTGAGATTTTCCAAATGCATCTAAACTTAAAACTTTTGGAAGTAAGTTAGAAAACTCAATTTTTGCTTATTCCAGTTTTCGTGTGTAACCTTGATTACATCATTGTGCATCTCACTTTCCCTTGGTCTAAAGTGGATAAAATATATCTAAATATAATGGCCTCATCTCACATGACAAAATCATTCATTGTGAAGTTGCCAGGGGATGATCCCCTTCACTGGGGATGACATTATTTGGCATAGCTGCACTTGTGGAACGAGGCACTCTGAGCCCCATACACAGAATAATAAATCCACCTTTTAACTGCTTAAAATGCTAATGGCAAATCTAGAAAATTGTAGAGAAGTGGTCACAGAACATCTCTAAGTCCTTGTCTTGTATGAATGGTACATTTCTATTAATTCCTTTCTGAGCATGTTTCAGGAAGTAAAATGTACATTAGGTTTACATGTTTCAAAATACTAACTTTGTTCTTATTTCAGAAGACATAGTTGCATGTAAAGAACAAACTTTACTTAATTTGTCTTAGTGCAGCTGATCTAGCCCAAGGACAAACGTGTTCTTTCTTTTTTGTTTAAACCACAATAGCTCTTGCTTTCTGTTATAAAATTTCAGAAAATTTTAGTCATGAATACACTGTATCTAGGGGAGCAATGTACAACAGTTTAATTAATTTTCATAGTATTGAGGCAGGCATCAGAAGCAAATCTGTGATAAACAACAATGATTTTCACTTCTGCAGAAATAAGTGCATCTGTGATCACAGGTTTATATTAATCTATAACTACAGTGAAGATGTTCAGTTACTCAACATTTTTATATACATGGGCAATAGAGAAGCAGCACTGCAGTGATGTATTTAAAATCAAGGTGCCATGCAAGGCCTTTTTCTCTCCTCTTTTATCAAGATATCTTTTCAGATTAATTATTTTTAAACCACTTGCAAAAGGGAGAACCAGCTGGCTTACAGAAACAGGTCCACAAATTACTTGTTATCCCCCACTGCATATTCAGCACCTCAGACCTATCATTCCCTGCAAAGAACTTGTCCTACAACTGTTTTTTGAAATGTTAAAAAAACCCCAAACAAACAAAAAAACCTCACAAAAGAAAGCATTAAAATGTAAGATAGTGGGAATATCAGTCCAAAGGACAGAAGGATTTGCTTAGAATATTTATAGTACACATATGAAACTGCAATCCCCCAAACTGTTATTGATTAAAAAATGAGCAACATAAAGGCAATAAAGTCCATAAAATCATTCTAAATTCCTAAGTAATAGTAGGAATATATGTAATAGAATAATCTGCAGCATATTTACAACATTTTGACTGTGCATTTAGCCCACATCTCTGCACACACCACAAACAAAACTCAGTGAATTTGTACTCGTATATATTTCCAAAGGTAGACTTTTCTGAAGGATTCACTTGCATAATCTGCCTCAGAAAAATTTGTTTCATACTTGCATGACCTAATAGGAATGAACTGGATGAACTAAGTCTGGATCCTGTAAAAGATCTGTGAGAAAGGTTGTCACCTCTAGGCCACAGAGTCAGCACCGTGATGGGATGTCACTGCTGTGGGAAAACCTGGACCCCAAGTTCAGAAGGGTACATCTTAGAGTATGAGCAAAAATACTGGAAATACTCTGAGAAATGTCTGCTTGAAATTTTCTTTCTTTAGAAACCTACTTATTTCACTTGTTTCTCCTGCCCCTTAATCTCCAGTAACTGTATACACCTTTTAGAAAATCAGAGTAGAAATGAGAGATCCTAAGCAGAAAAAAATGCAAGCTCAGCAGTGAAGCTGTAGTGCTGTATATGATGACCACAGACTTTTATGCATTTTAATCCTGAGCATGTGTTGCCAAATTACTTAACCATGCCACCATAAGGTTAATTTCTAAATGCTTTTGTCCTGACTGTTGCAATCATGCTCAGATGGCAAGTCTTTTTAAAAACAGCCTGATTCTCATTGCATAGCAAATGATTTTTCCTATAATCATTATTTTAGAAATAAACTCATCAAACAAAATACATTATTATAAATTAAATCATATCTCCAGTTTCATTCTGAAGCTACTAGCAAATAAAAATGAAGAATATTATTGAATTTTATTGGACTAACTGAAAAATCACAACATATAATTGATATGTCGATACAGCTGTCTGAGTTCTGTCAACATGCTCCAAGCCAGCCTACATTTTAGACATTTGCATCTTGTTCAGAGAAAGAGAAAGATGCTGATTGCATTTAAGATTACATTCAAACTGTGTTATTGCCTCAGACTAATAGTCCTGTTAGGCTCTTCTTTGGAAAGCTGTATTATTTTCAAGCAAAATACTGTGGGCTAAGAAAGCTGTTTGTCAAACAGAGAAAGGTAATTGGCAGCTTCCTTTACCTTATCACTGTATAACCCTGGTTACAGAGAAACACATAGAATATAAAACCACATCTTTTTAGTTAAAATTAAGATATCTATTCTACCTAAATAATTTAATAGACAATGTGTGCTATCATACACATTTCTGTGCTGCAAAGTATGTAATTCTTTGTTAAACTGAAACTTCATTTCAAGGAACTATTCTTAATAGCATCCCTCCACTAGAAAGAGCATTTGGTGGGTATTTAATCTCATTTAACTTTGAGAAAATAAAATATAGGATCTCTTATATTGATAAAAGATTAAACTTAATATCACAATAATTCAGTGTTGGATAGATAAAGAACCAGTAACAATAACTCACATTATCTTTTTAAGAAACTGATTTGTTTGAAAATGGATGCAAATGTTAGACTAATAATATTGAAAGATGGAGAGAATTCAAATTATTTCTTTACTGAGATTTTGCTTTTGGAGAGGAAAATATGAGAGAAAAGGAATTTCCCCATTTTTCTCATCCTATACTAGAAATGGCCACTAGTTTCTGGGCTTAGCTTTGCCAAGCTGGAATTTTTTTCCACCATGCATCAGAGAGCATCGTTGTGGTGGCATGGACATACAGCTACCATTTTCAGTGGGATGTCTGTTTTACACAACATGGCCAGAACCTGAGCCTGGGAGCTGAGGAATGATGGATCCATGGACTGTAGGGCCCACCTGCCCCAGGAAATCAGTTTTCCTGATGCTGTTTGTGGCTACTCCATCACCACCACACATCTGCTGTGGAAGCACTGTGGGACTGACCATGCTAGATTCAACATGGTTTTTCTAACATTCTGAAGCAATACTGGATTTACAAGGAGAAAATCAAACAAAACCAAGAGGGTTGAGGTGACTGAATGGACTAAAATTTAGAGAGAGCTCCTGGCCAGTGATTAGAGTGACACTTCAAGCATTTCTTATTCTATAAATGGTAGTTCTCCACTACTTTGCCTTAGAGTCTTCTTTAAGCTCCTCACAGAGATCAAATAAAGTTTGTTTTCAAATCCCTGTGTACAAAAAACCTGCTTCTATATTAGACCTAAAAGTAAGCCCGTGCTAAGCTCTCAAAATCCTGTTAGAAAGATAAACCCCTAAATCTCTTCCTCTGTCTCCAGAGTCAAGCAGAAGCTTTTGCTATTCTCTTTGTGACATTGCTTTCAAGCATTGACTTGAATATGTTAAATCTGCCTGCTAAATATTTTGTTATGTGTCCATTTAATCTGAAAATTTCCCCTTTCCAAACTCTCCTATTCTCAATGAAAATTCATAAATACTTGTATATATTAGTATGGCTGTATTCATTTATATTTAATGTGGAAATTCACCTGTATTTTCTTTATGTGGAGCATGTTCTCTATCAAAATCTGAAACTGCTATTTATGTCACTATACAATATTTCTTAGACACACACATAAACCTATATCTATATACTTACATACAATTATACACTTCTGCTAGTAAATACTTACATACAGTTATGTGTATGTATTTGTGCCTATACCTATGTATTTCTTATATGTACTACTTTCCCATTTCATACATATCACTGCTACACATTTTTGGAGATTTCAGCCTAGAATGGCCATGCAAACTGAACTACAAATCCACAGCTGGACATAGTGAAACTGTGTGAAGTAAAAAGGCAAATACCTGGCTATTAAAGCAGAAATGACAGATCTTCTGTTGTGGTGATCTAAATTAACTTGTATCAGAACCAGTTCAAAATAGACAGATATATCATTTTTTGCTAACCTTCCTGTTCATTGTTTCAAGAACAAGCCAGACTGGTTCACAGGTGGGATTTCTAGGTACAGTGAAATATACTGACCATGGTACAATTAACTGACCAGTGTGCTTCTGCAGCAAGTGGATTTTCTACCCACTCTGCAGTCTCTGCTAAAAAAATCTAACCAGCATACTCTACATTATGAAAAAAGGACCAAGAAATCTACCAGGAAAACAATCTGCAGAAAAAAAATTGTTTCAATAAAAAGCTGTAGCAAGGTTTGTGAGGAGAAACTGTATTGTGAACTTTTATGTCCTTATAGTGCTACAACACTATTACTACTTTAAACTGTACCATTTTTCAAACTGCTATAAGAAAGGAAAGGTATAAGTGCAGAATAAGATTTTCTTTTTTTCCTTGTGGTAGAACCAGAACTGTTGTGGTCACATAGTAATGTCACTTGGAGGAATGGTAGAAGCATACTAATATAAAAAGTTTAATGGGTCAGTTCAGTACAGGAGTTCACTATGGGCATAACTGTCAACCAGTGGCAATTTTCTCCCTACATTTCCTCACTAAAAGGAGGTTGGTCTTAAAGCTATTGATTTGTAAGCAACATAAACATGATTTTGATCATAAATAAATGCTGAATCCATGTGAAAATAAAGGCTGCATTACTCTAATATAATAATAGCCAGAATAATTTTTCGAAACTTTGTAAATTCCAAAGGATTAAAAAATTTCAAAAGATGCTTTTGTTTAAATAGCATTCTCATTCTTTAGGTGGTTTGGTTTGAAATAGTTCTGTGGCAGCTTAAAGATATTTTTCAGTCTTAATTCAATTTAGCATACAAACAACAATTTATTTCTTGACCAGGAGTGAATCCTCCAGACTACAGTTTGAAAATTTCAGCCCTGTGGGTTTTGCCAGTGTTTATAATTTGTCAAAAGCCACTCTTAAGTTCTAGGGCAATTTACAAATTGTGAACTCATTCTTCAGAGTTCCTAGTTGCTGTGTTGTTATTTATCACCATTAACAGTGCTTTGGCAGAATCTAAATTTCATTATACAGCAGTACAGTGATGTCCAAATGATCATGAACCTTGCATTGCACTGTTTACAAGGCATAGTAATTGCAAACTGAGATGTTGTCCAGTATTAAAGCTTTCTTCATACTCTCTGCACTAAACAATAAGATTTTGAAGACAAAGGAACAAGAAAATTTTATTAACTTTACTAACAGGCAGCTATTCGCAACTCTCAATGATTGAACTAATGTTCTATTTAAAATAAATTCCAAGGAGAAATAAAGAAAGAAACCTCACAATATTACAGAGTAAAGATAAAGTAAAAATCTCAATTCTCTCTACATTATGACTTCTAAGTTATGAGATTTAAAACCTGCTTTTCAAAGGGATTGAAACAATGTTTTTGTAGTAAAAAAAAAGGAAAAAAGTTACAGCTTAAATAATGCTTGGATTAAGGAGCATATTGTGAAATAAATAATAGAAGTACTGTAAGAATTTCAAGTTGAATTGCTTAGACACTAGACTAATACTATCATTATAAATCATGTAGATAGACTTGAAGCTTAGGCCATTTTTTCTAGATATGAAATGAAATCCAATATTTTCAGAAAGTACAGTGTTTTGAATTTACTCTCTGAGTTCTCATCTGTGGGCATAATATCTAAGGAATGGTGATCTTTTCCTAAAAAACATCTCTTTAAGCCTGACACAAACTGACACTATCATTAGTCACTTCTGAACATTAGGAAATACTGCAACTTTCTAAGAACCAGAGTTTTCTTAGTAAAGTAATGCAGTTCTGTTCCTATTGATAACTCTTGACTGTTGACGGACAAAACACGATTAAAAATGACATGGCTTTGAAAAATAGAAAAAAACTCACAGAATTACTGTAAAGGATCTCTTGTAACATAACTGTTTAGGTAAGTATCTAAAAATCCCGTATCTAGCAATTACTGAAAAATGAGGCTATCAGCCAACCAGGCCATATGAGTGTACTATTCACATAAAATAGTTTCCAGCATTTTTCAAACTTCCAAAGTAATAATGGTGTACCAGTGAACTGTGGGTACCAGTACAAATTCTCTCAGAAGAAAATTCCATCCTGTAATTGTTCACTGCAGTCAAAGTAATGAAAAACAACATAAACCATAATAAAAGTCAGGGTGTATTAACTGGCTAATGTAAACACATCTAAAAGTTTGGAACTGAAGCCACTGCCTCTTGCAAATTTCTAAGCCAAAGTGGATCCTGGAAGGTCCCAGTTTCCAATAAATGCAGAATTTTTTTGTTTTATTTTCTTAATGACTTTATACCAAAAGATTTTTTCTGAAATATGTACAGTTGAACTCAGTAATATTCTGAATGGTACGTATGTTTATAATCTGTAGTTATTGGTGGTACTGTGAAGCATTAGATAATACTGCAAGAAAAATTAGATCCTGCTTCCTAGTAGGGAAAGAAATAAAAATCTTAGTACAAACTTTCAGTATGCAATGGAATAATAATGAGGAGTTCTGCTATAAAGAAATACATAATTAGTTGAAGCTTATAGAAAATGAGAGATATTTGAGTTTATTTTTTAGTTATAGAATCATTACAAGCAACAACTTAGAAAAAAAATAATGCTAAGATCTGTAAGAAAAAGCATCTCCAGTATAGGAAGGCATAACATCATAACTACAAAAAAACACAGAGAAGACCTTAATCAGTATAGTCTATATAATTCTAAATATCTATGTTCAAAACCAGGTTAACTTGAAACAAGAATAGTAATTGAATGCTAGGGTGATGAGAGAAGGAGCACCTATTAAAAAGAATTAGAATCACAAGATAATAGAATGTTTTGGGATGGAAAAGACCTTAAAGATCATCTAGTTCCAAGCCCCCTGCCAGGGGAAGGAAACCTTCCATTAGAACAGGTTACTTGGAGGCCCATCCATCCTGGCCTTAACACCTTATGTAATTCAGCACAAAAATGACCAAGAAAGATATTAAGTCTCTTTAGGTGTGTTTGTGAGTAATAAGGATAGAGGCAGGAATCATATATATGACTGATCAATTGTGACAAGATGCACTCAAAGAGTCCAGTGGAAATTATTAGAAACAGGTCGTCAGGAGTGCAATACTCACTGTCTGCATTCTTTTAGATATCCCACACTTGAAAAGTACAATGTTTAATACCAAATTTACTTATTTGAAATTATCTGGTACTGCATGGGGTTTTGATTGAGCAAAATGATACACTAATATACTTAAATCACAGTATGAGCCCAAATCACACCTAGCAGAGTATGGCAGTGTGTTTATTGGAAATAGATTTCAACAGAAAATAAGAACAAAAATTTTTAACCTATGAGTAAGCTGAGTGCTAGAATGATCATCTGAGTGAAATAATAAAAGGAAAGAGCTTAAGTTTTTCAAGATACTGTTTGCCTATTCAGAAAGGAATTTAATAGCAGGACAGGAATCATCTCAAAGGTGGAATATTAAGTCTGGGAGAAGAGTATTTAGGGGGACAATTTACTGTAATCTCAAAAATGTAGCAGGATAATTTTTTACTCTTTCCTGTTGCTTATTTGCACTGTAGTTTTACTGCAATCACTTTGTGCTTTAGGATTGTGGTTGATCAACTGCAGAAGACAAGGGCTCCCCCACCAGTGCATAAGACAGGAGTTTGTTTTCTCTGTCATCTTCTGCTTTCCTGTGTGATTTGCAGTTCTGGAATATGTAACTCTCAGACCCGGAGTTTGCTACTTGTGTGACCTGCTCTTTCAGGTGAAGACATTGCACACAAAATCCCACAGGCTGTTGGGATTACAGGTCTAACTCCCTGCATACCCTGCCTAAAAAGCCTATTGAATAATAGAACAATATCCCAATAGAATTGAAAGTATCTTTTTTATTGAAATACTAAATTTTATGTAGGAAAAACATTTCTAGGCTTGTTTATATTATCTTAGATAATTCTTACAACTCTCAGTATACTGGAAAGAAATTTAGGTGACTTTTATTTACCTTAGTAATTGGATTTGCACTAAAGATTTTGTCTCAAAAAGATGATAAAAACAATTGAAAAATATAATTGTGTGTGATTAGGTGGGAGGAAAGGAGAACATTTTCCCACCAAATATTTGCATGTGGCTTATGAGAGTCACAGGAGAGGGGTATAGGAGTGAGCCCAGGTCAGTTTATTCTACTATCTTTAGGGTCCTGGTTCCACGTAGTCAAAGTTTCTGATCTATATCTATGGGTTTTTCAGAGACCTAACAGAAGGAAGGGTCTCAAACTTGTTTCAGGGTAAAGCACCAGTCTTCCTGTAAGCACCTTGACCTGGCAGAGTTTCAGCAAACTGCAGGCCCTGTGATTCCTGTTGAGAGGGTAATTCTGAGCTCAGCTTGCATGATAGACAAGATATTTTAACAAAGCTCTTCTCAGATTGTAAGCACAAACAGTCCCAGGAGTACCTTTTAAGGGTGTTGTCAGTCTATGTTTTACTGAACGTTAATAGCACTTTTAGAACTGCTTTTATTTCTTTCTCCTTCTCTGCTGTCTAGTCTATAATCTCTTGCCATTTATTCTATTTGCTTTTCTGAAGACACCAACATAAAACAGGGCAGACATATTCTTCATTTCAGTAAGAACCTAAACATAACATTTCTTCTGTATAATATAAAAATTTCTTTCTGGTAGCCAGGATTTGTACATTTAAGTGTTTGTGTGTCTGGTGGGGAAAGTAGACAATGGCTTGCTGAATATTTCATGCTTCATCCATCCTAAGGTACTGGGCTTGCACATCAGATGTACTCCATCAGTCTGTGCAGTGAAACACACTGAGAATAAAGGTAAATGAAAGGATTCAAGACCTTGAATTTTTGTTGCCCACATAATCCTGAGAATGTCCCATTCTTCCAAAGTACACTGAGTATTGATTCAAAAAGACAATAAATTATAACAAAGAGTTATACAGAAAACATTAGTGTCATTTTAGGACATGCAGCACAGTTCATAGTATTACACTTAGTAATTATGGCACACCAACTTAGAAGGCAGAAATTGAGGGATGGTTTTAAAGGAAGGATTTGTAAAAATTATGAGATATTCATTAGATGCATTCAAGAGTTACAACAGAACTGCAGAAACACAATTTCAAATTAAATCGAATATAATAAAGGAAAACTTAGCAATGCCGTATAAACTATTTGCACAGAACATATAAGCTTTTAACCTAAAGATGTGATATTAAGCTGAAAATACATAAAGCAAACATGACAACAAAATCGTGCACCAGAAAAATAGACACAAATTAGTGTTATCAGCTTAACTTTATTTGTTAAAAAAGGGGGGGTTCTATAGTAATAGTTTTTTAAGATATTAAAATATATATTTTTTTCAATATCAATGACAACATTGAGATTCAATATAGAGATATGTGACATATTGTAAACCTCTTAAATATTTGGAAACAAGTATTTAACTCTGAAATATTACTATATGGTAAATTTGAAGTAAAATATAATAATCCACTGCCAAATACATCTTATCTAGATAAAATATTTGTTTCCAATTCTCACTCAAACTAACTTACCTCAGGTTTCTTTCAAGCACTAGTGTGGCTTCTCTGGAAATTTCAAAACCAGGTGTTGTTTTGCGTTTATTTGATTGGGACGTCAGAAAAAAATTGATATACTTACCCATACAATTCTAATGAGATCAGCTGTGCATGCTCCTTTTCACCATTACATCGGAACCAGGAACAGTTAAAAGGGGAGCAGAACAGTGAGAATTTGATTAAAAGAACTGTAGACATTGTGTTGAAAACTCAATTGTCTTCATAAGCACTTTTTGCATGTCGAAAAAGTGGGTATCTTCTTGCAAAACTGTTAACTGACAAAATTGAAACTCTTCAGGTATTTAGGCACTGTTAATTGAAGCTGCCATTAGTTACAACATTCCGCCATTAAAGAGGTCTGAATAACTTCATTTTATTTCTTCTCTAATTATGTCATCAGCTGGAAACTCTGCTAGACTGTTTTTACACTGGAACTCTAATTATGATCCTCTACCATCCTTAAAGCTTTTCAGATAACCATGAAAAAGCTTAATGGCAGCTAAAACAAAACAAACAAGTGGAATATCCAACCACAAACATTAAAATTTCCTAGAATATGGATCTTTAAGAAAGTAAGTTTAGAAGGTGAACTGTCTTCACTCTGCTGGCTAAGAGAGCAAAGTACAAATATGGAAGTGCAAGCTTATCAGAGTATCACAAAATCATTAAAGTTAGAAGAGACCTCTGAGATTGAGTCCAACCTGTGACCAAACACCATGATGTAAACTAGACCGTGGCAATAAGTGCCACATCCAGTCTTGTCTCATTAATGTATACAGAGAGGTGTGCATGTATATATATATATATTTTTTTTTTTTTTCCTTTACCCTGACCCTGGTAAGTACCTCTCTAGTCACTTGGTCTCTCCTCACTACAGGAGGGATGAGGAAGAGAGTCAGAGAAGAAATGGTGAGAAATTTGTGAGACAGAAACAGTCTAAGAAGTAAAGAAGAGGTGTGTGGGCAAGAAAGCAAAATAAACAATTTATTTACTACTTCTGACCAGGAGGCAGATAAAAATATTCCTCCTTCCTCTTCCATTCTATTTCAGCTTGTATTATTGAGCACAACATTCCTTTGATCAACTCTGGTCAGCCATTCCCTCCCAACTTTTTGTGCTTTCCCATCCTGTTTGCCAGGAGGCAGAGTAGGTAGTAGATAAAGTCTTGATGTTGTACATACTCTGCTTAGAAATAGCCCAAATATTGCTTTGTTATCAACATTGTTTTTGTTGCAAATCCAAAACACAGCACCATTCAGACTGCTATGATGAGGATTTTATATGGATATTGACTGAAAGTGACACAGATAGAGAAGTAAATGCCAACATGATAAATTTTTGCCAGGTTTTTCTGGTATTTTGCTGTTGGGCATTCTGATTCTAAACATTAATAATTTTTAAATAGCTAACATTAAAAAAATCCTGTAAACAAAAGCGCTTTTTCTTTTTTTAAGTTTGGGCAATGATGTTTCCTTCACTTGTGAAATATTTTTATGTATAATACAATTAGTTGATATAAACCTATTAATATACAAATATATTTCAGAGATTAAATTATCTGACAGCTTCCTAGATGTATTACTTTTTTACTTTTTTACATTAAAGAGCTTTTCCCTCAGCATTCAGCTTTAGAATAAACTTGAAAAAAATCAATAATTATTTTCTTCAATAATTTAATCCATTAGATCAAGACGTAGAATTTTTTATTAAAATATTGATTTAGGTATGAGGAAGATGTTAACAAGACAACCATTATTTCAGAAAACATCAATCATTTTTAATCTTTAATAGGGCTCATACAAGCTTTTACATATTTAACCATTTTGGAGTGCGAAAGGGAATAACAAGTGCTTATAAATTCATAAAGACTCACAAGGAATATGAAAGTAAAGATCGTCAGGTCTGCAGTGAGAAATTCTCCCTTGGACACCTCTCTTAAACCTCTTTTTCACTTAACTCATTCCAGGTATTAATGATGTGAAATAGGATAGCTGCATTAACCATAGAGTTGAAAAATCATGAATGATATGTGGGATTTTTGTACAAAACTACCAACATCCCTTTGAAATGATAAAGAATTGATTTTCTCAAAGCTTTCCAAACTATTAATATTAATCTGTAACTGTTCTGAGGGATTTAAAATGTGCTGAAAATGGTTAATGAGCAATGTTTATATGCAAGCATAATCAAATCAGTCAGAATTTTTTAGAGACAAGTTTTTTTCTTCTACTAAAGCTATCTGGCAAAAGATGGCTTTTAATATTTATGTTATAAAATATTATCCTGTGCTAGCAAAAAAAAGCATTCAAAAAACTTATTCACCAAGATTATTATTGATTTCTTCACTAAGAATACAACAGCTTTTGTGGCATAAAGTTTCAAATATTACTCAGCACACTGTAGAGAACAATGAAAGTTCATCATCAAGACTGCTCATGGAAAAACAAAGGCTATCTTAAATGCTTTCTTTTATTGAGTATGGCGCTATCTGCTCGTCAGACCACCAAGAGTTTAGTGTGGCATTAGAAGATGGCTGCCAACCATAGATCCCTTCTTCTTGTTCATGGGATACCTTCTCATAAGGTCAGTATTTCTAACAACAAAATACATTTCAAAGTGCTGTGAAGTCATTCTCTAACTATGTAGAACTTCTTTAAATTAATTTCTACTCCATTTTTAAACTGCCTAAGTCATGAAGAGAATTATAATCACACTAATTTGGGTGGTCTTTGAATCAAAAGAATCATTGCAATAAACAACTTCTTAACAAATCAAATATCTCCAATCTAGTTATATTCCTCACCAGTAGTAGATGTTTGAATTATCAAAACATGAGACAAAAGGGAAAGATAGTGCTTGATGTGTTGAAGACTTTTCAGTAAGACCTTTTCAGTCTTTCAGCTTTTACCCAGTTCATCTTTATAGTATAACATTCCCTTTGACCCTCAAAACACATGCATTCACACTGGTAGCCTGAACCGAGTATAGCTTTGCAAGTGTAATTGTAGCATCCAGTTGAACTGAAAAATTAAATCTGAAGAGTGGTTCAAAATACTTGACATTTTTTATGTACATTCCCCATTATAGTGGGACTGTGTGGTGCAGCACTATGATATGCTTGTTTGGTGTCTCACCTAGTTCACTCCTGTGAATTTCTGTTAGGAAAATGGTTTTATTTTCTGAAATTTTGTTTCAGTCGTCTCATCAATCAGATGTGCTGTCTTTCTTGCCTTCAAGTAAGATCTAAACAAAACAGAAATTGAGGGACTTCCACAGGTCATCTGGTCCATCCTCTGCTCAAACCAGGGCTAATAGCATACCTCATTGCTGAGGATGTTCTTCATGTGACTTTTGAGACCCTGGAGCAATGGAATTTTCACAGCTTTCTAAGGCAATGTTTTCTGACAGTCGTGTGCTCCTTACATGTCGAATTTTTGGTTTACATTTACTTTGAAATCTCCCTGTTTCAGCTTTTGATTGTTGCCTGTGTTTTATTAAGATACATGCTGGAGCAGAGCCCAGTTCTGCCTTCCTTTTAGCTACTCTTAGGTAGAAGAGGATTGCAGTCAGATCTTTGCCCAGCTTTCTCTTCCACAGCATAAATAAATCCAGTTCCCTCAGTTTGTCCTAGTATGTCACATGTTCAAGTTACGTACCCATCCATGACCTTCCTCTTAACTCTGCAGTTTGTTGATAATCCTGAATGTAGGGGCCAAAAGTGGTTATTGGATCCCATCTGTAGGCATGAAGGGACTGAAAAGCTCTGTTTGAGGCTGATAGTGATAGAGAGGCTGATAGATTCGAAATGCTAGCTGACTTTATGTCTTGCTAGTTGTATTAGCTTCCTGTCTCTGTTTTTTGCTACATATCTCCTAGGGAGCTTGTATCCAGGTGTCAGAAACTTTCCAGTGAAGAAATGCTCTTTTGATAGTAATTATAGTGGTATCAGGAAAGCCAAATCTCTGAAATATTGCTGATTTAATCTTTGCACTACTGTATGACAGCTATGTGCCACGTTTATACTGAAGATTTCCTCATAAATAAAAATCACTATGGAAATGTTATGTGTGAATAATGCTGCCTGACTATGGAAAAATCATAATAATGGTAATGCAAAATCCTAGTGTAATAACTGAAAGGGCAAGATGCATTTGCATGGGTAGCTAGAACTTGAAATATCAGAAGTGAAGCTGTTATTTTTATTTTTTGTCATTCTTTTCATCAGGAAATGTGTTACTTTTCTCAAATAACCTCTCATGCAGATTGTTTATTGTATGTCAGGACATCTTGATTATAACATATTAATATTTACATATATTTTAAAAACTTGACAGTAATCTCATTCTATTGTGATTTCCTTTAGAGCTTACCCTCTTCCCCCTCACCCTCTATTTGATCAAGAAATTTTTGACACAACATTTGCCATCAAAAGACTGAAAGTTTAAGGATAGATACTGAATGTATAATTACACTAATCATCTTTAATTTCTCATCCCTACATGCCTTTGAGCTCAATACCAAAACAAACCAACCGAATCCAAAACAAAACAAAACAAGAAAACAAATGAAAAAAGAAACAACACACTTTCTTTTCATATGCAAATTAAATTTATCATTTGTTATATAAACCCTTAAACTCTTTACTTTGAAGAACCTCATACTGGCCTGTCTACCAATTAGGACATTTCGTTGCAAATCTCTAAACTTCTTGGAAGTGATATGAACAACAGGAAAATCTTTTGTGAAGCAATATTATGAATGACGCACACAATTACATAGTGTGAATAGAATGAGCTTGCTTAGAGTCTGTAGGATTGACAGAAAAACCATGATTGCATTCATGACACCATTTCTAAAATAAAGGTATTTTGCATTTAAAATGATATTTACTGCACTTGGGCACTGTCTGTATTCCTCATCTTTTCATCTAGTTAAAATGCTGCCCTTTCTTTTCTCCCTATTTATACATTGCTCCCTTTGATGTTTTGAACTGTAAAAATCCTCAAAATATTTACAAAGTTGAAGATTTTAGACATGTCAATATCAGCTGCTCTCTATTCTCTGTGGATTTGACTTCCTAATGACAATTTAACTTGAAAGAAACAAGCAAAAAAAAACACTTCTGGATTTTTGCTTTGTTGCTCCAGTGTCTTTTGAGAGTAAGACCATCAGATATATGACTCTGCTACAAGGTATAATTACAAATACGTGCTCTCTACTTCTTGCAATCATTGTTTCAAAGGAAAAAAGACTAATGAGTTTTTTTCTGAAACTGCTTAAAGCTTCAGGAGCTCTAAATATGATAATTATTTATACGTTTACTTCAGTATACAACCTTCAACAATTTAACCAAAATTTTGTTAAATTATTAAATTTTTAAAATTACTAAATTTTAGAAAAACTAATTCTATAATTTGGACACCATTCCACATTTGTACAGCCACTACTTGTAATGGATATAGAGGGTTTTTTTCCCCCAGACTTTACAGGCACATATTGCATTTACAAATGAAATTAATTGAGTACTGTTTATGACACTAAAAAATGTACTGAAGCCCAGAACAATGGTACATTCCAAGATCTTTATTTCACTAGCTGCCACTGTGCCCTCTAACTTAATACACTCTACATTAATCAAAATTTTAGTGCTCAGAGATTTTCACAATCTTATTTTCTCAGCAGTGATAAAGCTTCTTGATAGAGCAATACATGTGTGGACCTGTGTGTGTCTGCACACCTGTTTGTGCTGGGCAGGTTTTCGGGATGGAACTAGAAGTAAAACAAATTTTCAAGCAAGAGCAAGGTTATAGCTTAGCTTGCTAGTGAGAGAAAACAAAATTGATTGATTCCAAGTCTATGGGCCATTCAAATGGCACGGAAGCAATACATCCATATTTGTATGCAAAGATGAAATGGTTCTGTAGGGATTTTGCTGATATATTCATCCCCTTTAAACAATACTTAGGAAATATTGAGCAAGGAAGTATGTTTCACATATCTTATTCTCTTTTTCCCCCTTTTCCCCCTTTTACTTAATACAAAAAGTAACATTGTCTGGGAACCTATGAAGATGAAAACAGTACCTAGAGGTGTTCTATACACATATATGTGTATAGTCATGAAAGTGGATAAGTGCAGTTGAATATCTCATGATGAATACCATGTAATCTGGAATCTAAATTTACTTTTCTCTACGAGAAAGTATACAAATGAGGAAAAAGAAAACCAACCCTGAGCATAACATTAATGCCAGAGCAGAAGTTAAAGATGATGGAACTCAAACTAAGGCCTTTTATATTTCACATTTCCATGAGAGATGACATGTACTACATAAGTAATTATTTAAGACACCAATTTACAGTCCTTTAATAAGGCTTTCCAATATGTTATAGTAATGAAAAACAATGTCTAATTTAAGATAGAGATAATCTTTCCAATGGAAGGATTCTCTTGTTTTGCTTAGATAGGTGAATTATTGTCAGAGAGTGAGCCCAAAGTGACAATCATGAAGAAGCTCTTTGCAATCACTTCATGTTGTTTTTTAAAAATAGCTTTTCTCGAGGCTTTACAGTTAATATAGATTTTGTGTGCTGCTCCATATCTAAATATATCTTCGTATTTCAAAGTTTTGTCATGCTGTTCATAGCATTATAGGCAAAACCTGACACTCTTTTTCTGCAAACAAACAGATATCTCAGTAGCCTTTTTTTTTTTTTTTTTTATTGTTCACTTGCTAGTAAATTTAACCTTCATGCAGCAATACTGCTGTTTTCAATCTACTCAATAAAATTTGTTGGAAGGAGAGGCTTAATAATTTGCAAAGCTGCCTGAAGACTTACTAAGATATTGAATTATGCAGACTGTGTGGATTGAGCCAAGAGAACTGAGATAGTGAAGGTGTCAGTCTTACTGTCAGACTACAGAAATAAGCTGAACAACATAGCTTTGCTGCTTGGTAAATACACCTGTGTTTGTTCAGTTTAGGTTGGGTTAGGTTTTTGTTTGGAGAAAACTGAACAGGGCTTTGAAGTGCTAAAGCTATTGAGACACCTCAAAATTTCACACATGCCAGACAGCTTGTGAAAGTTGGTCACCTGAGATTTTGTTGGGTTTTGTTTTTCATATTACCTGCATTTCCACTCAAAATTAAAATCTAGCAAAAGGAGTTTTCAGATAGGATATTAAATGCATGGGGCATTTTGGTTTGGTTGACTAATTAGCATTCATTTCTTCCTTAAGTACTACGTCCTCTTCCTACTACTGTTAAAAATGCTTATACCCTCTGAGTATGCCCAGGTACAACCTCACCTTCTCAGAGTGTGAGGAGTACTTGATAGTGATCATCGAAATATTTAAATTAACAGTTTGCTTATTATTTCTTTTCTAAGGAAAAGTTTCTTCTATCTACAATGTATGGCTTGTCTTTCTTTTAAAGCTTAAATTCATTTTTTATGTCAACCTGGAAGTATTTATATCTATATAGCTATATGCTTCATATAAATATCAGTGGCTATAGTGTGCACAGTTTATGCTTAAGTCTGGTTTAGAGATGTACTAATATGCAAGCATTTTGCCATGGCAGAATATTTGAAGAGTGTGATTTTAACTTGGCATTAGAAGAGTATTACAAGAAGTGCCAATGTATGTTAGTACCTTGAGTAGCTACAGCCAAGATGGTTTTTATAAGAATTTGCTGCAGGCATAATTTTCACTGCTTTTTTTTTTTTTTTTTTTCCATCCAAACTGAAAGAGTTTTAAGATTTTTTTTAATTACCTCACCCTGGGATCTACTTGAACTAAATGTGTTGTTGGAGTCAGTGAGTCTAGTCCCCTGCTATTGTCAGGCATCATGTCATCATCTTGACAAATGTGTTTTGAGATAAGCTGCAATACTACTGGTCATATACTCTCCAAGAAATCTGTCTTCTGGAAGAATCACCAATAATAAATCTAAAAGTGTTAAATGAACAGATGTGGGGAAGAAAAATAACTTGGGACAAACAAGCAAAAAAACCTTCAGTCAGAAAGTATCATGTGGTATGGTCATTTTCTTAAATGTAACCACATTTGCTGTTTTGTCTTTTATTCCGTACCTGTGCTTGAACAAAAGGCAAGCCCTGCCATTAGTTTGTTTACTCTGATTCCATACCTTACAGGCTTAAGGACTTGCTTATCTATATCTAGCACTCTTACCTACTTTGTGAAATCAAGAAGTGTATCAAGTAATCTAACATTACATTAAAAAAAAAAATCTTAAGCAGTGGCACTTCTAAAATTCCAACACCTCTCTGGTTGAGATGTTTAAGCACACAGTGACAGAGTTGCCCAGGAAAGACAGTGGATGTAGTGCTCTCTGAACTTTTCAAGATACATTACTATTTGTTTTTCCTATTGCTTCAAATTATTTGGACTCAAAAGCAGTTATATTTTAGAGACCAAAAAGAGAAAGTCAAGTCTCTGCCTCCCTAGGACCTAGCCCTCTATTTAAAGAGAAAAATAAGAAGCTGAAATTTGAAAAATCACATTCATAATGCTTCAAAACCTTAACTCTCCTTACAAAATAGCAAAGTAATCAACAACTCTAAACTATAACAGTGCTGGTAACTAGTTGCACTAAAACGTTAAAAACTTTCACTTTAAAAGTACTTGTTTACTGCTCATGTTTCAGTAACACTAATTTAAGACAAAATATGTTTTTGTTTCCTTTAAGTCTATGGAGAAATATTGCAGAAAACCTTCTTTTGTATAAGAATCACAGCTGCTGTCAGCCAATTGCAGTAAAATTAAGTATTCTAGTTGAAATCTGGTGACTGAACAGCATTTTCCAGAAGCTAGGACTTGTCCTCTCATGCATTGTAAGTGAGGAAATGTTACTCTAGCTTTCAAATAGCTGTGTGCTGAAAGCCAGAAGTCTTTCACCCAGCACTGAGGTGTTGCTTCTTAAAACTCCTTTGAAATACCTGGGATTACACTGATTCCAGAATCTGCCATGGATAGATTCTCTGGAAGCATGAAGGCCACTGTGCTGAAATCCATCTCATACTGAATGTGTGTAAGTAATAAAAAAAACCCCAAAAACCAAAACAACAAACAACAACAACAATAAAAAACAGTGGGGATTGTAAAACACTTGAAAAGCCTTTTAAATATTTTCAGTTTAGACTTTGATAGCTCAGTCCATGAAGCAGAGAAAACACACTTGCTATGACAAGTTCTATGCAGATCTAATTAATTCTTCAGAGCGAACTGCTATCTGTTGGGGAAAAAAAAGTATAATGATGTCACTGAAGAAAGCATGTGTTGTGCTTCTGGGTATTCATAAGTCTTTGACACCTAGATAAATACTTTCTGCCTCGATGCAATTTGTGGTTGAAAAAGATAGTATGAGAAATTAATTTGTTTAGTATGCAAAAAATTGATCCTTGACTTACTGAGGCTTCCTATGCATAATTGTAGGGCTCCTGTGCTCAGATTTCAGCATGGTCCTAGAAGGGGCAAAGCCTGCAGTACAGTTACTTAATGTTGAAGGAAAAAGATAAACTCTGGATTCTGAAACAATACTTTGTGATGTTTTTCTGCTCAATGTTCTTCCTGAGAAATGGCCAAACCTTGTATAATTTCTTAGAAAGTTTTGAATTATAATATCAAAATGCTTCCTGGAAGAGCTGAGTTTAAGATATAAGTAATGCAATATAGATTTGAAATTTGGCAGATCAGTATAGTTAAAGCTGCACAAAAAGGAGTCGTTGGGTTTTTAGTTGTTGTTTGCTTGTGTTTTGCTTTTATTTGGTTGGTTTGGGGTTTTTCTTTCCTTCTCCACATCACTCTATAGAGTATCTGAAAGATTAAAACAGTTGCAAAATAAGTCTTCAAATTAAGCTTAGCAACCAAATTATGTCTGATAATGTTATAATGTTTTATTCTATTGGGAAGTTATTTAAGTAACTTTGAAAGTATTACTCTGACAAAGAAACTATTAATATTTTTGTCACTTTCTGAAGTCTTTTGGTTCTGGTAAACTGCAATTTTAAACAACCCAGGGTGCCAGCATAGATATATCAAAATTTCTTAATCCTGGGTCTCACAATAATGACTGCTGACATGGCCAGATATGCCCAATGAGTCTGGGGTATTCTGGCACTCAGATAGGATGGCACCAGTGGTGCCAGAAATTATTAAAATGATTTTTTTTTTTCAAAACTAGTTCTTGAAAACTCAATGAATTGCAGCTGGTGTTGATTCTGGACTAAGGGGATTACTTAGGCATTTTTCTACCAGGCCCAGACATATCTTAATAATCTTGCAGTTTGCAAAATTATTTTTCTGCTATGGGAAGCCCAGGAACAGGTACATTTTTGGGATCTTTGAGTATGTGGTTTAGGAACAAATTTTACTTGGCTGTATATCTCCTCTGTCAAGCTTGGGCATCCTCATGTAAATTTTCAAGATTTGTTGAAGTTTTTTGCCAGTACTCGATGATTTTACTGTTCTTTCTGAAAGCTTTAAACCCTACTTGTAAGAAGGAAACAGCATTTTCTCACCCTATGATGCTGTAGATATGCACTTTCATATGTATTCTGGGTGAATACATACATAGGAATACATACACATCTGTATAGATACATGGTATATATACATTGTATATGTACAGTGACCTGAATGTCAGTAAGATGGACAAAAAGAAAAAGCAAATGCAGCCGTGCCTGGAGGATTTGAAAAGGTGGGGGGTTGGTGTGTGCATTTGTGCACATATTTATATATGTCTGTGTCTATACATATATACATACATGTACAGATTTATTGAGCTTGTGCTGCTGAAAGAGTTGATAAGGGAAAAAAAAAGAGCAGGACAAAACTACCCAGTTTCAAATCATTACTAAGTAAAGCCATAATTCCTTAGTCATATTGATTGAATTTCATTTAAGATTCTCTACAAGTATTAGTTTAGGATAAGAATATTTACTACATACATAGAAAAATATGATTGCTTCTATCTATCCCTCCCTCACCCCCATTTTTTCAATCAATTCAAGTAGTGTATGCTTTTTAAAAGTGAGACTTCCTTACGGCACACATTGTTCCATCACTTTGGTGCCAGTGGTAGGTGTCCAGCTTTTCACAAAGCACTGAATCTGTAATACAGTTGTGTTATTCACACAATTGCTTTTCATGAGCTGGCTCTGAGCCCATGGGTATAAGTGTCTCTGTTTGTGCTAGCTCAGTGGTGCACACGATGACATAATTGTTTCTGGACTAATAAGCTATAATGTGAACCACATGGACTGTGGAAATTTAATTTACAAGGTAAGTGGTCATTTGACCATGAATTGAAGATGCTGCCGCACAGAAACAGAGGATCTGAACTACACAGTAGTGAGAGGCTGCTCTCTGCTATGAGCAAAAACTCTGTGCTGCTGGCATATGAAAGGGCTTCTGGGGAGACCATTACATAAAAGAATACAGGATTAATAGTGTCTATCACCTTAGTGCAGAAACAATTTAGCAGTGACAGTGGCAAGGTAAACTCAGATTTTATGACTGGTTTCATTCTGTTCAGGTCACATGAATCAGCTGAACAAAATGAAAAAACTTAAATGTATAAGAAATGTGAAACAGCTATCCTTTCAGTGATACTTGTAAGCAAAAGCAATTTAAGTTTACTAGATTGTTGGAGACTCTTGGATTACATGAGGTTTTTCCAGATTTATGAATAATATAAAAGTTAAGGTACAGCTAGATATTTAAGATAAACTTTTTTTTTTTTTTTTACACACTTTGAGCTTTCATTTAACTTAACAATACAGAAATACCTTTTCTTGTATCTCCCTTTAAAAGATGGCTTAGCATGTAAGAGACATCTTTCCAGGCTCCTCCGGGCAAAATGAGAATTATAATCAACTAGTTTTTACACACTGAATGTCATCACTGCTCAAGTTAATAAAAAATTAGATAGTTTTTTGATTTTTTTAAAAGTAAGAAACATGGTGTTTTACAAAGGATTAGTACTGACTAATAAAAGATATATGCTTGTTTTCATTCTATTTCAAAATTGTTAAACTGTGAAGAAATATTAAGAATGTTTCATTAAAATACTGATAATGCTATTTTTAAAGCTTTTGTTTCCAGCTAGTTTTTTTGCTTGGAAAACAGAAAAAAAATATCCAGTTTCCTACCTGTTGTGAAGTCCAAGCTGAAAAAAAAAAAAGAGAACACAGTGGAGAACACATGTCTTTCTGGACCCAGCAGGACTCTGAACATAGAGTATGTTTCCTAAGAGTTTACACTGAATCTTCCTGAAGCTTCTAATAAGGAAAATGGGGGAGAAAAAAATAGCCCATTTCATTGCCCAGTTCCAGGCCAAAATAACTGTTCTTGCAGGGAGAAGTGATACATACTGGCATATTCTGCAGAGAAATTACCCACCAGACTGAACACAAAGCAGAAGCCTTTATTTGGGTGTGTCTCTCCAGAGAGGTGTGAGATTCCTGTCAGAGGAAAAATTTAGTAAGTCTTCATTTCTATTTCCAAATGAAAATTTGTTTGTCTGTTTGTTTTTGTTTTCAAGGGTTACAGCTTTGTGTCATGCTCTTTGACTAGAGTATCACCAGTTGCTAGGGACCTTGCGGCGTGGGTTTTCGCTCTCCCCGGCTGCACGCGGCTCTTGGGAGCCCGGCTGTGGCGTAGCTTCCACGTGCTGCCGGGGTTTGTTGCCGCGGGTTCCCAGACACGGCTCTGTGTCTCGGGCGCGTGGGCTGGCCAGCCTCTGTTACCGTGCGCTAGGGATCTGGTAAAGAGGTAAGGAATTTGTCCATTTACTCCGTGCTTGGCAGGAACGGTTTATTGGTCACGTTGCGCGGTTCGATGGAAAGACGCGACCGCTCCCGGCACCCGCATGGGAGAAAATGGCATCTGACTGCCAGCGGGATAGGGCTTTATGGAGGGGCGGGGCGAGAGGATCCACGGCCTGCCGGCCAATAGGGGCGGTTGCCGTGGCAGTGACGCCAGCAACCGCGACCAACCAGAGAACCCCGCAGGGGCGGGCGCCGAGCCACGGGCTGAGCGGGATCGTGTGGCCAGCACGGGGTTTCCTGGGGCCGGACGGCAGGGTGGTTACAGGAGCGGCACAGGGGTAAGATCCGGCAGCAGGGGGCCAGAAATCGCGGGGGGGTGGAACAACGCGGGGGAAACGCGGGATTACAGAACTTATTTTAACATAAATTAAAAACCCTAATCTAAACCCAAACTCCGGGATGCAACAGGACCTTACAATACTCTGCTTCTAATTTTCCTATTTTTAACATATCTTGGTAGGAAAAGTTTTGTAGCAACATTGACTCATATCATTTATAAATATATATACATACATATATATAAAAAATGTTTATATATATACACTATATATATTCTATGTATAAATATATTCTATATGGTATATGATATATGATATATGGTATGTGATATCTGATATATATAATATATATAATGTATAATACATTATAATATATTATATATTATATATATTTAATTATAAATTCTTTGTTTTATTTTGGAAGCTGCTATAATTTTCCCAGCATTAATAAGAGCCATATTACCTGTGGATTCAACACTGTAAAGTTCCTTACCTGAACTGACCTAACAGCTCCTTGCTACTTTCTTGACATAGATTTGATATGGCAGATTTATGTTTTATACTCCTAATCTCCATCAGATCATTCTGCTATCATAGTGATTTTTCTGCTATAAGAGCTATTAAACCAGAATAAATATTTAATTGCAAACACACTCAGCATGAGTTCTTAATATAGTTCCATCAAGAAGTCACAGTATGACAAAAGAGTTTCATGCTTTAGTTAAAACACACATTTATGCGTAAGTGAAGAATGTAGTTGACAACAGGAATTAGAATAGTATTCTAATGAATAATGTAAAAAAAAAAATAAAACCAAGGAAAAACCAACTGGTTTTTACAGGGCAGCTTTTGGGAACATATACTGCTCTGAAAGATCTCAGATTCTTTATCTAGGAGTCCAAACAGACAGGGTTTTTTTTCCGGTTTTCATTTGAGATTCTTGATCTCTTTGGTTCATCTGAGAAAAGTCGACGATGATGATGATGATGATGATAGTGATGACAATGATGATGATGATAAAGAAGAAAAGCAACTGCTGCTTACAGCTGAAGAGGCCTTCAGTTTTCACATAAGGCAGCTCACAGCATAAAGAACGATTAAGTTTTGCAGGGACAATTGGAAGTCATTTGATTAAAAAAAAACCTACTCAAACAGAGTGACCCAATGCAGCCTGGCCAAGACTATGTCCAGGCAGATTTTTAATCTCATTGTCTGTTTATCCAACCCATTCTCCATCAGCTCCTGTGTGTAGGAAGTGCTTCACCTACCAAGCCAGTAATAGAGTCATAGAAGTTTATCAAGTTAGTAATTCATTTTCTCTAGGTAATTAGATTTCTGAAGGCAGATTCTGCTACTGAGGCAAGGAGGATTTTTGGTACCTCAGCTTTTCCTATGTCTTGGGTCAACAGGATTTTTGACCCATTTAGCAACTTGTTCATGCTTTCCCAAGTCTTCCTTTTGTTAGTTGTCTATATATATATATATATATATATATATAATTCTTTCTTGCTACCTTTGCCATCAGATTCAATTCCAGGTGGATGTTGGCTTTCCTAACTCTGTCTCTCCATACTCAAACAGTATCTCTATAGTCTATAATTTTTACTGCTTATACCTTCTGTTTTATTCCTTGTTATGTGTGAGCTCCTTGCTTATTCATGCAGGTCTTCTGGCAGTTTTTAATTTTGCTCATTGGAGTGGACTGCTCATGAATCTGTAAGAGCCAATCCTTGAATTTTACAAGTTACCTTGTACCCTTCTTCCCTCCAGAGCTTTATCTCACATAACATTTTCCAGTGCATCTTTAAAGAGGCCAGAATCTGTTATCTTTAAGTCTAGTGTTGCGATCTTGCTTTTTGCTCTCCCCTCTCTTACCAGAATTCTGAAATCTACTAATTCGAGGTCACTGCAGTTGAGGATGCTTTCAACCTTCACATCCCCAGCCAGATCTTTGCTTATAAGCTGGAATTTTTAAAAATAGAGATCTGCTCCAGAAAGGTCAACATCTCTCTGGCTGGCAAATCAGAATATTCTGGTTTTGCCCTTTTGTCCTTGTGAATGACATTGTGAATGTCTATAACTATGCATATATTTTAAGCTCTGCCCACATGCCACTTCTATTACATCAAGTCCTACATAAAAACTGTTTTGTTATCTGTCAGATTCAGAGTTTACTTCTCTCTGTGTATTTGGGGGTTTGCTGGATGAATTTTACAGAGTGCTTACACTGCATTGTTACTCATATGTTTCCATCTAGTATAGAAGTTTACTTCCACAAGCAGTGATTATGTGGGATTACTTAGACAGCTTGTAAACAAAACATATCTACTGTTTCTCTGACATACAATCTTAGATGTCGGTGTTCATATGTGGGACAGTGGAGTGGATCTACAGAAATTCATTGGGCCAGTATATTATTTTAGTTTTGTTGGAAATTACTAACTTTGACAAAGCATTATTGAGATCTTTTGCATTAAAAAAAAAAAATCTTCAAAATGCCAAAGGTATTTTATTTCATACTGAGTTTTCTACTCAGCAGTAAAAATTGTGACTCTTGTTATAATCACCTCACCAGTTATTAACAAGTAACATTTATAAATTGGTCCTTCAAAGGCATTTTCTCCCATAAATCATTGATTAATTTTTTAATGATAAATTAAGACTTTTATGTAGAAAGGAAAAACCTTCAAATACCTAAATCTTAACTAATTAAATCCAGTTTTAATATATGTGTTTCTGTTTGATTTCTATCATCCTGCAACATGCTCTATTTTCTCAATAGACTTTAAATGACCAGCATGACAGATGCTCTTAGAAGATGGTTCTCTTTGTTTTCAATAAAAAGGAATTACAAACTTGCAAGTCCTTGCAAAGGAAAACTAGTTCAAGTTTCATGCTAAATGCTTTAAGTAATACATTACTTTCTGAAGAACCTGATAGGATAAATTAGTCTCTAAAGGGACCATTTACAGAAACTATGAAAGCACCAATTCTCACAAGGCTGAGAGAAATGCTGCTGTTGAAATTTTTTCAAGGATATGTTACCATTAACATAGTTGGACATGACTCTGAGAGGCCAACAGTTCAACATGGTGTCTTTTTCAAGTCATAGGAGTTTTTAGTTTGAAGATCATTAAAAGCCTCAGTTTCTTCTAGATTAGCTACTCCTTAGTTTAGTCTTAAACCTAACTGTGTTCTAATTTTACATTTGATTAGTTTGCAGTAATGTGAAACACTGATTTTATTTTCTTCAAGTATCAAGAGCAGAAACATCTGCTGAACAGAAGTTTCTTCTTTTTAATGCCATAATTGATGGAACACTGTTATCCATCTTGTAAATATTAGAAATAAACTTTCAAGTACTTGCCCCTGGAGGGTTTTTAAAAGCCTGATCTTACGCATCTGTTAGTCTCACAGCTCTCTCTTTGTGTCTGCTTTTTGTTCTTGCTCTATTCTTCTGTTGCTGTGGGAGTTTTCTTTCTTTCCCTCTTTCTCTATTCACTGCTTTCCAGAAACTTCTCCCATCTGTATTTGCTTGATGCCTCATATATAAATTACTGTCCCTTCCCTGCAGAGAAATCTGTATGATCCAAGAAATCAAAATAGACAGCTCTTTTCTCTGTTGGTTAGCCATACATTTTTAACAAAACAGAACATACAATAGATGTACCATAAGTGAAAACAGACAAACAAACGTGCACCAACATTAATATCTAATATGGATGCCTTTAAGAAGTAAGAGAATGACTAATGAGAAAAAGCATGCACGCTAGAAAGAAGGCCGCTCACCTTAGTTAGCTAGAACTTGCAACAGGAAGCATAAAAGCCTGTTTATACTTGATTAAATAAAGAAGTCTCTGAACTCTACTTTTAGGCCACATCTCTAGGTTCAACATGTGAATATAAAGATTTGGTTGGGCTGTTCCTTCAGGGTGTGAGCCCATGTCCTTATAGATGTAATTGAAGGAAAATGCTGATACACATTTCTTCCAAGATAGGGACCATGAGAAATCTCCTATTGCCTAAGCCATGCAGCTGCCAAACTTCAGAATATGGGAAATATAGCTGAAAAGATTTTTATTCTTAGATCCTTTGCATCAACTATTACTAAGATAGCTATGCTCCACATTGAAAAACAAAAGAGAAAAAATGTAACTTTAAAACATTACATTGTTTTTTACCTCGCGTGACTAGTACAGCAGAAACAGATAGAAATTCTTTTCACACTGCCATGGCACAGAGTTCTCACATACAAGTCTTACCCAGAGAAATCTTGTCCAAAGATTTAAGGGATTTGATGCAGATAACAACTAACATCGCCTCATATTTGTGTTAAGATGGAACCAGGAAGAAATGCATATTCTACTTCAACATTTCACATTCCTATCAATATATTTTTGTCCCTCTGAAAAACTTTGAGGTAGCTTGAAAGACTCCTCTCATGAAAAATCATCCTTAGGCAGTGTTCAGGCTCATTCTTCAACTCTGATACCAGCTGTATCTCTTCTGCCTCCAATTATTAAATAAAAATAAATTCATATAGCAGTTGACTTGCCTTTTGAACTAAAAGCACATTTGTAATGCATTATACGGAAGAATAAGGAGAGAAATTCAATGTCTAAGAATGGGCTTAATTGTCTAAGAAAAAAGAGTTCTACAATGCTTAGATCTCAGCATAGCATAAATTCATCCAAAAGCTTATTTTATTATACTGTGTTCAATTTTTTTTTTTATAACTTACTCTCTCCATTTATTATTCCGGAAGCCTTTGCGGGGTGAAGAACTGTTTATAAAATGTAACCCATGGATACAATTCCACTACCTGGGTCAGCACCACAGGCTCTCTGTGGGAATGCAAATCACTTACTAGGGCTTGAAAGTTTTTTGTGTTTTCAACCAAAACTTGTTTAACCCTCCAGGGGATGTATTGTGATGCTATTTGTAGTAGGCAGAGGTTCTATCAAATGTTTTTGTGGTAGAGATTATATCTAGGTTTGAATGTCTAGCCTATTCTGTCAAACAGAACATAGCTATGCTGACTTGACCTTTTTGAGATTTTTGTTGTTACTCACAGGGTCATGCTATTGGAAAGAACAGAGGTGGTTGTCCGAATCACAGAAAGCTGAAAAGGTCAAAGTTGCAATGCAGTCTTCACTGTTTCTCCAGGTATAAGATGTTGGAACTGTAGCCACATAACCCTTAGGACTAAACTTGAAATATGCCTGGAAAATGATCTTTGCAAACTCTTGGGTTTGATGGTGAGACTAATGACAATGCTAAATCACAAAACTGCTGTTATTCTGAAAAGATTTTTAAGATTTTGTTTAATATTTTTGACTCCTGCCATATCAAGTTAAGGTTAAAAGCAATGTTTCACTATAGGTATTTTGGTCTTTTATATAGTTTTCCCATGTTACATGTTCCCATTACATGTTTGTCAGATGGTGGTTATGTCTTGCAGTCTGTATTGTGCAAGACCTGTGAAAGAATATTGTTCTTCTTTAATCTACGATGCTACCATAAAATTAGAATGTATGAGTTTGGGTTTTAATATTTTTCCCCTCCACATTACAACAAGCTTTCCCATCCTTAGAAAGCTTTATTAAAAAAAATCAATACTCTTGCAGCCTTATGTATTACTATTGACTAGTATACAGCAAGTACAGCAATTATTTTACATATTTGGTATTCCATGATCTTGTATATAATGGCACATTATATGACCCTCACTGGCCACATAAATAATATCAGATGAACTGCATGACATTTTTAGTGTTTTATTTGTACATTAATGAATTATTTCAATTTCTACAAAAAAACTTCCAAAATCGTGAACGGGTCAAAGAAACCCCAGACACTGTAAAGTAAACAAAAAAATTGCTCTTAGTTCAATTAAACTTTCAACAGCCTTATCATAATACAAAAGTTTATACAAATCTTAGTACAATAATATGAACACAGTCCAGATTTGTACAGAAAAGCCTCACAAATTATACATGTACAATTGGTTTAGGTACAGTTTTTATCTGTCCCTTTTTCCCCAGTTTTGTAACTGCCTTTCCATTGTCCCTCTGGGTCCTAAGTTTGATAACATCTGTCTTTCCCAAGAAGAATAGGGGTTACAGTAAGTTATCATTGTCCCAAGTCTTCTACATGAAGATACGTGATGTTCGTAATTACTTCTCTTCAGTTTTGTATTTGTTTGGATTTATTTCTTATGTTATCTAATGTATTCTGTTTCCTTCTCTTTGACTTCCAGCTAAAGTTCAATACCTCTGTGTAACAGTGTGCCCTGACTAATACAACCTCTCAGCCTTTGCTATGCAACCTAAAGCAGACTTTACCACATGAGGTATCTACAGTCCTAAGCTGAAGCAGGCAAGATGAAGGTCCCTTGATTATTACCACAATTATAGCATCTTAAAACTGGCTCTGGACAGCATAGACCTCACCATGTCCTGCAACTTTGCACCACCAGGTCAGTACAAAGCCTTTTACTAGGCATGATAGAATGGTAAAAGTTGTATCTGTGGGTTTTAGGAAATATGCACAGTGTTTTTTTGAAGTTTTTTGTAAGAAAAAAATTACATAGAATTTAATCTGAACTTTCATCATAAGGAAAGGACTTACCTGTTGTTCGATTAGACTTAATTGAATAAGATAGTTCCCCTTTCAATCCCCAGGATAGTTAAACTTTCAACCCCACTCTTTACATAATGTATGTATGTCTATGATGTGATCTCCTCCAATATTATAATTCAGTGACAATAGACTCATAGTTTATTAGAAAACTGGGTGATACATTTTCTGTGTTGGGTGGAGGGGTAGCATCAGCTGTCTTAAAACTTCTGTTAGGAGTATTATTCCAAAGCCTTCTTTTCTACTGAAGGTCAGAGGCAGATTCACAAAATTAATTGACAGCACCCATCACTTTTCCCAGCAACCAGGCTTTTAAGGAACCCTCTTAGGGTAAAATTTATAAGTTCCTTTTTTTTCCCTTGCCCTTCTTGTTGTGTTATTTTTAGCTGTACAGTAGGCACTAACTGTCATTCATTCAATCAAAATTGTTTTAATATATTGATAGACTTTATTTCTTTTGCTGGAGAAGTTTAGTGATTCTGTCAAGACCAGTATCAGCACTGTGATGGTTTTGAGAATTATCTTAGTTTTTCTGCTTAATGCAATTGGTAGTTTCTCAACATTCACAGTCTAAATTCAGTTATTGCAAGCTGAAGAAATTTGAGAAAAGTAAATAGAGCAAAAATAGTATAGGTAAGATTGAAAAATCTCTTTCTCAATATAGAAGCAGTTGGATACTTCATAGAGTAATTTTGATCATATATGTATTTAAAAATTGTAGAAAGGTCTCATATTCTTATGAACAAAAATTGATAAGAAACTTATTCAAAGAATATATAGTTCATTTCCATGCAAGTGAAAGCTGAATAGCTAAAGTTTCCATTAAAACACTTGGGGCACTTAGACTTTAAAAGTCTAATTATTTTTAAGTTGAAATATCCAACAAAATGAACAACAGAAGATGCAAAAAAAAAAAAAAAAAAAAAGCTATTGTTATATTTTGACCAAATGGCAGTGCTGCAAATGACTATTGCTAAACTAGTTAGTAATATACATATGACATATATGTATATTATATAGCATATATATATGATATTTCTGTCCCAAAAAACAACTACACAAGATATTGTGTAAAATAATATTTTGAGAATAAGCACAGATGTTTTCAACATTGAAAGTTAGAGTTAATTGGTGCTAGAAAAGGAATACTCAGAAAACTGTAGTTATGGGAATATTATAGGCAGGAGGGAAAAAAACCCAAAATGTGACAAAGAACTTCAGTCTCAATTATTTTTATGGAATGTATTACTCTTCCTCTTTGGGCTTTCCTCAAAGCTCTGTCAGAACATCAAGAATATTTCATCTCAGCTGTAATCTTGGTCTGGGTATTTACATATATATAAAAGAGGTATGATACTGGTACCAGTGAAATTCGGTGGCATGAGTCTCACAGCAGGAGTACTGGGATGGAGGGGTAGGCAGGACAGGTGAGTTAGGGGTGTCATACTATATGTAAAGGAGAGGTTTCATTATGGAGTTGTTACAGTTAGCACTGATGTGCTTGAGAGACTCTGGGTAAGTCTTAGGGGGATGGAGAATAAAGGACATGTAGTAGGGGATGTTTAATACCGATCACTGAGCCAGGATGTAAGC
This sequence comes from Vidua macroura, assembly GCF_024509145.1. Lineage (NCBI taxonomy): Eukaryota > Metazoa > Chordata > Aves > Passeriformes > Viduidae > Vidua > Vidua macroura. The sequence goes on along the minus strand of NC_071571.1, from coordinate 81,055,452 downwards.
ACTGATGAGTTATTTTACAGCCAGTTTGGAGAAATTTCAGCATCAGTATCTCTTGTCCCTGTGTGAAATTTCAACTTCCCAGACACAACTGGAAATATCATACTCCTTTGATAAACAGGTCATGGAAACATTTCAGGCTTGTGGCAGATAATTTCTTGTCTCAGGTAATTGAAGTACCAACTAGAAAAGATGCCCTCGTAGATTTTCTGCCTGTGAATAAGGAGGTATGGGATGGTAGGTGTCTGTCTTAGCCACAGTGATCATAAAATGCTTGAGTCTAAAATTTTCAGTGTAATGCCAAAAAAAAAAAAAAATACTATCCTGGATATCATGAGAGGAAATCTTAAGCTATTCAGAGGGCTATGTAGCAGAGTACTCTGGTAATCTGCATTTGAAGGCTTCGGAGTCCACAAATGTTGGTCAATTTCATAGAACAACCTTTGAGAAGCACGTGACCCAGTAATTCCCCTGTGTCCTAAGCAAGTAGGAAAGAAGACCAGCTTGGCTGAATGTGGAGATCAGTAGTAAAAGAAAAGGCATGATCTCTGGAAGCAAGGTCAAACTTTGCAGGAAGAGCACAGAGCTGTGCTTCATATATGCAGACAGATGACAAGAAAAGGCCAAAGTTCAAATACAGTCAAAACTAGCTCATTTTTTTCAGAAAACAAGAAGGGATTTTTTAAGTACATTAATACTCTCTTAAACAAAAACAAAAACCAAAAGCAAAAAACACCAAAACCAAAACCAACCAAGCAAAAAAACCCAAAAAACAGACAAACAATATAAAAAACAACACACAAAAAAAAACCTCAGAAAAATAATTTTAGCTGTTTCAGTTTCCCAGGGATATGCTTATATTTATTGTCTATGTTAACTGATACAGGATGTGTTCTTTTTTAACAGTCAGTATTATCCACAGAACTTTAAAGAAAGGAAAATCTATTGTTAAGTTTTTTATCCTCTTCACTCTTAGCAACAACATGGAGGACGGATGGCTAAACATATTCTTGTCTTCTCTTAGAGTAATTACCTTAAATCTTACAATCATTGCCTTTTGATTGCAAAATTGAACATGCTTATGGGTACATGTGCTGTAATGAAGCTATTCTCAAATTACACTAATAAAAAAATATCTGGGGAGAGATTCCAGTACTCACTCTTCAGGCAGTGTGGTATTGAGCTTATCAAATTAAAAAAGCATTGTCTTACTGTAATATTCAGACACTTCACTGAAGATCCATGCTTACATTAGTGGAAAGGATAGCTCTCCATAGAAAATGAACTTGAAATTTGCTTTATAAGAAACTCTGTTTTTCACAAACTTTGCACCATTAGTTGTAAAAATTGCAAGTGAAGGAATCAATCCATGGTCTACTCTGATTATAGTTTTTTCCTATACTGAATGATGGATTCCTTAAGGGAACTACTTTCTGTATGTCTCTTAAATCTATATTTATGTCTCTGATTTTATTCAGAGATATATATTGCCTCTTTGTCTCTGCTTCGTCTTGATTTTTTTTTTTGAGCAAGTAAAGTTTTGTGAGAATTTACATTCAAAATTTGTGAAGATTTTAGAACTCTCAGAAGATAAGTGGTTTTGAAGTTTCTGCAAAGAACAGGTGACCTGAACTTTGAGGGAAAAGGAAATAGTTGAGAAATATTCTGCATTAGGAAAGGGTGATAACTTCCTGTATTTAAGAAATGGCCGTATTTTTTAACATGCATGAAAGGTCTGGGTAATAAATCAGCAAAAGTACATCTGCCTACAACCTTTTTTATGAGATGTCTGTGCTCTACTATAGTTCAGATCTTGATGTTGCTACAAGCTTCTTATATTTCTTCATTTTAAATAGAAACATTTCATTTTCTGTGCTTCTTGTCCTGAATTCTGTTTGTATCACAGAAATTACAAACTAAAAAGTCCTTTGCACTTTACCTCTGAGTCTGCTTCACATCTCCTCTAATTAACAAGAAAAAACCTCAACCAACTATTTTTATTCTTTTTTCCTAAATAATAAAATTAGAATAATGTTCTGAAAGACTTGGCAAAGTGTAAAATTAGAAAGACATTGATACAATTCAAGGAAATAAACAAACAAAAACTTTCAGGAAATTGCTAGACAGATCAGCATTTTTGTGCTGAATTTTTCATAGTGGAATGAAAAAGACAAATTGAAATATAAACTATTAATTTCATAGTATGCCTTTGAGACTGTCAGAGTAGTATTCATTGGTATTTATAAGACAAAATTGGAAAAGAGAACAAAACTGAGAAATAAGATTGATTGAGAAATTTTTTTTCCCTTTGGGTTAATTCAGCATAATGATTTTGTTTGACTTATAATTATCAGCATTTTGTTTGACCTGAGCAAACTTTTCCAGTCAACTACAGAACTAGACAGGTAATTACTACCAAGTAAAGCCTTGCTCTACTTGAAAACATCCTTCTCTTTTAATCCCTCTTGGAAATACTTCATTGGAAACATTTTTTTTTTTCTTCTATTGTAATATCTCCTGAATCTCTGAGGTGTTGCTTTATCAGTATATAATTTGTCTTCTATACCTGAACTCTTTTAGGTACAGAATATGTCTCTAGTTGTAAAACATTGTATGAATCTATCAATGATTAATAGCAATAATACAGCTGAGTAAATAGAGATGACTTTTTTGAGATTGGAAAATGCTGCTGCTTTATTAGAGAACAAAATTAAAAATAAACATTCTGGTGTAACTGCACCGACTTTGGAGACAGTTTGTATGAAGGTCACCAGTGTTTGTCTGTCTTGCCATTTTGAAGAACACTGCACTTCCCCTCATTCTCTTTATGCTTATTTCAACATGGTCATCTGTTCTGTTATCCTCTTTCCAAGCTTTTATAAATAGGACTTTTGTTCCTGACAGGCCATTACCAGCTCTGACTTTAAAGCAAAGTAGAGAGAAATATGAGCAAAAGACAAGGGGGAAAACTATTGGAAACAAGGTTGGAGTAAAGCCTCTGTATAATAGTAAATATTACCAAGTCACAACATTTTTTCTCTTTTACAACAAGATTCTCTTTTATTGTTAAGGTCCAACAGTCCAGCTTAATAGTTTCTGCTTCTTTAAGCATCTGTAATGATGTCTCACAGAGGGAATTAACCCAGCAATGCCAAGCCTACCACTAGACCCTAGAGTTCCCTACAACTACCTGAAAGAAGGTTGTAGTCAGGTGAGAGTTAATATCTTCTTCCAAGTAACATGTGAGAGGAGAAGAGGAAATGGCATCAAATAGCTCCAGAGGAGGTTTAGATTAGATATTAGAAAAAAAATTCTTAATGTAAAAGGTTGTCGAGCATTGAAATAGACTATCCAAAAAGAAGTGGTGGAGTCACCATCCATGGAAGCATAGTAAACACGTGTGGACATGACACTTGAGTACATGGTTTATTGGTGAACATGGAGGTCATACTAGGTTGATGGTTGGACTTGATCTGACAGATCTTTTCCAACGTTAACAATGCTATGATATATTTACCTGAATTTTCCCAGACTGTATCTTTCAGATTTCTCTGTCAAGGCAATTATTCTTTCAGAAGGAAAATCTTGGCACAACTGAAAAGTAGTTTAGAGCAGAAAACAGGATGAAGTGTCTTTCAAGTAGAAGGAGGTCATCCTAAGCAGTGCACAGGAACTTTGGGGCAGATGTAATGTTCAACATATTAAAAAATATTAGGAAAGAAAGAGACTACTGAGGTGGTTTTCATAAAGACATTATGCTAATTAAGGTGGTAAAAAAAGGGTTAATGGTTAATGGTTAAGAATCCCAAAAGTTCATTAAGAGACTGTGTGATTGGACAGTAAAATGGCAAGTGACAAAATGGCAAGTGTATCGATACATGTCAAGCCATGCACACAGGAGGGTAACATTCCTAATTCATTTTTAAAATTATTTTCTCTGAGTTGATCATTCTCACTCAAGAGTGAGATCTAGGGCTATAATAGAAATGCCTGTTATACAGGGATAATAATCAGCAGCAATTCAAAGTGTGTTAGAAGTTATTGGGAAATTAATATAGAATAAACCTAAAGGATATTGTTACACTACTGTATGAATTCAAATTTTGAATACACCTTAATTACAGTGGAAAGTTTTGTTTCTCTGAGTCAAACCAGGTCTAGGAGGCTGGAGAGAATATGGAGATTTAACAGCTGTGAATCTACAGTACCTTCGCGCTCCTGCTATGTAGTTTAGCATTGACGGCTGTGGTCCTTGGTCAGGTTTGGAGGAAATGTGAAGCAGAGGGAGCATCATCTTTCTTCCCCATCCTCTCTCATTTATTGTTGACTTTCCTATAGTCCTGTCCCCTTTCACAAAAATAAGGATGTGATATCATCAGGTCCCCATATAGACTACCTTCATTTGAAGAAAAGGTCTCTTTTGTGTCCATCAGATATCTTTCCAACTGCTTCTATTAGGACTTCTTTTCACAAGGAGGAGGACTTCTATTTCACAAGGTTATGTCTCATATCTGTTCTACCTCCTTTGGTCTTGCAAATTTTGCTACACTCATATGTTATTCTGTACTCTGTTTGTGAAATTGTACCACAAACCTCTATTTAACAGTTTGTTATACATTGTCACTGTTTAATTATTTCATTGTGCTATTTCTTAGGTCTTCAAGAAAAAGCAAATATTGGTTACATCCTGCCTAGTACACTTTGAATTTATGGGTATAACAAGCCTCTATATTGGCAGTACAAGTAACTCCTAGATTCCTGAACTAGCACATTGTCTTGTACAAAAAAAGAAGTTGGTAAATCTTGTGACTTAGTAACTCATACAAGGTGGAAAACTAATCCGCAAGTAAGACAGAAGAAACCCCAAAGGAAGAGAACAAAGAGCAGATGAAATCTTTACCACCAATGATAACTCAGGATATTCAGCAGTGAGACGCCCAAGAACAAAATTTTTCTCTTTCATCTTTCATACTGCTAGATTGAAACTACAGTTTCTGGTGAAAAAAATAAACTGCAATTATTTTATTATTTGATTGGGCAAGAGTCTTGATAAGGGTTGAGTGAATTCACTCGTAGCAGCTGTGAGTGTAAGGCCCTATTCCATCATCTTTTGTTCACTTTGTTTATGGTTTCAAAGGCTGAAGGAATTGAATGTTTTTCCTGCAAAAAATCCTGAGTTTGGGCAATCCTTGTATTCTCAGCAAATTTTTAATCAAGCCTAATGTGATGAAGTAATGGGAGGAGAAATTCAATCTATTGTAAATGCTTGTCCACAAGCTGAAACTACTGCTGCGCTTCCTAGGACTTTTGCTAAACATAAAATAGATACCTATCTCAAAAGAAGTAAATTGTTTCTATTGGCAGAGGAATTCTTGGAGGACAAAATCACATTTGTCACAAAGTTACATAATAGCAAGTTTTGATTTTCTCAGTTGCCAGGTGTGAGCCAGTAGTTTATATTTTTCACCATAGTGTGGAATAGCAGGCTATAGAAGAGTATTTAACCATCAGCTCTCTTATGAACTTTTACTGTGATGGCACAGACAGGAAGAGATGTAGTAAAAAGTTTTGAATATAACATGCTCATAAGACTACTATTTTAAGTAAAAGGATGTACTCTGAATTAATGAGATTAAAGCCAGATTAAATTCTAAAGTAGTGATTAACAGAGGAAAATACCAGATGCCATGTTTAGCAACTCTTATTAAGCCTGATAATGTAAAAATATCTTATATGTTACAACTGAGATGGCTCATTGATTAATTTTTATTCATCAGTCAAAAAATCAATTCTGCTTATTTTGATAGTTCTGTACTCAGAATTATTATAAAACAGTAAAAGCTTTCTATTATATTTCACAATAAGAACTGCCAGATTGTGCAACAGTTAATAGTTGCATACTTAGATGCTCAATGGGGTTGGCTCTACACCCAAGCCCAGAATGTATTTCAGGTTGAGAGCTGAAAACGGGTTAAATGTGAGATAGACACATCTGGCTGAAGCTTCTATCACTATCTTTAATCACCATATATTATTTCTTTAGATGGCTCACTAACTCTTGGGTGCAGAGATGGAGCTCTCTGTACCTCTTTAGGGGATGGACCAGAGGAAACTGGACCAATGATATTGAGTATATTCCAAAACATGGCTGTAGTAAACAGAGTTAAGAGAAGTTTCACTTTTTTCAGTGAGTCATTCACCTCTTCTGAAAATTAGCAGCAGAAATCTGGAGGTGCTCCCTTTCCTTATCTCCTAGGCTGGAAATTTTTTGTGCAGCTAATTGGATCGTGACAGAGCCACTAGGATATCATTCCTAGGCATTACATATATCTACTTGTGCCCTCAGTCAGAAGTGTAAGTTGTCTGAGTACAATAAAATAGCTTAGTACTCTTGGTTGACTGAAAAGCACTTAACATGTTCCACTGATGACAATTACATTGAATAATCTATGGACTCCCATGCTGGGTAAGATTACTTATTAGAAAAAAGGGATCATTTGGGTGTGTTAATTCTCCATTTATCTCAGATGAATGAGAAATCACTGCTTCCCCTTTTTTTAAGATTGTAGGTAGAAGGCAAACTTAATCTTAGTAAGTACTAGAAAGAAAGAGAATGAAACTGAGGGAACTATTGCACTATTGTTGACTTCACACTTAGAATGACATGTGCAGTCTGGTTGAACCTTAAATCAAAGTCATAAAGGTTGTCAGAAAGCTAGCAAGACTGATTAAATGTATGAAGTTATTTACTATATGAAGAAGTTTCTAAATAAACTTGGTTTTAATTTAGCTTGAAAGTCATTAAAGGGAGATAAATGGGACTTAGTGAAAAAGAAAAAGTGTTAGCTATTCACTCTCCATTCCAGTAAAAGAAATAGGTAAGATCAAATTAATCTATCAAGTGACAGATGCAAAGCAAGTAAAATAAGTTGACCTATAATAAAGCAGTTTAATTACTTGCCACCGCTGTTGTGGGTATCACATTTATTTACATGGGCCTGAAATGACTGGACAAATAAATTGATGGAAAATAAATCCAGAGAAACTCTTTTACCTAGAAATTCATGATGACAAATACTTCAGACTGAATTGTAGGTTGAAGACAGGAAATATAGACAATATTTGTGTGCTTCCTTCGTTATTTACCCTTTCACAAGTATCTGCCTTCTCAACTGAAAATGGAATACAGGTCATGTTGACCTCTGGTTTAAAGCAGTATGACATTTCTTAGGTTCAGAAGATAGATTTGGATTATAATGACAGGTTCCTCTTCAGACATAAGCAAGTATTCTTTTCCAATTCAGAAGCACATTTGAAGAACAGACTTTCTGCTAGCTTTTGATATTGTGGAATATTCTTGTGTGAAGGGGAATGGAAAAGAGATCAAATGAGGGACCTTCAGAAAAAGAAAGATTAGGCAAAAAATGGAGAAACAGAAGAGAGTATTTCTATCTAATTTTAAGATTCTGGAAATTCTAGAAGTTTATGCAGTACTTGAGAGGACAGGATTATAGCATATGTCTGTTAATAATTACTGAATCACTTTCATCTAATGGTGAACCTCCTGCTACCTTAACATTTACTATCTGATTGAATTATGGAAGTATACACCATGAGAATATGCCTTAGATTAAAATCTAATGTGTCTTCAAAATAGAAGGGCTAAAATTGTAGTTATAGTCCTTTGTTTTCTTGCGAGAATCTTATACATAAATATTAAAATTGACCTTCTGAAATGCATTACAAGCATGTACCAGCTAAATTATTACTAAGTAATTAAGAATCAGGATTTTTTTTCCTGAGGAATAAACTATATCAATCTCTAAAGACAGTTCTCTCTTTAAAGAAAATTGTATTTCTGTGCCTAACAGAACAATTTTAAATTGTTCTCCAATATCATATCCAAATTTTCAGCTTGAGATTTTAAAGAACACCAATGGGTTTCTTTAGCTCTTGTAATCAACTACTAGTATTTACTTTTGTTTAACATTTTATATTTGCAAGGACCAGCTCCCTTCTTGAGGGAATCATATTTTAAATTCTCAGTTCTTCCCACTTGAAATCACAAAGTTTACACAGCCAATCACAGAAGTGACAAATTCTTGGCTAGCACTGTAAACCACTCTCAGTGCAGAAGACACGGTTTCATATTCCACTGTCATAGCTGCCTCCTTCCATTGACAGGTTCCTTGCTTCAAGAGGTTAATACAATTGTTGGTATACTCAAACACAAAGAAGAGACCTTCAAGCAGAACTTACAGCCAGTTATTTGGCTTCAGAGTGGTTCCTTTGTTCTCTTTGGGAAAACGAAATGTCAAGGTGTTTCTTTCAGCTCTGTAGGGTCAGGTTCTCTTCTGAGAAGCCCCTGACATCTAATGTTGTCTTCCTTGAAAGAAGCATTGATCTGCCTTGGAACATCCCTTACTATTGATTGTAAAATCACCTGTGTAGGTTTCTACAATCCCTACTCCTGACAAGAGAAATAGTCCAGCCATTAGTTTATGTCATCACCTGCCCTCCCCATCTCCTATATGGTTAGCAATTTTTGTTAGAGTTTCCAAACTGTCTCATGCAGAAGCTACTTATTCGTAGCTTTGCTTAAAATGTCAATATCCATTAGCAGAATGTGCCTATTCTGGCAGACAATGTGTTGCCTCACTTTGGGGTATATGTGAATGTCTGTATACTTGACTTCAGTACTGGAATTTCAGTACTGGAATTCTGGAGCTGTAACAGCTCTAGAATTTTCACTATGTGTATCCAAATGGGAATAAATAATTCAAAGAAATAGTAGAGTCTGAGTAGAAACGAGGAAAAACAAGTATGTGAATAGCAGTATATAAGATGTGACAGGTTGCATTATGCTATACCTTCTTTTTTAAGAGGCCACTAAAAAATTGATAAGAAACTCTACCACAATATTTCTAAGAACAATCAGAGTCATCCTGCCTTAAATGTGTCATTCACTCAAGTGAAGAGAATGCGCTTCAAAGTTAAATCAAGTTATCTGAGCCCTACCTTAAATGTGCTTCCTATCAAAATACTTTGCTTCCTAGTCTCAAACCTAGAAAAATAGTAACCTTTCCTTAGCAAATTGCATGTAGTAACATTTTGCTATGACAACTTTTCTGAAAAGTGTACTTTCCTTCATGCCCAAGTAATTACAGCTTTTCTATTAATCAACTATCTTTGTCCTTTTCCCAGGGTGAAATGTGTCAAGAAAAATGTTCTGAACTTGTTTTTATTCTCATCCCTTACCTATTTACTAACATTTAGTTATTTTCTTCTTCTCATGGAAAAATCAAAAACAATAGTCAGCAAGTTTTAAAGCCGGATTTCTTGAGGTTTTTTATCAAATACTGAGAAACCTTTAATTTACTGTTCAATATCCATGAAGTGCCCTCACCAAGGAAAATTAACATTTTATTATCAGCATACAAAATTTCAAGCAATTTTTTTCTTTCACAGGATAAAGAAAAGAAAATAGTTTTTAATATAAATAAGGTCTAAAAAGTTAATAAAGATATTGTGGAAAGGTATAATTTTGGCCCTCTTCTAACACTTCTTCTCATAAAAGGGGCTAAAAATCTCCATTTAGTAACTTTTAATATGTGAGTGCACAGTTGAGGCTCACAGGAATGATGCAATCTGATATTAAAGGCTAATATATTGTTTTTTCACTACTTATTTCTTCTTTTTCTTTAACTTACATATTATTGTTATAAAAAGAAAAAAAAAAGAAAAAAAGGAGATAAAATATCCACATAATAATCCAATCAAACTGTGCCATCTGTTTAACATGGGTAAAAATTAAGCACAAATTTCTTGAAGTATAACAAATTTTAATGCTACTTCAAGTCACGGCTTTCAGATTGAAAAAGCTGTTTCAAAACTTTTTTTCTAATGTTTCCAGCAGATCATTTTTCTTGAATATTCCTGTGTTTCCTTTACCAATCTCTTTAGTATATAACTATTATTAAGCTGAAATATTATGTACTACTATTCACAGTAATATGCTTTTCTTTATGTTTTTGCAATTAATTTGCTGCTGTTAGATAATTGTGCCTAGGAAATGGTGTACTTATGGAACAAGTAAATACATAAATATTCTTTATTCAAATATTTACAATAGAATTGTAATAGAAAAGTATTGACATTAGAGATAAGTAAAACACATTTAATTCAGGTTCTTAGATGAAAATAACATACCATAAAATACAATTTTTAACAATTCTGGTTAAAATATATGTTAAAATATAGCGATTTCTAGTAATTTTTTTTTTTGCTTATTTGTGTTAATTAATAACAATAGGAAACACGCATCCATGCATCTGGGAACTTCAGAAATAAGATAGCAGATATAATTGAAAGAATGTCACAGACAAGAAAAGACATTCTGCTGCATAAGAAACAACCTTGGAAGCAAAGACTCTGCACCACATGAACCCAGATAATGTTTAAATACTTTTTTAAAAGAATTGTTAATTTCTGTTGAGTAATTATCAGATACCATTTTGCATTAGAAAGATTGTGTGAAATTTAGGCAGTTACTTTTCCTTATGGATAGCTTAAAATTAATGCAATAATGATGATACCAAATATTTTCTCATTGTTAGTGATGTCACTCTAAAATGTCTGCCCCGCAAATTTCTTTATGTGAGACAGCAGTTACAACCAATTATAATAGAATAGGTATGTCTTCTAAAGGACAGTTCACTGGTAAAAACTGCTAACTTCCTGAATATTGGTACTCACATGATTTTCAGTAGTGTTTTTAAATTAAAGTCTGGTTAGTTCCTTCAACCTCCCTTTTTTCCCTCCCCCTATTTTTTTTTTTTTTCTTTTTCCATATCAGGTATTAGATGAAAGTATTTAGAAGACAAGTTAATGTCATAACATTTCTTTACAGAAATTAAATAATCGATGTAGGAGGCAAGCACAGAAAACCAAGAGAAAAATCCCAAGTGATGTAAATTCCTAATTATTACCGTAGAAAGTACAATGGTATCATAACAGTACAAAGTAAAAATATTGGAATTCAATGACTGACTCTACTTCAGAGGGGGAGAAAGAAAGTAAAACATGAATAAGAAAAGCAAAAATTTCACTGAAAGAGCAAACCCTTAATAATCTATCTGGATGTGAGGAAGTCTTACTAAGCGTTTAAAATATGTGGTGCTTCCAGCATGGGAATTCTCCATTTAACTGTATGCTTAAATCTGTGGTTGGATAGAGTAGACCAGGAACAGCATGGTAACTGGGGAAAATGCACCTCAGTTCCCTGCTCTTACTAGTAGGTATGAATCTCAGGGTGTGGTTGGTTTGGTTTATTGTCCTGATGTAGTCCGTCATCTGGAGTAGCAGTACCCAGAAAGCCCCAAATACACAGTGTTCATACCTCCAACTCCTCTCTGAATGTCAGCAGTATTTCACATGGCTGACACTGATCAGTGCTGTATGACATTATGAATTCTGGAGCTCCTCTCCCACCTCCAATAGGTGTGCTCTTGAATGATCTTCCAGGGCCTTCTTGGAAGTCTGTCTGCCCAATTTGTTTAATTACAAGAAAAATACCTGTTGCTGAATGCTGCATTTCACAGGGGTATGAAGGACTTGCTCTAGTCCTGTCCCATAGGCTGAGTCTATTAGCAATTAAAATGTACTTCTCATGCACTTCTGAAGCACATCTTTAGTTTTCATTTTATTTAAGAAGAATCTAGGTCATGTTCTTGAAGATCATACTCTTTGAAGTGAAGCCTAATGCAGTAAGAGGGGATAGACTGGACATTCACATCACATTCAATCTGAACTGAAATGTTCACATAGATGAACTCTGAGATGTCTATCAAGAATGTGTCCTTATTGATATCTCACAGGCAGCAGCCCTCAAGCTTGAAAAACATGACACATTACCATAGATTAATTGAAACAAAAGTAGGCATGAAAGAATGGGATGCTAAAGAGGGGGAAAGTATGGGTATCTGTGCACTGATGGTTTTTTCTCTACCTTTCTGCAAATTCTAGGAATTTCACCAAACAGGTCAGTGGCTCAGTTCAGTACTATGAAATGTATCCATTTGCTCTCATGACCCAGCTTTGGCTATGACCACTACCCAAATGATGTGTGAAAAATAAACTTGTAGATTTCTCTGTTCAGCCTTGAATGCTGAGAATTACAATATCCCTGCATACCTACAGGGATGGACTTCCATAATCTTAAGGCAGGTAAGACCACCCAACTTCTGAAAAAAATGAGATTCTTACTCCTTGGTAAATATATTTAGGTACTAATAAAAGTAATTTTAGTTAATATATTTGTATCACTACTTATACACGACAGTTACTAAAAATTATCTTATTTCAGTGACTAAAGTTGCAAAAGTATTAAGCAGTTTAAAATTGTGTCCTGATGAAAGCTTGAAATTCAAGAAAACGCTGTCTCTCATGAATAAAACAAAAAATTATTCTTTCTTCATGTTTAAATGATGAGAGAAGAAAGAACACAATGTAAAATAAGAGCTGGAAAGATAGGGGAAAAGTTTTGAAATTGGAAAGAACATTTTCCTAACATACCAATTTGGAAGTGCAGAAGAAGATGCTGCTTCTGCCTTATTTATTGTTTGGTCTCATACATTTTCTTTCAATTCTTTGCCTTTGTGTTGGTTATCCTAATGAAAAACAGAGTTTTCTGTGTATATAAATAAGTATAACCAGGGCAGAAAACCTGCTGGACTTTGAACAAAAATGAAGCAATTCTTAAAATCAGGATGAGCTGGGGGTCCTGGTGGACAACAAGCTGTCCATGAACCAGAAGTACCCTTGTGGCCCAGAAGGCCAATGGCATCCTAGGGTTCAGTAAGGAAGAGTGTTGCCAGCAGTTCGAGGGAGGCGGTCCTGCCCCTCTGCTCAGCCCTGATGAGACCGCATCTGGAGCTCTGTGTCCACTTCTGTGGACTTCTCAGTACAAGAGTTCCTGGAGCAGATCCAGTGGAGGGCAATAAAGATGGCGAGGGTACTGGAACATCTCTCTTAAGAAGACAAGCTGCAAGAACCGCGCCTGTCTGCCTCAAGAGGAGATGACTAAGAGGGGCCTCATCAATGACTGTCAGTATCTGAAAGGAGAGTGTCAGAGGATTGAGCCAGGTTCTTCTTGGTGGTGCCAAGCAACAAGACATGAGGCAACAGGCAGAAATTAATGCAGAAGAAGTTTCACCTAAATATGAGGAAGAACTTCTTTACTGTGAGGGTGAGAAAGCATTGCGTCCCCCTCACTGAAGATATTCAGGAACCATCTGGACAAAACTGTGCACTGTGCTTTTGGATGGCTCTGCTTGAGCAGCACAGATGAGCCGCTGTCGTCCATTCCAGCCTAAGCCATCCTATGTTGTTGGCCATGGAGTGGCCTTGGCTGGACTTTTCTTGTATAGCCATAGAGTTGTTGGCCATGGAGTGGCCTTGGCTGGACTTTTCTTGTATAGCCATAGACTTGTTGATATTCACAGGCCAACTAACTGAAACTCACTAAAGGAGCTATTCACTCAACCCTGTTTTAGTCTTTCAAGCAACATTTATGAAAAGGCAAGTCACTTATTGTGAAATTGGGTGCACCTGGTTAAAATTGTATCTGTTAGTGATTCGCATTTAACCCATATTCTTATTTTGCCTTTTTTGCCTGCTTTGATAAAAGACAATTTTAATTCGGTTTTTTGGGCTTTTTTTTTTTTTCTTTTTACTGTGTTAGTATATGGATCCCTACATCTTTCGGAGTGCAGGGTATCGCTGTGTTTCTTTTCTTTTCATTCAATGAGTTTATCTCTAAATTGATATTGCTTAGTTATTAATTGGTGACTGAGTTACAAAGTCTGCATATTTGTTATTTGATTTTAAATGGTTAGATATAAGATAAAAGCTGGTGTATTATTTTCTTCTGACTTCCTGTAAAAAAATTTGCTCTTTTCCACCTTTATTAAATTGCCAGAATAATGTGTTTTTGTCTTAGGGAGAAATGCAGGATGTTTTGGTATAATTTTATAATACACCTCAATATATGAGATTTTTCCAACAAGACCAAGAATAAAAATATTGAACCAAAAGCAAAAGTCACAGAGTAGCTTTGTTGTAGGAGACTGGGCAGGATCCAGCAAAAAGAGTAGAGTCTGAAAAAATTCCAGCCCTCTAATTAAGTATAGACTCATGGTAAAGGACTTAAAAATATTTGTTGTCCTTCTATAAACTAGGAATGACTCTTCATGAAAATGTATGCACTAAGTTTAGAACAATCCTTTTTTTGCCATTGATTCTCCAATATTGCCTTCAATCTTCATTAGACTTTTTTCATTTTTACTTCAAAATAATACATACTTAGAACTTTGCCTATTTTCACTGAATTAGATATGTGCAAAAAGAATCAGTCTTCAGTTGTTATAAAATGACATGATTATGAAAACCAGAAGATATGAACTGCTTTTCTTTCATCAAGTGCATTTTTAACAAATAATGTGTGATTACTATATGCTCAGATCTTAAATATCCAACTCAAACAAAATAAAAAATTGAGTATTGCTTTGTCAGTCTAGACATCACTGTGGCATAAATCCAAGGAGAACTCAAATCTAATAAATCTTCAGGAGAAAAAAATGGTAAATAGTGGTTTTCAAGATAAATCCAATAGGTATAGAGCAGAAAGTGATTACATTTAATTCATGTGCTGAATCCACATCTTCAGGGATACAAACTTCTGCTGGTTGGTTTGGAGAGTGGTTCTGTATACAGCAACACAGGCAGAGCTGAAAGACAGTGAATCCACTCCTGCTTCCTTTCAGTAGCAGCATCACAGCTCAGGAACATTTTCTCGGTCTCAGCTTGAAAGGCTTAACAGTTGTCTTAATAGCTGGGTTGGAAATTGCCCAGTAAATGAGCTATATTTTGGATACAAAATCCATGAACACTGAGTGCACTTATGTATTATGCCTTTCCATATGTCAAAAGAACTGAAAATCTGTGAACTCAATCTCTTGATAAAGATTATATAACCAGAGTCTTGGTAAGTAAATACCAGTTAATATTTTGTTTCTGAGATGAATGTTTGTGCATATGGAATGGCTTTAGAAGCCTCCTGTGGAGAAAACTATAGACAAAGTAATAAGAGTGCTCTAAGCAACCTGTTTCATTTATATATGTGTATCAGTCTTGGATTGCAGGCAATCAAGCAACAGATATTTTGCGTTAGCTCAAGCCAATGAAATTCAGAAATTCTAGAAACATTCTTCACTGAAATCAGTGCAGCAGAAAATCTATTGCTATTCTGATAATTGACTTATTTCCAACTCCATTCCAAATGCAAAAGAAACAGGAGTGTGTCACAAAGGGCTTTCACTCATACACACCCTACCAAACAAACACCTGTAATGCTTCAGGTTGCATTTAGAATCCAAGATACTTAGAAAAACTACAAAAAAATTACACAGAAGGAATTCCATGATAACAAAATCTTTATTGGATTGCCATTCCTGAAATTTGTGTGTATGTGTGTCTTTATGTTAACTTTCTTCTATAGCATGCTCTTTATTGTGTAGTACCTCAATATCTGTTTTTGTGACCAGCTGCTGAAATAGGGGAATCATAGAAACAAAGATTGTTATGCAGTCACAACATCTCTGCTTCCAATTGCCACCTTTCTTTGAAGTGATAACTTCAAAATTTAACTTATTTTTCCCTTTCTCTTTTAAGGAAAAATGTATTCAGACTCTATGTATTTGACAAATAATTAGTCTGGAATTTAAAACGGAAGCCTGTTGGTTTACAGGACTTAAAAATTACCATATAACTGCAAGTGGGTATTTAAATTGCTCTTGGAACAGTAGAGTATACAGTAAACAATGTTTAGGTTGCCTCGGAATCGCTCCGTTCCTAATAATTTCAGCAGGTCTAGAATATTGCAGTGTCATGGGTTGATAAGGAAGTGAGTTTTCTCAGGAAGTTGGGGTCAAACCAATCAGTGGTCAGATTTGAATATTGACACCTGGTGCGACCAGTGAAGACATTGGACACCTATCTGAGAACACAGGGAGTTAAAAGCAGAGAATACCCAGGGGAACACTCTCTTTTGTTCGGGTCAGTGAAGAGTGCAGATCCCTCCCGCCCGCCTGTGGCTGGGCAGGGGAGGGGAAGCGATGCGGCCTAGGAGAGGTAGGCCAGGGGGTGAAGGGACTGGAACCAATTCAGCCCCTGCAGGATGGAAGGGTGGAGAGAAACTGAGATATATTTGTTCCCCCTCGCAGAGGGAGAGAGAGAGACAGAGACAGAGAGCCTGTGCCACCATGAGCTGGTGTATGGCAGAGGAGAAAGGGAAGGTGGGGGGGAGGAAGGTGCCCAGCCATGGGAGTTCTGGGCAGCCGAGATGTCGTCCTGGGAGCCTGAGACTTTTAACCCCTTCTTAGGCAAAGAAAGCTTTGTGAAATATTAATCCTCCTTGATCTGAAAGAAAAGAAAGATGGCCTGAGACCTGAGATGTTAGAAGAAGAAATCCTAGGTGGGAGGAGATGATGGAGTGGCCTTGGCTGGACTTTTCTTGTATAGCCATAGACTGAACCAATTTCTCCTGCAACAGAGTCTGCATTCTTAGGGGGATGCAGTGGCTTGAGCCAAGAGAGGGAAAGAGTGATGTCATGTGCAGAAGTGGAGTGAACAGAGAAAGTTGAGGAGGGTGTGGTGGTGCCCTCTGTCTTCAGGGAAGAAGAAGATCTCTGTTCTCAAGACCCTCAGCCCCAGGGGAGGAGAAAATGGGGAGGACTGTTGTAGGTTGGGTTGGTTTAGTCAGGGATTTTATTAAATGTTAGTTAGGCTGGTTCTCTGTACCCCTATTTTCCCTCACAATGGTTTGCTCCAAGTTGTTTACCACAGGAGCTCTTGTCACTGTGCGGGATCGTGTGGCTTGGGGTGGCCAGCACGGGGTTTCCTGGGGCCGGACGGCAGGGTGGTTACAGGAGCGGCACAGGGGTAAGGATCCGGCAGCAGGCAGCGTGGGGCCAGAAACCGCGGGGGGGAACAACACGGGGGAAACGCGGGATTACAGAACTTATTTTAACATAAATTAAAAACCCTAATCTAAACCCAAACTCCGGGATGCAACACTTTGTCTCACTGTGTTTTGTTGAAAATTGGGTGGGGGGAAAGGAGGAATGTTTTGGAAGCTTTTCATTCTGAATTCTGTGTGTGTCTTTTATTATAGTTGTAGGTTAATCAAGTTTCTTTCCTTTATTTCTAAGCTTGAGCCTGCTCTGCTCTGTTTCTGGTCACATCTCACAGCACTCATTTGGGAAAAATCTATTTTCATGGGTGCACTGGCATTGCACCAGCGTCAAACCATGACATGCAGAAAGTTGTCTTAATGAATTCATGGAGGCAACTTAGATCAAGTGTGTAATTGCCTGAACAATTTATTGGCAAGTGCTATGAGCACGGTGTGTAAGCAATCCTGAAAGTGCTTGCATCTTTCTAGGGAAACAAGCATGGTTTGAACCAGCTTCACCCTAAAACTGACAATGCATAAGGATTTTCATTATACACTGTGAACTAGATTATTGAGTAAATTCTGTGGATGAAGACCTGATATGTCAAAATAGAAGGTAACCATAACAAAAAGTAGTGACTTCCATTCCATGAGAAAAAATTGCACTTTTTCTCCCAACAGAAAATGCCACTCTGTGTCATTTGGATTTTGTAGAAATAATTTTCTAGTTGTTCATTGTCAAGAAAATGTCAATGAAAATATATACAATTTAATTTAAATATAAACAATATTTAAAATTAATTCTTCCAGTTAATTCACTGTAGATAACCATGTGTTGGTAGGAGGGAAAAAAGTCTCAAAAGGTACATACAAGCATCATTTCCCATATAATCAAATTTTAAGTAAACTTTTAAAATGAGTATGCTTTCATGTTCCTTGGCTCCTACATAATGAGCATTACTTACCACTTGGGACAGTTTATCTATTAGTTTGATATAAAAATCTACAAACCAAACCAACAAAACAAAAACAAAACCAGAAAAAGGGACACCCCCAAAAATGTAATTTAAAAACTTTTAAAAATACAAAATATATTTTTATATAAAATATGTAATGTGGAAATATAAAATAGATATGGGCCAGTGTTTTCAGTGTAGATTTTGAAATATTATATTTGCACTGCAGAGTATAACTGAAATACAGCCATTGTTATTCTGTCATTCTATTAATCTATGGTATAATCATGTAGGAAGAAAGTCAGTCAATGCATAGAATTTTTTCTCCACGAAAATTAATATATTCACTTACAAACAGTAAAATTGTTGCTGTTAATAGTAATTAGGAAGAAGAAATTCCGATGGGTCAAGAATATAAAATTTCAAGAATTCCCTCACCTTTTCCTGCATATTTTCTACAGGCTGATTACATTGCAACTGAAACCCATCAAATCGCCATGATGTAATAAGACTATTCAAGCAATAAACTAAGGTATATGAGTAATCCATATTGCTGTGGGATTCCCAGCACACAGTAATTATGGAGAAAATGATGATGATTTATATGTATGATGCTCATTGCAAGCTATTCTAGCAACATGCTGCCTTTCATCCCCTGATCAAAATCCTGGTTCACAACTCCTAACCTTTTAGGTACAAATCTTTACAGAAGTTTCAACATACCTTTATTTCACTGGATGGGATCAGTACTACTTAGGTCTATCTATATCACCTAAACCATCACTAGGGTATTGGCAGTAACTGCTTCTTAACATGACACAAGTGTGGCGTTCTCTCTTTCTCCCCAATCCGGGGCAGCTCCGACGCCCTCCGGTGCCGTCTCCCCCCAGACTTCCGGGTTCGCCGCTTCTCTCCCACGTGCCGCTGGCACCGGCACACAGGTGGGGGTCTGCTGGGTTCTGTCGCCTGTAATACAGGTACGAGGTAAAGAGGGAAGGAATGTCCAGATCACCCACAAGGAAGGCAGGAAGGCTTTATTGTCACTGAGAGCTGCGGTGGGGGGTAGCGACCTGCGCTTCCCACTCCACGTGGGGGAAATGGAGCCAGAACACGGAGGGAGCGGGATGATATAGGGGATGTGATAGGGAGGGCAGACGCCGCCCCCCCAATCCGTGCGGGTGATGCGATGATGACATAGGACAGCGACCAACCAGAAAACCCTGCAGGGGCGGGCACCGAGCCTCGGGCTGAGTGGGATCGTGGGGATGGGGCGGCGCACACAGGGTTCCTGGGGCCGGACGGGGGAGTGGTCACAGGAGCGGCAGCGGGGAGGGAAATCCAACTGCAGGCAGCATGGGGCCAGAAACCGTGGGGGGGGGAACGACATGGGGGTACACAGGACTCGGCTAGCTACCACAAATAAGAACCCCTTATTTGTGCATCCCAGGATGCAACACACAAGTAATACTTCCTTTACCTTAAAGATTTAGCAGTACAGGATGTAGTTAGTGTCAGAGTTTAAAATCACAGATCTACATATTGCTCTTTCAGCTCTTATTTTCCAGGTCAATGTTTGAAAGCCAAACTATAAATTTGGAAACAATAGAGTTTACTGGGGATGACCGTACATTTCTTCAGTAAAAATTTTCTTGCTAGTCAATACATGCAATGTATATTTTCCTGTTTTGAGGTTTGAGATGTACCAGCCCACTAGGAAATATCCAGTACAATTGCCCATGTACAGGATGTAGGAATTGGTGTGTATCTGCAATATATGCAGATGTCAGTATCTTTTTGACTCATACATAATGTCTGCTTGATCTATGGTTCTATGATTCAATAAAAACTAACAAAATTATTGCAGAAAACCCATATGGAGCATCTTCCTTCTCTTGCAGATAATCTCAGCATTTGTTGGAATCATTCAAGTCTGTTCCTGTTGGACACCTAGCCTGACTTTGTAGACCAAGACTGTGCTGGTTTAAATCTCAGCAGGAAAAGTAAACTCACTCAAGCTTCCGCCTTTCAATAGTGGAGAAAAGACCAGGAGAAATTTTAAGATGGAATCACCATTTACTGAAAAATTGCAATAACCACAACAATATTAACTAGAGAGTGTACAGAAGAGAGACTGTGTTACCCACAAAAAGAGTATTCACCACCTGACAAACAAAAATACTTCCCAAAGAGGGGCTGTCTCTCTCTGCAGTGGCAGCAGTGGCAGTGGCTCTGGTTCCAACCCCAGTCCAGCACACCTCCTCTTGCAAGCCCATCAAAAGATGGAATCCCTTCTGCTTCCAATCATCAGATTCCTCCTGCCATGGTGTGGGTTGTACGAAATTAAACAGTGCTAGAAATTCCACTTCTTTTCTCTGGAACCATGACCTGGGTGATTCTAAATTTATCTGGATATTTATTTATTCTGACCTGCACCTAGCTAGAAATCCTTTTCATTTTAGGTGATATACTTTTTCTTTTAATTTGTTCTTTTATAATAGGATACTACAAAATTTTCTTCTTGTTATCTACTGAATGAAAAATTTACTTTTTTGCTTACTGAAGCTATTCTGATTATAGATAGGATTGGAACCATCTCTTATTTTTTTAAATCTAAAAATGTCAACTCTACTAAAGTGTTGTCTTTTAAGAACTCTTTGATTCATGCCTTTACTCTGAGACTAACAAG
Organism: Vidua macroura; assembly: GCF_024509145.1. NCBI lineage: Eukaryota > Metazoa > Chordata > Aves > Passeriformes > Viduidae > Vidua > Vidua macroura. The sequence continues at coordinate 81,034,802 of NC_071571.1, read as the reverse complement.
TGTTGAAGATATTATTATTCATAAAGGTGTTGAGAATTTTCAGGGTGCAAGTAAATTTAAGCCTGCAATTTGATACATGTTTGTATTAAATGAAGTCTACAGCTTACATCAAATCATACTTTCCCTTAAAAATAATTATACTTGGGAAGTTAAGGCTAATGTGACGGTTTCCAGCATTTATTTTGTCATATTAAAAATTCAACAAGAACACTAGAAGACCTTGCAAAATCTAATCCAGTTTGGTTCATTTATTGCTTTGAAGGCTCAAAGAGGTCATTAAAAATCAACATGGATTCTGGGCACTTTTTCATATATATAAACTTCTCCCATTCTTCAGTAAGTATACCTCAAGGGCCTTTCAATATCCCAGCAAAAGTACTTCCTGACAAATCCACTCAAATTGCTTCTGTGAGCCAGATGTCTCTGTTCCTGCCTTCATCAGCAAAAGTAGTGTTGCATTTTAGTTACTGCTGCTGCTAACATCAGCACTCAAGAGGAGGAAGAAAAGAGTTTTTATGAGAGAAGAGTAGGTTTCTGAAGCCAAGGAATGCCATTAGAAAGTGCACTAAAGTTTATCTGAATTCTCTGAAAGGTGAATCATAGTATTACATTCAGTCCTGTTAATTTCTTAGGGACCAAAGACTGACACGCCTTTGAAAGGTGAATTATTCAGAATTACACTTGTTAAAGATATATGTGCTAATAGCTCTACTGGGAAAAAAATTCCCTGAAAATACCAATAATCTGAATTCATCTCATGAGACTATTTGATAATGGGAAGATTTAAGAAGATGTTGAGAACATTATGAAATTCAGTTAGGGTTAGCTTGCTTTACTGATTCTCTAAAAGGGTCCTATTCTTTCTCAACATTCTAGTGAAATTGCTGAAATCAGAATTACCTCTGATTATTGAAATGAATGTTTGCCTAGAAAGCCTAGAAAGTTTATTTTCTTCACTGCAGCTGCAGAATACATGAATAATACAGTATTAGCAAAATATAAATAATACAGCAGCCAGTTAAAATTATATCCCTGTTAAAAATGTGTAGCAAAAGGCATTCAATTATATATGTATGATTGTGTACACAGATGAGGGATTTGAGAGAAAAAATGAACTTTTTGAAAGTGAAAATAAAATTGGACCTGACTTATCCAAGGATGAGTATTGTCAAGCTGCTCACTTGGCATGTTTGAAAAGGGGCCATACTTTATAATTGGCAGGACTAAATTTCATTTTATCAAATAACTGAAAACTCAGCAGGTATTTGTATAGAATAATACAGATCATATCTATCCTTGAAAATATAAAGCCTTGACATAATAATTTCTGATTTAAACTGCCAGGACATGATTCTGTTTTTGGCTAGTCATTGGTTTTGTTTGGGTTTTTTTAAGTCTGTGCTAATACAAAGCTTTATGTCAATACTAAGTGGTGTGTGTTGTGTTGGCAGTTGAAAGGTCTAAACCCCAAAACTCCCTAGATTTGTTTTCTTAAAGTGTTATTAATTCTGACCATTGCCTCACTGTTGCATGGCAGATGGTCATAAATCCAGCCAGCATTTGGTAACAGATCACCTTGACTGAAATCACAAAGCAGGCATTATTTTTACATAAAAAGTATGTCTTCACTTTTATACTATATTTGGCACCTACAGAAATGTGAGCAAAACAATAAAGAAAATTATACTGACCAGTCAGCATCTTCATATTTGGCATCTTCATTCCCTTGTTTTTGCCTTCTAAGCAGATTCTCACACCTGTTACTAGACTGTTGTGCCTGTCAAAAACAATAAAAGCAAATAGTTTTAACTGTTAAGGAAAGTCCTCAAGGCAAGACCATTAGGGAACCCCACTCAGTGTCCAGCTGGTCATCCAAAATCTATTTGCTGCTGCAGTGCATGAGAAAGAGGTTCTTTTGCATTCAGTGTCTGAAAGCCGCTTTTTAATTTTGGCTTTCTTTTTTGAACTTGGGAACATCTGTCATACATCAAGTGCTAAAATTACAACCTGATACTGAGAAGCTGTTTATTTTAATTCTATTACAACATTACCGAAAAGAAATGAAATTCATACTATTTCAGCTGGCTCTAGTAGATTCTCTGTAGTCATAATTTTGATTGGCATGCTGAATAAAAAGTTTTTCTCAAAAGCATAAATCAAAATTGTCACATCTTTTGCAAAAGTATGAACACCTCTGAAGGCATTTGTTCAATCCAAAATAGTGTCAAGATGATGACTGTGTTTTTTAAAATTTTTTAAACTCCCATAAATATCAGTGAAGAAGTCCAGTCACTAGTAATCTGCAAAAATAAATTTCAAAAGTTCATGGTTTAGTATTCCTATGTATTTTAAAATAATGGCAAATACATGGTTTTATTGCTTGCATGTAAATGAATACATACATATATGTGTGCTAAAACTACTTCATACAGTCTGAGAATTATAATATTGAATTTTTAATTTTTGCCTAAAACATTCTTAAATAATTTATCACTTGCTAGGAGAAAACATTTCTCTCCTCTTCCTGTCTCTCCTTTTAGTAATTTCTTGTCTAGTACTTTTCAAAAGTTAAAAACAGAATGTGTGGAATTAGTCATTCTCAAATGTAGCAAGGAAGTAACTTATGCACTGTGTATTTTCACAATGACAAAAACTAAATACCCTCAGGTATATATGGTTCTGTTAGATGCATGGTCCAGCTTTGGCAAAGCAAGTGCATTAGACATATTTAACACTCCATGTGGAAGTGCTATGTTCTAGAAAATGCTCCAGACAACAGCTGGTATGAGCTCTATGCTAAGTAACTGTCACTTTTGCAGACTACTATGAAACCCAGGAAGGAGCTGAGGTTGCTTCTGGCTTTCTGCTAACTGCTCATACCTAAGCCAAGAATATTCATGACAGAGACCAAAAATGCCACTGAATACAGTAAAACTTATGCTGCTTCAACTGGCTCATAGTAGTTGCATTCCCAATCGATTTAATAGCATTTTTGTCTTACTGTGCATTTGTGACTGAGAATTCAATTTAGAGATGTGAGGAAAGGGTAAGCAGCTGTTTAAGTGATTGCATATGTATTATAACTAGTAGAAGAATGACATTGTACTGCCATTCTTGAGTATCTGTATAAGCTGGAGGAGTGGGCCAAAAAGAACATTTCAAGTTCAACAGGGATAGAAAAAGGCCAAGTCCTGCCACAGGCAGGAAGCAACCTGTGTAGCTGTGTAGGATGGTGCCTGCCTGGCAGAGGGCAGCTCTGCAGGGAGGGAACTGGAGATCTTGGTAGATACATACTGAATGTAGTAATGTGCCCTGGGGGCAGAGACAGCCAACAGTGCCATGGGAGGTACTCCCTGGGGCACAGCTAGGATGTGGAGAGGAGGGATTTTCCTCTTACACCCAGCACATCTAGCATGCCACGTCCAATATTGGGACTCAATTACAGGAAAGTTATCAACAAGTCACTGATATTGGTGGCTCCTAATCACCCTGGGTTTCTAGGATGGTCAGGGACTGGGGCATGTGCCCTGTGAAGAGAGGCCTGGACACTTTTGTTTGGCCTGGAGGAAGATATTATTTTGAGGAGAAATAACAGCAGTGTGCCAGGATCTACAAAGTGCTCTCAAGAAGAGAGAGCCCAGCACTTCACAGCACTGTGTCATGGGAGGATGACAGACACATGACACAGAGAATTCTAACTGGGTATGAAGAAAAGCTTTTCACCACTAGTACAGTCAAATATTGAACAGAGATAAGCTGCCCAGTAGGGCTGTCCAGTCTCTTGTTCTAAAGTTTTTCAAACCCTCATTGATTTTAGACCTCTGTTACCTACTCTAACCTGAACTTCTTTGAATAAGATGTTGAACTAAAACCTTTCTGAGATACCTTTCTTCTAGAAATATCCCAGGAAAATTCAAAGTCTTTTGCAAAGCATCAAATGTTCTATATTCCTAGAATATTTTGAGATGTGAGAAGCAACAGATGCCAGGAAGTTCTGTTACAAATGTCTCCTCTCTAACAGAAGCTGAGGATTCTGCTCCAGTTGCTTATGCTGACTACTTGTAAGTGTTCTGAGTATTTCTACTGAAATTAGTATGGTTACTGTCAGAATAAGATATAACCAGTGAGAAAAAAATGGCAGATCTAAGCTGCCAGTGTTAGCTAAGCCTTGACAGGCTTATCACTGCCTCTCCAATTGTAAATTAAATTACAATAACACATCTTAACAAAGCAAACTAATTTGCTAACTTTAAATTTAAATAATACCTAATATTTGGCAGGAAAAAATGATGTTGATTCTAGTGTTTTTTCACTATTTAGAATCTGATCTGTAGTAGAGAAGTACAGCTAAACTGCACAATATCTAAATTGTAATTATGATGCAATTATGAAAATTACCTATTCTTATGTAACAAATTTTATAATTATATATATCATATATGATTATATGATTATATGTTTAATAAAATTAAATTAGCTACAGACATATAAAATTCACCAGAAAACTCTCCCACATTTATGTGCATCATAATTTAACTTGCAAAAAATGTTCACCAGAGTACAATTTTACTGATTAATATTTGCCATGCAAACTGCAATATGCTATTGAATAATGAGTCTTACTGATTGATTATATGAATGGCATAAACAAGGGTCCCACCTAATAATTTAACAAACTGATAAGAAATTGTGTAAAGAGTTTCAAGTGAAAATTAATGTCTGCTACAGTAAATAAGTGTTCCAGAAGAAAGATAAAAGTCTGTCCAGTGTTGGGTCATTCTTCCAGCTTTTCCGCTTCTGTGTTACTAAGGGTTACTAAGGGTTACTAAGGATTTCAGGTGAATTATTTAATTGTCACACTTCACAGTAAGCAGCTTTTTTGTAAGGTCTAAATTACAATGAAGAGCATTGAAGAAATAGTGAAATCCTGTCGTAGGCTTTTACAAGTGTTGATTGCATTAAATATTTAGTTTGAAATACAGTTGTCAAATCCACAGAGTCTAAAAATCTAAATTCAATCTGAAACTTTTTAGAAGGACAGGATCACATTCTTACAACATTAGTCTTATTGATCCCATTACATTAGAAATATGCAGGAGGCTATGTAGAACTACTCAGGTAGTTTATAATGTCTGGTATTCAGTATTATGCTACAACCAAAGCATAATAGAATAAAAGGCCTCAAAAATAAAAAAGGAAAATAATTTTTTTCTACTGGCTTTACTGAGGTGTGTAGTCCTGTGGATGTAGTCATGAAGATGGTGATGTAGTGTCTCTCTCCCTCCTGTGTGACAGGTTACCTGCTGTATTGGCTTTTAGTAAGTGAGGATATGAGTTTTTCCATCCCCCTCCTTCTCATCAGTAAATCTGTACCTGTCTGTATAGAGGAAATTAGATTGGTACTCTCTTGGATGAATTCCAAAACTGGGTTTAAAACAATTGCTTATTTATTAGGTTTTCTTAGGCTGACCTCAATATTAAAACATTTTTTACTACCATTAAGACTGCAGTTTCACCATGTGTCTTCCAGAAGTTGAATCCTGTGATTCCTGTGAAACCTTCAAGGAGAAGAATAATATCGCCAGCAGTGTTCACTGCATTATGTTTCAAATGCAGTGGATACTCCTTTTGATACAGCCATCTGCACTGGAAGGGATGTTTATCCTCACACTCAACACTGAGAACACTGATGCCATTCCTGCTATGAATATCTCTCTAAAATCCTCCCAAGGGTTGTCATCTCTGCCCATGAGAAAGGCAGATCATACATGCACTTTTTGCATTCTTTCAAAAGTAGAATCCCAAATGCTTAGATCTTGCTTCTATATCAGAAAGGGAACTCACTTCATGTCATATTATTGCTCCACTATCACTCTTTATGGTCTGTCATCCTTTATTCTTGAGGAATGCATCAGCTGGAGCAGGTGATTTCACAAGGGAAATTCGTTCAATTGTCCTAGTTTAAATTGAATCAGCAGTGAAAGGTTTATTGCCACATAGTTAATTGGTAATCAGTGAACTATATGTTGAGGGTCAGTATCATAATTGCAAGAGATATACCATTGTCCTAGACACTTATAAAATGTCTGCACATACCTACTAATTTTGAAACAACCTTCTCTAACAAATCTTTAAGAGTTCTGTGATCACACACAGATGCCCACCCTATGTCAGAGGATGCCTGCATGAACTCTAGCACAAACCCTGGCTCTCCACCCTACCTCCTGCAGCCCTCCAACACACACATGAGCACAGCTCATGAGGTGATACATACAGAGGCGTGGATCGTTCATACTGAGGTGTGGATCCCTCCCTAAGCACTCTGGCACATTTATGCCTCCAACTGGAAGTGACTCCATCAGACATGGATAAGTGCCAGCAGGGTGACTAGCAATGTCAAATCAGATTTTCAGTGCTGTTCTGTTATCCTCCCCTTTGTCTCCACCACTGCAAATTATTTTGCTCATTTTGTACTTCTCAAGTTGACTCTTTATGTGTTTCCAGAAGCTTACAATACTCCCCTTTTTACCATTTAGTTTGTTTTAATGTTGATGGGTTTTTTCCTCTTTAGTGTCACTATAATGCCCTTCTGGGTAGTTTTGGATGGTCCACTCAACCACACACATTTAGCACAGAGCTGGGACTATGCAAGTTAATCTCTTGTGATGTTTTTGTCACTGATAATAGTCCTGTTCCTAGTTCAGGCACACCTGCCAGAATTTTGCTACCCCTGCCATGAGCTCTTAATAAAATTCTTTATTTATGTGCTCTGTTATCAATGTCATCACAGCCTTGCTTTATATTGGCTTATAAAAGTATAAGAATGGTGACATCAGCTGAGACCAATGGTCTATGTCATCAGCAATAGTTGCCAGCAGCAGATGCTTTAGGAAGAATATGGAAAATGTAGTGACTATTATTTTTTATAGTTGGGTGAATACATGAAAATTATAATATCTATATCTATATCTATATCTATATATATATATTATAAAATATCTAGTGATTCTTAATGTCTGAGTTGTCTCCAAGAGATTAAGCCAATTAAGGTAGACCACTTAGAGTAACAAATGAGAAATTAGAATTCAAACTTGAGATTAGGTTCATCTATTTCCTATCTGAGATGTCTAATGGTTACAGTTCGACCCTGCGTGGTGTTCAAGAACTTTACCTCAATATTTACTTTGTGAACGGAGGTTAAAAAAATCAGAGAAGAAATGTTTAGCATTCTAAAAATGCAAATACTATAAGCTTTTTATAAATAATATCTTACTATTGCATTTTAACCACAGCAAGTAACTAAAGACCATGCAGCTGCTTGCTCCCTCCCAAACCCATCCACCTGGGATGGAAACGAGAATCAGGAAATGATAAAAGTCATGGGTTGAGATAAGAACAATTTAATATTTGAAGTAAACTAAAATATAATAATATAATAATCACAATCATAGCAGCAACAACATGGGAGACAAACATATGAGAGAGAGGAGTAAAACCCAAGAAATGGGTGATGCAGAATATCAGTGCTCACCACTCTCTGTGCCAGCACACTGTTCAGTGACTGATGCTGAGAAGTGATTGACCTCTCCTGGACAATTCTCCCCAGTTTATATATTGGGTATGATGTACTGTGGTGTGGAATATTTTTTGGCCAGTTTGGGTCAGCTGTTCCCTCATAGCTTCTTGTGCACCTGCTCACTGGGAGACCATGGGAAACTGAAAAGTCCCTGATTAAGGGTAAGCACTGCTCAACATCAACTAAAACATCAGTGTTTAATAAGCATTAGTATCATCCTAAATCCAGAACACAGCACTGTACCAGCTACTAAGGAGAAAATCAACTCCATTCCAGCTGAAAATGGGGCATTTACAAAGCAAACAAATAAAGAAACAAATAGACTCAACATGCTATACACTAGAGAATATTGATCATTTTGACTATAAGCATTACAAACTAGGAGGATAGAAATTTCTCTGGGAAAATATCTCATGGGATATAATGGACTTGGAACTTTCAACAGTGTGACTAATGAATTATCCAGCTTTAAGGCAAACTGAAGCGCACATCTTCCCAGCTCAAAACTAATCAGGGAACACTAATTCCCTTTTATCATCATGGATAGTAATGAATGGGGAATTTGATACATAACACGGGGATTAGAAAGCGTAGAAAGATTGCTCTTACCACCTGTTACGCATGTAATATCTGCATGTTTCCTGCCAAATGTTGATTTAGTTTTACATAACTTTACAACATGTTAATTATGTCCGGTGTGAAGTGGGATAGGGAAGGAATTCTGCCACTCCACTTAGACAAAGCTAAGACTATAGGACTTTGCCTCTGTTGATGATGGTTCTGCTTGGAGGTGCTAAGATCTCCCAGCAGAACAGCGTAAGTGCAGAATGAAAGTCCCCTCCACTGGCTGCAGGGAAAGCCCTGCCCGGCCGGGCTCTCTCCTGCCCTCGTCCCTGCTCCCGCTGTCCCCTGGGGGCTCGCAGGACTGTTTCTCGCTCGCTTCCCTTCGCTCAGCCCTGGCTGCCGGGCAGGTTTTTGCCCTCCCTTGCCCAGGCTTTCCCCGGGGCTCTCGCCCGCCCGCCCGTGGCTGAGGGGCTCGGCCGTGCCCTGCGCTGGGGCCGCTGCAGCCGCCGGCACCGCCTGGGGCCGGCCCGGCAGCCCCGGCCGCTCGCAGAGCCAACACCAGGACACCTGCACCATTTCCTAAGTATACAGAAAGGAAAACTAGCATGTTCTTACAATTCTGTAAAGCTAGTTATCAGCTCATATTTGAAGAGCCACTTAGTTGTGTGAAGCAACAGGCTTTATATTAGGTTTAAATAACACAGTAAGTTGGCTACTTGCCTTTAAAAAAATGTCTGATATTGATTTTCATAAAGTTATTTAGGCTTGGCAACAAATCAAGCAGGCTGCAGTAATGGCATACTAGCATCAGACTATTGCCTGTGAATCTGTAATGACCTGGGCAGTGTTTCCTTAGCAGCATTCAGAAGGGTGGCTGCTTCTTCTCTATGGTGGCTCAGTTTCCCTGAAGAAAGGGTTCAAGGAACTGAAAAATGCAGGAAAAAGGAGAGATAATCACCTGCCTTTAAAGGAGGAAGGAAAAGAGTTAGCAGGACAGACTAGAAAAAACCCACAACAAAATAACAAATAAAACCCAACCAGGATGAGGACAACAAGATGAGGTGCAGAAGGGGAAGATAGCCAAAGGGTGTAAAAGTGTATGCAAAACAGACAGCAGAGGGAGAGAACACGAGGGAATAAAACTTTGCACAAAATTAGAAGAAATATCTAAACGTAGGTACACACTATCTAAACACAGGTAATGCATAGCTAAGGTTGAAAAAGACCTTTAAGGTCACGAAGCCAAACTGTCTCATCCCAGGCAGTGAGTTGACACATGGATACAGGGTACCCTGCAAAGAGCACCAAGGTCATCTCATGTCTGAACTCCTGTAACAGGAAGGCTGAGCAGTTTAACCTTGAAGGAATGGACTCATTTGAGTTCTCTGAAGTTGTGCTCTTAATGCAACACAAGCAGCTTTGATAAAATCATAGACTTTTAGTATTAAATGTGTTTTCTTTTAAAACATCACATTGTACTTGACCACAGGAGGGCATGGAAAGATATCAAATTGCATGTCTCATTCAGCTTACTGTACATATATGTTTTTGAAAATCTTGTTTGTTAAATATAGCTTTTTTATTCCTTGAAAAGTATTGTAAAATTATTTAAATTTAAAATACCTTTAAATGTTACTTCAACAAGGTTTCTAAAATACAATTTTTTTGATAAAGAACTATGTTTTTGGGAAGGTGGATTCACAGAAAGATATTACAGAGAAATCTAGTATGAATGGCTCCAACAAGCTTGTTGTTATGAACAGCCACTAAATTAATTTCCTGCATCTGTAAATCCTGTTAATAGGATATTGATTCTATATTTTGCCTTCTAAATTTTTCCCTTCTTAGATGTAAATAACATTGTTTTGAATCATGTGTCCAAATGAAGGATGGAGAAAACAAAACAACATCCAGCAAAACCAAACAAAAATTACATCCAGGCAAATGTTTCTGGCTTAGGTGACAAAATGAGAAATCAATTGGCTGAAATACTCAATCTTGTGTGTTTGCTCTTTCAATTAATTGCATTACAAGGGAAAAACCCGTCTCAATCTTTCCTTCATTTCCCAGATGTCATTACAAGCCACTGACAGCAGTGATAGCTACTTAAAGAATATATTAGAAGAATATAGTACATTTATCTTTGGTTCTGTGGCTTCATATTTAATTTAAATAATACTGGAGCAACCGTGCTAGGACCTGCTAATCATACACTGATAAAAGTGAGAATTTGGCTATTCCATCCTATAATTAGATACAGAAGGGAATGCTCTGTTGGCCACAAATTGCAAACCTGTGTGTCTGCCAAACACTCATTTGTTTGCCATCATTTTTGAGCCTTCAAGAGAGAGTACATGGTGCTAACTGCAGCTTGTTAGCAGCTGATTCACAAGGAATACAGTGTGAGCCGACTTGGCAAAGCTGTGTTTTGCAATAACAATGGGCTGCGCACTCTCAGTTTTCTTTGAATTGAAGATTCAAAATTGTAACTCTAGGGAAGCAAAGCAACCACAGTTACCATCAGCTTCCAAAGACACACTTCATTAATGTGTTTGTGAGGAAAATGCATAATTTTCAGTAAACTACAAAGGTATTTAACTTGTTCTTTGCATATGTAGGAAATAGACTGACATGAGAAGCCACAGTATGTGCAGAGTCACTTAGATATATGCTCATTTCAAGAAATTAATATTAAACTTTATTTGTAGAGTGGTAATTGGTTCCAGCACTTTTCCCAAAATACTGGTGTATTAATTGAACCAGGTGTTCAATTAATCTTTCTGTAGTACATTTCTAACGTTATATAATTGCAAACAGTTGCAGTGACTGATCAGGGCCACCTATGTAATATGGCAGGATGTAGAAGTGCTTTTTTCTTTCAGCTGAGAAACATTTAGTGTTTCAGCAAAATTATTCAGAGCAAACCCTGATTTATTGCATGTAAATGTTGAGGTAGTGGGACAAAGGGTCTCATTGTGGGACAAAGAGTCCTGGAAAACAATCATCCTCAATATACATACTTGGTCATCCCATGACCTGCTTAAATGCAATGGGCAGTTCTCTCTCTGTGGCTTGTATTTACTGGTCCCAGGCTGATTATGTCATAGAATCATAGAACCAAAGAATGGCTTGGATTGGAAAGGACCTCAAATATCTTCTAGCTCCAACCCCTCTGCCATGGGCAGGAGTACCTTTCACTAAACCACATTGCTCAGAGCACCATCCAGCCTGGCCTTAAACATTCACAGGGATAGAGCATCCACAACTTCTGTGGACAAAGTCTTTCAGTACCTCACCACCGTCAGTGTAAAGAATTTTTTCCTGATATCTGTGTCTAAACCTACTCTCGTTCAACTTAAGGCCATTCCCTTCTATCCTATCACTACCTGCCCTTGTAAAATGTCCCTCTCCAGCTTTCTGGCAGGCCCCCACAAGGTACTGGAAAATACTCTAAGGGGTCTCTGGAGCCTTCTCTTCTCCAGGCTGAACAACCCCCATTCTCTCAGGCTATCCTCACAGGAGAAGTGCTCCATCCCTCTGACCAGCTCTGTGGCCCTCTGACACTTGTCTAAATATAAGAATTCTGAGCTAGATGTTCCTTACAGAACCTCTGCTCCCACTGGATGAGAATCTTATTCCTTCCTTCAGCCAATATAACAGTATTCATAAATTTTAACTATCAATTTTCACTTGTCCAAATTAGTGATGCTATTTTTGTTTGGACATGCATTCTGTTTAGGTCCTTTGGTACTACGCTGGCTAAAATGGAAGTCTGAACTCATTCCTGACATATTGAAATACCTTTATGGGTACTGTATAAGCTAATATCTGCTCCTTCCACACTGCTCTTTCCAAAAGAGATCAGAAAAAGCACACTGAACTACAGCAGTGTTCCTATCACAGGACTGTAGGGACAGAAATATGAGAAAGATGGGTGGTTTTTTTTCTACTGTAAGCAGCAATACTGAGAACGGCTAGAACCCAGCACAGCACCAACAGAGCTCCATGGGTAACTGCTTTGCTGGATACAGTAAACTGTGTCCATTAGGTCCTTGAGATACACCAAGGGAACTTCAGGGACAAGGACTAAACTTTTACTGAAGACATCAAAAAGTTCATATTCTGAATGATCAGGCAGCTGCAAACACTAAATTTAGTGCTAAAGTTTCTTTATTTCTTAATGTAAATTTTCTTAACTTTTGTTCTAATTATTTTTTAAGTTAAAATTTTTATCATTTGTTTCCTCTGCAATCTGAAAGAAATATAAACCCTTTTTAATTACTGCTAAACATTCCCCTTCAGAAAGTGACTAGTTGCTGCTGCTAACCCATTAGAGGAAAAAAGAGTTACTCTGTTACCACACATTTTTGGCCCAAAGGAAATTAAAAGTACATGTCACCTCTATGTTTGTTTCTCCTTCAAATACATCTCCCTCCCTATCCAAAAAAGTATAGATATTTACTTATTGAAGTGAAATTTACTTATTTAAGAGAATGGTAGATTTGTGGAATGTAATGCTGGTTTCAATGTCTTGCTACATTGAGAGAAGCTGGGAAGAAATAAAAACCTTAAATCTACCATGACACACAGAAATTCAATTTTTTGCAGCAAAACTGTTTCTTCCCTTCATTTCCTTTCTCCCCTACTCCGTCCTTTACTAGTACAGTTCTTAAATAATAAACATTGAAATTCTTTTTCCCAAAAAAGGCTCAGTCCTCAATTTTCCTTTTACTTTATGAAAGATCTGAAAGCATGTTAAGGACTCATGTTCCTTCTTGCTCCTTATCTGTTCCACAGTCTGTTTTTCTACAAACCTGATGGCCAGAAGTGGATGGATGGAGGTGGGCAGCTCCCAGGAATGGAAGGGATTTTTTTGTGTGTTTTTGTGGTTGGTTGGGTTTTTTTTTGTTTTAAAACTCAAACATAAATGGGCAACTTTTTAGAAACTGAACTCAAAATGAATTACTAGAAGTACCTAAGAAATAAATTATTTATACATAAATTTTTCCTTACCACTGCTCTTGTAGGATAGATCTTTTATTTCAAGTTTACACTGAGTTGCTAAGATTTTCCAGCTTCTGCAAACTCTGCAGTCTCCTCTGTATCTCCAAGCAAAGTCTCTTCCCACTCTAATCTGTAAGGCTCTGACTGTGCCTACCTTGCACTGCATTTTCAGGGTTTCTCCTGCACTGCAAGCTCACTGCTTGCTGGCCACTCACTCCTGCTCTGCCTTTGCACTTCTGAAATGTCTCTCCCTTGCACATGTTTGGTTCATTACAGTGTGCAATGCACTCTCCAGACCCCAGCTCTGGATAGGGAGGGAAGCATGCCTTAGAACCATCTTAGACACCTCTTTTCGAGGCTGTAACTCTTATGTAGAAGGGGAAAATATTTAAAGAGATTAGGGCCACAATTTTATCCCACTTTAGGACATATGTTTCCCAAGAGGTGCACCAGAGGTGGCACAAGGTCTGAATATAATTTTCACATATCATTTTTGTTTTAACCCTTTGAGATATTCACTTGTATATGTTTGTAACTACTGTAGACTGCTAAAATTAATTCAATGCTTAGTTATTTTGATACTTTGCTAGACATGATGAAATGCTCCCTGTTGCCTCAAGCAGATTCGTGACAGAAGATATTAGAGAGACTTGACTGTGCTCATCACAATGAGGGGTTACATTTATGTCTGTACAAAATTTTTTGTGACAGACTGAAGTGAATGAAGATTGGATGTTCAAAATCTCAGTAAATGTAGCTAGCAACATACAATGTAAATGTGTTTAGTTGAGGATTTCTGGAAATTGCCCTTAGAAGACCTAGGTTTTATTCCTTGTAATTGTTTCCCAAAATTCTTGAACTAAAACTTATTTTCCTAAGTCTACCATAAATTTTGTTCCTGAGAGCTAAATATACATGAAGAAGAAAGTCAGCAAAAATCCACATTCTTAAATTCTTTTAATTGTCAGAATTTTTTTCAAGGGCTTTCACATTCAGAAATAATTCATTGTCTTCAAATTTATAGATATAGCCAGAAATTTATGAGAAGTAATCCTCTTGGTTTGGTATTTGATGGTAGAAAATTATGCTCATTGGTGTTTGGTGCATTTTGTATTCACCCTTCTACTTTCCATGTCCTAACTCATCATATGCAGGATGACCTGGTTTTATCCTGAGATTAGTTCTTTCAGCAGAGCTGTTTGTGCTGCATTTGTGCTGCTGGGTTTGTAAATGAGAAAAAAGATAATTCCTTGTAAAAATCTGAAAGCAGACTGGAGGTCTAAAGTGGCTGTAGGCAAAATGTTGTGAAGCACTTGTGTTTTAAGTCCTTAAGAAAGGATTACAAAATGAATGTTGCAGAAATGCTGTCCCAATAAATTTTATTCTGGTCACCTCTTTACCATTTGAGAATTTGAAATCTCCTTTTATATGATGGAGGACATTTTCTGTAACCTTGCAGAGGCATTATAAAGATGAAAAGATGAATGCTTTTATTTTTGTTTTTTCTTAATGAGCAATTCTGATATGATTATGAGAAATTTCATATATGACTGGATTTTTAAAAATGTATTTGTAACTTTTAAAAGGTGTATATTATAAAATTTGTGTATATATGTTTAAGCTTACAAATGAGTAAATTTAACTGGAATAATAATTGATGATTCAGTGGCCTTGATTATTATAATATGGTTTTGCTTTAAAGTAATCGTTGCATTTGCATTTCTCCAAGGGACTGAAAAGGAATTTTAAAAAAAAAAACGCAACAAGCAAAACTCTGGTTTTATGTTTTAAAACACTGATAAATTAGATTTCACTCCAGAATATTTTCCTTACCGTTATCAAAAAAGCAGAACTTCTTTCTGCATCTTCACTTTTCAGTTTTGCAAAATATATTTTCAAGAAAGAAACATATATGAATTTCAGAGAAGCAGTTTTGACAAATATATGCAAAACTTTAAATGAAGTTAAACTATTCCTTTAAAGAAAAGGATTTGTTTTTGTCATGAGTTTATAAATAAATAAATAAATAAAAGACTGAGCAGATTTTACTGTACCATTTCAGCCCTTTTTATTGTTGAAGAATGTTTAAAATGGAAAAAGACGTAGAATAGGACATTAAAAGTCACCCAACTTAATTTTCATGCACAGACTTCTGCAGTAACTTTCCTCTGATTTTTCACTGATGTTGACAATTCAAATGCTCCTTTGTGACAAGCAGTATTTACAGCTGTTTTTATGAAGAGATGTACAATGTTAAGTAATAGAAACAGTTTATATCATAGCAAAAAGATTCTTGTGGATGTTTGGAACAGAGATGTCAGCTTCAGCTAAACTATTATTAATACTGAAAAGGAATGGGAGGCTGTGAGGCCAGTAAGGCTAAGAGTTATTTTTTAGTATTGCTGTTAAAAAGTTCAGATTTCTTTTAACTGCTATCTTCTGTAGTCTGATCTTAGAATTGGGAACCAAGATTTTCACCTGTGCATCAAACATAACCCCCTAGGGCCAAGGAAAACCTTCTTAGCATTATGAATATTGTAGGAAAGTGGCACCTGGTCATACAAGAACAGCTGGCCAATTGCTGCTATTCATCTTGCAAAGGCATTGGGCAATGCTCAATGTTATTTTAATGTTATTTTAAATAACAGGAATGTTATTTTTTGTGGTAGAAGTTGAAGCAGCAGAGCTGTTTTAAAAGAAAGAAAGCAAATATTAGTGCCATAAGCAAGGTACTGAAATTAAAAGGTTGTGTGCATGTGTAGTGATTAAGGCATGCATGGAAATCAAGGGTCAGCTTTTTTCAAAGGCCAGCTGTTGTGGGCAAACTATTTGCTGTGCTCATCCGCCCTCTGGAACTTCTTCACAGAACAAATTCTAAACAAATCCCTGTGTATTCAATAATGTTAAACAGTTGCAACAATAAAAGATGAAGACAGAAGTTGAGTGGAATTACTTTGCAAGCAAGTGTAAGCCAGTATCTAATAAAAATGAGTGGCTTATTGATTGATTTTTTAATTTGTTGACCTTGTGTTTCTGAAGTGTCTGCATTTTGCTTCATCACAGGGACTGTTATGTCTCTTAAAACTGAAAGTGCCTGACAGAAGAAATACATATCTTAGAACACTGGTAGTGAAACAACTGCAAATTGACAAATTAAAGACTGCCAGCAAGTCCTTATATAGGTAAATCCTCATCTCCTTCTTGAAATTAGCTGTGTAAGTCATTCTATGAACACCGAAAGTGTGGGATCTTGTTGAGTGAATTGCCAGCATACATAGCCTATACTCATGAGGGACAAGACTTGGTTCTCTGAGATGGTTTTTTAACCATGAGATTTATTTTTACATTTTTTAAAACCTTTCCTTAAAAAAATAAATAATTCACATAGATATGGCATATCACTGTTAGTACAAAATCCGATCT
The DNA here is from genome assembly GCF_024509145.1 of Vidua macroura. Taxonomy (NCBI): domain Eukaryota; kingdom Metazoa; phylum Chordata; class Aves; order Passeriformes; family Viduidae; genus Vidua; species Vidua macroura. The sequence continues at coordinate 81,018,235 of NC_071571.1, read as the reverse complement.
GGCAAAGAAGATTACTGAGCGATTCTGATGGGATGAAATTAGTCAAGAAACTTCCTTTTTAAGTAGTTCATAGGTGTGAAATAGGAAATAATCATGCTCATTTTCCCTTATAAGCCATTTTTAAGTCTTGTGTAAGATCAGTGTATAAAGGTATAAAGTAGAAAAACCTTCTTCTTTGTGAAATCCTTTTCCCCTTCTGAAAATATCTTGGTATTAATCAACACACTAATGTTCTGGCAATATGTGCAAGAATAAAATTCCATTCTTTGTTGTACTGCATAAATCTAAGATGATGATTTCAGGCAGCTCAGAGGCATTTTCACTTTTCATTCTTCACATTCCCTTAATGCAGGTTCTTTCATACTGTGTGGACTGTTAAACATACTAAATTTTGCTTGCAGTTGTCTAGATTTCCATTAGAAAGTCTTGCCAATGATACAGCCATGATGTAGAAAACTACATCAAAGGGTAAAAGTAATGATATAAATTAAAATTTCTTCATAGATCATCCTCTGATTAAATGTGATCCCATGATTTTCTTGTGGAAAAAGAAACAAAAGTGAAGCCGATTCTCATTAAAACATTATAATTATTTAGCCTTTGAGTAATGAACCTTAATATTTCTTATCTTCATTATTCAGCAGATCAGATAAATTTTTACAGTATCGTGTAATGGTATTTCTTCATAAAAGTCAGTTCATATAAATATACAACATTGACATGAGTATTTCAGTCAATCATTCTGATAAATAGAGAATTTAGCAACTTAATAATGCTAGAGTCAGGTTCCCTTCAGAATATTTCAAGTTTAGCCCACCATCCCACTCAGAAGTTTGAAGTTTATTCTTTGGGGTACTGTGTGATTTCTATGCATTCTTCCCCTTTAGAAACATAAGGAAGAATGATCTTGCTGAACTAAATTTTTTTTCTGGAATACAGGGTAAGTTGTAGTTTAAAGGGAAGCAAGGTATATATTATTGTTCTGAACTTTAGGGCAAGTTAGCTCTTCTGGTAATACTTGATAAAAGAAAGCTACTTTTACAAAATTTTATTTAGTTAACTTATTCTGCATTAATATTGATTGTAGACAGTTTCTAGAATCATAAATCAGTTCTGTAAATAAGATTCAGGCAGAAGTTAAAAATGTAAATACTGCTGCCAGCTTTTTTTAAGAAATTGCTTGCAGGTAGGACTTTTTTTTTTTTTTCTGAAATTTCAACACTGCTAGAAGGTAGTTTATAGCTGTTCAATATACATATATGCATATTCAAATATGTGACTGACAGACTGCTATGTGAAGTGCATGTGACTTCCAAATATGATGTTTTTCTTTACTTCTTTTTATTACCAGATAAAATCTGGCATTCTATTATCTATAAAGGCCAATGTTGCTGCATAAAAAAAAAAAAAAAAGACTGTAAATATCCATAGTCTCTCTCTAAAACAAGCAACAAAAGAACTTTTGCCATACTGTCTCCAGGGTTTCACTAGAATGATTATGGAAAATATGCCCTCACAGCAGCTATCATTTTGTTGCAATTTTTGCCCTTACCTGAGGTTAAATGGCTAAAAGGCTGAAGAAATACTTTTACATACTACTAGAAGCAAAGTCCCAAATTTTTATTTTTTTTGTAATGTTTATTCTGTGCTGGCTGCAGCCTAAAATATCCAGAAATGAGTTAGGCCTGGGTTCCTTTTATTTCTTTTAATGATTTCTCTCTACTTCCGGTTAGAGCTTGTTTTCTAAATTTCAGTTTGAATGTTTCCATGGCAGTCTTGATTATATTGGTCTGGTTACAGTGTATTTCAGTTCAAGTATCCATTTTCTTTCATTTGGTTTTAAACACACTAGTTCGACAAGAAATTCTACTGATCTGCTGTGGGCCATTAGGGAATCTATCTAATTTAGTTGCCTTTCTCTGTACTAGTGTGTATTTAATTTCATCTTTCTCCTTCTATGTGTAATCTGATTTTGCACAGAAACAAATTCCGAAAACAGGGGCTTATACTTTCGAATTTTATGGTGATATTATCTCATCATGCAGATTCTGTGTGATGAGAACATGGACTTATTAGTCCCTTTCCTTTTACTTCCCACATCACACTTCAATTACTTAATATCAGAAGCATGAGTGTGCCAAATTTCAGTTCATTTTTTCTAGTTATCTAGTTGTTTCTGCATGATAATCCATTGCCTGTCAGTGATTATGCCTCCTAGCATTTTTATCAGATGTAATCAGCAAGCTTCTACTTTTATGACAAGTCAATGAAAGCATTAATTACAACAAAGCAAAGAGATGAAAAATAACTTTTCACTCATGACATAGGTTTTACATAAACTGTTAATTGGTTACTCCTTCATAAATAGTTGGGCAAATATTTATAGGGTGCCTTTTCAAGTGTTTTAATGCAGTGCACTGATCTCTTCTCTGTCCCTTCTACTGACAGGGCATGAATTTCTATATTTTTATCAAGGAAGAAGGTGATTTCTGATGTCTAGTTTTATATTTTACATTGTCCTTAGATGTGCTCCTTGAATGGTCTTGTTTAATTGCATTATCTCTCTGCAGCTGTGTCCAAGACTGAGCACCAAGATGTTTCCTATTACCATCCAAGTAGCAGTTGCATCTGGACAGTTTTCCTTATCTCCTGTTATAGGCCCATCAATGTCTTGCCACATGACTCAGAGATAACACTCTCCAGGAGCCAGTTCTGTTTAACAGGTGATTAAGGACACACCTTGTGACTCAAAATAACATCAGCCCATTGTGAGATGCTCCGCCCAGGGAGAGAAGCTAGGCATTCCCACCTGGATAAATCCAGGCATTTCTAGACAGAAAAGCAGCCTTTCCACAGGTTTCCGAGAAGACACAGCAACCACATCTGCCACTCCAAGAGGACTGCAGCCACTCCAATTTGGACTGCTACCAGCACGCTGGCCAAAGGGGTGTCAGGTTGTATTCTGACTTTGTCAGTGGTCTTCCTTTTGTATCATTGTGTGTATTTTTGTCTTTTGTTTTCCCTTTTCCCAATAAATTGTATTTCTGACTTGGAGTCTCTCACTGGTTTTGCTTTCAAACCAGAACAAGCTGTCACACTTCTCAAAGACAAACAATGTGTTCTATTCAGTTAGAATTTTTTAATGTAATTTAGTGTCCGCTTCTGCCAGACTTGAAAAATCTTTACTGAACTGAAATTTCATATTCAAAAAAACTCCTATTTGATTTGCCAGGTTTTTAAAAATTATTTTAATGTCTTAGTCTTGCTAAACTCCTTTCTAATAAGCTAGATAAATGAGCAAGTTTGTATTACTGTAGTAATGGATATAGCTTTTCTTTAAGCAAGCAGACACTTGGCAATGTTCCTACCCACTTGAAAATTTTTAATAGGGTGCTTTTAATTTTATTTTTTAACTGCAATACTGAAAAACTTTCACTAAAGTAAATATAGACACTGAAAAGTAACTGTCACATATTCAACCAGTAACACACTACACATAACTGAACCAGAAATTCAATTTCTATGTGGACTATATGCTAAATTCCATTGCACACTTCTCTGGTAAAAAACCATTACTATCACAAATACCCTTGGAGAGAGAAACCATATGGACAAATGAATACTTTAAGTGAAAATCTTGGCCAAGTAACTAACCAGAATTTATACTGGATAAGTCTACTGGATACTTTGAAAATATCAATATATTGGCAGTAATATATTTTCCAGGTCTTTTACGAGTGAGCACTGCAACCCCTGTGTACACGAGAGTTTTCTGGTCCTCTTGGGTTTTGCTGTTGTGTGCAAGTTGGCTAATGGTACTTCAGCAAAACATGATTATCGTTTCTCTAGACAATACCAAGAAGTATCTTCACTGTTAAATCACTACAAAAGATTTATGCCCCAATACAAAAAAATAGGGGTTTTTTTTTCTGTTATTTGCTTCTTGATTTATTGCAGGTTGCAAATAATGGGATGCTCACAGATATTTTAGAGTAATAGCTGCTCATTTCTTAGCAGGAATATGGCAGTCAAAGGCTCCTGAGGGATGGGCTAGTATTTGTCATCTCCCAGTCAGGTTTAATTATCATTAGGGTTTTCCTTTGGATTGACTGTTTTACTTTGGATCAGCTGTTTGTCTGCATCACAGTGCTAGGCCAGCACTAGAAGTAATCTGGTCCAAAGATATACCAAGGTTATTTCTAAAGATATTGAAATTAGCTAAAATTGTAGATGTTTAATGCACTGTCCAGTATCAACTCTCTAGAAGAAAGGTGAGTACCTGTAAAAAAAAAGCTTGTGATATGTTTTTTAATTGCACATGACAATACTTGCTTACTTCTGGGGAAACTAAATTATTATACAAACCAGGGTTCTATACTGATTAGGTTTGGATTTAATATTTAGATACAATAAATTGGCACAGTTACAAAAATGTTACTTATTCACCTAGGTCAGTTCTTTCAAGTTTTCTTTCCTAATGCCTGAATTATAAGTTCTTGTCTTAACTGTTGTGAAGTCATATTTTGCAATAGAATTTGTCTCCTCTGTCTAGTAAAATAAGAATAATTCAAAAGTTCTGCATTAAACATGAAACACGGGTCATATGTTACACACAAAAGAAGATTAAGCACAGTGAACATGAAAAAAAATTAAAGTGAAATAGAGGAAGGGTGCCAGGAGAAAAATAAAAAAAGAAAACTAAAGGATATGAAGAAAATCTAGGACACATAGATGAAATCTTGAAATTGAGGCATTTTTCGTTGTAATAAAGACATTTTTTCTCATTTGTAGCATTCATTCCCCACAGCAGACATAATTTCAAACACTAGTAAATTGTTAGTTGGGGTTACTCTCTACATTGAGAAGCAGTACAAAATAGTGAGCTGACTGAACAAACAACAGACTGACAAACTAAATTAAAAACTTTCTTTGAAAAATTATCTATAAAGTTTAATTTGTATTAGTTTTAAATCTTAAAAGTGATTCTTCTCCTTACAAACAAAACTTATGCAAATCTCTTTTTGATTCATCATTTTCTAAAATTTAGTGATGAAATGAGTAATTGTTCTACTCTTCTCGAAGTTTGTAGTCTTCTTGGTTTTTTTTTTAGAACAGAAGAGATTAATAACTTCAATCAGAGTTTTTAAGAATATATTTTAAATAGTGAGATAAGTAGTAGGTGAAGCTGTAACAGAAGTGTTTTTATAAAAACAGCTATATCTAATGTTTCCAGAACTGACAGTCCTTACGTATTGAACTTGCATAACAGGAAAAGAGTAATAGTCTTTGGGTTTCACTGGTTTTGCTCCTCCATTCCTATCTGACAAACAAAATATTAAATTATGAAAATTTACTCTGTTATGAAATTACTGTGTTACACCTTACATATTTAATAACAGAACATGATTTTAAGCTTTTAGGCATTTTAGTGATTATACTACTATCTCTGCTTGATTTCAATAATTTTTTGGGACACGTTAGAGGAATGCAGTGGTAATTTTCAGTGCTCTTTTAGATCTACTCCTGTATTTCGTTATCATTCTTACTCTATCCTGGAGCAACAGAGCTCAGCACAAAATCTTTTGTTGACTTTAAAGAATGCTGAATTGGGTATTAGAAATGAAGCAGCCTACCTATATATTTATTTTATTTTCCAGGATATAAGTATTCCTTGAAACATATTTTTAAGGATGCAGCAAAGGTCATAATTCTTGCTCACCAGATGTTACCATAAGAATTTTTCACTCAAAAGGGATAAAGTAAACATCATAACACTTTGAAGAACCAAGCAATTGCCTTTCTAAGTTGCACTTAGAGGCAACTTGGGCAAAATTATGAACATTAACCCACATAGAAGAGACTATGCAATGAAAATCTAAAGGCAGAAATTCCTTCTGACCTGGTGTTAACTGCAAAGATAAGATCTACAAAGAAGTAGCTAAATAACATATTATCATCAGCTCCGAGTCTTTATGATCTGTTCCCATGTTTCTCCTTAAAAATGCATTGGCAGTATTTAGACGTGCAACCAGATAGTCTTGGGTAGCCCTGCACCTCTGAAACTGTAAGACAGCACTGGTGCTCTGTTCCATCCACTAAATAACATGATAGCCACTCCAAGGTATAGAGCTCTGTTGACATAGTTGCCAGATGAAGAATTGTTTGTACTGGAGGATAAATACAAGCATCATTTTGCAAAACCATTAGGCTAGAAACATTATCCAAGGAAAGGAATAAGAAACAACTCTTCATTAATCTAAGGACTCACAAATTAATTAACCAGGCTGTTGCATCCTGGGTTTGGGTTCAGATTAGGGGTTCTGATATATGTTACTTAGCCGGTTTGGTGTAGCCCTGTGTACCCCCATGTTCTCCCCACGGTGGTTAGCTCCAGGTCACTCACCATTGGAGCATTGTCATGCCAGTCCTGTAACCACCCCCCTGTCCTCTCCTGAGAGCTCTGTGTCAGTTACCCTGTCCCTGCATTCCCTATTCGTCCCGGAGCCCTGTACACACCCCTGTCACGTCCCCATTGGTTGCCGTAGTCTACATTACTCCCCCGTTGTCTGTCCCCCTTGGGCAAGGGGGGCTTCTGCCCCTGTTGTCCCGCCCCCTATAAAATCCCATGCGCCCTCAGCCCCATCGCCATTTTGTCCACGTGGTGCTAGGAAGCGGCCACAGTTCTCCATCGCAGCTCCACGTGACAATAAAAGCTCTCCAGCCAACCGCACGGACAGATTGGACATTCCTTCACCTCTTTGTCTCTCCCTAGCACCGGCCACAGAGTGTGGCCAGCCCCACCGCTGGTGCGCTGAACGCAGCAGCGCCCAGGACACGTGGCAGCCCCAGTCCCGCCGAGAAGCAGCGCCTGAGCCAGGCTCTCCAGAGCTGCCTGGGACCGGGGGAAACAATGCAACGCCACACCAGGCCAATTGCTCCAACTTTTCTCCTCCTTTGGAAAGTAGCACCAGATTCTTGGGCACTCACTCATGACTGTGTGTAGTAACCACCAGAGACCACCAAAGAGACCCCCAGGACAGAAGAACGCATGCACCAATGGGACGGAATATATGTAAACACTTGGGGGGAAATGATTATCATATTTATGTTTCTCCTGGAGAAACCATGAATAAGTGTGTAAAATATAGACTATAAACAGGTGGTTTTCTGTACTCAACATGTTCAGTAGGTGAAGCTATCCCCCATATATCCCACGTCACAATAAGAATGCCCATTCCCTAATACTAAAACTATAGTCTCAGAGTATCTACTTTCTTGCTGGTTTTGGTAACAACATCACTTTACTAACCAGTACATCAAATATTAGGAATGGTGTGCCTTTTGGTAGCTTTTAGACCACAAGTTTAATCATCGAACATAGAAAGGTCTGGGTTGAAAGGGACCTTACAGATCATCTGCTTCCAACCTCTCTGCCATGGGCAGGACACCTTGCACTAGATCAGTTTGTTCCAAGCCCCATCCAACCTGGCCTTGAACACTTCCAGTGAGGGGCTATGCACAACTTCTCTGGGCAACCTGTTCCAGTGCCTCACCAACCTCAGAGTATAGAATTTTTTTCCTAATGTCCAATCCAAACATACTCTCTTTCAGTTTAAAACCCTTGCCCTTTGTGCTATCACTACCTGCCCTTATAAAAAGACTCTGTCTCCTGATTTCATAGTTGTTATATCATTAGAGAAAATTCTCTATTGAAAATAAATTATTTTAATGATGGACAAAGCATTACTAGTATAGAAATATCTCTATGAGTGCTATAATGCCATAGACATGAGTGCTATAATGCCAGTCATAATGGATCAGAAGTACCTCCAAGAAAAAATTTACATACATAAGATTATGCATTTGGGGTTGGTGGATTATGAGTTAATTTGAGAGTTTATTTTCTGAAACATTTTTTGAACTAGAACACACAACCATTAATAACTAACTACTTGTCATGATGGTAGCTTCCAATCCATCAAAATGCTTTGAGGTTAAGAACAGCCCATTGTTTCAAAGGACATTGAATAGTTCAAGACAAATTAACTGTACTTCACAAATGGAAATGATTCTGAAAAAGTCTTATCTTTCCTACTTGGAAAGCTTTGCAACAGAGAATATAGATACTATTAATTTTTGCTTAATTGCAGGAGGGAATAGAACAGATCAAACTTCTCATCAAACACATTTGAGGAATTCTGATTTAGTCACAGTATTATACAGCCATTAGTTCAACTTGAGAAATTATGAACTAGTTGAGCAGAAAACAGAGCCTTTTCTGGGCTGAGCCAGAGTACAAGAAACATTTTGAGCAGAAGAGTCCCTTGTACTTCAGTTAGCCCTTCCTCTGATTCCACAGTTTCATATCTAACACCACAGAAGATCAAAAATTTACTAAATAATTCAACGACTGGCTTATAGGATATCAAAAATGTCTGAAAATAAGGTGTGGATAGTGAAGTCAATAATGTGTTTTGAGAATTATACATTTAAAAAGAACATCTGAAAGAATGTGCCTCGAATTTGCCATATATATAAATTTAAGAGGGGAAAGAAGAACCATGCAAGTGCAATGATGCAAGAAGGTCTATCCAAAACACACCTGAGGAAGAAGGTGCAGAATTAAGCACAGAACTGCACACCTGTACTGCGTGGGTAATGAGATAAAACAAAAATAGTTTTCAGTGATGTTTCAGGAGCAAACGTAAACATTGGTACAACACTATATCTTGGCCAGAAGAAAATAATACTGGACCATCCCTGTGGAGCAAAACTACAGGTAACTGCAAAGTTCACTTTTTTGATGGTAACTCAGTTTAGATAATATTTGATATTGACTATATCTAAAAAAGAAATTTAAATGAATGTCCTCAGTGGCAATAAGCGTATACCTGTGATACCACTTCAGCCCTCTACACATTCTTCTTAGTGCTCTTAAATATTAAACTCCAAAGCAGAAATAAGGCAGATGCAAAGGATGTTTTACATTCCAGTATAAAATCAGTCACTGCAGAAACTACTTGAGTAATGTTAGAGAATATGTTAATAGCAATTCGGAGGGGACATCACATCTTCAATCTCTTCCTGATAAATGTCATTGCAGTATTTTTGGAAGCTCTGTGCCTGTAAGAGGGGTTGAACGTGTTGATTCATATGAATTTCATCACAACATAAATTAAGGTTTGGAAGCAGGTTTGGTGGGGGGGGGTTGACATTTTCATGGTGTTACACTTCATGAATAATCTGAAAGGTCAGAAAAGTCACTGCAGTGTGTTAAATGGGTCTAAACTGTAAAAGAACTGCAAATGTAATGTGAAAGCTTTAGACAAAAATTCACTGTGATTCAAAAGCCAGGTAATACCAGGTAATAATACCAGGTAATAATACCAGGTAATTCTATTAATTTGACTGGGCCATGCTCTAGACACTGAATTACGGAGTCTTCAGGTTTTGTATCAGAATATTTAGTTTAAAATAGTGTTTAGTTTTTACAATCTGTTTCATTAAATAAATTCCTGTGAATTCATACTCGGCTTTTGGCTGCAAATTACCATAATTTTTAAAATACTCTTTTTCATATGATCAAAATTCAAATTTTTCAGTCTAAGAGAGGAAATTAAAGTTTTTCTTTCTTCTTTACATTTGGATAATGTTTAGTTCTAAATATGGTAATAAAAAGCATGGGAGAAAAAGTTGAGTGAAATAAGATTAATTATTAAAACATTCTGACCTTAAAGAGACTTTGCATTTTGGAAAATCTCTTCTGGGAAAACCAGTTGGCTCTACTTAAAAATGTAGCATTTATAAATCCTAAGCTCATAAAAAAAGACCACTTTTTATCAGGGAATAAAATGGGGAACTTCTGAATCTGATTGCATCTAGAATATCACAAAAAAATTATCTAAACTGTCTATTATTTCCCCTTCATGTTTTCACCAAATCTATTCTGTTTCTAGCTAATAAGTTTAGTAATGACTAAGAATACTATAACTTAAACCATTTCAGGGATTTTTTTTTTTAATTGCAGAGTATTTATCTGAATTAGTATTTTGTATAAAGGTTAAATTTACAACTGCATTTTAATTACTTTAAAATTATATCTCTGCATTAAAAAGAACTTATTGTCCTTCCAGTAAAAAAAAATTAGCAAAATTTTCAGGGCTACTATAATGGAACAGATTTCTCTGAAATCCCATGCCAAAATTACACAGTAGAAAAAGCTCAGGATGGCTTCATAGGGGAGTTTTAGCTACTTTCTGCTGGATGGTATGGAAGATCTGTCCTGTTAATAGATTGTTTGATCTCTGGCAATTAAAGTATATTTGAAAACTTGGGAATCCATATGCCTCAGTGCGGCAGCTACCTGCCACGACCTCAAACAGTGGAGAAGCGCTGGCTAGCACTGCCTGTGAGAGGCTAGGTGGCCGCCACGTGTGTGCGGGCATTCCAGGGGAATGGCATCTGCCAGCCTGGTAGTGCTGAGTGCTGTGGCGTAGGTAACGTGGCTTTGCTGGCTTCACATGCTGAGAGGAGGTGAAGGGACGAGAGAAGGACACTTTCTTTGTGAGCCCTAAGAACTTTTATTCCCCCAGGCATGCTCAGAACAAAATGCTCTCTGGATGGATGCAGTGACAAAATGCTGGAGAACAAAGAACTTGCAACAGATTAAGTAGGGGGTGGGCGGACGGGGTGGAAACCTGGCTCTCCCAATGGGAACAAACGATGGAGAAATGACATAGATTATAAAAACCAATGGTAACATAACAGAGGTGGGTACAGCATTCTGGGATGAATAGAAGGGATAAGGTGGGGTGATTGATATAGAATTTTCATGAAGAAGCTGGGGGTGGTTACAAGATTGACACTCAACAGGGAGTGATCAAACCTTGACTGACAGAACCAAACAAGGAGAAAACAGAGAAAAGTGAGAAGATTTACAGGTAACTGTAGATCTGGGTGACAAGAACTCTCGGGGTAAACAACTCGGAGCAAACCACTGTGAGGGGAAAAATAGGGGAGTACAAGGAACAAACCTAACTAACATTAATAAAATCCCTGACTAAATCAACCCAACCTACAGCACCTCAGCTTATAAAATTAGAAATGCAGAGCTAAAATTTTCATCAGACTTGGAACAAACAGCAGGGTTCACTATCTTCTTTAGCAGTATATAGCTCATTTTAAGAAAAGCAAGCAGAACAAAATAGTTTATTATTGTGTAAGGTACTTCTCCACATGTTTACAGTACTACAGAAGTGTATTCAGCACAGCTGCTCCCCTCATCACAACCGTTCCATGATTACGTTTACATTTATGTCAAAAATTCTGTACTTTTCACAAATATTTTTCCTTACCATCATATTTGACTTGTTTAATAGTTGATCTCATGCTTACACACACACACACAAAATCTGGAACATGAGAGAAATAATACTCCTCCTGACAAGGATCTTATATGATACAATTAAACTGACTCAAAGTAAATTTGACTTTGGTACTGGGAAGAACACGTATAGTACTGACTGGCATTTAGTGCAACCTTAACATTTGTAAGATAAAGTGTGGCTTGAGTGCCTGCTTAATAAATGTTTAAAGAAATTATTTATTGCAATCTCGATAGTGGTTTTCCTATAATGTACCAAAAAAATTACTTATGAAATGTGTGAGTGCTTCATTTTTCTTTCAGTTCCCGGATCACAATAATTGTAGTATTACACTGTTTGTTTCTAAGTGCCTAACTATTCTAATATTTTCAAAGATATATATTGTATATATATTTTAAAGATATAAAAATATATTCTGTACTTGAGTTGTTTGCTCACTAAACCCATGTCAGTTTTTGGTGGGATTTTTCTTCTTAAATTTTAAAATAACTTTCAGACTGATGTGCTGCTGACCCTAATGGAACTCCATAAGGCTGAGAAAACAGTGCTGAACCAAAGATGAGAGGAGTTAATAGATCTTTTCAAATATTTCCTTGAAGATAGAAAGGCATGTAGCCAAATGGACAGAAAGAGCACTCTACCACAATTTATTAATTTTTTCTTGTTAGTTTACTCCTCATTCTGTCTAAATGCTCAATTTCTTATATTTGAATATATACTGAATGTAAGTTACGACCCTTTGATGATCACTAAACATTCTTCTAGTACTTGCTTGTGAATCTGAGAGTCTTACCTCAGTGTACATGTCTTACTTATAGTTCCACAGTCTATCATTTAGCTCATTTTTATAATTCCATCTCTTTATTTCTGGTGTACACTTGCACTTTTCAAGTGTCAGGAAGGTATAAATGAGAAAATGCAATTGAACATGTATTTTTCAAGATGTTCTTGCTTAAATGTTTATAGGTGTGTTTGTACAGCATGGTTATAAGGTAACTGGCATCTGGTGTCCATGTGGGATGAAGTCCAGTTCTCCACTCCCTGGGCAGACTTTTTATGCAGACATGATTTATTTTGACTCTTCCAGGCAGGTTCCTTCACCAGGAACTGCTGATTTTTTTATTTTTTTTTTTACTTTGCCAAGAGATCTTTTTGTTGTGACTTCTCTTTTTATATGTCCCCATTTAAATGTTCTATCTGAAATGTTTTCATTCCCCAAAAGCCTTCCTAAGATCCAGATGGGAAATAAAAGTCTTATCTATTTCTTTAAGTTAATGCCTTGTTTATGAACAAGAGACAGTTTGGTTTTTTAAGTGTGTTAGGACTAAAACAAACCCTATCTGTTCTTACACAATATTCTTGTAAAACTTGCGCAGTGAATGGATTAAACTATCAAGTTCTGTTATCGCTATTAGATGTTTGTGAAAGACAACTTCTCTATAGGATCTTTGATAACACCTACAAAAGAACTCATTACACTGCCATTTGCATTAAAAACTTTTAATCACTTTGCAATATCTGTAAAATCATCAAAAATTGCCTCAATTAGACAATAGTTCAAATAATGCTGTAGTGTTTGGCCAGACATTCAAGGTCTTGCAGATTCCAATTTTATTACATTTGACACCAGACAGAAATTGTACACAAAATTTCATACAGCAATTTTACTAGAGGAAGGACAAGTTCTCTGATCAAAGATTTCTTTCAAGAAAAATCAGTTCATTTACAGCTTGATTTGTTTGCTTGCATTTAGCTCAGGCACCCATTGTTTGAATGGTGTATTGCAGTACTTTTCCTCTAAAATTTTATATCTTTTTTAGCAAGTAAGTGTAATTTAACACAATGTGCTTCATTTTGATTTTAAATGTAACAGCAGAGAGAGATTGACTGAGGTTCACCTCAGTTCTCTTGGTCTAAACCCAGATTTGTAAATATCTTCATGAATCCAGGTCAGAACTGATATAGCAGAGCACATAAGAAACTGCCTCTGAATTCAAGTCTGTGTATATCTTCCATTCACACCATGTTCTTACTACCAGATCCACAGAAATAATGTTTTTTCATCTTCATTATAGGATTAATGGGTGATGAAGCAATTACAAAACATCTTTCTAGCTTTTAAAGGTTGCAGGAAATAGAACATCAAGGATGCAGACTTAGACCTGTAAAGCTTTTTCAGCCTCCTAGAGTTGACAGGGCACAGTCAGGTACACATATGTACCTCCTGGTTGTAACCAACAAACAGCAACTGTGCTCTTTCACTGACAAGACTAATTTAAGGAAAATCTGTGGACAGAGAGGTAATAGAGAGAGCATTGTACCGTCCAGCACTGATAATCCAAAGGTTTTAGTGGACTGCCAAATCCCTAGAAGCGGGAGTCTACATCAGGGTCATAGGTCATCAAAAAGAGGATGGAAACATGGAAATCTTTCATGTCTTGTGATTCTGACTTTGCATCAGTTTCCACACCTCCCTTAAAGAGAGGTTGGGCAACTTTACAAGACCAGGAAGTTGCATAATCTCTTAAAACTTTGTGCTGCCACTGCAGCTAAATGAGACTATATTAATTTCATTTTTCTGTCTCCTCTGCTCTATTAATACTGAATAGGAACAGAGTATGATACATACTCCAGATTAATGTATTTTATTTCAAGTATAAATCTGATTTTCCAACTATGCTTGCATTTTGTTTATAATACCCAAGTTTTGAAGCATAAAAATCAATTTATACTTCCTCTGTGCTACTTGATTTGTTAGTGAAGTATAGTTCTTGCATACTTGAATTAGCTAATAGAAAAAAATGGGTTTATGCAGTTAGTATCACCAGTACCACCTGCCAATGCATCTCCTGCAGTGCAAATCAGATATGCTAAGTGCTCAGGCAAGCGATTTCTCCCTGCATGTATAAACTTACAACATTGCATTCCTAATAAAACTGCTGGCCAGTGGCATGTGGCATGAATGGCAGATAAATTGATGATGGTTTACATGACTATCATGTGCTGTTTTCTAAAAACTGTAAAGCAGCAAGTCTCTGCTTTGCAATTCTTTATTACAGGCTCTGTACATCTGCAGGGGTTTCTGTTCTGTGCAACGAGCAGAAAGGCAGGCAAACAGTCTCTGGATCAGCAGCACTGGGTCATCAGCTGCTCATCTGACTGAGGAAATAAAAAGGCAGGGTGCTCTAAAGTGAAAAGAAATAGCTTTTGACAATCCACTGTTGTGGAACACTAAAAATCTGTCATTCATATGACTCCTATAAACTGACTCAAAAAGCTAATTAAATGCTCAAATGAGCCTTGAGTATTATATGGCTGGTCTTGAAACACATTTATCCTCTGCTACATGCTCCTGAAGTGCAAGACAAATAGATGGAAGCAGTGCCTACCCTCGCTGAAAACATATTTTCACTTTATATTGAAGGTCCTCCTGTTATACAATTTTGTCCCATTGCTTTACAGCATTATGGATTGCCCAACATTTTTAAAAGATCATTTGATGCAGTCATTGTGCTCTTTGCACTTAGAAATGGCAATAATTTTCTATTGTTTCCCTGAGAGTGTCAATACTGAATTAGCTGGTGCTATCTTTTAATTTTATTCTATTTTAAAATAGGGTACTTTAAATATTTAACTACTGGAAACAAAAAGTTTTTCAGGTTTTTAAACACACTAGCTAACACCAAAATGGTGAGATTGCTTACAGTGCATTTATTATTATAACCATTAGATGACTATGGTACTGTGAAGAAGAGAATTCACCTGCATTAATTGTAGCTCAATTTTCCTTTATTTTGTATTATTCAGGAACGTAAAGGGTTAGAAAAACATTTTAGTAATACATTTAACTAAAATTCAATATTTTTGACAGTAAAACAAAGAAGAGAGAACATGACCTTAATTTGGAAATGGACCATGAGAGAAGTCACAGTTTCCCTATTGCTATGTATAATTTTATAATGTATTGCTTACATTTTCCTGTCTATTTTATACTTGTCTCTTCTCTTTATCATTCACATGCAGTAAATTAAAACTGCAAAATTTGAGGTATTATAAACCAATTATATTTTGCTACTTCTTTAAATTTTTTACTTTTCCAAGAGAAAGCCATCCTCCCCTATACTGTATTTCAGTTTGCAGAAGCAGAATTCCATGGTGGAAGAATGAGTAGGCAGCAGCCAATACCTGTGCTGTTCTTAAAAAGACTTGGGTGCACTCAGAGAAGAAATTTATCTGCCAAATGATTTCGCATATTTATTTTCCTGGTTCTTTAACAGTTCACTGCTTCACATCTAGCCAGAGTCTCTGAAGAAAGCTTTTGAAAGCATTTTGAATTGTGAAGTGCTTTCAGTAATATTGAAACCT
Organism: Vidua macroura; assembly: GCF_024509145.1. Taxonomy (NCBI): domain Eukaryota; kingdom Metazoa; phylum Chordata; class Aves; order Passeriformes; family Viduidae; genus Vidua; species Vidua macroura. The sequence continues at coordinate 81,002,486 of NC_071571.1, read as the reverse complement.
TGGAACGTCCTGGACAGTAGCTTTGTCAGATTGGAAACTGAAAATGCCATCATGCTGCTAAAGCATTTCATTATATTTGAATTGTTATAGCTTTTGAAAAAAGTCACAATGCTACCTATAAAGGTCTGATCTTGTGAGCTCTCATTTTTATTGTCTGATTCTGCTGATTTTAACTCACTTGTGTTAGCTGTAAATTATAAGTTAAAAACAAAATAAAACCAACAACAAACAACAAAACCAAAATAGAGAGAGAAAGAGGTGCATTTCAGATATTCCCAGCAAAGCAAAACCATTCAGAATCCTGTTTTTTTATGACTGAGTACCCATAACTGCAAAGGTCAAAGGATTTGCAAAACTCAAAGGTAAAAATCCTGTAGACTGTTGCAAGACCTTGTCCTGTTTGGTAATCTTGTGAGTTAGTGAATTCACACCATTGTTGAAGTGATTTTTGTTTATGAGTGATTTTGTTTGAAGTGATTTTGTTTAAATTCTTGAGTTAGAGAATTGGGTTTGGTCAACTGCTTGGAATAAAAAATAAATTTTTGCCATTTGAACAGTCTATGTTAGACTCTGTTTAATGATTATGCTTTAAAATCCACAATGAATTTATTTTCAGTAAATAACTTCAGATACTGATTCTTGTATGTACTTGTGATCTGATTTCTTTTTTTTTTTTTTTTTTTCACGTAGGTCATGCAAAGTAAGGTGAACAACAATCCAATTTATTATTTAGTATTTTTATATTTATGTCAACACAGAGATCCACAATTGTATCCTGACAGAGTTCCTGAAACTTGTATATCTGTCTAATGGGTACAGCATAGAACTGCAACTGAAATGATAAAGAATCTTTGAAAATGTCCCCAGGCAGAGTTTACTGCAGTCACCTAATTCTGGAGGATCATGTACAAGGGAGGATATGAAGTTCTACTGACTGCTATTTTTTGACATGTTTGAACAGAAACATTGCAGGACATGACATATACCAGAAAAATAAATGGTATGCCTATACAAATTCAGACTAACAATGAAAGCAAATGAGACTTGAATGTAGTGATCATTCCCTTTTTATGATGTCCCAGCTCCCAGCAAGTTGTAAACCAAGTGCTTCATGAATTGGATGTCATCTCTTTGTATTGAATAACTCACAATAGTTATTTTTTAACCATTATTTTTCTTATTTTCTGAATTCATGCACATTTTTGTCATCATATACCTCTGTGGTACCATCTAGTTATATGTTAAAGGAAGTGCACCTGTTATTTTCAATGTGCCTCCTGTTACTTTGTTTTGATGCCCACTTCCCTCATACTCTGAGAGGCAATCTGTAATCAACTCCTCTTCAGCTCATTGTCCTTCTATAATGACTTTAAAATCAAATATTGCATTTCTTTTGTCATCTTTTTAGTTGGTAAGAGACCTCATCCTTTCAGGAGATATTTGGAGAAAGAGCTTTAATATGCACCTTGGTTTCTCCTTGTTGTCCTTTTCTACAGTTGTTCTTTTTCTACTGTAACTCTTGAGGATGGGAAGTTTTAAAGTGTGACTGAAAAAATTTGGTTTGGTTTGTTTTCTTTACCAAGTGTTCTTAATATTCTATACTTTTTTACTCTTTTTCATTATAAGAAGAAGATAGAAATGTGATGGTTTAAACTTTACAGGGCAGATTAACAGGAAGATTATTTATGATCATGTGCACCCTATTTGATGGCTGTTAGTCACAGTGGTGAGAGGTTATTCAGGTTTTCTATCACATTTGGTGGAAATTAATATGAGAAATTACTAGAGGCATGTTAAAGGAGCTTTTGAGTTAGTGCAATCAGTACATACAAATATTTATGTCGCATTCTAATGTTTCCTCATTGTGTTCTAGCCGTTTGCCAAATGCTTGTGTCTGGTCAGTGCTCAGTATTTGCCATTCATTTTTTCAGACAGGAATAGCATACATCTAGACAGAAATGTATATTCATACTAATGAATAACTGCAGATGCTAAACCCAAGACTGTTTGAAGAGCTGTAGATAAAACGGGCCAAGTTACACTGATTGAGACAGCAGCATTTCTGATGCTAAGTCTGAGGCCAAAGATGATAGTCAGAGGTACAAGTTTTAATATAATTTTGAACACAAACACTATTAAATTTGAGAAATATGCTGTTCAATACACAGATTTCTTATGGGTTCGGATTTTTGGATGGTTTGGCCTCACTGGAAGATTTACATTTTGCCTGCAGACTGAGTCAGATCATCTGACCTCCTTTGGAAATTCATATAACTCTGAAGTAGACTGATGTTCAAAGAGAGGAATTTATGTTGATTTTTTTCAAAACTTGGGTGCATGAAGGAAAAAAATTTATATTTATTTTTTTCTCCAATTTTGCAATGGATTTAAAATGGCCTTACTATTGATGCTACTACCTGTCCAAAAAAACTGAAAATTAAAGGAAAACTTCATTTTTGGGAGGCAGCACAAAGCCTGTTACAGAACTATACACAATTCAGGAAAAAAAAGCCAAATAAAAAAAATTCTGTTATGTCTTCTCCTTAATATGCTAAACAAAAGAATGTTTATTATCTAAGCTATTAAGATTCAGAAATCCTTACCTACAAAATGTATTAACTTCCTAGAGAACATTTACAATCATGTTCATGTCACTCCTTCCTTAAAAGTAATCATAATAAAGTAACAAGCTTTGAATATTTCAAAACTAGGACAACTCATTCTAGATTAACTTGTCCTTCAATTGGTCTTAATGTCACCTCTATTTATTTTTTTTTAACCTGGAATTGAGTATTTCAAGTCTGAAACGACATACAAGCAGATTAGAAGAGTCTGCATTCATGCTAATCATTATTTCTAAGACAAAGATGTGTTTACTCATGTACAGCAAATATTTCTATCATGAAGTAAATGTTACAATTTTTAAAACTGTATTATGCCCTTGAAAATTTTCTGTAGGTAAATTTGTTTGCTGCAATAAACAACATATATTTCTGCCACAGAATGTGGAGTTTTTTTCTTAATTACCTGTATCTAGTTCATTTAGGAAAACCCCTTAAAATTACCAAGGAACTGTTGTGACATTATCCTATGGTAAAAAAAAAAAAAGTTTTGGAATCTCTATTTTTTTCAGTTTTGGAACACAATGGTGGAAATTGCAAGGAGCCATTTCAGAATAAAAATCAGATGCAAACACCTGCAGCTTTTATCTTTCTCTGATCTTGAGTAGTTTAGAAACTCAGTTTTTAATCCTCCATTTAGCATTAGCTATACTTGAAAAAAAAGTGTCTCTTTTTGCATTTGAGCACTTTTCTTCTCCCTTAATTCTACAGCAACTTTTGTAGAAGTAAAGGTTCCTTCAAACTGCCTACCTCCAACCACTCATGTGAATGTGGCAAACCAATGAAATAATGAAAAATGCACTGCCAGGTTGAGAGTATGCATCGTTTTCTCACACATATATATATCTTAAATTCAGGATCACTTTTAAAAAGTGGATGAAAATTTACTAAAAGCAGTCAGTGCTGGACTGACTAGGTTATCCTGCTGGGTGATGATACAGATGATACCACACCACTTATACAGACAAGTGAATAAAGTGAAAACTCTCTGGTGTGGGAGAAAGCATTGAAACATTCGGCTTGGAGACTAAGATACTTCAGCTGATAGAGCATGAAATTATCTCAGTGTGGAGGAAAATAACATTGTTCTTATATTGTGAGGTTTAATTAACTTTTGATTAATTTTTTGACTCTTAAATTGAGCTACCTTAAATAATAAGTTTAGCTTAAATTTATGTGTTTATTTCATATGCATATATTCCAGTTGCAACATTTCTAAAGGATACATTAGAGATTTTAATGGTTAAAAAATTCTGCCATAATTAATTTGAATGCACACACACACACACACACACATATATATATATATATATAAATTTGTAAATACATTTCCTTTATCATAGCTTGAACTTTTTCTTTAAGAAAGTAATAAGGTTTATAGCATATTTAATCAGAGGAAAGAATAATAATTTGAAGTCTGATGGATATCAGCCTGTAAAGATTTTCAATGTATTAAATATTATATTTGTGTTGGAGCGTTGCAAAATATCTAGTGGGAAAATTAACTACTGAAATAAATTAAGCATTCTGCATGATACGAAAAACATCCAGTTTGCTAGTGTTTTCCACAGAGTTATTCTTTCAGCAAGTTTTAGGACTAAAAATGGACAGCAGTTATCCTTCCATTCTCTTATTTTTAATAAGGAAGAATTAAATAATAATAATAAAAAAGAAAATTGTAGTGAAGAAGGAAGAAGGAGGAAGATAAGTTAAAGCTATTTCTTGGATTCTCTCTATTGATTAATTTTGCTGAGATGTGAAGGATTTGTACAAATTAAAAGAATTTATAGGATTTCTTTCCTCCCTTGTTAGGGATAAGTTACTGAGACAAGGGAAATAATGTTTGTGTGTAGAAGAGAAGCATTTAATGGTGAGTGCCTCATGAATCTGAGTGACCTCACAGGTTTGAGAAATTTACTTGTGCTTAGTAGAAAAAATAAAGAAGTGTGTTGATTCCTTCTTCTTCTGTAGGAGGATAGGTAAAGACTGATAGCAGAAGGTTTTTCACTAACTCACCATGAGAAACAAAGAAATTAATCAAAGAGTGTAGGAGAGAAGGAAAGTTTTAGACCAAAGGAGTCTTCCTCACAGTCCTTTTTTTATCTAGACACAACGAGTTTTTCTGGAGATAGTATTTCTGAGGAAAAAGACTATTGCATGAAATTACTTGGCTATCTATTATTCCATCATCTAAATGGAACAAGAAGTTTTCATCATCTAAATGGAACGAGAAGTTTTTATCATCTTTATAAAAATGGTCTCTTAGGTTCAGCTGTGGTAAATTGAGCACCACATCCTAATTCCAGAGGCAGTTTTCTTAAAGAGAACTACACACTGTGCCCCTGTAGGCAGAATGTGTTCTTCTCCCAGCTGATGCAAGAGCTGTGCCTTGGTGCTTTCTCTTTTCCTCTCAGAAGGTATGGGAAATGTCTGAGAGTTTTTTCTGTGCTCCCTCATTTAACAAGCTTATGCAATAGCTGATCATGATCAACCTATGTAGGTTTACCAGGGTAATGTTGTTTTGTTTCATGCAAAATGCATACAAGAAGAATCTCAGAAAATATCAGTAAGTGTTCAATATTTGCTTCCCCTATGCTAAATGCAGACTTTTTAGATTTTAAGAAGAGGATTTAATTTTCCCCCACCATCAAATTTCATTTGTCTATTTCTTTTCTTATTATGGCATCATGTTTCTTTCTGTTTCTGTAGTCTCATTAGTATTACTAATTTCTAAGATTTACTGTGCTCTTTATCTTTGCATCTTTTTCATCCAAGATATTCAGAAGTTTTGACTTATTAACCATTGCTGCTAGCTGTACCTTGTTCATGAGTATTAAACCACTTTCTTCCACATTTTGTCACCTTGCTTCTCTTTTCTGTCTTGACAGAGAACTTTTCATATTTACTCTTTCAACTGTCATTGCTGAAGACTTTTATACTCTTTATTTTCTCTTCTACTGAAGATGAAAAGCTGGCATGTAATTTGCATGAACTGCTTTCAAAATCTGCTTCTGAACATGACAGTCTGCTGAGCTGCTGTCACAGGTAGAGTGTTAATACCCCTTCCAATTACAGGCACAAACTGTGGAGGAAGCAGAAGAGGAATGATGGGTCAGACTGGTGATAAAGCTAAAGTTCCCTTATACTCCAAAAAAAAAAGAGAATACTTTGCCACAGCTGTTGCCATGACTGGGTTTCTGGAAAATAAACATTCAAAACAGGCAAATAATCTTTTCTTCCCAAATATGATGTCAACTGAGAGAATAAAAAAATTAGAAAACAGATTTTCTAGAAAAGTGGTAAGTTTCTGGATATCAGGTTGCCTGGGCACTCAAGCAGTGGTTATGACATGGGGTCTTCAGAGTCAGTTATTTTGTCTAAGGTAATTGTGACTCGTGAAAAGCTATTTTGGCTACCAATTCTACAAAGGAATAAGTTCTCATTGTGTAGCAGTAGACAATTTAGCTAAACACATTATTTTGCAGTCTTTTGTAATAGTAAAATCTGCATTTGAACCAAGTATGTTGTGTGGAGTATGTTGGATAGGGATTCTTCTTTCACCTAATTATGAGGCAGTCTAAAGCTTTTGCTGCATTTTATCACTTCAGTGAAGAAGGCAATCCCAAGAGCTTTTGTGGGAAGATGGAATAATATGTTTGTACTCAGAAACTACCTTCTCTGACTTTTGCTTCTCTCATGGCTGTGATGACTAAGGCAAGCCTACATTTTTTTTCTTTTTGGTTCTTTAAGCACAGATACACACGTAATATCACTGTTTGAGTTAAGCAGGTAATTGCCATGCTGTGTTCATCACAATATGCTGTATTCTGCTGGTTTAACCAGTTAGTAACTGTGATTTTATTATGTCCTTAATCCAAGTTCAGAAAGAATATATAAAATATATTTCTTTTTTTCACCAACTACTCTGTCTATTGTGTGGTAATCTTTTCCTGTGCACATTCTACAATGTGTTTACATTCTCCAAGGTGTTTTACTTAAGTCTCTTTTAAAACTAAAGATATATTTTTGTCTGTTACTTCTTTGAAATGTACTAAATTATCTCCATTTTCATTGAGTAAAGAACTGTTAGGAGACACTGAATGCAGTGGGATGGGGAAAAGAATAAGGAAAAAAACCCTACAGCTCATGAGTTGAGACATAAGTGGTTTAATAATTGAAAACAAGTACATACAATAATACAAATACAAATTATATTAATAAAAAAATGAAGTGAAGACTGGTTTCTTCTGCCATGCCTACAGTGACCAGAGCGACCGAACTCTGCAGGGGAGATTCACATTAGATATTAGGAAATTTTTTTTCACTGTTAGGGTGGTCAGGGACTAAAATTATTTGTTTAAGGAAATAGTGGGGTCACCCTCCCTTGAGGAGTTCAAGAGGCATCTGAACCTGGCACTGGGTGATGTGGTTTAGTAGTTTAGGGTTTACAGTACTGGTGGACGGTTGGACTGGATGATCTTGAGGACTTCTTCCAACCCTGATGATTTTAGGAATCAATTCTGTGATTCTATGACAAGAAGTAGGCCAATACGAATCATACTAAATCCAAAACACAGCACTCTACCAGGTACTATGGGGAAAACTTTATAATCAGCTGGGATAGAATGCACAAATCTGTAAAAGAATAGATAAGGTGGTTAAGAACAATTTCAATTACTAAAATGTTGTAGAATTCTTCTGAAATTTCATCATGCCTGACTCAATGTAAAGACAAAAATGATAATATGTATAATTAATTTTCTTGCTATGTAGCTTACCTTAATGAGAGTTGTATTTTTTGGTCACTCAAGGAACTCACCCTTTATTCCACAATATTTGGCATGTAGGACAGGAAATACTCCAAAACTTCTTTCTCTCCGTAAGTGAGCATAACATCTGTAGAAAGATTGTGGGATGAGAATTTTTAGGAGCAGTTGTCTTGGATTCAAAGTGATAACAGTGTGTAAGAGCAAAATTAATTCCATTATAGAGCAGAGCTTCAGTAAAAAACACAAATCAGGATTTCATAAGGAAAGGACTGCAGACTAAGATAAAAGCATATAAATGCCAAATTATTCTTACAAACAATGCATTGCTGGCAGACTACTAAACAGAGAAAGCAGTAAACCTGATAGCAATTTCTGTTACAGATTAATTCAGCTACACATTCCTACCTGTTCTCTATAGTAAATAGTGTGATTTGAAAAACATACTTTTTTTTCGTAAGATCCTAATACTGTTTTTTCAACTTTTTATAGGTCAAAATAGCCAGATGACAGATACATACAGAGGCAAGTACTAACATGGAAAACAAAAAAAAATTGGCTTTTCTTTCCTATCCTGGATTTCTTTTCTATACACAGTGAGTTTTGCTGACAATGACTGTCTTTAGATTTGTGTCTACAATTCAGTTTGTACCTCATATTTCTCTGGGAGCAGGTTTTGAAATAAATATTTAAAGTTTCTCTTTACTATAATTGCCACCAAGATACTTCATAGAAGACTATTCTCACTTTTTTGAGAGCCAGCTATGTCCTGGGCTATGTCAGGAGCAGGATCACCAGCTGGTCAATGTCAGGGATTGTCCCATTCTGTTCTGTGCATGTGTGGCCTCACCTCAAGTCCTGTGTACAGTTTTGGGTGTTAGGATATAAATGATATTAAGCTCTTAGGGAGCATCCAAATGAGAGCCATAAGGATGGTGAAGGGCCTTGAGGGGAAGCTGCAGGAGGAGAGTATGAGGTCACTTGTTCTGTTCAGCCTGGAGGAGACTGAGGGGAGTCACAATTTCCTTGTGAGGGGAAGCAGAGACACATACAGTGATCTCTTCTCTGTGGTGACCAGTGATAAGACCCAAAGGAATGGCATAAAGAAATGTCAGGGGAGATTTAGGCTAGATGTTAGGAAAAGGTTCTCCTAGAAGAAAGTGGCTGGGCACTGGGACAGGTTCCCCAGGGCAGTGGTCACAGCACCAAGCCCAGCAGAGCTCAAAAAGCATTTGGACAACATTTTTAGTCATATGGTATGACTCTTGGGGCTGTCCTGTGCAGGGCCAGGAGTTGGACTTTGATGATCCGTGTGGGTCCTATCGCATCCCGGGTTTGGGTTCAGATTAGGGGTTCTGATATATGTTAGTTAGCTGGTTCTGTGTACCCCTTCATACACCCCTGTTCCCCCTGTGATGGTTCACTCCAGGCTGCCTGCCATTGGAGCTGCCCACTCACTCCTGTAACCACCCCCCGTCCACTCCTGAGAGCTCTGTGTCTGTTACCCTGTCCCTGCATTCCCTATTCGTCCCAGAGCCCTGTACACACCCCTGTCACGTCCCCATTGGTTGCCGCAGTCTATGTCACTCCCCCATTGTCTGTCCCCATTGGGCGAGGGGGGCTTCTGCCCCTGTTGTCCCGCCCCCTACAAAACCCCATGCGCCCTCAGCCCCATCGCCATTTTGTCCATGCAGTGCTAGGGAGCGGTCACGGTTCTCCATCGCAGCTCCACGCGACAATAAAAGCTCTCCAGCCAACCGTGCGGACAGACTGGACATTCCTTTGCCTCTTTGTCTTGCCCAAGCGCTGGCCACAGAGCGTGGCCAGCCCCACCGCCGGTGCGCTGAACGCAACAGTGCCCGGGACACGCGGCAGCCCCGGTCCTGCTGAGAAGCAGCATCTTAGCCGGGCTCTCCAGAGCTGCCTGGGACCGGGGGAAAACCACACAAAGCCGCAGGTCATTTGCTGCTCAGGATATTCTATGATTGTATGACTCATTATTTACTGGAATTTCAAAAATATAATGTTTTCAAGTCCTTTTTTGCATTTCTTTTCTGGTTTTTGTTTCAAATACTTATTTCCCTTCACTGCACTCATCAATCTCCGCTTCTAAAATCTATTGTAATTCAGGTTCTTTTTATTGTCTCTAAAGTATGATATTTTATGAATTTACCGTGTTTCAGGATCTGAATTGGTATGGTTATGTGGATCATTGATGCCAGTTTGGAAAATGATGAGAAAGGCATCACTTCACAAAACTGGATTACAGATCAAAACTAAAAGTGTGATTTAAATTTATCACAGTACATTACATCAATCAAACATCAGGTGTTTCTGTGTTAGCATTACTGATTATATTTAAGTGCAGGGGATAACACTTTTCTTTTTGGGAAATGCTTTAGGAAAAGAGGGTCATTCACCTAGCTATCTATCAGACTTTATTTCTGTTACTTTCCACAAATACCCAGTCAAATCTGCAACTCAAAATTTTCATATATTTTTGCCTTGCTGATGTTTGCAGTTACAGCTCTATTATGGTAAGTCCTATGCAATTAGTTTTCATAGGGCTTTCTGCGGCCATTAAGCATCTTGACATCCGCTGCCTGGAGACATCATCACCCTTAAAAAGATTTGCACTTATATACAGCAATCAGAGTGTACAGTATGAAATAATACAACGCACTAGTCCAACTAACCCATTGTAAAACCTGTTGTAGCTTTAGGTTAAATCATGTGTCACAAGGGTTCTCAGACTATCTCAACACTGTGTAAGCCTGCACGTAAAAATACCACCCCATGCACACACAAACTAATGCATACATAATTCAAATATCATTTCAGCCTCATGGAGAGAAAGGCACGTAGGACATGACACATGAGATTAATCTACTCTTCTATCAATTTAATCAGATAATTTGTCTACTCTAAATGAGAATTGATGCAAAATGGGCAGAAGATTTGCTTGGATTAGTTTTTATACAGCATAACTGTGTGATTTGTGACTTCACTACCTGTTATCTTTGTGTGGCTCTGTAATAAAACAGCATGCAAGTCCTAAATTTGCTTAGAATCAAACCAAGGGAAGATCTGATTTCTCACTCGGACCATCCAGAAATGACATAGCTCTTTCTGTTATGAAAAGGATTTCCATGGTTTTGAGAGCCTGCTTTGGAGTGACTGCTCTTGTGAGACATTAAAAGAAGAGAAAAAAATCTGTAAAGGAAAATATGTTCTCAGATCACTCCACTAGTGGAGCAGATATAAGGACAGAGCAACATTCAGTAAAAGCATTTTGAGAATAATCAGTCACAGGAATATTAAGGACACCTGAAACTCCAATGAATTCCATTTTTAAGGTCAGAACAGTGTGTTTTAATTTTATAAAACCACTTATCTTAGCAACAAAACACCATTACAATTTTCATCTTGAGATGGTAGATGTTATGAAAAAAAAATTAATTTCATCAAGTCTGACATGTAAAGCATGATAAGAAGCTATTTAAATGTGTATTCCAGGGACATACGTACAAATTTTCTAGAGGTAAAAACATGTTATGCTATTATGTTGAAATTTGAAACAAATATATATATGTACTTATCAATGGAGTTACATTTCTTTATACTGCACAACATTAACTGCATAACAACTGCAAACACCTTAAACCATAAGCAAACAATATATAAATGTGCTCGTTTTCTCTGTGTAGAGATTTTTAATTCAGTTGATGAATTGACAAACTTTAGAAAGGGATATTTACAACCAGCTTTAATTGTTTTAAAATGGTCAGAATGTGTCAAAGTGGAAACTATCAAAACAACCTTGTAAAAATCAGTGATTATTAGAAATTGTTTATCATGCTTTGGTTCACTTGCTAAATGATAACATTATCATATTTTAGCACTGATAGGACAAAACATTTTTTTGGAAGTGGAAGTCCAGAAGCTTAATTTTATATTCATTTTTATTTAAATAATTACAATCACTTAGATCACTTAGTATTTACTGTGGTTCTCAAAGACAAGGCAAAATAAAAGCATCAATGTTCAGGGACAAGATAGCTAGATTTTGAACCAGAGATGACTGTTGGGTCATAAATGGTTCAAAAAGATAATTTCATTTGTTATTTTAAATATAATTATTGGGAAGATGTGTAAGTATGGATATTTATTTGTATTTTTAGTTCACCTCCTGCTTGCACTGCAACAGAGATCCTAAAGATACTCAAAAATTTAATAAGCTAACATTGTCCATCTTGTATGCTTTTAATACCCAAGTTTGTGCAGTGGTATTCAGGAGCACTTAGGTAGACTGTACTATTAGTGTAGGCTCTTTCATATATGATGCATGACATGGAGAAATTGACTGTTCTGCTACTGCTGTGCAAGTTCTCCTGCTTGCAAGTTAGAACAGATTCTGTCCCCTGGTACTGAAGTTTAACTTCCTTGGCCTCTGGGTAGCACTTCTGGGCTTATTTTGTAATGTTATGATTTCTTCACACCATGGTCTCAAGGCTAATGGCAGCATCTCAGACTGTCCCCTCTACTGCAAAAGAATAAGAATCAAGGCAGCCTGTGCAGTGCAGTGTCTGGTGAACACGTAATGCAATGCACTTCTCCCACACACATCCTTTTCACAGGCATCACAAGATGACAGCTTGCAGAGCAGGTGGGATGGCAACTCATGCTTTTGAAGGCTATATCCCTGGAGGACTGAGAAGATAGCATGACTTCCAAAGTGCTGGCAGGTGTCCCTTATGTTGGTGTGCATGACAATGCCCTGGGACAACTAGCAAAAGTTGCACACCCACTGCAATCTCCTGCCGAGGCTATGTATGGCATCAGTTTTGAAAGTAGTTCATGTCCTTTTTTTCATGTAGAAAAACAAATATACATGCATAAACATACTTAGTTGTCATAAGCATTCTTTACTGAGACCTGCAACTCTCTTCTTTGTGGCAATTGCTGCTATTTACTGACAACAATTGCCACACAAAAGTATTTCAGCCCCATTGCCAGGCTGTGCTATCAAACAGGCATAAGAGCATATTTGGTGAAGGGCTTACTTCTCACTGCAATGCCTGCTTCTTCCACAGCAACAAATATCTAATCTCATGTAACATACTTTCTGGGGTAATATTCCTTCCATCTCTTTCTTAAGTCTCTCTTCCTTCAAAACAAAGTAAAAAATTCCTTATAGTCACCAGAGCTGGATTTCTCTTCTTTGACAGAGACCAGCTGAGAATTCTAGTGAGGTGAAGTGAGGAGAAGCACTGAAGAGAATACTTGCTCTCTATAATTACTGCTCTCTATAAGAGTCATATAGTCACCCTCCATAGCCTCTGTGAATCTACTTTCTCGTTTCAGAGAAGTCCCAGTTTTCAAACCAGCACTTCAACAACTAGAATGTATTTCCCAAATCTATTTTTATTTGCAACAAGTTAAATTATTTTTCCCCAAATCCAGTAAGGCTGTTTTTCCAAAGACAATGATTGGTAAGTGATTTTCCTGTCTTTATTTCAACCCAGGAGGTTTTTTATCCTACTTTCTCTTGTTAAGGAGGGGGAATGAGAGAGTGTCTGGATGGGGATTCGAACCTTAGCCAAGGTCAACAATGCTAATTCGAGTTTATTAAAAATCTAGCTGCATATTCTTCTGGTGGCATATGCATAGATTAACCTGAGACATCTGGTCTCAGGCTGTTCATAAGTATAAAATAAACCACTGAATCACTCCTATAGCAGTAAAATCTTCCCTTGGCTTCCACATTTTATGGACACATTTCAAGTTATTTAAATGAGGGGTGTGTTTGGGAATGGGAACTGCTCAATATAAAATTCCTTGTCAACAAAGCAATTCATCCAACACAAGTTAAGGAAATGGTCCAGAAAGATGGAAGTCAGCTATACTGTTTGTTCCCATGGTAGGTAGGTCTTGACTTTTCCCAATAGGAGGTTGCTTGTTGGAAAAATACCTGTATTCCAAGTGTAACCAGTATTCCAAGAAGGACTTGAACATAATGTACATGCAGAGATCACATGGTGCATATTCTTCAAGATGCATGCTTGTAAATGTTCATTTGGTTTTCTGAACCATGGGACATACTGCAGAGGGGCAATGCATTCAAATATGTTGCTAGAAAGTATTGTTTTAGAGAGTAGGAGTTTTTTTTCATCTGCTCAGGGAAATTAAGTGCTTTTATTGGTTGAACAGAGGCAGCTTAAGCAGTAGTAGACCCTATTATTTGAGCTCTACTTGATCTGGTCACAGTTGAGCATCTAAAGAAATTTTCCAGCTCATAATGGACTGTACTTAAAAATCACCTTAATATGTCTAGAATAATCAACTAGAAAAAATGCTATGACTTGTTTCAGAAAGCCATATTAGTATATTTGGGGAAACCACATTCTGAAAAAAAAACAAAAACCACACAAGAAATTAAACAAAATTACTTACTTTCCTGTTCTTTTGAAAAGATGATTAAATTTCTCTTAAAAATTTGTAGGTTTTTGGCTCTGATGTTCTATCAGACAACTGTTTTGATACTTCCCTCTTTGTTGTATCTAATAAAAAGTAAACACTTCCTGAGGCTTTTTTTTTTTTTTTTTTGCTATGAGAAAATTATTGAAAAAAGGGTCAATATTCCCTAGAATGCCTTTTTTAAAAGTTCTGTAAGGTCATGAGTGTTTTCTCTGCATCTTCTTAGCATGAATGATCTAGGGTATAAACAGTTTTATTTACAAAGCATCATAGCATAGTTTCCAATCCTACAAAATCTGCAGAGAGCTTACTTATAAATGCCTATGAAATACCACAGATAGGTACTTGTTCCCGTAATAACTAACTCTTTCTTCTGATCATTCTGATAGGTCTCTTCTGCATTTGTTGTGCATAAAATTCTTTTTTTCCCAGACTGTGTAATTACAGAGTTCTCATTCTAACAATTTCTCTGAACATCAAGACTACTGAAGTGTTTTGCATATCAATTTAGTTATGCAGAAGGCATGCCTCAGAGAGTGAAATTGTAAAGCCTGAACCTCAACAGTCTAATTGAATATATAAGTCTTAAAAAATCTGACTTCAGAGAATCATATTAAATCACAGAAAGGGGATAGCAGATAGAATAATATTACCATATCATCACACCTTTTTTCACCTTCCTCTTGCTTTTGCCCTCGGAAAATATTTGCATTCTCTTTCTGGTTTGTTGTTGGATTTTTTTTTTTTTTTGTTTTTCCTGGTAAACTAAAGTTAATATCTAAGTAAGCTGTGCTTCATGATTTTAATATTCACTTTTCTTCTTGAATTGGTAGTTCCAAACTTTTATAACTCTGTTGCAATTTCTTTTCTTTTAATTAGATTACTTTAATAGATGGGAACTCACTTGCATAATCAACTTTATTCCGTTTTTACCACACAGCTGTTAAGAAAAAGGAGGGAAAAAGGAGGGAAAAAGGAGGGAAAAAGGAGGGAAAAAGGAGGGAAAAAGCTCTAAGTCATGACAGCATTCAATATTTATTTTCCAAATACAGCCTAGGAATGTCAGTACTACTGGGATTGAACTGAAAGGTTATTCAAGATGCCTTACCATACTAACCTTTATTTACGACTGGAGCAGACAAGCCAGTGAGAAAATATGCAGTTCAGGGTTTCTCACTCTGTATTTGTGACCTGTCCATAAGAAATTTCCTTGGGAGAATGAGTGTCTTGTAAAAAGCACTAATTAGCTGTTGAACTGATTCTAGCATATGGTGCAGCAAAAACTTCACAAAACTGGCTTGAATAGAATGGTACCATCTGTCTGGGTTGAGTTCAGTTAGCAGTCTGTCAGATTTTGTTGTTTTAATCTCTTCAGTAATTAAAGAGAAATTGGCATGGACTGATAAGAAAATGGAACCTCCCAAAAAACTACCAAATCTTCAGTTCTGTGTAATCAAGGCTCCTTGTGAATCATAAACAACCATTAGGGTTAATATCAGTAAAAACAAGCTAATACCATTTTCTCTCACATCCTGGAACCTAGAATTCTGATGTAAAGCACACTGGAGCTACAGAAGATCACTTGGTTTCTGTGTTCTGGAACAATGCCTAAAGTTATAAATACCATTTAATTTAATCTCCTTTATTATGAGTACTTTATCATTTCCATTAGTGATAGCTATCTGCTGATGAGAAATATGAGAATTGAAACTGAAATTTAAAATTAAAAAATATGCTGAATATTTGTCTGTCAGTAAACAAAGCATGCAGAAGAGATTTCGTTCTTTACCTTGCTAATATCTATCATAGATTTTCAACATCAGACATCGTATAAATTCCTTCTTTCTTTAGGCCTAAACCTGAGTGAGATTCAGCCGAATTACATTATTTCAGAATGAAAATAAAACTCTTCATTTCCATGAAGAGTTTTATACCAATGCCATTAACCAAAACAGAGTATTATGCTTACTGATCTTATTAAAAACATGAAATTTATCTTATAAGGCAGTTACTAAAGCAGAGTTTTTTTACCTTAGCAGGGTAGAGGTAGAGAATTCTTCTCAAAAATGAGAACAATAAACTAGAACTGACAATTCACTGATATTTTTTCCTTCAAATTAAAATCAGCTTCAGTAATACCTGTTTATATTTCTGGAACAGCCAGTGAATTTTTTAAAATAGCTTACTAAGAAGAATAATTTTTATAATATGTCTTCAGATAAGTAGCTCACACTCAGAAAATATGTCTTTCTACCTCCTTGAAGCATAGTCCTCTCCCAAGGATTTCATAATCCCACACAGCCTTTCTTCTTGATGCAGAACTAGCTGTCTTGATCTGTCACTTTCTTTTGCATCAGAGCATGATGCTCATTCTGTATAATGAGATTTTACAAATGCAGTCATTCTAAAATTCGTGACATTATACATCCATTAGGGTTAAATGTCCAACAAATTCTGCACACAACAAAGTCAACAAAAATTGTGCAGGGACCAGAGAGGAGAATGTTTTACTCCAGATCTCCTTCCCACGTATATCCGATAAGGCAGAAAGGCAGGGGCCTGGTCACATTGCTGGCCAAGTAGGCAGCTGGACACTGAGGCTTCTGCTCTCTTGCAAAAACATCCATTTCCAAGCTTCAGAGAAGCTGGATTTTAATCTAAACTAATAAAATGAGAATAGAGAGGCCTCTCTGCAGCCCATTTATTTAACCTCTGGTAATAGAATCATAGAATTAATAACAGATTTATAGAATGGTTTGGTTTGGAACGGGATCTTGAAGATCATCTACTTCCAGCCACATGCTTTCAACAAGAAGGCCTTCACACTAATATTTCAACTGTTTTAATTTAGCTGTATCTACATATGTTATCTCTAGGCTCTAGGCTGAAGTAAACTGTGATTTTAACTATCTGCCTAGCTAATTAATCTACCAAGACCAGTTTTGGAATACTCTTTTTAGGGTTCTTTCAATTATATTTTTTCAACTGAATTAATGTGCTCCCATTCTAGATGTTATAAGTAGCCATAATGGATTTATTCTTCATGTTTTCCAGTAGTGGTCAGAATGTAATTACATAACTTGAATTTAATTTTTCTTTTTCAGAAATAATAATAATAGTAAAGATTAACAAGCCCTAGCACTGTAGACATTCAGCCTTTCATAAAATTCCATTAAACAAAGTGTACTTTTAGTACTAATAGTGTACTTTTTCTAAAGCACACACATTTTTAACACTAAGTGAGAATTTAAGGAATTTTTTTTTGAGCTAACAAATGGTCATTTTAATTTCTTGTTGATACAGTAATATACTTGAAACAATGGGAAATCTTTTGTAGTTACAGCTAGTGAAATATTCAAGTCCATGAAGGTAGGAAACTGTTTTCAGAACCTGATTTATTTAAAATAAAATCTACTAAAATACTGATTTCTGACAAATATATCAAAGACTTGTCTAAAATTTATATTGGCAGTTTAAAAATTAAAAATTTTTAAATTATATATAACATTTCTCTCAGAGAAACATACTATTTCTTCATAGTATATGAAGAAATGATCAAGAGTAAGATAATCAGAGGAAACTATCAACAGTAAAACAGTGCCATCCACTTTGGATTAATGAAAATAATGTGGATGAGCTAGTTAAATTAAGAAATTGAATTAGAGGATAGAAGAGTTTCATATTATTTCATTAAACATCTCCAAAATAAGAATAACAGAAAGGCAATGGGCTTAATTCAATGGGCTCTTGCTACTTCATTATATACCTTGTAGCTGTTACGTGAATACACATATTTGATTTCAATTTTCTCCCACACCATTTTCAGACAGCAGTGAAAATTAAATTGTAGTTTCTTAAAAAACTCATTTAAAAACCATGACAGATCTTAAATGGGGTACTACTAAGCTATTTAAATCTACAGAAAACAGCCTTTAACCTTCACTACTGGAAAACTCTCTAATCTCAATCACTGTCTTGAATACTGAATCATTTTATGCAGCACAGAACAAGAGCTCTGATACTCGAATGCTTCATAGAATCCCTCTAACTTAACAAAGAGCCTGAGAACTGATAGGTTATCTCCATCTTTAAGAACTTTAGATATTGCCTCATGTCAACTTTTGAGATATGAGTTTACCGCCTCTATTCAGCTACTGCTTGAATTCTTATAACTGATATAGTGCCAAACCCAAGTGTCTCAAAAGCAGTTTCTGACCACACTTCATTTCTTGGCGTGTGTTGCATTGTTGCTTGTGTAGCTCCACCTGCGTAGTAAACATTGTAGTGCTGGATATTGTCCACTACTGATAAGAGCTGGCAAGACACTGAACAAGTTGGAACCCCTGCCAAAAATCTGATTTTGGCCAGACAAAATGCAGATAATTCAAGAAAATATTGATAGGGAGATTGTGTGTTGGATGTCATTGCAGTAACATCAACACTAAAAATAGCAAAAGGAAAGTGTGGGACTTGGAGAAAAGATGTTATTTTAATTGGTCTGAAGAATTCTTTAATTAAAACCTATATGAAATATATCCTCAGATTTCAGATAAGATAAACCTTATTCACACTCCAGCTATTTTGGAGCCCATTTGAGAACTCTTCAGAATTATGAACCTGAAGAATGCTCAACTGTTGAAGTCATGATCCACTAGGACAACTGGGGTGTCATGATGGTTCATTTACTGATCCCAAAAGTGCAAAAGACAAACAGCAGGGGACTATCAGTTTAATCACGACAAATGCACCTTTATTAGGGGTCAACAGCAAATGCGATAGAGGGATCAGAAAAGGAGATAAAGGATAGAAAGAAAAAGAGGGGAAGGGGGATATAGCTACCAGAGAGACTAAATCCTTGAGGGTACAGCCACATAGATTCGCCGTTGTCCGTGGGGGTTCACCAGAGTCTTGGTTAACTTAGGGGTCTTTTATAGTCCTCTGCCGAGGTGGGAGGAACAGGTAAAACGCAATGGAGAAATGAGTCTATTGAAAAACGGGTACAGACAGTCCATGATCCACAGCAGGGCAAGTCAATTTCAGCAGTGAGCAGGACCCATTGTTTTCTTGGTCCAGCGAACACACCTGCAGGCACCACTTGACAAACGTCCTGCTTCAGTCAGGCCAGCGCCCCTGTGTTAGGATTATAGGGGTCTCAGTCTCAGGCCTTGGGAGGGAGCTTCAATCTCCGTCCATCACGGTGGTCATGAGGCAGATGGGCGATCTTCCGTGGGAGATCATCAAAGTTACCCCAGAAAGTTCATTTGGCCAAGAGGTGGGAAAATTCTGGGTTCGGGTATCGTGAAGCAGGTGTAAGCACATAGAGCAAGCTGCTCCTTGCCAGGCCCTGCTCGAAGCAGTGTAGTGTGGTGACACAGCAAACACACCTGCAAACAATCACTTGGAGAGCATCCACTTCACCCAGGCCAGAACTCCAGCTGGGATCTTCAGGATCTCAGTCTCTGCCATTGCAACAATCGTGAGGCAAAAATGAGGGGAACTTTGGACCGTCTCTTGCAATTGATCAGTGCAGGGCCTTTGTGAAATAGAAGCTGCTTCATTAGTGTTTAATTGTTGTCTACATAGTGACAAGCAATAACTTCCAATTTAGAAAATTAAGTAAATAATAATGAACCAGAAGCTTTCTATGTAAGTTGATATACCTTGAATCCACATGAAGATCCACTTTTGAATGTTACTAATATTCTGGGGTGCAAAAATCAGTCTTCCACTTTTTTTTTTTTTTTTTTTTTTTTTGAGAAAACTGCCTCTGGGAATGGGTATTAAAATTTTAAAAAATTACTATCTACTTTGAAATGCTGGTGATAACTTACAGGACATTTACTACTTTATTTTCAACTGTATATTTCCAAATGTAAATATACTAGTTAAAAATGCACAATTAAAAATCTTTGTAATTGTTTTTACTTTTGTAGCTTACAGCTTGACACATATTATTTTTTTTATAAAATCACTTATTTCTTTGCAAATTTAAAACACTTATGGACCAAAAGAGACTTTAGACTCCTAAGATTCAAACCTTATAAAAGTAATATGGAAACAGCCTTTCTGATTCTGTGGTGACTTAGAACTAACAAGTTTTTCCAGATCCTAAAAAAGGTTGAAAATTCTGTTGTTTGTCTCTATAATTTTCCAGGAGAAAGTGAGAAAGAGTGTTAGTTCCTCAGCATTGTGTCTGTTTGTTTCAACAGGGAGCTGCCACACATCTCATCAATTATTAGAAATCATTACACTTCTTTGAACCTGATAGAGAACGGTGAAAGAAGAGTCCTATGTAAACCACTCAGGTTTCTTTTGTATTAATGGGACCAAAAAGAATAATTCTCTTATAACACTTAAGCTAAATGTTCCCTTCTAGATCTGATATGTTTTTTTACATGTCTTAAAGCAAGTAGGTTTTTTAAACTGCTGCCCCCACACACTTTTTTTCTCCTTTTTTTTAACTTGAGAGAAATCACTTTATAGACCATAACTATGAGATATTGAAGAAATATAATGCACACATTTAAGTATTTGCTATGTGCACTTACGTTGCCTGTAAAATCAATATTCCTGTACAAGTGAATTTAATTTTCTTTGCTTTCAAGCTACAATTCTGCTTCACATTAAAGTTCTCAAGTAGTCCCTCTCACCTCAAAGCAAACACAGTCTGGTTTAGTGAAAGCAGTAAAATTAGGCATGCAAGAATCAAATCTAATGGATTTTTGGTCACTAATGAACCTTCACATAAAACAATTTCCTCCTTTTTTCCATAACCACAATTCCTACACAAGAATAAGCTTTTTCTGGTTTTGCACGATATAGCAAAAATAATGAAAATAGCTTCATTTAAATTTCCCTACATGCATTTTGATTGAATCCAAACCACAGTTCAAGAAACAGGGAAAAAAAATAAAAATTGGAATTTTTTCACAATGAACTCTCATTATAATATCTAAGGCAAAGAGACTCAATTATTCTGACTTAGTAGACACTAAAACTAATTCTATATTGAAATAAGCCATGAAAATTTAAGACAAATATAGAAGTTGCTTGGGTCTATTTTAAATACTTCCAAAAGATTTTCTATTTTCTTTTTTTTACCAAGCATTTATTATGTGAAATTAGTGAAAGGTGATATTTAATTTTGTTTATAAACCCAATACTATGTTTACTTCATTTCAAATATATAATATTTAAATAAATGTTACATGACTTTCTAAAATATAGTAGCTTGGAGAAAGAATATGAGTTACAAGAACTTATATGTTAGTCTGATCAAACCTCTTTGTAAAACACCACAGAGCATACTCAGGGAAGAAGTATAACCCTCAAAGGTCAGCCATACATTCTTGAAAGTTTTACTAAACTTTTACTGGAAATCTCATTATATTCAATTGGTTAGTAACACCAATTTAAAAATTTGTTTTAAATCTCCTTGTGGAGCTATAGTAACATTGGGTTTAATTGCAGTGAACATACATCGAACCAGACATAAAGACAAATTTTGGTACTCTGTGTCTTTTGGAGCTATATTTGTTGATTGTCACCAGTGGCTTCTAAATGTTTTATCTGAAGCTTACTTATGCATAAATTCCTTAGGAATTTTGGTTTCTTAGGGTGATTCCACAATCCAAAAAGAATCGTTATAAAAACTAGAAAAATAGATCATCTAGAGTTTACATATGAGAAAATGTTTACTAATGTGTTTTAAGTGTTTATCACCACCTAGGCAGCAAGTTACTGTTTCTGCTGGTGTTTTTTATCACCTAATACTATTACTATTAGCCCAGAGTTGAGGTTTATCTGACTACTTTCCTCACCCTAAGCATTACAAAACAAGCCAAAAAATTTTCCAAGTCAAACAATATGACTTTGAATCCAAACTAGGATATTTTAGGATTCTGGACAGAGAAATCTCAAATAAACTATGCCAGATGAATAGCAGTAAGATAAACTTTATAAACATTTCTTCAGGTGTGCCGTTGCATTCAGACTGTCAGAGGTCTCAGTGGTTTACTGAATTGCAGCAAACTCTATAAAAGCTTCCCAAAGTGCAGGGGTAACTACTCTGCACTGGTTCTCAGTTGTTTTTTCTTTGACTTTCTGACTCCTTTTTTTCTGTTTGACCCCTTCTGACATATGTCTGAACTTTCTTCTCTTAAGCTTTCTCAGC
Organism: Vidua macroura; assembly: GCF_024509145.1. Taxonomy (NCBI): domain Eukaryota; kingdom Metazoa; phylum Chordata; class Aves; order Passeriformes; family Viduidae; genus Vidua; species Vidua macroura. The sequence continues at coordinate 80,980,449 of NC_071571.1, read as the reverse complement.
CAAACCTAGGAAAAAGAGCTTCTAGAGGAATACTCTCAAATATTTACGACAGCCAATGAATATAGAAAAAATAAAGCAAATATTGTCCACAATTATTTTCATATTCTATTCCTCACTGATTTAAATGAGTCTTCAGAATTTTTTTACTAAGTCCACCCCTCTTGAACTACACTTATCTGTTATGCCTAAAATCAAATATCCAGCTCACATATACTATCTTTCTATGCAAAAGCACAGGTTTGGTTATTACTATGACAAGTTCATTCCCTTTTTTGGGGTTTTTAGTAGCAGGACATTAATGCAAGTGGCCAGCTTTACAACAAGATTTTTCTTTAGGGTGATGATGGCTTTTTTTTTTTTTTTTCCATTTCTGTGGCAAATTAGTCATGAGAAGGTTGTCCAGAGTGTCAGGCTAATCAAAACAATAATGAGAGACATCTCCCTTTTCACTCCAAATGCAAAGGTTGAGCAAAGCTACCAAAAATGTAGAAACAAGTAGTTCTCTCTAATACCAGTATACGAGATTAGCTACAAGTTAATTGGACATTGAGCAAAAGATAAGGTGCACTTCCATTGTCATTCTTTCCATTAAGACACAGCTACTTACCATAAAGCCAATTTCGTATAACAGAACTTTATATTGATATTGATATTGATGTTTTTTTTTTTTCATTATAGCACTGTACCATTCTCTGACATACTAAAATGTTCTCAGTTAGATGTCAAGGCCTGGAAGCTCTGCATAGGACACAGAAACATGTGGATGCCAGGTTATCAGTTAGAGCCCCAAGCTTTTTAGTGGACCAATGATATTACAGGTGCTCATGTAAGAGCTGAGAGGGGCTTTCTTCTGTGGGAGTTTCTGCTGTGCTGGGAGAGTTTTGTCTTTGTTGTACTGTCTCTGTAAGAGTGTGACTGATTGTCAGTAAAGTTTTACTTCATTATAACTGACACTGAAAAAGAAACAAAAGGACAGTTTATATCACTGGGAAAACAGAGAGGATCTGAGTGGAACCCAGCAGTTATAAAAGAGAAGAGTGTACATTAAACCCCCTGTGCACATAGATAAAATGTCAGGTCTTTGGTGCAAAAAGAAAAAATTCTCATTTAATTCTAATCGGTTACATTGGAGATAAACTTCAACCAAGACTCATCTGCACAAATATATTGAAGAATACTTCCTTAACCTTTTCTTAGTAATAAAAGGGAAAATAACAATTCCCTAGATTTTCTCTTATAAGTGAAGGGGAGGAAAAAGTTCAAAGCAAACAAAATCACAGGATGAATATGGAAAATCAATTCTACTTACAGAGAGGTAATCTTTGACTTGCCATTAAATGGTATTTATAAGTGCTTAAAGAGTCAAATGGGATGATCAAAAAGAGATAATAATTTTTTCCAAAAGTAGTAGAAAAGAAAAATGAAAGGACTACATATAGATTACACATTTTTCAAAGCAACATCCGTGTTCAGTTGACACATTTTTTATTGGGAGAAAAAAATTAGGCAGAAGAATCTTTGAAGTGTTCTTGTGTTTTCTTTTCATCAATTTTTTTCTATTCTGAATGGCTTCTCATTTTTGTAGTCTAAGACCTGTTTATACAACATGTAAGTACTTGCTTCTTCAAAAGGAAATTGGTAGAAATAAGAACTGGTGTCACTGAGAGGAAGACCTTTGAATTCTATTTAATAGCAAACTACATATGTTCACTTTCCTAACTCTAAAGCTGGAGAACAATAGCTCACAATTCTTTATACTTTCCAGTTGTGGAGTAGGACTCCAGACATAAACCATTGGCAGACAACTTTATTTCCAATTACTATTAGATGTGTTTTGGAAACAAACACAAATTTCATCACACAGTCAGGGCTGACAGTAGGAATGGGATGAAAGATAAAAATCTAGGCCTCTTGCCTCTTTTCTTTTTAAATTAAAATGATTTTTTGCCTTAGAATATTCTTCTGTGTGAAAACACATCAAATTAAGTATTCAAGGGAGTCTGCCATACTTTCACAAGTAAAAAAATTGAATTTAAGCTTCATTCGAGAGAGATGTGATCAGAAATTAAAAGAGTTATCATGGTAGCCATGATCACCTTTCAATTTTTATCATTATAGTATAGCCATTTGTTAACTAGCATTTTGTTCCTTGACTCTAAAAAGTCTTGTTTTATGTGTGATGATACCATATAGGTAGTATGAAATTATTTCCTTGTCATTCTTTGTGAATTGCCTCTAAAGCAGTATGTGCATGAAAATTAGTATTTTCTTATATCACACTGATTAAGGCAAACAAGTTCTGATTCTTCTTCCTGTTGAAATGGACAGATGGTTTTTTATCTATTTGAGGTTAGGTTGGAATTGTCAAGAAAGAAAAATAAATTTTTTTTTTTTGAATTCAGATGTTTAATATCTGCATTTATGTTTATCTCCATCTGCATATAAGCATTAAACCTTATTTTGAAACAAAAGAATGAAGTTCAAAGTTGGCTTTTAGCCTTTAGAAAAATTGTGTTTAAAATGTACTATCTATGTACGTGGATGCAACACACATAAACTTTGAGTCGCTGGTTCTTGCTAACTTTTTTCATTCAGTAGTGCATTATTCTAGCACTATTTTGAGGGAAGTGGAGAAGAGTTAAATGGAAAGCTGTTAATCCTAAATCAAAACACATCTGTATGTGTGCACATGTATTATATAATGGACATGCAGTCTGGAGGCTACTTAATGATTATGTTCATATTTAATTAATTAGGACTCAGTAATAAATATGGCATGCAACATTTATTTTCTCAGCAAAGTAAGTCCAAAGACCATTTGTGTACAGTCACAGTAGGGATTTTTACACCTTCATCATTTAGTTTGTGCTTTTATGGCACATTTTTTGAAATGTCTTAACGTTGTGCATTGCCAAGATTCTGCTTGAATCTTTTCTCATAAACAATTCTTTATTAGCCTAATTTACCATTTTCAAGTCTTACACCATTTTTTTAAGATCTTTTGTTTTTGCTAGGTTTAAAAAGTGCAGTTTTTCATTATGTATTTTTTCCATGTGATTATTTATGGAACAGCTTACATCTCTCTTACACATCCTATTGCGTTCTTTAGATTTTCCTACTTTTTTACATTCTTCTTTTTACATTCTGCTACCTTCCCTTCAGAGAATAATTCCCCAAGGAATTGTTGAGCCTGCCTGATACTTTGAAAGTCAATGCTGTGTTTTGAAATCAAAACAAGCTTTGTGTATCTTTTATGTTGATTATAGATTCATGTGTTCATGGTTGCTTGTAGGAGACTGTAATTTGGATCATATGGAACGTATCAAATTAACATAATGATGCTAAAAGATATGTTTAGTATAAATGATCATTAAAAAGAGTTAAAGTTTGGCTCAAAACCATGTAGTTTTCATTCTTTACTTAAATGGCAGAAGTTGAAATGATTTAGATAGGTTAAAAAATCCTCTTTGTAGAATTTAATGTATTTTTAGAGAAATCAGGCTTGTGAAGGAGAAAGGAATAAAATTCATTGGAAAGCAGTCTCAATTATGCCTAAGACTGCAAATATTTAGAGTATTCCAAAAATAGAGGCATGGTATTGTTGCAATGGCATCATAGGGTTGGAAAGACTGGCTTCATGTCTGTCTTGGCAAACGTACTTGAACTCAGGGTAGATATGCTTATGAAGGTTAGAGAACTCTTTAAGCCACAACTTCTGATATTAATTTTTCCTTAAGTTTACATTATTTTTAAGCCTCACAATGTTTAATATGAATTTGGAGGGCAAAGATATTTTTCTTCATGTATTAATTTTATTTCTAAATTTGCCTTTTTTTGATTAGAGCAACAGCACTTTCATTTTTCATTAATGCTTTTGTTTTCTACAGTACAAGAAATAGGAAGGGCTTTAGGGTTTCTAACTTTAGATTGTATATCATAGATTATTATATTTGTCAAAAGAACAGCACATATAATTCAGAAAGGTGTGAACCACATGGTCAGTGAGCATAGACTAATCAACCCCCCTTCAGGAAAAGTACCTAGAAAGTATCTGAGTAAGATTGCTGAAACAGAAAATCAAGCTTCCAAGCAGAAGTCTGTTAATCTCCAAACTACTAAACTGTACTTAAGGAATCCTTGGAGGAGAATTTGTAACAGGTCCTACTGAGTCCTAAGACTCCTGGGAAACAGTCTATTTCAACTGCCCAATAAAGCATGGCAATAACACATCCTTTTCTTTTGATAGATGTTCTTCTCTTCTCTTTGTACACAATGGGACAGATAATATGGTCTCATGATTCCATCCCACTCCTACCTCTATGGAGCTTTCTAAGTTGTTTGGGACTTTTCAGAAATGAAGTGCCATTCCAAACTTGTTTCTTCTAGATGATGGATATCATACTCAGAAGTCCAAGAAATCCTCACTGTACAGTGGACAGTGGACAGCAATTTTACTGAACTAATTTATTAAATATTGCATCTCCCAGGCTCTGACTTCTATAATTCTGATATCCCTTGCTGACTGCCTTCACCACAAACACTCTTATTTTATATTTTAACTGCAGCCATTATGTCTTTTTGTTTTGCCATAAAACAGAAGGCCTAAAAACAACTGTTACCTCTTTACACCCATCTAATTCTCTTGAGTTTTCTGTTAAATACACCAATAAAAACTCCATTCCTATGGAATCCATCTGTATAGCATTGCTTCCCAGTCCCAGACCTGTTTTGTCTTTTCATGTTCACAACAAATTCCCCCTATGTGATAGTGGGTTTTTTTATTCTTCATTTTCCATTAAGATTTGGTGTAGATAAAAATCTCATCTTTTATTACCATTTTCCAGTTCTCCTCTTGTTGGAAAAGGTTTTGTCATTGCCCTTTAATAAAACATTTTTAAAGGAAAGATTGACACTTGAATCCTACCAGTAAAATAATCTCAGATACTTGGCAGACCTAGGTACAATAGAACGATAAATCAAGTTTGTTAGTGGCAGCAAAAACACATATTAAAATTAGGAGTTTTCAGGTGATGCAGGAGGAATAATAGGGAAAAAAAAAAAAAAAAAAGAAAAAAACCCAAAATCCAAACCCAAGATGTGGAGAGCAAAGAAGCTGCCAGCATCTTGAATTCCTGAAATGGCAGGAAGTAAATAATGAGGTGAGCTTACATGATTCATGCTGGCCTCCCTGATGTCAGGGAAACATCTTCAAAGTCTTGGTCTAATTCTGAAACCTAAGAGGCAAAACTTACTACTACCATGAGTTATATAGACTAAATGGTCTTTATAGAGAGTTATATAGACTAAATGGTCACATCTTTTCTGATGCTATGCTTCTAGCTGGGATCAATATTTAACACTTTTGCAAAAGTGAAAGAAACAAATATTGGTTTTATTTGACTAGTTATGAATGGAGAAAAGGGGGAACTTTTGCCCTTTGCTGACAATAACTGAATCCATGAATCTTTCATGGTTTGATTCCTCTATCTTATCATCAACAAACACCATTAACACAATATAAACAAATCTATTGTTTTCAATGGTATAGAAGCTTCAGGCTATCTCTTGCTATTTGTGTTTTATTAGCTCACTAGACAATGTACATCTGTACATCTTCTGAAAGGCTTTCAAATTCCAATACTGGCCTCGTTTAATAAGATCTCTTAATCCAGCATGTAGCAGCCCAATCCAATACACTTGAATGGAAATTAATTAAACTCATTTGGTTTCCAGCAGAAAGTACCATGTCATACTGTTACTCCATGGTACCAGTTCGGTACTTGTACTAACTTTCAAGGTATTCACTACCAAGGTAAGCCTGGCTCAGTGGTGACAGGGTACCTGGAAACAACTGCACATTCAGGAAGGAATGTAAGTAACTGATTCACAATGGCCTTGAAGTGGTAATGCTTTTCAGTAATGTTCGAATTGAATGAGAAATCGGTGTGTGGTGAAAGAAATGGGTTCCAGGGTTGGTCCAAAACATGAAAATCTGTGCATGTTTCCTAAGCCCATCCTTTCCAGAACAATAGATTCTGAACTATCTCATTAGTACAGACCTTTCTTTCCAATAACCTTGTATTTAGGTGCTTTCCCCAGTCCAGCTACCAATTATTAGGGTGTGTGCTGTTTAAGAAGATTGTCTCCCTTATATTTTAGATCTTCAGATATGCAAAAAACATCTGGAAAAAAAAATCTGAGAATCTTGTGTAAGGTAAGCAAATTATGCTAAGTATTAAGCTTCCAGTTTTACCCATAAAGCTACAGTAATCTACTGTCAGAAAAAAAGGAGAAAAGATAGAGTATTAGTGTTGCTGCTTGTTTTATTTTTTGTTTAGTAAGCTACAAGAAAATGTAAATCAAAATAATAGACACAATGATACGAATAAGAGTAAAGGCTAATATTATTTTTGCACCACTACAAATCTTAGTTTGGAGCCAATACAATTCAATATTCTGACATGCATTAGCCATGTAAGAGTTAAGAAATGATAGGAAAAAAAATAATGCGAGGTTTGTATTGTATAAAAGGCATCTTTGAGGAAGTGGTTTGATACTCTGTTACAAAAATAGTTTTGATACCTGTGCATACTGGAGTTCATTGCCTAGCTTAGGAATACAATGTCATATTGCAAATATGAAATAGCACTAAATAATTTTATTTCTTTGGAAAAAATTGTCTTGATTTCAATATTCATAACTTGTGCCTTAATTTTTACTGTGGTGCTTTTGTGATTTCATGTGATATATTGTATATGTAATATTTCCCATAAAACCATTTGCTTTATTCATTCTTTCTCTTCCCCATTAAAGAACCAGCTACAGGTAAAATAGCAAATGGCAGAGGAGTGGTAAATGTCATCCCTTTATGAACTCACTAGTGGCATTGACAGACAGTGAATCATAGAATATCCTATGTTGGAAGGGACCTAAAAAGACTGTTAACTCCAGCTCCTGGACTTGGACAGGACAATGCCAAGAATCACAGACCATGTGCCTGACTAAAATGGTTTCAGAAATGATTGAGCAGGCTTTCTTTCTGTGAAGTATGTGGAGAAAATTCTAAAATACGAGATAACTAGACCTGTGAGGTAAAAAATTATTGCAAAACTGGGCTACAGTGCTTCCAAGGAAGCACTGTAAAATTGTACCTACTACCTTTCACTACTCTGTTGCTAACCTACTGGCATATTTTTCTTACTGTCTGGGAGGTGATCAAGATTATTTAAAGCTATTGCTTTCCATTTTAGACAAACAATGAACTCTCCTTACCCTTAGTAATTTATCTAATTGAATCTGAAATACTTTTTCCTTTTCCTCACATAAGTTCCTTTGAGGTAAAGGAATTCGCAAATCAGGGAGACACATTTAGAAGTCTCAGAAAAGATGAAACAGTCTACCACTTGAAAAACTGTTCTGCACAAATTTTTGAGTCAAGGCCTTTCAGGAACAAATTTTATGATGTAAAAATATATTTTGCAATGTGATGACTTAGAGCATGTCTAGAGTAAAAAGGAGTTCTACTCCTTCCAACTCATTCAGGATTTATGATGCAGCTCTGATTTTCCCAAGAGAATTTTACTCTTTGTTTTATTACAGTCAAGAGGGGGTGTTAAAGAAGAGAGAATTTAATTGGAAATATTTCTTAAAGTTGGAAAAACTAACAGCAGAATGTATAGAAAGGAAACTTTTCTTCCCCCAACTTTTGTTGATACCTGGATTAATTAAAAATAGAATACACAGAGATGATTAAGCCATTTGTTGATATATGTTTTCAAGTCTTAATAACAACCCAGTTTCCAATAGACTAAACAGGAAGAATCCCGAGTGTGTAGCTTCCACTGAAATCCATTTTCATATCTTCCTCAGGAGCCACAAATCATAAATATTTATGACTTGCTGAAGAGAGTGGAAAGGATGATGAGATAAAATATCAGTATATTGAAAAGGTAGCCTAACTTTAAAAAGAAGTCTTGAAGCAGCAAACTAGCAAACCATGAAGAACAACAGTAATTTCATCCCCTACTTGGACCTTAGAAGACACCACCTCTTTAAAAATAGCAGGAGGTTCTTTTCTTTAAAGGGAACTTGTAAAGGTCTTAAAAAATACTTTTTTTTTCCCCCAAGCAAATATAGTAAAACTAACTGAAGACAAACATGGACATTAGGCAAATATGACACTGTTAAGCTGAACTTATTAAGTGGTCCAAGTGACCACCTGTATCAGGAAAAATCTTTGCTCTCCCCCTGCACAAATGCACCTGCAGTAACTGAAAACTGCTCTATACATCTCTCCAGTGACTTGGCATTGTTGAATCTAGGGAAACTGCAACACTTGCTGCAGCCAGTCTCAGTGTCAGGCTCCAGACAGTGGCTTGGCACTAGTGTGAAGTTGTTTCACCTCAGGCAATTTGCTTCTACATGGTGCTGGATGGCCAAGCAATGATATTCCACTAATTTTTAATACTGAGGGCTTTTAGGCAGATGTCAACACAACCTGCCAATCAAATCAGTCCATGATAATATACCAGTATATGTTTCCAAAATGCTAAGGCATCATTCTCTCACCGCTTGTTGATCTGTGGCCAGCATGTAGGCTCACCATGTTCTGTTCTTTCTTTTCTTGCCCTGTTGGACCTGGTTTATTACACCCAGGGGTTGTGTCTATTGTTCTCTCAGTCACAGCTCACTATATTCTATTGTTAAACACATGAGGAAGACAAGTACCCATGACAGAAGCTCTTACCTATTCAGACCTGACTTTGAGTGCCATCCTGAGGAAAAGGCAGTGAAGTTTTCAGTTTGCTCTGTTAGAGTATTTCAGCACAAGAATTTCGACTTCCTTTGGTTGTGTCCTCCAGGGTGACAGCAAAAACTTACTTCCCTGCCTTCCATAATTAATAGGGATATTTTGTTCTGCAGACAGTGCCCTGGGGAAAAAAAAACAAAAAACAATCAGAAATCAAACACCAAGACCCAAACCAGCATGTCCCACTAATAATACCCATCAAAACACCTGGATAAAACACTCTTCATCCAAAAAATCAATTTCAGTTGCTTTCTAAAATCTTAACAAAATAGGATGTAGGCACACACTTTATAATAGGAAATCCTACCTTTTCCAGTTGAAATTTATAGGGAGGCAATGAGATGGGTTGCTGAACTTATTGAAAAATGCTTATGCTCCCAAGGCTGGGGCCTGCAGCTGCTCAGGACCTCTGGTGGCTATGCAGGATGCACCTCAGCCTGGACACCATCCACTGAAGTGCAACAGCCTTGTCAAGACATTTGCTCAATTAGATTTTGCTTCTCTTTTGTTGTTCATTAGGTTTTAGTGGGAAAAGTAATTTGTTCTTGCTATAAAACATTGGGGAAGGCGAACAGTAAATCTTTGCTTTGTCCTGACTCTAGCAAAAAAGACATTAGCAGTCTCAATCAGGTCACCCAGCGGTGGATCAGTGTCTTTTGTTTGGGATTCTTAAATTGAAGTCTGTAGGAAAGGATACTGGGAAGTGGATAGTTTTACCTTATTGTGTTTAAATGTTTATCATCTGTTTATATACAATTAGAAGATAAAATTTTCTCTAAAAGTGTTTTGCACTGAGTTACCTTCAGTTTTTTAGGCTGTGACATGAGCACAAACACTTTGCATGGTGTTGCTGCAGGGTGAAGGTTGCCTTTCTGTGTCCTTCTAGCTGATTGAAGATTAACTTCTTAATTTTCATCTACATTTCTGAGGAAAAATAAAATTTCAAATTAATGCTAAAATAGGAGAAAGTGTCACCCTAACCAAGCTACAACCAGGAATGGCTTGCCTGGAATTTAAGTGGGCTGTGTTCCCCACTAGAGATTGTGCCCTAATGACGTATTCTACGTAAGGCATATGGATATTGCTAAAACCCAATGCTAAAGCAGCTTGCAGATGGATTCAGCTTGGTGAGGGAAAAGAATTTGCAAATGTCTTTGGTTAATGTGGTGAAGAGATACAAAGTAGACAAAGAGTAGGAGCTTTCCTGTTAAGCACAAACCAAGAAATTGTTTATGAGGTTGTTAAGACGCTATTATTTAGGGATGCCTCTGCCCAAATTAAAGTTCAAACTAAAGTTCATATGCTGCGGCCAATAATATGGATTTTATTTAACAATAAATGTGAGGTAGAGAAATTAAAAAGATGGAGGGGAGACAGAGAGAGGTCTCCTTTTTTTTTCTTGACAGAAACATGCAAAAGAGTATATATTGTCAGTCATCTAATTAATCATATCAATTAATTGCTGGTGTGAATTGCTGATGATTGGTGAGACAATAATTTACAAGTAAAATAAGATGTTCTTGCAGAATTTCCTATAATTAAGACATAGTAAGACAATGTATTTCCAACACAGTCATATGCAGTGTGGTACAATGTGAACCAAGAATGCAAGCAGTCTTTTATCGTTCATGCCAAAATATCTAAAAAATGGTGAGTATGTCAGAGGTAGGTTTCTCATAATGAACCCTGAACATAATTATGAAAAAAAAAGGGAAAAATATTTCCTTGATTCTTTGAAAAGGTATATATAAAGCTGATCTTATTTCTGTAAATGGCGTTGTCAAAACCATAAGGAAATTGTCTCTCTGATACTTCTTTTTGCTTTTAAAGAATACTCAGAATTGTCAAGGTTGAAAAGAAAGCACACCTCAGTGACACAGAAGCTGTAAAGCAAGTCTGAAAAGAGAGTAGGAGAATGATATGTTCTCTGAACAAACATATGGGAAAGACACCCATCAAAAGCATGATCATTTCCAAGAGTGTGTAGTTGTAATTTAGACCATTACAGCCTTAAAACAAAATCTTTTTTTTTGTATTTTGGTTGCTCTTAATCTCTTTTCCTGCTAGTGTCTGATTTTGATGATTCATGTGCTGTTGTATCTCCATAGACTCCTGGTTCACTATTGGCAAACAGGATTCAGAAACTTTCACTGTTTTCTCCTGTTCCTGAATTTTTGAAGAACTAAAGCTAGTTATGTTTTTGCCAGCATGAAGGTAGGCTTGATGATGAGTTTGATCTTCAAGCTTTGGTGTTTGTTTTTTGTGTTGTAAAGCTGTAGGAAACATGACTTGTTTAACACTCATCACAAAATTGCACAGTGAAGTCAAAAGTCTAGAAACATCAATCCAGGAATTCAAACTATAATTCTGCACTTTATCCTTTACACTATTGCTTCATGCACTCTGCCGTGCCATTCCATAATGCATATAATTTTCTGCCAAGAAAATATAAATAATTACATATAATCATGTTCTAAGCACAGAACTCAGCTCCTGTTAGTAGCTGTGGTAAATAATCAGTACTTACTAGTTCATATTCTGTGTCCTTTGGAAGATGGTTTGAGACTTTTTGATACCTGAGTAACTAGATGCTGTCATTCATCCTTTGAAGTACAAACATCTTGCTCATTAGCTCTTTGTCCTGCTACTTAGCAGACATATACTTGTGTTTGACACAAGCAGACATATACATGTGATTGATTGGCATGGCCTAGTTTTCGGTAGCAGGGTAAGACCACAGAAGTGGCTTCTGTGAGACGCTGCTAGAAGCTTTCACCATGTCTGACAGAGCAAATTTCTGATGGCTCTGAAAATGGACATGCTGCTGGCCCAATTAGGGAGGTTGGCAATGCCTCTGTGATGACATATTTAAGAAGAAAACCAAAACAGTGCACAGGCAGTTGTTTTTTTTTCCAGGGCTGGTGAGGTGCTGCCACCAGGGGCCATCCCAACGCAGCAGCAGTGATGCACTGCCATGGCCACCGCCATCTCAGCGTGGCCTGCAGCAAGCCTAGCCTGCCTGGCCACCCCTAGCCAGTCGTGCTACGGGCAGGATGGAAGGGGTGGAGGTGGTGGCTTCTCCTTCCCGGCACCCTGCATGAAGGGAGCCGTTGAATAGCACCAGCACCACAGCAGCCACCACTGCACGCGTGATGACAGAGGGGCTGCCTGGCTACCAATGGAAATGTGGTGAGCAATTCCCCGATGCAGGACCTGGACATAAGCAAATTCTCAGCACTATGGGATCCCACAGGAATCTTTGAATTAGTGGATCTTGTTGATAGTGATGCCTATGAGCAGCAGTTTTTCTTCTGAGGACATGTTAAGGAAAGCAACATGGCAGCACCAAGGTCAGTGGGAAAAAAAAAGAGGGGGAGGAGGTGCTTCAAGTGTCGGAGACGAGATTCCTCTGTAAGCCATAGTGAGGACTATGGTGAAACAAACTGTCCCCCTGTAATGTGTGAAGTCCACAGGGGATGCAGAGATCCACTCAGCCTGTGGAAAAAGTGCTCTGCTAGAACGGGTGGATGCCAGGGAAACCAGTAATCTAGTGGGAGACCCGAATAGAGAGACAGGGCGCCTCCCACCAGAGACAGAGGGAGGGCCCTTTCTTACAAACTAGAGCAGCCAATCTTCGAGGTGTGCACCCCACAGACCAGTGACCCACTTTTGGAAAAACTAATTGCCCATGGGAGGGACTCACGGCACAGCAAAAACTCCTCTCTCTGAGCATACAGAAAAAGATCTCGGGTGACGAACTGACCAAAACCACCACATTCTGTCTCCCCTGCACTGTCAATGGGAAGTGGGGAGGCCCTGTGGCTGGGGGAAAAAAGGTGTTTTAAAGGGTTATTTTACTTGTCATTATCCTCCTCTGACCCTGTTAATAATAAATTTACCTTATACCTTTAAATTTGAACCTGTGTAGCCCTTAGAATGTTTTTTTCTTAGTCCTTATCTGAACTCCTGAGCCTTTCGTTATTTTTTCCCTTTCCTCTGCCCAGCTGAGAGCAAGAGAGGGTGAGCAAGTGACTTTCATGGGCCAGTACGAAACCACAACAATACCCAAGTTCTTATTTCTTCTTTTGCACATCTGTAACAATCAGACATCATACTTTTAGGCCTGTTTAGTTTTGCCTTTGCCTACATCCAGGAGGATAGTTCAATATTAAATCAATTTTTTAACACTGGTGTGTTTCTGTTAGGAGATTTATATGTTCACTAGATAGAGCTTGACTCTCCCCTTGTAAATCTGCCTTAACCTCAAAAATGAGTCTTTATTTACATACATAATTTAAATTGCTCCAATAAAAGCAAAATAATTTCAATGTGAGATAGGAAGCCCCTACTAAAAATATCCTAAAACTCAATGCCTTGCTGAATCTTCTGGAAAGTAGGGACCCAGGATCTCAAATTACCTTTGGGAGAGGAAGAATTTGAACCTAGGCCCTCTATGTGCTAGCTTGTTTTTCTAATTACTTTACTAGTGGCATGTGGAAGATGGGCCAAAATATCTTCTAATGGGCTTGATCCAGATCACTTCAAGGCTGTTGCTGCCTATGGGTGAATTCTGAGGAGGTACTTATCATATTTTATTCGACTTTTCTAACTAGTCAAATTAGACTGTTTTCTGCTTACTGTATAATTTTTATGCATGCTTAAGTGCATTTTGCTCTTCTGTGAACTACTGTGATATCTAAGGCTCCCTGTAGTGAGCCTTTAAAATTCCAGCTTTTGAACATCTCTCTCTGGCATAAGTCATAGACTTGGTTTCCTTCCAAAAAAACAGGACAATTTGATTTCCTGGAAACTATAACAATTAAAGTTTGGAGTCCTGTTAGAAACTAACTAGGTGAATCTCAAGGTCTTTAGGTGACAGACTAAATACTTCAGTGTCTGGAGTAAATGAAAGGTCACATGCAATGTGTCACACGGAATATTCTGAAAGGTTTTGTTCTCTGTCTTGGAACAGAGCAATGGGATATTGAATGACACTAAAAATTAACAAGCACCAGTAATACTTTGCAAAATATCAATTTTGCAAGAAAGAAGGGAGACCAATAGATTTGATTTAAAATTGGACAGATGATAAAATACTCGTGGGATATTCTGCACTATGTACTAAAGCGAATCTCCATTAGACCTGTGAGGGTCCTGAGTGCTTGATCAGGCCTTAATGGCCCTGACCTGCCTCACCGGGGGTCTTCAGCCTCTGGAGACCACACCTCTGGGTCTCATATCCATAGGCTGAGAAGTCCCTTTTCAGTTCAGCATTTTGCTCTGAGTCCCTGCCTGGGATACCTTATCAGAATGCAAGTTTTGAGTCCAGTCAGAGCCTATGCTTGCCCCTGTTTATGGTTCCTCTTGATCCAGATTCTGACATGTCTGGATTTCTTCTTTTATGAAAGCGCATATAACTGAATTGATAGCAACAGCAAAACCATTTCACTTAAAGCTAGGACTCTGGAAAGATCAGAAAGGGCTCACTGTTCATGAGTTCTCAAAGACAACATGGTTTTGCCTAAAAATGGATATTTCTATTCATTTCAGCTAATGTGGTTCAGGTTGAAATGTAAAAAGATCTACTTGCTTTCTATAAAACTTGTATAGAAATACCAAACACTGTAAGATCTCACTCTTTTCAAATTATTTTTTTAATAATGGGTTTAATCAGGAGCTCCTGATGCAAAGAATATTGACAGATTTATAACTGCACTGTAGATGTAAGAAGACCTTAAAGGTTATGGTGAAAGGGTAGAATGGGACAAAGAAGAAAAATATGCATGGTCCTTACTTAAAGGAAGAAAGACAAGCAAAAGCACAAGAGACTTGAACTTCTCTGAGGCAGGAGACTTAATTTAGACAGATCTGCAGTCATGAAAACAAAACTAACTTCTAGGAAAGCCCTGCTATGGGCCAGTATTTTCAATCACTGTGTCTCCTAGCAAGTCTTAATTTACTCTAGTCTTGCTTACTATAATGTCACAGAAAAATAATGAAAACCCCCTGTAGACTGATTATTGTTACACCTAATGCCTCGAGTAATTTACATTCTTTAATCCAATTAGTTTTGTGGGTTTTTTTTTAAATTTCTAAATTTTTTTTGTGAATATGAAGGTGCTTAAATTAAAGAAAAATTATGTGTTCTCATTCTCTTTCAGGAAACTTCTCATTTTTAACTTCTGGTAAAGCTGTAATTCCTAGGTTTATTACTGCACAATTTAAATCCATTTATAAATTGCCATTACAGACTACTTTATAAAATTTTCTATAAAAGGCACTATTGACAGTATCCCTTGAATAGCTTCTAAATGTACAATAAAATGTCAATAATTTAATGTGCATTTTTACTCCAAATTTTCAGAGAGAACACTGGAGAGTAAGAAATTTGATCATGTCTTCTTTGATATATTTAGTAGCTATTATATGAGTTTCATAAAGCTTCTATATCTGCCCAGAACTATCATTGCATTAAATAAGCAACCAAAAATTGAGAAAAAGATATCTCATGTTTTCCAAGTAGATCTGTGTAATGATTTAACATAAAGCATTTCCTAAAATACAATAAAACAAAATTTTAATAAATCTTTTGAGTATACAACAATCAAATTGACATATTGATTTTAACAGCATCAAGTTTTCATTTCCCTTTTCTCTAAAAATCAGTGGTGTCTTTCATTCTGTTACAGAATGGATTCTTAAGTTTTTGGGGTTTTTTTTGGTCTAATACTACTTTTTAAACACAGACAAAAGAGGAGACGGGGTGATAGTTTTATTTTTCTTGAAGCTCCAACACATTAAAATATAATTTCAGATAACAACTGAAATGGAAGATGAACTGAAGTAATTGTCTACATATCCACAATTTCAATTTTTTAGTTTGTTTTCAAATGTATTGCATACATTAAAAATATCTGTGCAGAGAGTTATAGATTCACAAAACCACCTTTACCCTTCACTTCCTAAAGCAGAGATTATAAATGGTGATTCAAAATTATAACTATACTGACATAATTGTAAGAATAGTTCTCTCTCTTCTTAAACAAATTTGTTAGGCAAAGAATTTCAAATTATTAAATATTAGTTATTTATACTTTATTTACAGCATCTCCAAATTCAAAAGTATTTCGACTGCTTTATTCCACTTGAGGTCAGCAATTTGAAAGGGAAGATAATGTTTCCTTATGAGCCATCAAGCATGTGAATATTGGAGCAGCTTCATTGTAGACTGAGGCAGGTAGGGACGTAAAAGCAGTTCTTTGGGACCCTGAAGCATGATTCAGATCTGAGTTCAAAGTATATTGGCCCATCTGACACAGAAGGGATGTTCAAAGTCAAGTCTTTGAGTTGTTGAAAAGGAGTAAAGTTTGTTATGTCACCTCAAGGTCTACTGGTAGCTATTTCCACCCAAGAGCCTGGGCCACTTTTATATGAATGTAGGAGATAATGTCTCTGTTTCTTCCCTGTGTAAAAGTAACCTGGCATTTAATTTACCTTACATGACAGTGGAGTGGAAACTATTGACAGGTCTATCTTCCAACTCTGACTGACTTGGGATGCCCCTGATTCAATGCAGTGCAAGCCAAGGTACCAAGCGTTTCTAACTGACCACAGAGAATTTATAAACATTTAAGATAATAATGCTCTAAACAGCATATCGTAACGGAAGAGACACCATGATTATGTATCTCAGGTATGTGGCAAGGCCAGAGAGAAATGGCAACGATTCCATAAGCAAAATTAATTTGGGACAGAGACATTTTAGTGTCTAGGTCTGCAAATTTTCAGTAGTAGGAGTGTGTGTGAGGAAGTTAGATGACTAGTTTTATACTATGCTCATGCAGCTTTGAGAAGATCTGGCTTTTTATTGTCTAACATATGCACACATCAAAAATGAAAGAGTGCAATTAGAACACAGATAAAAAATTTGGTATTTAAAAATTATATTAAAGGTCTTTTAAAAGGTTTTGGGGGTTTTGTGCATTTTTTATTATTTGTGGGTTTTTTGTTTACTAGGATAAGCAGCAGTTTTGACACTACATCTAGTGACTTCTTTTAGTCATTACAGTCATATACTAGCAGTTCGTTTGATATGTGGACAAATTCCATGTGAAATACGGCCCCAAAGTATTTCAGAGACACATAGGAGCAAAAGAATGTTGAAAACTAAGTCTCTTATACATATCTGACATTTTTATTCTTTCCTTTCTTCCCCTAAAAACTGGATAGGACACCTGGAAATTGAATTTAAGTGAAAACTCCAACAACTAAATTTGGCTAATCTCTTACCCAGAATCATAAAGCCAAATACTGTTCTACTGACGTCACTGACTTCTGTTTGTAGTTTGAGCTTTACTTTCACTGTATTTCACTAAAAAAAGTCCACAGAATAAAAATCTACACTTCTTTGGTAGTGTCAAAGTAATTAGATATAAATGATTAGTTTCAGTTTTATTATTGATAGATTCATTTTTCTTTTCATATTGAATTGATTCATATATTTTCAGAGGTTCCCACAAGTGAAGTATATTTAATAGTATTACTGATTCATAATCACTATTGTCAAGATTATATGTTTTTTTTGGGGGCGGTAGTTTGGGTTGTTTGATTTCTTGGGTTTTTTACATATTTGGTAGCGTAGAAGAGGAACTGTGAGATAATTTTTAAAAATAAAACAAAACAAAGCACCAAAACATGAGTAAAGAAACATTTTTCACTGAAGTGATCAGCCTGCCACTAGAAAATGTAATAATGTAAAAATCTTACTTTTGTTCTCTGTCTTTTTACTTAAATCCACTGCGTTCAGGTTTTACTATTATTCTTTTTTCCTGTATAATGTAGTTATTTATAAATGTAAACAATAGTTTGTTCATAAATATACCAGAAAAATTGTACTCACTGCATTTTCATTTAAGATGTTAATGAATGGCACAAAAGCTTCCATTCTTTTCTTATAAGGGTTCATTTCTATGTGATCAGATTCTCAAGAGTGAGAGAAAATTCATGTATAATTTGCTTTTCATTAGTAAAATTTAAAACCTGCTAATCTCTTTTATTGTAAACTCGAATTTGCATGATTATGTTTAAGCCCTACTGTCCTAGATCAATTAAAAAGCTATTCAAAAATTTTAGTATTTTTTGCCTCATAAGGAAATACTGCCCACTTTCTCAAACAACTGGCTGTTTCCTTGCTGTTTACTGTGGTGTTGCCCCCTATGATGGCCAGAAGATGTTACTAGGAACTCTCAGAGACAGCATGAACTAAGACTTAGAGGATACTGTACTAAGAATGACATACAAGTCAGGGTAAGAATGCAATGATAGTCCAAGGATGTTGTATTTCTGCTAAAAGTTTCTGTCAAAGAAATCTGTCAGTGAAACAACCAAAATATAGGATCATATTTCATTCATTTTATTTCAAGGTAAAGTAAAAATTGGACAGGTATCTCTTCCTTTACACCAAATGTGTGAATTTAAACTATTTAAACTTGTAAGTAGATAGGAAAAAAATATTGATTTTTTTTTCATGAACAGAATACCCATACATGTACCTGTTACCTGTTCATATAAAAACGTATTAAAACTCACTGAGCTTCACCATGGCTTATCAAGCTACTGATGAAAATTTCAAGGTGAACAGAAAAAAATGCTAGTGATTCAAATATTTTCAAATTGAACTTCTCCAAATCAGATCAAATATCTAAAACTGAGGATAAAAAAAAAAAAATCACCATTTTGATAAGGATTACATTTTAGAATGTAATGGATTGGCAAATTGCTCAAGATTATGGAAAATGAGCTAGAAAGAAAATTCATGTGACTTCAAAAGCCATTTGCTTCTCTTTGAATTTGGTAGAAATTAATTCACAAAGTATTTGAATGGCAAAAAAAAAGAATCTTGACCTTTTATTGGACTTTCTCAGATTTTGGAAGACATAATTCTAATGTCTAAATAGAGCAAACATCTAGTTAATTTATAAGAAACAACCTAAAGTTACAGTAATTAACATGCAGAATTATACAATTACAGAATGCACAAATATTAAACCTTCCATATATTTCCATAGGTATTCTATTTGCTTTCTTGTAAGTAGTTTCATATATGCATCTTCCTTTCATTAATGTTTCATGTCAATTTATAATTTTATATATTATGCCAAAAAACAGGTGACAGAAAATGAAAAGAGAAAATGAAAAGCATTAGAAAACCCAAAGAGTTTGAAAAGCACATGGAAAAGCACCAGAAAAATAATAGTCCTTACAGATCTGTCAGGAACAGTTTTTGACAAATAAGTTTCATTCATTTTTGAC
Source organism: Vidua macroura (assembly GCF_024509145.1). NCBI lineage: Eukaryota > Metazoa > Chordata > Aves > Passeriformes > Viduidae > Vidua > Vidua macroura. The sequence continues at coordinate 80,961,329 of NC_071571.1, read as the reverse complement.
ATTTTAACTATTGACCTTTTAACATTTGGCCTTGTATGTCAAAGAGAAGTAAGAGATGCTCAGTCTTGAATACAACTTTTGATATTCAGGTAATCAATTTGAGAGCCATTTAAGAGAAACTGTGGTGCAGCTCTTTGGAACCATATTGAAAGCTTTACTAGAGGTTCACAAAAACTGAAGGATTTTTGAGTTGGTTCTTAGTCTGGTAATAGATGATTCTTAAATAATGTGTCTAATAAAATAGAGAGCTCTGGACTAAATTTGGATGATATCAAACTTCAGGACAGTTTGTATGGGCTGAAATAGAAGGTTAGAAATCCAAAATATTTTTAAAAATCAGAGATAACAAACAAACAAACAAAAAACCCAACAAACTCCCTTATTTCACTTGGGACAGTTACACCATATGAATGGAGGAATATTAAACTCTGCTCAGACTATAAAGTAAATTAACAACTGTATAGGAGTTCTACAGAAAGGTTTATGAGAGCTAAGCATGAATCAAAACCAACGTAATGCTTAAAACAGTAGTATGCCTCATATTTTGTTGCATGAATAGAAGAATAGCCAATAATATTCACTAACATTATCCTTCTGATGTACTCAACATCACTAAAATTTCTCCAGGAGCATTGGTAAGTGACAAAGTTCAGGGAGACTGGGATAGATATGGAGAGACTCTTGAGTAGGAGAAAGGGAAGACTGACTTAATCACATTTTTAGCAAAGTTTTGCCAAGCAAAATGGAGTAGGTTTTGGGGTAGTTTGTTTTTTTTTTTTTTTTTTTCTGTGAGGTATAGAACAAGAAAAAAAACTGGACATAAAATGGAGCCAGGATGTCAGGTTAGACACTAGAGAAATTTTTCTATCATTAAGGATAGCAAGAAATGTAATAAATGGCTTGGGAAGGCTGTGGATTTCTCTGTCATTAAAGCCCTTTAGAACAGATGGTGAGAATACGACAGAAGTGATGTAGCAATGCCTGAATCTCCCTTGGGACAGAAGGATAGATTAAATGACCCTTTAAGGTTCTCTCAGCTTCTTCTGCCCTTTTTTCTTTTCAGGTCTAAAATATTTTACAATACATTACATTTTCCTATGCACTTTGATTACTGAAACTGTTCTGTATAATCTCTAGGTTACTTGCCAGTATCACCTTACCACAGAGTGTTCTCCTCTCCCTGAAGACAAAGAATTAGATATTTATTTCCCTCAAAGGTATTAGATAGGTTAAGGAATATGTGTGACTATGTCAGGTCAACTAACACTTCTCTTTTAAACAACTTTTGACACACTGAGCCCTAGGAAACGAAGAATGCACTTGATTTTAAAAAGTATGCTGTAAGCAAGCTTTCAAAATTTCTGGTGTTTCAAAAAGTACATCAGTGTTATAATCCAGCATAAATGTTTGTAGGAATTACTTCAGTTGACATTTCAAGATTAGAAGTGTTTGTGTACCGTTTTTTCCCAGGATTGTTTTCTGTTGTATTCATATTAGCTCACAGGAGAACAGAATGAGTCTTCAAATACCAGAGCAATACCCACTTAAATAGGGATTCAGCAAATGTATTTCAACTGATATATGGATTCGGAAGTAAATGTAAGATTTGGAGGCAGAATAGTATATTTTGCATTAATGGACATTGACTGAACATTTAAGCAATTTATATTTCATCTTCTATATCTGATGAACTCTGTTCAGATCTTTCATGTTAATATACTTCTTATCTGGTGCTTAACTCAAAATCTCCAAATGAAATTTTGGGTTGATATGTCACTTTTCAAGGGAAACTTTGTGAAACATGAGATTTGTTAAATCTCTTTATATTTTTTTATTGACACAGGGTAGAGAAATTTTGAATTGCAATGTATAAATATTGCAGTACTTTATTGTTCACTGTTTCAGTAGGCAGAGAAAAAAACCAGTAGTTTTCTAGGTAAAATTCATTTTAGCTTTTGGTAAGCAAACACAGTAATTGGACTAAGTTTTCCTGCAATTAGAATGTCTCAGAGATCGAGTGTGTTTCTGAGTACTGCAGCCATTTTCCTTTTGAAGCCTTACTTTTCATAAATAATTAATACGTCACTCAAAACTATTCAAATTAGACATATAGCAGCTTTTCTCTTTTTTCTCTCTATATAGCTTATAGTTTTTTTTTTCAACTAATAAAGTATTTCATTAACATTTTGATATTTCTGAGTTCTAAATTTTCTTGAAGTCCTCAATAGAAACACAAAATATGCTACTTAGTTTTCAAGATATAGAAAATTAAGTATATTTTGGCTGTACATAATCAGAAGCCCAGTATGTAATTCTACTGGGAAAAAATATGCTGCCTCTTTTGAATAGCAAGGAAAAGGTTTCTTCCAGAGTCTTCTTTATTGTATAAGAGCAAGTATATCTACTCTGTTACTATAGACACTCTTTAATCCTGTTTTATTTGTACATTTCAATTTCATGTTCTACATACAACCACAAGTGCAATAGCGTTATATGGATAATGATTAACAATTCATGTAAAAAGAATGAGACATCTGGGCTGTTCTGCATTCCCCTTTATTGGCATCTTCTCTCTGTCCCAAAATTCAGTGCGTGCATAGAGGTTTTGTAGAACACAGTGATAATGGGCTATTGAATATCACTGAGTGACTGATAAGAACTATAACATCCCATTGTGAGATGGTCTGCCTAGAGGGAGGAGCCAAGCATTCCTAACTGGATATAATCTGGGTTTTGGGGACATCAGAGGCAGCCTTTCCACTGGTTCCCAAGAGGAATAGCTGGGGTTTTCCACTGGACCTTCAGAGGAAGACTACACCTTTTCTACAGGATCTCTGCTCCAACAGACCCACATCTGCCACTCCAGGAGGACTGTAGCCATTCCAATTTGGACTGCTACCAACATGCTGGCCAAAACGGTGTCAAGTTGTATTCTGACTCTGTCAGTGATTTTTCTTTTGTATTATTGCATGTATTATGTTTCTTTTCCCTTTTCCTAATAAATTGTATTTCTGACTTGGAGTGTCTCACTGGTTTTGCTTTCAAATCAGAACAGATGATGGAGTAGAGTGGAGCCACCATGAGCAGGTTCTGCCAAAATCCTTGCAAAGGAGAGAACTCAGTGGTACTTTCCAGCTGATAAACCACACAGCAGCTGAAAACCAAGGGAGATAAAGGAAGATGTCTTGCTGTTGCATCAGTAACAGTGGCAAAATCTTGGACTCCTCATCCCAAGGTTATCTCAGGTACTATCCTGAGATATCCAGCCCCAAGATACGACCACCATTCACTAGTAAGATGTATGACTAAAGTCACCCAAGCTCCACCTAAATGGAAAGAAATAGTGTAAAAGTAAGCTAAAAGTGGGGAGAAGTGGGGGAAGACTCCAGCATAATTTCTGGTATTGGATGAAGGGCTGAACCTGTGTTCTCCCATACAGAGACACCTTTTGGGTAAAGAACTATATTCTCTGCATACTGAATGATTCTCTCGAGCCAGCTTTTATTGGGAAGTATTTTGTTAGTATACTGCTTTTAATTATTATTACTTTGAATATATATTTGCAATCAGATACTATCACTGGCAATTCTTGAACCTTAAATTCTCACAATTTCACTAATAAACAGTCTTATTCTGTAAACTGTTAATGTAGTCCTTCAGGGGTGCTGGCAGTCACTGGCAGTGGGTAAAGTTATGGAGACCCAGAAGAAGTTTTTCTATTTGGTGTGTGACCCTGAACAAGACATTCGAACCGCCCTCCAATATAGTGGGACTGTTCACTGAAGGGTTCACATAATGGGATACTGACAGACTGATTGGGCATAAGGGTCTTGGCTTTCCTAGGGTGCTGACAGACTGATCAAACACAAAGTGAGAAAATCTCTCCTTTTTGCAACACAGAGCCTAACAGAATGAAATATCAGGTAATTAAGAAGCAAGAAATGCAAATGACAGAGGATTTGTATAAATAAATAATATACATTTTTGTGCTAGAAAAAGGAAGTGTGATCTTTCTACATAACAATAAAAATTGTGTTTTCAAATTCCTCCCTCTAAATGCTACTGTTAAAGGCATCAGTCTGAAGAATATCATACTTATCCTATTATATAGACTCCATTTGCATCAAACAAATGTGCTTATAAAAAATTCCCATTACAAGGGTAAAAAAATATGATCCACATCTGTTAACAAATAATGAGTAAGAATACCTATTTATAGACAGGGCCTTAATCAAGTGACTAATGTTCCAAGTGAAATACATCAGTAGCTATAAGTACTGAGGGAAGAACACAGGGTGAAAGAGATTAGTAACTGAGGTATGGCAAATTATAGAGGACTTGCCAACCCATAGACAATGGAAGATGGAAAGTTATTCAGTGTGTCAGCAGCTAGATCCAGGTTTCTGCCATCAGAGTCTCCCCAGCCCATCCTGAAATATATACATACAAGGGTGGGAAAAGTGGTTTTTCCTGTGGCCTTCTCTCTTCTTCTTGTAACTTATCTTTGGCCCTGTAGGGTTCCTGGAAGGAATTTTTGATCCTCCGGACCTTTTCAAATTTTTGTCACAATTATGTTTAAAATTCTAATCAGCCTTGTTTTTACATTTCAGCTACTACACCATGTAGCTGCTTTCCTAGAATTTAGGATGACATTTGTAAAAGTATTTATGTCCTTGTCTACCTTAAGCTTGTTTGCATTTCGATTATAGCTTTACTACAGTGCAGCTACAATTCCATAGGAGCTACTCTGCAACTATTGATCCAAATACTCTTGAAAATACACAGAGGACTCTATATTTCCAAGGTTCCAATTACAGCAGGGAAATCTCAGTGATCAAGCTTTCTTCAGTTCATATAAGCACTTTCTATTGGTCTTGACAGGCTGGGGTGAAATGTACCCTGAGAAATCTCTGTCTGAATTTGACAGGTTTGATCTTCTGTTATAGCCATAAACACAGCACAGAGACAAATCTAACTCTTCACTGCAATGTAACTTATCTATGATGTCAGATTAAATTAACCATACGTGTAGGGTTATAATTTGTATGGTATATAATGGTTATACTTTTATGGTAATAATTTTCCAAAAAGCTTAGTACTACAACGAGGCCATTGGGAACTATTGTTATGTTATGGTTGTCTCCAGTCTTTGCTATCATAATCTGGACAAGTCCCTATATAGCCGAGAAGAAATTTTATATTAAAGCGCTTAGCAGGAACAAGATGACCTCTGTATATCATACACTGTTAAATGCCATCTGATATCCTGAGCAGGGGGAATTTTTGAGTGACAAATCTCACTTGAGGAATTTTCAGCAGTTTACAGGACTTTCTGAGGGTGTCTGCTTTCAAAGACTTAGAGAATGATAGAATGGTTTAGGCTGGAAGGGACCTTAATTTATTGCAAACCCTTCTGTCATGTGCCAGATTGCTTCCTTCTACTAGACCAGATTGCACCAAATCCCATCCAACCTGGCCTTGAACACTTCCAGGGATGGGGTGTCCACAACTTCTCTGGGCAGCCTGTTCCAATTTCTCAGTAAAGAATTTCTTCTTAAGAAAAGTCTTTTAAAGACTCTTTCCTTTTAAAGTTGCTACCCCCTGTTCTATCACTAAATTATTCAATTAAATGTGTAACAAGTAAATAAATACTTGAGCTACTTGCTTTGGGTCAGATCCTCAACAGGTTTAGAGTCATTAAGCTATCAAAGTAAATAGGATTATGACAATTTGCATAAGTTAAAGAGTTTGTACTCTGATGAAAAATCCTATCAGGTTTGACCTGTCAGGTCAAGAAGAGCTCACAGACAGATGATTTCAAACACTTGTGTATTGTAAACAAGCTTAGCTGCAATACATGAAGAGACATGACAAGCCCTGGTATTTGGGAAGCCAGTCCTAAAGAAGAGAAGGATCTTTGAAAAAAGGGGACATCAGCTTTCTCTCTGGGTTACTAAGTTACATTTTTCTGGGTTACCTGATTTCAGTGGAGACCCATGACAGCACAGCCCCCTTAGTCATATCCTGGTTGCATGTACCTCTGTATATTTTATCTAACTTATGTACTTTATTTAATATACTAAGAGGGGGAAAGACATAACTGAAGAAAGAAAGAGAACATCAGTGGGTTTGCCTTATTTTTCCAAGAAAACTAAAGGAGCAGAGGGATGAGTTGGAGAGCTGCTTTAACAGAGCAAAAGAATTACCTTCAGCTGGGAGATGAGAAAACAGGTCTGGGAGTGTGTTTCTTTTGGGTATAAAAGGAGTATATAAATTGAGAGGAAACTAAACTGAAACTGGAGTATTTTAAAATCTTTGCCTGAAATAATCTGAGTGTCAGTGTATGCTAATTAATGCTTATCATCAATAACTTGACAAACTTAATAAGAATAGGAAACTGAAAACATTCTGTAAATGCCTTTCCTCATAGATGTTGCAAGCAACCTTTTACGTATGGTGATACATATGCATATGCATCAATGCACATATTTGGCATTTTGGAGTTGTTTCTATTGAATATTTACCAACATCCACATTCAACACATTCAATAGCTACTAAATTGCTGGCAGAATAGACAGGCTATTTAAAAAATATGAGATCAGAATTTTTTCATACAAAAGAGTGTTGTGATTATTTATTAAGACTTTTTCAGTACAAAATGCCTATTTGAACATGAGTTTACTAATTAGGGACATAGAAGACTAACCTTTTTGTGATTTAACTCCATTCAGCAACTAAGCCCCAGGCAGCTACTGATTCTCTCTCTCCTGGTGGGATGGGCGAGAGAACCAGAAGGCTAAAAGTGAGAAAGCTCATGGGTTGCAATAACATCAGTACAATATGGAGAGCAAAGCACCTCATGCAAGCAAAGCAAATGAAGAAACTGTTTCAACAGTTCCCATCGGCAGCCAGGTGCTCAGTCATCCTTAAGAAAGCAGGGCTTCATCACAGGTAATTGTGACTTGGAAAGGCAAATGTGATCACTCTAAACATCCTTCCCTGTTTCCTTCTTGCCCTAGTTTAATATGCTGAGTGTGAAGCCAGAGGCTATGTAATGTCCTTTAGGTCATTTGAGGTCAATTTTCCTGGCTGTGTCACCTCTGAACTCCCTGCGCATCCCGAGCTTCCTTGCTAGTGGAGTGGGGTGAGCAACAGAAAAGTTCTTGATGCTGTATAAGTGCTGCTCTGCAACAACAAAAAAAAAAAAAAAAAAAAAAAACCAAACAAAACAAAAAAAAAAAAAAACACACACCCTTGCGTTACCAACACTGGTTTCATCACATTCAATTAAAAATGTAGCCTCGTACCAGCTACTGAGAATAAAAATAATTCTATACAAGTCAAAATATAAGCACTGTGAATAAATAACTTGTTTGGAAACTATTAGGAGTGTAGAAGCTCTTCTAATATGTGAAATACAACTTAGAATTCATTCTATCTAAGAATTCAGTCTGTTGGATAATATTCTTACAATGCTTTGAAATGGGAACCCCTTGATTTCATATGATAAAGTTCAACATAAATTTAAGCAATGATAGCTTAAATAGCTCCTGTTTCATTTCTCTGAATCTCTAAATTAAAATATTGGGCTGTCATGTTATGCCTCCTGAATTTAAAACTGAAACATTTCAACAAAGATAGACACTATGAAAATCATCCCCATTACTCCCTGCCTGATAGCTCTGCCACTGTTTGAAACAGCTGAATTCCCAGTGTGCCAGTAGTCACTTCTGTTATCAGCAGAGGCATTTATTTCCATACTCAGAGTGTAGCACATTTTAATGACTCTGAAATACAAGAAGACACGCAAAACTGATTTTGCATTCCATGCCCTTAAGCAAGCCTATTATCCATGTTGTGAAAACAGCAAGTTAGCATTTTTGTTGTAATTATTTGGGCTGATTATGTATTATGTTTCTACTCAGAAGCATTTTCTTCCAAAGCAGCTTACACAACTACTAGCTGAGAAAAGGCAAAGCAGCACTCTAGAGGCATCTGCCTTAAGATAGCCTCATGCAAGTTTCCCTTGACAAAGTTGGCATGATTTATGATTGAAAAAAGTCCACAATGTATGTATTGTATGTCTCAGATAAGAGCAATTCAGGACTGTCTGTGGAAGAACATTTTGTCAACGCTTATACTAATGATTATAATAATTCTTAAACTGTGTATGTTTATGCTGAGCAGGACTATGATACTGGTGTCATCCAGAGATTTAAAAGGGACTGTTTTAATTAACCAGTAGATTCCCTACTGTAAGGGACTACTGCTTCTCTAATGCAGGTTTAAAAAAAAAAAAAGTATTTTGATGAAATAAATAAGAACTCCATGAGTGTCATTTTCATGAAGAAATGCTTCTGCTGCTGTTCAGAAGAGATGAAGTCTACTGCAAAGTTCATATTTACTTTTTGATTTAGTAAGTTGTAAGGCTTTTATCGGACTTTTCCTTCATACTGGTCTACATGCAGAAAAGTACAGAGAGATCAGCAGTGACACTAGCTTGCTGGAAAAATGAAACAGCTGCACTGCTGACTGAAAAGTGTTGCCATCCTGATATCTGAGGTCATTGCAGCAAATGTCCTTACCTGGGCCTGGAGCATAAGGTTGAGGATATTCTCCTCCAAGGATAAGGAGGAGTCGCTCACCCCACAGGAAGAAAAAGCCCTGATTATTGTTAGAGAAGGGTAAGATGATAATTTTGCTAGATGAGTCCACATAAGGAACTGCCCCAGCTGTGTAGCTGGGAGAGCAGGACAGGACAATCGGGTATTTGTTGCAAAGCCCTTTAATGACAACAAAGACTGGCAACCAGAACCAGTGTCAAATCAGCTAGGACACTGGAATTTCCACCTGAATGAAGAAGTGTTATCCTAAGGAATAAGGGGTCAGTAGCCCTTTTCTTGTGGGAGTAGAAAAAAGAGTGGAAAAAACCACATGTGGAAACACTGAGTTAGAACCATCTGTGCAGAAGATGTACAGCCACCCACCAAACACAGCCAAGTCTTGTTATTAGTGTGGTGAACAAACACATTACAAATAACCAGACCTCAGGAGGTAAATATTAGGGTGTAATAATAATAAATACAGCATTAACTTCAGCAATCTGGCTCTCCAAAGGGGTGTATATTCTATTTATAATATTGTACATAATATTATATTCTAAATATAAATATTCTATTTATAATATTACAAATAATATTATAACTCTATTGTTTGGATCTCAAGGAGGACATGTACAATAATGAATGTAAAGATTTGGAAAGGAATTCATAGAAATAATCATGATGAACTATCCAGTTACCCTCCACTCATCAGCTCATTTTCAAACCACAACAAGTAAATTAAGAAAACTATTAACAAAAATAGCTCAAAATTTATGCCAAAAGTCTAATTACTAATGAAAGAATGTGCAATGAAACAGTCTTCAAAATCCATTAAGAAAAGTCTTGACTATTACAGCTTGAAATCAGTAAAAGGATCAAAACATTCTCAAGGTATTCCTTCTTCATTAGTAATGCATATTCATACATACAACAGCTGGCCCTTAAAAGAGTTGCAAAGGTATTTTTTCTGCTCTGAAACAGTTTTTGTATATGATAGTGTCCTCTGATAGACTATTTTAAAATTCATTGTTGGCTACGTTGACCTCTAATTACATAGCATGGAGAAAAAAAGGTAATGCAGTCCAATTAATAATGAAAAGCCCTATTTGATTCTGAAACATGATGAGAAAATAACATATTCTGGGCTGTTATTAATGTATGAAATGTGTTGTGAAACTTATTACATAATAGCTTTTAATTTTTTTTTCTTATTTATTTGGGAAAAAATGTACATAAAATTGGTTTTTATTACATTACTTTGGTATTTTATTGCTATAGAAAACTATCACTGTTTAAAATGACAAAAAAGTGAAAACTTCAAAAGGGAGTTGTATATCAAATGTCCAGCAATGATTTTAGGAAATTTAGCTTTTGTTTGGAATTGGGTTTGATAATTCCAATTAAAAAAAAAAAAAATTCATTTATTGTTCTCTGAAATATCTTTTTTTTTAGAAGTACCAAGTGCAGTTTTGAAAATACATCTTACACATCAATATATATAAATTAAAATACTGCTAGCATACAATGGCAGTGCTTAATATATGCTGTATAATAAATAATACAAATTGATAAGATTTTTTAACATAACTAGTGACTCACATTCTGTTATTATTTGGGCTCTTAGTTGATTTTTTTTAAGAGGACTTACCTTCAAAGTGTATTTGAATGTTACTTTCTGAAAATGGACCTGTTTTATCTCTTTCCTCTTAATTTGGACCTTACTTGGGACACATAAAAGCTTCACATTGCTTTTGAGTTCTTGAACACTGACATGGATTAAAGTTACAAAATGATGAAAGAAAGAAGAGAGAGAGAGTGATAAGAACACAGAATAAAATAAAATAGTAGTCTTTGAAATAATTTTGTAAGACAAAGAAGATTTATTCAGATCCACTGTTGAAAAAGATACAATGATATGACTACATGAGTTTTAAATAAATTTTTTAAAAATTATAGATTCTTCTTTGACCAAGAATGCCGAGACAGTGAGGAAGCAAAGAATGTATAGGTAATAGTGTGTGCTATGATTAATTTCAGCTGATAATGTAACCCATGACTGGATAGACCATAAAGAGCAATGAACTACAGGTGTATGATATGGAAGAGGCAGTTTATGTTGTTAAGGACTGAGGAGAATAAGCATTCCACAAGAAATCGAAAACTTTGGAAATATGTGAGAGACTTAATTGTATGCTGCACATAGGTTCATAACTGCAAACATGACATGAAAATGAGAGCAAGTGGGTACGATGAGAAATTTGGGAACCAGGAGCTTATGGATTATAGTACAGTGGTGAAAAGTTGACATCCAGTTTCCTCTAAAAGAAACAAGAGAAAACACTAATGTATTGTTCATGTTCTCAGGGCATCTCTATAGGTAAGGCTGTATCTTTATGTCAAAGTTTGTGTCTTATACCAAAGTTCTATAAGCCAATTGACACTTGTTTTCAAAAATGGGAAAGAGTACCCAAGCAAATTGAGAACATTTCCCTAATGCAATATTTTCAACTTTTTAGATGGCTAACTGTTCTGCTGGTTTTCTGTATTTGTGAATCATATCTCAAGAGAACGATGTGGCTTGTTAGAAGCAACATTTTTTTTTTTTTGGCCTAAAAGTACAGATACTATATTTCTAACATGTTATTCTATATTTGAATACTAGCAAAAAGTGTAGCTTGTTACACGTTATGATGTTTTCCCTTCCTCCAAAACTACAAAAGACTGGGGGGGAGGAAGTACTTCATAAGAAGCAGAAACTGAAATATTCTCAACCAGTATCTGAGTTTCTGATTGAATGGGCAGTTTTAAATATTTTATAACTTCAACATCTTAACAATATAAAACAAGCTGAGATATCTCTATATGTTCAACTAAAAACTTTATGTTAGTTCCTACCCCAAATTATTTTGTGCTAGTATAATGAAGAAATGAATATCATAAGGCCAGCTGACTTAAGCATTTTTTACACAAAGAGAGAAATATTTCAAATCTCTGCTTAGAGTAATCTGTCTTTCTGTTCCCTCTGTCTTCAACAATGGGTCAGGAGACAGCATGACTCATCACTGTATTAATTTGAATAGCCAAAAACCTCCCAGATTATTAGCTGCTTTCCTAATTTTTTAGGAAATCATATTCTGGCTACAGAGGATCGGATGCTGATTTGGAGCATTTAATCTCTTATGTAATCATTTTAGCTCTTTTTTGTCCTTCATTGTCAAAAATATTCAGATCCAAAAATCATCCTTTCCATAAGTGCACAATTTTCCCCAATTTACTCCTGCCTGCTTTTTTGTCTTTTTTGTTGATGATTTTCCTGTAGCACTTATGGTGCATCTTTTCCGCATCTTTTTTTCAGAAATAAAACAGCTAAGCAAAAAGACCTTTCAAAAACCTCCTCACACCAGTATTTTCTTTCAGGTATAAATTCATTCCAATAAACATAGAACATTTAATGATATAAGGTTTAACTATAAAAGAACAAAAGTTTAGAAACCTAATCAGTTCTATTGCCATTACATTGTAGACAGTCTGTGCAATACTAAATTCTGTGGCAACTTACTTGGAATCTTATGAAATGTCTGCATTGGAGAGAGGACTGAGATCAAATCTTTAAAAACACTTGGGGGTTTTGTTTTGTTGATGTTTGCTTGCTTGCTTGCTTGCTTTTAATACACCACAATGCCATTAATTTCTTGTTAAACACCTAGTTCAGGACACAAATTAATCTGTCCGTGTTTTAGGTAGTCTTCATTTATCTCCTAGAAAACAGGCAGCTCTAATATAAGAAAGAACTTAAATAAAATCTCTGGAGTAAAATATTCAGAATCTGTGCCTGGCAGCACATAGTTGTATATTCTTCTCTAGAGCAACCTCAGTATTATTTGTAAAGCTTTTGAAAATATACAAGTAATCAAGTAAACTTTCATTAATGGAGAAAAGATTCATCAAATCAGAACAGAAAACTTAAAATAGCCAGGTAGATGTAAAATTATGTTTGTTGGTTTTTGTCTTTAATATATTACACTTTCTGGAATTAGCAAATTAACAGATCAAAGGAAAGCCTCTCTCAGCAGATAAAAAAATGAGTGAAACATGAACAGAGAAATTGCTATTTTGTGGAGACATACCTGAGTGGAAGCAAAAAGGACAGAGACAATAAAGAGCCCAAATAAAAGAAAGGAAGAAATAGATATGGCAGTATGTTCCCTCAAGTTTGTTTGCCTTAGCTAAAAGACAATAAAGAAACAAATAAATGCTTTGCTTAAGCAAAGCAGTCAGACCCCTAAAAGAAGAATACAAAGTCTGGTGACTCGGGCTATTCTATGTAATTTTATTTTATTTGTGTGATTTTTTTTTATGTTGCCATGTGAACTTCTCAAGCTGTATTTTTTTAATGGGTAAAATAACTTTAAAATGAAAGCTTGTGTTTTCTGCAAGCCTCCATTTTTAGAAGTTATTTTATTCTTTCATAAAAGAATGGCTGATACTTTGCTTGTTTCATTAGTTTGGGTAATGTGAAAATTTTAATTAAGTATGGTATTGCAGCAATCATGGGGAGCACTAAAAAATCACAGATAGAAGCTAGTAAGGTTTTATGCCACTTAATTTGTAGCAAAGTCCAACAACTCACTTTGCCAAGCTGTAAAAATGTGGCTTTCTTTTACTTGAAAACACTACTAACTGCAAGTAAGAAAAATTATCACTAACAAATACTGTTGATTTTTGTGCACCACATTATATACATACAGAGTACTTTAAAATTCAGCTCAGTTTTTAGCAAGTACTAATTTTCTATTTTCTTTCTATTATGTACTAATAGAAAAGTAGTATGTGAAAACATTAATAGACCTGGATTGGCTGATGAAAGAAGAAATTCTGAGCTCAGACTTCAGTTTTTGTTATATGACCACTTTTTGGCCTTAGCTTAAATAGTGGATAAATAATATGTTGTAATCAGATAGCAGGAACAATGGTGAGTGTTGAGTTCCTAGAATGCGAGTCACTAGTTATGGTAAAAAATCCTATCAATTTGTCTTATTTATTATACAGCATATATTGATTTAAGCACTGCCATTGTATGCTAACAGTATTTTAATTTAAATATATTGATGTGTAAGATGTATTTTCAAAACTGTGCTTGGTACTTCTAAAAAAAAGATATTTCGGAGAACAGTAAATGAATATTTTTTTTAATTGGAATTATCAAACCCAATTCCAAACAAAAGCTAAATTTCCTAACAACATTGCTGGACATTTGATATACAACTCCCTTTTGAAGTTTTCACTTTTTTCAGTTTTCTCTCCTAGAAGACAAAACTGAAGTAAAATCAAAGAGATGACACAAGCTTTGCTTTTTTTGGATAAACCTTAGTCATTCTGCCACTCAGGAAGATGATATCAGATGTACAAGGCCATTTTACATTTTCTCCTTTTGAAGATGTATTCATTTATGAAGAAAGAAAGGAAAGAAAGGCACTTGATAGCACTGTGCAGGTTCTTTCCTCCACATTGGACTTTCACATAGTGCACTTGCCCATTCTCCCACTGGAGAATTTATGGTTTAGTATTTTCAACTTCTTTCCAGTATGTAGTTCTTGAGACAACAGCAATATTTCCTTTTTCCTATAATCTATTTTTGCATAATTATGATGAAATTATTTTTTATCCCTGGAGCAAGCACGGCTGTTTTGTGATCATTCAAGCTTATGCACCTTTGAAGAATATAACCACAGCTGAGAAATTTTCTTTGGTGATATTCAGAGCAGTGATATTGTTTTTCCTTTGGTATTTAGGTTATGTTTATCCCATTAAAATACGTCAGGAATAGTCATCAAATCATTAATCTGAACAGGTTCTTTATACTTTTTAAATTATGGACATTTCTGACTAACAGGTAAATAAGGCATGATTGGCAATCGAAACAATCACGGGAAAAGAATCATTTTTAGTCAAATACAAACAACAGACAAAGAACAGTTCCCTTGACATAATTACTCATTTCTTGTTTCTCTCCTGAGGAGTGGAAGTTTTGTGAAGCTACATGGCTATATTTTCATTATTTGAGCAGAAAACATAACAATGGGAGAAATTCTAATATTATTGGGTCCTATTTACACTGTTTTAGGTACCTAAGAAGGTGTTTCTTGATACTGGAAACAATAAATAATGAGAGTAAATGGGGAGGGGTATGAGAAAGAGAGCAAAAATATCTGAAAACAAAACATCAAGTCAGGACTTTGTAAGTTAGAGAAAATTCTGTAAAATTAAGGAAGAGACAAATACATTACAAGGAACATGATTGGTCAAAGAAATTAATTACCAGGAAAAAAATTGTAAACAAATAACATAGATTAACACATATCCATAGGTAGTTTTCACTGACAAAAAGCCATAAATGTAAAAACTCTAATAAACAGAAATGGAAGTCATTTTACTTTGGCTAAATTTTCTGATGTACTTAGCACACTTAAAGATTCTTACATTAGAGCAGAAGTTTTACAGTGATAGTACTATGAAACTTTTAATATCTTTTTAAGAATATACATCTGTTCATAAGTTTTCAAGACTTCTGTATAACTTCAAGGAAAAAATGAAACTTCCTGAGATTTATAAACCCAGAAACATTTCAACCATCTCTTTCTTGAAAATCAAAGAAATCAAGTGCACTGTGAACATGAAATAATAGATTTAAGTAGCACAATATGTTGTATGGCCACAAATCAAATCTCTGATAGACACAATTACAAAAGACCCAAAGTGAAAAAAGACACTGGAAGGTTATTATCTTCAGCCAAATTCCCAACATTAAGAAACTGAAGAATAGTGCTTAATAGGTCAAACATTGTGCCCATACAGAGGGTTAAATATTTTAGGGAAGTTAGAAATCATTTAAAGGGAAGATAAAGTCTTGATTTGAAAAACTCAAATATGACTCATCTGGTATTATTAAAAAAAGAGAGTCTTCAGAAATCAGAGAGAATAGATTCTTAGAACTAGAAATAACTGCTGGAAAAATTACAAAATCATGCACAGAAAAATTGGTGGATGATAATAATAAATTAATCATTGACATGTTTGTATAAAGATTTCCTGGGGGGCTAGGAATTAAGCACAGTCAAAATCAGCATCAATTTAATTAAGAGCTTGTTTGGTTACCCTACCACTATCTGCATAAATATAATATATGTCTATTTCAGAATCAACATATTTAAATTCTCTTACAGACTGTCCCACAAGGTATATTTTCAAATGTTCATATCTGTTTCCTTTTTTATAGATTTATTTCAAGACCATGTCTTTTGTCTTTCCCTCATTATAATTTTCTTATCCAAGTTTCTTCCTAGTCCACTTCTGAAAGAATTATGCCTAGTGAATTTTCTTTCACAAGTATACAGAAATTGAACTAAGATGAAGATATCTCTTGTAATGGCATAAAAAAGTTTAGCACATAAAAGTACTTTTATTCTGATATATAGTAATGTGTATTTTTCAATAAAAGTCTTTTCTTTTTTTATCCTGTTTTGTTTTATCCTATGGATTCAATGACACATCACCTTCTGAACTTTTCCTGCATATAAGGACAGCTACTTGATCTCATTACAACACTCAGTGTTTGGGGGAGCATTATTGCTAAGTTTGTTCAGACCATCAGTGCAACCCCTGGCATGAGGACAACCTGTCATATGGAGACAACCCCTGTAGGGCACAGACAACACTGTTCCCAGCCAGGGATGATGTTGCATTTCATCTCAGCCACCTCTTGTTGCCCCTAGGACAATGCAGCTGCAGAATTGCTATTACACATGTCACTTTTTCTAGGACATTTTACTGAATATTTTTTTTGACTAATGTTGTGGATAACACCTCTGTAAAGAAAATATTAGAAATACACTGTGTCTTCTCTTTGGATTTGATGCTAACTGGAATACTTGATGATTAGGAGTAGACTGCCACACATATTAACATAAGAACCTTGTGCAAACATAGATGGAAGTCTCCAATCACTTTTTCTCGACATTCCAAGTCAGCGTCTGAATACCCAGAGGTTATTTTATTAGCTGATGTATACATTGCTTTTCTCAAGGAAAACAATCCTTCAGATGCTCAGAGTAAATGGATTTAAAAATGAAAGTTATGCATACAGACATCAAGATTTAATGCAGTTCTGAATCAAATCAGATTGGTACTTCTGAGTACCTGTGCAAGCTTAAAAAAAAAGCTTTAAAATGTATTAGATAATTAATTTCAAAGGAAAGTATAGATTTTTTTTCATATTGTATTCAAGACCATAAGAAGTACAAAAGTCTGTCACCTTTATCGTTGGAAACAATAATCTTAATCATTCTGTCACTTTCAGATATCAAGACTGGATCTGACTGTGTTGTAAATTACTTACAAATACTAACTCAAGCAAAAAGAGTGCTAGGAAGAATTGTATACTGACACTTTCCACCTGTTGATAAACAGGTAACTCATGACAAAGGGTCTGTGCAAGCCAGTAAAGTAAATACAACTTCTAAGACTGTGCACTTCAGACATAAAATAATAGAACCATATATCATGCAGTAGGTAGCAAATGTCTAGGCCATGAATTGAAAATAATGAAGATGTAGAAGTCTAGTCACAGGTATGGCAAGCTTTGTAGATAATATGAGGTAATTTCAAGTAATAGTATTGAAAAGTTATTAGCCACAGAATTATCTTTCTTTTGTTTAGAAGTTTTCACATGCTCTCTACACAAATTTGGGATGCTAATGTCCATTCACAAAAATATTCTCTGTTACGACGTATTTCAACTCCCAAGTCAGATCCAAAATATTTGACAAATGTTTTATTAAGAGGAGGGTTTTTTTGGACCTTTTGAAAGTGACTGTTTCAAAGTTAATAACTAAAATGTCTTCCTACAATTATGAAGCACGAAATGAAAAAGGAATCTGTAAGGGAAGACTTAGCTATAAATTCCCCATGTCATCACAGGCATTGGTGTTAGGTTTTTCCAGTGTAAGTTCTTCATTTTACCTACTTTCATGTTTAGTATATTTGTATAAATACTTGCATCAGTACATTGTTTTGACTAGGTTACTAAAGCATGGTGATCTGCTGATTCAATAAAGTACCTCTTTTTTCCAGTGTTTGCTGTGATTCATGATGTATCATGTATTTACTTCTGAAATAAAAAGTAAAATCAAGACTAATTTATTAGATCCAGGATCACTTCTCAGTAAGGAATATGGTGATGTGACTACGGTACATTGGCAAATAGGACAGCATAGTAAAAACAGATCTGTGTAGTGAAACGATACAGGACTCAGTGTATGCACTGCACATGTTTGTTAAGAATGGGAGAAAGGTGTGGACTTTCCATTCAGGACTGAATGTTCATAGCTGATTGAAAATCATTAAGTGGACTCCTGGGGCACATTTTTCAATTTATTTTCTTCTGGAATTAATCCAGTTTGTGTAATCTGCAACTACTCTGATATAAATCAAGGCACGAGAAGCAGGAACACTTAGGAGTTTTACTCGGAAAGCACATTCCGGGTGCAAATTTACAGCACTAATATACACATACTCTGTTTAAGCTTTAGAGTTTGAATAAGTCCACCAAACAAAAAGGAATTGGGAAGGGAAGGGGGTGAGGGGAAGCATTAAAAGGCATATCTACCATGAGCATATGAAGTATCCTAATTAATTTCTGTGCAAGAAATGCACAGAAATTCTGTGCACAGAAACTCACAGAAATTCTGTCTTCATTTCTTCTAAATGGATAATGAAAGCTGTAGATGGCCAGGACTAGAAACACTCTGCCCTAGTGTCTGTAACTTATACCCAAGTTCCAAACATTCATCCCATGAGAACAGAAATGTTTCAAAAATTTTGCATAAGTTATTACCTTCACATCATGAAGACAAATAGAAGGTTTTCAGACAATGTGGTTAATTATTGCTGAATCTTATTCTTTGTGGTAATTGTTTCTGCAATACCTCTTTCTTTGCTTGCTGCAGCACTGCATTTGTTCCAATACTTGATAAAAAAGTCCCAAGAAAGCTGTTGCTAGTCGTATTATATAGGTTTGAGGAAATTTTTTTTGTCATGGGAAATTATTAACTTTGCTCTTAAAGAGAATCTGGTCTCTACTGGTGGTTCCCTTGGCTATTGCATGAACAGTGATTTTTCACTTCCATTGTGCTTTAGTATGTTGAACTACTCCATGTACTTTATTCAATCATCTTCAAAAATTCAACCAGATTTTGTACCATTACACTTAATATGATAATAGAATATAGCAAGAAAATAAATGAACAAAGCACAAAAAATATAGCCACATTCCTTGAATCTCCTACAGTACAAGAATGAAAGATTAGGTTTCATGCTGCTTTTTACCACTTTTGCTTTATAGTATATGGTATCTCATTGGTATCAAATGGCTGTTTTGTGCCACCTTCATGTGTCCATGATGAACACTTTGGAATGTAACTATCCTCATGATATTTGCTAAAGTTCCCAAGTAAATCGATATCTGATTTGTTGGTGAGCAAATAAAACTTATCTTCTTTTTCAAGTAAATGTACAAAAAGTTTTAAAATCAATTGTCATTCTAAATATTTCTGTGCAAAGAAACATCTTAATGAATTAAAAATTAAAGGATCAGTCATGCAAGTTTTATTTCAATGCATTTGATTTTTGTCTGGACTGAAATGATTAATTCACTTCCAGTTATATTCTGCCTAGTGAAGATATATTTGAAAAACAACCTGTGTTCAAAGAACTGTTGGCATGGTAATTTATTCTCATTTAAAATCTAAATTATAGCTCATTAGGGATCCCATATTCTGGGGGGAATGCCCGTCATTGGTTTTGTTAATGATTCTCTAACACTATAATTCTGTATGAGTACATGCATTAATTTACATGTAAAACTACCAGTATGATTAAACTAGATTTGCTGTAATGTCACAACCTCTAGAACTAAATTTAGATGAAGACAGAGAATTCTATCTTCAATATGTAAAAAGATTACAATCTTAAGCTTGAACTGAGCTGTTTTTACTAAAAATCTGGAGGACAAAACCTAATTATTCTATTACTTTGAAAACTTTCTCTGGTAATACAATAGATAATATATAAATAACTGCAAAACTTATTATTCAATTATTAATTCTGATTATTTTACCTAGGTGAGTGGATTCTTTTTAAACTTCATTTTAAGAAAGCCTATTTTTAAGAAATTACTGTGAACAGCTTTGACTGATGGCCATTTTGTGACTTGGAATTCAAGTTGGTAACAAATGTAACTCATTTTATCTTAAGACATTTTAGATGTAAAAGTCAGGGTAGCTTTTGCATAACTGACAATCCTTCACAAGTCTTGGTGTTGTATCAAAGTACTAATGAAAAAAATTACTTAGACATTTATTAAAAAATCAGGGTATGTGATTCTTGTGACATTTTGTTAAAAGAGAAAAGATGCAGAGTTAAACATTTCACCATTACCCCACTCCTTTAGTACTTTCTCACTCTCGTACAGGGAGGTTGTAAAATCCTAGTAATTCTTATTTGTTTTATTTGATGCCCAGTTTGACAATTTCCACATACAGTTTTAACTTAGAAGCAAGTGATGAACCAACTAGAGGTTTGTTCAATTACTGTTTTACAGAAGACTTTGGTTTATTTGTATTTATGGTACTCAAAGGTGAAAAATGCACCATTTTGTCCTAAGGTCCGTCTAATCTGACTTACAAGAGAAGGCATAGTGACTGTCATGAGATTCCATAATAGAAAGCTGTTTGTTATTATTAAATTAAGATTAGTCTTATGGACAGTTCCCAAAACAATTTAATTATCACACTGATATCAAAATGTAATATTAGTTTACAAGTTTTGTGTGCATCTGTCGATAATGTAATTTTTAAAAATGCTGTTCTCATGTAACCTTCTGTTGGGTGGCTGTCCCCTTCAGACATGCTACAAGTATTTCTTTTGGCACAGAACTAAAGGGCAGGGAAAAATTAACTGTATTCTGACATGATTTAGCTGATTTAGTTGGGTATCTCTATACAAGACTCAAATGTGCAAAGAGCATATTTTAAAGTAATGAGTTATGCAGTGATCTCCAAGCTGAGAACTACTTACTCCTTCCTGTTCTCTAATAACACTTTGACTTGATCCTAGATAAGACTGCCATAGATAAGCCATAGGTAAAAGCCATCAACAACCAGAGGTAATGCTTCAAACAGGAAAGATGGAGCAGTGTCCAATAGCTGTGAAGTGATTTGAGGGAAATTAAAATAAAGAGCAGCTTTGTAATTGTGAGGGCAATTTACCATAAGAATTTTATACATACTGAATCCTCTGAAACAGATGAGAAATGTTTTCAAGACTTTACATTTTTAATTAAATATTGCTATGCTAGTCTAAGGAATATGTTACATGAAATCTCTAGCTTTAGGGAGGATTTCTAATTCTTAATTCCCAAGTCTGATTTCTACATCTTAACCTTATGTGCCTATTGAGTTTGTCTAATATTTTATCAACAGGTTGTAGATATTCCAAAAGGGCAAGACTTTTAATTCTATATGACTTTTTCAGATATTCTTTTTGGAAGCAAGAATACTGTGAGCATACTTAATGACAAAATGTATTTGGTAATACAATGCATTCAGGTCTCTTTATGTGTATAATCAAAGGACAGCTTTAAGTTTTTGCACACTGTAAAGTTCTTTCAGTCAAAACTGTATAGAAAATCTAACATTTCACAGTACCATGAGGATTTCCAGGGATCATTGAGTGTGATCCTTAGTTCACTCGAATTCATGGTTAAAATTAAAATGACCAATACTGAATAATAAGATTTGACCTGCAAAGGATCATTGCCAACTGCTTTTCTTTTGCAACAGTATCATTTGAATTTGTCTTACATGATACAAGAATAATAATGACTGGATATAATGAAGTGAAGTCTTATCCAAAACCCCTCAACTTTGTGTTTTATTATATTAAAATGGTTTAAACACAGTAAAGTCTGCCTGTCTTCAGAGCATGGGATATGGGAAAACTGTTCAGACATTTTAAAAGTTGCAAATCTCTGAACTATCTACTTTTTTTTGTCCTCTTGAAAGAATACTTTTTTGAACTTGTTCTTTTTCCCCTGAATGATAATCACGTACCTGGCACACACAGCCTCTGACATACACACTCACAGCTGTTTTAACACACTAAATCGTTTAGCCATGTTTCCTTTTATATATAAAGAGGTATAATTTGTGCAAATGCAATTTAATAAGCAGACTAATTATAATTTGCACATTTAGAAATACACTAAATTTTGTTTCTGTTTCAATTAAGTAATTGCCTAATTATTCTATAAACAGAATTAGCTAACATAGAAGGAACCCAAAGTGCAATCAGGAATTAAATCATTCACTAAACAGTTCAGCAAAGTGGAAGGCTCTGCATGGGCTCTTTTACTGTTTCCAGTAACGTGTTCTTGTTAATGCCCTGATTCAGTAATACATTTATGTGTCTGAGCAATTTTCAGTGCCCCAAGGGTACTGCCAGCTCTGGCCAGCCATATCCAGCTCCTGGGCTTCTTCACCATGCCCAGAGCCCAGTCAGAGCCCTGGGGCCAGCAGCTCCTGCCCCAGTGACCCCACAGGAGCAGGGCCAGTCTCCAGCTCCCCACAGCCCTGCCCTGCCCTGCCACAGGCCCAGATCTGAGCCCAGTCTCTGCCTGTCCAGGACTGGGGCTGCCCCATCCCTCCTGGCTGCCCTGTTCTTGGCTGGGGCAGCGGGACAGTCCCTGGATACCACATCCTGCCTGGATATGCTCAAGGGAGCCCTTGCTGGGCCAGCACCCAGCCCGAGGTCACTGTCAACCCCTGAGCTGCCCTGCAGCATTCTCCATGGGTTGGTGTCTATCACCCAGCACTCCACAGGCAAAGTCACCTGGCATGTCCCTAATGAAATGTAAGAGAGGTGCCAGATGTAGCAACGTAACTTAACACGAAGCAATCTGCAGCATAATGGCAAAGGGTGCCAAGTAAATGAAAGGCAGACCAGCAAGAGTCATGGTTTGAGTGTCTGGAGTCTTGTACAAATCCAAACAGTACTACAATCTCTCCTAAATTTGGAGAGCTATATTGCAATGTTGAAATTTGGGAAAGGCAGCTCCTGTGAGGATGCATGATCCTCCTGAGAAGGATGTACCTCCTCTTCCATGGTTTCTGAACTGGCACCAGCCTGCCTCCTGCCAGCTCAGAAGAATGTAGACAGGCCATATGTCTGACTGCATAATGTGCCCACATGCCTTACCTTAGCTTTAAGCATGTTTTTCCCCTCTTAAGCTCTGAAAAATGTTGATTCTGCCAGAACTTTGAGGTCAGTGAAGTTGGATCTCTTCCTTTGCATGAATTCCCAAGAAAGACTAAGATGATTTTAAAGTTAAAGAAAAAAAAAAAAAAGATCCTGATAAAAATATACACATCAAATACTTTGTTCAAGATTTAAAATGTGTTTTCGCTTTCTTAATTACATGAAGATCTAAGTCTTCATAGAATGCTCCCATACACCTCTTTGTAGATTTTTCTATTTGCTTCACTTCCAAGATTTATTCTTGTAATTGGCACACAGATATTGCTTTTTAAACCTGTAATTTAAATAGTTTTCACATTTTATTTGTGATATTGTCTTTTTGAATATAGAAATATAAATGGTAGACCATATAGCCAATAAAACAATTAAAGGGAAAGGTGGGTGTGGGAAAAAAAACCAAATAAACAAGAAAAAAAAAAACAAAACCCAAAGAATGGATAGACTCCAAATAAGAAACTCAGCAGTTAAGTATAGAATAAGAAATGGTGCATTATGTTATGTTTAAGTAGCCCTGTTGAAGTAAATTGGATTATTCACCTCAGCAAAGCAAACATGATTTGGTTCTTTTATGTATAAAGTGCTTTGGTCTAATTTGGAATGAAAATCTGACATAGATGAAACAGCAGGAGCTGAATACTATTTACTTCTTTCCATACCTGTTCTGCATTTTATATAGATGAACTACAAAATACATAATAAGCCTGTAATTACAGGGGAATGGACTGTCTGTTAAAGAAGCATTGCTAAAGCTGTCCTATTTTGTAAAAATTAATTAAATTTAAGTTTCTTCATGCTTCTGATTATCAGGTAACAAATATAAGTACTAAAAATAAATATTTTTATTTTTTCAAAGATTTTTCTTAAAAATATAACTTTCACTAACTTAAAAGCTGATTGAACAACCCACTTGGATATGTTTAGTTGCTTTGACAAATTGAATAAATTGCTACAAACAAGAAAATTAAGTCACCAGAATAAGGCCCTGATTGTTTATCATTTCAGATCAAAGGCAAAATAAAATATAGGGGAATAATAATTTTTCCCCAATAAGAGGGATTTTTTTTTTTCAGTTTTGTGAGACATTGTGCACTTCTAGAAGAAAGTGATACTAGATGGCATGGTCATTTTACAGCTTTTATCTTGAATCTCTACATTTTTCACATGCATTCTCTGCACTTTTTACCCTGTATTACACAGCTACAGATATTGCCAGAAATTGCACTTTCAAGAAGGAGCTAGATTCTTTTCCTGAATGGGCCTTTTCTGGAAGCTCTCAAATTCAAGAATTCATGTATTTCAAAGTAGTTTCAAACTTTCTGGTTTTCAGGTCATAGGGAAAAAAGGTTTCCCCCTCCTTTGATAAGAAAATAAGGATTAATTGATACAAGAAAAATAATTGGTTAGATTACATTTTTTTTTCTCTCCCCAGTGTTTCTAAACTGGAAAAAAAAAGTGATTTGTGCTTAATTGCTCTTCAGTGACAGAATGATGGTTCTTGGAATCTCAATAAATTTCTTAAAAATTTTTGTATTAACTAAATAAAATGTAAATATAGGAAAATAATGAATACAGGAGTTTTCCTTTCAATTCTAGCATTATTTTATAGAAGTTTTCCACTTTTCTGTTGTTGAACCTTCTTGTCAGCCTCAACTTTATGTCCTATTTAACTGCCAATAAAATCAATTTGTCTCAGATTAAAGTTTATTTGATATGTTCAGTCCTCCTAAACTTAATTAATTCTTTCAGGGGACAAAAGAGAAATAACATGCTTCTTCATTCAAAGTAAATACCAATTGTTATTTTAATATATCACACTATCAAAACATTACATGACACAACTAGTTGGCACCTGTAAAAATGAAAATTCTTTCATATATTTATATGTTCTTAAATGTAATATGTGGGATAATTTCTGGTATTCCCTATACTATTCTATGCTGTTGATCTTCTGTAGCTATCATAAGGAACTTCTATGTGTTGTAATTCTTCCTCTGAAATATAAATGTGTTGCATTTTTAGCTGTTTGAAAGAAACTGATTTAAAAAATCTAAATCACCTAAGACCAAATTTCAAGAATATAGTGCAAGATTAATCTGCATGATTTCTCTTACTTCTCTCTAATTTTGAATAATTGAGTAGATCTCAGTGGTTAAATTTGGTTGTGTTCAAACTGCAATTTAGCTTTACATAATAGGTAACTTTGCATAATTTTGTCTCAGCTCTGTTAGACCAACTTATACCTATATTTTGCTATGATAATATCAAGGGTACTATTGGATAATAGAAGGATATGACTACAGGGGTGGGGAAAGAAACAGAATAAAAATCAAGCTTCTTTTTAATGCATTATTATTGTAGAATATTACAATAGACCACTATAGTGAGGTCATATTAATGTCAGTTCAGAATCTACTGTGCAGAAAATCATACATAAATCTGATGGACTGCTTCCCACTAAATAATAATGAAAAGAACAAAAAACACAAAAAAAGAAATTGTCTATGTGGAGTTACAGGTCAAACTTAAAGTAAGATGTCTGGATTTGAAAAGCAAACAAAAGAAGATCACAGGTATGGAAGCAATCTCTTGAGACACCAAAATTCTGTTTTAAAGAAAATTTTAGTAATACGATTTCGACTATTTAACTTCACAGCTATGGAGAATGTAACTGATCTACCGTGTTTGGTGTCTATTCTGTCGAAAGATTATCCTGCATTTGTATGTTACCACAGCATTTCTAGTACTTATGCTTGTTTATGATGGATCATACAAAATGTAAAATCATTTTCTCAGACAAACATCTGTATCATAAACACTTTCCAAACTTTTCACAGCTTTTACGGGTAGATGCTATTAGGAACTATTTCAGTAACAATGGAGAGGCTTTTGAGGGATCAAAAAAAAAAAAAAAACCAAACTTGTAGCAAGAGCAAAAAGCTTTTGACCACCAAATTAAAACAAATATGTCTGTGGGAAGAGGTCCAATGCTTTATGTGTTGAACTGAATTCAAGAGACCTGTTCTCAGGAGTCTGTATAAACAATGGATTCTTGCTGTATTAGTTTATACTTTTTCCCTCCAAATAAGAATGATTTTGTCTGTTTCATATCAGTAGATATATTTTCTTATGCATGCCAGGTGCTCTGGTTGTGCTCTGGGGAACAAGGAACAAAGATCTTTAAATAAGCAGTTAAATGTAATTTGTTAGACTATACAAGCTGTTCATCAGAATTTAGTTTGCCCAACTGCTAGTAGGAACTCAACTCACCATTGTGTAAAATCCATGGAACAGGTAGATTTGCTCTTTGTGTCATGCACTGATATTTCTTTGGGCCCTATAGATTGCTGGTGGTCTTTCCCTTTCATCTTTCCTGATATTCTGTAGTTCAAGAGACAATTTTATGTCTGTGCCTTAGTGGTCTAGCAATTTCTTCAATGGTTATTTCTTGGCATGCTTTGTGAAGGCAGAGAGCGCCTTTAAGCCATGGTTTCATTTGGATATTGGAATGTTACTACAGAAAGTTTTATGGGTTTTTTTGGCTTGACAGTATCATCAATACAGTTGATGGTACTGCCTGTTATTGCCTGTAAAACCCATAGAAATATAAAAAGTACTGCAGCAACCAATGTTCAGGAAAAGACACACAAATTAAATATATGTCAAGAAACTCACTAACAGAAAAAATAATGCTTTAAAGTGATGGAAAAGTCACTATTATGACTTTCCTCAGGGGCATAAATCAGGCCAACATGTGGTTTGGAGTAAAAAAGCATTCAAGTTTTACAATGGAACATATTTTTGATAAGATAAAATATAGAAACAGCATAGGGAAACATTTTGGTTAGGCACTAATAGATATGGAACATTCACAGAGAACACTGAGGAAATGGTTTTTTATTTATTACAAATGCATAATTCATAATAAAACCAATGTTTGACTCTTTCATATCTATGGTAACAACTGAAATATTAATATAGCACTGCACATATATTGTCTGGCACAGCATAATGAATTTACTGTATATACTGTGGAAGTTAATGTCATGGGTGTGAAAAAGCCTGTAGCATTTTGTTGGGTTGTTTAACTATAAATCCAGCCGTAGCCTCTATTTTGAAGAAACGCCTTCTTCAGAGCAAGTAACATTTTGTATAGATTTCAACCATCATGAGCCTGATGTTCAAAAATAGCTGCACCAGTTGCCGTAAAACATTTATTTGAATTGTAAATCCTATTTGCTAAAGAATACATAGGCAGAGTGTATGTTGCAGGATTATTGCCCAGTTTTGCTTTCCAATGAAGTCACATGATCTGGACTGAATAGTTTGTTGGCTGATCCATTCTTGGGGAAAAAAAAAATAAACGGGTTTTTCAATGGCCTGGGGAAATAAGGCTTCAGCCATGAAGGAAAATAAATTCTTCAGTTATGACCTATTGGTACTGACTGGTTTTCTAACATAAAGAAAAGAACATAGAATTAGTCTTCTTTCTTGGATTATTAGGTCAGTAATAGTAACAGATAGAGATGATGTTTGTTCTTTTAAAGAAAATGTAGAAAAGTGGAGGAGCCTGGTGTTTTTTTGAAATGTCAGCCCTACTATAATACACTTTCTCAGTAAAGAAAGAGAGGAAGTTTGAGACTGGATGCATAACTGTTATGATGGAAGAAGAGGAGTTGGTAGAACTTTTCTTTCTTAAAAAGCTTTATGTGGCTGGTAGAAGACAGACATTTGATTATTTGGAGCTATGGTTTCAGGTAGAAATTTTTATCTGCTATTGGAAAAACTCATTAGAATTTTTTTTTGTCATTTCTACTAGATAAAAAGCAAATATTAATGAGAACCTTCCTCCCCTCACCTTTTAGTTTTAGCATTTCTCCATCTCTGTTGCTGATTATCTGACCACATTGGAAAGGGAGTCCTGACTCCTAATTTAGGTTTTTGTAACGTGTATAAAATATCTTCCTCAGTGTTGCAGGAGGCAGTACTGTCCGGAAAATAACTCTCCCAGTGTGGTAGAAGAAAGCAATCACTGCTTGATTAGGATTTTATTACAAATCAGCTTAGTTTGCTGGCCTTGTTAAGAAAATAAGTTTTCCCCAGGAGAACTTAATTATTTCGGGTGTTATTTTGAACTACACTGGCTTCTTGAAGATCTTTTTATGCTATTGAAGTTAAAAGTATGACATAGTATTTGATCCTTCTTATATTCATATATACAAGTGATTTTCCCAAATGATTTAATGAAAGGATAGTACAGATGTAAACAGACACTCTTTGAATTATTCCACAGGGGAATATTTCAATATGCACATAGTAAATTTTCACTGTAATTCAGATTGAAAAGAACATATATCTTGTATATCTACATACCTTCCTATATCTATTTGCTTCTATTTCTGTCATAGTACAGGAAGAATCAGAGGAAGAAAAAGAGAAAAAAAACAAAGAGCTTTTATCAAGCTTTCACCAATCAAGAAATATTCTTTTCAAAAACTCAACCTTTGTACAAGATGCATAGCAATATTTAATGGGAATAGTCTATTAATGATGAATTGTTGGTATTTGGGGAAAATGCATCAAAAGAGTCACATTTCTTTCCTCCCTAGCTCTCTTTCCCTTTTTCCAAAGGGAAAACCTTCGGGACCACATACTGCAAAAAGAAGGTCTAAAATGGAAAAAACATTAATCAACAAATATAAAAGATGTTTAAACTTGCCTCCTGTTTCACAGATAAATTGATTTTGTAAACACATCTCTTTTTCTTCTGACATTACTGAAGAATAATTGGTCAGTTGTAGCTTAACCTTTCAGTTCTTAAAACTTGCTAAACATTTATAGAATGTTGAGGTAATAGAAAGATATGACTGCAGGGGTGGGGAAAGAAACAAAATAAAGATCAAGAGACTGATAGCTTGCGTATCATTCTGCCAAAATGTTATGGGGTCATATGAGAATACATGCACTAATACGAACACTAATTTGCATGCAATTGTGTTTGATCATTTGATAAACTTCTCAGATGGGACGGACAGTCTACTATAAGAAGTATAGAAATCAGAGAAGTCTACTTTGACTTCAGAAAGGCTTTTGACATTGTCTCTCCTAATATCCTCAGAGGTAAACTCTGGAGATGTGTTTTAGATGAATGAAGTGAGGTGGATAAAGAACTGGCTCAATGGCAGAACTCAGAGGGTCATGATCAGTGGAGAAAAATCCAGTAGGAGGCCTGAAGTCAGTGGCATTCCTCAGGGGTCAACACTTATTGGGTCCATTCTTATTCAACTTGTTTACCAGCAACCTGGCCAAAGGAATGGAATGCACCCTGAGCAAGTTTGCTGATGACAATGAAACTGAGGAGGATGGCTGATGCACCTGAAGCCTGTGCTGACATTCATCAGGACCTTGATAGTCTGGAGAGTTGAGCAGAGAGAAACCTAATGAGGTCCTGCACATGGGGAAGAATAACTCCAAGAATAAACACAAGTAGGGGCTGACCTATTGGAGAGCAGCTCTGTGGAGAAGGAGGTGGGAGCCTTGGTGGATAAGCATGAGCCAGCAGGGCCCTTGTGTCCAGGAGGGCCAATGGCATCAGGAAAAGCGTGGCCAGCAGGGCCTCAAGGGAGGTGATCCTGACCATTTAGGTGTCCTATCTGAAATACTCTGTCCAGTTCTGGTCTCCACATTTCGAGAAAAACAAGGAGCTACTGGAGAGGATCCAGTGGGGGCCACAAAGATGGTTTGGAGTCTCGAGTCTATGAGGAGTGACTGTGGGAGTTGGGCCTCTTTAGTCCAGAGAAGAGAAGACTGAGAGGGGATCATTTCAATACATATAAATATCTCTAAGGCAGCTCACCATCCTCAGTAAGGAGGGTGGTGCCAGACTCTTTTCAGCAGTGCCCAGTGACAGGATGAGGAGCAACGGCCATAAACTAAAACAGAAGAAATCATCATGTGGAAAACCTTCCTTACATTGAGGATGGCAGAGCACTGGAACAGGGTGACGGGGGAGGTAATGGATTCTCCCTCTCTGGAGACATTTAAAATCCAACATGGTCCTGTGTAACCCACTCCAAGTGACCCTGTCTTGGCAGGGGGTTGGAGTAGATGACATCCAAGGTCCCTTCCAACCCTTAGAGTTTTGTGATTCTGTGAAATATAGTTAAGTAGTAAGTATAAGCATACTTGGAAGAATGAAGCTTCAAACTTCTTTTTTTTTTTTTTTTTTTTTTTTTTTTGTGATTGCAAACTACAGTTTTGTAGCAGAAGGAATATGCAAGTATAAAATAATTGTAGCATTTCTTCAAAGCACAGCCTTTTGCTTTATTAGCAACAAAAGAAAAATAATATTTTTTCAGATTAGTCACCTCCAGACTATTAAGAACTATTGCTTGTGGCATATACAAGTCTTCTAATTAATTTTCTCATTGTATCTGGATTATGTGAGAGAAGTGAATTCCTTAATTTTTATTGAACTGCTCTGGCAGGAGCCTTCAGCTTGTCCTGGTATATAAATTTGTTTACTGCATCTTCAGGAGTTAAGTTCTTTTTCCTTATAGCTATTGCTGGTTTACTGTGATAAAATATCATTCAATTACAACGTAAATTATTTCATTTAAAAATATGTGTACAGGATATGTATTAAAAAATTAAGCAGTTATGCTTTTAAGAGAATGTTTGATGGTGAATCATTATGTCCCATTTAAAAGAACTAAAATTATAATTCTGGCTGTCAGGAATTACAGTTCACAGCAAAGGTATAGAAGCTTTTTAGATTAAAAAAAAAAAAAGTAGCATTAATTGCAGGAAGATAAAATTTCAAATATGAGGCTTTTTCCTATGAACTAATAAGTGAAGCAAATAGAATATGGAATTTCCAGGTGAATTTAGACTTCAAAGAAATGCTTGAGCTCAGTAAGATATCATCACATTCCCTCCCCAGTTTGACTCATTTTTGCTGGAAGCTGTTGTCGTTGGTAGGGGTTCTCTGACTGTTTGAATGTGTGGGGTTTAGGGATTTTGTGCTGGTTTTTGAAGACCCTTGTGTAGTCTGCAGTGAGTCAGGATAGGCAAAACAATTATATCTCATATTAAAGTTCTGTGCATTGATTTCATCTCAGAAAATGTAAAATTTCTTCTTAGTACCTAATACAGCTGCATTTTGGATTTATTGCGAGAACAATGTTGGTAACACACTGATGTTTGGGTTGTTGCTGAGCAGTGTTTACCTTGAGTCCAGGACTTTTCTGTTTGATATGCTCTGCCAGTGAGCAGGTGCACAAGAAGCTCGGAGGGACCATGGCCAGGACAGCTGACCCAAACTGGGTAAGGGATGGCCAAAGGGATATTCCGATCCACAGTGTGTCATGCCACCACATATAAACTGGGCTGTTGGCTTGAGCTGTTGGTTGCTGCTTGGAGACAGGCAGGGCATCAGTCAGCATATGGTGAGCAATGGTATTGTACAGTGCTTATTTGTCTCAGGTGTTATTTCTATTTTCTCTCATTTTCATTAAAATTATTATTATTATTGTAAATATTATCTTTAGCACTTACTATTATTATTGTTATATTATCATTGGTGGTGGTGGTGTGTTTTATTTTTTTTTCCATTATTAATCTGTTCTTATCTCAAGGTTTACTTTTTTTACTTTGATTCTCATCCCCACTAAAGTCAAAAGGAAGATGTAAAAGAGCAGCTGAGTGGTATTTATCTGTTGGCTGGGTTAAACTGCAACAACCTAATAGGACCAGACATGAAAAGTAGGAAGGAGTTCTCTAGCTTTAACCAGACCTAGGAAAAGAAAATGAAACCACTCAAAAATATAATCAGTGCTGCACGTCTAGAGGGTTTTTTAAAAGACATAGGAAATAACTTAAAAATAAGAGAAAAGCCCCAAACCCTCACTTAAAACACAACCAGCTGTTGATAGATTTATCTGCTTTGGGTGAACAGATGAATCAGTGTGATGTCAGTGAAACATTGCTGAATTATATACCCATAAAAATGGCAAATGAATTTGCCCATTTCCCCACTAAGATCTAAAAAAATTGATGAAATCCTTTACAGGCAGCACAGTAAGTGACACACCTAAATGAAACTTGTATTTGGTACCACTGAAATGGCAACATGCTTTGGAGTAAGTGATTCACTGTTCTTTAAAGCAACACAAGTAATTTTGCTTTTTTTGACTTACTGTGACACTTTTGAAGTTCTGCTTTGCAAGTTCTTCTAAAGTACATAACGTTTCAAGCTCTCAACTTTAGGTAGAATTTTGCAATTTAATAGAAAAATTGTAGCTTAGTTCTTCCCTGGAATGACACAACTGATCTGCAAACAGAAGAGTGTTTTTTTCTGCAGTGGAACAGTTTATTTTAATGCTTAAGTCATTCTTGAAGCACTTGTAAGGTACTCTATTCACAAGTTGTTTTATTTAAGAGTATACATGAACAGAAACTTTGCTTTTCTCAACTTTTTGGGTAAAAAAATTAGAGCCTATGACTTTTGCCATTCCCATGATGTTCTACTTCCCCACTTAAGCAAGCCTGAACTTTGAGGATGATGGGCATTAACTAAAATCAGAACAGTTCTAAAAGCCCATGATGACATTAAAATACTTTGTACACAAAGCAAGATGTTGTAAAATTAGAAATGGTCTCCATCTTTTTATTTCTAATACACAAAGGCAGCAACATTCAATTTTATAGGCAAATGTGCAATGCTGTATATTTAATTTCTATTTTCCATTACTGTGATCCCACATGTTGGGAGACAGTGAATATTGCATAGTAAAATATTGATTTCTACATCTTCTTGCTATTTTTTTTTTCATTAAATGATTTGCTATTCAGTGCCAATGCTGGGAATGCCGAACACTGGCTTGTACGAAGAGTCTGATGCTAAAAATAGCATAAGAGCCTGTCTTGTCATTTGCAACTAAAATGTCATGTTGGAAAAGAAACACCTCCAATGATTAGATGGGTCTAGATGGCCTTTTTTTGGACCTTTTCTATCACTTTACACTTCTGGAATTACCCAGTGTTCTTCACTGGTTCCATTTTTTGTAAGACACTAAGTGTAAGTACTTCCTGAGTTTGATTTTTTTTCTATTTTTTTTCCTTTAAAAGACTTTATTGTGCAGTCAGTCCTGATCCTTGAAAATATATTTCTCTTTAAACTTATATCCCATTCTTAATTCCTTTTAAAATAGGTTTTTTCCTTCTGCTATCTAGGAATGTTTGATTTTGTTTTTTTTTTTTTCCTATC
Source organism: Vidua macroura (assembly GCF_024509145.1). NCBI lineage: Eukaryota > Metazoa > Chordata > Aves > Passeriformes > Viduidae > Vidua > Vidua macroura. The sequence continues at coordinate 80,928,091 of NC_071571.1, read as the reverse complement.
TAATATATTACATAAAAGTGTATTTCTCCTACTCGAGTCAAGTTACTCAGTTGAAGGGGCTTTGCTTACTGTGTTTGTAATTCTATATTTAGGATTGTATTCAACTCTTTTATATGGTGTCCTGATCATAGAACTCTAAAGAAGAAACCTTTGTAGCACTCAAAAAGGGATGGTTAAATTCTATTAATTGTGCTGTCAGGGAATTAAGATGCCATCACTTTGATATGTAGCAATGGACATTATGCCCTGTCCTGAATGATGCTCTAAAGCCATTCCAATCATTACTTTAATACAGGGTAATTTTGAAAGAAGAAGAGGAGGAAAAGTGTACAGAAAAAACGTGGCCAAAATCAAAGAAATTATGCCCCTGAACGTATGTTAGGGTAGCTTGTCCAGGCAATTGTCCAGCAGAAAAATCTCCCATAAACTGCATAAAAGTCCAAAGTCTTAAACAAGACTTACATGATTTTAAACTTTTTTGTCTGGCTCATTGCCTAAGGGTGAATTTCATTCTTGCACACACATTGCAAATCTAGCTGTTCACTTTTGTCTGTAAAAAGCATTTTGAGATCATATATTCATTGTCTATTACAGTAAGATGGATGTATAATTGAATGTTCTCATTCCTGAAATATTAAAAAAAATTCAAAACATAGGTTCAAATCCCTTAATCACTATGTGAATCACTATATTATTTCATCAGGATATACAAGTCAGATGGACACACTGCTGCAGACATGTTTTGTTGGTATTTCTGGAATTTTAAGTATGATATTTATGCTTTATGTCATGTTTCTAGGTGAATTCTTTGTAGTTTATGCACCTTGAATGTAATTGCTCCAGTTTGCTTCTCTGGAGAACCTTTTCTTTTTCCCTTGTCTGTTTACATCAATTCAGATGTTGAATACCCACCGGCAAGGAACCAGACTTCCTACATGATTATTATTTAGTGTTATATGGAATAGTTCTTTCACAAGTATTGTGCAAATGCTATGTATGTTACTGGCAAGGTTTCCAAAAATCTGATCAACTACGTTTGGGGAGTTACTTGAAAGATGGATACTTATTTTCAAAGGTAATGAAGACCTTAGATTATCATTGAAATAGATTTATCTCAGTAGAAATTGAATACAGATGATAGGGTTTTGCCAACATTTACCAAAGTGCCTCGACTTTATTTTGAACCTTGTAGATGTGTAGCAATAGTCTTTGGCAGCTTATATTTTGGCAGAGCACCTGTCCTCTCTGGTTTCAGCAATTTGCCAGATCCAATCTTTCATTAGATATAATAATAAAATATTTTTGAAATTGAATAGCCTATATGCTCGGGTCCTACTGTGTGAGACAGTAAGTTTTCCCTTTATGTTATAATCTCTGCCTACTGCTGCTCAGTGTTTGTACTATAAAGAAGCAGCACAGCCATTTCCATTTCAGTACTGCCTGAGCAGCCTGCTGAATCAGAGCACACTGCTGATTATTCTCACTGCATAGAGATTTTTCTTTGTGCCTATTTGGATTTCAGTGCCTTCTCTGAACACTCACTTCAATCTGATGTCACCACCAAGGTCACTTTTCATTTTCCAATTCCTGTTCCTGTTGTTCATAGTTGCTTGGAAAGGGTCACATGCCTGCAAAGTTTAACAGATGCCTCTGCCTCATATCCTCCCAAATGAAAGCAAAAGTGAAAACTTAGCTTCTCAAGGCCTATGCTTGAGCAACAGAGGAAGCCCTTTACTGAGTGACTCTTCCAAAGAACTCCTTTGGGACATCAGCTCCAGGGTCCTTGGCAAAAGACATTTTCCTCTTGCCTTTTTCAGATATCACCACTAACAATGAGATTTCCTTGTCACTCCACAGCTGTCTTTAAGTCTTCTTAGCTGTTCAAGCTCAGTATGAAATCCTTTCTGTTGCTACTATACTTTGCTAAATTTTAGATGATGGTCTGCAAAATCAGAGCCTTGCAGCTCTCCACCAGCATCAGTTCATCAAGCAGCAGCTTTGGCTTTTTTGGCATAATTTTTGAGAAGAATGCTCACTTTGTGCATATATGTGTTGATTACACATGCAGGAGAGCACAGATAGAAGAAACTTGGTCATCAAACTAAGAGAGAGTGACTACTGAAGCCATCCGAGTGCTGTGTTTTACTCTGTAGTTAACTAAAGTGATCTGTTTTGCCCTCTTACCATAGGGACAACTTGCAATGGACAGGTACCAGCACATAAACATTTATATGTATTACATGAAAAAAAAAAAAAAGTTAACTGCTTGCCAATATAGTTTCTTGTAGGGAACAATGCTGTATTTGAGCATTAACATCTACAGTGATAATGTTGAATGGACTTACCTACTCTTTAAAAATTAATGAAGTTGACTCCAGTATAGCTAACATAAGTCATGTTTTACTTCATCACCATGGAAGCCTGGAAACCATTTTCTTTGGTCTAGACTGACAAATATTATTTTGAGTGGTGCAAAGCTTTCCATGAAATATTTATTTCACTTTCTCTGGGGGGGCAGGATAAGGTCTGAATTTTGGTTTCCATCATTCTTCTTAAGTTTCCAACACCCTTTTTGTTTCTGTTGTCAATTTTATTATTCCTTTTTTTGTTAAACAGTGCTGTTTCTTAAAGTTAATAGGGAATAACTGGTTTTGTAGTGACAAACACATAGACTCAAATGTATTGCTAATACTTTACCTTTCAAGCAATAATGTAATCAATAAATGTGCAGAGGTTTTATAAATAAAAATTAACTAAATATAATTTCCTAACTGTTGATGGCCAGTTTAAAAGCAGAAGATCACTATATGCTTATGCAAAAAAAGTTCTTGTGATAAAATATTAGAATGACAAAGAAATTCAGTTTCATGGATACAATGTTTAAAGTTGTTCTTATGTACATTTTGGTTATATTCACAGGAGGTGAGTAACTGCTTTACGGTTTAGAATAAGGAGCTCTCAGTCTTGCAAAATAAATATGTGTCTGTTTAATACATGCAGGAATACATCCTTCCATAACATGGAAGGATTGCTTACCTGAGTTTGATATCTTGACATCATTTCAAGCATTATCTCAGAAATTTAAACTAATTTAATAATAAAATTATACTTTTCAGGGAAGATTGGGAAAAAAAATCTTAACTGAGTAAATGATACTCTATTGTTAAAACAATTTATGGTAAAACTGCATTTGAGAAGTTAATCAATTTAAGTATTAAGGGGAAAAAAAACCCAAAATCTTGGCATGTATGATATAAACCTAGTGATAATGTTGATGAATGAATAAGTAAACTAGGATTTGAAAACCTGGTTAAAAAAAAAAAAAGTTTAAACAAGAACCTATGTAAACAGGGTAGTCCAATAAACAGAAACAGTGTTTTACAAAAAATAAATCTAAAATGAGGATTACGAACCCTACTTCAAAGTGATCTCTAAAGTCTTTTTTTTCTTTTTGTTGGACAAATTATGAAGAAAGCAATTAAACTTTCTTAATGAATGTACATCTTTATCCAGGAATGACTGCACGATTTATTAAGATGAAAGAAGACATGCAATTTTCAAAAGAAGTATATTAATATATTATGTCACATACATTTTTGTAGATATTTATGAAATAAGCCATACTTCACTTGGCCTTTCTTTGGTCTGTGATTTGGAAAATTAAGTGAGGATATAAATTGTAATGTTTCCAAAGTTCGGAGAGAATGAACTGGAGTATCTTCTTAAACAGTTAACATTTAGATGATCTGACATGGAATATGATCCAGTACAATTCATATTAATGGACAGCAGAGGGCTAGCAGACTCAAGAAAATTGCTAGAATGGAAACAAGTGTGACAAAGGCATCTTATACACCATTTTTAGGGTGTTGCATCCCGGGTTTGGGTTCAGATTAGAGGTTCTGATCTTTGTTAGTTTGCCAGTTCTGTGTACCCTCGTGCATCCCCCGTGTTTTCCCACCCCACGGTGGCTAGCTCCAGGCTGCCTGCCACTGGAGTTTCCCCCTGTCACTCCTGTGAACACTCCCGGGTCCATTCCCGGGAGTTCTGTGTCTGTCACCCATTCCTGCGATCCCACTGGCCCCAAAGCCCCATGTCCACCCCTGCCGTGTTCCCATTGGTTGCCATAACCACGTCATTGCCACGGCACCCGCACCGATTGGGTGGTAGGGCCTTTGCCCTCCCCTATCCCTCCCCCTATATCCTTCTGCAGCTCCTCAGCCTCGCGGCCAGATTTGTCCACGCGAGGTTGGGAGTGGGCTGCATCTTCTCCATCGCGGCTCTTGCAACCAATAAAGCATCCAGCCGCCACGCGGATGGATTTGGACGAATTTCCTGCCTCTTTGTTCCCTCGCACCAACGGCAATACGTGGCCAGCCCACCCTGGAGCGCAGCAGCAGAAGCGCCCGGAAGTAGCAGCAAGCACCGACCCCGACGAGAAGTCGAGGTGCCCAAGCTGGGTGCTCGGGAGCCAACCAGGGCCGGGAAAAGTGACGCACTGCCGCTATAGGGTTGTCACGTGTGTGCTCTGCACACACAAAGAGAACATTCTTACTGCAGAACTGAAACTAACTTCATATTGGTATTACTGAAAAATTGACAACAGACATACTGTGAAATGTGTCCAATCAGTCTTTGGAAATATTTGATATTCAGCCAGTGAAGGTTAACATCAAGAAACGAGTTCAACCTGTGTATGTCTTTATACTGAGTGATGGTAATATATGGTTTTGTCTACAGACTGGTTCAAAAGATAGATTCTGACTCAGCAATCTTTCATCAGTGGCTTCTACTTCGAGCAGAGAATATCTGGACTAGGCACTTAAGTGGAGGCTTCAACTCATGTCATAAAAGCTCAGCACCCTTGAATTGTACTAAATTGTCCAGTGATGAGATATTGATATATTTCCTGATTGACATAACAGTTATGGGCATATTCATTGCCATTTCTGCCTTTTACTCTGTTACCAAGGGTTACCTATATAGCTTTCCCTTGATGTCCTGCCTACTCCTTTTGGTGTCTGACACAAAATGGGCATAATCTTTTGCAAATAAGGAGCATCAAAAGTATTTACACATGGACCAGAGTTTATATTTATCCTGAGGTAGAACTTGCGGTTTGAGTTTTTGCTCTCCCCGGCCGCACGCGGCTCTTGGGAGCCCGGCTGTGGCGTAGCTTCCACGTGCTGCCGGGGTTTGCTGCCGCGGGTTCCCGGACACGGCTCCGTGTCTCGGGCGCGTGGGCTGGCCAACCGCTGTTACCGTGCGCTAGGGACCCGGCAAAGAGGAAGGAATTTGTCCATTTACTCCGTGCTTGGCAGGAACGGTTTATTGGTCACGTATGGCGCGGTTTGATGGAAAGACACAACCGCTCCCGGCACTCGCATGGGAGAAAATGGCGTCTGACTGCCGGCAGGATAGGGCTTTATAGAGGGGCGGGGCGAGAGGATCCACGGCCTGCCGCCCAATAGGGGCGGCTGCCGTGGCGATGATGTCAGCAACCGCGACCAACCAGAGAGCCCCGCAGGGGCGGGCACCGAGCCAGAGCGGGCTGAGCGGGATCGTGTGGCTCGGGGCGGCCAGCACGGGGTTTACCGGGGCCGGACGGCAGGGTGGTTACAGGAGCAGCACAGGGGTAAGAGCCGGCAGCAGGCAACATGGGGGCAGAAACCGCGGGGGGGAACAACGCGGGGGAAACGCGGGATTACAGAACTTGACTTATTTTAACATAAATTAAAAACCCTAATCTAAACCCAAACTCCGGGATGCAACATCTCCCCGCTTAATAAAATGTAAAAAGCAGTGGTGTTGATTCAGTCTCTCAAGCGGTGGCCTCTTCTCCCAGCTTCTTCTGGTGCTGCAGCTGCGGTGACTGCTACGCAGGTGGAGAGGGCCTGGAGATGGTGCTGGGGTTGGTTCTTTTCAGGGTGTTTAGGGATAGGGAAACTAGGAAACAACTTTATTACAAACATGGGGATTTGGGACACACACAGACTGGGGCTTTGGGGAAAAACATTTTTTTAAGGAGATTGTAGGGTCCTTTTTCTTTTGCGTCGTCTGCGGTTTGATGCAACCCCCCGATTGGTGGGGTCATCTGCCACGCTCAAAGGCACCCTGACGTTCTGAACTACCACCTGCACAGTTACTTGATAACTCACAGCTCCCCTTAAGGTGCTGTGGCCTGCCTTACTTTTATCTTCACGCGAGGCAGGTGCGCGTTGTTCCTTCAGTTTTTTGGGGGAATGGGATCTCCCTCCCCCCCTCTCCCCCCTCCCACTGTCCCTGGGGGTGCCCTGCCCAGAAACGGACATTGAACCACAAAATGTCCTCTCTGATTGCAGTGGAAGCACTGGCGTCTTGCTGGAGGCTGCTTCGGACCAGCGTTCTTTGGAGGCACGGCATCCAAGGCAGCAGTGTTCATGGATGCCGCTTCCAGGACAAACTTGTCCTGAACCTCTGATCCCTCTACATGCCTCTCATCTGTCGGCTTGACCCGTTCCACGGAATCTGGAAAATGCTCAGAAACCCACATCCCCCTGCTTCCCTCCCTCCCGGGTCTCCGGGATCCATTGGAATGTGGAGGCAGGGGCTCCGATTCCCCCCCCTCTCCTTTTCCCTCCCGCCCAGACATCTGGGGCCCATGGGAACTTGGAGGTAGGGGTTCCCGTCCCCCCCCCTCTCCTCTTCCCTCCCGCCCGGCTCTCCGGGGCCCATGGGAAGATGGGGATAGGGGTTCCCGCTCCTCCCTCCCCCCTCTTCCCTCCCGCCCGGATCTCCGGGACCCATGGGAAGATGGGGACAGGGTACGGGCAACAGGACGGGGGCTGCCTCCCTCAGGCAGCGGGGTGGAGATGGCAGAGCTCTCCCCGGTGGAGGAGGGCGGAGTCGATGACTCAGCAGGGACGACATGAAAAGGACTGGAGGGAACACCCACTCGAGGGGGAACAATGGGTGAGGGAGCAACCTGAACTCCCGAGGGGGCGGCGCCCACGCCCACAGGGAGGCAGGTGGGGGTTGGGTCAAAGGCGGGGACACCAGGAACAAAGAACAGAAAGGGGTTGTGGGAAGAAGAGACCCTGCCATGTGGCCGCCCTCCATCTTGGGAAGACAAAGAAATCGACCACGTGGCCTCGGCCTCCTCAGGGGGACAAAGAAAGGGGTTTAAAGAAACAGAACTGCGCAGGGTAGCGCCGAAACTGGGATTTTCAACTGGGAACAAGGGATTGGAAAAGGGGTTTAGGGTCGTGGCCTCAGCGAATCGACCGATCTCGCTAAGGCGGGGACGCCGGGGTGGCTTGGGGGAGCCAGGCGCACGGTCCACGTTTGTGGAGCTGCCCTGCGTCTCAGACTGACGGGGTGCTCCCCCTCGCCCACCCAGGTTAGGGGAAGAAGGGGTAGGAGAAGGGGATGGGGAAACAGATTCAGAGGGAGTAACAGATTTTCCGGATGGTTCTTTCCTTTCCCCAACCGAGTTTCGCGCGGGGTCTGATTTTACTACATCTGTGATCAACAAATGGAATTTAGGGAAGCAGTCACCTATAGAGGGATCCCTACCGATCCCCTCTGCTAGCCTTTTTCCCACTTGCTCCCAAAATTCTGTTTTGCGCGCGTCCTCGGTAGACAGACGGGGGAAAGCAAAGAACAACCACCGGACAAATTTCTTAACTAAATTTTTTGGGTAGGGGCCCTTCACCAAAAGGATTTCTTTAACTTGGGAATAAAATTCCTTTTGTTGGGCAGATAGCACGGTCCCCATGCTTCTTCCACCCAAACCACCTCACCCCTGGGGCAGTAAAAAAGAGAAAAAGAAAAGCAAGAAAACGCAGGCGACTCCAGCGGCTGCCGTTCGTGCTGCGCGCTGCACGTCCCAACCTCGGGAACACGGCCAGCCCTCCCCGTATTAGCTGGACACGTTTCCACGACTAATACTTACCAGACTGAAGTCTCTGCAAAGAAAAGCTGCTACCAGGGTCCGGGAGTCCCGGGAAGTGTTCTTTCTTCTGCCCTCCTGGCTGCGAAAGTTTGCACTTCCTGTCCCACGCGGGACACACTGTCTGGTCCCTCGTGGGCGACGGAGACTTCACTGACGTACTTTGGAGAGCCCCTGCTCTCGGTTTCCGTCCGGCACGGAGCTGTGGTCTGGCGCGGATCGCTGCCCGCTCTGGCTTGGCGGCGGCGCTCCCCCCTTGGCGGCAGCGCGGCCCCTGGCCGGCGGCGGCGGCTCCTGGCGCTGTTCCTGGAGCTCCGCGGTGAATCTCCGTCCACGCAATCAGCTCAGCGCTGGCCTCGGCACCACGTTCGGGCGCCAATTGCGGTTTGAGTTTTTGCTCTCCCCGGCCGCACGCGGCTCTTGGGAGCCCGGCTGTGGCGTAGCTTCCACGTGCTGCCGGGGTTTGCTGCCGCGGGTTCCCGGACACGGCTCCGTGTCTCGGGCGCGTGGGCTGGCCAACCGCTGTTACCGTGCGCTAGGGACCCGGCAAAGAGGAAGGAATTTGTCCATTTACTCCGTGCTTGGCAGGAACGGTTTATTGGTCACGTATGGCGCGGTTTGATGGAAAGACACAACCGCTCCCGGCACTCGCATGGGAGAAAATGGCGTCTGACTGCCGGCCGGATAGGGCTTTATAGAGGGGCGGGGCGAGAGGATCCACGGCCTGCCGGCCAATAGGGGCGGCTGCCGTGGCGGTGACGCCAGCAACAGCGACCAACCAGAGAACCCCGCAGGGGCGGGCACCGAGCCAGAGCGGGCTGAGCGGGATCGTGCGGCCAGCACGGGGTTTACCGGGGCCGGACGGCAGGGTGGTTACAGGAGCAGCACAGGGGTAAGAGCCGGCAGCAGGCAACATGGGGGCAGAAACCGCGGGGGGGAACAACGCGGGGGAAACGCGGGATTACAGAACTTGACTTATTTTAACATAAATTAAAAACCCTAATCTAAACCCAAACTCCGGGATGCAACAGAACTTCCCTTCCAGTTTGAGGTACTTTTAAGTAAAAGAGGAAGCAAATTTCACAGAACTCTGGAAATAAGGATAGATAGTTGATTTCACTGCTATTTTAACAAACACTCTGGTAGCTAAGGCTGCTACTGAAGAATTACAGGAAACCCAAACTCTATTTTTATTTCTCTGTCTGAGCAGAATTCAGTATATAATGTTTAGATTCCTGGGGATAGTCTTGAAGGAAGTGCCTGATCTTTTTTTTTCTGGTAAATCTGCTGCAACTTTCATGAGTATTTGCATTTTAAGTCAGAAGAAGAAAAAGAAAGTCATCCTGTAATACGGTGATTAGGCACTCGCTTGCTTTCTCTAGGTTTTTAAACTTATCTCAGTATAATTCTGCACTCTTAAAAGACCAGAGAAAGGGAATGAAATGTGATGCATCAAACTCTAATTACAAGGTTTTGCTTTCAATGGCTGTAAACTCTTTTTTGATAGTTAATCTCCTTCTTTGTCAGATAGTAAGAATTAACTTAAATTGCACAAGTCAGTTTTGGTACATTGTGGTATAAATTTCTCTCCAGCAATGATTCACAAACTGGTTGCTAACAAGTCATTGATAAGAAAGTTAAAATATTTATAAGCAGGTAATTTTATTTCACAAATTCTTAATTTGTGGTAGGAGGGAAGAATCTGGATGTAACTTCTAACTTTTCTCTTGGTTTAGAGAATTATATAAATTAAAAATAAATATGCACACACACACGTAGATATATATATATATATCTACGTGTGTGTGTGTGTGTATAAATGCATTGGAAAATTTTTGTGGAGTTCCTGGTTAGGCAGTGCCACATCATTAGCTCAGGCGGTATTGCTGGCACATTTGGAGCTTTATTCATTGCTCATTTTCTGAGCAGACATGTAATTAACTGCCTGCTAATTGTCTGTTAACTCATTGGTACTAAAACCCCTATCTGCAAAAGTATTTTCATTTTTCTGTATTAGGAAACAAATTTTCAGAAGAACTAACAATTATCACAGAAGTTACTAGTTTCCAGTCCATTTCTTACCTTCATAAATACAAACTTATATTAAAAAGAAAAAATGGAAGTAGAAAAACGAAGTAGCAAAACAAATTCCAACTGTCTGAACAGTTCAGATTGCATCTCATATTCAGCAATATACTATTCAGTGCAGTGTTTGGAGATGGTTGAACATTACAGAAGTCAGTGAAATAACAAAGATTTTAGAAAAACTCTGCAATTTTACTTTAACTGAGATGTGGATTTGTTATGTTTTATATGACTTAACCTGTTGGGGTTTTTTCAGAAAAAGTGTACTGAAGACAAATAAAAACATTTAACTTAGCAAAGCAAAATCAAAGAAGAAAAGTATGCAGTCTAAGCAATATCACAAAGCCCTATTTTTGCATAAGCTTTTTCTCCATTCTCTTCAGAAATATTGCACATATAATCTAACATATTTTTATAGTTGCTTCACTTCTGAAATGATATATCTATTTTATTCTCAGATGTTGCATTCTTTCGTCTTAAGGGTATTTAAATAAGAACGTTTTTTTTGCACCAAAGTTTAAAAAAAAAAAAGAAAAAAGGGAATTGCTAGATGACTTGCTCTCAGGGAGGCCTGATCTGGCTTGGGTGTCAAGAGGGCTCCTCTTTGGTGACCTTTTAGCAGTGGTTGAAGAACCGCTGCTTATTCCTCCTTTCTGCCAGCTGATTCCAATTCATTTCTAGTAATAACTCCTCAGTCCTGTCTACCAGTGGTTTTCATAATGACTTTTGGTCATTTACAGTTACTGGTCTTTGCATTATGTCAATGATTATCCTTTTTTCAAAGATAGAGTTTCATGATTCATTCAAATCGCTCTAAAACCTTGATGCTTTCATAAGATACAGCCCCTGTATTGCAGCAGCTCTGGTGCTGTTACTGCAAAAGTGAATCTTACAGGCTTGTTGGTCTAAGGAGTAGCTGTACCAGAAAAGAAAGAAACCAGGGACAGTTTTCAGATGGATCACTAAAACAATCCAAACCTTCATGCAACTTACATTTGGATTTATCTGTATATGATAAAATAAAAGATACATACTAAAGATCTCTTTTATGATTCAAAGAACTCTTGGGATTAAGTTGTCACTGAAATTGCACTTTAAAAAACTAAATATAAACAGGAAATAGTACATCTCTTAAGTAAAAGTTCATTTTAGAATTTTTCTCTTCTATACATTCAGTTATATTTGGGATACCCGAAATAGTAATTAATAGCTTAAAAAGTGTTCCCTAACAAGGAAAATACTTAATTTAAAACTCAATTCTCTAATGGATCTTTTACATCTACTCAGTAGTGTTAAGTTTTTCGTAATATGGAATAATACTTAGAATTGCTCTTCAGGTTTTTACCTTAACTTACAGCTCAGGAACGTATTTCAAAATCCATCTGAGAGTTTTTGAGGAAACATTTTGTTTTCTGGAAAAAAAATATTAGTCTCACATCACCAACTGCCTTCAAACAAGGCTGATTTTGACATACTGAAAAAATGTGGACATAGAGTAATTTGTAAATAAACAACTTTTCTCTATTCTTATGGTAGAAAAAAAAACCATTTTTCCATAAAATTATTGAGAACATGAGTGCAATTTTTAAGTTGTATTCTTAATGAAGTGTCATATCAATTCATTTTCATGTTTACCAAAATGAAATGGTATTGTACTTAAATTCACCTAATCATAGCTTTTAAGTCTGATCTCATCTGGCAAGGAATTCCACATGCTCTCAAAGGGAACATTTTCTAAATGCAGACACATTAGGAAAGCATTTAATTATGTATCTGAGATCACTCATCCTCCCAGTATAGTATAATAAATCTGATTTACTCAAGCCTGCAGTTAGCAAATGCCACTGTTACACAAAAAATATGTAGAAATATGGTGACTACATTTCTATTTCAGGCCTAGATGGTGTTTTAAAAAAGTATCTCATTTTCCTTCTCCTTAATATCTCTTCCTAAGTATGTATCTGAGAAGTCAAAATAAGAATCTTGTTCCATAGACTCATAGAACGGTATGGGCTGGGAGATATTTTAAGGTTCGCCTGGTTCCAACTGCCCCTAGGAACACCTTCCACTAGATCAGATTGCTCAAAGCACTGTCCAGCCTGGCACTTCCAGGGGTGGTGTGTCAACAACTTCTCTAGGCAACCTCTTCCAGTATCTCATCACCACCACAGTGAAGAATTTCTTTCTAATACCTAATTTAAACCTTCCTTCATTCAGGTTAAAGCCATTAAATCCTGTCACTACATGCCCTTGTGAAAAATCCCTCTTCAGCTCTCTTGTAGGCCGCCTTTAGCTGCTGGAAGCCTGCTATGAGGTCTCCTGAAACCTTGTCTTCTCTAGACTGAACAGCCTTTCCTCACAGGAGAGGTACTTCAGCTCCCTGACCATTTTTGTGGCCCTCCTCTGGACTCACTCCAACAAATCCACATCTTTCTTGGGCTGGGGACTCCAGAGGTGGATGCAGCACTCCACGTAGGGGCTTACGAGAAAAGAGTGGAAAAAACCCTCTCCCTCAACCTGCTGGCCAGGCTGGTTTTTATGCTGTGCAGGACGCAGATGGCTGCAAGGGTACATTGCCAAACGATGCCCAGCTTTTTGTCCACCAGAACCCTTCTCCTCAGGGCTGTTCGCAATCCATTCTCTGTCCAGTCTGTATTCCTGCACCTGGCCCAGGTGCAGAACCTTGCATTTGGCCTTGTTGAACCTCATGAGAATCACCCAGGCCCACCTCTCAAGCCTGTCAAGATCCCTCTGCATGGCATTCCCTTCCCTCCAGCATATTGAATGCACTACACAGCTTGGTGTATGCATCAAATTGAGGGATATTAAGAATACAGGAGTTAGAGAAGTCTTTGTGTTCAAAAGCTCACTAAAGCCTGCTCAAAACTGTGAATTTGCCTTGTAAGCTGTGCATAGGTGTGCATTTTACTATTAGTTATTTTGCTATTGGTCATAGATGCACTTCTTGGCTCTATTCTATGGGTCTGTTTGCAGGGATAGTTTCTGTCCATGCATCTGTTTGTGAGAAAAGATACTATTTGTCGGGATTTGGTGTTTGGGTTTTTTTTAATGGAATGTATTTAAGCTCCTACTATGAGATTCCACCCAATCAAATAGTTTCAATTGCTACTGGGGGCTAATTTGGATCTAGCTTAAAATTTTAGTGACTATGGTTTACAGTTCCTGAAGAGTTAATGAGAAAATACCAGAATGATTCCCCTCTCTTGTTTGTATAACAACTCGACACCTTTACAAATTCATGAGCTGAAATTGCTCTGCACATATGCACAATATCTTATTTTTCATTCAGCACTGTTTCCATTTCCTAGTGCCCTGTGTGTCTTTGCTCACAGGTTGGAAAATAGTGTAATGCATCATTTATGCTGGCTTTGACCTTTATTGACTGATGGCCTCCTTTGCTGTCAATCATTCCATTGAATTTTGTCAAAAAGAAAGTGAAAAATTTTGTTGCTGATATGACTGAAGTGCATTCACCTGTAAACAAATGCTTGAGACAGAAATCAGAATGAATGGTTACCTAAGGTAGTTTTAGATATTGCAAAGACCTAATGGAAGTCAAATGCTGATATTCAATTGACAAACTGATAAATATAATTTCCTTGTTTGATTTGAAAAGAAAAACACATTATCAATAATTTTTAAGAAAGTATTTTTTTCTCTTGAGAGTGGTTCAGTTTGACAATATGTGATCCACAGCCCTGTGCAAAAGATGCTCATGTAAGGTTGTTACATGACCTGATCAGAGAACTACCCAATTGTCTATCTCTTGCTCAAATCCAGAAGTGCTATATTCAAACAGCAATCTGCCCATAATAGATACATGTCAGAGAGCAACAAGTTCACCAGGATTCACCAGGGAGGCAGGGTCAGACACAGGACTGGAGATGGTACAATCACAGCAAAAGTCAGGCCAAAAGTGGGAGCCCAGACCCAATTTTAAATGGAGCTCCTGAGCCCAAGGGCAAAAGGTTTGAATGAAGGCTCCCATGCAAGGCTGGTCAGGGTTTTTGTGACAGACAGTATTTACACTGAGAGCTAATTTAATTTGAACCACATTGAGTGTTTTGTATGTTTTATAGCATTCAAATTACCAAGGGTAAAAGTCAAATTATAAAATCACTAAGTTTAGTATCACTGCATGATAAGAATCACAAAATGCTAGTAGATATGTCAGTATCTGATATTGTTTTGTAGAAGCTGATTATAGGCAATACCAAAATATTAAAGCAAACAGAATGAAGTATTGACACATAACCTCAAGTATTTTTATCCTCAATTATTAATAAAGATAAAAAACTTTCATGTGAACTGGCCCAACCGTGTCCTCCCCATCTACAGACACTTACAGTGAAGTTGATCTTTGTTGAACTCATAAAATTTTGATGGCCATATATATATATATGGGGTCCAAATTCTTTGAAGTTTTCCTGAGGAAAAGGATCCAACTGTAGATTTTGAAAGAACATAAAATCTCTTGCATTACATGTGAAATTAAATCACAAAATATTCCAGCTCCACACATTGCATTAAAGTGTGAATCATTTCAGTTATATGAGGAAAAAAAGTGAAACTGTTCATAACCTAACATCACACTATGTTTAAAAGGAAAAAAAAAAAAAAAAAAAAAAAAAAAAAAAAAAAGAAAAGAAAAGGAAAAACTGGGCCGGGGGCAGGGGGAAGGAAAGGATTAGAATCTCTTATCTCCAATGTCCTCTAAGAAATTCCATCTGAATTTATCACATTTAAATTCATGAAACCAGAGAACACTTTGAAGCAGATTGGGAGGCTATTGAGTAACAGGAAGAAAAGGCCACTTGAATAAAAATCTTCAGAAAAGGGGGTCAGATATGCAGGAGAAAAAGGAAGGCTAAATTTTTTTTTAAGAATTCAGCACTGGATATTTCTTTATTTTAAACTATTATAGAAATTCTCTTTTAATATTTCCTCATTCTTTACTTCTATTTCTTCATTTCTCCTCAAAGAATCTGTGATTTGACAGATGATTTAATGAAAGTGAAATTTCTACCAATTTGTATTCCAAAGTGTATTTGTATACAATATTTCAGAAAAGGTTAATTATTAGCTGACTTCAGAAATGGTCTATTTGTCAAAAATCTGTATATGTCATGCATTATGTAGTCATGCATGGGATGGGTCAGATACAACCTGAACATCTTTTAACTCAGCTAAACCAAAAGCTCTCTTTTGGATGAGAGAGGTGGGGGAAACAACAGCAGATTAAATTTCCTTTCTCACCCTTCCCTGAAAAGCAGGTACAGAAACATTGTCAAGATGTTGATATGATTTTTGAAGAGTTGTAGAAGAATATATTATGAACAATCCCCTATTTCAGCTTAATGTAAGATTTACTGGGAAAAGTGGCAGACTGGAATAACAGGAGCATATAAACACTTGCAATGCCAAACTGCCTAGGCTTATGTCTCCTCAGCAAGGGTTCCAAGTGGTGCATGAGGAAATTGGTAATTTTCTCAGGTTGCCACAGGCCTTCTTTATTCCTTTGTGCCTGCTGAGAGGACTGGTTTTATACCACATTCATCTGTATTTTCATAATCAATCACCATCTTTCTCTGCTTTTCAAGAGCAATCACGCCAGTATAGATGGTGCTCCATTAGGCAGCCCTTCTCATTACATTTCCCTGCAGACATGCTGGGCTCTCATCTTGAAAAGGCATCTGCCATCAGCTATGCCGTGATGCCAAAAAAAATGGGGGAGATAACAAGGAGGTCACACTTTAAAAAGACACAAAATATAAACATCAGATAATTCCTAATACTTGAGACTGACTTTGGATCTCCTGTCTTGGAGTAGATGATCATACAGAAGAAAAACTATCCTTTGCAGGCTACTTCAGAAAACAAAGGAACAACACCAACAACAGAGTGATGCATGTCAGACAAAGAAACGTGAAGAAGAGGTGACCACAGCAAGACATCAGAATCATCTGTTCCTTTTGTTCTATGTAAAGACTTCTGGATGAGCAAGCACACCTGAGATCCTTAACAGTAACAAAGGGCATGTGTTATCAAATGGCAAAGGTGGCCTTTGTTTACAGCTGACTGGTGACAAAGGCATGCTACTTCAATATTCAGGATGCATCCAAACAAATAAGCTGTGTATTATTAGGCAAGAACTGAAACTGTCCAAGCTTAAAGACTTATTACAGTTGCTGTCTGTAGTATTTTTTCCTTTTACTGGCTGAAAATTATTGTGTCTATTTCTCTTCTACAGACTACTTTTCACTTGTTTTCATTGTAATGCTGAAGTTCTTTTACCAAGCAAGAATAGTAATGAGAAGGGCATAATAATAATTCCAGCTTTTGTTATGTTCTTATATAGTAAGCATTGGTCCTTGAACTACTAAAAAGGGATAAACAGAATTGTTAAAAGAATATATTCATATAAATTATGGAAAATCCAGATATCATCCCTCATTTTCACACAAGTGTACAACAAAACAAAGGAACAAGATTTCAGTACTTCACATGTAAAGTTGTGCTGCTTTAGTTTGACAGAAACTGGATATTCTCTTTATTTTTTCATTTTACCTATCCCTAGAAAGTAGATAAACTTCCTATAGGAGACAAACATGATTATATCACTATACTTAAATTTGCCTTCAAATCACTTCCTTTTCATTGATCTAAGAATTGCTTTTTTTCTTAATGCCTCATTCCCAACCTGTAAAATGGTAAAAGTACTATTTTACAATGCATGTCTTCATGTCAAATGCTCAGCTAAAAAGGCAATATAGGTATATAATCATCTTTTAGGGAAAATCATCTTATGATGGGGAGAAAGGATATAAATATGTGAGGTTTGAAGACATATTTCCCTGTGCATAGCATCTGACAAAAAATCTCCCTGGAAATTTTCAGCATTCTAATCAGCATTTAAACCCTGATGATATGCAATGTAATTTTTTCTCTTTGTTTGATGTAACTGTAACTGTAACAGTAAATAATATGAATCTTTTCTTTAATTAATATTCATTGAAACTATGATTTCCAAAAAAGAATTGAAAAACATCTATAATAAACTAAAATCTTAATAGCTACAATCCTAATTTATATAGTAAGCTTTATATGAGTTTCCCACAGTTCTTCAAAAACAAATCATACAGAACTACAGGAAGAAAAAGTAATCCATGTCAAAGAAAGCCATTTTGAAAAGACTTGTTGTCACTGTGCTTGTAAAAATATTCCAGAACTGAATAAAAAAGAATATTTACAGGAAGCATGTGATATATCTAGGGTGCCAGCAGAGAAATGCTGTTTCAAATACTTTCTTTATTCAGTAGCTGAAGTCATAAATCACACAGTACATTAATTGAGATAAAAATAAATAATAAACATTACTGAAAACAAAATAGTAAGGAAATAAAATATGAACATATTGCAAGCAGCATTTGGCATTGTGTGAAAATAACAGGGTCTCTTTTGTTTTCTTATCAGCTCTGAAAAGTGTGTTGTCTGGCTTCATGTAACTGCAGCTTCATTTTTTGGCAGTAGATGAATATGCTTTTGTTTTAAACCTCAATATCTTTAACACCAAACAGAAGTATGGATACACAAGGCAGAGAAGATACAGTTTAGATATTGTGTGTTTCATGGAACATGGCAAACTGACTGTTCTATCTACATTCAATTTAAATTCTCTATTTTCCATTGTATTGGAGTTTTTGAATTTGAATTTGACCAAAATATGGCTGTATTAATAAAAGTTAAAAAACTTTATTACATATTACAAAATCGATCAAGATTTCTGGGAAAATACGTGGGTGAACTCTGCAATGTCTGTGCTGATGTAGAGGTCAATAACTTTTTTTTTTTTGTTTAGTCTATTATGTGAAGATTTAGCAGTGAAAAATAGTTATAGTTAGGATGAAACTGTCAAAAACATCTATAAGCAGGGGGAATTAAAAGTTAGTTGTTTCTTTTTTTTAAGCTAGTTGTTAAATCAGACTTGAATATTTACATTAGCAATTAATTTCTAATTAATTATTTTCACTCTTTTAGAGAGAAATAGAGCTGGTGCTCACCAGCATGAAGCTGGAGGGGAAGGATCATTTTATTGTGTCAAGTACCATATGACTGTATATATTCTCAGGGCAAGTAGCAGATATATATACTGTAGGTATGGTTGCAACTCTAACATTAAAAAACCCAGAACTTTTGAGGCTAGAGTGAGTGATCTGAATTATCTCAGAGTATGAAGAGATTCTTCGAGAGCTTTTACAGGTACTTAATCGTCTCTTCTTCAAGGCAGCAAACCCAGTACTGTTGAGAAACAGCACAGATGCACAGAGAGGATCATATTTGCACTTGGATTGGCATAGAGGCACTGAGACCAAAGAAGAGGCCCCAGCTGGGGGCTGGTGGCAGGGTGGGAGGCATCAGGTGGGTGAAGGGTAAAGGATCCCAGTCTGCCTTGCTGAAAGTTGCTCATCTGCCATCCTGTGCCAAGGAAATGCCTCTTTAAGCAGAGGCTCTTCTGGAAACAAGAGGCAGATTGCAGTGGTGGGCAATTGCTACCAGAAAAATAGCAAGCTGGGCTTGTGACTGCAGAGAGAATTTCATGGTGACTTGCTTGCCAAGTGCACAAATGTGTCAGACCTTATGAAATGTCTCTACCAACTGCTAGGAACCAACAGAGGGGGTCTGTAGCTGGTGTGAATGGGAATAAAAATAGCAGAGTGAAAGAGAGAGATGGAGTAGATTTTAGGGTTTGAAGAATGTTTTAAGAGTAACAAAATCCCTAAAGTAGTTTTTTTTTGTTATTTTTTGGGTGTTGTTTTTTTTTTTTTTTTTTTGGTAATGCTCTCTGCAATTTCAGTGGTGCTGGAAATGGAGAAAGAGAGACAAACTAATGCTGGGATGAGAATCTAGTAGTAAGGATGAAGAGGCATCAGAAGCTTCTAGCATAATAATGGTCAAGCAGAAGAGATGTACTTCCTCTGAATGACAAGTGGGTCAAGCTGCTACCATTTAATATCAAGGAAATTGAAAGTGAACTTTCAAATGAAAGAATAAGAGTAAGCTGGCAAGTCCAGAACAGCAGAGAAGTGGAGA
Source organism: Vidua macroura (assembly GCF_024509145.1). Taxonomy (NCBI): domain Eukaryota; kingdom Metazoa; phylum Chordata; class Aves; order Passeriformes; family Viduidae; genus Vidua; species Vidua macroura. Next base: position 80,908,965 of record NC_071571.1, on the reverse strand, counting down.
TGACATATTTATTATGGATGATGGTATGGAAATTTTTTTAGTCTCTGTTAAGGCTAGAACACAGAATGGAATTAGTCAAACACGGAGTATGATTTAAACTAGATGCTGAGAAGAGAACCAAACCTGTACAGTAACAACATAAAGTATAAATTGTCAAATGAAAGAACATGAATAAAGCAACAGCAGACATACCAGAAATTCGGTGGAAGGAGAACAATCTGCTAAGCATCATTCAGTGGAATAAAATTAGCAACAATGATCAAAAGAACGCTGACTATTTGGCAGGATCAAATTATATGCAGCCAAGATTTACTTAAAATTCTCCTGGTACTTGAAGTACTTGGGAGATATGAAGTTACATTTTAAATTGATCCCAGGTGAGATTCCAAGAAATTCAGGGTACATAAACCTGATAGCTCAACAAGGTAAATTAGCATAACCTATGCAATGCAGATTCTTGAAGGGAAATCCTGTGCCATAAACATACTATAGATATTTGAAAATTCAGCATGTGGGTAAGGGTATTCTGACTGATATATCCCACCTGGAGTCCCACTAAATTTCTGGTTTAATTTGTCATCCAAACCTTTAAAGTGCTTAATAAGTGACAGCATAAGATAAAGTCTTTCACTTTATTTCATCATTTGATGAAATGTTGAAATGATGAAACAGAGGGGAGGAATTAATATTTTTTTGCAGTAATCAACAGTGAATTCCACACAGGTATGTTCGGGGACTTGTGCCATTTGATATATTAATAGATGACCTGGAACTGAAAGCCATTAGTGAAGTGGCAAAGTTTACTGCTGATAACAAGTTATTCAAGACAGTAAAAATTAAGGCAGACCATGAAGAATTGCAGGAGGGCCTGAGGAAGATGAATGAGTAGCCAATAAAATGGCAGATGAAATTTGGTATAGATAAATGTCAAGCCATGTACAGGGGACTGAGCAGGCCTACACACAGCACAGTGGGCCCTGAATTGGTCATTATCACTCAGGAACAAAATCTTGGGTCATCATAAAAGACTCTCTGAAAATGTCAGCCCAATATTCATAAGACAGGCAAATCAAAGGTAAGAATCATTTTATAAAGAAGTGAAGAATAAAAAAAAAGGGAACATCATATCTCATTGTATAATTCTCTGGAATCACCCCTTTTAAATAGAATTGATGAAAACTGGAAAATATTCAGGAAAAGAGAACAAGGATTAACAGATGTATCAAACTGCATTGCTTCTTTGTATCAAATAATGAACTAAGAGAAGACTGTAAAATTCATGGAAAAAAATGACAAAGAAAAGAGATTACAATGGACCTCTTTTAAAAAGAGTGTCTGGGAGAGGTTGGGTAAGGACCAACAGTCCATTGGGAATATAAATTGTCTGAAATAAGAGGAGGGATAGATCAATTTAGTAGGAGTCAGCTTCAAAATAATTTTAGGGAATTAGTTCTTCACTCAGTAGCTGTAGGCTAGTGAAACTGCTCCAAAGAATGTCCAAGGAATACTAAAAAGAACATGGACTGAAGGAGAGATGGGGAAAACTCATGGAAAAGGAGACCAAGGGCACCTATTTAATGCATATGTACAATTTCTGACTCCAGAACCGAAAAACATTGGAAAGCACATGAGGCAATAGTGTCACAGATACTTCTCAATTTTTCATTCTTTCCTAGATATCCATTTATGATGTATTTTATTTCGGAAAAAAATAGAAAGAAGCATTTGGTGTGACTCAGAAGGCCTTTACTATACAGATCTCTTGTTATTGATTCTTCCAATGACAGTCACAGCCTACTTCATTAGTGACAAAAAAACCAAACTGAGCATAGAGAACGAGGCACATCCTCACTCTTAACACATGCATTGCAACTTAACTCTTATCCTTATGTGACCCCAAAACTATAGCAATTTTTTGTGAATTTTCTCTTTCTGTTCAAAGTTAATGGCAGTTGTTTCATAGCCTGTCCAAGTCTTGTTTTCACAGGCTGGTCTGTACGTCCTCACTTACGATGCAAGTGTGTTGAGGGGTGCTTTAACGTGTGAAGCCTGGTGAGGATAGTGCTGGAGGAGTGTGGGAGGTGGGGACTGCCACACCTGGTGCAATGTGGGCTATTCTGCCTGTTGAAGTCAGTTCCAAGGATGCAGAGTACAGCACCACACTTACAAGTCATTTCAGGCACTCACAGGCGAGGAGTGCAGCAAGCACACGATGCAGACAGCAACAGCCTGGCACTTGAGCACCAGCCCTCTCTCAGCACAGAGACAGATGATGTGTGGTCTAATAGAAACAGAAGTGGTAGGCACACTGCCTTGTCCTGGAACTGAGCCTATAATTGAATGATAAAGAATTTGGGGCCATCTTGATAAGGAATGTGAGCACTCAGATTATTTTGTTGCATATAATTTTTTTTGTAAATGGAGTCTGTGCTATGTCTATGATAAGAAACATAGGTTTCTCCCACACCTATTGTTCCTGAAGAGCTGCTTATTACAAGATTTATACTCCCACCTTAGCAATGGCAACATTAATCTTCATAGGTATGGACTGCATACATAGCAAGAATAAGAATTACGAAAAAACATTTCTTATCATACCTACTATCTATCTTATCTTTTAGTTTGTAAGCTACCACTCATTATTCAAGACTGCTAAATCAAAATTTTATGAAGGTCAACATGCTTCTGGTACCTCGACTTTGTTTTGGGGCAAATCACAACTTTCACCAATATCTTTCTTTTCTCTAATATCACTTCGTTATTGATTATAATTTCAGATTGCTGTTCACATCAGTTGTGCTGGAACAGAACCTCATCAAGATTTTTTAATACTAAGAAACCAAACTACCTCTAGTTCCAGACTACCTGGTGTTCCAGACTATCTGCATAGATTTAAAGGATCCAGATACATGCAATTTAGACTATTTTTTTATGTTTAGACAGCACTGTGTTTTTGAAAAACAGAGAACAAACCCTTGCAAAATTTTTAGTGAGGAGATAAGATTTTCTTCTCCTAGTTCCTATTGATACACTGGTAGCTGAGTATTTAACAGTAGCCTATGGCTTCTGCTTCCCTCAGTGATTGCACTTTTTGGAATTGGAGGTTTCTTCTTAGGTATGGAACCATTCTTGTAAAACTTGGCAAAAAAATGTCCTTCAACAGAAAGAATAATCTCTTCCCTAGATTGTCACCAACCAATATTACTGGCATTTATAAAGGCATTCTTTCTTCTGGGAAAAAAAAAAAACAACCTAGCTTATAGTCTGTTGTTAGCTATAGACTGTCTTCATAGAAGAAAAATATGCAAGCGGTAGGGATTTTTACTTTCTTTTTTATGCTTCCTTAAGACTGAGAATTTTCTGAAGGATGGAGCATTCTGCTCCACAGCTAGGAATGCTGATCTAAATTTTCCTCATAATCTTTTTGTGATTAGGACTCAGTGAAAATCTATATAACAATACAGTTGAATTAGTGTATTTCACTGATTAAAGAATTTTGGCTGGAAAATAATTTTCCTCTAAAGTCATTATATTTATGTGACTAACAAAATAGCTTGATTAACACTGTAATAATGTCTACCAAAAATGTATATAATGATTCACTACTTATGGCAAGCTAAGAGAATATTTTCTTAACATTATGTGCCAAAAAAACATTATCTATCTAGTTAATTTTTCTAAAATTTGTTGATATATTTGGCTTTTTAATCTTATTCATTAACTAAACTATGGGGGAAAAAAAGAAGGTACAACCTTTTCATATGTCACTGATTCAGACGATACTGTTTTTATACTAATCATCATGAAAACATGTCTTGCATTTTATGTAAATCCCTCAGTATTTTATCATTAATCATTGTACCATTGAAATACAACAATAATTTTTAAAAAATAGTAAAAAGGTAAGGTTTTAAGTGATCAAAGGAACACAGAGAAGACCTAGTTTGAGCCTAAAAAGGGCTGATCCACTTATGGTTTAGTCAGCCTCGACCTATAGTATTAGGCTCCAAAGAAAGCATTTCACTTCATGTTCTTGGATTTATGGATAAGAACAGGCACATAGTTATTTGTTGAGGTTTCCCCCCCAGCCCTCTCCCCCTAGAATCCAGAGTCTGTGAAAATGCTTTTGTACACGTCCAGTTTCCAGGTCTTTGCCATCCAGCATGGCAGCCTCCTTTTCCTTCCTCTCTGTTTTATTTTTTTTTCCAGAATGACCTGAGCAGTGCCTACCTCCACTCTGCTGCTGCAGAACAGCACACTATAATGAAGAAAGATCATTCTCTTTCTTCTCTAAGGTAGTGACTTTTCTTCTGCCAAGAAAACTGGTGAAAGATCATACAGCAATACAGCAGCAGTCTGTGGAAGTTAGTTTAGGAAACTTTTTAGTGTCTCAAGTTCTACTGCAATACTTTACACGTGAGTTCAAAGCACAAGATCAAACTTGTTCTTTCACATTTTCATCATGTCCAAGTACACCACAGATTTCAGTGTCCTATTGCTGAAAACCAGCAGTGACATTGCAGGATTTTTTTGAGGTATCAATTTTATAGAAGACCTAAGCATTTATTATGCCTCTCGGATCCTCTGAATAGGTGGGACATGGTAAGTTGAAAGTTTCAAAGTAAGTCTGAAAATACTTATTTAGATAATGCATAAAAAAGTGAATGATGGATCAGAACCAAGTATACTTGTGGATAATGATAGATCCAATGCACTTCTACCAATATGTTATCTTTAACTGCCTGAGTTAGGTTACAGAAAACCTAACTGAAGTAAAATGGTGAAGTATACTGCAGAATCTTATTTCTGTTATTGCCATTTCTTACTGGACAGAAATTCTAAAAGAATTATGTCCTCCGAATCATATAAAAATGCTGTAATTTAATACATACCTCTAGCTCATACTGAAATATCAAAAAAACCCAAAAACCTCAAACTGAACTATGTCAGATTTTCAGCAGAACTTAGACAAAACCTGTGGAGCTTTAATGATATCTGCTGAAGTAGCTTAAAAATTAACCTAGCAATATATAAAAAATAAAGGAGTATTTTTCTTCAGTTAACAAAAAAACAATGAAGAGTATTGTTACAATACTCTCAAGACAGCACTTTTTTTAACTAGTTCAAAAATAAATTACAATAATTTGTTTTCTGTTTAAAAGACTGCCTGTGTGAATGTCAAAACATACACTGCTAATAAACTGGGTTGTGGTAAAGGTGTGAAAACCATGTAATGTGAACTGCTCTCCCAGTTTAAAGGTGTTCTGAAGGACTCTGCAAAAAGCATGTGAAATGATAATGAAACCTTGATATGAAATTATGGCCTTTACTAAACTTATTATGCCTCACTCCTACTTAGGATTCATTGGATATACACAGAACAAAATATCCAAATATGTCAAGTTCATTTTGATTTTGAAGGTTTATTGCTGCCTGAAATTTGTTTCTGTAATCACATGCTTCCGCTGCAGCTGAGGTGTCTGTCAACTCAAAGCAGACAAAACCCAAAGTTAGTAATTCACGTGAAAGCTGGGGACTCTATCTTTGATTTTACTTTGATTTGAAACAAACCAAAAGCAGAATTTTTTCAACATTTTCAGTAAACTAGAAGGAATATTTCAACCAGTCATAGAAATTAAAACAGATTTAGCAAATAAATATTTCAAGTAATTTTTTTACAATCAAAATTTAAAAACAGTAGTAAAAGTGAATTTCCCTGAGAGTAGATATGAGGTTATCTGGGATTTAGGGCTATGGAGTAAGCTTCTGGGATGACAGTCCAGGGCAATAGACCTGGGGGAAAAGATTATGTCAAGGTTTTATAGCAGCTGCTATATCATTTTGCTAATAGACTCAAATTATTCCCAGCCTCATCAATCCTATGCCAACAGAGTCACCAACAGCTGTAGTACAGTACTGAAGCCTATCTTTCAATTTGCTAATCCTGGTGATTGCCTAGTGAATGCAAATAAAATTTGGCCTGGATCTGCATCTCACAGCAACTGAGACAGAAATTAATACTGAAGACTACATACACTGAATAGGTAGTGAGATTTGTGACCTAAACTCCTTTTTTATGTCAAGAAACTTCAGATGTACCCTACCACAACGTGATCTAATACATCTCTTCCAATCAGTTCTACTTGTTATTCATGTGTTTCATTCTGAATATTGTGTGAAATAAACAGGAGAATGGCTAAATTTTTTTCTCAATGTGAAGTTCTTCAATTACCTTGTGAATTCCTTACAATTGTATACAAGCACCTTAATTGTATAATTACTTCTATAGTGTCATTTTAGGACAAATTAATGTAGATAATATTGCTCAATATGAATTTTTTATTTTTCAGATCTGTGTTTATTGTTAAGAACTATCCATAACTTTTCTCATGTTTATAAATTACAGAGAAATGGTGTTAGATATTTATTTGGATTCCTAGGTAGTTTCTCAGAGAGCATTTTTTCCCTTATTTCTTTCAGAGGTATGAAATGAAAAAGAAATTTAATGAATTTTTATATGATGACAGATGACCTGTCACTCATCTTTAATCGTTACTATAGCTGTTAACAATATAAAGTGACAATTCTGCTTCAGATTATTATTTCAATTGTATACAATAACTTTTTTTTAATATCAGACATGATCTGAGAGCTAATAACTGCAAGAACAGTAACTCTGGAACCTCTTACTCTTCAACATTTTGGCACAATATCATAACTCTTTTTTTTATTCTCTCTAGAGTGAAAACCTATTGAGTGACATGAGTTGAATGAGATTTCAAGAGGAAAGGTTACAAAAGGTGTATTGTATGCAGAGGAAGAGTTAGAGCTTGCTGTGATGCTCTACAGTAAACAGTAGGAATGCCCTGTCATTCTCACTTCATGTCATATCATACAGTGCAGATAAGGAATGAGGAAACAAGAAATGGCAAGTCAAGGAACTGATTGAAGCAGAAGTTTGGATTCTGAAAATCTGTACTTTTCCAACATGGCACGAATTAAAGTATTTTATTGCTGCTATTTGGTCCTTTACCTCTTTTTGCCACTGTTAATGGTCTTTGACTTCTTCAGGTCTTAAAACTAATATAGTATCTCACATTTTGTTTCATACAAACCTCTAGACCTTTTAAGTACCTTTCTTTTCTGTCCTTTGGGTCCTTCAAATGGTCTAGGTATATATTTATTTCTCTAGATGTCTGAGCCTAAAAGTTAGCTTGACAGAAACTCTGTTCGGCTGATGCCTGGCTTGAGTTAAAAGTATCTCAACATTAAAATGCAAATTCCCAACTATGACTAGAAATTCTTCTCACCTGAGAGATCTGACACCTTTCTGGAACCATAAATGCTGTGTTTTGCATTATCTGCTTTCACTGAGTAGCTTGATGGTTGGAATATTTGTGCAAAATAAAAATATTTGACGGTATAGAGGAACACAGGTTTCCTTGGCTGCTAAAGCATTGCTTTCACTATCAGACTATGTGGCCATTATAATTTTTCCTCAGTTTTGTTTCCCAGTCACTAGTTAAGACATCTTCAACACAACTATTGAGACTTGAGCATGTATTTAGGGTAGTAGTAAGACTGGCACTTAAATCACTGTCTCAGAAGGTGAGATGTCCTCAAAAGGACACATAAATGTCTACACCAAGCTGTAAAATGTAAAGAAAATTCATTATGTTTTAGCAGAAAGGAAAGAATCTCCTGAGTTATTAAAGTAGATTTATTTTTACCTAAATAGAGTGATCAAGGCCACAGAATTGATGATGGATTGTTCCTGCAATTTGAGGCCCTATTTCTCTATGGCTGATTTTTGTCAAGGCCCTGAGAGTGCAAATAAGCATCAGCTGCTTTGTGTCAGAGAGTGCTGGGCTCTGGTCATTGTGTCCCAACAAGAAATCAGTGTCTTATTTACACAGTTAAAAGGTTCTTATCCTACTAATCAGGTAGAAGGGTTCATTTTGAATATGCAGGGGTTTAACTCCTGATTATTTCTACCAGACAGGAGTTCAATGGTAGAGGTATGTACCTCCACCTGAAGATGCAGGTGAACTCCTTTTACCACGTGCACATTTGGGAATCTGGTTGCCCTTCACAAGCCCTCCTTAAAGTGATGCTGCATCTCTCTGCCACAGATGGGAGATGTTACTGGCTTTTCTTCACAGAATAGATGACAAATTGATGATTGCCAGCAATTTCCATTAACTGGTGGGTATTCTGGGAAGTGGCCTGCATTTTGCAGGAAAGCAGCTGTTTCATGTCAAGTGAAGTAGTTTACGTCAGTCATTTATGTCAGTTACTGTGCTCTAGAAGTGGTACAGTGACAAAGTTCATTAATTTGTCTCAACTCTTTAACACAGAGACTAGCACTTGTGTGACAGTGCATGTGACAGCATACTTGTATCCCAAAGAAGCTGATAAAGGAGGCAGGACAGATGGCTGATGGCATGGACCAAGCACTAGTAGCAATAATTTCTGATAGACTGTTCATCTCTTCATTGCTGCCTTTCCTCCCTCTTTATTCGTCTGCCTCTATTTGTCTAAGTCTGTAGTAAAAGACAGAAGTTCATTGGGAGAAACATTTTGCGTTTTGTATTTTCAATACTGAGAAAGAATTCCCTGGCCCAACTAACTGTATTGACCTTGGTCACTTGAACAGAAAACCAGCATGTCAATTACATTGGCTTTGAGTTACATTGTGATGAGACTCAGTGATGGAATAATGTAGTCACATGGACAACATGTCTTTTTCTGGGTCTTCTGTTTCTTCTGGATTTTTCACAGAATAATAGTACCATTTATGTTGGAAAAGACCTATAAGATTGTGAAGTCCAGCCTTTAACTCAGCACTGCCCAGTCCACCATTAACCATGCCTCCAAGTGTTGCATCTACATGTCTTTTAAATTCCTCCAGGGATGGTGATTCCACAACTTCCCTTGGCAGCCTTTCCAATGTTTGACAACCCTTCCCATGAAAAAATTGTTCCTAATATCCAAACTAAATCTCCCCCATTTAGACCTGAGGCAATTTAATCTTGTTCTTTCCCTTGAGACCTATCAGAAGAGATCAATGCCCACCATCCAGCTGCAACCTCCTTACAGGTAGTTGTAGAGAGCACAAAGGTCCCCTGAACCTCCTTTTTTCAGGCTAATCAACCCCTCAGGTTCCCTCAGGTGCTCCTCGTCAGACTTGTGCTCTAGACTGTTCACCAACTCTGTTGCTTTTCTCACTTCAGCACCTCCATGTCTTTCTTGTAGTGAGGGACCCAAAACTGAATCACAGAATCCGCAAGGTTGGAAGAGACCTCCAAGATCATTCAGTCCAATCATCCACCCAGCACTACCACTGCTACCCCTTCTAAACCATATCACCCAGCACCAGAACCAGTTGCCTCTAAAATACTTTCAGGGATGGTGACCTCACCACAGCCCTGGATAACTTTTATCAATGCCTGACCATCCTAACAGTGAATTTTTTTTCCTAATATCTATTATGGATCTCCTCTGCCTCAGCTTAAGGCCATTTACTCTTGCTGTGGGCATGGTAGAAGACACTGCCCCCACCTCACTACAAGACTTTAGGTGCGATCTCACCAGTGCCCTGGTCCTGCTAGCCACATCATTGCTGATACAGGCCAAGGTTGTCATTGGCCTTCTTAGTCACCTGGGCACACACTGGCTCATGTTCAGCTGCTCATGTTCATGAGCAGCATCCCAAGTCCTTTTCCACTGGGCCGCCTTCCAGCTGCTCTTCCTTCAGCCTGTAGCCTTGCATGGGGTTAGTGTGACAAAAGTGAAGGACCTGCCAATTGTCTTGTTAACTTCATGCAACTGGACTCAGCTCATCCAGCCAGCCTATCCAGATCAGTCTGTAGAGCCTTCCTGCCCTCCAGCAGATCAATGCTCATGCTCAACTTGGTACCATTTGCAAATTGACTGAGGGTGCACTCATCCCTTGCCCAGAAGCATGTCCTTGTAAGTGTACTCATATTGTATATCTCAGTATACCAAAAGGGAAGGAGTAATGTAGAGTTATGCTCTACATGCACAGAGTGCATTGAGAGCAGAATCAGTTTAGTCCCTTTCCAAAAAGTATCTACCAATTTGCAGATTAATCAGTCTGTATATCTCCTTTTCTGTCCAATGTTAAACCTGGGTGGTGCATGAGACATGGTAGAATGTTAACTGAGATAGAAGAATATTATTGTATAGGTTTGGGCTTAGATAGAGTTAAATCTCTTCACAGAATCTTGTATGGGCAATGTTTTGGATTTGTGCTGGAAACAGTGTTGATAACTCAGAGCTATTTAAGTCACAGCTGAGCAGTGGTTACAGAACACCAAGACCTTTTTATCTTCTCACATCACCCCACCAGCAAGAAGGCTGAGTACAAAGGGTTGGGAGGAAATACAGCCAGAACAGATGATCCCTGCTGAACAAAGGAACATTCCACACCATATGGCATCATGCTCAGCATATAGATCTGGAGAAAGAAAAAGGAAGGGAGGATGTTCAGGGTGATGGTGTTTGTCATCCAAGACATCATTATGTGTAATGAAGCCTTGGTTTCCTGGGGATGGCTGAACAACTGTCTGCCCATGGGAAGGTGTGGATGAATTCCTTGTTCTGCTTTGCACTTGTGGAAAAGCTTTTGCTTTCCGTATTAAACTGTCCTTGTCTCAACCCATAAGTTTTCCTACTTAATGATGTTAATCATGATAATTATTAAAAATATCTAGGGTAATTTTTTTCTCAGCTGATGAGAAGGAATATTAGTCCTAAAAACAGTGCCAGAACTGAATACTAACTGAATTAACCTTAACAAAATATACACTTAATCAGGAAGTACCTAACACAAAATTAAAATCGGCTTTATTGCAAAAATAACAATTTGTATTTTTCAACCTACTCTATTTAGCTACAAAACATTTGTGAAATATATGGATTTCTGAGAAAAGCAATGTCTTTCCTCACTGGTGCATATTCAAAGTGAATTAAAGCAGAAGTTTTATAGCAGCCAATGTTTCAATTAGCATTTTATATTTTAAGTGGTTTGTCAATTTACCTTATTGTATTTTTCATTTGTAATTATTGTTCAATTGATTTCCATCTTCATTTATTTTACTTTAAAAAAATCAACATTCATACAGTATGTTGATATGCTTTCTTCTCCTTGCATCCAGCCCAAAGGCACTGAGAGCAAAGCAACCTTTTGAATGTTTCTTACATCAGAAATTTAAGGATTGTTTCAGCAACTGATTATATAGGAAATTCTGTTTGTTGCAAAAGTCTCTTTTAAGGGAAACATCTTGTTACTTTGTATAAAACATATATATAAGCTATATATAAGCATAAATTCCAGATTAACCCATACTAATTCATAGTCTATAATTATGATAAGTAGTAGTGGGTTTATAATTATTAATATATAATGAAAGTTACTAGTAAATCCAAGTGTTTTACTTCGAATCCACAATTATTACAATAACTGGATACTAGAATCTAAAAATTAAATGCTAATATATATGCGTGTTATATCCAGAAAAAAAGTGTTAGGACATTTTAAAGATGCTTTGTTAGAAATCTGTGTTAGTATTTTTCTGATTCCTCTGTGTAATAGGGGATATGCATATCCACAAATTTTAAAAAGTTTACAAAAAAGCGAATAAAAGGAAATATTTGATGTCCTAGAAGAGCTCTTACGAGGAAGACAGGGGAAAGAGAAAGCACTGAGAATTGAAGAAAAGGGTCAGCATGTTGTCAGGTTTAAAAGATTTCTTTTCCTCCTGCCTGAGTTACTTTAATCAGTAAAACATATGCCACTATTATTATGAGGCAGCATCAGCAGGGGTCACATCTATACAGAAGCTCTACTAGCTTCTGTTCTACTAAATCTACTAGCTCAGGACGAGAATTGACATTATCAAAGAATATCTGATTTTGTCTCTTTGCTGGATCATGTAGCTAAATCTGTGACAACCCTAGAGGGCATCTTGTTTTCTAGCTTCTTATAATGATGTGTAACCAGAAATCGGCATCACCATCCAGAGGCCAAGAAACCATCTGCCTTTTCTTAAAGGTCCAATGGTGCTTCAGTCTTGTCGTCCTCTTCCTCTCTTTGGGATCAGGGATCAGGGTCCTGCAGCCAAGTTAAAAGGCCTTTGGCTATGTGATCAGCAATCAGCACAGTTCTTTTAGCTTGAGTTTTTTAGGTCATCCTAAAGGACTTTAAGGACAGGTTTTCCGTGGATGATGCATCTTCTTTCTGGACTCAAAAAGAAGGTGGATGCAATTGCATTAACAGGATATTTCAAAACCCTGTCAGGATCTCTAATCTGCCTCCTGTATGAAAAAGCTGAATAGCTTAATAGATACAGATTAGTTGGTCCCATCCAGTACTCTCTTGTCTACCAGTGGGACCTATCTGGAGCCAAGCTATTTGATGATACATGGCACAGATCAATATGTGTGGGTGCAGATCAACACGCCCAGTTATACCAAATTATTTTATGCCTGGCTGTTCCCTCTAGTGCTGCTTCTTCTGATGATGACAGCTACAGGAATTGATACTATGGAACAGATATGTATTCTTTTTCTTGGGCAACTATCATGTGACAGCAGTTTTTGGTATTCAACAAACATTCCCTGGATACCTCTTGTCCTTGTTTCTTTCTCGTTTTTGAAGAGGGAATTTCTTCGAGTCACTACCATCATTTGGACAATTAGGGGACAGCTAGGTCCTTGGGGTTTTCACTCAACAGACTGTTTCAACAGTCACTCCCCATTTCCTCCTAAAGCAATATCAGACTTTCATCCTGGCCTATTGCTGGATTAAGAAATTAATTAATAGTTCTGTTTATTTTTCTACATCTCATTCTTTTAGGTGTGATGCAGCACTTCTTACTCAAAGTCAAAAAGGCAATTTTGGTTTATTTCTAAAAATAAAGGTGCAGGCATTTTAAAATAGCTCTTTGGCCATGTGATTCCCACTAAGGAAGAGTAAAAGCTCAGTTCTCTGCCTTTGGTGATCTCCAAGACAATACTCAGCTGTATCCATGTTATCTGTGAAACTGTAAAAGCCCCACAAAATACCAATGGAAAGTCAGGGAGTGTCCTCCTGGAGCTTTTATTTTTACCATGCCCAGCATCTGGATTCTGAAAATGCTTGTGGACTGTTTTCCCACCAACATTTCAGTAGGCTCTGTTCTATGGCAAGCACATTTCTCTCTCTCTCTCAGGATTTTTCATAGAGGTGCACAGAGAGAAAGAAAGAGAAAACAATTTCTGTTTCTGCTCCTTGTTTTTCCCATGTGGAATGTGTTTGGAGAATTGTTTACCTGGGGTGATTGCTTGATTGGATTCTGGTGAGGATTGTTTGAGCCTGATGGCCAATCAGATCCACCTGTGTCTGGACTCTCAAGAGAAGGTCAGAAGTTGTTACTTAGATATGGTAGTTAGAAGAAGTAGGTATGTAGTTTTAGTATCTTCCTTTATATAGTATATTAATGTATTATAGCATAGTTATAATAAAGAAATCATTCAGCTTTCTGAACTGGAGTTGGACATCATCATTTCTTCCCATGAGGTTCGCCTGCATTTTACAATACCATTCCACTTAAAAACTATATGGCTATAATCATGGTCCATTAAAACAAGAATTCAAGATCCTCAGCTAGACCGTTTATGGTAATGTAACTGCAAAGATGTTGCATGCCAGGTTGGTTCAGTTAGGGGTTTTAATAAATGTTAGTTAGTCGGTTCTATGTACCCCCATTTTCCCCTCACAATGGTTTGCTCCAGGTTGTCTGCCATTGGAGCTTTCCCATGTCCATCTTATAGCCACCCCCTGTTCATTCCTGAAAGTTCTGTGTCAGTCACCCCATCCTTACAATCCTATTTGTCCCAGAACCCTGTACCAACATCTGTTATGTCTCCGTAGGCTGCCGTGGTCCACGTCACTCCCCTGTTGCCTGTCCCCATTGGGCGAGGGGGGCTTCCGCCCCTGTCTGCCCACCCCCTATATAACCCCATGTCTCCTTTGTTCAATCGCCATTTTGTCCACGTGCGCGCTAGGGGACAGCCACCCCAGCCACCGCAGCGGTCACGCGGGAAATAAACGTTCTCCAGCCACGCATGCAAGGTGTGCCTTCTCTCTCCCTTTGTCTCCTCTCAGCGTACGGCTATGAAAGCAGCAAACCCACGTGGAGGCTCAGGGCTAGAGCCTCCGCTCACGCAGCAGCCCCAGTCTCACCGAAAGGCAGAGCCTAGCCGGGCTTCCCAGCTGCCCGAGACTGGAACAAAGAAAAAAAGCAGCGCAAAGAATACACGAATTCAGAGAATAAAGGAATGTTTTCTCAAATGCAGTGAATCCACACACAAATTAGTCTTCCAGCCCAGTCTTTTGTCATTTCTGTGTTTCTTTACACAGTTGATTTTTGTTTTATAAGGAGACAGAAGTCCGTGTAAGACATATACACACCCACAGAGCAGTAGAACGCAGTACACTTGGATGTTTTATCTACACCAAAATTTTTCTTCTCTCAAGCTTCAAGACACAGCTAGAACTACTGTAGAAATGCATAATCTGTCTGTAGAATCTCACACTAAATACCTGTAAGTAATGTTTCATTCTAGATTTATTGCATCTTGGAAATTATACTCTGCTATTAACCTCAGATTTCTCAAAGGCTCAGGCTTGCTTGCCACACATGGTTTGGATACACTCACAGGAGTCTGCTCCTCCTGAGCTTGTATGTGTACGTGCCCTACTAAGAAACATGATAAAGAAACTAAATTCTTTTTGACATGGATCTGTGCTAGTGCTCCACAGGAGCTACAAAATAGAACAAAAGCATGTATTATACCATTATATTTAAACACTAACACAACAGTCCAGCACTGGGGTGCAATGCACAAGACAGATGTATTGCTTAAAGGATTTCATAGACATCACTACTAAAATGCACTATTTGACATTACTCATTAAACTCTGTTTGAGTAAGGTGCTTTTTAGCAATATAGCTGCACTCAAGATAAATTAATAATTTTGTCTCTAATTCTGCTGAAATTTTCTGTTTCTAAACATCTATATTACTGCCTTGCTTAGACGTACTGCTCAAGTAATATCATAGTCTGAAAATGAAAATCGTGGTCCTGAGGCCATTCTCAACCAATGGACTTTCCCCCATAAATTTTGCTTTTGATTTAAAAGCATACGAGGGAAACATATTTCTTTGGGTGTCTTTCCTTTTGTGAATCTGAATTACTAGTATTAGTCTGGCAGAATTTAATAAACTAATGTAGCAGTCCCATAATTACCAGCTACTCTTTTAAAGGAATGAATTTTGTCACCCTTGCAGATAATTTACTGGTATGATATGGGAAGTCTGCATGCAGTGGGTTTAGATATTACTGCTATTAGCTGGTTGACTTGGCTCTCTGTCAGAGTTGCCAAGACATAACTGAGACTTGAGCCATGGCCTCTGCAGCTCCCAGCCTGTTGCCTTGATGTAACAGAACTGGCTGCACTGGTGGGGTGTGACTGCCTGGAGCCAGCACACAAGTTCCTGTCTGTTGACTGTGGGAAATTGCAATTGCCATGAGAGCAATTGCAAAGAGAGGCTTTCATCTGTTTCTTCTAGAAAATAAAAAATAAAAAAATCCAAATCCAAGCAACTATATAGCGAAGTGCTTTCATAACATACTACATCAAAAAAGGAGTTGATCACACTTAATCACATTCCACCACACACAGGTTTCTATTACATGTGTTTATACTATAAAGCTGCCATTCACTTCTAGAGATGTGTTAGTTTTACCCTCCATCAGGATCTAAGTATTCTACCTCCAGTATTCCAGGGTACACATTCTCCCTCTCTTTTGAAACTGATGTCTTATCTGGCAAGACAAGAGCTTGAGGGGTGTCATCTCCTATTTAGCCAATATATGATCAGCTAAATATTCCTGTTTGTGTATATTGTCTGTGTCCAAAGCATAGTGAACCCACAACATTTCTAGCTCAAGTTACTACAGTACTATAAATTCCAAAATTCAATTATATGTAGCTTTTCTTCAAGCTGACCCATTTTGAATATTTTAATATTAGTCTAGACAGAAAGAAAAATAGATACATTTGAGGTTTCAGTTTAAAATAGGTGAGGTTTAGATCTCTAAAGACAAAAGAGGTGCTGGAAGTGAGGACTTTGAAAATAGAATATATGCTGAGGCTCTAGTACCTTATAAACATAGTTTGAAGTACCAGACCCTGAAAACAGGAAAAAAAAAAAAAAAAAAAAACAAAGAATATGTGTGTTGAAACAAGCAAAGTCTAGGATACCTTTTCTTACAATTTGCTACTTCTTCTAGCTGTGAATATGTGACATTTTCCAAGAAGTCATTATTCTTTGTATTTCTACATTTGCTTTTCATAGGTAAAAGAGAAATGTGCATAGTTGATCTCTTCTTTTTATATATACCACACCATTTCTCTCATTTTGAATTCATGTCACCAAATTTTTCTTCTTGTTAACACCTTTTTCCATTCGAAATTTATGCACAGCTTGGTAGAACATTTTCCTGCATAAATTTACTTTTGTACTACAGTATACAGATCATTTATGATCTACATAGAACAATATTTCATATGGATTTTTTAACCATCCATTATCTATTTTTTTTACTTTTTCACAAGTCCAATGTCTCTCTTCTATTAAATACTGTGCTGCATTTGACCATATTGCTAAGCTTTTCCGTTTTCTTGTGACATCAGCCAGAATCTCAGCCTTTGCTATATATGAACTATATCACCCAATCTGAGAACCATACTGAGAATTTGATGAAGTGGCAAGAGTCTGAGCTATACATCTGAAGCATATTTGACCCAGTGGAAACACCAGCAATAATCACTTTTAGGTGCACTGTCCTCATGCCTCTGGCAGCTGGGGATGTTCTGTTCTGTTGCTGGAACTCATTCTGGAGTTGTTTATAACCAAGTCCCTCACCTTCTATCACCTTCAACTTTATCATCTCCATTGTCCTTGGCATCACTTCCCCATGCAAAAAAAAAAAAAAAAGAAAGCTATCTCTCAAATCTAACTAGAATAAGGTGGTACAGGGGAGGTGGTTCTGTGACTTTTTAACTTTTATTTGTTATTAGGAAGATCTTGAAATTCATTTCAGAGCTATTGCATGGGCATGTTTGCTACATAAAAACAGGTTAGACAATTAAAATGTGCTGTTAGCTAGATCTGGATAGGATAAATACTTGATTGAACTTTCATACCATGAGGGTAGTCATGCTGGCTGACAGAATTTCTCCTGAGGTGATAGACGTTGTTTAAGTTAGATGGAGCTGTCGCAATATCTGAAAATGTCAAATTCTTCAATTTCCATTAATATTTATGTGTCTAATAGGAAGAAAGATCAATCGCTTTTTCTCAGAAGGCAACCACTGTAGAGCTAAAATTAATTACTGAAAATAAGATAATTACAGACAATCTTATTTGTGTTCTGGACAGCTAATTAGAAAGATCAAGATATAAGTCAACAATGTTTTCTTGTTTCTACATTGACTTTAAAGGCTCTGACTGCAGCTCACAGATACATGGGATATATTTTAACTACTAGTATCTATATCCTATTCTACACTATATCATTACTTTTTATAACTTTAGCCATTTCACTCCCCTTCCTCTCTCTCTCTTCTTTCTCCTTTCCTTTCTTCTTCAGTTCCTCACTTTCCTTCACTCTCCTTCCCTCTTTCCCTGCCCTCATTCATTCCTTCCCTTCTCTTAAATTTTTAATATATTTTCCCATAGATATTTAATTTATACCCATTCTATATACTATATTTGCTTGACATATATAGTATATATATCTGTTTATGGAAATGGGGGAAAAGAAGAAATGAGTGCCTTTCCCTGAAGCTTCTCTGTTGGTGAGGATTGAACTTGCAAGGACTTTCGATTGCTTTTGCCATTGGCAGGAATCACATTTCCAAATAAAAGCTCCCTGAAAAACAACTTACTAGTGTTAAATATTCTGTACATTGACCTCCTCTATCTTTAGATCCACATACATCAAAAACAAATCACAAAGAAACCCAGATGGAAGCATTTTCCCTTCAGGAAAGAGAGGGGATAGTGATTTGCCTGTAAAATTTATGTATTAGACCTAACCATCTCAGTAAATTTATCTTTCCTTCAGAGGAATTGCCAATTTTAGTCAAATAATTTGAGACATCTCGGGTAGATATTCTACCTCTTTTTTTAGCTACAATGCAAATTAAGTGCTTCTCATAACACAGGTGAAGGAAAGATAAATGTGAAATAGACAGAGACTTCTGGCATGATATTTAAATCTGAAAATCATAATTGCTTGGGGGTTTCTTTTTAACATAAATCAGGATTGTTTGAGGAAAAAGCCTTGACATAGTAATAGGAGGAAATTTAAAATCTAGTTTACAGTAGGAAGCACTTTTTTTCAGCTGGTCCTAATAGCCACAAAAACTTCAACCTGATACTTGCTATAGATTGAAACTTAGATAATATTGTAAACTATACATGAACAATCATCATGACAAGGAGCAGGAAATTAAACTGGTATGTTGAGGAATTATATAGATTTTAACATCTTAGCCTCAATTGATTTGATGGACGCTGAAGGGAACAGTGTCCTCTTTAGCTGTGTCTGTTCTGAAAGAGAAATACCAGCATGTCTAGTGTACTAGTTGTGTGATTCCTGATGTTTCATACCCTTTGCCAACTCACTCCTGAATATATAAAATAAAAAGACATGAATTACTTAAGAGCAGAAAGAAATTAATAGAACAACGGCAGCAGAATTGCTGGGTTATAAATACAGCTTTGCCACTTATTTTTTTATTGGCTTTTTTTAAAAGCCACTTGAAAACTACTGCCGGAGGTTTATTTGTCTACAAAATAAGACCAATGATTCTTTAAACCATTGTCATAAGTTTCCATGTTATTTTCAAATTGTTTTCCTTATTGATTATCTTGCATAAATAACACCAGTGACAATTTGTTTTTAATAACCTGTCAAATATGTAGTTGGTTTTCACCCTTTTGTGTGTGTATTTTTAGTTGAACTTAATTTCTTTGTGAGACATGATGTTAAAATAATAACTGCTGAAGTCTACATAGGGAAAAACAGTAAGAGTTTACAAGTTGGCAAATGTTTTATAGAAATTTGAGCATTTGTTCTAATTGACTACCAAATGTTCTTGTGATTACTTAATATATTTTATCTAGTTAAAAATTGGCATCATGGTATTCTGTGATTTATTATAACAGAAATAAAATTATTTAATACAAACTTTTTCCTATTACAGAAACAGAGAACATTTCATACACTAGCAAATAAAATGTTGCTTTAAAAAGTAAATAATAAGAATCAAAGAATCAAAGGCCAAAAAATAAAATCAGTATTTTCTAAATTGTGATAGCAGATTTCAATATTTTTTAAGCTACCATTTCAAATACAAAAGATGGCTCACCATGAGCTTGTACAGTGACAATTTTAAGCTTGGCAGTTTGGAAAGACTTTGGTTTTAAAAGGTCTTAACTTAAAGTCAAACGCAACCTTTTTCTGGATTACTGTAACTCAAACATTGTTTCTAAAATTTGAAAGGCTTGAAGGAATTGTAAAATCAAAGTATCTCCTTAATCTTTGCAAATTTATATACATTTTTCACAAGTATTTTCCCTAGTGTCAAGTGAATTTCAGTGTAATATTATCATACAGATAAAAGCTTTATGTAAGAGAGTACATTAATGCTAATGCTCACGGAAAGCTCCCAACACCCTGTTTGTCCACCCTGGTCATGCTGCTTCTGGTCATTCTCACTGCCCCAGGGCTATTCCTATTGCATGGAGGGAATTGGCCACCATTATTCCTTACCCAGCCCATGCTTCATCAGCCTCATGTTGCCAGCTCCTGGCAGGTCTCAGAGCTTCCTGCACCCTGTACACGGCAATCCTCTGCAGGTGGAATGCACCTGCACCAGAGATGATCACCTTGGCAAGGGATGTATGTTCAACTGGGTCCTTTCAGATTGTACATTAGGATGAATTTCTTCACAGAAGGGATGACTGGGCTTTGGGATGGGCTGCCCAGGAAAGTGGTGGAGTCACTAGGAGTCACTGGGAGTTTTTAAGAAAAGGCTGAATGTGGCACTCAGTGCCATGGTCTAATTGACAAGGGTGGTGTTTGGTCATAGGTTGTGTTCAACCACATTAAAGACGTTTTCCAATCTAGTTGATTCTGTGATTCTTTACATTCCCTGTGATTATTGTCCTGTTTTAGTTGTGCTGTTACGAATCATAAATTAACTTTTAACTTTATACTAGTGCTTGCAGTCTGTATTTAATAAATATAAAGTCTTTTCAAGAAGTTAGGCATCTGATGCTAGGTTTTGTACAACCACATCACCTGCTGATTTAAACGACAAGTAAAGAAACACCTATTGTATAACTTTTGAGCTGAATGACTTCTACATTTACATGATAATAATTTTTGAAGTTAAGATGATTTTGTGCCCTCTGATTTATTTGTAATCAATTGTTTTTAAAGAAAAAGAGGAATATTTTTAGAATCATGACTAAAAGTCAATAAGTATCCCAGTCTGTGCAGAAAAATACATTTGAAAGTCAGAAAATGACTTTATCTTCTCAAAACAAGAGAAACTGTTAAATGTCCCAAAGACAAAGATAAAATAATTTTTGATTTTTTTTCCCCTAAGAAAATTATTATGAGAAAACCCTGACATTATAAAAGCATAGATTTCTGTTTGAGGAACTCTGGTTTTGATTCATCTTTTTTGAGAGACGGGGAAGAAAAAAAAAATCTTCATTCTTATTCATCAGGAAACATTATTATATTATATAAATTTTACTCTCACTATTGATAAAAATGGCAGTGTAGCTGCACTTAACGCAAATTCAGATTTACACCCTAAGAATTCTGTATTTAAAAAATCCTTTTTAAGGTCTCAGTACTGCAAAATTACTACTTCGGTAGTTTTATACAGATGTGGTTGTGTGTAGCATTATCAATGGAACTATGACAAAGGTTTATGTCAGAAACAACTAATTTTATTAAATGATGATATATAGCATAGAAAACATCTTTATAGAGTAGCTCTGGCTTTAAAAGATTAAATACTCTTTTTAAAATAAAAGGTCTAAAATTAATATTTTCCTGCATGTACACTAGGTTTGCAACAAAGACTTCCATGGGATTTGAAGCAGGTAATTTAGTTTCCTTGACATATTTATACTCAAAGATTAACAATCATTTTTGCATGATTTTTTTTAACCCCAGGAGCAACCTAGAGACAGTTCAGATCTATTATAGTACTTATAACTAAGAGATTTGTTTCTAAGCACACATCAGAGAGTATTCCACCTCTACAGGCTGTTAGTAATGTTTCTGCTTTCCTGGCATGTTTTTTCAGTCCCAAAACATCATGACCAAATTAACTACCATCGACAAGATACTTTTGTGTATTTTAATAGCACTAAACTGATTCTGTGGTGATCTATTTGCAATAATACCAGTGGGCCTAAGATTGCAAAAAGTATCTTTTTAAGTTTTGGGTATGAAGAAATCTCCCATTTTAATCGATGGTATGCTAGAGGCAGGTAAATATCTCCCTATAATGCCTATGAAAGTTGGGAATGCACTTTTATATCCAGAATATATATTTTAAGTATCAAAACCAGAGTGAAAATAATATTTTTTTTAAATCTTCTTGAAGTTATTAATAATCTTTATGATTTTTTCTCTTGGTAAAATAGATTGTAGCTTAATTATCTGAGAATATTTACAGATATATCCATATCATCATTACTGACATTTTTAAGCATCTTCTCCAAAAGGTTAATTATATTCTGAGAGGTTTTTAATATTTCTGCCACTTTTGTTGTTTTTTAACAGAATGCTAATTGAAATAGCCTCTCTAAAACTGTGGAATTGTCACATAAAAAAAGACCTTCATTATTTTGAATGAAATCTGAGTTATGATGCAACCTATCATGTAGGCATTATTCACACACTTCCAAATTTGAAGAAGAAATGCATAACTTTTCTTGATGGACTACAAATCTCTTTTTATTTACTTTAGTTAAACACAGCTTTTTCTGCAGCAATATATATGTAAAGTCTGTCTTAAACTTGATAATTGCAAACTTTACCTATTTTCTGTCAGCACAACAGTGTGTTTTCTCCACTATCAGGATATGGATTTGAAACATACTCAGATAATAGAAAATCCTCCCAGAAATATTTTCTTTCTTGTAGAAGAGGAAGCTGAAACACAAAGTTTAAGTGACAAGGATGAGAGTAGGAAGAAGAACAAGGAAGACCTATGTGCTCTAGGGGAGAAGTAGAAAGTACAGGTTCAAACCATTTTTTTTTCTTTTCTGATTTGGTCCCTGATGTGGCTCAGAAGAAACTAGAGTTCTTACTTTAGAAGTTGAACCAGAGTTCAACTTTTAGAATTCTTCTTTAACTTTTGGTGTCCATATTGAGACAGTAAGGTTGCTCATAGTTTTTGAAAATAACACCTTATGTGTTCCAGAAACAGTGCTAACCTGAATTGTGAAGTCCTTTGAAAATATTCTGGTTATTTTGATGCATTGGGCTTAGTGCAATTTGTTTTACTGAAAAATAATTTGAATTTATGCTTCCCTTTATTGATAAATAATCACTGAAATTCAAACAAAAATTTGTGGTAATTCTTTAAAGAAAGTCTAGAAAAAGACAAGGAAGATGTGTTTCTGTACAATAAGAAATGTATATCACATCAGAAGTAAAGAATGTGAGTGTAAATTTTGAAGGTCTGTTTGTATGTATCAGTGCATAAGACTGCCTGGAGGGCATTTACCCCAAATAGATTATGTTAAAGTCAATTTAATCATCATCCAACAGTAACTTGGAAATTACAAAGAAACTTTTTAATATGAAAAAAGACTCAGATGGAAATGTATAAAAATTTGTATCAGGAAATAGAGTCTTGAGAGTGGAAACAGCACTGGTCAATACTTGGTATGACATTACCAGAAGATCCCACATTACTCTGCCTTATCCAGAGAGAGACAAGTTCCCATTGGATGCCACAAGCTCCCACAACGACTGCACTCTGCTACTTACTTTTCTCATTCCCTTCTTTATCTCTGCTGTTTCCTGGCCACTGCCACCAAGGATGTCATCAACTATCACATCCCCAAGTAGTTCTTCCTTTCTAGGTATCATGGAGTTATTCCTCACACTCTGTTTTCTTGATTTTTGGCATTCCACCATGTATTCCCTTTAGAAGATATAGGGAGGATTAAAACACCTCATAAGAATAAGAGTTATAGGTGATCCTTGGAACACCAATCAAGAGAAGGAAAAACAAACAAAGAAATGGCTGGCTTCTCTTAAAGATGTAATGACTAAAATTCCTTTGGATCCCTTTCATGATCTGAACAGTTACTTATTTTCTCCTCCATCAAATCTCCAGTACTTGGAGAGAGGATTTGGACATTGGCTTCTAAGAATATTGTGGCAAAATGTCTTAATCATGTTATCTTTTTTAACCAGCTTTCTGTGAGATCTTGTAGCAAAAGTCAAGGCACTCTCATAGACACCTCAACAAAGGCATGTTACACTTTCATCCTTTAAGGGCAAAGGCTATGATGTCTCCCAAGAGGTTGTAGAGGCAGAGCATGCTGGCAGGGATGGATATTAAAACTGTCAACAGGTTATCTGGGCATCTCCAGGCAAGCAAACTGTCCTGCTGAAATAGCAGTCAGTTCTGTAACTGTGAGCATAATATGGAAAAGAATAAACTGAAGCTTAGCAGAAAAGCTTTAGTACAGTGTGGGAGATTGTTCTTCAGACAGAATAGGAACAGAACGGACAAGAAGGAATAAGTCTGAGAAGAAGTATAGAAGTTTTTTTGCTATTGTATTTTACTTGTATCATATCTCATGTCTCATGCCCTTTTGTTACCACTCTGTTTCCCATATCCAGTGCTTGGAAACCATTCTGAACTGTCACTCCTGAGTGACTGATCTTTATGGAAGTTTTGTTGGCTGATTTTTCACTTGGAGTGGCTCCTTGCTGTGCTGTATAGTGAAGTGTGATGACTCTTGAAAAATGAGAAAAATCTAATGGTTCTACTTGGGAAGTAGTAAAAAGCTTAGTTCATAGAGAAAATGAAACTGTGGCAGGTAGAGACTGATTAAAAATGAAAAAAAAAGGTTGTGAGAGGACTTGAACTATAGTGGGACCAGAATGTCAGCATTTGTGGACGAAAGAATTGCCAAACTTTTCCAAATGTTCTCCTAATATTCCCACAGCCCACTCTTGCCAACTATCTTCTTTCACAGTATTACAGCAATAAGACAGTTGAAAGCATAAAAGTTAAATTCAGGCAGTCTTACCTTCAAGACCCTTTGTATTTTTTTCTATTCTTGACAGAAAGGGAGTCTCCTACTGGTTCAGATTGTGTGGAATAGCAGTTGCCTATTACTATTAAGTACTTAAACTGGAAAAACCAGGGTCTCCAAGCATTGTAGTATGCATTCACTTCAGTAAAAATAAGTGTCCAGCTTGTATCATGCCTTTTCTGTCTTCCAAACTACATTAATTTCTCACTTTCTAGAAACTGCATTGTTTTGACCTGCCATAGTTGCAGAAGACAGCTCAACTTATATCCCCTGAAGGAAAAACGTCTCACTGGAGGGATTTCTGCTCTTTCTAAATCTATATTGAAGATGGACTGTACCTGCCATGCTCGTTGTTAATACTTTTGGAGTAGAAATTGAGACATTCTGAGAAGGAAGCATATATTATTTAAGCAGTTAGATGGTTTTTTGCAAAACTGGCTTGCGCTGGCAACTGCTTTGAATACACAAAGACTCTTCTTGTGATTCTACCTAGTGAGAGAAAAAAAAGGAAAAGAAAATCACACAGACAGTATAAAATGCAGAAAAGCAGAATGTAAAATAATTGAGGAATAAATGACAAAAGAAAGACAATGGCTGCCCTTTCAAGGAATGTCTGTGACCAAATGAAGTAGACACCACAATTTGTGTTTAGACTGTTTTTTGCCCTGTGGGGAAAATGACTCTTCAGTTTGTTGTAGGACTGAACCCCTGAGGCACTCTTACAGTCAGTCTTCAGAATGACTCAGCTGATATTCACATGTAAGGGAAGGGAGAAAGGCACCATTCAGTTACTCAACTCTGCACTTCTGACTTTGTCTACAAAGGCTGTACCTCTGAAATATTTCTGAATTATTTTTGTTGCTTTCAGTACAGCACCTTTGAGCATATCCTTGAGGCATCTGTGAAGATGTTGCTCTGGTTGATCACCAGAGGGAGGAAGCCGGGGCTAGAAAATAAATGCCCTGCCACATCTATTTATGTGTATGCAGTTAAAAAAAAGAGAGATGCTTAACTAGTGTTTCACAAAGAGCCTGGCTGGAAATATTTCTTAGAAATAACAAATTATTTTTATTATCTAGAGAAAGATTAAGAGAAAGGATATGGAGTAATATTCCTCAAATGCATCTTTGTTAGTGACTCCTTGACTCAGTCTGAGCAACTGAGAGCGGGAATAAGTCCTAGCACAGTTACTATTCAAGAATTTAGGTACTATCATGACATTATGAAATGTTGAATTTTTTTAATTGCAAGCTTTCAAATTTACATGTTTTAAAGAGCTTTTTAAATAGGAAAATATAAATCTAGAGAACTAATGAAAAACTTTATAAAAATATTTATGTTCTAATACCATATCCCACAATGACTATAAAACATTCTTTTTCATCTTCATCTCAAAAGTGCTATAAAAACCTGTTGCTTAAACCAACATGAAAACTTTTTGCCCTTGGAGATACATATTGATGAATATAACCGCTCTATTTCTTCAAAAGATAAGAAACATGGTATTGTGCTGCATCTTAATGGTCTGAAATATGAGGTGTTCACCCTGGAATTGATTATTGTGGATTGGATTAGATATCCTGGAGAGAAGGTGATTTGAAAGTTCAATTAATTAAATGAATCCATAGTTTGTCACCAAAGAGTGATTATTTTATTAAATTGGTTTTCTCCTGCCTTCTTTAGAATTTTATTTCTACACTGCTCCTACTTATTTAAAAAATTATGATATAAAAAAAAAAGTGTGCTGTTTATTTTTCCTTTGTCCCACCTTTATTCTTTTGTTGAAAACGTTTTCAGTGAATGAAGAGGTGTCTAGTAATTGTAGGACCTAGAAAATTCATGGTATTTACTAATCAGAAGAGATCTGGTTGTGGACTTGATAACTTTGTTTCTAGTTTTACAACTTGCCTGACACTTAATCTTAGCTGTGGTCTTTTCATTTCTCTCTTCCCACTTGCCCTTTTGCCTTTGAAGTGGGAATAATACGACACTCAACACTCACATTTTTAGAGAATCTTTAGAAAATGTTGTGGCATATACAGATAAGAAGTAATGTAGAGTTAGGCAGTATTTTTAAACATAATGCCATCAGATCCCAGCCGGCACAACTCAACCTCTGTGCTTCATCTTTGATGCAAGTCTAAGAACCACATCAGCACCACAGCAGCCTGGCTCTTTTTTGTACTGTTCTCATCCAGAAAGTTTTTAACAGTAAAAGACTGAGAAAATATGTGCTCAAATTTTCTTTGTATTTTTACCCTTTACTTTATACTTTTTCCCTGGGATACTAAGAAAGCATTATACACCAGATTTGCATCTTCAGAAACTAATTAGCCAAAGTATTGAACTAACTACAGGAGCAAAAAGTAAAGTTTAAGCTTGGCAACAGAGGCTGCTGCTTTGAAACCTGAAATGTAAGAATATGCCTAATATGCATAATATTAATGTGTATTAATAGCAATATACAAGTATATATGAAAATATGTGTGAAACCTTTTCTTTAATACCTCCTAGCAACTTTTATGGAATAAAGACAAGTGAGAACAGATGCTTGCTAGCAGTTGTTATCAGACTTGACGTTAGTTGTACAGAAACCAGATTACATGGCCCAGCTGTAAGTTATTATTTTTTCTATCTTGTGTTCCAAGTTTTTGCCTTAACTGTCATGTTACATATTTGTCCAAGGTAAAATGGGGAGGGGAGGTGAGGGGAGGGGAGGGGAGGGGAGGGGAGGGGAGGGGAGGGGAGGGGAGGGGAGGGGAGCAAAAAAACCCCTCAAACTCCTACTTGCCATCATCTAACTGATACTTATAATCAGCTGTCTGAGATCCAACCAATTCCAAAGCAAGGGCAGCCACAGAAAAATTCCCCTCCCATGTTTCATTGCCAAGCATGATATGATATGATATGATATGATATGATATGATATGATATGATATGATATGATGATATATTATATGGTGTGGAATATGGTCAGTCGGTGTGAGCTGTCCCAGCTGTGTCCCATCCCAGTTCCTTGTGCAGCCCCAGACGCCTCATTGGTGAATGGGGGGAGGAGCAGAAAAGGCCTTTTCTCTGCATAAGTGCTTCTCAGCAGTGACTAAAACTTCCCTGTGATTTTGATGCTGTTTATATCACAAATCCAAAATATTTTCCCAGACAAGCTACTATGAAGAAAACTACCTCTAATACATCTAAACCAGTACAAAAATACTTATTTCCTAGGTTCCTGCCTTTCAGGAAAGAAACAAATATTTGCTTCCAAAAGACAGAAAAGAAGTGAACAGGAAAGAAATAATTGAATGCAAAAATATAAATGCAAGGAATTTATATTCTATCTTCCCCTTTAATTATTGCTATCATATGCATTTGCACAAGAACTCAAGCTCTCTCCCTGTCTTTGTTGATAATACAGGCTATGAAAAAACTATCTTTATATGTCTCCAACTAAATTTCCAGCACAAGAATGTAAGGACATAGCACTAACTAAGAGCAAAGTAGTTGACATGGCAACAGCAAATAGCCAGAAGATCTTGTGCAGTCTCTCAAGATGGAAAAGTTTGATTTTCCTCACTAAAGGAGGAAGGAAAAAAATATCCCTAACTTTAGATATGTTGTTACATTCTAATATAAAAAAATTGAATTGCCTCATGGCCTGTTTTAGAATTAGCAGGGAATTATAATGAAGAGTAGTGTTCACATTGTAAATGAGAAATTATTTACTTAGTGGGCTATGCTCATTACCATGGTTTGCTGTTGACTTAGGTATTTGAGATATTAGATTTGCCTTAGTCTCTAAGGCTATATAGAAAGGCAATGACAGATGACGGTATTAGTCTTCTGTGCAGCCTCAAAACAACACATACTGGACCATTCTGCACTGTGTTCATTTCTCATAGTAATGCATCAAGGATTAAAAAAATACCTTGCAAATATGAAAAAATGCTGTTTAAATCCTTTCCTGTCTGTGTGTAAAATTTGAATGTCTACTCCTGAATAATCTGTATCAATTTTACTGTATTAACACAAACTTCCTTTGACATAAATGAGTAATCTTAGAATGCACTCAGAATGATCTCAGTTGTCATCTTTTGTTATGATTGAAAGTGCTTACTCATACAATGTCTCCCTTTTTATTTAATTAATCTACAAATTAAGATACAACAAAAATAGTATTTTAATATCACAAGGAAAATCATTACCCAGTCCAGGTTCTGATGCTCACATTGTGTAGTATTTCGCTTTCAGCTTGATCCAAGTCCCACTGAAAGTAGTGGGATACAGTGGATTGTTTGCGAAACAGTTCTATTGATTCCTGAAATGTTGAAGTTCATCATTAGTGAATAGTATCTTAGACAGACTTCTGAATTTAAATAACATCGTGATGGGTAAAAAACCTGCAAGCAACATACAAATATATTTATCTTCCTATTTTTGCAGTACCATTGTATTTTAGTTATATTTTTAATTGTAGAAAAAAACTATGTCCTTGCCCATTGTTGTTCTACTTTTTTCTACTCAGGGGAACAATTGTTAGTTGTTCTAGCCCAGTTTCCTCTTTCTTTTAACCAGGTGCTGTTGGGGTTTACTCCCTGCATTTTTTATGAAGTAAGTTTGTCACAATTGCTAATTGCATTATAAAACTGGTTTGGGGAAAACTGACACCCACTCCAGAACAGACTGGAATATCGCGTGTTATGCAAAAATATGGCAGATAACAGTTTTTCATTTTTGCAATACAGTGAATAAATACTAAAAAATTCAAACCATTTGAGTGAAACATAATTTCAAGAAGACTAGCAACTCATTAATTTTCTGCTGCTGTCACTACTATATGCTTTGTTCATTTCTGTTGCTTCTGACAAGGATGATTTCTGGACAGGTATTGGGAGACCCAATATGTCCTGAATAGAATATCTACGCCTGACTGTGTAATGTAAATTCATTTTGAGTGAGAAATACCACAAAGGAGGAGAGATTGTCCTCACTGACCAATGGTCTGCCACATTTTAGCAGAGAGATTTGTCCATTTCCATGTATGGATGAACTCTGTTTTGCCCCTATTTGCATGTTCATAAGAGTGGGAGCTTCTGAATGTGTAGGACACGTACCTTTACAAAAATTATGGTTTTTGGCTTAGTTGGCAATGGACCTTCTGAAAATCAAATTCAGGTTGTCCATGTAGTTGCATTTTTAACCTTACTGGACAATTTTTTACCTGAAATCTGATAGCGATTTAGTATTTCTTACATTATAGTTACATTATAAATAATTCTAGTTATTCATGTGTGTATAATTATGTAGATATATGAATTATATATAACATTTTGCATTTATATTCACTATTCTACTATTTGGTACACAAGACTAAGCTGACTTTGGAAAGGGAACAGCTACTGACTGCCAATTTTTCTTCCAAATTCTTCCAAATGCTTGGCTAGAACCAAAAATTCTTATCTATACCTTTCTCTCCTATCTTGTTCTCTCCTTTCCTCCCCTCTCCCCCCTTCCTATCTCTTCCCCTTTTCTTCTTGTTAATAAATTAATACTTCATTCTTCCATGAGAAGCTAATTTTATGAAAACAGATGTTTTGAAATTCAAGATAAAGTAAATCTGTGTAATTCATTTATGACTGATCTCTAAATAGAAAAATTATTTTTAAAATGCTTTTAGAAATGGCCTAAATAATTCTCAGTAATATCTAATGCTAGTACTGAAATTGATACAAAATAGGGCAAAAATTACTAAAAGACTTAAAAAGAAAGACCTGTCCATGGTGATCCTTTTTGGTCCTCCAATGACATGCTGTAATGTAGGAAATTTTTGTTCATCATGAAGAGGTCAGTGATTCATCTCTTGTTCAGAAACTTCTTGAAAGAAATTACATCTTATGAATTTGGCAAGCTTCAACTCTTATCTGAAAGAGAATATCTAACATCAGAGCTCAATGCTGCTACTTAATATTTCTTACTAAGGATTAAAGGGTCAGCCACACTCAGCTTCAGTTATAGCAGTCACTGGCACCTGAAGTCTAGGAGCTACTACTGGCATTAAAAAGACAGCATGGTAATTTGCGATTTTTAAAATTAAACAGATGAGATAATAATTTTTTATTTGCATAACTGTTCACTATCTAGGATTTGCAGAAAGTTCATACAAAAATGAAGATCTTAATATATATTACATGGTCTTTGGAGGACAAGTTGATTCTTACCAGGGTTTTAGTTGTACCTCCAGGGAAAACTGCACTTTTGTGCATCATCTTCATTCCTATGCAGTATGCTTCAAGTCAAAATCCTCCCTGTCAGGAGACACACATGGATCCATCATAACTCTGTGAATGCACAACATCTATAAAGGCCTGGTCTTACTGTTAAAAACTGAGACAAAGAAGGGCTTTGGCCCTGATTTCTCCCTGCATAGCCCCACTACACACTTTTAGTCCTCCTAAGTTGCTAGTCCCTTCTTCTAATGGCCATAAACTCTCCATCTTTTTTCCTGATCTCTGGTCACAGCCCTTTGCACAGCCTGGCTCATCTTCCTCCACACTAACATCTTTCAGCACATGCAGACACCCTATTCTCGCACCTTCAAGATTTCTTTTCTGAGGAATGTCCAGGCTTCCTGGACTCCTCTGCCATTCAGGACTGCCTTCCAAGGGACTCTTCCAAACTGTCTCCTAAACAGGTCGAAGTCTAAAGGGTAGCAGTTCTAGGGTAAGTCTAGGGTAGCAGTTCTACTGACCTCTCTCCTTACTCCTTTGAGAATCAAAAGCTCTATCATTTAGCAATCACTGTGCCCAAGATTTTCTCTAACCCCCACATCATCCACAAGTCCTCTGCTCACAAAAACAGGTGCAGTGGACCATCTTCCCTAGCTGGCTCGTTCAGCAGCTGCATCAGGAAGTTATCTCCCACACATTCCAAGACCCTCCTAGGCAGTTTCATCTCTGTTGTGTTGTATTTACAGCAATCATCCCGTAAGTTTAGTCACCCACAAGACTTCTCCCAGATGCTTATAGAACATCTACCTCTTTATTTTGGTTGGGTGATCTACAACAGACTTTGTTGGTCTTCCCCCTGATTCTTACCCATAAATACTCAAACCTGTCATCACCATCATTAAGCTCTAGACAATTAAATCACTCCCTAGCACACAGGAATACACCACCACCTCTCCATCCTTCCCACGATCCTTGCAGGAAGAAAACAGGTTGTATATAAACTTCTTCTCTGTACTCCCCTTGTTTAATAATACAAGCAAGCAATTGACTTTCACCTCTAACATGCTGCTTTGCATTTGATGAAAGTGAGTTCCTCTGATCACCGTAACTGAATCCCTCTGGTGTATTTGTGTCCATTTGTCTATGCAACAGCCTTTGGCAGACTAAAAAGTTTTAGTTCAGTGGTTTTCCTGCTGGGTTGCATGACATATTTCCAGATGATTTACCACACAGCTTCCTGTACTGTGATGAGGCATCATCTGTTACTCTTCAAGCAATTGTACTTCATGCTGGTTGCAACTTCCTGCTGGGTTTTTTGACCAACAAAATTGTGGAGATTCTGAAAAAAAATCCATAAGTGTTGTCTGACTATCATTGCTTTATATCAGATTAAATTAACTATGATTTGTGGGTTGTCTAGGTAGACTCATAATGGTAGATGAGCTACAAGAGAAAAAAAAAAAGCAGCAATATGCAAAATATTCTGGTAATATTACAACAGAGAGAAGTAGACAAAGAAGATATATATTTTTTTTTTATCATAATGAATGCAGAGTTGTTCACAGTGACTGAATAAACAAAAACCCAAGATTCGAAATCTACAATTCAGAATGCGGTAATGCCTCCAAGGAGCAATTGCAAATACAGCATTAAAATGACTCATTGACTCCTGTGTATTAACCTAATATTGACTTTACTAAAGATTAAACTTCCATAAATTGGCTGGGGAAAGAAATAGAAGCATAAAGGTTTCTAACTGCAATATTTCTGTGTACGTACCAATTCAGCAAGACACTGAATGTTGTTTACCTTTATATAAAGTTTCTCTGTATCAGTGTCTCAGCCCCTGATGAAGTAAAAGTGATTGTTTCTGAGCGGATGAGTTCATGTAGGTCTGTGGGTGTATATTCAGAAGGGAAATTGTTTGAAAGACAATCCTTATTTTGAGAGATTATCTACATTGACATCCTCATTTGAATTACTTGCTGGGGATTTTCAACAGTTCCTTAAATTATTTGAATGAGAATCACATAGCATACATTTGAATCCTTAAATAATTTACAACATCATGAATACTTAAACTGATGAAAATTTAGGTTGGTTTTTATTATTTTATTTATTTGAGGATGAGGAACACAAATTCCCTTATAAGAGTCTTGCTGCATGAGAAGTATACATACAGAGAATGTATGTACACAGCAATCCTGTTTTCAACAGAAGAGTTCTTTAAATAAATGCATTGGAAAAACACTTAGAAATCATTCTTTAAATGTGGTAGGCAAACTGTTAACTCAGTATGAAATTATTTTATATTTTTTGTGGGTATGACACTGCTGCAAGCTAGATATACAAAACCTGTAGTAACTGCAGCAGGTAGCCAGGGCCTGGTTATGGCCCATATCAGCAGGAGCGAGTGTGGGAAGATATCTTGTTATTCAATATTGCCTTATGTCACGGCCAGAGGCAGGGAAAAAGGACTCTATCTCTCTTTTCTGTGATGGAGGCGTGTCCTTTTGTGATGGAACAAAAGCACGGTAGAGTGAGAAACCTGTTGATCCTTGTTCATTGTGTTGGACTCTTTGGTGAGCATTTTTGCATGCAAAATGTTCTCCTTTTTTGTATATTCTTGTTATTAATATTGTTGTTGCTACTGTTAATTTTTTTATCCCATTGATGTTTCCAGTAAATTGTTCTTACCTCAATCTCTGATCTTTGCCATTGTGCCACCAATTCTGTCTGATCACCCTTCTAGTGGGGGAAAGGGGGCAGAAGAGGCAGAAAAGAGAGCGAGAGAGTGGAGTGTGGTTTGGAAAGTCTAAGTGGGAGAACTAAATAGGGGAGCAGCATTCCTAAATCACGACATGCAGTAATTGTTACTTTGAGTGAATTTTAGCATTTAGTTTATGTTAAGCTTTATTTATTTTATGCTTTTCCACACTACCAGAGATTTCTTCATTTTGCTCAGGATGGCACTTT
This sequence comes from Vidua macroura, assembly GCF_024509145.1. Lineage (NCBI taxonomy): Eukaryota > Metazoa > Chordata > Aves > Passeriformes > Viduidae > Vidua > Vidua macroura. The sequence continues at coordinate 80,875,316 of NC_071571.1, read as the reverse complement.
TCATATTTTGAAAACCAAACAGTATAAGAAATACTGAATGAACTGAAAAATTGTACTTCTTCAATAGTGGGAGGGAGCTGCAGTGATCACTGAGTTTGCATTCTAACATTCAGTTTGTTTTAGGTAGAAATTGTTAACTAATGAGGGATTTGGATGAAAGCAAGTTGAGAATAAAGAGTGCTTTATTCCAAAGGTCAATGTGAGAGCACCCCTAAAACACAGAAGTGTTTAGAAAGAAAGGAAAGTAAAAAGCTCAGTCAGCGCAAGGGATTTAAAATAAATCAGAGAAGGAGGAACAAAGGTGTTTGAATTGAAATTAGCTTCATTCATAGCAGAGAAAGCAGGTTTATTTTTAGGCAAAACATAAAAAGTATCAGAAAAAAATAATGTGGATCAGGGTGCAAAGAGGTGATTGCATCAGAGCTATTGTTTACTATAGAAATGGTAGTAGGCCATGAACACATTAGCAAATAAGCATCACACAGGAACAAGTTGAAACTATAGGGCAGGTTGCACATTACTATGATTATTTGCACACTTTTCCACTTCATGGAGCCGCTGTTATAATGTACTGTTCAGTAATATCTCTACCATAAACTTCGTAACTGGGGTTACAAAGACAGTTTTTTTCCTCTAAATTTGTGACATTTACTGTTTACTTCTCTGTTCCTCTACTAGGATTGTGGTAATGGTTTCTACTTTACACCTTTTTTTCCCCTCATATATGATGAGGGTTGCCACAAATAACAATGGCTGTTTTTAGCATGCATCCTTTTCACAAGACATTTCTCTCAAGGCTGGTAAATTGCTATTTCTCATTACTTCTGAAAAAGTGTTTGACTACCCAAAGTTGCATATGAATATTATTAAATAATCCAGCATGATGTTATCTTTCCTGGGATCTGCTTTTCAAAGACTTTCATATTTATTTATAAGGTGACAAAAAATAAATGTATTTATTCAGCTTTCTTCTTTTCTTGTTTGTTTTTTTTAATGCCTAATTAAGTAATGAAGTGATGATTTTGACTTTACAATAAGAGTAGCATCAAAACACCCAAAATTTTAGCAGCTGCTTCTACTATTTTAAATTCAATTATTATCTGTCCAGAAGAATGTGGTTTACTACCCCAGCAGAGACAAAACAGATGCAACAGCATAATGCATCCTTGTTCAAAGTCATTGCTGTCCAGCAATTTTGTCTCTTGACTGAGGATATGATTCATAGGAGCTGCTGAACTGTACATTACCAGCAAATATTAACAAGAGCACAGTTGGTTTATTCTAGACCCATAAAGCTGAATTCCTAGCAAAAATATCTCATCTATATTTCATCAGTATCAAAAGCAATCAGACTAACCATATCTAAAGGTACAGAAAAACATTTTATTTAATGTCTTCAGATCATTAATTCACCCAATCCTTTTCAGTTTAAAAAATCCTGAAATATTTTTTTGCGGGTTCTTAGCTACTTAGCAATATTCAGTAGGGGGAAACTGGAAATATCTCTGTGTGTCAGTACCCATCATTAAGAATGAAAGAATTTTTAATAATTTATGACATTTTATGCTATGTTAAAATTATTGGAATGGCTAAATATTGTTTATATCTGACTGTAACTATATAAAAAAAGGAACCCTATAGCAGACAACAACCAAAATGACAGCCAGTTGTCTCTATCTTGTACTTGTAACCAGGCTGAATTTGCAAAGAAATACTGTGTCCACTTATAATGAGAAAAACCCAAACTGATAAAGTGGCAAGAAGTATTAAAATTGTGCTTAACCATTAGTTCACATAAACTAGTAAGACCAGAAGTTCTGTTGAGGAGTTATGGAACATCTGGTATTTGGAATACAGTATCAATATCTTCAGATGTATACACAGAGATGGACTGAAATATAAAAAGAAATTCCTTCAAGAAATCTTTTGACATACCATTGGGCTAACATAATTCAACATATTTCCTGACTTTTGACATCAGGTATTATACACTTTAAGAAACAATGTCAGTCACAGAGCTGATATAGGAGTGTTTTATCTTTAAAGGAGTTAAGTCCTTCTCATACTACTGCAAACATTGTTTCTTGTTACCAAGACACTGCTTTGATTCCTAATTGACCTTTCCACAGGTATTGTTCTGTATTCTTGTGAGCTTTGTGTGCCTTCAATGTACCAACATGCAATATTAAATTAGGATGTCAGCTTGTTCATTTCTTTCCTTTTCTGATGTATGTCAGTGAGCTGTTCAGAGAATAACAATTCCATTGTGAAACACCCTACCAAAATCCTAGAGATGATTTTAAGGCAGAAATTAATCATTTTAATTATGTAACCTGTTTCATTCTCAACAAAACCACAAATGACCACAATTATAAAAGGACCTTGCTTTTCAATTGTGTTTTTTTTTTTCTTTATAACCTACATACTGCCTTTGGGGTTGAAATGAAGCATGATCTAAATGATGTATGGAATAAAACACGAAATTCTGCTAGCAAATGAGTTTTGGAGGGAAAAACTCTGATTACTAGCATTCTTTAAAAAAGAAAATAATTAAAATTATTTCTAGGATTTATAATGCTGTGAATAAAGTAATGGTGCTGGGAATATAAATGAGAATTGATTAAGTAAATGACAAAGAGACTTAAAGCAAGTTCTGATGAAAAAATTTTGGAACAGATGGCATTTTAATAGAGACATCTATAATAGGTATCAAAATATAAATTACTCTACTAAGCATTATCATTATTATTTAGTTACATTGTAGAAATAATCCTAGTTTGATGTAGATATTTAAAAATGTACCTTCTATTGTTATACAACCAGAGTATTGCTTTGTCCTTTCTAGAGATGCCTTTGATTGGCTGTTTCAAAAGAATAGTAAAATTATTAGAAAATATCATCAAATTATGATAGTTACTATAATTAATTGTTACTAATATATACATGATTATTCATGCTATATTACTACTATAAGTAAAATTATAAGAAACATCAAAATCATTTACGTTTTTAGAAAAACAGGGGGTTTTTTTTCATTTACCTTTACAGGTAAATATTTGATTCGATGGTAGAAAACTATTCATTAGCTCTTAATGAATAATTGAAGGAGTAGAATTTCTCTTTCCTAAATATGATTATTAATCTATAAAATGTGTTTGGATCAACTGAGCATGGTGAGCTTAGGCTTTCATGAAAGCTAAAGTAACTGGTGGTTTAAATGTTGACTGCTAGGTGAAAATTTTCTGGCTAAATGTTTATTTTTTTATACCATCTACCACACCACATATGTACATATCAAACTCACAGCTCATTACTTTGGCAGCAATAAGGTGGCATGTCAGATTCTTTTTCAAAGAGGTGAATACATAGACTGAATTTTGTTTTCATTCCCATATTTTAAATAAATGGCATGTGTCACGCCATATATTTGAAATTCTTTCTATCAACTTAAACAACATTTAGAAACTTAGGAGCTAGTGACATGAAGGTGGCATTAATTCCTCTTTCCAAGTGTCATAAAATGTAAATCAACACATATTAAGCTTAAAAATATCGTAAAAAACACAGTCAAGTAAGTTTATTTACCTTCTTTGCACACTAATTGAACAAATTAACATTATAAGATTTATTGCTCAGTTATACCATTAACTGAGAACTTGTTTTATTCTGTATTTAAAGTAGTATCTTAAATTTATTCCGGTTCTGAAATAGCAAACTATTTAATTATATAAGCTTCTCAATACTTTTATTACTTTTTATATGTGTAACTAAAATATTAGTACTGGCAGGTAAAAAGTATATATATATATATATATATATATATATATATATATATATATATGTATGTATATAATTTATATAATATAAAATATCATTTGAAGTATAATATGCATAGAGTTATTCTTGAAATGCCCAGTAATATTATTTGATGTCTATTTGTATCATATGGCATAATCTACCCCTTCAAAAATTTAAAAATTACAAAAAATATTCTAACTTTAATTCAAGTGTTGGTATTATAAATTGTTAACTGTTGTGATTTGGAATATCACAAAATATCTAAAACAATTTACCATGTCTGTATTCAGATTTCTTGATTTCATCAAGATATGGCGAGTTAGCAAATTTCAGTTTAATGCTGTTTAGACACATGATGCTGACTTGTAGTTAAGCAAAGTGGCTTGAGACAAGTTCACATATCTGAAGATTTATTAACAGGGAAGTTATGTTGAAGGAAAATTAAAAACAATAACTGGGTGAGAAGGTAAGGGGAGAGAGAGGAGGGAGATGCTGTTACTGCTGACTGGAGCATGGTCAAATCAAAGGCAGGTTCTGCATGCTACAGCCGCTGACTAGGAGATCTATTACAGCAGCACTGTTGGAGTCGGCAGGTGCAAGATCAGGGGAGTAACAATACAAGGGCAATTGCATGAGGAAGCAGGAGAAAAACTCCTCTTGGTGAAGAGGAAGCTTGGGTGAAGGGTTATGGAGCTGCACCTGGGAAGCAGCCTGTGGATAGGCAGATAGAAGACCCTTATAACACAAAAGGTAAAGCCTAAGGCAATGTACAGAACATCTCAAGCCAGTGGGGTCTTGTTGTTAATGAGGCTAAAGATGTTCCTGAAATAATTCAGACTATCTTGGTCTGCATGTTTTTCCTGGCCAGTTTCTGAGCATATACAGGGTACAATCATTTTAGTCAGTGAGCTTGGCTTGGAAGCTGTGGAGGAGGATAGCAGGTCTCAATCCTTCCCTACAGACCCATCTCCTCAGCTGTGCCAGAGCTCTGGCCCCTCTCTTCTGAGAAAGCGATCCTCATGTCTGTTACATATAAGAAGCCATGTGTGGAGGAGAGGTGACTGATTCTGACACTACGTTCACTGTCAATAGATAGATACTGTATAGAATATCTGATTTCACAAAAAATCATGTCAAGAAAAATTATATATACAAAAAAAAAAAACACGTTAGGAGTAAGTGATTCAGCTTATAATCATATCCTAGTTAGAAAACTGACAGTGTTTAGCAATGGATTTATTATAACAAGATTTATTTGTTTTCTATTTCAAAGCAAAATTTTAGGGCAACTTTCTGTAAGGAGCTGTGGAAAACAAATTCATCTAATGGTCTTCTGGGAAAAATGCCGATAGACTGTTCAAGCACGATGTTATTCTGTTATTTTGGGTGATGATACACCCATAAAAGAAAAATCATCAAAATGCTTATGAGTCTATTTTCTTTAAAACACTCAAATACTAGTTTCCAAGAAAAATAAATATATCTTTACAGCTACGGAGATACCTGAAAATAGCAAGTCCTGTTGTCTCATTTAAGTTGCAAAAGAGATGGTCATGTGCACTTTCCGTCTAAGTCACTGACATGAGTGATTTGCTCTTTTAGTAAATGAGAAAGTGTGAAATAGATTTTGAATGTTCAATTCATAGGAATCAAGATATATGTTAGAATGAAACCTTCTGCATGCCAAGAAAGAATATTTTGCTAGTGGGTATAGTCTTAATTTGAAGTGGAAGTGGGAGGGGACAAGTGACCCTGGAAATTCCTCCCCATCAAAGCCATGGCTTTCTGAAGCTGTTCTTCTGGCTGACAGGGGGTGATGACCACTGTCCCAAAGCACTGCTCATAATTCCTCCCTTCCTCAAGCAAACAAAACCAAAATGAGATGAAAAAGCTCTGCCCAGCCTAGTGCTGTACCCTGAGAGGCATCCTCCATGGAACTTTTGAGACCTCTGGGGAAAGGAGGAAAAGGATTAACCTCAGGTTCCTGAGATCTGAAGAAAGCTTTGGATTGTCTGGGATTTTGTGGAGGCTGTTTCTGACCCAGGACTGCAGAAGCCCTTTACTCCCATTGTATCACATTCAAAGTTTTATGGGGCTGGTGAGGCTGACAGGGATACTTGTGGCTATCTGCAGCAGACCATCTACTTGAGCTGTGGGCTTATGCACTGGAGCCACCCTAACATTTTCAATTTCCTATGTCATTGCTCAGTGCTGGTCCACCAGAAAACAGCTGCTCAGATGTCCCCTGGGCAATCAATCTACACGTAAAGAAACCTGAGGACTGTTGTTCTTATATCAGTGATGGATGAAAATGTTGGCTATATGATAAGGACTGTTCCCAGGAATGATTAACTATCCTTTTCTAGCCTGTGAATGGGCAGTGGGTGAGAGAGCAGAGCCTGCTACAAATCATGGTGACACTCATGTCCATGCTGTCTGTACTTCTAAGGTTCCAGCGGCCACCCTTTGCCTGCATCAGAATTTCCCAACTCCAGGAAGTCCTTGGTTGCTTTGTCTTAGACAGAGAAATAAGCTGTACGCATTGGGAAATTGTGATATCAGAGAAGAGCGGCAGAGAATTTCCTAAAAACAAGAATTCAAATAGATCTTACTCCTAATCCAATGAAGCATCTTCTGAAAAGCAAAGTTGTAAAACCAATACAGTGTCTTCCAGAGCCAGCTAATACATTGTTCCATGCTTCTTTTAAATAGTTGATATTCATTCTTTAAGGAGTAAGAGGTAAGGCAATTAATTTATTAACAACTTTTAAACATTTAATATATATTATTATAGTCATATTGAAATATGATGTGCAATTGATACTAACAGAAAATTAGGACACATACATGGGGCTTTTAATCCACTCTACAGGTCACTTGGACTTAAAATTATAACTTTGACTAGGTAATTATATTTCAATATCTGGTTTTGGACAAGAGCAATTATCTTTTTGGTAATGACAAGCAAGCTGCTTTTTTTAAAGAAACTTGCTTTGGTCTAACATGGAGACTTCTAAGTTGTATCTTAGCAAATTCTGTTCGACAGAAACTGTCCTCTCTTTGTGCACACATCTTAACTCATATCCTAATGTTTTTCTTGCACCTCTATGTATAATTAGAAAGCTACAGATAAAACTGATTTCTCATAACTCCCTGAATTAGTATCAGATAACAACTTTTAGCTGTTTTCAATTCTTGAGAATAGATTAGTTTTCATTTTAAATTTAGGGATTATTGTGCTTATGAGGCTCTCTAGGTTGACTTCTATGAGATCAGAATATTAAATTGTGCAGTAAGTGTCACAAAGCTTCTGTCATAAGTATCTTCTGACTATCATAAATTTACAAGGTCAATTTCTTTCATTTAATGGATCTGACTTAATCTGAGTGTGAAATATTTTGGCCTAGCTGTAATCCACTATTATAGCTGAGAATAAGAATAAAGAATCACCATACTGCTTGGTACTTTTTAATAGCATCTTTCACACTGTGAAGAGCCTAACAATCTTTAATTCCCTTGTCCTTCTGACCTATTCTGAACAACCTTACTCCCTATTTGCTCCTTTAGACCTGTATTTGTTATGTGCAATTTTATCATTTACCAAGGATTTACATATCCTACTTAAATTTCTCAGAAAAAAAATGAAGGTCAGGCCTCACAAAGAAGATAGGTTTAGATCAGCTATTCGGAGTAAATTCTTCACTATGAGGATGATGAGGCACTGGAACAGCTTGCCCAGAGAGGTTGTGGATGCCCTGGAAGAATTAAAGGCCAGATAGGATGGGCCTCTGAGTAACCTGATCTAGCAGAAGGCATCCCTGAACATGGCAGAGGATGCAATTAGATACTTTTTAAGGTATTTTCCAACCGAAGCCATTCTATGGCTCAACTATTATCAAGGATTATTTTCAAAGTGTACATAACTCAGAAGTGGACCTGCATTTTTCAATTATAATGCTTTTCTTAAAATCAGTAGGTGCTGCAATGGCAAAAAGAATTTTCCATTGTGCCATCTTGCTTGCCGTATAACATTTCATTTGGTATGTAAAACAATGCTTAATTTTTTAATTGTTACTGTCTAAATTTTTTTTTTTTTTGCCAATTAGTTTAGCAGCAAGAAGCATTTAAATAATATTTGGTGAGAATATTTGTGATTGAGAATCAACATCACAAAATAGAATCCAGAACACAGTAGCTGGAAAGACTATCTTGTTTCCATCCTCTTCATCTCCATTTTTCAGTCATGAATTGTGGCAATTGGTCTAATGGCATTTTATCTTTACTTTCAGAGTTTAAAAGGACTGGAAATTATTTTTTGTCTGTTTGTTCTTTGACTTCAAATAGAAAAGATGCTATATTTCATTTATAGAACCTCACAAAAGGAATGTAGATAGCTATATTAAATTATGTAAGTACCATTAGAAAGAATAAATCTTGTTATGAAAGGATTTAGTGAGTTCTTGAAATCATGGGAGATAACCGCTTTTTCAAGTCCTTACCAGCCTGATTAGATTATGAAATACTATTTTTCTTTTACTTAAAAGAACAGTTTTTAATATTTTCTTGTCTGACAACAATGATATATTCATATAAAAACAATATAGTGTAGGTGAAACAAATGTGATGTAAGATGTTAAAAACTGTGAAAAGAAAATTATCTTCAAAGACATGGAAAAAAGTTTTGTAGCAATGTCCTTCACAATGTAAATACTCAAAATTATGGGGAAAGGAAATGATCCTTCATTTTGGGAATTTTTTATAGGCATTATTTTTCCACTTTCTGTGACTATATGCTGAACCTGTGCTCACACTAAATGAGACTTGCAGGAATCTGAGTTATATGCCCCATGAAGCTTCCTTTAGAGCTGTTGTCAGATTACTTCATCTTTTTATGAACCAGTTTTCTGCCTCCATACAGCCATGAAAGAGCTCACACAAACAAGTGAAGATGTCTCTTTGGACTTGAGTTATTTTCAAGACTCAAAGCTCTTGAGTAAATATAATGTGTTTTAGAGACACCTCTGCTAAGCCATTTTTCCACTTACATAGTATAGAATGGAGGGGAAGATTCTTGTGCAGCTGGAAAAAAACCCATTTAATACTACTAAGTGGAACTCAGAGGGAAAATATCTTTCTAAGGAATCTTTACAGAAACGTGGACTTGCATGTGAATCTGTAGTGACACGTTTGCAGTATGTTTATGTTTTAATTAGTTGCTTTCTGTGACTTGTGACAAGCAATTCATGATCAAGTCCACGCAAATATCTGGGCCTTAGAACACACCTTTGACAGCTTGATGTCAATGATCATTTTACAAACTTCAAATATTTATAGTAGGGATAGAGACAGGAGAAGCAGATCCTGCCTTCAGAAGTCCATCTCTACCTTAGCACTGAATGTTTGTTTGGTTAATTAATAAAAATAAGCCTATACTTGCAAAGTAAAAGGAAGAACTGAAGTTTCATATATAATCTGTTATTTCCTGAAAAAGGAGGGGCAGCAATTTTATTGTCAAAATTTCATTCTTTAAAGCCAAAATTTAGCTATTTCAGAAGTATAATAGTAATTTAGTTCTTCAGCTCTTTTCCTGACTATAAAATGGAAGTATCAATGTGTAGTGATATGAAATGAAATAGGAGAAAGTTGAAGTGGAGAAAAAGAAATATTAATACTAGAAATATTTTCTTATTTTTTAACCATTTCATTAAATACCTGTCAGCAAGTAAAATTAATCTTTTTAATCAGAATCATGACAAAATTCAATTAATTTTCTGTTCTTGCTGTCAAATTGTGAGAACAATATTTCTGTGGTATAAGTGATGTCAGAATGAGTATCTCACATAATCTGTTTACTTAAATGTTCTTGAATAAAGAGAAATAGAATCAAAATTATTAAAGTTTTATAATATTTTCTTCATGCAATAATGACCATATAATTACAACAGTCAGTTATGTAATTATATTTGTACTTGAGCTTAGATTTCATGTAAGTGTATGCAGTAATTCAATTTCTTTTGCATGATTATGCAGTGTCATAAAAATTTAAATAAATATGCTACAAAGCAAAATGTGAATAATGTAAGTTATTAGAAAGAGAAATTGTTCAGTCCAAAGTTGCTTAATCATCATATGCTTAGTTTATTACTGCATTTTTCCCTTTTATTACTCCCAAGAAATTAGAACAAACTTTATTGGCACTTAAAACTGTGATTTAGTTTATTATGTAAACTACGCTACATTTCCATATTCTCTAGACTTTCATTATTGAACAACTGATTCTTGGACTTAATAAGAATAATTTCTTTGGAACATCTTCATGAGCTCTGCTGTTGAGGATGCAATCATGTTGATCGTGTTCATCAGCATATTGCAAGAAGGTGTGGAGTAAAGAGAGACTATTGATGAGGAACTCACACTTCCATTAGACAAGTGTAAGAAGCTGTGGGGTATTTATTCCTATATAAACCACAGAAGTTAGGAAAAAAAAAGAGAAGTAGAAATAGCTAAATTCTGTAAACAGCATAGGCAAGAATATCTGTTTCAAATTCTTTTCATTTGGAAGCAGGTTCAGAGATTGCCTCCTGAAGAGGAATGTTATGTTGGAGGCACCATGAGAGAAGTAAATTCAGTGATGAGTAGACCACAAAGCATGCTAAAAAAAAGGATTTTTGGAGAACGTGCTTTTGGACATGACAGCTAAAGTTTGAAGAAGTCCAGTGAGTGTGATTCAGATGTACCAGTCAAGTAAATAATTTTTCTTATTCCCTTTCTTCTTGTTCAACAAGGACATAGTTGAAAGCACATTACAAGAAAAAAAAATTAAACAAGAATTTAGTAAACAAGAGTGAACAGAAACAGAGATTGAGGATTCCATAAAATGATCAGAAAAAAGTGCAAAATTCCTTTGTCAATGAAACACATTATCTAGAAACTGATATAAGTGAAGAATGTTCAGCATATTTCACTGATCTACCAAATCTATATAGATTCCTTAGGAAATATTTTGCAACTATACTAGAAACATTACTGGAAAAAAAACTGAGGCATAATAATTCTCTTTTATATTTTGTTTTTTTCTCTCAGCTATGATTTTGGAAAAGATTTTAATTGACTTTGCTATAATTTAGCTCACTGCAAAGACTGATCACACTCAAGTATAGTTTCAAGGCACTGAGCTGACTAGACTTTCATCAAATGTTTTTTCTAGTTATGTGTAACTATTATATAGAGGGAATTTTTATTTCATGTTATGATAGATTTTATAAAATGTTAGTTAATGGCCAAAAGGAAATAGAATTCCTCCCATAAGAAGAATAGTGAAGTGGATCAAGTTAAGGTCATTATATTAGAAAATCCTGAAAATACTTTGTTATTTTACTTAAGTCTTTATCATTACTTTAATATTTAGAATGTATTATCTAATGCTTTTTTTATCATATGGTAATTTTTTAGTGTTCACCTTTGTAATTTGGATTAATATTTTTTAAAGATTCTTATTTGTGTGTTATTTCCCATATTTTAGGAAAACCTGCTGACAATAAGTAATTCCATGGACTAACATCAGAATACCTTCTATCAAACCCATGTTATTTTCTAGGAACATCCACCCTTGCTACTATGCAAACTAAGCTGTTACTTGACTTTTGGACCACTGTTGAAGATACATAAGAAATTCTGATTATGGGAAAAGTGTTTGGTTCATGCAGCTTAAACAAAATTAGAAGTGAAGTGTTGTATTGATCTCTTAGAGATACATGATTAACCTTGACAGTGGATGAGGATCAACATCAACTTAGCAACAGAGAAACCATGGTCCTAGGGAATTGCAAAGGGTTAATAAATACCCACAAATTTCCTAAGCATGCTTCCATAATCATTCTCAAAAAATTCTAATCTCAGGCACATGCAGAATGAAGGTAAATCACTTCTCCCTCACAGGCGAGGTTTATTTCCTCACTTCTCGGACTGTGGTTTTGCTTCTTGCAGATGCCTCCTGTGGGAGACATCAATTGTCTCATTTATGTCAACCTGTGCAATGTAAGCACCACATATACATGTATTTTGAACATCACTGTTCCTCTGTGTGTGTGTGAATTGATAATGGTGTGAGTTTTGTAATCATGAATCTGAAATTAAGTCACTATTATAGTAAATCTTATTGAATCACGTTATAAATAGTAAATTGTTCAATGATTAAGTGCTGCTAAACCCATTTGCACCTTCAGCTTTTTGTTTCTGTATCCTCTGTACCCTGCCCTTTCACATCTCTGGTGTCTGTGTAAATCATTCTAAATTGATTCTAATCTGATTTTCCTAAGTATGGTTCATCCAAGTAGTAATTAATACAGTGAACCTTAGCATCCAGCTCTATCACAAAGTTGCACTTTTGCAAATTCATGCAGACATGGTGCAATCTTTGAATTAGGCTTAGCCAGTTGCTAAAATATCAGGAAGGATTGCCTTATGGAGTGGGTTTTTTTTATTCTATTAAACTTTTTTTTTTTTTTTTTTTTTTTTTTTTTTTTTTTTTTTTTTTTTTTTGTTCTAACTCTTGTTATGCCTCTCAAGGATTGAGGCGGGGGCAGGGGCAATCCTCTGTGACGTTACTAAAAATGCTTTTACTTACAATCAAATAAAATTAGGTTTCCCTTTCCATTAATTTTCTTTCCATTTTTGAAGTCCCTAGTTGTGAGCAAAGTAATGTTTTTTTGTTTATTTTTTTTCTTTGTGCCAGAACGAAGTACCTTCTGCCACTTTAGTGACTGTCACAGACTGAGAAACACTAACTCACCTGAAATATCTGGCTTCTGGTTAATTGGGGTCAATTAACCCAATCTGAACACTGAGATTCAGAACTTGCTGGTTGTCCTCTCTGGAAATGTTTTCTTGCTGTCACCTCATAGAACAGTAGAGAACACTAGACTCTTTTTAGGGGTCACTATGGACAGAGCAGTTCAATATTTAAACTGTTAAGGTCCAGGAAGACATTCAGAATGGTGATCTGTTTATCATTGCAAATTTGATTAATGATGATGGTGCAAGGTTAGCAAAAGATGCAAAGGCCAACTCCTGGCAGGGTTTCAAGTTTCTCCTTGGACTGCAACAGTGCTTAAAAAAAGACAGAACTTTCACAATAGGAGAACAATTTTTTGTATACTTAGCCTTAAAGTGGCAAACCATTTTGGCTACACTTGAAAGCATTTCACAGCCTTATTTGCAGGCAATGTTATCCACCACCTATAATCACATTTATAGTGTCTTCACTCTGTTCATCTCTTTTTGTTGTATTAACACCTCTAATTGGCAAACCAGGCAATTTTCTACCTTCAGCTGTATGAGCTGAAGAAGAAACACTGTTAGTGAACAATTTAAGACTGTCTATCAATAATTGGAAGTGTTAACATCAATTAAAGGTCAATATTTTTGCCCTATAAAATCACCTGCAAAATTGCCAAAATAAAATTACTGAGCACTCTGTCATTTCAAAGGGTTGTTGAAAATAATGCATTATAAAGGACCTTCCTGCTTCAGAAAGCACAAATCATGCTTTATGAAAAAGACTCATCAGAGAATTTCTGTGATTAGTTTTAAGTTACTCTGAAAATGCTCGTCCACCTTTGTAGTGGTAGTGATGTCTCAGGTTTTAGCTTTTATATTTTTCAGATTCTGTACTGCTTTAGTGTGCACTTCTGAGCTTCACATCAAGGGATGGTAAGCTCTCTTCACAGAGTAGGAAGACAAAACTATTTCTTCTCTAGTTGGGGACCAAGGACAAATGATCCAAATCTCAGGCCCAAGAGCATAAGTAACGGTGGACTGAAGAGAGAAAAACAAGAAGGAGGGGAGTTCAAAGTTAAAGCTATAATTGGTCAATTGGCTCCAATATGCAAATGGACCAGAACCTATAAAATTGTGCAACCCTGTGACTGGTCATCCATTTTGTGGCTATTTTGGGTTAATCTTGGGTGCAGCCCTGGCTGGGCTCTTGTACTGCCCAGGGTACATCCATTGAGGTCTTCTAATAAATACCTACTTTATTCTTTCACTCCATCTAGCCTCTGTTCTAGGTCAGCCTTCACAAGGCATCAATTTCAAAAATGTAACAATACTTCTTTTAACCAAACTTAAGATTCAAATGCTACATGAGACAATGTTTAATATTTGCTTTTAATTTTTGAGTCATTAAGCTAATTTGAATAAGAAAATTTTAAAGAGCCTGACTTTTACTTTAGGGTTGTGTTGCTAAGAAAAGTGATTTTCCATGTGCTCATTTACTCCCATTTTACGACTCATTTATTCACATTCACCTTATATAAGGAAGTACAAAGCAAAAATATTCAAATATCAATGATTGCAATACAGACATTTTGCATATGTCTGGGAAAATGAATTTCTTTTATTCCTGTGTAGAATATTTTGAAACAAACACACCCTTGACCAGACTTTCTATTTCAAATATTCATACTTAAATTCCATTTGGGATCATAGTCTTGTAATCTGCTGGAGATAATATATAAAATTTATATATTGGGGCAATACTGTACCAAAAACAAAATTTAAAAGGAAATAATACCATAAGAATGAGGAATGTTTGCAATTTTGGCCTGCTTGTTAAAAACATCTGCCAGCAATGAATCAGGACTAGTTGAAGCTTGTAAATGTAAATGGAATACTTCTGTTGCATAATTGGTATTTGGTTGGTTTTTTTATCAAAAGTGAGAAAATGGCTGATGAAAAGGACATGAAGCATGGTGTGAAAACTTAGTATAATTCCCTGATTGTATTCACAAGAAGCGTCTGAATAGAGGAACGTTATTGCAGTGCTTTTTCTCTGGGTTTAAAATTCCTAAATCAATTACGTTTATTTGATGGCATGCTCAGATCTACTTCATTGTTGCAAGATATAGCAATTAAAGTATAGAATAACTGATTACTTCTCATATACAGAGTTCAAATCTTGAAAATCACAGGTAAAAGTATACATACAGTTACTGTATGTATTCTCTTAAGATTAGGTTTTACTGGCTCAATGCTGTCTTTAGACACAAGATAGACAACTTGGTCACATTATTTTCCAATTTTTTTTCAGATATCATGTAATAGTTATTTGTGGGCTACTTTTTTGTTTAAATCATATCAATATTTCCTACCTCAAAAAAAAAAAAAATGCAAACCAAACAAAAAACCCAAACATTTTTATTTATCACAGAGGTACATGAAATCAGTGTTTAGGACTGAGAATTCAATTCTGAATGGGACAACACCTCAGGACACACATGACAAATCCTTACTGCTTTCTTAGAGTAGGAGCACAATATGGCAGCAGTACAAGGCTATTCCCATTCCAAATGTACGCATCACCCAGGGATACCAAGATTACCAGCTGCTGCACTGGCACACTGCTGTGTAAGTTTCCTTTTACCTTCTAGAATTAACATGCATCAATCACAAGTGCATTTGTTACTATGTGACCAATGAGTTTAGGTGGGTCCTCTGTCCCTTTCCTTTCCTATATCCAATGATCTTAGAGTAGCACAGAAGTAAACAAAACAGGTAGGCAGACAGAGATGTACTCAGCATTAAAACTGAAGTGATATTAACTCTGTGTTTTTCACTTCGGATGAACTCAGGTCTGAGCTATCTTCTGAATTCAGTTGAGTAAAAGGACTTTTTTTTTTCCTGCTATTATTCTTACATGACAAGTCAAAAAGTTGCAAATGTTTAGTTACATACCATCTGTATTTTCTGCATCAAATACAGAAATGAAAACAGACATCAGCAAAAGGATAAGTAAATTAGACATCCTGCAGGTGTTGGGTTTTGTTTGGGTTTTTTTTTTCCACTTCTGTACATAGCCACAAAATCTATTTTAATTTTATAACTCAATCTACATTTTAAAAGTTCTATGTGAGGAAAAGAAAAATCACCAAGCCTGTAGGTAGATGCACAAAATTCCAGGAATGGAAACAATTCTTCTTAAGAGATAACAATAAGAATTTATTTTAATAAATGCCACAGCTGATTATCAGTAATGCATGAGAATACAGACAGAAAAAAAAATCCAGAGGAAAATGTTCAGTCTCTACAAGACCCTCCTTAATGTAGGTTTAACTATAGAATTTGGAATAAACAAGCTGCAGGCGATAAAAACATATTTTGGCTTGCCAGCATCTTGCTGTTCTGGTGATTACTAAACACTCACCATCATCCTACACCTACTAAGCCCTTATCCACTCTTCTAAAAAAACTTTAAAATCTGAGCATGGCAGAGAATTGATTTTAAGGTGCTGTGTTAAAATTTTAAATCGGAAAACTTTTACATTCATGTAGAAGTGCTTAGAGTTTTACTTTTAAGTAGCCGATTGCTCACCAAATTGCTGAAAAACATAAATAAAGACAGCTATGACAAATTAATGCATTGCTTAGTGATTTTAGCTTACACATTTTTCTGGGTTTGGTAGTATCGGCAATGCTCAAAAAAATTAGTACAATACATGAGTGATGGTGACAAGGACTGTAGTAGCAGAAAAGTAGATTACTACTAAGAGAAGAATATGTGTACATCACATTTTGGGAGTGTAATAGAATTCTAAGTAGTAAACATACAAATGTCTAACCACACTATAAGAAACTTGCTTTATTGTTACATTTAAAAGTTAAAGGAAGAGAAATCCTGAAGATGCTATTTCATTTATACAATGTAATAAATAAGTTTCTAGCAAGGTATCCAAGATTAAAATGTTTAAAAGAAAACTGATTGTGGAGTGGCACACTTTCCACCTGGAAGAAAATATTAATAGAAAAGAAACTGAAATTAAAGAGAGAAAGACAAAAACATTTAATTCAGAGTTATGGGTTATGGTCTCAAAACTTTAGTTGTTGAAAGGCATGTAATTCAACAGACTGCAATAGGACTCTGCTGATTTCCATCCAATAAGAATTTGGTACATAAAGTTAAATATCAGTTTATCATAGAAAAATGAAAAATCCTTGTCTGTTCCTTTTGTTTTGCTCTTACAGGCATTTGATGTTGATAATGAGCCTTATGTGAAGTATGACAAACAAATATTATAACCAGCTCCTTCTAAACAAAGATAAAAATTGCTACTCTCTCTGGGTTATGGAATTTTTGAAATACATGCTTCAGGAATTCAGAAGTTTTAGCATGCCTACTTGCTTGAAGGGTACTAGCAAGAGTAAATCCAGGGATATGTACATGAGTCAGTCAGTGAAGATAGTGTTCAATAAGCAGTTTTATGATGGCAAATATGTCAGGTTTTTTTGTAATTTCCAGTGCTTGTGGTTATTTCTGAAGTGATTTTAATATATGATGTTAATGAGTCATAAATAGACTACTGAGAGCAAACACGTGGCCAGAGCATGGTCTTGTAGGTTCTCTTCAAATTCTGTCCTGAAACTATGACACAGGCAACAGATGAAGAAAGGAAAGCATGAGCATTACCTGTGACCTTGATTTTTTAAGATGAAATCTACTGGGGTTTAGTTTTCATTTAATATATTAATGATTCTTCTGTGCCTCAGGCAAAGCTCCAACATATGCAACACTTATGTTAAAAAGGACCTGTGTGGTATTTTTAATTTTAAGTATTTCCCAGAGACATATCATTTCCCTTAGCAGGGCATGTTTTGTTCTCCTTCTCCTACTTATTACTATTCACATTTCAACAAGATTGATGAGTGTGTCCATGGGAATCTTATGAGGTTTAAGCAGACCAAGTGCAAGGTGCTACACCTGGGTTGGGAAAACCCCTGTTATCAAGAGGGCTGGGGGAGTAATAAATCAAAAACTGCCTTGCTGAGAAGGACTTGGGGCTGCTGGTGGATGGGAAGCTGGCCATGACCCAGCCATGTGCACTCACAGCCCAGAAACCAAACATGTCCTAGGCTGCATCCAGCGCAGTGTGGCCAGCAGGGCAAGGGAGGGGATTCTGCCCCTCTGCTCTGCTCTGCTCTGCTCTGCTCTGCTCTGCTCTGCTCTGCTCTGGTGAGACCCCATCTTCAGTGCTGCATTCAGATCTGTGTGCCCCAACATGAGAAGAACATGGACCTGTTGGAGTGAGTCCACAGGAGGACCATGAAGATGATCAGTGGTCTGGAGCACCTCTCCTGTGAGTAACAGCTGTGGGAGATGGGGTTGTTGAACACCATGATTTCCATATAGGCCTGTTTCTAGAACTTGCCAAGGTCTCTTTGGATGGCATCCAGTCCCTCAGGTGTGTCAGCTGTACAACTCAACTTGATGTCACTTTCAAATTTGCTGAGGGTGCACTTGCTCCCATTGCCTGTGTCACTGATGAAGACATTAAACAGTACTGGCCTCAGTATAGACTTCTGAGGAACAGCACTTGTGACTGATCTCCATCTGGACATTGAGGCATTATATTCTTCTATTTCATTGCTTCTTCTGTGGTAATTGGAGGCCTCAGATATGCCATTTTCATCCAAACTTTCATTTTCTAAGCTGCAGAAGAAGATAACATTTCTCTGACAAAACGCATTCTATCAATTACTCAGCAAATAATCTCACAAAACACTACTTCATTTGCTATTATGATCAAATGATCTATATGAAAAACTAAGACTAATTTCACAGTATAAGGGAAAAATCTTTTAGTAAGACCCCTTCTGTTATTTTTAATTTTGTGGGGTGTTGCAGGTTTTTCATCACTTCTTAGCAAGAACAATTTTTTTTTTCCTTTCTGAGAATCATTTCATTTTTGCTCTCTTTCTACATGACCACAATTAACTGAGAAATATCTGTAAATATTGATACTTTTGAAGCAATGTAGTAGTTAAAACTGTCTCCCTCTTAATGAAAAAAATAGTCTGAATCCTCAATCCTCTTCTTTTTTTTTTAATGAACACTGAGTTTAGATAAATTATTATCTTTGCAATGAGACATATTTTTCATTAATAACTGGAGTGCATATATTTGCAATTCTGTAGGTTAATCATTTTTGAAGCATTTTTCAAATATATTTATTTTGCTTTTGTCTGCAAAGCAATTTGATGTACTGTTGTTGTAGCACAATAGAACATGCTGATGGATTCTGAAGGATTTATTTTTTGTATTTTTGTCTTTTTCATAAAAATATATTGCTTTCAACTGAATTTAACATTAAGAACAAAATACAGCTACTTGTTACTGTATCTAGTCTCCTTTTTTAAAAAAAATTAATTGATTTAGGCCTGTAATTTTATACTAAAAATAAAATATTTAAAACTTGGGATTTCAGGAGTAAAAGTGAGCAAGACAATTTCATTCTGCAGTAGAAACAAGTAATCTTGGAAGATACCTCCACAATACATACAGCAAATTATATATAATTTTAACAGTACTTTGGGTATCTTGAAAAGCATTACAAATTTCCTGCAGTATAATTTAGTGTGTGCAGTCTACCATAGAAAAAGGAACAAGTAGATCTAATAATCAGTGTCATCACAATCTAATAGCCCTCAGCAGGTCTGAACAATGTAATTCTACCATTTTCTGTTTGGGTACAGTTCTCAGACTAAATCTGTCAACTTTTAATAACAATAATATCCCTTTAAAACAATTCCCAGCAGAGATAATTCAAACCTGCATTTTTTGTGGACTTCAAGTCAATAAATCCTGATAGCATGACTTGCAATTACCTTTGGTGAGCAAAAAAAATTGTCCCCCTGAGAACAAAGTATCTTTCTACCTTATTAACCAACATCACTATTTTTCCCAAATGATTCAAGAAGAACAGAAGCCATGACATTACACACATTTGTGAATATCAGAAAATCTGAAGTGGTACTAAAATGTGCAATTTGTAATTAAATCTATGACATTTAACAGAAGGTTTGCCATTGATTTATAGAACATCAGATCTCAATATTCTTCCACTTGACTAATGAAAGCCCATAAGTTCAAATTGTACTTAGGAAGCTTTGTATTGACACAATCACATAATTCTAGTTGATAAATTTCAGCATCAAGACTGTTAGCTTTACACTTACACAATCAATTTTCAAAAGAAACTTAGGAAAGCATAAATTCCTTTGCTCACAAAACAAGGATACAAATCTAATATTGCTATTTTGCCTGGTTCTTGGAGTAACTCTTGTCACCACTTTGGTAATTCCACACTGAGACATTATTGACCCTTTAACTGTAACGTAATGTAAGTCTGAGTTTTGCTTCAAGGTTTCATGATTTTTTGGGATTTGCTGATTTCCTGTTTTTCCAGGAACAGATAGTGTGTATCGCTGTGGTGAAAGAGGCAAGTAATTAAAGATCCATACAAACAATAAAGAATTGCTTATTTCACAGCACGCCAATGGTAAGTTGAATAAAGTGATCCATGTAGGAAAAGAAATATTATTTTACATCAAAAAATCAGCTGGAAAGTTCAAACAAAAGTTTTTGTGATATCTCAAAAACCTCAAAACTCCTCTGTTGCACTTTAACAAGGATTGCCAAGAGTCTAATTAAATTTTTACAAAATATTACATTGTTTCTTGAGGGTGGAAATAGTTGCTGCTTTTATTTTCTTTCTGGTGTAAATATGCAGCTTTTTTCCTTGCTAAGGAATTGAAGAAGCTTTGCTGGAAACATCAAACTTAAAGACATAGCCTAGAGTGTTGACATTTCCAATGTGA
This sequence comes from Vidua macroura, assembly GCF_024509145.1. NCBI lineage: Eukaryota > Metazoa > Chordata > Aves > Passeriformes > Viduidae > Vidua > Vidua macroura. The sequence continues at coordinate 80,854,868 of NC_071571.1, read as the reverse complement.
CTTCTCTTTTTATTCCAGAATTTATTTATCTGACATTAAAAATCAAGAGGTTATTCTAAAGTTTTCTTCTCTATCATGAGATACAACTGTAAAAGCCATATTCCAAGTGGTTAACATTAGAATGAAAACTTGTTATTAAATGGCATGTTGAAAAGCATGCAGGTTAAAACTGAGACCCCTCCTGGGTGTCTTTTTTTCTATCCTTTTACATGAAACCTATTACTGATCAGGAAACTAACAGACAAGTAATGCAGAAATAACATGGAATAGTATTGTGAAATCACAGTCTTACATCTCCAAATGTAATCCAACAAAATTTGCTGTTGTCAGACATAAAGATATTTGCTTCAATATTTCCAAGAGAGCCTAAAATTTACCAGGTAATATCCAGATAAACATACACACCATTAAGAAAAACAGCTAATCATATGCTGAATATTTTCCATAAGCAAGAACTTTCATGAGTCTTCTTATACCATACATGTACTGTTAAGTTGATCAATATGAGAATTACCTGTCATTTCAAATTAACAGAAAATCTAACTGGCTTTAAAGGTATTAAGTTATAACAATGTTGAAACAAAGCATAATAAACTTGCATTATATTTGAAATTCAGACATTTACTCAGGAATTGATTTAATTCATGTCATATACATAAAATATGAAATATTCAAACAGAAGATACCAAATCATAAAAAGAAATGCCAGTCACAAATTGAAAGATTATAAAAGAATAAATATGGAAATGAAAATTGATTGCTGTGGGAAATATTGATGCAGAGGACAATAGTACAGTAGAATAAGAAATCAAAAGGACTTTGCAACACAAACGATACCGAAGTTCAGATTCTTACCTTTCACTTGAAAGAACAGTACTAAATTTAAAACATTAGTAGATCAGTAGGTTAAGTAGGTTAAATTTGAAGAATACATAATATTATATCTCTTAGTTTATATGGGCAAGAATCAAAAGTTAAGCATATGAGCACACTTGTAGACTATTCTATCATCCCCCTATTAAGAAAATTAAATATTCTTCTTTGGAGACACTAAGTAAACAAAGCTTAATTAATGTGAATTTCACACTGAACTGAAAGAGACAGCCATGGATCGCAAAAAGACATCGAAAAAAAAGGGATTTGAAGGGCTCCGGCTTCATAGAGCAGCTTGGTATTCACCCTGATGAGCCAAAGCTGGTTGAGCTTTTAAGATGTCGCCTCCAGAGGGTGCAAAGCGCCGCAGTCAGACAGGTAAAGCTCTGTCTCCTCTCCCCGCTGAGTGGGAACCCAGTCAGCTCTTTCAGAGTCCTTCCTTGTAGAAGGGCAAGCAACTGTCTTAGAAGAAGTGCCTTCTTTTTCTTCAGCTTTCTCCTGACTATATTAGCTGGAGCTTTTGTAAATATGGACAAATACTTCTTGCATGCTTCTGCCTCTTGAGATTCACTCAGGAGCCATTTAATTTTCTACCTGCCTAAACCAGTAGGGCACTATTTCATCATGCTTTCACACTATTTACTCTGAGATTTCACTGAATTTCTATTTATAATTCAGATAGTGCAACTACTTTCTTTTCAATCCAAAAAATCCTACTAGATTTTTAGTTAATCCTACTAGATTTTAGTGAAACTGGTGTCTTGCTAAACAAATGAAAAGAAGCAAAGTCTTGTCTCGGGTAATTGCATTCCAAGGAAATACAAAGAACACAGTAAGCCTGTGAATTGTGTTCAATTCTGCAACCAAAGAGCATATGGAATGAGAATGTGAGAGTGTTTATGATATCAGCAGAACGCATATAAATACCAGTTATTGGAAAACCTTATAATATTAAGTGATGCACTTTGCAAGGAGCTATGTCAGAGTAAGGAGACTTGAAAACTAAAAAATATTTTGTTCTTTAAACAATAGAGAAGAAAAACCATATTATGAAACTTGTGGTTTACAACTTCACATGTTATTTTAGTTGGGGTTTCAAGATATTTTTTTTCCCTAATTTAAATTTATATTAGCTTTCAGCAGGATTATGGTTGTCCAGATTAAAATACCCCTTTCTTTCTAAAGACTAGAGTACTTCTTAAACTATGATATTTCCACTTTTTTTTTCATTTAAATCAGAGTAGCAAATGCAGTAGCGTTAAACTGATCCTTGTAGTTCAAAAAGTTCCACTAGAAGCAAGAAACTGAGGCTACAGGTGTAGCAAAACATAAGCAATTTTACAGACAGCAATTATATCTTAATTTAAATGCTAAAATATCCTCCTGCTTTTAACGAATATCTTAGAAGCAAAATTAATTTGTAAACATCTGTTCTCTACAGGACAGAGCATGAATTTTGGTCAGAATATATTTTATTTAAATGCTTATTATGTGTCATTTAGTACAAGCTGACTCTTTAGGAACTGAGTTGTGCTACAGCATTGATTTTAATGTAAATGTTTTAATTCTTTATTCTTTGATATGTGAATAAATGTAAATTATGATCTTGCACAAAATTAGAAGAATTGAAAATGTAGTAGTGTGCTTCTCATGTCAGATAGCACTTAAAATATTGGACTCTGTTTTAAATTAAATTCTTCATCAAAGCACTCAAGGTACCTAAAGATCTAGCCAGTCTGAAAAAAAAAAACTTAGAAGATGTATCCCAAGCCTAAGACTGGTGTTAGACAGGATTTAGTTCTTCTGAAGAAAAATTTAACTTGGTTGATTGTCACAGATGCATAAAAACTTAAATGTTAGAGAACTTTGATACAATACCACTAAATCTCAGTTAACTTTGTAAGAAAACACTGGAAGGTAAAACCAATCAGGATATATTTTCTTAGGTCTGTCAGTGTGAATTAATGAATTTCTGCTATGGCTTCTATTAATCCATCAGAAAAAGATAATTTAATAGTCCATGGAAACAAAATGGATTGATTCAAACTTTTCATGAAAATAGAGTATTCATTTGTCATTAGGGAGTGTCAACAGATTCTTTTGAATAGGAGTCAGTGCTGGTATGAATTCACCCAGGTAAACTAGTTTTAATTTATATCTTCTGAACAGAGAATGCCAGCATGAAATTGACCATATAATTAACAAACACTGCACTTTACAGAATCAATCAGCTTTTTAAGAGGATCTACTATTTTATTTTTTCACTTGTTTGTACCTTCACAATCAGAAAATTAACATGATTATACCAAAAGCACAGCCTCATTAGTCCCCTCAGGGAATTAATTAACCTGTTTTATCTAGGAAACAGCAATAAACCTCATAAGTTATTAGTGGCTGTGTTTAATATTGCCACATAAGTCCAAAAACATAATGAATTATTAAGTCATGGAAAATGAAGGAAGACCTTTATCTTCTGTCTGAATGAAAGCAGAGACTTCAGAAAGTAAATATTGTTTCCTTTCAAAGGATGAGATGCATGAACGTATATAATATCCTTCCCATATATTATGAAGAGTTTAACAGAATTTTATTACTTAACTCCAGCTATTGTCACTTTCATAAATCAGTAATCTAAATTCATGAAAAAAAAAAAAAAAAAAAAAAAAAAAAAAAAAAAAAAAAAAAAAAAACAAAAAAACCAAGCTGGCTTACCCATTATTTAAAAGCTTTAGAGTACAACTGAAGAGCTAATAATTTTGCAATATTAATTTTGCTTTCTTCCCGGAATGCTTGACCTCACTGAAGGCAGAGTTTAGGTAGGTAACAAGGTGTGAGCAAACAGTCCCTGAAGAACTGTACTTCGGCCAGTATAACATACTACAGAATCTCTCTTTTTTTCCTGGGCAAAATAAATTATTATAAGGCAGTGTTATTTTGAGAAAGTCTGGGTAAGCTTAGCAGCAGATAAGATAAATCTTTAGTTTCTTGCAGTGTGGAGAAGTCCAAATTATGAAACCTCAAACCAGAAGCAAAATAGTTACAGCAGTATAAAGATGTACCTACTAGTACTTAGTACCTGTAGCCTCCTGCCAATGATGTACTATGCCAGAGTCCCTTGCTTGGCACTAACTTGAATGTCACCACTTTGTGCTTCTCCTTGTTACCATAGAGGAATGGCCAAAAGCAAAAGAACTTGCTCTGCCTGACAGCACAAATGCTGAAAGAGATGGGGATCTAAAATGGAGAAAAGAAGAACTGAGACAGAAGATTTTGCTGGCTTGTGATCAAATGGTTGTGGAGGAAAAAATGCATGAGAGAAGAAATGAAAAGAGGTCCAAGCATCAGAGCAGCAAGCTTCACAGTTATAATCCCAATTCAAAAATCAAATTTTAGCCAAGAGCTCATTATAGCCAAGATATCTACTGGGAGCTGTCACCCCTTTGACAACTGATGATGAGAGTACAGTTATTAAGTCAGTTGGCATTCATAAAGCTCCAGAAAATTCTACTGGCTTATCAGGTTCATGCCACAGGGAGCTCTTACTGCCTTCTTTACAGCAGTTCTAGGAAATAATGAACTCTGTTTCATTCTGGTGCTTTCACAGCAATTTTTGGTGTCCATTTCTAAAAACATAGAAAGATGCAATGTGCATAAATATTCTATGGCTGAATTCAAGTTGAAGAACTATGACTCTTGGCTCAGGCTAACACAAATATCATCATATTTACAGGCAATTAATGCTCACTCATCAAAAAGCTCAACTCCTTTTCTTCGAGATCTACTAGTATGGTACCATACCGACACATCTGTAAAACCTAGTACTGTACCTGACAGTTTATGCTCATAGTACAAGCAAATTGTGATGTAAAATTCTTCCATTCTGAGGCTGGATTTTTTTATAATTTTTCAAGGATTTAATCCCATAGCTCCAGTAAACTTAGCCAAGTACAGGAAATCAAACGCTCAAACACTTCAGATACATGGAAAAAAAATACCACTGAATCTTTAAACTGCATTAAAATCTTGTTTGAACTACCCCTAAGAGTTAAAATGGTGTTTAGCTTTATTTACATACAATGTCACTCAGGGTGGACAAAATTTTAACCTCTTTAATTTTTCTTAAAAGCATCCACCATGAATTAGTTGTTTAGCTAATCTACTTTAAATTCATATACAAATAATTTGAGTTAAAACTCTTAATGCCATTTAATTTTACATACAAATGCTTTATTTCATAAATTTAAAAAAGCAAGCTAATTAACCACCACTCAATAACTATGTTTCATAAGCACACACACACACACACACACACACACATCACACACACATATATATATATATATATAGATAGATTTATATTAAACTTCATTTTTCCTCTTTTAAGAAATAAATCTCATGGACAAATAGAACTGATATATTACCTGTAAAATTACTTTCAGTGTTCTGATTTTACCTTTAATAGTATTTTCAGGATTGTAGATATCTGAAAGAAATGGTGTATTCAGTTTCATTTCTGGAGTTAGTGTGCTTCAGTGCTGAAGCCGCAAAGCTCAATTCTGATCCCCAAATTAGTCTGGATTCCTGGAGGCAAATTTTCACAGAGAAGAATCGAGCAGCAAGTGGGGCAGAGATAGCAATTTCCAAATGGAGAAATGAGCCCAAAATAGAGCTAGCAATTAGCCATTAGCTGGAAACTTGTGCCATCATCATTAGAGAGTTTATAACAGTAAAGAAAATTCTGTGACTCAGAGCCCCATTGGTGCTGGCTTTGAAAAGCAGCCTGAGGTAGCATTTGCTCAGACACAATTGTTTTCTGCAAAGAACACAAAGTGTAATAACCTCCCAAGTGATGACCACTTCAAGAGTAGACTCATTTGTTCATCATGAAGATGGCAAAAAATGCACCAATTACTTTGTCCCGTTGTAGAAAGTTGTCATTTTAATCACAGAACTGCAGCAGTAATCACAAGCTCATGTAAATTGTGTTTATCTGAGTAATCTGCTAATTTATATATTAGATTATCTAATAAGCTATTTACATTTAAAAAGCAAAAAAAAAAATAGATGTGCATGGAAAAAAATCAAATATCAAACATTCAAAAAATAATTTTCTTATGAATAACTACAATTGAATTTATTGTCTATATCTTCCAATAGAAACTTAAAGGCAAAGTTGACAAAATTTGGCTTTGAATAGCAGGTTTGCTGGTAAAAAGAACAAGAGGAAGCCATTCTTAAACCTTCCTTAGTGAGGACTGTGCCTCAGTAACAGCCTCATGCTGTTCTACACTGATGTTTTATCCTATTACAACTCTGTTGGGAGACTGTTTAGCATGAGAGTGGGTGGTGATATGCAGCACTTTTCCCTTTTTGATTCCCTTAAGACTAGGGAAAACTTGGAGTCTCTTTGATCAGTCTCAATTCATGTGCAAATGACAGCCTTCTATCATTCAGAATTCATTCATTCATATCACATCTTCATCTTCTCACTGACATTAATATCTGCATAATCATGTTCAAAAAAACCAACCTAATATAATAAATGCACAGGCTTTGTGTATGCCACATTAGAAATTTGACAAATGTTAAATTCACTTACATAAAACTGCTTAGGACTTTCTAAAGAAAAACTCAATTAAATTAATATGAATTCCAGTAACTGATCTAGCAAACCCTTGAACCATGCATTTGCTCAAAAGACTTCCTACGTCTCTACTGATTTTGAGACACAAAAAAGTTCCTGGAAGTGCAGAAGATAATGATCATAAATAATGATGATTCACTAATCTCCACTAAGAATAGCAACTAGTTTTAACCAAAAAAAAAAAAAAAATTAAAAGGACATCAGTAGAATTCCAGTAGAATATAATTCTTTACATTAACATAGGTTGCTGAGAGAGACTCTGAAACCTCTACCCAGGAGGATTTTCAATGCTCACCTGGATGACATCTTTCATGATTGATCTTGCTGTGAAGCTAACCCTGGTTTGAGCAGAAGACTGGTAAAGATGACCTGCTGAGATCTCATTCAACTTTTTTTCTTACTTTGACTCCTGTAATCTATTATTCTAGTGAAATATACTGAATGAGTTTTAAAATTTAAGAAAATAATAAATAGAAGAAATGTGGAAAAATAGGTATGTGTGCAAAGCAAAAATTGTCATTCCTAATTTCCAATGAAAATAGCATGTTTTAATACCAAAAATAACCCCACTGATAACAGCCATGTCTGAAACAGAAGTTTGAACAGCTACAAACAGAAAAGAAGTGTATGTACTGCTGCAAAAGTTGAAATTGTGAGCATGAAACAGCAAGGATTCAGAAATCCATTCCTATTCAATATGTGAAGAAAAAAAAAGTAAATCTAACTGAATAGCTATTTCTGCAATACGCGAATGGAGGAATACGCACACGTTGTAAACTGCTTCATAAAACTGAGCTTGTGAAGTAAAACATGGAAATTGAATTAATATATGTGATAAAAACATGAACAGAATTTAGGCCAAAGGTAAAACTTCACTAAAATATTACATTTGATTGAAGTAAGGAATAATAGAAAGAATACCATGGACTATGTCAATGGGAAAAACAAGAAATTTAAGTAAACTTTGGGGGGCAAATGAAGAATTATAGGAGAAAAAAATAGCTCAGACTTTCTGTTTTCTCTGTTACTCAAAGATTTATTTTTCACAAACATTATTCCAAAAGGGTCAGAGCATTTGCTGAAAGAGAATACCAAGCTTCTATTCATCAACTCACCATGATGTTGAGCATCAACTGATACAAGTGTCAGAGCCTGACCAGAAGAGGACAGAAAATAAACAGAATGGAAAAAGAGATAGACATCAACATCAGTCAGCCAGAGTATGCATGAATACCTGCTCTTGAATCAGTGGGAGTTAGCTAGCACTTACTCTAAAAGCATATTAGGACATCTCTCTCTCTCTCTCTCAAGGTGTAGCATTTCTCTTTGTTTGAAGTGTACATGTAACCCAGCCCTATCCCGTTTAGCACCATCAGCACCTTCCTCCTACACTTTGCTTTCCCAGGCTATCCAGACCTAGCTGGAGAAAGAGTCTGAAAAGGTATTCAGGCCAACTTGGTTTATGTGGCATGTGTTTAATTTATCTGATGTATGCTATGCTCAGTGCAATAGCTTTGTTTCAGGTGTCTTGATCTAATAAATTTTTATGTGTACTTAGCCTTGGCCTATAGTTTCAGCAAAAATTTATGCTGTATGTGAAAAAGAAATCTAATCAAGTGCATCCATTTCTTAAATGTGTATAACCTTATTAAAGCTTTATTACCGGCTGCAGGTTATTGTCAATAATCATGATCATTCATAAGACATTCATGATTAAACATGTCTTAAGCCATGAGTTGATTGCTACCAATCAGCAAATTTGAAAGGGTTGCGATTTCAAAATTTGGAATAGGAATATTAAAATCTTTCCAGAGATTTATAATTAAAGAGGTAAAGTAAGCCTCCTACCTAAATGGCTTTCTATTAGAATTTTTAAAAAACCCTCACAATCCAGTATTAACATTATCATGTATTGCTTTTACTCAGACTAACCCCCACACTCAGAAAATAATTAGGTGCTGTTCTGCTCTTTTTCAGTATTATCCTCTTTCATCATACATATTGAACATTGCATTAAATGTAAGGGGAGTGGTTTTATTTTGGGGTTTGTGGGGTTTGGGTGATTCTTTTCTTTTCTCTTACTATATCTGTAATGTATACATGTGTTAAAGAATTATTCTTTTGGATTTTTTATTTTTTGCCTCCAAAGTACAGACAAGCAAAACTCATAAACAATTCACGAACGGGGAACAAAGCATAGATATTTTAGGCTAGTGTTTGCAGAACAACTATCTCCCTTAGGTGGTTGCCAGGATGAAGAGCTAGGCCTTGATATTTTGTTCTTTCTCTGTTTTTTATATGTCTTATTCTCACTGGCTGTATATTTGATTACAATTTGGGGCATTCAATTCAGCCAGTATAGCTGCATCTTTCTCATATCATAAATCTGACTCAAACAGGACCATTAGGTACAGAAAAATTAGGAATAAATCCTGTTCTTCTGGACAGCACATGGCCCTCTGAATAACATGAAGGTTCTTTCTCTCTCTAAAAACTTGTGCTTTTCATGATATGTATATTTCAAGTTTAGCAAAGAAAGAAAGCAGGAGTCTTCTCTCACATTATAGAGCCCTCTATTATCTTCAAAGCTGATCTAATTTATCCATTATAAGTGAAGCAGAAAAACATGGTATCTGATGGTCTAATTGATATAATCACTTCCTAATAATGTGGTTTTGCAAGTTCAGAGTTTACTATCATCATCCTTTGTGCAAATAAATTTGATAGATCAAATGTTGACATGAATCCAGAGAAATGGTGATCTAACCAAAGCCTATTTAGCAAGTCATGAATTTTCTGCTTGAAATCTAATCTTGGAAGAAAAAAAAAAAAAATCCGCATTTTTTTCCATCTTCCAGGATGTGAGCTGAAAGCAAAATGAACCAAACATATAAAGAATTTCAGTTACTGCTTTCAGCTGTCATTTTTCACCACTTCATGCTGTGCATTAATTGAAAAACTACAAAGAGCCGCTTACAAAACAGAGGAACTGCTATTATTTATCATTATTTGTTTGAAATAGTCTTTAATAGAAATAGCTGTACTCAAGTTCTAGTCTGGCAATGTTGTAGCCAGCCTTTCAAACTTTACATGTTAGATGCATCTTGGATACCTAGTCATCTTCTGAAATTTGGCTACACAACATTTCCAACTCTTCCCAGGCTTATGCAAGTGAAGTACTTTGCATAAATATGTTCCAAGAACTGAGGAAATTCTGAGGAGAACATTTACTTTGTTATCCATGTATTCCTTTGACTGTCCAAACTCGTCATCTTGACTCAAAAAGATCCACATGGTATTCAAGTAGTGACTGTCATGAAATTACACTTTAATGAAACTAATGCTAAATTATTTTATTCCAAGCAAGGAAATATGTTTATTTTAACTAACCCTCTGTCATGTTTAACCTTAGAGAGCAATTAGAATCCCACAGATTTGCTCGTTCACTCCCCAAGCCCAGCATCCACTGATTATGTATTCACAAGATTGTCCATGTAATGTCCATGCCTTATTATAACAACAAGATTAGCAGTTAGTGAAGACTGCCTATCTTTGAGCTATTATTATGGTAGTCTCAAGTTACTGTGAAATAATACACAGTGGCAAGGAGAGAAGAGGCTGGGCAGACCATGATTTGTGAATGATGCCTCCTATTCTGAAAATCACTGCTTCAATTCTTCCTTTTTTTCCTTCTTCTAGGACTACAAATCAGAATAACTAGGCAGGTTTTTACAAACAGCTCCTTAAAACAGTTGTTATTAAGGCCAGATTAACAGGGAGAAAAAGTAAGGTAACTTGACTCTCTACAGTCCATCCACTTTCTCTGAAACATACCCTGGAGCTTACTCTAGGTCACAGATCTGTCTGCACTCTCAGGACACATCCATTTGAAATCACAAGTCCATATTTTACTGTGGTAGGCCACTGGTCTTAATCATCTTGACAATCAGTTACACAGAGTTATAGTCCAAAACCAGGTGAAGACAGTTCCTCACCTACAATAATCTATTTCTCAAATGTTGATGCTTCATGCTCCTTTTTCCTCAATGGTTTTCATTGCCACAAGCAGTTAAATACAGATTATCCAACTTTTCTCAAGTCTGAAATTCTGTGTGTTTACAGTCCTTCTCAAGACTTATGATTGTGCGTTTTATACAATTTTTTTATGAAATTATAAACTACACATAGATTCTTCTAGTCCTTAATCTCCACAGTAATGTCAGATGCTGCAAGAAGCTCCATGCAGCTCTGCAGCTCTTTTGACTCCACATATAATGCATATCATAGCACCAAGAACAAGTACCTTTGTTGAGAGAGACTAAATTCTGACGTGTCTTGGGCATTCCTTCTCTCTTTAACTACTGTCATATGGAAATGCAATACTGTTCAGCCTTTAGGAAAGTTGACGTATTTATGTCTTCTTCATCTAACATTAGTTTTATTCCACAAGAATATATCATGACAGGGAAATAATGGAGAGACTATGTCAAGTACAGCAAGGTAGATAGCTGTTACTTATTGACAATATTGACTGCAAGTAAGTCAGACTTATTTGCCCAGCCAAGTGCTGAATTTTGAAAACCATATGAGCTACAGTATCCTGCAATTGAACTGAGCCAAATGTAATTGACATGGATCATTTAGCAACAGAGAGTTACAGCACTTCAATTTGCAGAAAAGAAAAGGACTTTGATTCTCAATAGAGCAAGGCACCAAAAAAGCTTTACTTACTTAGGGGTCAGGAGACACAGAGGTCCTTGACAGTTCAAGTGATTTTTAAATTTTTTTTTTATCCCTGCTTCTGCTAGCCAATTCATCCAGAGATGCTTTTCTTCCCCATCTTCAATAGTGGAAAGACAGCACATTGCTCTCAGAGCAAAAACTACACCCACAAAGCTTGAATATATGAGATATCAGGAGAAGAGGCTTAGTAATCAACATGAGTATGCTGACAGTTCATGGCATGAGAATCTACTAGCAAACACAAAATGGCACAAGTCATGTTTTGACAGTATAAATGAGAAAATTTGAAATCTCCACTGTCTTGTATCACTGACAGTACAAGAAAATGGACTAATTACCTTTCTTTAGAAAGAAAATAATAACTGCAAAAGTTTAATGGAGCTCATTAAATGCTAGTTGATCCCCAGGAAGCCTTGACTGGTTTACAAAACTTTTTAATTCCTTGAATGTGCCTACAGTAAGGAAGAGAAAGCTAATAGACTGGAGAGATAAATTCAAATCTATGTTTTCTCTCCTGATGATTTTTGGCAGGGGTTTTGGTGGGGTGGGGAGGGGGAAGTGGATTTTATTTTATTTTATTTTATTTTATTTTATTTTATTTTATTTTATTTTATTTTATTTTATTTTATTTTATTTTATTTTATTTTATTTTATTTTTTTATATGCCTACGTTTGTGAGGCCAGACAATGTTTAAGACCACTGCTAATGACCAGTGCTAACGACAAGAGCTACCTGTCAATGATATTGTAACAGTTTGTTACAGCTGCAGTATTAGTGAGTTTTCCTTACTTTTGAAGGCATTTGATAGCTCCCTTGTGTGTTACCATCAATCCTGAATGTTTGGAGCCTCAGACCATATATCTAGATTTTTTTTAAAGTGCTTTCTAGGCCTTAGAGGTTTCCTCTCCCCTTTGAAGCTTCTGGTGTGTTAAAGATAAATGGAAGTTTGGGAAAATGGTAGCAGTCAGAGCCCATGCCCATGGCCTCGTTTAAATTTGTCCTAGTCCCTGACCAGGTCTAACTTTGGGTCTTTCAAGGTTCTGGTGTTCTCCCCCTTGTCAGCTAGTCCACTTTAAAGTGTGCTAGTGAGGCACCACTACACAGACAGCAAGATCACACAGAAGAGACTTAGGAACAGAGTTTAAGAACATAGGACAGACTACAATGATCATGAACAGAGCTCAGAAAAATATATATGGCAACCAGGAAGCAAGTTAAAATGGGACTCTGTACTTTTGTCCTCCTTATTTCCATTTTCCCATGTTTGTTCCTCCTCCAACCCACCTGTATCTCTCCCTTTCCCTGCCTTTGGCTCCACCCCTGACATCATAGAATAATTTTGTACATTCTCACATTGCCCCTATAACCTCCCACTATAAATTTCACATATTCCCACAAGCCTTCTCAAATATCTCAGATATAAACTTCCCCCACTTATTCACAAAATATTTATCTTCAAGACTTTGAGTTGCTTCCTCAGTTTTGTTTCCTCAATCTCTCATCTGAGATATGCTCCTTGGTCTTCCTTATCTCCTGTGCCTTAGTGTTTGTGTATCTAGGTGGGGTTTATTACTTCTTCTGTCTGTGGTCTTTTTTTTTTTTTTTTTTTTTTTTATCTTGACTATCTGTTCATCATATATGTCCATTAAACAGATATCCTTACATTCCCAGTGCCTACATATCCCTTGTGTTCTGCATATCCATAAGCTTCTTAGTGTCACCTGAAAAATGTACTTAACACTAAGCAAGTTTTGGTAACATCTCTCACTCTGGTGACATCTCAGGTTTGACACATAATCTTTAAATACCCATTCCAGGTTTGTTGTCAGATGCCATGAAGTTTTCCTAGGCCTAGAACTCGAAGTCTGTGATTTGATATGGCACACTGACACTGACTTACAATGCATTCTTTTCTACAGGTATCTTCTGCACTAGAACGGTGTTTTGTACAAGAATGTGAAACAAAACATGGAGGCAGTACAAAGCAATAAGGTTTGCCTTAAGCAAGGGCAAGTAATTATTATACATGCCAAAACAGAGGGAAGTAGGTATATCAAGATGTTGTCAAGTTGAATGCTAGAGAAAGCCACAAATTAAGTCTAGTTAAACCAGGATCAGAACAATGCAGTGGGTTACAGGGCTGTACTATAATCTCTGCCATCAGAGGCTCTCTGCAGGCCTGTAACCAGTCTTGCATTTTACTGTCTCTGCACCACTTAGTGTAGAGATTGCTATTCTAGCATTTCATTAATCAGAAATAACCTGACTCAGATCACTCTATCTTTCATATAAGAAATGTGACTGACCCAGTCTCATGTCCAATTTGCAAACAGGTAAAGGAGAGCTTTCAGCAACTATACATGAAATCGCTGATCCTAATCCCATACCCAGAAAACTCTAATTTCCATAGTATAACCTTACCCATCTTCTACTCCCTCAGCTGACCCCACTAATCAAAATGACTGTGTGCTCCTTTGCTGTCTAGAGTTTCCCAGCTATTGATTTCAGTCTCAGTGCAATACTTCAACCTCAGCATGAGAAAAGTTGCTTCAGCACTTTAATGTCTTTCATTCCTAATACTTTTCCTAGCTCAACAAAAATACCCCATGACTGTCAGTATTCAGTCCTGAGAATCCTGCAGCATTCCAAAATGTTATTGTTACAGGTTATACCTTGCCACATTACACATAAGACAGCAAAACAGAGTGCATCTAAACAAAGCCAGAAGCCACAGATATCCATCAACAGCAAAGGCAATATTGGCACCCAAACAGGGGACTCATTTTCAGGTAACACTGAGTCCAAATTTTGTCTGACCATTAACTAAAGGGGCATTGGGTCTGGATTTGCCAACACCTTATTTGAGAGGGTAGTACTGAATAAGATGTTGAAAAAATGGACTAATCTGCAGATGCCTTTAACCCTCTGTAGTCCAGTTACAATTATGGATGTATATATAATGTATTTCACAAAGGCCAGTGTATAAATTGAGTGCTGGCTATCTCCAGGTTATGCCAATTCATCCCTAATCAGATGCATGTTTTGTTATGTCCGTTTCAAGGGCACAGTCATCAGCATGCATGATTACCTTAATGATTCTGTGGAGCACTGTAGTCCATCAGGATAATTGGAAGCACATTGATATTCTAGAGTGTATTCCCACACTATAGAAATATTCTTCGGAACATTTAAGAAAAAAAGAACAGTGCTGTATCCATCAAACACCTTGATTCAAAAACTGGAAGAGGATCAAACACCACACACTTTGACCTTGAATATCAGGGGATGGAATAGATTTATCATAAAAATTCTGTCATGGAACTGTAAAACACTGAAAAAAATTATGCTATAAAAAAATCCTTTGTTTTGCAAATCATCCCAACATGATCACAAACTGGGAATCTTTATGCTAAAAAATATATTGGCAGCTATCAGAAGGGAGTAGCAGGAGTGGGTTGCTCAGTAAAGAGAGGCGACCTGGCATCTGAGTGTGACAGCAAGCCTGAAAGGACAGTGCCCTCACTGGCATAGGCACAGAAAAATGGTATCATATGGTACCTACAAAAGCTGAGCAGAGCAAGCCTGAGGATGGTGATAAAGCTCAGCTGAAGATCAGTGATCTCCAGAGAAGCCCATGGTGATGAGGTAAGTCTAAGGACAGCTGGGAAACCAAGGTGCAGCAAGATCAAGGCAAGACAAAGACACAGCTGCAGCATTGCTCAGACAGATCCCAGTGGGGAGAGCCTGAGTTTAAAAGCGTCACACAGGTGAAGGGGACACATGCCTATCAAAGCTTTGGAAACCTCCTGCTCAGACTTGTAGCTAACTCAAGGCCTGATGGCACATCAATTTTTTCTGTAGCTCTGGCAGTCAGAACAGAAGGATATGGAAGAAGGGTGTTCACTGTCGTGACAGGTACAGTCAAGAGTAACATAGTGCCATCATTTTCCCTGTTGTCTCTCTTTTAAGCTAAACAGACTATGACAGTAGTCTAAAAACTATACTACATTACCCATTTAAAATATTTTTGTCTTTTATAAACTGCTTTTGCTATAGGGAAGAAGTGACAACAAAGCATTTCCATCACTCTGGTCTTTCTTAAAAAATCCTAGGCTATCTGCTGAG
Source organism: Vidua macroura (assembly GCF_024509145.1). Taxonomy (NCBI): domain Eukaryota; kingdom Metazoa; phylum Chordata; class Aves; order Passeriformes; family Viduidae; genus Vidua; species Vidua macroura. The sequence continues at coordinate 80,839,482 of NC_071571.1, read as the reverse complement.
AAACATGTGCTATAGATTGGGTAGGCCACAGTATTTCCTAGTCATTCCAGTGACTGTTTACCTAACAGAAACAAGAAACATAACAGCTCTGAAGCCTTCAGTTGATTCAAATGTTCTATTCAACACTTCAAGACAGTAGAAAGCAAGACCAGCAACTATGGTTTCTCAATTGTTCCTCAGACCAGCACTACTAATAGTCAATATTAGCATGTAATTAACATAAAACCAAATAACTTTTATTACAGTAGAAATCACTCCCTTAAGCTCATACATACTACAAGATAGCAAGATGATGACAAAACACTTACTTTGATTCTTCTTCTTCTGGCACTGGAATCAATATTAATGTTGTCCCTTGAGTAGGGATTCTGTCAACCTAAGAAGCTCCTCACAAGCAGTAGTTTCCACTGTCTTTTTATTACCTATACAGTATAAATTGTCCACAGTGGTCCACTTATAATCTATTCACTAATACTGCTTGCAGTTCTTTGACCTTTTCATATCAACTACTCAGGCTGTTATGCTTTAAAATTTTGACATCATTGTACTGCAACCTTAGATTTTCCCCAGCATTCTTATGGCAGTTAGTGATTTTCATTAATTCAGAGTTATACAGCTAAAACCAACTATCAAGGATTTGATTTAATTCAATCTTTAGAGTCTAAATAGACTCTATTTTTTCCCCTGAGTTTAAATTTGCACCACAGTAGAAATCTCAATGTCATGCAAGCTTTATAAGCACTACCAATGATGAAATGAAATAGGATGTAAATATTGTCTTTAAATGCATCTAGAAATGAAGCTACTCCATCAAACAAACAAGCAAAACCAGCCAAGAATTAATTCAATATAGAACATGTCATACTGCTAACCATCAGAACACTCAGGTACCAGAACAAACTTGCAAGGGAAGAGGCAAAACAAAAATACCCCATAGCTTTTGAGAAGATCATCAATTAATTTATTTAAACAAAGATATAAAACATGATGACTGTATAATAAATACTGGACTTAACTGACAGGTGAAATTTTTGAGTCCTGTCTAAAATATCACACAACACCCTTCCGAATTTCTGACAATTGTACTGGAAGATTGAGTCCTAAGAAAGTTTCAGGCAAGGAGTGAGGGGGCTTGTCCTCTAAATATTTAATCTAAGTGGCTAATGTTTACCTTTCCTCTTTCATGCATTATAATACTTCTAACAGCCTCATTTTAAAATTTCTATAGTTTTAAACAAATGGCTGAAAGTTGTAACTCAATGTGAAAGCAACTGTGATTTACCCTTGACTCTAATACTATCAAAACACACATCACCACAGCACTATTGGCTTTAAAGTATGACTGCAACTCTGAAAAAAAGAAAATTTCAGGCCAGTTTCCTGATCCAGACTGTGTGTAATAACCTTCCTCCAAATCACCAGTTGCTCAAATGAGATAACCAATGTGTATGTTCCAGTATATTTCCATAAATATATACATTCTTACAAAACATATATGAACATTTCCACCTAGATATATCTCCATTCCTCCATTGAACTTTCTGTTCCTTTTGGCAGGCAGGAATAGATGATGAAGTTTAAAAATTATGCTCCTAGACAATGCAGTATTTTCCCCCTGTAGCTGTGCAGGTTGCACTGTGTTTAATTAAATCTTCAAAATATTTAGTGTTTGCCTGCATCTGTCAACAATTTTAAACACTATAAATTTGTCAAAATATTTCAACTATAAATATTGGAAACTGAGGAAGCAGAAGAGAGAAAAGTAAGAACAGTTTAACATTTCCCACAAAAGCTAGAAAAGTTTGTAATAACAAAGGGCTAAAACTAAATTAAAATATAACAGGACTAGTTATTATTAAGGCATTGGACCTCAACTTCAAAATTTCCATTTTTGATCCTATTCCTCACCAACTAAGCTAATAGAAACCAAAACCACGGAGACATCATGAAGGGACAACAAAACAATCAAAGTCTACATATTTAAAAATAATACTATTTTAAAATCAAAAGAAACTAGGACCTAAGTAGAGTTGGAGCAAAACCTAAGACTTTGGAATTTTAATTATGGATGGGAAGGTGGAGAGCAATGTTCACATTCCAGACATTCATGTCAAGTTCTTCTGAAGCAGCACTACATCTGCCAGACAAGTTCACCACCACTTAGCTGGCAGGAGGCTTAGGGGAGCAATAGACTGTTGGAACTTCATTATGTTGTCCACAGTGAAATGCTAACATCAGACAGCCATATGCTGCCATAAAAAGTTTGAGAGCCAACAAGTGCTGAACAAAGCAGTGGGGACACAAAGTTATATTGCAGCACGCATGTCGCAGGATTCTGAGACATCATGCACCTGCAATATTGGAAAACAGCACAGGACAGAATAATTACATCATTGAGCAAACCGTGCAATGCCAGACGGCCATAAAGGAGCATTTCCTCTCCTTCCCTATACCTCTTCTTCCCTCTCTTCCCTTGGGAAAATTTACCATTATCTTTTGCATAAAACTCCAACTGTTTTATGCAATATACAGCAACAAAACAAGTTTCTTCTCTCATCAGAATATATGGGCTTCAGCTGGTATCTAAAGAGAAGATGAAAACTCATTTCTAACTGAAGTAGCTGCATTTACTGGAGCAGAATGTGCCACAGGGCAAAGTTTGTAAGCAATCCACAAGAAGAAAGCCACATTTATAGCAAGCCCAGCTGGTCTCCATTAGTGGCATTGCCTCTATCTAGCCCTCCTTTAATCACAGGGGTTCACAAAAGTTGCTATTAAAAACAAATTGTTAACATTTGACACAAACTATGAGGCTTATTTTTTCAGACCATTTCCCAGAAGACACCAGGCAAAGCCACATTTATAATTTTCCTTTTAAATTGCAGTGTCATATCAGTCAACTCAGCAAGCAATTAAGTCTAGCATTTGATCAAAGTAAATGAAAACATAGACTTGCTACCTTTACCTTGGTTATTGAAAGAAAATTTAAAGTAAACTAAGTAAGCAAACACATGTTTTAATTACTTTAAGAACAAGGAGCAAGAGACAAAAATCCCTGCGATTTGTGGTTCATTAGAAGCTGATATTTGAGGGGGACTTTTATGGCTTCTTTTTTCTTTGGAGTAGCACATAGCATTTTTGCTTGAGTAATTATTGTTTGCAAGAAGTAAGCTAGATATCTGGCAAAATAGGGAAGCAGGAATAAGTGCTGAGATTTTTCAACAAAACAAACACCTTATGTGAAGCTTTAGCAAGTCTTTTTGTATCTAACAAAGAAAAAATAAATGTTTATTTCTCTCTATTGAGGTTCTAGAAAGTTCTTTTTCTGAGCTGGCTATCCAAGAAGCCATTGGCTAAAACTAGCAAGTGTTCACATACATAATCTGTGCAGACATCAAGGTCTGGACAACTGCCTACAGTTTTTCAAGTTATGATGTTCCCAGAATCATCATGTTTAACAATAGGACTCTGTGAAAGTACAAGGATCCAGTTCCATACCTAAACCGCTTAAACACTGATTACTTCCTAGATGAATAAGGATCTCTGCCTTTTAATTCAGAGTTTAACACATGGCAAAAGTTATACAAATATAGAAGAGATTCACTGCTCTCAGAGCAGAGACAACAAACTTGATGCAGATCATAGAATTATTTAGGTTGGAAGGAACTTCTAAGATCATCAAGTCCAACAACAAACCTAATACTGCCAAGTATAACACTAAACTATGATTCTAATTTATCTATATGTCTTTTAAATACCTCCAGCGATGGTGATTCAAGCACTTCCCTGGGCAGTCCCTTCCAAACATGTTAAAAAAGAACCATTAGTAGAACAGCAAACAGAATAATCCACTGTGCTTTAATGTCAGCAGCATAATACATGGGAATTTAGGTCTATGAACAAGGCAGAGGAGTTCATCACAATCTCTAAGCCTGTGCATCCTATTATTTTCATGTCATCTATTGAGATACTCATTCAAATTCCCCTCTGTGACAGGTTTCAATGTGGGATCATCAGGTAATTACATTCCTTCTCTAGTGCTATCTTTGTATGTATTATTCTTTTCTGGCAATAAGTAGGAAATGGTTTCTTTTTTAATTTTTAGTTTCCAAATATGGTTTATTAAAATTCACAATTTTCCATGGTATTACTCTGTAGTTTCATGTGTTTGTTGTTTTTTTTTCTGCCAGGATATTAGCCTCATCAGTTTGAATTCCTAAAAGTGAGGCAGACAAGATACAGTACCACTGCTAAAAGGATATTTTTTTAATTTTAAAACAAAACTCAAGTTATGTATATTTAGCTAGAGAAGATCATGAAATAGAAATGCTGCTACTCTTCTGCTTAGTAGTCTGATTACCTTCAGGAGATGTAAATTCTTAAATTTCACTGCTGAGGAAACATCATATATCAAACCCAGATAACTGCATTGATTGATCCACATTGAATAAACAACTTATGAGTACAGCGATAGGAAAAAATTGAGAAAAAAATAAACAGAATTTGTGGATTAATCAAAGGAAATTATTGCTGAAAATTATTGTCATAAAAAAAAGGTCAGGAGAAAGACTCTACACGGAGGTGTTGTCTCACAGGACGATTAAACCAATCTAGCAGGCAGCTGCTGTGTAAAGTGGTGGTCCTGCCCTCTCACTGTCCCACACTTCCACCAGATCACCCCATTTCCTCATACTTGCATAGGTATCAAGTTGATTGTATGGCAAGACAATCCTGGGAGCTAAATTATGAAAAATTGATCTTAAGAGCAAAAGCCAAACAAATAAAATAAAATAAAAAAAAAAAAAAAAAAAAAAAAAAAAAAAAAAAAAAAAAAGAAAATCTGAAAAACAATCTCCTTAGAAAATAATGGTTACATTCTAAATATTGCCTTTGTAACTTCTGGAAAGATTGTTCCAGGTGATCACATGATTTTTCAATGGGCTTAGGAATACAGACAGGTCCCAGCTGACTGGAAGCAAATGCCCCAGTTTTCAAGAGAAGCAAGAAAATACAAGCCTGTGTCAGTCTCACTTCAGTGCTTGGTAAGACTGGGGGGAAGATTATTCCGGGAATCACTGAAAAACACCTGAAGGTAAACACAATAATTGGTCACAATGCAAAGTTTGCCAGCAATACGAATTTGGGTGGAGCTGTTGACTCCCTTGCAGGCAGAGAAGCCCTGCAGAGAGATCTCAACAAATTAAAGAGATGGGCAATCACCAACTGTATGAAGTTTAACAAAGTGCCAGATTCTGCACCTGGCATGGGGCAACCCTGGATATATGGACAGACTGGAGAACAAGCTAGAAAGCAGCACCGCAGAAAGAGACCGGGGCATCATGGTTTATGTCAGGTTGAACACGAGTTAGCAGTGCCCTGGCAGCCAGAAGGGCCAACCCTGTCCTGGGGGGCATCAGGCACAGCATCACCAGCCAGGCAAAGGAGGGGATTGTCCTGCTCTGTTCTGCACTGGGGCAGCCTCACCTCAAGTGCTGGGGGCAGTTTTGGGCACCACAATATAAAAATTATATTAAGCTCTTAGAGAGCAACCAAAGGAGGGCAACAAAGATGATGAAGGACCTTGAGGGAAAGCTGCATGAGGAGTGTCTGAGGGCACACGCTCTGTTTGGCCTGGAGAACAGGAAGCCTTCTGAAGCCTCCTGAAGGGAGACCTCATTGCAGTTACAGCTTCCTCATGAGGTGATGAGGAGGGGCAGGCACTGATCTCTTCACTGTGGTGACCAGTGACAGGACCTGAGGGAACAGCATGAAGCTATGTGAGGGGAAATTTAAGATGAGGATTTGGAAAACAGACTTCTCCCAGAGGGTGGTTTGGCACTAGAACAGGCTCACCAGGGAAGTGGTCACAGTACCAAGCCTGACAGCATTCAAGAAGAATTTGGACAATGCTCTTAGGGGCATGGTGTGACTCTTGGGGATGACCTGTGCAGGGCCACAAGTTGAATTCAAGAATCCTTGTGAGTCCTTTCTAATCCAAGATATTCTATGACTCTAGTGGAGATTTTCAGCCTAGTGGCAGGACCTGAAGCTGACACCCATTGCTCTGACTGATGTGATGTTTAAGATCTAGGACAAAATGCTATTACCTTATCTAAAATGTTAATAGCAGACTCCAGATAAACCAAGAAAAAGATATTTTTGTTGTTTTCAGGAAAGATCTGGCACAAAGATTTTCAGAAACCAAGTTTTATGCAGTAAGCTATTTTTGTTAGAGTGTGGTGGATGAGTTCACTGAAAAGATTTGGAATTACAATGAGGAACATTTTAACTCATAACCTTTTCTTGACATTCTGTTTGCTCTTAATCACCTATACTTCATTTAATATCAGAACTATGCTTTCTTAAATATCATCCTGCATATTCTGTGGGGGAAGGGGGAAAGAGAATGTACATTCTGAAGTGAACTCAAACAGACACACTGGCATTTGCACAGAATGTCAGATGTTGGGAGAAATCAAACACTACATTTCTTCTTTAGCTGTCATTCTGGTACTGGTACTGTTTCTGCTGCAAAGATATTTCTAGGAAGTCTACAATTCAAAGGAAGGGAAAGGGTGAAACCATCTTTAAATATGAGAAGACTGATAATCAGATATTGGTTAGTCTAAATGGCCTTGCCTTAAATTTTAGTATGGCATTAAAAGTCATAGGGTGCACACTAACTGTCACAAGCATGATTCTGCTGGTGCAGTGCTGGGCAACAGAGAAATCAGCTAACTGCTTAGCCCACATCCCTGCACAATAGCTGCTGATTGAGATTCTCTTGCAGAAGATGTTTATCTTCATGTTTGTTGTACCTGAGCATTAGTCAGATTGTCAAAGCGAGTGGCTACATCTAAGCTGCAGTGATAGAAGAGGTTTCTGTTCAGCCACTGAGACAGAATAGTAAATGAGCAAAAGAAGAGAAACATGGAACTGGCTTGGATAGATTACCACAGCACACATAGCCTGTCAGACACGGGATGATTTGCCTTATTAAGTATTCATTAAAGTATGTGAGGGGACTTGGTGAATGGAAACTCACTTAGACAGACAATCTGCACACACTACCTGAAAAAAATGTCACCTAAATCCTCAGTAGAATAGAGAACTTGGAATAAAAAAACTGTTGCTTATACATAATTTCTTGTAATAGTGATCCCAATGCCTGATAGTCCACATCCATTTATACATTTACAGAATGAAATGTGATATAGTACTTTTGTATGCTATAAACATTTGCACACAAATTAAATCAGTGGAAGATAATGGAGTAGTTCAAAGGATATCGCTATTTTATCTCTTTCCGGATTTAATTGCAAGAGTATATACAGAAAATATCTCGTGTTTGAAGCTGCCAATTAAATTGCTCTAAACACAAGTAGTTAAAGGATTTTTTATTCTTCTTTCAATAATTTGGAAGTCTAAAAATGGCTGTCTAAGAAAGCTTTTAAGCCAGTATTTATGGATATATTATTACAAGTTAGTATAATAACTTAACTGCTACTGACACAGATGACCAGAGGCAAGGAAGCCAACTCCTTTCTCTTCATCTAATATTGAAATTTGAATATTCAATATTGATACTTGACTACCTTTCACAAGGAACAACTGTTCTTCCCTGAGGCCTCCAGCAGCTTTGCCTCAGTTCTTTACCAGACATCCCTGCTCTAGTTCTCAGCTCCTCAAGGAATTACAGCTTAAATGAGCTGAAAAGCTTAAAAGAAAACTTCAGATAAGTATCACTATTTCTCTTGCAGACCCTACAGCTATTATTCCATATGGTTGCTTGTTCCATAATCAGACATGCTTGCACTAAAATTACTGTTAAAACTGTTTTCAGTGCCTCAGCAAATTTTTGCAATAAAGTTTGCTGTTCAGTTCTATAAATAGCTAGTTGACCAGATACAAAGGACTTGCATTTCCTGTGCAATAACCTAAAGGATTCATTCTTATAAACAAACACTTACACACACCCCAAAATCTCTATCTACATACACAAACCTAATATTCAGTAATTTAACTGTAAGACTTGGAGGAGCTGCAGAAAGTGATATCCTGCCATAAGAATGTTTAATTGTATCTTGAAAACAATTAAGATGCCATCTGTCTCCTACAGAAATGTCTTCTTTATTTTTTCCTCTACTTTTCCCAACATTTAAGTTGATGGAGAGAGGGAGCAGAGGCTGGAATGGCTTTTTTGATTAATTTTATACCAGCATGTCTTAGGGCATGCCCTGATCTATTGAGTTCCTTCCTTTTATGATTTCAGCTTTGCTCTTGCAAATCATTCCCACACTTTCCACCAGTAGAACAGTAACCTTTAGCTTTTATAGAGTAAAGCTGTACAGAATCAAAGTACAGGCAGCAGTCAAACATTGCACTGACATTTAGGAAGCAGATGACGCCACTGGGGAGCAAAGGGCCTCACAGCAAGAGTAATATTGCTGAAGTATCTCTGGAAAGCTACCTTCCAGCCACTTTAAAGTAAATGGATAATCCTGCCCAAGGGCATGGGTGCCTGGACTGTGGTTACAGCAAATCTGTGTTAAACTATTATCACCCTGGCTATCTCTTCACAACACTAGTGTGGCTGCTCCATCATATCAGTTTCACCATTCTCTTGACAGAGGGCTCTGTTATGGTTTGTTTTTTTTTCTTCCAAACAGTTTATTTCAGAGAAATGGAGATGAGAACTGGTAGACAAAGGTTAAAGACCAAAGATATTGAAAGGATATGGTCACCAGTGTAGTGCAGAGAAAAACATGAGGACATGGGAAAGAACAGAAATTATTTTGTCTGTCTTAGATAACCAAAGAACTAAATCTAATCCGTGAAATTGTACTTAATATTTCTCATACTTCAAGGAAACTACTGTGCAAACATAGTCCCTTATATTTTCCCAAAAGAAATTACTTTTAAATGTCAGTGTTTTCGCAACATACAGAGATAGAAACATTATAATCTTATTGACTATAGTTCATGTCTGAGTCATTAAAAAACTACAGCAATATTACTGAAAAACAATTTCCTGTGAAAATACACCTTTCTTCTGCCAATGGAAGGAACATGCCTGTCTCTCTATCATAAACTGTATCTTTATGTGCCAATGACTTTTACAATAGTAAAAAAGAAGTCCTTAGTGAGAGACCAAGATTAAACATTTAGTTATCTTCTAAACTGCCACTAGAAATTTTACAATAGTATGGCACAAGACAGAAGGAAACAAACAAAAACCTCAAGCCTCTACTCATGTCAAAATATGTGCAAAAGGTATCTACACAATCCCCTGATATTAGAGTGCCACCTCTGGTATGTTAGGACACTTCGCCCAGTTTTTTTACTCACTCTAAGCAGATACACAGACCTTTTCATGTATAAACTTCTTTGGGAACCACTAGAATTTAAGATTACTAGTTTACCATTTAGTCCTCAGCAATTCTGTCAACATCTGTTCATTCAAAAGCTTCGTAGTTATGAAGCAGTCTTGCAATGTTTGCGTTACTGCAAGGCTGTTAGATAAGTGGGAAATAAAGAATTAAAAACAGGTCTGGAAAAATAATAAATCATCGCTTGTCAGTAGAGGAACAAACATTGAGAATAACTATGCATCTTTAAGAAATACCTTTTCATTATGTGCAAGTTTCTGCATATATACATGTGAAGGAAACCCAGAATGATTTGCAACTGCATTTATAAATCAGTTGTCTTTTCTTTTTTTTCTTTTCTTCTTTTCTTTTCTTTTCTTTTCTTTTCTTTTCTTTTCTTTTCTTTTCTTTTCTTTTCTTTTCTTTTCTTTTCTTTTCTTTTCTTTTCTTTTCTTTTCTTTTCTTTTCTTTTCTTTTCTTTTCTTTTCTTTTTTCTTTCTTTTCTTTTCTTTTCTTTTCTTTTTTTTCTTCTCTCTTCTTTTCTTCTCTCTTCTCTTCTCTTCTCTTCTCTTCTCTTCTCTTCTCTTCTCTTCTCTTCTCTTTTTGCAACTTTGGTAAAAGGTGACAAAAGAGCAAAAAGTGTATAAGAAGATTCATTTAACAAGCAGATGTATGTGAATTTACTTCAAAGATGGAAGAAGTTAACGTAATCTTCTCCCTGGCAAAACCTTTTTTGACAGCAAATATACCAAATTAAGTAATTTTCAGTCAGATACATGCACAAAGCTTTTGAGTTCCACAGGTTACTAGAATTGTTAGATTCTAGGAGGTACATTTCTGAGAAAAAAAAAGTCTTTTCAAGTGAGCCTTTCTGGATTCACAGTGATATATGATTATCCATATGCACTGCACTTTTCTGGTGTTTCTATGAAATTCTTGGGAAATTAAAATCTGAAATGGGACTGTATCTCAAAAAGTATCCTTTTACTATTTGTATATTAGACAGTCCTTTCATTCCATTTGCAGGCTTATCTTAAAGCTTTCACTCACAAAAACAACAGGCTTCTACCTACTCATGCAAAATCACCTTCCTAAAAGTCACATACAGAAAGTCACCAACTGCATCCAACTCAAAAGACAGAAAGTCTTCACCTATCCTCTAAAAAACATCCTATTGTAAAAATTATAGTGTTAGTTTAAGAGATAACTAAATTCCATTAGAATACATCTTAAAAGTTACCTTTTAGCATCCTAAAAGGAGCATCCACAGGCACAAGCATTGAATTTTCTGGAGTCAGCAAATGCCTCTTGCTGTAACTTCCAGGTGCATAGTTAGTGCATGGAAATAGTGCAGCTCTTCTTTTGCAAAGTTCTTCAAAAACTGTCCACATCATTGCCATCTAGTTCTCCTAACTGCCATCCACTGCCTCATCAACACTTCATAGAGTAAGTGCATGCTTATCCCTCTGAATTAAGAGGATCAGAGTATTGTCTGTCATTTTTTTGCCTGCCATCTTGCCTTGACTCCTTCCTGCCTTGTGAAACAAGGCTCCCGCATTTCAAGTGGATGAATCATTCATGTAACAGCAAGTTGAAGTTTTTATTCATTGTTTCCCATCCATAGTCACCAAAGCCAAAGCAATACATATGCATGGCCTAGATAGGGCATGATTTTTCAAGGACAATGAGTTCCCAAACCCGTTCATGAAAGAGATTCAATAGTAAGTCCAATTATATCATATTAAAAACACACACCAAAAAAAAAAAGCAAACCACTAAACTCCTTCCAAGATATTCTGATCATTTTTGTAAAAAGTAAGGAAAGAAGTGTTCCTACATAAGATATGACAGCTATGTTGTGCCTTGTGAAATACGAAAAGTGGCATTCAGCCTTCCCTAGATGTTGATAGATTAAAAAGAAGCATTTCACATCAAAATGGTTAATTCCAGTGACCTTTCCACATTTAGAAAGAAATATGAAAAAGCCTACATGAATTACACTTGTGGGCAACTGACAAGACCAAGGTTTTCATTTTATGAAACTTCAGTAGCTTTCTTAACATGCAATCCCTTCAGTAAGGACATGGAATTAAGGACATTTGCTGCCATTTCAGGAATTAAATGACAGCAGCTGTAGAGAGAATATCTGCTTCTGTACCTTATTAAGGTCCAAATCTAAAGGTGACACAGTGCAGTAAGCTCTTGACAAGAGATGAAATTGCAAGGTTGTACCAGCCAAAGAGCCATGTCTGCTTGTTTCATTTTTCCAGGGATGACTGCTGTCATGAGTTGATCATTTTGTTCTCCTATCAAACTGAGTGGCAGTGGGATGCCTAGTTCCATTTGTGGAAGATGTTCACACTGGGAACACCAGCAAGCCAAGGCAAGAAAATAATAGCTGGTACAAAGATTACCAAGAAGTCGGGGGGGAAAAATGTTTTTTTTATCACAGTTATACTTTTAATAGCTACCTCATATCAGGCATAAAGAAAATTCCAGGTTTATGCTGTATTGTACTATGTAGCAAGACAAGTTTGTTACTTAAATACAACATTGGGAAAAAATGAAATAGAACCCAAACTGATTATATGTCCCACTCCTTCACTTAGAAAAAAGCACATTTGTGCATCTCAGTCCTGAAACAATAGTTAACAATTACCAAGCATGGCGTAAATACACTGTTGATAGCCAAACTATTAACAAAGAAAGGAAAAAACTAAGACTGGAAAAGAGTTTGTCAGACACACAGGCACTCATACACACACACATATATGTAAATAAGCACAGTGTTAACTTTGCTTTGACTACTGTAAGAAGCCTCTGTATCATTAATGTATGACAAAGAGTACAACAACTGCTATGACTGAGAGATTTGGCACCATTAGTAAATCAACAGGTCATACACTCTGCATCAGAAAGAGCTTGTCCCGTACAAATTCCAGGAGTAATTGTAACTGAACTGTACAAGTCCATATATTCCCCCAGTTCAGGTTCAGCTACTACGACTAAGCTCCCCAGGAAAGACAATCATGTCTGTAAAAGCAATGTGCAACCAATATGCAGTAGAAACTCAGAAATCATTCAGGAAAGAAAAAGAGATATCTCCTACTGCTCAAAAGTGGGAGAACAAAAATAAGTACATAACAGTTTCTCTTTCCCTGACATAAAATGATGACTTTTATGAACATGCCCTTAGTGAACTTCTATGTGAACATTTTTTTCTAAACTTTTGTTTGAAACCATAATCAAAAAAATCTATCTTCTCCACTCTGCTATACAATTCTTTATAAAATCTGGCTGCCAAAGTTCATTTGCATGTCATGGTACAAGCATCTTCCCTTTTTTTTAAATCTGCTATTGCCAGCAAAACAATTATTAGCATCACTGCAAAAGCTTGTTTTAAAATAATAGCTAGCTGGTCCCCTTCCCTTCCCTTCCCTTCCCTTCCCTTCCCTTCCCTTCCCTTCCCTTCCCTTCCCTTCCCTTCCCTTCCCTTCCCTTCCCTTCCCTTCCCTTCCCTTCCCTTCCCTTCCCTTCCCTTCCCTTCCCTTCCCTTCCCTTCCCTTCCCTTCCCTTCCCTTCCCTTCCCTTCCCTTCCCTTCCCTTCCCTTCCCTTCCCTTCCCTTCCCTTCCCTTCCCTTCCCTTCCCTTCCCTTCCCTTCCCTTCCCTTCCCTTCCCTTCCCTTCCCTTCCCTTCCCTTCCCTTCCCTTCCCTTCCCTTCCCCTCCCCCTTTCCCTCCCCCTTTCCCTCTCCCTTTCCCTCTCCCTTTCCCTCTCCCTTTCCCTTTCCTCTCAGGAAGATTTTAGTTGTCAAAATCTGACTTCTGCTGTCCCCTCTCAGGTCAACATGGACCAACATCTATCTGCCTGATTATTGTGATAGAGCCAAAGATGTTTTTTAAAATGCAGCATACTTTGACTGCAGAAATGTATGGAAAAAGCAGAACACTTGACATTTACTTTCCCTCTATGGGTCCATTCTACTGATCAGACAAATAATTATTCCAACTAAATTACTGGAAGTGAGCATAAAGCTGTTTTACTAGCTATTCAAATCCCCTGTGACTGGTAACATATTTAATTAGGTCATTTTGATCACAGATGAAAAATCTAGTCATTTTGTTGAGATTGCATATAGCTCAAAAGTTCTTGTATCCTGCATGTTCTGTGTGTTATGTCTCTGGAAGGAATGTAACCAGCATCACCATTAGGCTTCTGAAGTAAGGCATTCTCAGAAATACTTCAATTCAAGGAGGAAAAAAAAAGTTTAATATACATTTTTTTTTTAAGGAAGAAGGTAGATGAAATATTCAATGTGCAGATTATTAATAATGTAAAACCTTATTAAAGCTATAACCACTAAAGAAACTCAGTTTTAAAATATTCTAATAACTTCTATCATGTGTGCTGAGTGTACCAGTTTCTCTGGGATGTCCATTCAAGTTATGTGATCTGTAATTAATGGATTGTACAGATGTTTTAGATTTCCTAGCTATTTTTTGCACAGCCTTCCTCCCCCTATACAGTCACCCATACAACTGGAAGATTGCAGTTCCACAATAGTTCCCTGCCTAACTACACAGACAAATAGTAAATATGTCACTTTTCTCCTATCATTCCAGTCATTTAATAGTCACTCCCATAGCACTCCTCTGCATTTTGCGAAGTCAAAGCTTTCCTTTTTTTGTGGACAGTAGTAGCAGTTATATATTGTTTTTAGAGAAGTACTTAGTATGAACTAGATATAATGTATGAGCATATGTGGAAAACACACTTCAAATTCCCTCACTAAGCAAGCATATTCCCAACCAGACGGAAGAAAATTAATGTTATGGAAGGAAATTAATGTACTACAATGCATTTTTCTGAAGAGACTAATTCCAGCAACATGCAAGAAACCTCTGCAGCAAAGTAGTTCTGGGTTAGGGTGGGGATGGAAGACTAGGAAGCATGTTTACCATTCAGCAAGATCTGTTTATGATGCAAAGAATTGGAGCAGTACCTCAAACCCACTCCCAAACCCATGAAGGATATCTGCAGTTTTGGGTACATCACTATAAGAAGGACATCAAAGTATTAGAGTGTGTCCAGGGCAGTAGAGACAAGGTGGAGAAAGGCCTCAAGGACAAGTGATGAGAAATGTCTGAGGTCTCTTGGCTTGTTCAGCCTAGAGAAAAGAAGGCTGACAGTATCCTCATACAGTGACACTGTACTCCCTTTCCTCTGTAGGTCTGTGTGAACACTAGCTAACACCCAGTTGGATAGCAGAGAAGTCCAGTGAGAGTTTTGAGTACCATCAAAGCACTTTCAAAAGCTGGATCATGGCTCTGAGGGATTTGAGGGTCTAGGGGAGAGCAGCTCCAGGATCCCAGGGTGTAGGTGCCAGCCACTGGTTCAGCTGTGTGCAACATCAACTACCTGAGAGTCATGACATGTATGTGTGTACAGGTTGCAGCTGGCAAACTCCAGTCTTGCTCAGATGGAATTGAAAAGCTCCTGTAACAAACTCATCTAACATGGATGCATGTTTATTTGAGTCCCATGTTTATGAGGGTGCAGATAAAAGCACTGTTCTCTGTCTGTTTCAGTCTGTGTGCCCAGTCATAGGCACAGTTTAGGCAGGGGAGGGGGCATTTGCACCTGCTGGGAATATGTGCTCAGCCTCACTACAGCCTGGAGCCTGGAGAGACAGAACTGCACCAACCTCATTGATACATGAGGAATTCCCCAAACCCAGATCCCTGTGGGCATAGTCACCTCTAACAGAATATAAGATACATGAGAAAAAAGGCAGAATATAGAGATGAATGGAGTCATGATTAAATGTATTCTACAGAAGAGCCAGAGCCATTCTTTGACAACATTGCTAAAATTTGGAAATGCATATTGCAGCCAAGCAGCTGCATCTTACATACCACAGGCAGTGAAAAAATCTTCATTTACCCAAAAAAGCTGCATAACAATATCATTCCTTATAGGGTATCAACTTGCAGCTTGCAAAAGCTTCTGAAATGTGGTTAGGAGCAGAAGTCAGGGAGAGAGTGGGCTGGGTGTGTGCACCAGGAGTCATCCTGAGGCATATATTAACATGTAGAAAATCAATGCTCAAATACTTGGGTAGAAAACCACCCCGTTTCTAAATACTTGGGGTTTTTACAGTCACTTTAAAATGTGTATAAGTTTCATTTCATCTAATCCTTTCTATAGTATTCAAAAATATGAATAATGAATACTTTTTTCAAAACTTCTGAATGTTGATTGAGGAATATATTATAAACTGGCATTAAATATTAAGTATGGAGTATAGATTTGCCACATTGAACAATTTTTAACAGTGTGAGAAGTAAATTAACTTCCTAAGTCTAGTGTTGTAGAGTGAAAATTTTAGGTCTTTAAAATCTGTTTTGAACAAAACAGCTCATTCATAATGACTTAAAGCTTTCTTGCCATATAGAAAAGTTGATGTTAGTGGAAAAAAGAGGTAAGAGCAGATGGAAGCATTTCTATGTCTTATTTCTTAGGCATGAGTAATGTATGAGACAGCTGAAGCAAACATTTTGATGGATTTTCCTTTTGTACTGTTACAGTGTCCTGTCACTTTTGATATTAATATAAGTCTCCTATAGAAAAAGTGAAGGCAGCCACATGGACGTTTTTGTATCTCTGCAACTTGTGACGACTCCCTGCCTTCAGGCTGAGTTGAAGAGACATTATTTAGCATTAATGCATCATTATTGGACTACATTTATAAAGTAAACCAAATGGTGCTTCATAAAAAAAAAGCAGCTGAAGCTGAGGACTGGAAACTCACACATATGCATTAAGGGGACTTACTCTAGACTAACTCTAGTCTGGTCTGCAGTCCAAATTGGGCTGCATCTTCTGGTTCAGCCCATGAGAAAGAAATGCTGCTCCACAGTAAAGCGGAGAAAGTGCTCCAAGGCACAGAAAGTGGGGACAATCAAAAGATTTGTTTCAACTGCACAGTTGTGAACTGATCTGAAATTATAAACACAATCTGCCTTTGAAATTCTTCATTTAATGTCAATGTCCCATTAAGATTTTTTTTCTCTATGCTGTGGAGAGCTAGCCTGTTTACCATTGAAATGATAACATTTCCTGTCCTGTCCTAAATTATAATAGCTTCAAGTTGTCATTTAGATGGGATTAATTTTACCTACTTTTAGTTGAGTAAGATTAATTTCCTAATATCAGTCATCCAGACTCCCATCTGCTGGAGAGAAAAACACCTCAAGATGGAGATTAATTTTAGGATGGAATGGATCACTCTCAAAGTGCTGCATTCTCCACAGGATAGAGTTGGAGCCTCAACCTGAAGATTTCTAAATTTTAAGGGTAGGTAATGATGAAAACATTTTCACAATAAGTCATCAGAGCCAGTTTTGAAATCCTTCCTTATTATAATGGTTTAACATCAACTTGCAAAGTAATCTTTGTTATTTTCTTAAGTTAATTTGAATTATTTATTAATTAGAGTAATAAATTCATAGAATAGCACAAGCTGGAAGGGAAACATGCGGATTATTGCGTACAACTCCCTGATCCTTGCAGGACCACCTAACAATAAACAATATAACCAAGAACATCATCCAGACACTCCTTGAATTCTGGCAACTTCAGCGCCATGACCACTTCCCCGGCAAGCCTGTTCCAGTGACCAACCACCCTTTCAGTGAAGTATTTTCTTAATATCCAGTCTGAACTTTCCCTGACACAACTTGGTTTTATTTCTTCGTGTCCTGATGCTTGTCACCAGAAAGCAGAGATCAGCTCTTCCCCCTTCACTGCTCCCCTTGAGAAAGTCACTGAACTCAGAATTAGGATTAAATGAGAACCTAGGACAAACAGCAGTTCAAGCACAAGAGCTGTCACACAAGTTTACCAAGCAGCAAGCTGTTCAAGCATGACCAGACCTATTTAGCTCTTGCCCTTCTCTTTTTCCATGCCAGTTCATCCCAACCCACCTGGATCTCTTGTCTCCCAGCCTTTTGCTCTTTCCTCTAAGCCTCCCATAATACACTACACACACCAAAATCCCCTTCCATAAAATCCCCACATTTATGACTGACCCATTGAAAATTGTTTTTTTCCCTTCCATCCCCTAGCAAATCCTATTTGTCTCTAAGCTGTCAGTTTAAATGGTTCTTTAAGGAGAGCATTTCTGTCCTTATGTCTTCCTGGGAGATTTCATACCTCTTGCTCTCTTTGGCTGGCTGTAGGAGGAGCCAACTGAGCATTTTTTTATTCCCTCCACTAAGGTGATACTGTGCCTTTGATACTTCCCATGTGTTTGTGTCTAATTTGCTTAGTAAATGGTCAAATAATTGTAAATGTCCTACTGCCACTAAACTGCACAGCTTTTTCCACACAATCACCACCTTTAAATACAATTATGTAAACCTTGCAACTGGTGAACCACCTTACTGTAGACTGAGATGCAGCTCTTCATTCTTCATCTGTTTGGGTACAAATTACTCAAAAGATTTTTTGCTTTGTTTTGTTTTGTTTTTTTTCCCCAGGCTCCTTAATTCTAATGATCAGATATTGCGCAGCAAAAATCCCCACACCAATCCATACGACTCCTCCAGCATAGGCTCCTCACCTCTGACATACCTGACACACTACAGTACTTTAAGTTTGGGAGGAGCTTGTGAAGGCTGTCAGTGCTGGCTGCAGTATTTCAGAATCAGAACATTAAGTCCCATTAAACTTCAGGAGGTCTTCTGAGTGCAACCTTTCTGGTTTGACTGACCATGACTATTTATTTAAGATTAGAAATAAAATTTGTTCAACAGAAGCTAATCTTGGCATTTTTATTTTTAGTATTTTGTGGTATTTTATAAAGAAAGATCAAACAAGTGAAATACCAACACCCAATTCACTGTCCTACTCAGCATCTTCCTCTTACACTCTGTCTTTAATTCCTAATTTACTTTATTGATTGAGATAATTATTTCATTGCAGAGGAGTCTGACTCATTGACAGAGCATATATCACCAAATCTACACAACTTTATGGTTTATGATCAACTAAGGGACTTTATTTAACTTATTCCAAGGTTGAAAAAGACATTGTGAGAATGTCTTTTACATTTATTTTCATTAATATATCCTGGAATAAATTACTGCTATACCTACCTAGTGCAGACAGGGATTCTGGCTTGAAAATAGTTTTTTCAAAATGAATCTGCAAAAGTAATTAATTTACTTAAATAGATTTATTTCATGGTGGATTTTTAAAAATTAGCGTTATAAAAATGAGATTAAGTGCTATAAATTAGTTTCAGTATTTAATATCTCAACAAAAAATTCAATAACCATCATTAGAATTACATATGAAACTTACAATTAATTCAAATAAAACCCTGTGTAATCACTTAAAATATTTTAAAAATACAATAGTAGCTTAATAATTATTTTAAGGTCATAAAATTTCCCAGTTTGGTGGGGGGGGCTGGAGGGGAGAAAGAAAAACAGAAAAGTAAAGCCCTGAAAGACACTAATGTGAGGGTCTATTTTTGTAATGAGATCTGTGTTATAAATACAGGTAGCTCAAAGCCTCTTTTTCCAAACAAACCAGCCACCACCTTTCGTTCACAGTTATTTTGCCTATAAAATAACAACAGTATAAATGGTCATTCTGCATGGGAATAATACTTGAGTTGACATACACAGCTACACTTTTCAAAAACATCTGTTTGAATTTGCATGGCATTAAGAATTAAAAATTAATCATTGTACTTACTATTTTCAAATAGTTTTTTTAGGCAGTCCTTTTTCTTGTATATCTGTAGCAGTTTTCCTCATCAAAAATAAAACGCATGTATATAAAAAAAGAGACCTTGTTTTCGAGTAATGCTGTTGAAGACACAAAACTGTAGAGAATTTTTTTACTCCCTATATAAAACAGAAACAGTACCACAGTTTAAAAATGAACATTCAAAATAACTATTCCATCCAACATTTAAGTAGTTAGGCAACTGAAAGTTTTTATCATACTTGTTTCATTGTTTTAACTACTACCATGTTTTAAATATAAAAAGGACAAAACTTCTGAGATGTGATTTGGGAAAATGTCAGTCAAACTATTCCAACTGCAGAGGCTTCAACATGTACTCAGATTCTCATGGTATTTAATCTTCCACCAAGGTAACTTGCCTCTCTCCCAAAAACAATGTTAAAAATTACTGATTACATTAAAATGTGCATGCAGCCAGACTGTTTAGCACAGGGTAATGCTTCAAACACCAAGCAGACATACATAGTTTCATCTAGGGTCTGCCAATTATTTTATGATAATGACAACAAAAATGCACCAAGAGTTGGAGACCTGCACCAGGAAATCAGTGATCCAGCAGGAAGCTGCAAAATTTGACCAACTTTCAAGATGCCAAATAATGGGAGAAGCATAGAAGGTAGCTCTATGTTGGAAGGAAGACTACAGTCAAAAGGGCATTTTGGAACAAGCTGTCTGTGCTGCCATTATTACGCAGCACTCTGTTGGCAACTGCAGTCATGAATTTGCCCATGTTAAAATTCCAATGCAGCAAGATACATTTAAGCCTTTACAGCCAGCTAACAGCTGGTGCAGCTGAGATGTGTGAGTCATTTCTCAGCTATACAAACACAGGGTATAACATGGAAAAAATTAACCCAGCTTAGTCTTCTGCAAAGAACTCCCAGATAAACTGGGTAGTAAAACAAAAACTGAGTAAATGACATATGTGTGGGCTTCCAGCTGGCCATTTTAAAATCCAGTGGATGATACCGCCTGAAGATGGTGAGGCCAAGAAGCTGAGTACAAGTTGCTTCTACAGATCCTCTCAAAAACCATTATAACTTCCCTAGAAGCATAATTTAGAAGTGCTGTTTTCCTGAAACCAGCCATGGGCAAGAGGTCATTTTGTGCACCATGTTGCCACTTTGGTGAGTGAACCAGCCTTAAGGCAAGTCCTCCCACAGAAAACACTAAAAATTCATGAAAGCATTAAATATGGAATCAAACCAGCAGTAACAGAATCCAGAAAAGCTTTAATTCATTCATTCATTTATTCATTCATTCATTTCAGTCTACCTAGTTCCCTAGGAACTGTCCCACATGTGGTTGTATAATATACATTGTTTTGAGATTTTTCTGATTTCCCTATAAATATCTTTGGGTTTAATTTTTTAATTCTGTTCTGCTTCTTTCAACATCACAGCTAAATTTGTAGAGATTAATAAATAAAAGGAACATATAAAATTTCAGCTTTGATTGTAGCTTTTCCTACAAATATCCAGTGGGAAAGAAATCATCTAGTAACTCTGCATCTTTGTTTCCATGTTAGTATATTATTGTTTGCAATTTTACTCAGAAATCACTAATAATAGGTCTCACCTATTATGTCTCATTATTTGAGCTACAGAGTAATTCAAACACTCCCCCCTTCTCATGCTCCCACACAATCAACAGCCCATTACAACTTGCACATTTTTTTATCCTGCACAAACTGTGCAGCTAAAAATCACAGTAGTAACCTACATCTAAGTACTAATTTTTCATGGCTAGGATTTGACTAAAACAAACACAAACAACCCTAAACTCGGTGAACTCCATAATATGCATCTCAAAAGAGCTATTAGTTTGTGAGAATATGCCTTGCACTGGAGCCGTGGGTACTATACACTTCTAGGGCAGTGAACAGCCTCATCTCAGGCTGAGATACTCAGGAATAACAATTATGCAACTATACTAATTACAGTCATTTAAACTGTATTGCCACCACTGTCAAAAGTAAGAGACAAAATAGCAGCTGCAAAACATCTTCCCTCTAGTTAGTGCACCTTCCTTTTTACAAACTTTCTTGTAGACTGATTTCTTAACATTATTTCAGTAGGTATTTGGATGGTATTTCACATTCTCGGCAGATAAAAGACTTAAGTTCATTTAATAGAACACATTTCTGACTTGAATTTTATCCAATAATACTGTCATACATCTAAGATTCTTAGATGTAACAGTCATCTATAATTCATTAAGTCCTCACTACTTCACTGGCTATAACTGCTATACTATACTTTTTACTATACTTTTTACTATAGTAAAAAGTACACATTGAATATTGTACACATATTCCAAAAATAAAATAGAAAAAAAAATCCAGGACACATAAAGAAGAAAAGGGGCTTAGAAAGAGAAAGGAAGAATGTATTATGCACCACCATTTATTAAAGATCTGCCAAATCTATAGCAAACTAATAGAAACCTTTTTTTTTTTGTGGATGGGAGTGGGTAGAAGTTAAATACAGGCAAAACACTAAAGTACGTCCACTGCTTCCTAGCAGTTATGCTTTTGTTGAGTGATAGGCTCAAAACCTTTTTTATGGGAAAAAGGAAGAATGTCAAGAATGAGCAGCAATTATAAAGCAGGGTAAACTTATATCAAAACAAGGGGGAGTTGGAGGGTCACCTTTGTTTTGGATATTTGATTGTCCCAATGAGTCATCAGTTTCTATAAACTGTCTCCCCTGAGATAACAACTAGACAGCATGTCTTTCTAGTGTGTGACCAACCTGGTGTGAGCAGGGGAAAGTGTGTGTATGTGGCTCAGCCCAGCATAAAATATAAAACTGGACAACTAATAAAACAGTCTTTGAAAAAAATGAATTTTGTGCTGACTTCAAGCATGTACTCCTTGCCTGTGACTGGAGATACCCAGCATCAGGACATAGAGATTGAGAATAGGAGTCACAATCCTATAATCATGAAATGATTTATTGTGATTGCTACATTATGGTGTGTATTGCTGTATGCCTCTGCTAAATAAAACTTCCATGTCGTGTAAAATATATCACATTAGTGAATTTGAGAGTAAACATTAAAACCTCCTTGTGGAACATCTAAAAGAACCTAATTAGGGACAATTGCCTCTGTTTTTCAACAGCTCACCCTTCACCTGGAAAAATTAGATGAAGAAGAGTCAGGAAGTCCCAGCAAATGAAGAACAAAAGAGGGTCAATGGAAGAGAGAGCCAGGCTCCTGCTCCTGCTCAACAGGGCAAAATCCTCAGTATGGAGCTGCAGGAGTAAGTGAGCAGGCTGTGGAGCATCAGGGAGGATGAATGGATCAGGACCAACACAGCAGCCCTGTGGAGATGAACACCTTAATCTCAGCACCACAGCACAGAGGCAGGCAGAGTCTTTGGCCCAGGTCGCAGCTGGGGTTCCCCATGGCAGCAAGGGCATTACCAAGTTGCAAGGAGTGCCCAGCTACGTGGGCAGGTGGAGCACAGAACCCATGGGGAGACACTTACAGAGCTGGTTTAGACCAATCTGGAGAAGAAAGACCAAGGAGGCTTTCTCAGCTACCTGCTCACTTCAGGTACCCTGGGAAGTGCAGGAGAGGACACAGTCAGGATCTCCTTGCAGCTACGCATTGAAAGCACAAGAGACCTTCACTGCACCAAGGGCAGGACTGTGCTTCTCATCATTTTCCCAGGAGATGAATCCTGTGTTTTACAATTTTCTAGAAATAGCTGTCATATTAGAGAAGATGCAAAATAAAATCACAAAGATGTTTTATTCTCTAAAACATAAAATAAAAAAAATAATTCCCTTAATTTGAAAAACTGGACATGAAATAGCCAAAAAAGAGCACACATCATTAGCCACTTTGAATTTTTTCTGTGTTTCATTTAGCAGATGAGAGGGATTCTGTGTTTCTTAGATCTGAAGTCTCATTCATCAGAAAGCATACATCCCTCTAGAACTGCTTCCCAGATTGCAACATCTAACTTAAAGAATCTTTGCTGGAATTCTACTTTAATGTGTGCATATATCCTTCCACATTTCCTGTTAACCAGAGCACCTTTGATCAATGTGATCAGGATATTGATTCAGGAATCCCCTGCGAGTGTGAGGCCACCTGACAAAATAGTGGTGACATGCAGAAACATTTCTGCCTCAGCAACAGACTTCTATTATGAGTTAGCTTGTCAGGGCACTTATGGGGCAGATATATTCCTTCTGGACAATCTGGTAAGAAAAGGAGACATTAATCACCTCTGAGTTTATGAGTCTCAATACATACATTTTTCATGTCATAAAACTCTAGAAATACTTATACAAACACATCAGTGAAATGAAACTCAGCTAACTGCTGGTTTCATAGTGAGACCAGATATAATGGGAAGCAAGTGATTTATGGGGTCTCTGAATGATGGACATAGCTGCTCAGGACTCTCCAACTCATTAAGAAGACATTTCTTTGGGAAACTGAGCAGACTGAAGAGAAAGCTGCCTAGAAGTCAGGAACTGGATCACTGTGTAGTTAGGTTCAAAAAGAAACAGAGAGCATTGGCAAGACCCTCCTGCTCCCCTGACAGCACAAGGGAGCAGCACAGCATGAAGACTGACAAACAAGCAGGCTGGCCAGTATCTCCTGAGAGCAGAGAAAAAATCAATAAGTTCCTATCAAAACATTTCCTCAGAATCAGAAAGTGTTTTTCTTAAGGAAGGTTTTCAGTGGTTCTTCCCACAGTGCCAGGCCATTAAATTTGTCATATGTTCCCTCACTGTTTTCATGAAAAAAAAAAATTCCAAAAGGGCTTTATTGTAGTTATTCCCTTCTCTCCTTCTGCTTTTACCCTCCCTTCCTGGATCTTGAGGTTGAACACCACTCTGTATAAAATTATTCATAAATTTTAATCAGAGGAAATACATGGGGAAGGAGAGCACAGTTAATGACTGTTTAGAGAAAGATCTATTTTATGGGAAATTAAATTATTTCATTACATTATTATTATAAGTTGTTAAAATTAAAATTAATTTTCATAAGTATTGTAGCAATAATAAAGGAATGTCAAAATGTGTTGTCTTTGCAGTTTTTTAATATAGCATGAAAACTTACACCAAGAAAAATGTTCTCTTCAATACCAAGATGTGGTTTTGTGCTAAGAGAAAATTTTACATAAATGCTCATGAAAACGCAATGATGTCCAATAGTCAGGAAAATACCAAAAGTGTATTTGGCAGGGACTACCACACATTTTGGTTAAAAAAGCTATTAAATAGTGGATTTATATGCCTTTCTATGCAGCCAATCAGATGAAAATTTTTACCAATATTCTGGAAAAGAAAAACAGTATCAGAAAGCCCATAGAACAAAGCAGAGGAAGAAATACAATATTCTATTTTCATTTACTTTATTAATAGAGCTATTTTATAAATCTTCTGTAGCAAAGGAAAAGAGCCAAACCACAAGAAACTTTTTTTTTTTTACTCATTAAACACTATTCTCACTCAAATTCTGATCCATCAAGCCAAGTGATAGCTACAGTTAGCAAGAGCTCACTCTCCTCATCCTTGGAAAAACACTTCAGTCCTATAGAGTTATCTTTTTTGTTACTGCACATAGAGTATTATGCTCATTGACATTGCCACACACAAAACCCTGTTTGTACTGGGAAATCAATTTGCTGAGCATGCATGTTATGATGCACAACTGGAGAAGAAAGAGCATGGCGCATCAGACAGAGTCATCCTGAAAGAGGTCTGTTTCTACAGTTTGTCTCAGTAATGAATAAAGATCAACTTAGGAAACTATTCTATTTACACATAGCATGATATTAATTTCTAGACCAGAAAGTCAGAAATATTTCTGGTAGAAATATCCACCCAAGATTTACAATGCCATTGTTTGCTGACAGAAAATACTCTAAGACAGGAAAGGGTGAGAAAGATACCATATTAAGATACACTGCGGCGTTCTCTCTTTCTCCCCAGTCCGGGGCAGCTCCGACGCCCTCTGGCACCGCCTCCCCCCAGACTTCCGGGTTGGCCGTTTCTCTCCCGTGTGCCGCTGGCACCGGCATGCGGGTCGGGGTCTGCCGGGTTCTGTCGCCCACGCTACAGGATCCAAGGTAAAGAGGGAAGGAATATCCAAATCACCCACGAGGAAAGCAGGAAGGCTTTATTGTCGCTGAGAGCTGCAGTGGGGGGGATAGCGACCCACGCTTACCACTCCACGTGGGGGAAATGGCGGCAAGACCTGGGAGGGAGCGGGATGATATCGGGATGATATAGGGGATGTGATAGGGAGGGCAGAAACCACCCCCTTATCCGTGCGGGTGACGCGATGATGACTTAGGACAGCGACCAACCAGAGAACCCCACAGGGGCGGGCACCAAGCCTCGGGCTGAGTGGGATCGTGGTGATGGGGTGGCAGACACGGGGTTCCTGGGGCTGGACGGGGGAGTGGTTACAGGAGCGGCAGAGGGAAAAGCACAACGGCAGGCAGCATGGGGCCAGAAACTGCAGCAGGGGGAACAACACGGGGGAAACACAGGGGTACACAGGACTCGGCTAGCTAAGACCCAATTCCAGGATGCAACAATTCCCTCTTTTTCAAAATATAAAAAAGAAGAATGGCTGCTTGATCTTCTTTGCTGCCCGTCTGACTGCTTCTTTGCTCAGCTTCTGCTCTTGGTGTTTCAGCTGCTGCAACGGCTGCCCTTTGCAGACAGAGAGGGCCTGCTGTGATGATGCTGGGGTGGTTCTTCCCTGGGTGCTTGGGGATAGAGGAACTGGGACAACTTTATTACAAACATGGGGATTTGGGACACACACAGACTGGGGTGGCTGGAAAGTTTTTCTGGGGCTTTGGGGAAAAGCATTTTTTAAGGAGATTGTAGGGTCCTTTTTCTTTTTGCATCACCTGCGGTTTGATGCAACCCCCCGATTGGTGGGGACATCTGCCACACTCACAGGCACCCTGATGTTTTGAACTACCACCTGCACAATTACTTGCTAAATCACAGCTCCCCTTAAGGTGCTGTGACCTGTCTTATTTTTATCTTCATATGAGGCAGATGCGCATTGTTTTTTCATTTTTTTGGGGGAATGGGGTCTCCCTCCCCCCCTCTCCCCCCCCCCACTGTCCCTGGGGGTGCCCTGCCCAAAAATGGACATTGAACAACAAAATGTCCTCTCTGATTGCAGTGGAAGCACTGGCATCTTGCTGGAGGCTGCTTCGGACCAGCGTTCTTTGGAGGCACAGCATCCAAGGCAACAGTGTTCATGGATGCCACTTCCAGGACAGACTTGTCCTGAACCTCCGATCCCTCCACATGCCTCTCAGCTGCCACTTCAACCCATTCCACGGAATCTGAAAAATGCTCAGAGACCCACATTGGCTTCCCCCTCCCCCTGCTTCCCTCCCTCCCGGGTCTCCGAGAACCATGGGACTGCAGAGTCAGGGGCTCTTGCTCCCCCCTCCCTCCTCTTCCCTCCCTCCTGGGTCTCCGGGAACCATGGGAATGTGGAGGCAGGGGCTCCAATTCTCCCCCTCTCCTTTTCCCTCCTGCCTGGACATCCGGGGCCCATGGGAACTTGGAGGTAGGGGTTCCCGTCCCCCACCCCTTCCCTCCCACCCAGCTCTCCGGGGCCCATGGGAAGATGGGGGTCGGGGTTCCCGCTCCTCCCTCCCCCCTCTTCCCTCCCGCTCAGATCTCCGGGACCCATGGGAAGATGGGGACAGGGTGCGGGGAACAGGACGGGGGCTGCCTCCCTCAGGCAGCAGGGCGGAGACGGCAGAGCTCTCCCTGGTGGGGGAGGGCGGGGTTGATGACTCAGCAGGGACGACATGCAAAGGACTCAAGGGAACGCCCACTCAAGGGGGAACAATGGGTGAGGGAGTAACCCGACCTCCCGAGGGGGGCGGCACCCACGCCCACAGGGAGGCAGGTGGGGGTTGGGTCAAAGGTGGGGATACAAGGAACAAAGGACAGAAAGGGGTTGTGGGAAGAAGAGACCCTGCCATGTGGCCGCCCTCCATCTTGGGAAGACAAAGGGATCAACCACGTGGCCTCGGCCTCCTCAGAAGAACAAAGAAAGGGGTTTAAAGAAACAGAGCAGTGCGGGGCAGGTCTAGAACTGGGATTTTCAGCAGGGAAAAAGGGGTTGGAAAAGGGGTTTAGGGTCAGTTCCTCAGCGAAGTGGCTAGTTTTGCTAAGGCAGGGGTGCCGGGGGAGCTTGGGGGAGCCAGGAGCACAGCCCACGCTTGTGGGGCTGCCCTGCGCCTTAATCCAGCAGAGTACCCCCCGCCCACCCACCCGGGTTAGGGGAAGAAGGGGTAGGAAAGGAAGGTGGGGAAACACGTTCAGGAGAAGCAACATTTTTGTACGATGGCTCTTTCCCCTCCCTGATTGCTTCTCGTGCGGATTCAGCTTTCACCACTTCTCAAATCCGCAAATGGAGGGTGGCAAAGGAATCTTTCACAGAGGGATCCCTGTGTTCGATCCCCTCCCCCAGTTTCACTCCCACCCGCTCCCAGAACTCTTTTTTGCGAGCATCCCCCATGGTTACGCGTGGGAAGGAAAAGTATAACCACCTTACAAACTGTTTAACTGAACTTTTGGGGTAGGGGCCCTTCACCAATAGAGTTCCCTTAAGTAGGGTATAAAATTCCTTCTGGTCGGCAGATAGCACGGTCCCCATGCTACTTCTACCCACACAACCTCACCCCTGGTGCAGAAAAAGAGGGAAAAAAACCAAAAAAATGCAAAAGACCCCGGCGGCCACCGCTCACACTGCGCGCTGCGTGTTCCGTACCCTCGGAAGCACGGTAAAGCCCACCCAAGTGAAGGAGAGTATAGCCCAGGTACCCTCCCATCGCTAATACTCACCAAACTGGGATCTCTGCAAACAAAAAGCTGTCACCAGGGTCCTCGGTCCTGGGAAGCTTCTCTTCTTTGGCTCTTCGTGGCCGTGAAGAGTTTCACTTCCCCTCCCACACGGGGAAAAGCATCCACATGCTCCCTCATGGGTGGCGGGGAGTTCACTGACCTACTTCGAGGAGTCTTCTCTCCCGTTTTCAGTCTAACACAAAGCACAGTTCCGTCGCAGCTCTGCACCTGCACGACAGCGCTCCATGTGGACTGCACACGCTCGGCTCGGCAGCGTGGCCGTGCGCTGGTGGCGACGACTCTCCACACGGCTCCTGGTGCTTCGTGGTGAGTCTCTGTCTGCACAGGGCGACTCCGCCAGCTCAGGCCCCACTGTTAGGCGCCATCTGCAGCGTTCTCTCTTTGTCCCCGGTCCGGGGCAGCTCCGACGCCCTCTGGCGCTGCCTCCCCCCGGACTTCCGGGTTGGCCGCTTCTCTCCTGCGTGCCGCTGGCACCGGCACGCGGGTCGGGGTCTGCCGGGTTCTGTCGCCCGTGCTACAGGATCCAAGGTAAAGAGAGAAGGAATGTCCAAATCACCCACGAGGAAAGCAGGAAGGCTTTATTGTCACTGAGAGCTGCAGTGGGGGGGATAGCGACCCACGCTTACCACTCCACGTGGGGGAAATGGCGTCAGGACCCGGGAGGGAGCGGGATGATATAAGGGAGTGATAGGGAGGGCAGACGCCGCCCCCCCAATCCGTGTGAGTGACGCGATGATGAAATAGGACAGCGACCAACCAGAGAACCCCGCAGGGGCGGGCACCGAGCCTTGGGCTGAGTGGGATTGTGGGGGTGGGGTAGCAGACATGGGGGTTCCCGGGGCTGGATGGGGGAGTGGTTACAGGAGCGGCAGAGGGGAGAGCCCAACGGCAGGCAGCATGGGGCCAGAAACCGCAGCAGGGGGAACAACACGGGGGAAGCACAGGGGTACACAGGACTTGGCTAGCTAACACAAATAACAACCTCTAAAACCCAATTCCAGGATGCAATGTGGCAGAGAGGAAAAAAAAAATAAACAGAAACAAAAAAAAAAAAAAAGCAGAGGCAAAGAGAAAGAAAGAAATGCATGGATGACTTTAACGAAAAAAATAACAAAGGACAACTGGCAGCTTGTTATGCTACTGTAAACAGACAAGTCTCAAGCATTCAGGCTGAAAATCCAGTTGCTCTGCAACAGCACATGCTCTCTATGCTTATAGTTTGCATTTCCACTGAGATCAGACTCCATTTTTTCTTTCCTAAACTACATTTTCAAATCTTAAATGTGACTCCTATGTCTTACATCATTTTCCAAAGAAAAGAGGGGATTCTAAGGGAAAGGTTCACACTTTCATAGTTGGCTTGTTTTCTGGTTAGTTTTCAAAATTTAATAACTAAAAATTATCTTCCAGCAATTTCAGCATTGCAAAGTCATCTTATAAAATCCTTTTTCATCTGTTAAAATTTGATACATGGTGAGAGTACAAATGCAGTCAGTTCAAATCAGGTTATCTCAAATTAAATCAGTTAATTCAAGT
Source organism: Vidua macroura (assembly GCF_024509145.1). NCBI lineage: Eukaryota > Metazoa > Chordata > Aves > Passeriformes > Viduidae > Vidua > Vidua macroura. Next base: position 80,809,874 of record NC_071571.1, on the reverse strand, counting down.
TCACAAGCAGCTAATCTGACCTGAGAATAGGATGATGGAATGGGGATGACCTTGAGATAGGACATTTTTTAATGGTTTCTTCTGACTACAGAAGTTCTATGTATTTGAGAATATAACAGCTTGGACCTAGCATGCAAGGACTATTTGCATTTTGCATATGGTACTTCTTATTAAGCAGAGTAGAAATTTGAATTATGCAGACAAATTTAGGAATAATTAGCCCTCAAGTCCTCAATGTAAATGTGCTTGTGTCAGCAGCTACAAAGACTGTTGTTTCTAGCACCTTACCTTCCATGACTTCTACGGCCCCAAACATATCAAGGAGTTTTATTATTTAGCTGAATTCATACTGACTCCCAAAACTTCAGATCTATGTCAAAATCCCACTGTTCCCAGGTAATGCTGATGTTGGCCTTTAAAACGTACATTGGAAGAGAAAACACCCTGAGATAGAAGTGTAATTTTTCCATCTTATTCCCACAGAATATAATAGAAAACAAATGCACTACCAACATTATTTTATGATGGCAGTTCCAGTTCTTCCACTTCTGGGATACTTAATACCTATCCACCTAATTAATCCAGCAGGTTAAGGGAATAAATAAACACATGGGGGGAAAAAAGCCTATTTGCACTGGACGTCTTTCTGTGTTTAAGCTAACCTACACAAAAGATAAGAATGCAAAATTTGTTCAGTATTGTGAGCATAAGAACCGTAAATTTAATTTTCTTAGAATTTTGAGATTTGAGAAAAATACAGTTCTATCTTATAGAAACAATGATAATGATTTTAATTCTTTTTATTCTTCCTGTATTGAATGTAGTATGAAGCATTGGCACTATCAGGTTACTTAGGCCACTTAATCTAGAAGAATTTCAGGGAGGGAGCTCTTGGTTCCAATTTCATTCTGCCAAGTCTACTACAGCTGAATTCTTTGTCCACAAGGTGACTAGTAGAATTATTATCTAAGCTGAACATATTGCCCTTATTCTTGACAATATGCCAGAAAAAATAGAATTGAATGGACAAAAAACCCCAAATATAAAAAAAAACCAAACAAACAAAAACAAAACAAACAAACAACAAAAAAAACCAAAAATAAACAAAAAAAAACTTTACAGAAGAAATCACCTCAAGCAGAAACACTCCCATAATAATTTTAGGTTTAGCTTTAGAATTGCACTGAACCAGTAGAATTTTGGAGCTCTCCACGCATCTTTGAGTTGCACTACTACAAAAACTTTCTATTTCAGTATCTCCATAGTTACCTTTCACTCAAATGTAGCAATGCAAGAGAGAAAAAAATCACTAAAAAATACACATTTACTCTATGATCACAATTCATTGATACTGCAACAAGGCAATGTCTTACTCTATTTTCCTTTTTTCAATCTATGACCTTGCAATGCAGTTTCCATAAAGAATGAAGTATTAACATACAGAGTCCTCGCATCATAAAGGGCATTTTCACTATCAATATTTTCCTGTCTGACTCAACAGTAAAACATCATTCGACATCCCACTGAAATCAGTTTTGTAATACCCATATATATCTGTAGCCTTTCCACAGAAGAATATTCTGCAGTGCTAAGAACAATAACTTCTCATACTTTTAAAGAAGTTTAAAACCTTTGTAATCAGAAAGCAGAGCCATTTTTTGCATCTTATTTACTTAAAGCAATATTTTGATATAAAGCCCTACTTGAAAACCTTTTTGTTCATATGATCAAATCAAAACCAAGATATCTAGGACTGACTCTGCTAATAATAGCAAATACTGCAACATCTACTATTGAAGCAGCAGAAAATAACAGACCAGAAGTTGGAGTTCTCAGAAACATGACCAGTTTCTAAATAATTTTACACTTATTCCTAACTGCAGTTCTGAAGGGAAAGACTGGTGTGATAGTTAATGGTTTTAGCCTTTAAGTCATGTATATTAACATAGGGCTGATTTAACATTGGGGCACACTTCTCCTGCTGAAAGCTTATCTATCATTAATTTGAAAGGCAAATGGTCTTGCAGTTACTGAATGGTAAAAAAAAAATCCACAAAGACAGTGCTACACTATAGCTAAGGGACAGAACACAGTATTAGAAACACACTGTTTCTAAAATTCCATTGAAGTTTATGACAAACTTTGTTCACTGTCCTTTGCACTCTCATTTTCTCTGGAAAAAATATTTTCCTTTCCAAAGTTCATACCCAGGAATTAAGAATTAATATGACTCAAAATCCTGTTGAATTTCATGTGGGGGAACATTGAATTAATGGGGGAGCATCTCACTGTGGTAACAAACTCAGATTGCTTCTAATAAAACATGATTTGAGAAGAAGACCAATTAGTTGACTAATCTGAAATAAATTAGACTTTTTTACCAAATAATAGAAGCCATAGGAAGTTCTGTCTCAAGAGGCCTCAATGGCATAGACCAGTGTACAGTAATTTTCTTACTGCAAGGAGGTAGTCCACTCTAAAATAATGACTATTTACTTAAAAAAAAAAAAAAAAAAACCTAAACAACAGAAATATCACCCTAGTCTCAGTCAAAGACACTAATGAAGAAGCCTGAGGAGATTCACTATTGAGTATGTTAGAGTCACTGGTATCTATGTTTCCAGCAGCAGGGTGCATATATGGGATATATTTCATTTAAGTAGAAGAGATACTGAGACAAACCAAGAGCTGGTCTGTGCAATTCCTCTCCAAATGTAAGTGTGTATTTTGGCTAGAAACAAGGTGCACTCAAGTGCTGTGAACTTGAAATCTTACTTTTTTTTTTTTTTTTTTTTTTTTTTTTTTAACTAAAGTGTTCCCAAAGGCATTTCCCCCTCTTTCTTCTTTCAAGCTCTCATAACTCATCTCCTGTGTAGAATGCATGAAGCAGTTCAAGAAAACTTACATGGTGATTGAAAACAGAATGGCAAATACATACCTACAAATTGAAGAAAACTATGACAGATTTTAAGCTGCTAATGCATCATGTTCTTTAGAGGATGGGACTTGAAATAAATGTTCCATTTAGTAAGGAGCTTTACTTATCTCAAATAATTGTATCATGACCACTTTGAAAATGAGAAAGGGGATGGAGGAAAAGCAACACAATTTATTTGGAAAGATCGCTTTCAATAAAGGGCAGCAAATTTATTGTGTACTATACCTTCTGGTTTTGAGGGTGTTGTAAGGAGACACTATTGAGAAGTGAAATGAATTTCTGAAAATGAGTCTTTAAAAGATGGATAAATATAAAGTAAAATTGGACTTTAGGGTTTTTACTTCAAACAGACCAGATATTCAGGGAGTTAGTCAAGTTGAAATTCAGAAAATTAAGTCTCTTATCTGGACACACAGACTGCAACACAGGGCACAAAAGTAGGGAGTGACATGGACTCAAGTACTCAACAGTTAAAAGTACTGAATATTGCTCTGTATCACCCATTTGGTGCATGAAGATTTTCTTTCCCACTATTAACTTAGATTACAAAAATATGTCCCTTCATCAGCACAAGCCACAAATGCAGGTTTATAATTTTGATATCAACAAAAGCTATGTTTGTCTTCTCTCAAATCACCTTGTTAATTCCCTTAAAATATGAGCTAAAATATGCAATAATGTTTCATTCATCTGTGACTCACTGCAGGATTCTCCATAGCCAGCACAGAGCCAGTCTATTGGCACAGATCTGACTCTGTTTGTCAGCAGCTGCTGCACAGCATCCCAGCTGCTGCTCTCAGCTCCTGTGTGAGCATCTTCACCCATTCAATATTCACATAACATAAAGCTTTAAATATGTATTAACAAACTTCTCACACTACAGAACTCCTCCACAAGCTGTTTCAGTTTCTCAGTGTCTTAAAGACATTATCACAACATTACAGTAAGATGCACTCATCTAGTAGTCCTCCAGGGTCACTGACTTGGGCACACATTGCAAATTCTGAGGCCACTGTACCAAACAATTCTTTGAGCTAGTTATTTATATGTTCTGTCAGTTAAAAAAAAATACAGGAAAGAATCAGCTTTATTATGATCTAGTCATTCATCTCATAAAAATTATTCTGGATGTGTTTAAAAAAAGACTGGATGTGGCACTTGGTCCCATGGTTTAGTTGAGGTGTCAGGGAACAGGTTGGACTTGATGATCTTGAACGTCTCTTCCAACCTTGTGATTCTGTGATTCTGTGATTCATCGAAGTATGGGGTTTTTTCCAAATAAATCAGTTTACTGGGTACTGGGTTTCAAATTCAATTGAACAAATGGCAGATCCAGTGGTAAGTTTATAATTTATTCATTTCCAGATGCAGGTCTTCTGATTCACCCACACAAGATCTTACTCTGTGCTAACAGAGCAGCATCACAGTTATGCCAGCTCATGCAATACAAGTACTGCCCACTTCAACAAGTTCTCGAAGAATAATTAAATTTTGTTTTTTTTTTCTTTTCCCATCAAACATGAGGAAACATAAAACATGACAAACACCATATACAACTCCATATACTACCTTTTCATCCAGACTCTGAACTGCTGCATTTTGATTTGAATCTCATTAGATAATATTTTATTGTAGCACTTTGGATTTACTTTATTAATGGAAGAACCAGCTATTAGCAACCTATTTTGTCACTGATTAATTATGGTCTTTTCAGTGTCCTCAGAATTTCATACAAGAGGCTACAATAACTTGAACTCCATTTGGCATCCAAGCTGTTAAAACCCTTCAGTTTTCAGTCTTTTAATATATACAACATCAATTTTTATATTAATTTTACAAACATAGAATACATGTTACATTTTTCCAATGCCTATAGCAATTGCCTTCAGTTCAATAATAGTTTCTCTTACTGAGCTACATGAACATTATTCAAACTGAAGTGCTCCAAATCGTAGCTCTTGTCGCTAATTCACAAGATGATTATTTTCCTGCCTGTTGGTTTTAAACCCTACATCAGTTTTGATTCACAATTAAAGAGAATTAATGTTCCTGTGGGACTTTAAAAAAATATATTCTTTTCCTTAATCTATTTACTTCATTTATGTTATTACTGATAGTTCATTCTTGCGGCTTTTGTTCTTCACTCCGGTCTCGAGCAGCTGGGGCGCCCAGCTAGGCGCTGCTTTTTGGTGAGACCGAAGCTGCCGCGTGCCCGGGCACTCTAGGGCTGAGCGCACTGGCGTGGGTATATTGCTTTCGTAACCACACGCTGAGAGGAAGCAAAGAGATGAGAGAAGGCACACCTTGCCTGCATGGCTGAGAACTTTTATTTCCCGCGTGGCCGCTGTGGTGGCTGGAGCAGCCATTCCCAGGCAGCACAAGGACAAAATGGCGCCGGGACAATGAAGGCATGGGGTTAAATAGGGGGCGGGCAGACAGGGGCGGAAATCCCCCCTGCCCAATAGGGACAGACAACAGGGGAGTGATGTGGGAAATAACAACCTATGGGAACATAACAGAGGTGGGTACAATGTTCTGGTACAAATAGGAATACAAAGGTGGGGTGATTGAACCAGAACCTTCAAGAAGAATCAGGGGAGTGACTACAAGATTGGCATGGGAAAGCTCCTGTGGTAAGTAACTTGGAGCAAACCATTGTGGGGGGAAATAGGGGTTCAGAGAACTGACTAACGAACATTTATTAAATCCCCTAACTGAACCAACCCAGCATACAACACATTCTGTTGAAAAATAATTCAGAGACAAGAAATATGATGCATCTTCTATGCTGTTGTCATGGTTTGACGCTGGTGCAATGCCAGCATCCCCATGAAAATACACCTTCCCAAAATAAATACTGTGAGATGTGATCAGGAACAGAGCAGAGCAGGCCCAAGCTTAATAACAAAGGAAAAAAACTTTTTTAAACTACTACTGCTGTAAAAGACACACACACTAAATCCAGGATGAAGACCTTCCAAAACACTCCTCCTCCCCCCACCCAATTTCCTGAAAACCACAGTGAGACACCACCCAGGATTCCTGATCAAGTTGCCACCCTTCAGATAATCAATACTCAATCCCTCAAAAGGAGAGAGGAGTCACTCTTGCACCATAGACCCCCCCAGGAAACACAGCTGCCACTCTTCTGTGTTTCCATGTCTCACATGGCAACCGCCTGGAGAAAATCTGCCAGTGTGACACTCTCCTTTCCATGTCACAGTGCTCTCACCACCGTGCATGGACAGACTGCTCATAGGGCTCCTTTAAGGATGCTTTGCCACAGACCCAAAGAGACAACAGTTCAGCTTCTCATCTTGGGACTACAGTCCCCCCCATTTCCTCCCTCCCCTGGGGCCGAGGGTCTCAAGAACAGAGATCATCTTCTTCCTGAAGACAGAGGGCATCACCACACCCTCTTCAGCTTTCCTCTGTTCTTGCCACTCCTGTGTTGGTAGTTGTTGAAACAGGTCTCTTGGTTCACCACTGCATCCCCCTAAAATGCAGTCTCTGTTGCAGGAGAATTTGGTTCAGTCTATGGCTAACAAGAAAAGTCCAGCCACAAGCCACTCTATCATCTCCTTCCACCCAAAAATTTCCTCTTCCAACATCTCAGATCCCAGACTGTCTCTCTTCTACTTCAAATCGAGGAGGAGGAGTATTTTACAAAGCCTTTATTTCCCAGGAAAAGGGTTAAAAGTCTCGGACTCTCTGGACGGCTGAAATCTCTGCCCAGAACTCCAACTCCCCTATCATCTCCTCCTCCTCTGCCAGCAAATTTCCAGGTGCCGCCAGGCTCTCTGTCGCTTCCCCTCTGAGGGGGCGGAACAAAGGCATTTTTGTTTCTCTCCACCCTTCCATCCACAGGAGCTGGCTCGGTTCCAGTCGCTTCACCCTTCGCCTACCTTGACCAGGCCGCATGGCTTCCCCTCCCCCACCCAGCCCGTGGCTGGGCAGGGGAGAGTTTGCACTCTCTGACGACCGGAACCAAAGAGAGAATTCCCCTGGGAGTTCTTGCTTTTAACCCCCTGTGTTCTCAGAGGCGTGTCCATGCCTTCAGTGGTCAGTCCAAATGCCAATATCCAACTCCGACCACTGATTGGTTTGACTACCAGCTTCCTGAAAAAAATTCACTTCCATGTCAAACCACGACAGCTGTCTAGATTTGACTGGTCATTTTGAGCCTCTGAACAATGGAATCTTCCAGATAGCTTCCTACAAGCTGCCTGTATAGACAAAATGCCCAATTTTTTTTTTTTTTTAAATTATCAAACCAGAAAAATAATAAACATTAGTGATTTCTTTTTTAATTATCAAACCTAAAGAATAATAAACATTAGTGATGATAGGCCTTCACAGAAGATGAAAAAGCAAATGTTTCTGTATTCCATAGCCCAGGAGGAAATAATGTGAATAAGATTGCTGCTGTTGTCAAGAAAATTAGTTAGAAATAGGCTGCATGCACACCATGTACCAGCACAGGACAGGTGCTTTTGCTGTATTGAATCTGGAGAACTGTACTGATTCACAAGTGGTGCAGAAGAAAGGCAGTGGGTCACACAAGTTGCCTCCATGGCGAACAAGCACAAATGTAATACTATGTCACTATCCATATGCATTTTAGAGATAAGATTTTGAAAATTAATTCATTGACTAATTAAAACAAAAAAAAAATGTGTCTGATAATTTTGCCTGGAAATTGGACTTTCTCATGCTCTGAAATCTAACTTTATGATCCTGAAGGAAAAAAACAGGACATTAGGAAGAGTACATTAAAGAAAGCTCTAAATGTTAGTCAGAGTACATGTATCTAGGAATGCCACCAAGATTTTGATTATTATAAATAAATTACTGAATTCTCTCACATAAAAGACAATTCCCTAGATCTAAACAGTCCTCATTAATGTAGCATGATACAATAGCCTCCAAAATGCGTATTAAATACTTCCCAGATTTTCCACATATCTCCTAAAATCATACATACTTGGAGATAGAATGTACAATCTATTTTTGTAAATATTATTTTAAAAATCAATTATAACATTTAGTAGACATATATTACTATTTCTCTATCATAGTCTGGTCCCAAGTGCCACAACATGAAATTTAGATAGCTTTGGAAAGGAAGCTATTGTAAACATACACAGACTGAGAATGTCGTTTCCCTGGCAACCAAAAGATCTGAGAACTCATTCCTTCAGGTTGCAGTTCTGATTATGAGCTTCCACATCTGCTTGCATAGGAATGAGACACCTGGGATTACATTTCTAGAGTGATGAGTGAGAAATTAGAAAACAATAGACATTACATAGCTAATTTTGTGCAGTGATGAAAATTAGTCTTCTGTTGTTTATTGTCTTGGACCACCCAGAATATCTGAGGACACCAGCATTCATATCCTGATTAAGCATCCAGCCTTTTCCCTACTTACCTTGACAGGAGCAATACCTGTAAGAAAACCAGTGCAGATGCTCTCCTGCTTTGTGCTAACATGGGTTAATGGACTATTTTGTTAGGGAGATTGTAAACAATCCTTTCTGTTAAAGCAATATATCAGCCAGGGAAAGGAGGAAATATTACACATTAGATGGTGATCAGGAAAGAGCAGGCACTTCTGTTGGCTATTTCCAAGAGCAACAGGTGCAAAAAAAATTCATTTCCCGTAAAATTTTATTTTACTCTCAACATGAACAACACTACAACTCAGCTGGCTTAGATGGAGGGAATTACTGCAGCAGGATGCTTTTATTCCCTAATGTCTTCTCTGCAAATACTCAGTGTTTGCTATATGCAAATGACTTTTTATGGATGCTGTCACACCAGCAGGGTTATTTTGTTCAGCCCAACATCTAGAGGCAAACTACCTCAGCTAGGCTGTGACTAGTATGTCTGAAAAGTAAGTGAATTTTCAACACTAGCAGTCAACATAATTGACTCCCTCAGACAGTCCTACATTAGATCAGCTGAAGTTATTGGATTTGTTATCATAATTAAGTTTATTATAATTAATTACTTTTGTGAACAAAACCATTTTTGAAGGGGTTATGGATTGGTTAGTTGCCTCCAAGATAATTTAATTTTCTTTCATGAGGCAAAATGAATGGAAAAATTAATTCGGTATTACTCCTTTCCCTACTAAATGTGTTCTTCTATTGTCTGAACACCTTTTTGTTGTACATTTTTAATGCTGAGAAATGTGCAGTAAGTTTTTGTATATATAACCAGAATTATCCAAAGAAACTGTCTTGTGAAGAGTAGTATCCCTAAAAACCATTAAGGTTTGCTTCTTAATTTCTTTTACTTCTTTTAGACCAATTTATAGAATTTTATTAAGTTTTTGAAAACTGAGGCTAAAAAAAATCATGATGGCACCTGTGCAATTTTAGCAGCAAGTTTTCTAACATACACAGCCTTCAATGCACTCTACCAAAACCAAAAGATGAACACCACACACCCCACCCATCAAAAATCCTCATAGACTTACAGCCTGATTTAACATTACTTTGAATTTGTCTCAAGTAATAGCATACCCTCAAGTTTTCACCTACTTTTATACTCAGACTGACTGAAAATTTCAGACTTTCCAGAGTAAGAAATGCATTCAAACTTTAACTATCAGTACTGGGTAAATTACCACTTATCACTTGATGGCACACATTGAAACTGAAGCTTCTGAGCTTCTTTCCATGCATCAAACACAAGTGGAGCCTTGTTGCATCGTGGGATTGGGTTTGAGGGGTTCTTATTTGTGTTAGCTAGTCGAGTCCTGTGTGCCCCCGCGCTTCTCCCGTGTCGTTCCCCCCGCCCCGCAGTTTCTGGCCCCACGCTGCCTGCAGCCGGATCTTCCCCCTCTGCCGCTCCTGTAACCACTCCCCTGTCCGCCCCCGGGAAACCCCATGCCTGCCGCCCCAATCCACACAATCCCGCTCAGCCCGAGGCTCAGTGCCTGCCCCTGCGGGGTTCTCTGGTTGGTCGCTGTTGCTGGCGTCACCGCCACGGCAGCCACCCCTATTGGGCAGCAGGCCATGGATCCTCTCACCCCACCCCTCCATAAAACCCTACCCCACCGGCACCCAGGCGTCATTTTCTCCCATGCGAGTGCTGGGAGCGGTTGAGTCTTTCCATCGAACCGTACCACGTGACCAATAAACCGTTCCTGCCAAGCACGGAGTAAATGGACAAATTCCTTACCTCTTTGCCGGATCCCTAGCGCACGGTAACAGCGGCTGGCCAGCCCACGCGCCCGAGACACGGAGCCGTGTCCGGGAACCCGCGGCAGCAAACCCCGGCAGCACGTGGAAGCTACGCCACAGCCGGGCTCCCAAGAGCGGCGTGCAGCCGGGGAGAGCGAAAACCCACGCCACAGAGCCTTGCACACAAAGCCCAAAGTTTATCAACCTGAAGGTGAATATCAAGTATTTTTTTTTCTGTGGCCATAAATACAAATTAAAGACTTACAATGAGAAATATAGTTTACCATTAGAGAGACAACATATCTGTGCTAATAGAAGCAAATAAAAACATGTATATTTTTACAACAGAATAAATATTTTGAAAATTCGAGTGCTTCACATTATGCACCAAACTTTGCTGTACATTCTTGAGATTTGAATCTCCAGAATTTGTTTCATTGAGTAATGTAACTCATATCAATGTGTGAGGAAAAACAGCTAAATTCAAAATTTCCAGGCAAGCCTGACCCAATATGTTTGTAGCCTCTTACACTGAGCCCTCTTATCTGCATGCGGCTTACATAACACTTCATAAGCTATGAAAACACAAATTCAATCAACAGTAAAAAATTAACACCTCTGTTCTTTATTTCCCATCATTTTAAATCCCAATTCTCAACTGTACTGCCCAAAAGTGTAGGCAGACTTGAAAGGAGGGAAAAAAAAATACATTCTTAATAGGAATCCCCTTAAGGAATAGGATGACTATTATGTTGTCTTAACATATTAAGCTATTTAAAGGGAAGAAAATAGTTCACTGTCCTCATTTCAGCTAGGATAAAGTTAATTTTCTTCCTAGCAACTGGTACAGTGCGGTGTTTTAGATGCAGTATGATCATGATGTTGATAACAAACCGATGTTTCAGTTGGTGCTGAGCAGTGCTGACCCGAAGTCAAGGACTTTTCTGTTTCCCATGTTCTGCCAACCAGGAGGTGCACAAGAAGATGGGAGGGAGCATGGCCAGAACAGCTGACCTGAACTGGCCAAAGAGATGTTCCACACCATAGAACATCATGCCCAGTACATAAACTGGGAAGGCTCAATCACTGCTCAGAGAAAGGCTGGGTATTGGTCAGTAGGTGGTGAACAGTGATTTTGTGCATCAAGCATCTCTCTGGAGTTTTATTACTCTCTATTTTTGTTATATCTTTTTTCATGACATTATTGTTGTTGTAGTGGTTATTGTTGCTGTTGTTATTATTATTAAATATAATTTTTATATATATTGCATTGGTGACAGTAATTGTGACCATGCAACTGCACAGCACATATTTGCTAGCTGGATTTAAATCACAAAAAGATCAATTAGCTTGGGCTGAGTATATGAATAGTTCAAATATTACATCTAAATCAGGACATGTATCTCAAGACACATAAAAAGAGGTACTCTTGTAAGAGCAAAAAGATTTTTGAAGATTGCTCTTCAATGCACAAACCTTTGAAAGTCTCAAATAAAACCAGGGACATCTAACACTGAATATATTAATAGACATTTTTATATTATAATTATATATTATTGGATATTTATACTATATTTAAAAACTTATTAAAAATTTATTTCTATATTAATGTAATGTAATGTAATATTTTTATCATATATATAAAATATATATATCGATATATACATTACAAAGAACTGCTCAGAGCTTAATTTCATTATATTAATTAAGCTGAGAGAAAATGTTATTTTTACCAGCAGGAAAGAGCAAGAGGAATACTAGGAATATTTAAGATTCTTGGCACATTAGACAGATGGGCACACATTTGCCTGGGGAACACTGAAATCTAAGCTGAAGTCTGGGAAAACTACAAGGTATTATAAAATTAATAAGTGTTAGAATGGCAAGAAATACCTTCTAGGTATTCCCTTGCCAGCACTGGGGAAAGCATCCTAGGCCCCTCCAACCTTGGAAGAAAATCATACATGAGTGTGGTTAGAAAAACACCAGCTGTATTGTCCTGCTTCAGAACACATTTATCAGATACAGGGCTTTCAACCCGTAGTACTTTGCATCTCAGCTCTCAAATGGTTTCACTGTATCACCTCCATGCCTTCCTAAATACACGCCCAAGTCTCCACTTTCCAGCGGCACTGGTTTGGTTGATTTTCTAGCATAGTCTGGTATTCATGATATAGATACCCTATGAATTTCTGTGCTGGATATTAATTCTGCTTAGATAATTGCTCCCCCCACACCCCCCACCTTTTGTTGTCTACATTCTGACATTTTCGTGTCATCATCTTGTTAGTGATGCCACAGGTGAAAGGTGGGTCACCTGCACAAACATGAGTTTGCCTTTTTATTCTGCAGCAACCTGAAACTCCTCATGTTGTTACCTTGTTAGTTGTGCCACAGGTCAGGGTTAGCCACCTGCATGCAAACCCTCATCTATAGCTCAAACAAGTTCCTGGATTTTAGTAGCAAATAAAGTCAAACTTTGTATGTGTCCCCTGAAAATTGGGACTTTAGGGATAGCAATGGACCAAGTATTAGTGACAAATGCTTACTTTTTAATTACTTTTCTGATAATTAGTAGTCTTATGCAGGCAATATCAAAAGATTCAACCCTTCAGTATAGTCATTCCTACAACTGTTTGTTTTCCAGCAGATTTGTCTTACTTGGTCCTGCAAAAAAAATGTACTATCCACTTTCCCGCTTAAACACAACTTCCTTTAGTTATACCAAACACAAAGATCCATCTAATGAAAAGGTCTGCTCACATAATGCTGAGTATGGAACATGCCAAACAAGCAATGCTGTTTTGCAGTCTTTGGATTTAAATTTAAGGGTGGTTTCTAATGTTTTGGTGTTTTAGAATTTCTTCAACCCATTTAATTGAACTGCTAATAACATTTTTTATTACAAGCTGAGAACGTCTCATTATTTAGAGAGCAGAATTTAACTACAGTTTTGGTTTTCGTATCATTTTAATCATCTATCTTCACTTTCTACCAACATGTGGACAAAAACCTCAACCTGAAGTTAGAATTAGCACATTCAACAAATTTGATAACAAACAACCAAAATAAAATCCATGGACATGGCAAAAGGTATCAGTCAACTGCTGTTGTCATTGAGCAAGAAGAAGAAGAATTATCTGCATACATACACCATAGATGTCAAATCCTATGCAAGCTGTCATAACAGCTACTATTGTTGCAGAAACTGCATAGGTGAATTTCTTCTTTTGAAGTGTATCTTTAATTCCTTCAATACACATTTTGCTTAAGTTTCAAGGTCTGAGACATGGGATAACATGAGGTCCTCAGCTTTGGCAAATCACTCTAATTCTTCATATTCAGGAAGACTGAAGGTGAAGCAAGTGGAGTCCACCAAAGAGATGTCCACAAAGAACTTTGGTGTTACAGATATCTAATTAAACCATTAAGTTCTTGAATTCTCAAAGGGTCAGTATCTGACGTCTTAGTCACCAAAAACACCAAGTCTAGAACATTCACATTACTGCATACAATTTTTCAAAACACACATGCATAAAAGGGGAAAATATCCGCTTGTTTATTCATGTTGGAAAAGTGCAACTCAGGCTGCCAAGTGACTCTTCTTCTAGGCTTTTTTTGTGGTTGGATATTTTTGTACAGCTTTATTAGATGCCTTCCCCTCTACCCTTGTTTACCATCATAATCTAATTTTCTCTGATCAGGTTTTTTAGATATTTAGATATTTTTATATACACCCCTAGGATTCAGTTGGTCACACATCATACACATATTTTTGCTACCTATGCATCCCAAAGGTAGACAGACATTGATAGACATTTTTAATTTTGCTAGTGTGATAATATGAATTATACAAACATTTGCTTTGTTTTAGTTTACTGTAACATCATTTATCTGATGTTAGAAGGTTGTAGTTTGGTAGCAGGAGGGAAGCTGCCCGCTATCTTTGCTCTAGATGCTGTGCTCTGAATTGGGTTTGAACTTCTGTAAAAGGAGAAGATGGTAACTTGCTTGAGATGGCTGAGCACAGGTAATTGCAAGGTGTTTTGAGAGAATAGATTGAGGAAGCAGGGAGAGAAGAAAGGACAGATGGTGTTAGCCATCTAGGAAGGCTACATAGCACTAGCAGAGGTTTAAATACTTTACATAGATTTGCTTGTTCAGTTGCTGTAATTTTCCCTCCGTATTACTTTAGTGTACAAGAACCTAACCATTTATTTCCAGTTTACGCAAAAAGTGATTCCAAAGATGCTAGAGTGACTGAGTAGGCAACTCTTTCTTCATTTTTCCAACCTAATGGAATGAGATCTATGAGTTAGCAGCATGCCTAGTCCTTGAGAAAGGGCTAGATTAACTCTGGAAATTTCTATCAAGGTTGATGAGTACCTAAAAGGAAGCCTGCAACATCAGTCTGGGCACTCAGACAATCACCCATAGTGTCTGTAGAGTTTTCTCCTGTGCCTACTTTTTAAAATTTTTATCTTTGAACTCCACATGGAAAGCTTCTCAAGGCTTTTCATTTTGGAAAATTCATCATGCTGGATGGAGTTTTGCTTTATGGCTTCATAAGAAGGAATGGAGGCATACCTGGCAACTACCAACTTCTATAAATTTTTGGGGTCTTCTAGTTCAAAATTACATTGCTTATGGTTCAGTGAAGATCCATAATGAGGGCAAGCATTTCTGAGCTAGTAAACCTCATCACATCATTCACAAAAATACAGCCTCTGACATTGCATTCAACTTTGCATTTCATACTTTCTATGAAATCTAATATTCATATTCTTTTGCACATATTCTTATTCTGCCACCACAGAAGAGAGTCATGTTAATTCACCTGCTCTGTTAATCAGCATTTCCCAAGTCTTATAGAGACAAACCAGCTTTGAGTACACATTTTAGATGTTGAATATAAATAACAGAATATTTCAAAAGAACCTACATACTCCATCGTATTAAAGCCTGAAATGTCTTTTTTTTTTTTTAAGAATGCAGATAGTAAATTTAAAAATCATTCCATTATGACAAGATTTTACTATCTGGCCAAATTGTTGCTGTCAAGGTTATCAATCAAGGTAGAAAGAACTGCACTGTACAATTACACAAGGGTTGGTAGAGGTAATTTTTTTTTCTCTGACATTATTTTTGCTTCAAATAGTGCAAATGACAACACACAATGTGTATCACTGTCTAATTAAGTGATTTTAGGGGCTCAGTAGCATCCCATCCCTAGAGAAGGGAATTAGATGACCAACTGATTTATTTTGTGCTTCATCACCCTGCATGCTGATTTCAGTGCATCCTTATTAAAAAAAAATACAAAATCCAAAGATAATGAAACAGGGTGTTTTTTCATTAAAATAAACAGAAGACATTTTTCATATAACAATGGGTTGTAACTGCCATCCGATGTGGGAGGAAAGGGACTACAAGTTTCAATCCAGCTGCACGCAACCCTGAAAAAAAGGCAGGAACTATATTAGAAAGCCAAGACTATGCCTTCCTCTTACCATTTTAATAAAGCTCCCTCTGTACCATAGCTTCAACAGTCACAGAGATCATTTCTAAAGGGACAAGAATATCACCTACACTGGCAGAAGCAAAACAAAAAATAACATCTGGAATCTTAAATCCCTCTCAGGTACCTAGTTTAAGGCAGTCCAATAGTCATCCTCCCCAAAGAGGGAGGCAATAAAACTAGAAGGAAAAAATCAGAATTTGCATTGAAACAAAAACAGGGGGAAAAATGAAAAAAATACAGCTTTATTTTGCTACTTTCACAATAAAAACTGTGAATTCTTTCATGCTTATGCTCTAAAACATGTTTCAGTAATGAAGAATAACTTAAAAGAACCAACACAAAGATAATGAGAAACTGAAAGCAAGAACTTAATGGAACAATTCAAAGAATCTTTTTGTATCTAAAATTCTTTGAATTTTACTTAAGAAAATGGTATCTGGTCCCCTAGTGATACCCAAGTGATCTTTCTTCTCAAAATTAAAAGTCATAAAAAGCAGCTTTTCCTTCTTTTCCTTTGTGAAACCTTAAACCTACCCATTTACTGATTCTAATATAAACATGCAAATTTCTGTTTCCACCTCCTAGACTACATAAAAAGCAGTGTAAAGAAATTTCAGAAATTAAGCACAGATTATTTTCCAAATAAACTGAGGGATTTATCTGCATAGATATCCAAATGTCTATATCAGCTGGTCAAAATATTTTTTGCTGTTAAAAATATTAATACCTGTATTTTATTCTAGTACACCAAAAATGTTTTACTTATTAGCCTCTATTTCACTCTGAATTATTTCAATGATAATATAGTACAAAAGTCTGGTACAGAAATAAAATCATGTCTTCTATAAATATTTCATAAATAGGTATATTACATATACACATATACCCCAGAGCTAAATAATTTGCCATGTTAACAAACCTCTCTAGGAAGAAACGGCTTTCATTTAGCAAAAAGATGAGTGGGACCATAAACTCTGACACTTCAACACTTTAAGTTATGACAAATAAACAAGACCTTCTCTCCCATGTCACTCTTACAAGGATTTGCCTATTAATTATTCTCAGCAAAAGAATTTCAATGAGTTTTTTGGTACTAATTTGATTTTTTAGTGTCAGTGATGTAGTAAGCAAATCCAAAATCTGAATATTCAACTGAATTGGAGGAATGAGTAAATGAATACATGAGTACTCTACACAACAAAGCTGTTCAAACATTTATTAATTTGTCTTATTCATAGTCTCTCTGCCTTAACCTATGAACCAAAGTTTTTGTCATCCCAGATATTAAAGACTTAATTTTACCTCTGTATGAATGCCAGCAATTTTTATTTAAATTTAATTTTTACTGACAGCATTTTCATAGCATAAATAACTATTTTATGGTTCTATAAATATTTTATATGTTTTGCAACAATATTTCCTAGTGGCTGATTTCTTATGTGCTCTCCACTTTTCCAAAAGCTTTTAAGTACAGAGTATGTGTGGGTAACTTATAGTTTATTTGTTTCCTCAGGTTGGTAGCTAGTTTAGTGGCAGTATTACACTAAATGACAGAGTAGGACATATTGATGTCAAATTATTAGACTGGAAACAAGCCTGAAGATGCCTAGAGAGAATCTGCAGCTCTACATCTGGATAATTGCTCTTTTGAGAAGAATTGTTTGACAACCCTTTGACAGAATGGTTTCTGAAAACAGCTCTAAGTTATTAAGCAGAACAAACACTAGCTAACCCTCCATGGGACAGGGCAGTTTGCTGTTTTCCTCTGATCTGCAGACATGGCAAAAGAAGCTACAGGCCATACATCATATGCAGAAAAGATCTACTTGATACAGATTTTGTATACCTGCACAAGTTAGAAGTCTTGGAACAAGCATGGTTAATTTTTACACATAAGAAGAATTTGTAGGAAAGAGGCAGAATGAACTCTGACCAGTTTTACACATACTAATAAATATCAGTTTTACAGAAAGCTAGATTTAGATTCAAAAAGCTTGGAACTCAGAATTAAGCAGAACTCTCCCTATAGCAAGTACATCCTTAACATTCCTGAAAGATCTGGATTTATTTTAATTTTGCTTCAGTTCTCTAGAAAATAGTTTGGAACTAAAGAAAAGTTCTACTGGTTTTTTTTTTGTTTTTGTTTTTGGTTTTTTCTTGTTTGTTTTTTTTTTGCTTGTTTGTTTGTTTGGGGTTTTTTGAGGGTTTCTTTAGGGCTTTTTGGGGTTTTTTTTTGTTTGTTTTTTTGGGTTTTTTTTGTTTTGTTTTGGTTTGGTTTGGTTTTTTGTGGTTTTTTTTTAAAGGTAGTGAAAGGTTGATTCACATAAAAGCTTAACAGCACAAGGTCAATAAAACACACACATGATTCACACTGGTTTCTCCCACTGCCAAAAATTATTAGAATCTTCATTTTCTCCCTCTCAGGAAACTGTTCATCTCATCTTTCCTATTGATATAATTCAATTTTCTATGAGTGTCTAATCGATAAGTACTGGATATCCAAATCTCCTACTTCCCTACATGATCTCCTAGCCATGAAATTAGATCATACTAATTTTTACTGCTCAGATATAAGCACTTTATGAGATGAAGTAGAAATCTAATGGACGGGTTGAGAGAATTCCATTGCACAACCAATGGATCCAAAGTCAAGAAAAACTGGGATACTCTTTTAAAGTGAGGTATACTACCTAAAGAAAGAGAATGGCCTTGAAATAAAAACTCCCACATTCTGGAATTAATGCTAGAAATTCTGAGAATTTAAGTAAGAAGTAGCACAATGTCTCTAAAAACTCAAAATCTTTGGAAAATTCCGTCATAGCTTACATTTAGTTTCAGGATGACAGAACACTTTGTCTTATCAGCACTATCGTTTACTTTGTGTCACATGACACTGTGGTCAGTGAGGTTGCTCATGTCCAATCATGTCATCACTTCCAATAGTGATGAGCATATAATGCAACACCGGGACTGTTGTCATTCACCATCTTTAATAGCACATGTTCTAAGCAACATTTCAAACTCACATGGTTGTTTCCGGCCATTAATTTCTACCGAGCTCCCTACCTCAATGGCAGTTAAAGTACTTGAAGGAAAAACTACTTGCTTTCTCTGCTTTATAGCACACTAATATGCAAAATTCATAGCTAAAGTCAAACAGAACACAGGAGTAATATACTAAATTCAAAAATTCTCTTTGTAGGTTTCATTTCCTCCTATGTTGAAGGAAGCTCAATCCATAATTCCTTGAAGGTTTCAACAGATTTAAGCTAATCAGAAAAATACACAAAATAAACCATAGTATTCATGAAACACCTATTCCTTTTGCAAGTCTGTATTTTCACCTCTTTTTCTCATATGATTAACCACCTTGGATACTGCATAACTGAATGGAATGAACATCATGAAGAACAACAATAAAAAAAATCAAGGCAAGTTATTCTGAAGAAAAAAGTATTTGGATTACTGAGATTTTGAAGAAACGTATTATCCCTATTCCCCACCTCTCACCACCTCCACCTCTAAACAGCAGTGTACAAAACATGACTAGAACAAAAAGAGTATTTTATTTCCAGCAAAGTAGCTAATTCTAGTTATTTCTGTTCAGTGATGAGCATGGATTCAAAGTGGAAATAATGGTTCTGAAGAAAACTGATTTTTCCTTTTTGGAAATGACTGTTAAATGGGGATATTTGGCCATCATTATTTAATGTATTTTTTTCTGCATTCTGCCCATACCCATTCTGAAATGAGGTTAAGATATGAATGAACTGTCTCTGTGAATGCAAAAATAAGGTTTCTGAAGCTGAAAATTATATCATAGAAATCATTACTTGAATTGTAGAAGATAACGGGGATTGAAGAAAACTGAAAATTACAATAAAATAAATATTATATTCACAAGAAAATCAAAACACATTTTATAACTGTGTTTTGCAGTGGAAAGTAATTAGCAATCACCGATGGACAGAAAGCATACAATAGTTGTAACATATATATCTTATATTACTTGACAATTTCCACATGCAAAAAGATACCTAAAGGCCTTCCCAAGATCTCTTCTATATCCTGCAGTGGCTGGACATACAAAAGCAGTGACTACAGCTCAGAAAGACTTTTCAAATGCAATCTGAAACCTGTTTATGATTGATTGTCATTAATATTACATTGAGTGCTTGCCATACATTTTAATATTGTATTGATGGAAGTAATCTGAACTGATCAATACCACAGCTCACTCATACTCATAGGTGTTATGATTGATACAAATAGCAATTTTTTTTTCAGCACATAGTCTTTCCAAGCAATCCAGGAACAAAGAGTACTTACTTTCACATGCTCTGCATATTAGAGTAAGAAAGTAAATATCACATTCAAAAGGTGTCACTCCATTCTTCTACCGACTGACCACAAGGAGGTTCATTGGAAAACTTTGATACAGAGAAAATAGCATAGCAGCAATGAAATTTAGCAGCTGTTTATTTGGACAAGCAGAGGTCTAATTCTACTCTGAAGAAATGTCCTAAGAAACTATTGTAGTACAGTTATAGTCTTATCTCAGTAAACTCTACTGTTGGGGAGCCAGGCAATGTGCTGCACACTGAGCAGCAGCAGTAGAGCTCAATGAGAGAATTTTTGTATTGTCCTGGGATCTAACATTGTCACCCAGCTCTCCACCTTTCTCCCTCATGCATTGAAACTTCCCTAAAGCAGTCTGCAGGACATTTTGTTCTCTCTTTCTTTTCTCTTTCTTCTTTCATTGGACATGTAGGATAAAATCATCTCTATTTTTGTGGAATGATTTGTATTTTATCTCAGTTTTTAATATTTCATTCTCTGCATCAAACTTTCAGTTAAAAATAAACATATACAACCTTTTAAATGTTTTACTTTTTTTTTTTTCATGATATGTTGAGGAGCTTCTGCCAAAATTATGGCATTAGTAAGCGTTTCAGATTTAATGTGACCTAAAAATGACAGAGGTAGAAGGAGGGAAAAAAGGTAAAATGGGAAGGGATTCCACTGATTTCAGCTGTAGACCTATGTTCTACTAGTAACAACCCTGGTTTTGAAAAAGTCTTTAAAAACATAACTGATGTAGTAGATCTCAAATCATGACTATGACCAACGTTGCCAGACTTCTTCATTTGTTGAATCAAAAGCATATTAACAGAAACAGCTTTGCCTAGCAATACTGTGGGCAGAATTATCACTGATCATAAAATTTTAAAATATTTTTTTGTCATTAGGTGAATTAGTGGAAATGGAAATAAAGTCCCCGTAATCATAAAAGCATCATTTTCAAAGGTGCCTTTAGTCCATTCTCCTGCTCAGTTAGTCCATCAACAAGACAACTGGTGCGTTATATATCAAAGTCTTGAAAAGTTCTAGAATCAAGATAGTACTACCTGTTCCACTGCAGCACTAGTCTACTATGTAAATATTTTTTCCTGGTGTCCAACATGAACCTCCCAAGCTGCAGCCTGAGAGTATTGTCTCTTGAAAATCATTTGTCTCTGAAGAGTTTATGTCCACCACCTTTGTCACACTTTCAAGTAGCTATTGGCCACACTTGTAGGCGCCTCTTCAGTACAATAAACAAGCCCACTTTCCTCAACCTTGTGGGACATTTGCACCCCAAATTACAGTAGCACCCCTCCAATGAACTCTCTCCAGCTACTCAGCACTGTGCTTCAAGCAGGGAGCTGCATCTGGACACAGCACTTCCAGCGTGTTTTCATCAGTGTCAAACAGAGAGTAACTTCCTTCAAAGACACTAGCCACCCTCACCCAAAGGAGCTGGAGTGCATAGCTTGCCTTCTTTATGATGAGAGTACCTTGCTGACTTATATTCAGCTGGACACCTACCAGAATATCCAGTTCATTTCCAACAGCCCTGTTTCTCCAACAGTCATCAGCCTCTAACACATGGATTATTCTACTGCAGGTACAGACCTTTGCCTTTCTTTTGTGCTGAAATTAATATTTTTCTGTTTTTCCAAGCCTCAAGTTCTCTCTTGATTGAAGTTTTAGAGTTTAGTATGTCAGTAATTTCACCCCACTTGCTGTCATCAACAAATCTGATGAAAGAGCAGTCTGTGTCATGACACAAGCCAGTGATAAAGATATTCCATTACCTGGACTTCAGTATTGACCCCAAGAGTGCTCTGCTTCTTACCAGGAACCAAATAGATGTTCAACCAATGATTGTCTCATTTTATATATAAAGATCCAGCCAATGTTCAGTCCACTTAATTATCCTTATTTCCAGAATATACTTCATGAGCTTCCAAGTGAAAATACTGTGGCAGATGGCGTAAGAAATTTAACTGAAATTAAGGTATATTGCATGCACCAGTCTTTCAGCTTCTACATTTCAATGTAGAAAGTAATTATGTCAAGCATGATTTAGCCTTCATAAGTCCATGCTGGCTATTCTTTACTATCTGTTTGCCTAGACAGCCAAAATTTAGACAGATATTAACAGCATGCAAAATTACTTCATGCAGAAACTTACTAAAACTTGGACAAATTTGCCACTCATTGCCAAAGAATGGACAAATCCAGACAGGTTCTGAACACTGAGAAGAGATAATTAAACCATGAAATGTGTAATGGACTTGTGGGATGTGACTATTAATACAGGATTGTTAAAATGTATATCACCTGAGAGAATACTTTAATGCTAATTAAGTTTTATAGCACATCATAATTCTAATGAGTCATAGCTCAGTTACAAGAAAGAAGAGCATTTGCTAACACAGGCACTTACTCATGCTAACTCCATCACTCAGCTTAGAACCAGAACCATTTACGGCTAGCATTAATTATAAGCTCAAATGATTCTTCTCAACCTAAAACTCTCCTTTAAAACCAAATTTCACACATACAGCTGTATGGAAGGAATTTTTTTTCAAACTACTTAGCTACTAGTCCCAGATCAAGTTGTGTCAAATGATTGTATTCATATTCTTCTCCATGAAAATCTATTTTCATCTTAAATTAGGTGGTCTATCTGGCAAGGCTACCATTTATCCTACAGCAGTGAAGATAATGAGCAACAATTAGAAGGCAGGTGTTCAAGTACAGCTTTACTAAGCTTCCTGACTATGAAGACAAAACTTGCTCGTGTACGCAACTCCATAGACCATTCCAGAAATTTTACTCTGATTTCACAGTGAAGCATTTCACCTGATATCACCTGAAGCATCTTCATTTTTTGCAATACTCCATAAGTGAAACTACATATGGCCCATAACCAGAAAAATAGCTAAATTATTGGTAAAATAACTCATAACTGCAGTTATTAGGGAGATTGCCTTGTTCTATGATATAATCCTGGCCGAAGAGGAGTTAATGTCCTGTTAAGTGATAGGATTTAGTAAAATTTGGGGTGATCACTTTGGAATAAGAATGACAGCTTTCAGAACAGAAACATGAAGCAAAGTGAAAAATAATAGAACAAAGGACTGTAGTGCAGGAAAACTACATTGATACAAAACTGATGCCTGCCTTTTTTACAGGAAAACAAAATTATTGAAATAAAGGATATATTTTTCTCATTACAGAATAATGAGATACACCACACTGTGAATAGATGTGGAAGAGAACAATCATACATCAAACCTTTAAAATCTCTAAATCTTCAGGGATAAGCAATATGAGTTCAATATGGCAAGGCCAACCAGGTCAAAACACATATAACAGTGGAAATATAACAAAACAAAAACACATATAACAGTGGAAACAGCAGCAGGAAAGCAGCACACTGAGTGTCAGAAAGAGATTTTGTAAAACTTAAACAGTAAAGGCCTAATGCAAGGTCCTTGGTTTTGCTGATATTTTTCTTGAATAATTTAAAGAATTTCTGTGGTTTTTTCCTTGGTTAGCAAAGGAGAGAAATCATGAGAAAATTTTTGACCGAAGAAATTCCTAGCAGTGAATGAAAACTTAGCAAAATAGATGCTGGGAGTTTAGGGAAGCAGAAAAATATTGTATTTCAGCAGAATTTGTACATTTTACCTTCTAAAATGTATGAAAATACATCACTGCATAACCTTTAGCTTCCAGGTTTATACTCATTTAAGAGGTAAGCTCTGCCTGTCAAAATGTGATAGTTTGGGGTGGAGGTTTTTTTTAAGAAATCCAGAATTTAATTAATTTTTCTAATCACCATCTCTAAGTACTTAAACAGATAGTTTCACTGAGCAAATCTTTGAAATTCCAGTCATAGTGATGCTATAAGATGTTCCTGTGAACAAACCAGCAGAGAAAGAAAATAAAGAGGCGTAAGAGGAGCAGAGGGATGAAGAATGACAAATAAAACTCAAGTAAGATGTGATAAAAAAGTTTTGAGGAAAAAAAATTGGTCCAGATTTGGAAAAGACCTTTCAAATATTTCTGTTCTTTCTAAAGACAAGGAAGTAAATAAAAGTCTAAGTGAAAGAGTAGAGGGGGAACAGGAAATTTGCATTGTTTGCTAGCAGCAAGTCTCCAGTAAAGAGCTGTATGCTGCAGTTCCTTCTGAAGAAGAGAAACGTATGAAATTATGTACATTCTACCATCTGACTAAAGTAGTGATCAGTCAAGAATAAAACACCTTTTATCAATTGCTAGTCTAACAAGTGTTAGACATTTAAATTTACATTTGTTACCTTTAGCAGTGACTCCAAATTACACTGGGAAATCAGAAAGATAAGAGAAATTACCATTAAAAATTAAATTGCGATGATAACAAAGTTTACAAAGGTCTTGTGCATTTATTTGGAAAAAATGCCTTCCAATCACAGATTTCCTAGGCTTTCAATTTCATGACAAGTATGAATGACATAAAAATCTGGATGGTTTAATCCTCTAGTCTTATACTAGGCCATCATGAAAAAAACATTACTGCTTAAGCTACCAAAATCCATATGCCTACTCCTCTTTAGAGACTACAGTCATCAGGTAGACCAGGACAAGACATTTTTATTACTCAATAATCAGAACTTTTTTAATTGTACATGTAGGTTCTTTATTCTCATTTCTATTTTTCTTCATTTCTACAAAACATTTTTTTCCTAGTAACTAAAAAACTCCAATTCTTAAAGCTCATATGACAGAAACTTTTGAAAAGTGGTTTTCATTTGTCTAATTTTTAAACATAACACTTTCATTAATGACATTTCAAAGATGGTTTTCCCTTAAACAAACATGTTTGAAACATACACAGAGTACTATACTTTTCCTTCAATGAAAAAAATCTCCAGAGGAAGAGTATGAATGCCTCAGTTCTTGCATAATTTTCCATACTGCTTACTACTGGTAAGTTTCCAGCTGAAGTACCATGTTCAGCTCTGTTCATAATATGGAAAAGATGGCATGTAAGAAAAAATTTAGACTTTTTAAACTATCAGAAAAAGCCAAAAATTATGTAACATTATGATGGCCTGGGGTCCCGGGGCTCCGTCTGGCCCCCCGGGCAGCAGCCACCGTAGGTGTCCCACATAGCGCTGTGCTAATGAGGCGCAGCCTGTCTGGGTCCCTCAGGCTAGCTCCCAGCCGCAGGCAACTTTAGCGAGCACTTGTGGAGTGATTTCAGCTCTTAGTGATTTCAGCTCATAAGTGATTTCACTCTGTGCTCGCAAAGTGCCTCGGCAGACGCAGAGATGGAGAGAGGTGAAGGCTGTGTGGAGTTCTGCGGAGATGTCTTTATTGGCAGCTTCTGCAAAGGGTTCCAGTGACAGCTCTTCCACTGAACTGGGCAGAGGTGAGGGTTTAAGTAGGGTACTGGGAGATTGGAAATTGTCCAATGGCCATGGTTGAGGAGAATACGACCTACAGCCTTACAGAGAGATAACAGGGGTCTGAGCGCGGAAGAGGGGCAGCTCTGGTCCACTCATCATGACTATGCATTTCTTATCTTAGGCGAGTGACCGCCATGGAGGCCTTTCAGGGCATCTGACTGCTACATAACATCTTCTTTATTAAAGAAGACAAAGGACAGTCAAGATTAGATATTAGTTCTTCAGGGTTTTGCATAAAATTATATGTATATGCATAAATATATATGCATATATATATATATATATATATATATATATATATATATACACATTAACAACTCTAAAGTATATGAAAAATATTCCTGGGTATCAGATAGCAATGTCTCCAAATGCTACAGATTTTTAAACATAGTAGATAAATTTTGCTATGCGTATTGAGGTAGCTGACGTGTCTTTAACATCCTACTGGGTAGGAGTTTTTAGTATTCCATTTTTTATTTTGTTAGCTGCATGAAAGAACAAGAATCTTTCTTATATGTGGTTTTCACTTCCACAGGGTCAATTGATCTCTCAGTTCCCCTCAGCAATTACTTCGTGACTCCAAAACCATCTAAATAGAATTTTTTTTAAATTAAAACCTCCACACAATCATTTTATTTGGACTTTAAAAAGCTCAGTTCTCCTAAGGTGACCGATTTAAAGTATTAGGACATATTAGAAAGATTATCGTCAAAATCATCAAATGATCCCTCATTTTGGAAAAAAAAAGCTAAGTAACACTCCAAGCACTTCTATCTCAGTCCCCTGTCATTCCAGGTGAGCAGATCAAAGAATCACTATCACAAACTAATCAAACACCACCATAGGATTTAATATTACACCTATAGTTCAATTCATTTATCTTATTAAAAACTGATGAGCTTCCACACTTGGTAATGTGCACCATAAGAGCTCAAATTTATTTTTAATACTGTTCAGTTCCATTCCTTCTATTATTCAAGTACTTCATAAAATCCTCTTCCTTTTCTATGAAATCCTAGTTTATTAATATAGTCTCTTCTTCTTCCAAGAGAGTAAATTATTCCAAAATCATAAACAAATTTTACTTTCAGTCTCACCAAAACCTGTTATCTCCATTGTAATGAATTCAGCAATCATTTTAAGGCCAAAGCTGGGAAACATGATTTTCAAGCGGCAATTTGGAAGTTTCAGAGCCACCTGTGAGACCCTTTAATTTTATAACACTCATGTCTGAATGTTGAAAGACAACCCTAAAATTTAATTTTACATGGATTACCATATTTTAATGTATAAATTTCATATATGCCACATGGTTTTTCTGTGTTCTGTATTAAAAAAAAAAAAATAAAAGGAAGCATTATTAGGTGGATGCATCTCGTTTAAAGAGCTTCACAATATAATTATGATCACTTGAGGGAACTCCAGTTATTGTGCTGATAACAGTGAATAAGAACCCATCAGCATTTGGGAAGGTGACTAATAGATAAATTTAAATCTGAAGAATTTGTTTTCAAGTATATTTACTAAATTCCACATACACTGCACCAAAAAAAAAAAAATTTAGAAAATAATTTTGGCAGCCCAAGTCCATAGTAAGCAAAAATCAGTTACACCTTAAGATTAGTTGCAAAATGGCATATAAGTAGCTTATTGATTGCAAGGTCATTTCATTGCTGAAGCAGATGATTCCATTTATTCTCATTCTAAATTTCTGGTCCAGTCTGCAATCATATTAACAGGACAATACACTCCTATACATTTTTTAATACTTGATTATTTCAAGCAACTGATCACCATTTTGAAGGAAATAATACTCAATTTTAACTTGTATATATTACTATAAAACCTTTCAAAATAAAAAAGCCTTATGGCTCAACACAGAAAATGCAGGAATTTATAATTGTTTGCTTTTCTATATTTCTATCAGACAAGTAACAACCACGAAATCCAGTATATTCATAACATTAAAAGAGTGGCTCTTTATCCTCTATCTGTGTTTGTTATTTTCCACACACAATGAAGGTGGAAGATTGATCGCATTCACTTCCTGTCCATTTTGTTCTGATAGAAGCAAACAATTTTGAGGCAGCAAAGCAAACTATTATAACAAGTATTTCAGCTATGATGAAACATTTCTATATTTATACAACATGCAACATTTACTTGCCAAACATTTTTTTAGATTTTGAATCTATGAGTGGATCATTCGAGTGATTAGAATATTATTTTTTCATGTCTTTCCGAACAATTTCCTTGTCAATGTAAAGTTTAGATAAGTCTTAGTCTGAAGAGACAAATATTATCTCTTATTTTGCTATTCACCCATTTACAATTTTAATGATTTTACTTTATTTTAAAGAAGTCATAAGCTGGAAAACAGAGTAAATAAAGCAACTGTCTTGCAACCTCTACATTGCACCAAAATAGCTACAAAACTTGATTTCAAAGCATCTCTGTCTCCATCCCTTCCTTTATCAGGAGAGTATCATTCATTTATTTCTATTAAATCTATTAATTAATGCTTCTACTACACGGTGTTTATGACTCTGTATAGTGGTGTTTACAACTCTGTATAGTGGTGTTTACACCGTTCCATTGATTTCCATTAGCTTCAGGAAAGTAGATGCATGCTGACCTTTTTATGTTCAATTTTTATTTTTTTTTTAATAAAACTGAGCATTTCAGTGAAAGCTTCCTAACTCCACAAAAAAAAAAAAAAAAAAAAAAAAAAAAAAAAAAAAAAAGAGTGAAGAAAGAAACTGAAGGAAGTTGCACCAGCAGAAAAAAAACAGATTAATAATAAAACTGAAGGAAATTGCACCAGCAGAAAAAAAACAGATTAATAATAAAACTGAAGGGGATATTTCATAACTTTCCTCTATGTAACAAGTGCTGGTCTGGCCTGCTGACCGAGGGTAGAGCAGATTTTATTGTTTATCCTGACTTCAGCAAGGCATGCAGCAGTCTCTCTTTCAAAGCGCTCACTGAAAGAATTATGAAATACTAATTACATTAGTGAATGGTGAGGTGGGTTGGAAACTGGCTGAACTGCCAGACCCAGAAGGTGATGATCAGTGGCACAAAATCCAGCTGGAGGCCAGTCACTAGTTATGTGCTTCAGGAGTCCTTAACGGGGCCAGCACAGTTTGACCTCCTCATTGGTGACTCACATGACAAGAAGAGAGTGCACCTGCAGCACCTCTGCAGATAACACAAAATTGGGAGAAGTTGCCAACACTTCAAATGGTTTTGTAGCCATTCAGGAGCTCTCAACAAGTTAGAGAAAAGAGCATCTTGAAGTTCAACAGAGGGAAACAATGCACTGCTCCTGCAGGCTCCCAGTGCAACCGAAACCTTGGCACCTGCACCTGATACAATTGCAAATGAGCGGCTTGACAGCTGCTACTTCTTTCTCAAAGATCTTGGAAAACAGCTTTCCAAGGAGTGACTTGCCACTCAAGACCCAGCATCCCTAGGGAATCACTAAAACATGAAACAGAGTAAGTTTACAACAGAATATTCTCAAAACCAATCTACTTTATTGTGAAATAAGTGATTACTTGTCATCTCAGAATACACTCCATCATCATGTAATCGGCTTTTCTAATTCATAGCACTGTATTGTGAGTGCTTAACTTCTAAGTAGTGCATTACATTTTATAATGGTAGATTAGACTTCCAAGACATTTTGATCTTGGAATAAAGCTTACTCCTTTTCATTCATAAACTTTTGTTAACTGAACACACACACCTTCTCAGATATTTCTATTTAAAATCTGCATAGAGTGTATGCAAACACCTAAGGTAAATTTATGTTATTTTGATTTTTGCTCTCTTCCCTCAGTAGGTAGTAAAATTCAAATTACTAAAAATATTTTTTAAAAATTATCTAAATGCTATACAATGTTCCCATAATATATAAAATTAAATGTTTTACATATTTGTGGTTTTAAGAAAAGCATCTGTAATGCTTTAAAGGATAAGCATCAACTTTTATTTGTTGTCTAATTTTAAATTCAATATAAATGTGTAGTCAAATATTTACACATAATTGAAGAGGGATTGTTTCAATGTAGTAGTAAAAACCATTCAAGAAGATGCTATATTTTCCTAAAGAAGGTTAGAAACATGCCAACAGAAATATTTTGAAGTACTAACAATGTTTAATTATATTCACATTGCAGTGCAGCTGAGTCTTTTATCATCTCTCACTTGGATGCCCTCTCACTTGAGGGCATCATACTTATTTCATTAGCATCAAAAAAAATCCACAGAAAAGCTGTCATGGAAACTCAAACCTTCAAATGGGTGATTAGTAAGTGATATTCGTATATTTTATTTGGGTGTTCAAATTTATTATTATTTGAGTCTGGCACAGGCAGTACAGTTTATTATTGCTAGTTTATGTAAAGCTCAAAGAGTTGTATTTATTAACATATTATCTTATATATACTAATATGTTCATATCCACATATGCACAAAGAAGCCTAACAAATTTTCTCAGGTTTTCTAGAAAACCAACTGGACTGTACAATCGTATTTCAGAAAAACATATATTTAAGTAGCCTAGTGCCAAGAGGATGAGATTCTACATTTCCTCACTCTCAGATAGCTTCAAAACCATACAAAATAATAGTGTAAAAACTCTTTGCAGAGGAAAATTATAAATTAAAGTATGTTATTAGAAAAAATATTGGCTAGAATTGAATGAGGCTCAAATCCTTTTTCTGGCAATTTAGTATGCAAATTTGGGGTTGAAATCAATTGCAATTTTTTTCAATGTTTTGGTAAATTCTGATAAGGAAATTTTCTTCCACCACTTTCATTTAATCTAACTTTTCAAAAGAAAATGTCTAGGTACATTTTTACTGTCCTGCACATCAGAAAAAAAAAAAAAAAAAACCAAACCAAACCAAAAAATATTCCTACACTGGCTTCCTGGACTTTATATTGTGCAACAAGAAATGCAGCAATCAAGTTTAATGCAAAGAGAATTACTGAAGTCAAAAATACGTGTAAAATCTCGTAACTTTTAATGGGTATCATAAAGGCTTGTATGTACTCCCTTCTGCCTCACTACCTATGCTTAGAAACAGTTAAGTCTATCATGGTGTCCTAGCTGTAAAACAGTGACATAAATGTAATCCACTATTTCAGTAATCCCAAATAAATCAATTTATATCTGCCATTACTTCCAGTAATTGTCCTGGCCTTGCTTATTTTATGAGTCTATAAAGCACGTCAACTCCAGCTCTAAATGAAAATAAAAATTTTAAGTACTATAAATCAATTTTTGTTGTCTGTAACGAGGTGAAGGAATCCCAGAAAAGCAAATGTTTGAGAAAAGTCTCTTCAGAGGAATATAGATCAGACTGGACAGAAGGCTGCTTCACTTCCTCTCTAATAACATATCCCACCTGGTAAATAGACTTGCTTTTTCGTTCAGTCATTAATACTCCAGAATAAAGTCTCAGGAGTAGATGTCAAGATCTTGGGACTCTTTCCAAGGTAAATGAGGAAGACATAGAAGAAAACTATGGTTATCTTCCAGGTAGAAATCAGGTTATCAAGTCCTACATTGATTGGTACCAGTAACTGAGGTATAAATTTACCATATAGTATTAAAATTAAAATAAACCTTCAACTAAACAAAAACAGATGGAAACAGTCTAGTAGTGGGTGGTGATGCTTTCCTTGAAACTCTCATACCAGCTGGCTCTCCAGCTAAAGAATGCTAAACATTCCAGAGACAGTGCATATGTGCATGTTACATGGAAAAACAAACAAAATAAAATAATATTTGTTTAAAATCTAAAAGTCGTTAAGCACTACTGTCCTTCATTGATTAACCAGGAGTAAGCAATAATATTTCATTTACAGTCTTATTTTTATCACAGTTTAACTGAGCCTGGAACAGGTCATCTAATTCAAGAACAATTGACATATGCCCCCTGAGAGGAGAATTTTCCTGGCCAGGAGGAGCCTTATCTAGTCTTCACTAGCTCCAAGCTCCAATATTCAGCTCCAAGCTGAATATTTGAAATAACTGGTAGAAGCAAATAAAGCCAACAGTTATTGTCAGGTACAGTTATAACAGTTATTCTGTTACTCTTTTGGAAGTGTTGGATAAATTTTAAAAAGACAGAAATTAAATAGTTAGCAAATGTCGGACGTATATAATGACAATGCAAAATCTTGTTCTAGTATACATTATTCATTGCAGAGAGCCCCCTTCAAATATCTATTTTCAGTTATTAAAAAAGGAAACAATTACATTTAATGTGAATTGCTATACAAATTTCAAGTATACGATAAGGACAATTTAGGCCAACTACCCATGCTGAAAACCCTGCAATTCATCGGAAGAGATGGAAAGATGAGGAAAAGCAGAATGTAACATATTCTGCTAGGAATGCTGTCTTTCCTGGTGTGAGGAAAGGGGTTCATTTAGCCTATGGAGAGCAGCCTTAAATGTGGCCATATATTATTTACTTTATGGTGACTGTGATCAAATCCCAGAAAAAATACACCTTTCTGATTGTCATTATATTAGCTAAGCATTGTGAAGTGCAAAAACAATTTAGAAATGGAAATCTGTCCCATTCTTTACTACACTAGGCTATACACTACTATTTTCTCTCCCTTCACTCACATTTAATCATCTCACCTCTAAAACATGTGGGATGCATTTTAATTTAAAGTTTGCACAGAATCTGTTTTACTATTTAAGCAAAGAGCAAGATCCACTCCCATTCCCTCCCACTGAGTCTATAATTTCAATATCTTTTCTAGGCCAGAAAATTCACAAAATCTCTGACAATATCACCATAATTATTGGCCTATCTGAATTTTTGTTCTGCTCTTGTTACAGCACATATAATTTAATTTCAGAAGAATGGTCGTGCATTTTAGTTTTGGCACAAAATTACTCAATAGTAAGGGTTTTGAAGCATCATATATTACATTTCTTTTCTTATGAAGATGTCAAAATAATATGTATAATTAGTTAGATGGAAAGCAAATTTGAATTTATGGAAAGTGAACTGCTAATGTGATTTTGTAATGTAAATATTATGCAGTGTTTCGTTGCACTCACAGAGATAATCAACACTGTCAAGCTCCCTGTTTTTTAATATAGCAGCTTTTTACAATGACTGCAAGAGTGAGTAGCAATCAAGGCTTTGGTTTTTGTGGGGGTTTTTTTTGGTTTGTTTTTTTTGGGGGGGGGGATTTTATTATTATTATTTTTATGTATTGATACCTTCCTCCTACCATTCTTCATGACAGACTGAGGAAAAACTTTTTTAAAAAATACATTATTTCCTACTGGGTTGCTTCAGTAGAATAAATCAGGTTACTTCTTTTCTATATAACTTGTAGGAGTGGTAGAAATCTACCCCAAAAACATTATTGTCTTTGCTATTCTCTGTTAACTGATAAAGACCGAGTTTCTGAAAATAAAAAAATAAGGATTTGAGAGATCTTCAAAATTTAGAAGACAACAGTTACATTCATCGTCAAATGTTATTACTGATAAGCCTAAATAACTACGCTAGTTAGTCTAAAGCAGTAAAAGCAAGGTAAGACTTATTCCCTGAAAAATGTACTTAATTGCATACATTTTAAGAAAAGACAATACTGTGCCCTTTTTATGTAAATGGTATTTATGTAGGCTTTCATTTTATTATTGTCATTTTCAAACTGAACAGAATATCCTGGAGACACAGAAAATTATTTTTCTTTGCTTAGTCTTTGCTTTTCTAAATCAAGAAAAATACACCAGTGCCATTAAGCTTGTTTCAATTAGATTATAAAGCTATTGACATAAGAACTGAGCAACATTCTGACTTTCATATTCTTTCACTAGGAATCAACCCCCCATTTTTCAATATTACTCACCTTGAACATGAAATGTACTCCAAATGTGACTTGCAGACAAACATTATTCTCAAAAACTAGAAGCACATTGTAGAAATTTTGGCGTAATTTTCTTTTCACTTTCATAGCTGAAAAAACTGAAGCGTACTCTAGCCTTACATAATTGAACTTACATAATGCATTATATTTACATGGTTAATAGTTTTTACAATCACTTTTCTTGAAAATGTCAAATTTTAGCAAGAACATTGGTATCACTTCAGACTAGAAATAAAGAAGAAATCTTTTATGTTGAGGGTAGTGAGGTACTAGAAAATGTTGCCCAAGGGAACTATGTATGTCCCATCCCTGGAAAGATTTAAGGTCAGGTTGGACAGGGTCTGAACAACCTGATCCAGTTGAAGATGTCCCTGCTCCTTGCAGGGGAGTTGGACTAGAGGATCTTTGTGGGTACCTTCCAAAGCAAAATAATCTATGATTCTGTGATTTCTTCTGAGAAATGCCTGTATAGAGATCTCATGTACGTATAGACTGCTTGGTCATTCAAAATTGCTTACGTAGTCATAAAAACAAATTAATCAATCTTCTCAATACACAGATGCATGATTTTTGACTTGAAGATGAACAAGGCAGGTCATGTCTATCCTATAATCTTCAATTTACTATGCATTATTGTTTGTTGAAATATGCTTCTATTTTCTCTGGGAATATAATGCAACAGTACATTAAAACATTATAACTGCAACAGTATAAATATCAGCTCAGATCATTTGGAAGCAGGAATGTAATTTTGTGCACATTTGCAACATGTGAAACTTACGACACAGGTGTACACCTGTGTCTCATCTCTTGGAGAACATGTTTAACAAATATGTATTTACCCTTCCAGTTTTTTATTGGACCTGATTGATTTCAGAATTTCCTCACTTGACACATGCTACATAACTCCTTGGAACATAGGTGAAATTTAAATTTTAAACAATCCGTTGTAGATACAGCTGTCATACGGAAAATATGAAATTTCACTCCAAGATTTCCCCAGGTAGGATGAGAGAGCAGACTGGAACAATCCGTTGCTTTCCAATCCTGCCTGAATTAGGCAGGATAAGGAATTAACAGGAATTAATAAGGAAATTAACAGAACTCTCAAGAATCATGAGATTCAGTGGCATGCTTCCAAGCCCAAGCTTCATGTGCCTCTTTCTGTGGTTTCATTTCATTTTTTGTCATGGTACTGGCTAGTTATCATTTTTACCTTTTCAGATCTTTCTCCTCTTCAGGCGCTTCTTCTTTCTTTTGCTGCTTTATCTTATTTTCGTATGTCCTTTGACTTCTCAACATTTTCTTTCCTGATTCTCCCTTCTCTGGAGCACCAAGCATGTCTAGCCCTGTCCCTGAGCACTGCAATAAGCTCTTGTAGGTCAGACTGTGCTCAGTCAGAGGCCCCTGTTTTACACCTGGGTAAATTATGTAGTAGACAATACCATGAAGAAACTACTCACATCTTGCTCTGCAAGCCTTGAAAGACTCTTCACATTAAGGAAAATGAAATCTAGCACTGGGCCAAACACCAAAGCAAGTTTTTTTCAGATATGTTCAGGCCTTTTCTTATTCCTTATCCATTCTTCTTGAGTAGCTATCCAACCACCACCACCAGAGAAAGAGCTGTGTCTGCAATTACCTGGAGGAAGGGTCTCCTTTCCAATCTTTGTCCTGGAAAAGTCCCTGGCCTCCTACTACAAGATTTTACTGTAAAAGCCTCTCTGCTGCAACTCATAGTTGGTGATTAATATGTGGATGCTGCAGAGCACATGCCTGCTCTTGAGAGGTCTTGAACAAGCCCCTCTACACGCACATTTTTGTGCTTTCTCTCTGGGTCTGCCCCTGAGGGCAGATCTTTGCCACAGATAAAGCGAGGGACAAGCACTACTGGGAAATCTTCCTCTTTTCCAACTGTAAGCCCTCACGCAGATTTGCTTGAAAAAGCTTTTTTTCACAGTAAGTATTGTAAGAATTTTAAGGGTGTTTCTAAGTCAGCACCTGATACACTCCAGGGGTTCACATGCCACCTCTTGAAAAACATAAATGACCCACTATATGTGAGGGTATTGTGGTAGTGTGATTTATAGAACAGAAGCAGAAAGAGCCAAAAGTAACACCAGCATTACTTCCTAAAACTGACAGAAACGGTAACTGATGTCAGAATGGAACAATTTAGTATCACTCTTGTATGCTGACCTCATCTTTGTAAGACAGGTAGAAAGAAAACACAGCTTTTGCCCACATCATGCAACAGCTCATGAGTTCCCTTCCAAATCACTGATATATAAACCACTGATACATAGACAGCTTGCAGACAGCACTGTGAACTAACACCAACCCACTGTAACACTCAGTGGGATATGAGCAGTTAGGCAGTAATTGTTCCCCCCTCAGTGATTCACCTCATAATGAAAAAGAAATGTATACGGTACGTATATCCAAGAACATTATAATTGCCACCAAAGTAGTGAACAGCCTTGAAATACATCTGCATTTAGGTCCTGAAAGAGTTATTAATTTGGCAGCAAGCAGCACATGTGACAAAGTGAGATATGTCTGTGCTGAGTTACAATTTCTACTTGCATTCTGCTGAATACCAGTCTGACCTTGTCTAAAGAATCTGCTCTACTGCACTGCGGTCACCGCGCCTGGAAATTCATTGAAGGAGTAGTGCTAAGAGGCTTCTGGGACTGTCAGCTTCACTACTGGCCTACCTCCAAGAAACATTTTTTTAATGATCAGTAGAAGTCAGTTGGGGAAAAAGAAATTACAATTAGTGGAGCTGCTGTTTCTTAGACTCAGCATAAAATATCAAAAGAGCATCATATCTAAAAACACAGCTCGTCTCCAACAGGGGCAACCATTGCAACAAGTAAAAAATACATGAAGAAAAGAGGACAAGGGAACCAGCTCAAAGCTCCAGTCAGCAGTTAGCTGTGCTAGAGGACGATCTCCCCCAAGACTTAATAGTTTTCAAGTGCACACATGAACATTCAAGTTCAGACAAAACTTGTAGCTGCCCAGTTGCGGCCACAGTGTGGAGGTCTCCCGGCTAGCACGCTCCCTGTGGCTGCCCCCAGGTGTCTTCTGAGACCTCCTTGGGTGGCAGTGCACACAGAGAGATCAACAGCTCTCTGTGGCTGGCTGTGGCGTGGGTATCACAGCACCGAAGCAGTACGAAGAACCAAGACAAAGAAACAGAGAGGGGCTACTTGTATGAGTTCTAAGGCAATTTATTGCCAAAAAGGGTTCAGGGACAAGTAAGCACAGGACCAAGCGTGGCAGCACATTTTAAAGAGGGGAGGGTATGAGGGGTGGAAACAACTCACATCCAATGGGGAGACATTAGGGGAGGAGAAACAACCGGGGTAATCCAATAAGGGCAACACAGGGGAAGAAGCAGGCTTAACAGTCCAATGAGAAACTGTGTAAGGGGTAAGAGACAGGGAACATTCCAGAACAAACTGGGTGTGTTCTACTTGACAGACAGGGCTAGGGAGCAGTGAACTGGGGATTGACAGAGACTCATAAGGAAGCAAGGGAGGTACAAAGGAGGGACCAGGGAGACTGACATGGGGACTGACAGGGACTTGGCGGGAAAATATTGAAGTAAACAACTTAGCGCTAAACCATTAGGGGAACAGAACAGGGTACATGGAAAAAAGCATTACAAACTGATTAATAAAAGCAATTATAAAACAGCAAGCCACCACAAGAATTCTCAATGAGTAGGAGACTTATTTCTAAGCTTTAAATTACATCAAGGCTGTCACACATTCCCAAAATAGATTGTGAAATAGATTGCGAACTACCAACAGCCTGAGTAAAACAGCCGTATAGAATGCAAAGCAGGTTAGTTTGAGGTTGGTTTCAACACCCAGAGGCAGATAGCAGCCCAAAATGTGCAAAATTTGGGTGTGTGCTAGAGGGTCCCAAAGCTATCAACAGTGACTGCACTTTGCTGAAATTGTGAAAAAAGCTGACAGGCTGTACAAATAGAAAAATGAAAGGTGGAAAACATGTATGACATCAAGAGCCTGAAGCATCTATCTCTGGACTTTCTGATGTATCAAAGGAGGAGAAGGGAAAACTATGGGGATATGATAGGGTTGACAGTCTGAGCTTTTGCAACAGTGGATTGGATGGAATTGTGGGACTGGCTCTCTCAGTAGGTGGGACTGAGCTATGAAATTTAAATGAGTAGTGGTGGAAATGCAGGTCTGAGAGGCCTTGTCACAGAAAATCAGGAACTCAGAGGAATGAACATGCATGTCTTAGAAACTGCATTTCAGCTTATCACACAGTCTCTGAGACTCTAACATGTTTTTGACCAGCTTTAATCTCCAAGCCTAACATCATTTCACCCTAATCAACATTCTCTTACATAATTCCCCAGTTACTGCACTCTGTGATGTCTGATTACAGGCTCACTTAGGTGAGTAGTTCTGCATCTCAGTAATACACCTTTGTTATTTAAGCCTCTGGGATTTATTTAGTTCTCTATTATACACTGAATCTGGAACCATCCAAAATACACATCTGGCTGACAGCTCAACCCCTTCACTGAGCAGATAATATTCATGCACAACAAGGTTTTTGACCTAGGTGCATTTATCCTGCATGCAGAATGAAGTTCATGAAAACTATCCATAACCAACACAAAATATTCATTTTATAAAATTATAAGGGTGGTTTTTTTTTTCACTTCACATACAGAACAGAAAAACGACAAAAGGAAAGTCACATTAATATCTATCTTAATTGGTCAGAGAAACTATAATTGACTAATAAGAATTTAATCAGATGTAGCAATCTTGGATAAATTTCCTCAACCAAGATTCTGAAAGGTCTAAAAAAGAGCTGAAGTACTGTGGTGAGAAATATGCATCCCTTTTATTGTCATAATACACACTGTTCTAATGATTCAAACATTACATTGTACAATACCACTGTAGATACGCAGTCCAAAAAAAAGAGTAAGAGTAGATGTCAAGGTGAGTCTATTTCACATTTATGCTAGAATTGACCTGCTTCATCTAATACATGATTTTAGCATATAATCAGATGAGAACACATGAAAAATTTAAGTGTTTGGAAAAATTATTGTTACTACCTTGCCATGGTTTGAGTGCTTATAGCAGCAATGTAAAGCAAAATATGTCGTCTTTTAAAAGCACTGGTTACACGGAGAAATTTCTATATTTTAGTTCAAGGACTAAAGACATTTTATTCTCCACTGCACTAGTTACCGTTTGTACTAGCAGAGGGCTGCAGAGATGTTAATCAGAACTTTAAGGATTAATATAGTTCTACTTCTGCATGCTGTTGGCATTTCAGTGGGTGTCTTCTCTTGAATAACAAGATTGCTTTTGCCATATTTCAAAGAGCTGCAAATTCCTATACCTAAATCACCCCAGTTTTTAATGTAACAACTTGGAGAAATAATCTGTTAGAAAGTAGACTTTACATTCTGAGCCTGAGGCTGTATTCTGCAGCTTTTTCTGTCTCTGCTTTCTACACTTATGGGCATAAATAGGCAGCTGTGTTAATATTTTTTCCACCCTTGTCTTAAAATTGCTGTAAGAAAGTATTTTTGGGCACTGCACTCCAAAATCCTTACAATTCTCTTAATTTTAGTGAGCCCCAGAACCAGAAGCAGAGTTAGCTCCACTACCTGACATCACTTTTGTTCTCCATCTGTCCTAGAAGACCAATGAATTGTGAGTTGATAATATTCTTTCCTGTTTGTGCTATCAATTAACTCAGATATCAATGTCTGTTCAAGCATTTTTTAAGTATGAAAGTTAACTTCCCAGCTTCTGTGGAAGCCAAATACAACCTCGCCCTCATTTTTTTATGGCCAAGAGCCATAAATGTCTTTCTTTCAGTTTTGGAAGAAAAAAACCAAACAAAAAAGCATAATATCCTGTCAGTGTCATTTGACAGAATTTAATTTTTCCTTGTATGTGTGTGAATTCAGGTATGTTAAACAATTTGCTTTTACACTATCATGCTTTACCTACCTACATGTGCTAAATTTCAGCGTTTAGAAAAAAATCTAAGGGAATCAGTTCTCTCAAGGAATGTGGGAGGGTGAAGAGAAAATAAAAATACAATTGTTTCATACAGCATCTGAAATACTTGTGACATTTGATGCTTCTGCCATAACACAGCTGTTCCTATATAGGGTAATGTACAATTTTTCTGGAGGAGGATTGTCAAGGCTGATTGAATTAACCTAGAAGTATTGTTCCCTTAGGTTATAAATTTCTGCAAATCTAAAACGTGAAGCTGTTTGAAAGAATAGGAAAAAATCCCTGAACTGTAAGCTGTGTTGGTAGCCAGAGACCCTGATATTACTATCCTTGAACAAACCAGACAGACAGAAATAGAATGGAGACAGACAGAATAGTCTGGAGGACTAGACACAGAGAAACCTAATGAAGTTCAACAGGAGAGTGCAAGGTCCTGCACCTGCAAAGGAATAACCCCAAGTACCAGAACAGGCTGATGTCTGACCTACTTGTGAGCAGCTCTGTGGAGAAGGACCTGGGGGTCCTGGAGTGACAAGCTGGCAATGAGCTGGCAGTGCCCTTGTGGCCAGTGATATCCTGGGGTGCATTGGGAAGAGCGTAGCCAGCAGGTGGAGGGAGGTGATCCTGACCCTCTTCTCAGCCCTGGTGAGGGCACATCAGGAGAGCTGTGTCCAGTTCTGCGCTCTTCAGCACAAGAAAGACAAGGAGTTACTGGAGCAGGTCCAGCAGAGGCCACAAAGATGAGCTGGGGTGTGGAGCATCTCTCATGTGAGGAGAGACTCAGGGAGCTGGGCCAGTTTAGTCTGCGGAAGAGAAGACTGAGAGAAGATCCCATTAATGCATATGAATATCCCAAAATCTGGTGCCAAGAGAAAGTTTCACAACTTTTTTTGGTGATGCCCAGGTACATGATAAAGAACAATGGCCATAAATTAAAATATAAGAAGTTCCATCTCAACATGTGGGTGGCAAAAGACTGGAACAGGCTGCCCAGGGAGATCATGGAATCTCCCTCTCTGGAGACATTCAAAACCCACCTGCACACACTCCTGTGTTACCCACCCTAAGTGGGTACCCTTACCCACCTTGGCAGGGGGTTTGGGCAAGATGATCCCCAGAAGTCCCTTCCAACCATAGCAATTCTCTGATTCTATGAAATACA
Organism: Vidua macroura; assembly: GCF_024509145.1. Classification (NCBI taxonomy): domain Eukaryota; kingdom Metazoa; phylum Chordata; class Aves; order Passeriformes; family Viduidae; genus Vidua; species Vidua macroura. Next base: position 80,769,320 of record NC_071571.1, on the reverse strand, counting down.
GCCTAGACACAGCTGCATTAGAGTCTTGACAGTTAAGTCATAACTTTGCATTAATAATCTCCAGGTATCAAAGTCAATGTCGATTAATGCTACTCTTATGATTCACAGTCTTAGATGGGGAACAAACCAAGCTAAAAATGAAAGGGGGCTCTCCAAAAATCAGAAATCAGAGAAGTGCTTAAAAAAAAATCTCTACTCAAAAAAAAAAAAAACCTATAATCACCCAAGCTAAGAGGACACTGAAGCAAGAATAGTCCTTATCTGACACCTTCCCAGTTTTTCCGTGACTTCATGATACATAGAGGAGCAGCCCTGGAGAGTATGACATCTCTGGAGAAATTTTGCTCTTTTCAAGCTAAATACAGATGGATCTATTCAATTTCTCTTAAGGCACATAGAGATTTTTAACCTGCTCATGAGTAGATTTTCTAAGTTGCATGAGAACCTCTGGGGGACTACAGTAATCTAATAGAGTTTTTAGCTGGTCATTTGGTTGTGGTTTGGGGGAGTGAGGGGCTGTGGGGTGGGAAAAAAATGCTGCTGTGCAAAAGGTTTATGTCTGTCAGAGACTAAAGGAAATCTGCTGTCTGATAAGCCTGATAACCTCTGGCAAATGTTATAAACTGTTCCTTTCTCATTTATTCCCCACTACATAGTGTTACTCTTTGCTACCTATCCTTTCTGATCAAAAGAATAAGGCAAAATTACAAACAACAAGCTCATGCTCAGAGTATTCACTCACCTCCTCTCCTCATATCACCATAGAATTTTCCAATTTGTATATCAGAACAGCTGAATAGACCTCTCTGGGGAAAATTCCATATTGAATTGTTTGTTGAGGTTTATTTTCATGTTTCCTCTTCCCTATGTACTAGAACCTATTAACAAAAGTTTTAGTATTGCAAAAATTAGCATATTGCAGTTCACCATAATGCTGCTTTCAAGCATGCCAGAAGTGAAGCTGGCATTAAATAACTAAAACCAGGTTTTACATGCAGATGTAAAAACCTGAAAATTGGTATTTGGCTAAGGACTTTAATAAGGATTGTCCTTCAGAGACAGTTAATTTTGTCTTTGATCAGCTTCCTCTGCATAAACTCTTATTCCAAATGTGTTCATTACACTTCAAAAAATGGATTAACTTAATTCACAAAGAAAGGATATAACAAAGAAAGGATCCTGCAACAAGGTAGACAGACAATAAAATGAATTGAAAAATGAGAGGGAGAAAAAGGGAACAGAACTGACTGGGATCCAAAAGCAAGTTAAAAATAGATCAGAGAAGTTTTTCCGCAGAAATCGCAAGAGACAGGTGGGAAAAAATAAATATAAAGTGAATAACAAATATTATTGCTTCAGCAAAGAGGATAACCTCTGTGATTTCCTAGAAAAGTGACTTGATTTAGACAAAGGATTCACCCATGTACCATGAGGTGATAGTGACAGAACTTGTTTCGTAGCAAAAGCCCTATTTCCTCAGCTGTGGGGGATAGTACAGTCATCCTGACAGAGAGGTACATGTGAGGAACAAACCTTTTACAATAAACAGTGCAGTCAGGATTTGGCTGTTCTGAATTTTACTATCAAGCCTTTAATTAGGTTTTCCACAGATGACTGTCAGCTGATCTGGGTGCTTGTTAGAGAGCAGAAGGGCGTTTGGGATGTACTTTTAGTGTGAAGTGTCACAGAACACTAAACACTTTCCCAAATCAGTTTCCAGACCCTTCTGTTGAGTATTCCAAGAAACTGTAATAATTTTAATTTAATGTCCTAGTAAATTAGGAAGGGTAAAAATTAGGTGTCAGCTCACAAAACGAGGTGCTTAAAATATAAGTTTCTTGATATTTATGAAGTATTGGTTACTATTAGAGTTAGTGCCATAGAAAAGACAATTAAAATTTCTGTCTTTAAAGCAAAATTTGCAAATATTACACTGCAAACAAACTTAAAATGGGCAGGAAAGTCCTCTATACAACTTAACCAATACACTGCAACTGTCCAGAAAGTCAAGGAGGAGAAACTAACAGTAAAGATTTATACTTCAATGATTTTCTTTCAGCACATTTAAGCTTCAGGAGTGAACTCCAGATACACAGATCATCAATTAAAAGAAATTTCTAATCTCACTCTGATTTATAGAAACTTGTTCAGAAGGTGCATTCAGTTATATAATTCTGCAAGGAAATTTTTTTTTCACTTCTACTGTCCCCTTGACTAATATGTAATTTCTTATTCTTAGCTTTTCTTCACTAGAAATTGCATTTAATTCCCCTTCTCTTTTCAACAGTCACAAGTGCATATTAATAGTACAATTATCCCAAAAGCTCATATGCTGTGATACTTAAAAAACAAACAAACAAACAAAACCCCAACAACAACAACCAAAAAACCACACCAAAACCAAAATTATTTGTCATTTGAAAGATTGAAACAGCTACAAAACATAAAAGGTAAAATCAGTTGTCGTTCTCATTCCAAGCACATAAATGATCAAGAGTTTGTAGCTATAGGACTATCCATTATAGTCACTTATTTTTTTTCCTACCCAGTAATGATCATTACAGTATAATTTCTCAGAAGCAACAAGAATTAAGGCACACCATCAGCAGAGTTCACTTCTGCTGACTTGACATGGCTACTAGTAATTAAAGAATAATGCCATAACTCCTTGCTGTCACTCAGCCACCACATTTCTGTTCCACAGTAAAACTCTTAGCCACTAGATTATTTAGCAGCCTTAGGAAAATAAGTGCAAAGGGCAGCAATCCAGTGAAAAGTATCTTTGTTATTAACAAAGCATTCTGACTCTTTTGCCCAATATTAATTTTTAGAGTTCTGCATACAATTGTACAGTTAAGTACAATTAATTGTACAGTTCAATCATACATTGGTTATGTCCATAACAATTTTATCTCACCAAGAATTACACACAAAAATTCACTCTAACTGGTAACTTCTTTCCCTGTGTCCTGATTTCAGCTGGGATAGAGTTAATTTTCTTCCTAGTTGCTGGTACAGCACTGTGATTCGGATTTGATATGAGAATAATATTGATAACACACTGATGATTCAGTTGCTGCTGAGCGGTGCTTACCCTAAGTCAAGGATTTTCAGTTTTCCATGCTCTGCCAGTGAGCAGGTGCACAAGATGCCAGGAGGGAACATGGCCAGGACAGCTGACCCAAAGTGGTCAAAGGGATATTCCACACCATAGATCATTCCCAGTATATAAACTGGGGTGTTGGCCAAGAGGGATCAATCACTACTTAGGGACAGGCTGGGCATCAATCATTGGGTGGTGAGCAATGGCTTTGTGCATCATTCATCTTTTTTAAGGTTTTATTACTTCCTCTTTTTGTTATCTCCCTTTTCATTGTAATTACATTGCTGCTGTTGCTGTTGTTAGTAGTAGTATTTATTTTATTGCAATTATTAAACTCTTTTTATCTCAACCCATGAGTGTTACCTGGTTCTAATTTGATTATACTACACATACAACTCTCCAGAGGGCAGGGGAGTGAGCAAATGTCTGGTATTTATTTGCTGGCTAAGGGTAAATCATTACACCCTGGCTGTTTATCAGAACCTTAAAAGAGGAAAGTAATTTCTTTATCTTTCCTACTTAAGAGGAGAACCACTTTCCTCATCAGCTAGTGATTAGATTGCTTAAACATTTGGCAGATATTGCACAGACACTTAAAATTGGTTTAGTGCATTTCTAAATTCATTAAATGAAAACGCAAGAAGTTTAACACTTAATGTTTGAAGCAGAAATCTGATCAGGGCAGAGATGAGTAAATGCCTATGGAAAAGTTTAACAAGTATTGTGAAAGAATAATCCGTGTATTAAACTTCCCTTTTAAGAAGAAATAAACATCTCAGGAAAGCACGAGTATTTTACAGAATATACTTGTGTGATAAACTTTGATTTAAAAAAATTTCACCTCTAAAGATTAAGTGTTTAAACCATGTAAAAGCTGTTACAAATACACCAACCTTACTGTAACTTGAACACGCCATGTTGAAACCACTGGCTGAGATCCCATTACCCATGATACATGGAGGATCCACAAAACAGTTCAAAAAGAGACATAAAAACATCCATAAATTGTTAGGACTGCCAAATCAACACTAGGTTGCCTACTACCAGCTAGTCTAGCCTGATGCTCACTGGTCACCACCACAGACACACACCCACACACAATGTGTGTGCTCCCTTCTGCTGCACAGACCCATGGGCTCTGCAACCTATGAAGAACTCACACCAGCACACATTCCTTTTCACACAGGTGAAAGGTGTCAGAGAAGGAGCAGTGGAGAAACCTGTATGCACTGAATGTGACTCCCAGCGCTGCTTCACTGAAGAGGTAGAGTGTGACCTGTGGCAAAACCAAGGAATTTTTGTCCTTAAAAACTCTCTATTAAAACTTCAGATTAAATTTATGGAACTTGCCAGGTATAAGCTATTCAAGTTTCATCATAAAACCCTGAGTCAGCACTACAGGAACAAAGCCCAGCTTCCAGGCCTTGAAGGCCAAATGGACATCACTGAAGTACCCACATCATTGAAAATGGAGGTTTTAAAATAAATTCTTAGTTAAAAATATTTTATTCAATTGATAATTTTCCTTCTCTAATTATTAACTGACTATTCATTAACTCTTTGATGTCACACAGAAAAAAAGAATTAAATAAGTATATTAAAATACTGGGTTATACAAAATGATCCTATTGTTCTTCACTGCAACTAGGTACTTACCCACAGGTTTTTTTCCACCAATGGCCTAAAAAATATTTGCAACAACATGCATCTTAAGTAAAGCAGATGATGGTTTTTGTACATTGCATTATACAGACATATTTACAGATTAGAAGCATTTTTAATTTTTCTGAATGTATACGATCAGTATTTTTAAGCCTGTATAAAATACTTTTTTTGCATACACTAGGACTGGACTGTGCATTTATTAAACTTTGAAATATTGAAACTTACAAGATAGTAATCTATTATTTTTTCTCTAACTCTATTCAATAGCAACCCAAAGTTAGACTCATTATTCAGAAAAGCCTCCTGAAAAAATATTATTTTCAAACAATCATAAAATGCTATTATTAAGTAATTGTGGAGAACCATAAAGCTCTTGATTCAGGGAGGCTTGTCTTCTTTTTGACCAGGAAAATTAGTTTTTGTTCCTTTCTCTGCTATTTCTGTATATTGAAGAGAATTTTAATAGAACCCTGTTGTTCTGTTGGAAGTTAAAGAGCTCTGTGTGGATGGTGGATGTACACAGTGCCTGGACATCTTGCAACTGAATGCGTAGAATTTGATCTTATGCAATGTAAAAGTTAAACGGCATTTCTACAATGTAAAACCAAGTGAGACAATTAGCAGATAACAAAGGTTTTCCACACTTTTTATCTCAGCAGGCCCAGTCAGTAATGATCACTAATAAATGCCTTTCACTGGCAATGCTTGTAAAAAGTCTTCTTCATAATTTCTTTTTTTGCAAAACAATTACCTATTTCCCCCTACACACTCCACAGTTTGAAATGTAGTTGAGGACACTATCCCTAGGAATCTCATTTACAAAGTGCTTAAAGAATTATCTGAGATCAAATACTGTTAGGAATTCAATTGAGGTAGCAGCAATTCAGCTTTCTTCCGTGCTGGGGAAAGCCATTTCAGAGCCAGAAATACAAGTTTCCCATATAGTTTTTGTTTCAAAGTGAGGTTAGTATATGAGGAGGAAAGAAATGTTTAAAAGTAAAGAGAATTACTTCTTCAAAGAATGATTCCAAAAAAGAATGACCACAAATTAAAAAAAAAATGGTCCTGAAATTTTAAAATCAAACTAGTTTCAGCAGCTGTAATATCTTTAATCTTTTTCTATGAAATTATATTAACTTACAATACTGAATGCTCAAGAAAAATATAATAAATTCACCTGGAATGCACTTCAATACTCATAACAGATGCATCATCTATAAATGTATCAATTATAGGAAGATATACTATAAGCATTTGTCACAATTTCTCAGAATTTTTAATTTCAAACTACCCGTAGCCATTGCAATTCATTTTATCAATTCGTCTTTTAACCTTTTTCAAAATACATTACACATCAGACACAAAGCTATCGTCACAGAATTATTTAAAACACAAATAATTACAGTAATAAAAAGGAAAAGGCTTATGAGCTGTTACATTTATGAAATGGGGAAGCAACATTATTTTTTCAGTCAGCAATAATGTAATAATAAACAAAACCCAGATAAAACTGACCAGAGACACAGATGTAGGATCAGAATCAAAAGTATTTATGCATGAAAATGCGAACATGTTTCCTACAGTCTTTCTAACAGAACCTGCATCTCTAGGTTGCCAGAGCACTGTGGAAAACACCTCCAACTCTGATTTTCAGATCATTTTCAGATCATTGGAAATGATCAAAGAACAAAGGCACTCAGGAAGCAACTCTTTCAATGGCACCAAGTAGCTCCCTGCCTCACAGACATTTCCAGAAAAAAATTCTAAGTGATGTGTTATTGGTGGACACAGTATTACAAAGCAATCTTAAGGTTAACATGATAATAATTCTTAGAAAAGGACAGTAGCTTCTCCTCTAGGAAGCTTCAGGCTACTCTTCCATTCCCCTAAATCCTGCATGGTTGGAATGAAATCAGCTGTGGAAAACTGTCAGTGTCATATTTCCTAAGAATATTGACTTCATCATAAGAGGGATTAGCACCTGAATGTTCTTTGTCTAAGATTTTATTTGTTTGCAGCTATAAATATGGAGAGAAAAATTGAAAGGTCAAAATGGCTATAATTAACGAAGTTATTATTTCCAGCCAGCTCCTCATAACAGACTGGGTGACCTTTCCTAACAAACATACTGTTAGGTTTATCTCATTTTCGGTCATCGATTTAATAATTTATAAGTCAGTACTTGGTCATTTACTGTGTCACAGGTGAAGAAAAAATGTGCTGCACACAGCAAAACTAAAACCAGTAGCAATATCCAACATCTTCAGTATGACAGAAATACCCTAACCATGTGTTTGCTCTTTGATCTCTGATGTATGATCACTGATCTCCTCTTTGGTGATAAACACTGATTTATCTGTGTAAAGTCTCCCTCCCACATCCATAAAAATAGAGTCTACTTCTCAGGTGCAATAAAGCATTTAAACAAGCATTTGGGAATAACTTAGAGACGCCAGTTGGTGAGTTTGAGCTATATAGTTTACAATATTTTTACATAGAAAACAGATGAAATTAAGTGCAGAAACTCATAATGTTTTGGTCACAACAGAAACAGGTATTATTAAGACAGGTGTCAGTCTTCAGTCACTTGCACATCCTGAGAAAGTTTAAAAATGCACACTTCAAAATTTCAGTCTGTATCAGATAAATTTTAAGTTACCTGGCCCTCTCAACAGTGCACTGCTGAAGCCAAAATAACACACAAATCTTCCATAAGAAACAGAAAGTGCTAAACCTCTGTGAAAAGTTCAGGGGAATTGGTGAGGAAAACCACAGAAGGAATATCTATGAATCTGAAGGTGATGGGGATGAGGGAAAATGGAATTTCCATTGTGACTTAAGCCAACTGTAAATTAGTGGGACAAGAAAATAGATAAGAGAGGAGACATAACTTACCAAGGCCTCCTGAGTCGCAGTCTCCTCTTCAATCTCACACTTTGCTTGTGCCAACAAACTTTAGTGAAACCTAACAGTTGTTCCACTCTGTGGTAACTTTAATATTGCTTACATTTATTAAAACATTTCTGAAGACATTTTAGCTGTATATGAGAAAAAAAAAATAAAAGAGTAAGAAGAAAAAACACTTCTTGATTCTTCTGATTCTTTATCCAATATAGTATAGGGTGTAATGACATCATCAGACTTGAGAATTTGAGTGGTTCTTAGATAAAGATCCTGTGTATTTGTCAAAAAATCTGTTCTGCCACTGTATATTGTAAAACAGTGAAAGATGAAAACTCACAGTGATTTTTTTCTTAATTACACTGTCATTCCTACAAATCTTTGCAAAGTTCAAATAAAAATACCTTTTAGTTTTATTTAAATTAACACTTTAGTATTATACAATTATAATTCCGTGATTCAAGCTGACAAGACTAATAAAAATTTCAAGGAGTTACTACTATATAATTTCCTTCACCCTGACTGTTCGGTTTTTCTCTTTTCTCTGTTTTGTTCTTCTTCCAGCATTATAGTCTCAGAAGCTGCATTTTGCTGTTAGCATGGAAAATAAAACTGTTTTCGGCACTTTATTTACCTACCCACTCCTTTTATTAGTTTAAGTCTAACTAAATGTGCCCTCAACCTCACATATCTTTAATAGTGTAGAATCTACTTTGTGAATGTGGCTACTTTAGTTCTTTTTGTTGACCATCTCCTTTCCATCAAAGGAAGGTGAAGATGAGAATTTGTTGTTGGAGTTCAAATTTTTGAAGTTAACTGACTGAAGATAAAGCTAGCATAAATAATTGCCTAAGTGATAGAGTCTGTATAGACCTTTTTCAGCTGTGGCAGGACTGACTGTGAATCAAAACTTAAAAGCTTGTAATTATACAGAGTTTTACAACAGTAGCACCTGAAGATGCTCGTCATATCTCAAAATAGATTGTACTCTTCAGTGCATATACATAACAGCCTTTCTGCCAAATGTAGCCTTATCCTTTTTTATTTATGCAACAGCACATTCTGTATTTCAGAAACAGCAGAATTATATTTGAAGTTTGCTTCTGCTTTTAGTAACCCTAGAAGGATTCTTTTGTAATTCATCATTGTCTTGGTTAAATGCTGCAATGATTAAAAATTTACTATGAAAAGTATCTCCTGGAGATTAAGTAATATATTCTATTGCAATATTTTTAAGCTAAACTTTGAAATTTCCTTACCAGGTAAAACTGCATTTCTAAAGTGTAGCTGACAAGATTAGCATACTATCTCTGCATCTTGTTTATAGCATAGAAGTTGACTACCCACAGAGATAAATAATACCTTTCATCTCTGTCTCTACAAAAATTTGAATATCTGGTAAAAGCATTTTTAAAATTATTTGCTTTCAGAGATTAGCATTTCAATCCTTAAAACTAGAGGTTGGGAATTTGACCAAAAATCAAAGGAATGAACTTCAATTGTCAAGATTTTTGAGGTAAGAGGTTGTAATTTGTTTTTCCAAGCTAATAAAAATAAATTACTATGAATAAAGACTTGACCATGCTACAAATTGCATATGCTAAAAAGATTTACAATGGCTTTGTAATTAATGAGCATCCTTATGTTACACAGGGAATGTGAGAAACTCTTTCATATGTATTTACCCTGAAGACCAAAATTTGTTTAATGCTCTTCATGGCACAATATGCTATTCTCAATATCTTGTGCAAAAACCATTAAGAACAGAAATTTCTAAATCTGCATCACTGAGTACTACATATACCCAGATCATGCAAATAAGTGACTTTATTTTTTATTCATTTTCATATCACACATTCTAACTTCAGTGATAATAAGGCCTAAAGACAAGCAATAATAGAAATTTCAAATCAGATGCTTCATGAGGCACATCAGTAAGGCAGGCTGCAAGCATAACAAACTTAACTGTGAGGTAATGGTGTAACTCCTTAAGAATATGCCTCATACTCACTTTCTCAAGAAGGTTTCAGTTGCACTTGTAATGAGTTTGCAATTAATCCATGAAATAACGGTGTGGTTAAGGACATGACCAAAATACGCACCAGGCTCAATGCTCAAAATATTTGAGAAACTTCATATATAAGACAGATGTGAGACTCTTCCCTTCTTCCCAAGATTTTTGGTATGTGAAAGCTCTTTGTGAAAATTCTGTGCCACATGAGTCCAGACAACAGCATGACATAATATTTGATGTGTTCTTCAAATTGTATTTGTGCAATCATGCATATGAATTTAAACATGCAGTGTTTGAGACACACAAACATGCAGTGTTTGAGGCACACAAACTGGACTACAGCTTGAAGCAAAGAAATGACAGAGTGTTAGTGTTACTGAATGTATAATTTTGACTATCAATTGTGAAGATTGACTTGTATGCCTCCCCCATTTTTCTCTTCCTTTGTGCCCATTCCTCACTTTGAATGTGAATGAAAGGTATCAAGGCATTCTTTTCACTGAAGCAAAGATACCTCTATGTGCTATGAGTCAGTCTAAGTGCTATGAGTGCTATGAGTCAGTGCTATAAGTCAGTCTAAAGCCTACCTCTTTGACACATGGAAAAAAAAGAGGGTTTAGAAGTATCTCCAGGGCCTGTTTCAAGCTTTTCTGACTTTAACACCAAGGTCAGCATTGTATTTTTCATTCCACAAATCCCATTCCTAGCCTGAATGAACACTGAACAGCTTTGTATGCTGCAGTATCACCATGATTTATCCATCACAGACGTCTTTTCTCACTTTTCTGGACTCAACCTGGCAAAATGACTAAGCACTCTCTTTACAAATTTGCATACATACCCAAGGCTTTTTCTCTCTAGGGCTTGTGATGAGTGCCCATGAAGGCACTGAGGCTCTTGACAGCTGAGGTCTGATGATGTAGTCAGTTTGAAGTAACACTCCCATCACAGAGACTGAGAATGTACAGCAGAGCTCCAGCTGATGCTGTCTTGCCTGCTGCCATTCTGGCTTTGCTGATCAGTTTGGAGTCTGTACTGTTAATTAGAGATTGCTTTAGCACAGTATCATATGATCAGTATATTCTGAATGGCAAAGGTTTGTAGAAATTATACCGGTTCAAGTTATGGTATGACCATGGGTAAAGGTAGTTTATATTGTGTTTATTTTTCACAGGGATTAGATTCTGAAATCTGCAGATTTTGAATTTACCCTAAAGTGGCTAAAACTAGCTTGCCATACTGTATGAGATTCATGAGCAGCTTTTCATTTGGGGTTAATAAAAAATATGACAAAAGGAGATAATGTTAAGTTTATACACAGGACATAAGAAAAGAAGTTTGAAAATTGAGTAAAATTATCCAGCTATAAAATTTTGGTTTGATAGTTTTGCTAGAATATTCCCCTTACATTAATAAGGCAGATTGGAATATGAAAAAATGTTGAACTTCTTTGTGGGTTCAACATATATAAGATATATGATATAAGTACAAATAAGGTCCTATTGCTCTTGAAATGAAATATCAAAGCCATGTAAATAGTGATTTGAAACTCCCAAGACTTGAGTCAAAACTGAAACAAAGCCAGACTCAATATTGTATTGGGTCTGTTTTCCAGAAATCAGCTTGTGGCAAGTATGACATAATGCAAATAAATCTACAAGCAAATAAAAAAGCCCAAACATTAATTTGAAGGGCAGAGAATTACTCATAGATTTATTTTGCATTATTATAAAAACATCCACTCTCCCTTTTATAATTCTATTTCTAAAGATAAAAAGACATTGCTGTCATAGTCACAGAATCATAGAATCACAGAATGGGCCAGGTTGGGTCATCTTTCCTTGAGTTTGAACAGGCAAAACCTTCCCAGCTTTTCTTCTTAAAAGAGATGCTCCAGTTCCTTAACCATTTTTTGTCACCTTCTGCTGAATATTCAACCTTTGCATGGCTAGAAACAGGAACTACCAAGGGAGAGCAGAGGGAGAAATCTGACAGAGTGAATTCTGCCTCAAAACTTCTTAGCCTTGAGAGTGGATGATCAATAATGACCTAACAACACCAGCTGATACTAAACCACTCTTCATTCACTACAATCATTTACTCACATTTGTGACCATCAAGAAAAAACAGCATACATGGATTTTCACTGGGTGTTCATTAGGAGAGTAAAGTGATATTACAAAAAAATGAATTGCACAACTTCCAGATGTCCATTTTTTTTTATATTGTTTATACACCGTTTTCTTGTTTGCTGTCCTGGACAACCTACTAATTTACTTCCCAGGAAGTTTCATCAGTGATTTCTTTTAAGTACAAATGCTCTCACTAATGCTGGACGCACATCTTTCATTCCCTGAAGAATTTTATGCCCCACTTCAAATTTTCTTCCAACCCAACAGCATTGTTTAGTTATGACCAGAAATGCATTGACCTATTTTACATTAAATGAAGGCCCTGTACAGCCAGGTAAGTAAAGATGGAGGATCAGGTGAAAGAAATAGAGGAAAAACACTGCAATGGGTGACAGCTGCTAATTATTAAGAGCAGTAACATATATAGCAATAAATGTGCATACATTTATTTCTAAGTAATATGGATGCCAGGAAAGACAAAGTTGCTGGAACCTTCATAGCCAGCAGAACACAGGCCAAGCACCTTTTAATGTATCAGCCAGCACATCCATTTATAGCAAGTTTGACACTGCACTGTTTAAATTGGCTCTTATGTCACAAATAAATATTCCATGTTTGTAATATGAGGTACCCTATAAAGAGAGACTTATTTCCTCTTTCAGTGAAAAATGGGTAAGTAAAGCCTATTATTCACCACCTAAATGGCCACCAGCCAGTGACTAACAGCTAGCCTATTTGATCATGAAGTTGTAGCTTACTGATATGAAGTCATATTTCATGGCAGCTCTTGACTGAGAAAGAGAAAGAAAATGCAGGGCTCACAGGAGGGCTTTTGACAGTCGCTGCCATGAAATGTTTTCATTTGTCACTATGACAGTGAACAACAATATACTGACTGAAGGAGAGGGCACGAGGACAAAGCTGTCTTCAGCCAACTTTTCACTGAGCCTTGACATACAGACACATAAACACACTTGGGGTTACTTAAATTTTCCTGGTTTTGCTCAATAACCTTATTAACCATTTGTATTTTGGGCAAAATATACAACTGCACGTTCCTGATGCTGCAGTCATGCGTAACAACAATTGATGCAGTCCAAATGTCATTAAAAACTGTCTAAATCTAAAGCATTGTTGTCTTTAATGACAACTTTTATTATGACTCCTGGCTTGTTTCCCATTATCAACAAAGTTTTCCACACTCTTTCCCTTACTATACTTAGACATCTCAAAAGCTGCTGCTTTTTTTTTTTTTAATTAAAAAAAGGAAGTTAATTTTGCATTTCTACAGAAACATCTTTCCCATTCAAATTTAACAATGCTTGTTTTCCTACACCTGAAGGAATTTCTAACACAATTTATCGTTCAGATAATGTTTAAATCAATGAAATAATCAAGAAAGCAGTAACCTTAACCAGATATAAAAATTCCTTGAACTTCAACATGAAAAAAGCAGACCTTATCTCTTGAATACCATTAGCATCATGCCACCAGCAGCACAATATTTAAGAGTTGTCTTACATGTTCCTTCCACTACACTTTGCATTATGCCAAACATAAAGGTAATATAACCCTAACATTTCAGTACTATTTCCTACTGATTTCAAAATCAGTTAAGGTAGCAATACTCAGGTTTTAATTCAGGTAAAAAAATGAAGCCATTGATAAGCAATTTGAGTGCTGTAAAATTGCAAAGAATTTCTTTTATTTCCATAAGGACAAAAGCCAGTGTCTGATGTCAGTTTTTTCAACCTTATTTCTAAAATATCTTTTATGTTCATCAACCTACTTCTAAAAGCAAGCCCTTGCCTATCTCCATATTTTTTGTCATTCGTTTTAAGCATTTTCCACCAATAGGATATGATCCTGTTCTAAAAATGGTGATCATATCATATAAACATTCATTGCCACATCACTAGTCTTCTTAAAAGCTAGAAACAACCTTATTTGTTTTCCTGAAAACATTCAAAAATGTCATTTATAAGCCTGCTAACAGAGACCTAGGAGAGTAAAAGAAGTCCTATACAGAGTCACAGGGAAGAAAATCAATTGAGGTGTTCATAAACTCATGAAAGGGAAAGGAATAAGACTAATGAGCAGATCTGAAACATGTAATTAGAGCTTTTTTTACAGAGATTGGGGGAATTTCAGTTCTAACACTTTAAATTAAAAGGAAATTGTCACTAACCATTGTAATTGTAAAGCTACATGAACATCTGAGCCAATTAAGTATGCCCAAATAAGACTAGGATTAATATTTGCCCTAATCTACAATATATGTTGCAGACATGGAAGAAAAAAGATCAAACTGAAAAGCAGCCTGCTTAAGAGACATAATTTGGAGGAATGGGGGCTTCTTTCAGATAGGATTTGCTTTGGTACTGGCATATTATTTCCATCTTGTACATTACAGCAGGTGTTACAAAAACAAGATAACCGAAGAGAAGGGCTGTGAAGGCTGTGCAAGCAGGTAGCTGGGCTTGGCCACAGCCAGTGTTTGTCACCACAAACAGAGCTTAAAGACCAGAAGCAAGCTAAACACAAGCGACCAGCTCTCTCTTGGTACAAGTGATACCTGGGATAAAACGTTGGGCCAGTATGACAGACAAAGTTTGAATGAGTGCTTGCCTTGCACATGAGCAATAGAGAAGAATTTTAGATATACTTTGGAAACAGAATGTTCACTAGATTATTTATCTTCCTGCTAAAGATTCTTTTTCTTCCTGTATTGGTAAGAAAAAAAAAAAAAAAAAAACAAAAAAAAAAACCAAAAAAAAAAAAAAAAAAAAAAAAAACGAGGGAAAGTAGATGTCAATCGAGTTATTTGATTTTCCTTTTGGAGGTGGAGATGAGGGAGATTATCTCACTAGTGCCTCACATTGTTCCAGATTTCCCACGATGCTGAGTAGGACTGAAAAACAGTGTTTATTAATTGAGACCTCCAAAATCTGTACCTATCCTTTGTTGCTCCCAGTTAAGTCTTGAAGAAAGGTTATACAAAGAAATCCCCAAGATTATAATGTTCCTGACCCTAGAGTTCTTTCTTATGTGAAGTACTCCATAAGCAGGAAATTAACATTTACCAGAGGACAAACACCATGGAGAGAAAAGATACTGAGTAGAGGTGAACATAGGGTACAACCTCCACTCTTACTCTGCACATCAGCAGCTCCAGGAGACCTTGCTCACCTAGTCATAGTCCCAACATCAAAGCTGGAAAATTGAAAGTTAATGGAATCTCACGTAGGATTGAGTATTGTCCTTAATAAAAAAGATATCTGAAAATGTGAGCTATCTCAAAATATTCCATTAATATATGTTGTTTATAAATTCTCTTGAACTCACTCAGCAGAATTTAAGTCTCACTCCCTACCATTATGCTACTCAAGAAGTGGAGGAGCCTGAAAGCCGTTCCAAGTTGATCCACAAAAAGGTCAACATAAAAGTGCCTAAAATGTGGCATGGCACTTGCCCAAATAACTTTCAGATTGTTATCATTACTCTGCCAATGAAAAATGTGGTCATCACCATCTCTTCATACACTTTCACTTCATGTTCCCATTTCCTCAAATGATTTTACTGTCTGCTTCCTGAGCCTGTCTCTCTCACGCATTCATCAAAAACTCTTTTGCTCTGCACTCCTCATTTCGTTGGATCATTCACTGTATTAGAGTAGCTTTCCATTCCAAATGGAGAGAATATGGGGAATAATTTCTCCATTTCAATAAACACTTCAAAGGAAGCCATTTTAGAACAGCAAATTGCTCCCAGGAGCACAGACCACTTCTCCTTCAAATAAAATCTGGTTTAGTAAAGGAGCTGGAATTATCTTTAATAACTTTATTTAGAAGCTGATATAGAGGGGGAAAATGGAAAAAAAACCCTATATGATCAAATAAATATATCTCTACCTTGATTTTCATTTATCTTACCTCCATAAAGAAACTGGGCTTGGTGCCAGCATTACTATGTGAAATTACTTTTCTTCACATTCGCATTCAGCAAAATCTCTCTTGATGCAGAGTCTCAGAGGAATATAATATGGATTCACTCTTCTTCATCCTAGTTACTCATAACCTGCAGGCATTTTCTTTTACATAGTGTCAAAACCCAACAATGCTAATAAAAGGTGTAAATTCCTGGTACAAGGTAATGTGAAGTCTAAAACACACATACACAAAACCAGCCCACAACACTATCGTGCAAGTTACAATTCATTACCCTGAGTCTTTGATTAGCCAATATCTGCATGTGATTATGGTGGTGTCCTTAGTTATTGTTACGTAATTAAAAGCACACTGTGAGATTTCTCATCCTCAGATTAAATGCAGGTCAGTCTCAATGGAGGATTGGGACCCACCTTACTGAATTATCCATCTTGGGAAAAAAAGTCAAAATTCAAAATCAAAGGTCTTGACTCTGCTAAAGCTACTGAAAAACCCCTTAAATCTACTGAACAGATGATGTCCTGATTCAGAAGCTGCATTCCTAGTGAGCAGCATGAACTCCACACCATTGCCTTCCTAGTCAAGGGTACACCAGTTCTAGCAAAGGCTTACCCTATGCTTCCCAGTGCCAAGGCACTGCAGGATGTGTGGCTCCCTGGGACTAGGAATGCCAGGGACTCACCAGGGTGGGTCATAACAGAGTCTGGAAGCCAGGATTATAAACCCACTGGGATGTTTTAAATGTTGATAATTCATTGATGCTCTTCCAGTTTCTCAGAAAGAGAATCTTTGTCAAAGTTGAATGAAAAAAAATTGCAAGGCAGCAAGCTACTTTTTGGTCCACAAAGCCACTGAAAATGTTTTAAATGTTCCACCAATAAGCATGATTTCAAAACAGATTCAAGATCTTCTGTCATGAAAAAGCTGGATATCTGGATCACAGTGCCAGTTCATGCTATCTCAGCACAGAACCCTATACTTGTACACAGTGAATGGAAGCTTCTGTTTAAGGCCAAGCAAGAGTCAAGTTCCTTGCTGTTAACACACCATAAGTCAAACACACCATAAGTGCTTGAACTTTGCCCTCAGAAATTTAAGCAACAGTCATTATCCATGTATATCTGCCTGGTTTCAGTTTATACTCTTGCTTTGTTTGCCATTTTAAACATTTGCTCATTATTGGTATCATTATCAGTGCTGGTAAAAAAATTCAAGCAAGTTCTTCATCCTCAGAAACTACCTACATTGATATAAGCAATGGTCACAGCAAATTGGAATTGCTTTACTAGGTTTAGCTTTCTAACATAACATTTATCCAGTCAACATACTGTTTGTGTTGGACACATGTCCTAAGATGCCCATATCTGCATATGAATAAAAATAACATTTTCACAAAAGACAGTAAGACTTAAGAGCTAATGAAATGTCAAGAAATAATGCAAAGCACAGACCTTTTTCCTTACTTATTTATTGCTAGCTAGATAATTTTAAAATATTTTTTACTGCCCATTTCTTTTTAGTTTAATGTTTGGGTTTCATTTTAAAATACATATGCTTCATTTTTAGTATTACATGAGAAGTGCAAAGAGTTAGTATGTCATTTTTTACAAGGTCTAGCTAAACATATACTCTGAGAGAATGAAAGCATTTTTCTTAAGCCTCAGCTAAAGCTAGTTTTCTTCTGCATGGTGTGTAGAAGCAATACAAGAAGATAATCTCCAACACATTCAAAAGTGTGTCACCCTTAATACTGACAGAAGTACATTTCTTTAGCTTCTACAATACAGCCAAATGACAGAGGTAGATTTTTTTTTTTTAACTTCTGATTGAAAGATAGGCTATTTAAAGCAGCCTGGGTGTTCTGGATGTGTGAACATGCACCTGTGCTATGAGCAGAAATGTTAAATCAGGAGCGTAATGCTTATAAAGGGATTTCACCCACTTAGATTAGCTTGTTGAACTAGATATATGTAAGCTCAGAGGTTAATGAATCTTGAAATGGAGCTCCACATGACTCAGCAGACAATACTGTGCCTGTTAAGGCCACGTAAGCAATTTCTTCAACACATACCATGCTTTTCCTTTTTAGTGTGTTTTATTGCTATTGAATGAAGATGGTCATTCTTCATTGTTGGTTCCTCTTCCCAAACTTAGCTGACAGTGTCTCTGTCCATCTGAAGAAATGGTGCAGCTCTCAGAACCACGTGAACCTCCATACTTTGTCTCTAAATCTGCATAGCATAAACCATCAGAAATTCAGTCCCCTGCGCTTCTTCTGGGGTAAAAACAAGAGCCACTGGTGACACTTGCTTCTCTTCTTCAGAATCTCTATCATGCAACTATGTCTGTCTTAGAAATAAATATAAAACATCTGGTTTTACTCCAGTCATGTTGGTTTCTTCATAATATATTGATGTTAAAAAGCAAAAATATCAAACCTTGCAAAATACAAGTAAATAGAGGCCAGCTCTGATGAAATCAAAGCATCAATATGTGAGGAAGAGCATTAGGCTACTGAAGAGTAAAGTCAACTTGCAAGTATCATTTCCTCACACTATGCCTTGATTTAAAGTGCACACAATTTTTCAATCTTTCACCCACCTTCACTTGCTTTCTTCTGCATTAGAGAAATGTAAGCAATATTAAACCTTTTTATTTTTCGCTATGGTTTAAATAAAGGTTTTCCTGTGATTAGTCTACAAGAAAGATTGCATGTTTTCACCCACCTTGTACTGAAAAAGGAATTTGTTGAAACTATTTCCAGTTTTTTAATACAACTACTTGCTTAGCCTCTCACACACGGCACCTAGTCAACCACTGCATTTGATACTCAATCACAGCAATAATCACCAGCTTTTTCAAATCCCTATCTCACTCCTGATTTAATAGTGATGTTCATGATAACTTAATAAATGGATTATAAAAAGTATGTAATACACATGTTATAAATAGCAGTATAATTATACCAAACCTTCCCTTCCTCCTTGTGGCAATTGAGGCCATCATTACAAATAAGCACTCAGCATCACTACCAATGTTCAGTGGTACAAACAGCAAGAGGCATTATGTCAGCAGCATCTGATTTTCGTTACTGCATGCATCATTACTCACTTAGTTTGTTGCTCTTGCATCTAAGCCTTTAAATTTGCAAACTTTCCTATTCCACTGTGCATTCATTGCCTTTTGCTGTCACTTCAGCCTTGTTTGGTAACCCCCAGCACTAGATAATTGATTACTCTCTTCACTATCTCTTTGTGCAAAGAGTTATACTAAATCGAAACTGTCACCTTTAAATTATTGTGCAGCCTTCACACTTAGGTATTAGTACATTAAAGTGCTATCTCTAATCTATACTACAAAGTTTATTGTTTTAATTAAAATTTTTCCCATGCTCTCCAAAGGAGATGATCCTTGCTTTCCCCTTGCTGCTCTTTTATGAGTCATAAAATTTTCTAATTATCCCATATGATTTTTGGAATTAATTCACGTAATTTGACTTACTCAGTGTTACAGTGACTTCATGTATGTACAAGTTTACAGATGGTTCTATTTCATCGGTGAAAAATTGTCATGGTTTAACCCCAGGCAGCAGCCAAGCCCCAGGAAGCTGCCACTGGCCCACTCCTCCACCAGCAGGATCAGGAAGAGAATTGAAAGGGTAAAAGATAGAAAAGCCAGGAGTTGAGATAAAGACAGATTAATGGGAAAAGCAAAACTCATGCACACAAGTAAAGCAAAACAAGGAATTAATTCACTAATTTCTATGACCAGACTGGTATTCAGCCATCTCCAGGAGAGCAGAGGTCCATCAGATTTGATGGTGACTTGGGAAAACTAATGCCATCACTCCAAAATTATATCATATGGTCTGGAATATCCCTTTGGTCAGTTGTTATCATCTGTCTTGGATGTGCCTCCTCCCATGCACCTCCAGCCCCTTCACCAGCAGGGCAGTACAGAAAGCATAAAAGACCTTGGGTCTGTGCAAGCCCTGCTCAGCAATAACAAAAACTTCTCTATTACCATTACTGTGTTTAGCACAAATCCAAAACACAGCCTGACATAAGCCACTCTGAAAAAATTTGACTGTACCCCAGCAAAAATCAGTAGAAATTTTACTTAGTGGAATACGCCATAATTTACTTTTCCAGATGGGACTTCAACAGAATTTGTCACCAGTATGTGCTAACATTACAGTGACTATGATTTTTCACCTTGCCTTTTGTCTGGTCCTGAGGTTTGACTCTTCCTGGAACTCACTGGCTGAATGAGTTACATGAAGAAAACAATATTGTGTTTGTGATCTGAAACATACAAGCATTTTAAAAAATAATATTTAAAAAAGTATTATTCCAGTCTTCCTTATGTTTAATAACAACAGTAGTGTAAACCCTGGAAATTTATGAAGCCTCACAAAAAGTAAGGTTGCTGTTACTGTGCAGATACCAAACTGTTTCCACAGTTGGGAAGAAGCAGCTAGAAACTGCTGCCTTTCACAAGTGCTTCAAGATATTTTTTTCTCCCTTAAGAGCACTTAACAGTGCTGAAAAAATGTTCCAGCCCTCAAGAACAATGAAAGTGAATTTTAGCAGACACATTCAAAGGTGGAAAAGCAGTCAGTTACAGCACTGAAAAATTTACAATAGAAAAGATAACAGCTCCAAAATTTAGAGCAAAAGGAATTTTCACCCCCATATGTAAACTCCTGCTCAAGCTGAAGCCTTCTTGAGGAACAGGGCTGTTTGTTTCCTTCATGCTGGTTTTTCCTCCCAGCTGACCACTGGTGACTTGGTTGTAGCCATAAGCCATTCCAGGCTATGCCCCATGTCTTATCATCACTGAAGTTGATTGCCTTCCTTCTTAAGGTATCTGCTATCATGGCAGGTGTGTATATTTCTAAAATATACCATTAT
This sequence comes from Vidua macroura, assembly GCF_024509145.1. Lineage (NCBI taxonomy): Eukaryota > Metazoa > Chordata > Aves > Passeriformes > Viduidae > Vidua > Vidua macroura. The sequence continues at coordinate 80,748,645 of NC_071571.1, read as the reverse complement.
TTCAGGCATAAATGTCTCATTCTACAGTTATTGTTACTATCTCTATAATTTTTTTAAAGTGTAATTTCTTTTATTTTTTATCTGTTGTGTTTCTGTTTTGCAATAAATGTCCAAAAGATATGGCCAAAGATTACTGTCAAGATGGGGAACCCTGTGAAGTGTTTGTATCATGCATGTGGTTGATAGCAGCAGGATATAGAGACAGGAATCACTGCCTATACTGGAGAAGCTTTTGAATTCAACCTTATTCAAGAAACAAGCCAATGCTCAACCTCTTGCTTTCTTTCCCCAAGATTACAGCTGTGAAACCTTTGACTGGGTGAACTAAACCATCCTGCTTATTATGGCTCTATAAGGAGCTGCTTTTTTTGTGCAACATGCAATCATCACAACATACTCCAATTAAACCCTTTCTAGATATTATCAGCATCACAGTTCTGATTAAAACCTTGTACTTTGAAACACTGTACTGTTCCAGCCAGTATTTATTTACTAAATCAGAAAGAGAAGCCCTCAAGTGAGATGGATTACTTGTTTACAGATAGTCTAAACAACGCACCAGTAGGATCCAAAGTTGTTATTAACTAATCAATCTGAAAATCCTAGGTGATGAATTAATACAGCAACTTCATGTTTTTCAAGGGCAAGTGGAAATAAAAAAGAATCAGCATCAGCCTGAAATTTATCAGTTTAGAGAACTTTTTGTCAAATTGCTTTCATATTAATCACATTTTCATCTTCTCTACTATTGTTGAAATATATCTTTTTCAAGCACAGTTATGTTTAGCATTTTTTGATAATGGAAATATTTTCTAAAGGAAAGGATAATAATTAATTCCCTTCCATAGAAAACATTGCTTGAATGGATTTATGAAGCATCATATCTGTGTTAACTAAGTGATAGGACATTTTTCTCCAGATAAGCAAGCACTTTAAATAAATGAAAAAAATCATATTATAGAAGTAGTACACAAACTTTTCTAACTTTGAGCTTCATATTCTGGTGTATTCCTCTTGAGGATAATTCCTTCTGAATGACTACTTCTGTATCTTTGAATTTAGTTAAAAATAAGTCAAAGGTTCTTAAACTTCAGATAATATTTCTTAAAGTCTTTGCTTTATTTGCTCCTTCACTCTATGGTCTCAACAGTCGCTCACTGCAAGAGGAATTATTTGGGTGAGAAATAGCCCTAAACACTGAAATCTTTTACTTCACAGCCTCTGCAGGTTCTTTATTTACATAGTACTCCAGCTTGCTTTAAAAACTTCTGTCTCCCACAGTTTTCTCTCATAGTACGAAATACTTCTGCTTGGCCATTTGATGAAACAGGGCTGTTACTAACATCCCAATAATTGGAATGAATCTTGTCATTTCTCACTACTTTCCCTTCCAGAACCTCAAATATGTCTGATTTGAAATCTGTCAGACTGCCTATGTTTCCCCTTGACCACTCACAGTGAGCATTCTGTTGGTTCATTCAACATAGGTCATTCTGCTTGATTAGAATTTGGAATTACTTTTCCTGTAGCACATCTCAAGATATGCAGTGAAGAACATTTACAGTTTGTATCCAAATCTTTTCCCCTCTACTTCGATTGCTATAATTAATGTGTCAATGCATATTAATAGGGTGCCTCTTCTCTACCTTTCATCTGGGTTTGAAGGAGCTCAAACAATGGAGAAAATTGTATATATTTGTAATATAAATATATGAAGACAAGTACAAACTTTTTTTTTTTTTTTTTAATAAGCAGTAGTATACCACTTTACCTGGTAAAACTGTAGCCACCATGACTTTGCTCTGTAGTTTAAGTATATTGCATGGCGACTCAGATCTTGGGTCATACACCAACCTAATCATGCTTTTACTGTAGAGACAGAGGTGTGTCATCTTCAGTGCTCCTTTGTCTTCCTGTATTTCATATTAATGCGTTATTACTTCACATAGGCTTTGGAAGGATAAAGACAGCGACCAAGAAGACATTTGTGGTGCAGAAAGAAGCAGCTTTTAATATGTAACGTGCTTTTTATATATTCTGGCACAGACCTAGGGAAGTAACATCTACTTCCTAAAATATTGACTCTTTTCCTGTGGCCAAACTATTTATGCATGCTCGTGACATAACATTATCAGAAACTTACAAGAGAGAGGAACTGCAACAGCTAAGAAGGCTGAAAGAGTGCTATTTCCAGGCTCTTGTCCTCACACATTATGCCACAACCCGATTATGTCAATTTATATTCTTTTGGCACAGGTTCTGTGCATCTGTCAGCAGAGGATTAGGGCTTGGAAGTCAACAGCACACTGCTGAGGCTGAGGAAATGGGGTGACAGAGCATCGCATTCTCCTGCTGCTGGGTAGGTTGAACACCAAAGATGTACAACACCCTTTTTCCAGAAAGCTCCTCAGAAGATGGAGGACATGTTTAATGTCTGGTGATCAGCAAAGGAATTTCTTGAAGCTGTTAAATACATAGTCCACTGAAGGAGGAATAGAAGATCTAGAAATTTAAATAGATTGAATGACTAGTGAAACAATAAATTTTCTTCATTCCAGTGTTAGACTTGGCTGCAGGCCATAAGCAAAGCTTTTAGTATGATAACTAACCAGCATATCCCAATTCAAAGTGAATTTAGGTGCCAGATGACTTTTTAAGAGTGCAAATTTACAATACTAGAAGATAACACTGTCTGCAGCCCTCACTCAGAAGGAGAACTTCACCAGACACTGGGACCTGCTTCTCAATCCTCTTCCACCCCACAATGCTCAGTGCTGGTTCACTGTTCATGTCAGACTAGACACTGCCATTTTGGATACTGCATTTTCCCAAACTAGAGCACAAAATATCCACATACAAGTTTCTGACAGCCCCACACCTAGAAAGTGAAGGTACTCATCGCTATGTACACATTACTAAGACTTCTGCACTTCCTACATAATCCTGGAAAACCCAACCCAGCAGCTAAGATTAAAATGTCATAATCTAAGACATGTTTCCCTCAGTAAGTCACCATCAAAATCTTACCATAAAGGAGTGTATCTTTTAGCAAAGACTATAGTGTGTAGAGAGATTAAATACTGCAGTTCATCATAGAGTAAATCCCTGTGTACAGATTTTGTCAAAGCAAGCTTGGTTTTAAACTTACAGTCATATCCATATTTTGCTTTATACAGTCAGAGGCTACCTGAAAAACAACAAAAATTTACCTAAGATTTATTGATTGCTCTGCATGACTTCCCATGGCCAGATTATCTTTTAGAACAAAACAAACCAAAAAGAAACCTGACAAAAGAAATCTCAATCCTACAACTCATATTTTAAGGGACTTATGAAAACTGTATTGGTAATCATTCTTTTAATTATCAATATAAAAAAAAAGAGTCCCTATTATTTTTTAGTTGACCAGTAATTTTACATAAATTTTTAATCTATACCCTCAGTAAAAACTTGTTTCTCTTTTGGATTTGATAGATAAAACACATTCAAGTAGAATAGAATCTTGCCTTATTGTTTTTCCTTCCTCACCCTTGTTCATCGCATATATTGTCTATAAATATTCATGTCATTGTTTTCCATCAATACAGAAATATCTAAAGAAAGCGTGAATTTCTAAACTGTTGAAAACAAAGCTACAGACTGATGAAAAATATGGTTGTTATAGCTTTAGAGGATGTAAGCATAGTTCAGGACAATTCCATAATACTTTCATCAGCCCCTTCAGAAAATAAGGAAAAGTAGTGTCCTACCTGCCGAAGCTGTTATCATACATCATGTTAATGTAATTAGTATTTGTTTCTACCAGTGACTCATTAGGGTAACCAGAGACAATTCCATTTTCATGTCATAAAAGCTGACTTTACTGATTCCAAGTAACATAGATCCAGACATACTTGATCTCTGTTGATGTTGCAGGAAGTTTCCTAACATTTCAATTCCTGCTGACATATTCAAGACAGTGGGACGTCTTCTAAGAGAGGCACATTTGTCTCCAGAGATTTCAAATGGCTCCACAAATTCTTAGCAAAATAAAACAGAAAAGAACATTACTCCCTCTTTGTAAGGAAATACAGAACAGTGATTGCTGAAAGCCTTTGCATGGAACATCAACACTATAAACCTATAGCCCCTCTGGCTATCAGCGCAACCATCACGCTTTCTCCATCTTCCAGATGGCTAGGGATGGGAAGAATGCTGGGCAGGGATGTATTTCTGAGCTGCAAAGTAATATTGCAGCTAGGATAAGTGGATAGGGAACCAAAAGATATTTTCTTTCACATTCATTGCTGAAGTTTCAGAAAACCTGCCATATTATCCTTAGTCCTTGCTAAACCAGTCTACATTGCCTGCAATGGAAAAGAAATGCTAATATGCCTTAAGTACTCTGAATGGGAAAAAATATACTAAAAATCATCTGATGTGCTTTAAGAAAGAATTCATGTTTTTTTCACACTGTTACATTTCCAAAAAACAGACTTGTCCATGGGGAAAAATCCACCAGCTGTACTTTTCAAATATCCTAAAATAACTGAAGAGAGGTAGGGAGGAATGTTGTACACTGATAGGTTCCCTATATAATGCTAAAGTGCAGCATTACATTAGCTTTCCCCACACACTTCATTCCTTGTGACATTTTAAGGCATAAAGAATATAATGTACTCACAATGTCTTTATTGTCTTTAAGAGTAACTGCATACCTCTTGCCTTCAAATTGCACAAGGGCCTCATAAAGAAAAGTTTTCAGGAACATGAGACAATGTGCTTCTGATTCCTCAGGCACAGCTTCTGTCTGTTAAAGTCTTCCTAATGTAAATAAATGAAAATTTTATGTTACGTGAGACTATGTAGTTTCAGAAGCAGATTCACATTATGTACCTTTTGCCCTGTCTCTCTTGCTTTCTATTTCAGTGAGAGAGGTTAAAAAAGAGAACATCCATAAATATGCAGGATCAGTTGAAATTAAAACTTTATTTGCTTGCAGTCTTGGCACTCAGGTCTTTTTCTAGTCATTAGAAATATGTGCATCTTAGTTCAGATAAGAGGATATACTAGTCACACATCTACCCAAAACCTGAATTCATTGCACAGCTTCCCTCCTTGCTGTCCTTTCTTAGTCATAACCCTACTTCTGCCATAGGTTTCTTGTCAAAATATGCCTTTAACTTGTTTCCATTACAAGATAATTTATTTGTCTTGTTCTGACCCTGAACAGAGAGAAAACTATATGATTATTTAAGTATTTTTAGGTTTAAATTTGTACTGGCTTAATCTTCAGCTACTATAATTTTAGCTCTGTAAAACCTAGGTAAGGGCAGACTCAAGGGATATTTATTTTGAGAAACATTTGCTACCAAACATTGTCCCTGCCAATATTTTAGGAGTTCTTTGTGTTTCTTAAGGTTAAAGATGGAGTTGAACTGATGGTATGACTGTACTCACAGCAGGTCCTTTACTTTTCTCTCTCTCAACTCAAAGGCCAAAATTGCACTTATCCAAATGAACCAACTTATTACCTAATTTTAATCTTTCTTTGTCTAGCAGCTTTTTGTCATTCATCAGCATACCATGAAATATCATCAGTGATGTCTTTGATGATGTTCACAATATAAGGATACATCACCAAAAAGACTAAACGTCTGCAAAAGTGAAATTCGGTGCTAATTTTCTATCCCTTAAATGCTACTTCTAATGATCACTCCATGCCAGGTTCTTTCCCCAATTTCTTTTTCTATTCTCCATTCAAAAGAGAAATTTTAATGAAGACAAGACTTTCTACCAGTGCTCAGGTGATCTCAGAAATCTGTTTGCATTAGGTGGACATGAATTATCCATACTTCACAGAGGAGAAGCAGGAGTAGTATCCCATCAGCAGGCAAGGACACAGTAAGTATGAAATAGCATGTAGCAAGTGAAGTTAAACATTATGATGCCTAGTGACATTCTGGGGGGAAAATAAAGCAAAAAACCCATGTTCAGTACAAAATCAGTAACAGTGATATTGCCAGCAAAATGTATTTCTGAAGTAAACTCTACCAAAGATAGTATAATGAACCAGGCTTATGAAGGCTGGCTATCTCAGCCATGAGCAGAGACATTGCGTAAAGCAAATAATCTTTTTGTCATCAAGAACAGCATCTGAGTGTCCATTTTAATTACCATCACTCTGAATAAAGATACATCAATCTGCCTTTTTCACACTTACCAGGACACTGCTGTTTCCAAAAGGTAACATTACAGGTAACAGTAGGAGGCTTTTGCTGGCCTAACTGTAGCTTTTGTATTGTCAGTTCAGGATTCCTTTCATGGCTCGTGCATTCCTATTCTTTTCAAGTATGTTCTGAAGCCCACTTCATCAAAGAATGATTGAGCCTTGACAGTGGTTTCAGTTTTTCTGATTAATGCGGAAGTGCCTTCATGGTTAGTGTATATATTTCTTTTCCCAGTGTGTCCAATTATTACTGTTCTAATATATGGTGAGGGTCTCACCTCAAAAAGAATTTCAGTTAAGCTGTGTCTTCACAGATTTTTCTAACTTTCTAAACAATTATCTGCCATCTCTTGGTTTATGGGAGCTAGGAACACTGTGTGTTAACTGGATCTGTAGGACTACAGTACATTCTTAAACCTGCTTTTGGCAACACATTTTTTATCATGCATCATAACAAGCTTGTCCATATTACAGTTTCTTCCAAGTATAGAACTCATTTGAGAAAAACTATCAAAATATTGAAGCTATGTAGCAAATTCTAAAGGTCACATTGTAGCTTTTTAATGAGCTTCTAAGCCTAAAGCAAATGGCATATAATGAACAGTGGATATGGAGTATTCACAGTTTAATAAGGAACCTCAGATGCCCATGATCTTGGTACTATGTGGCCACTCTATTGCCAGAAGTTCATTCTACATTTGGCACAGGATAGCACACTAGCAAGGCTGGCAGTGAGATTTGTTTCAACTCCTTTGCTGATACTCCTCAGCCCTGTTATTCCTAGTTGATCATGCGCAGTCATTTCTATTGTAAAACTTTGGCTTTGCGCAAATAGCTGAGTTTTGGTCCTGCTGTATAACTAAAACAATCTGGTCTACAAACACTCTTCTCAGACATGCTTTCAAAGCTCTATTTTCTGCACTGAGGTACTAAATTTTTATTTTATGTCTTCTCTTCAGAGATGGGGATCTCTAGTAATTCAGAGACAAATCTGTATATCCAGAAGCCTTTATTAAAATGAATGCTGGAAGTGTGAATTTTTTATACTGGCAGGAAATTTTTGGCATCTGTGAAGTTTCATTGGGCTGAAACTGTGTCTATGCTGGGGTCAGAATTCAGCCACAATGGCACTTGGTGGTGCAAATCAACTCTTCTCACCTCTAGAGAGCTGCTTCATCCCTATACTACATTCTGTCTTGATTGCATTAAGAATTTTCTGGAAACATTTTCTCCATCAACAAGATATTTGAGATTACAAAATTCAGTTTCATGTTGAAGCACATTCAAAACTGCAAGGCTGTGGGAATCTGATTAGGAAATTCTGCAGCCTGCGAATAAAAAAACCAAGAAGCACAATTTTGCTGGTTTGTTAGTTTATAAATTACATTCAACATTCCTGAGAAAAATAAAAGGCAATATATGTGGCCAAAATGCAGTAGTCAAATATAACACAGAAAGTGGGACAAGAAGATATAACATGCCAGTTTTTGCTGGTGGTGCATTCTTCATTTTGATTTCTCTCACATCTTTGAAAAACAGCCCATTAACTGTTCAAATTTTCATTACTCAAAACACTTCCCAAAAGCTTGCTGTCAGGCATCTGCATGCTTTTTAGGTGAAAGTGCATCCATCTGAGTGCACCCGTGAGAACACAGACTGAAAGGCAGTTCTTTTCATCAAGTTTAGTGAGCTATGGCAGGTAGCTACTTAACCTGCCTGACTGTATAATATCGATTAAAATAATTAAAGGATCACTGCTCCATTGCACTAGAGACTCTAGATTGATATGCATAAGTGCACACTTAGCAGCAAGGTTCAGGATACCACTATATCAAATATTGTTTAGATTTACTTCCATCCATTTTTTCATTGGCCTTTTTTTGTCAATGTAAATGTTGTTACCTGATGACAATTAACTATGGCTTGTTTAGCTAATTACTCATGATTATGCCATTGCTAGGGAAATTTAAATATTATAGGGATTTTTCTGTCTCAGAAATCTGTTTCTAAAATACCTCCTCTAATCAAACAGCAATTATGTTACTCCCCACTAAAACCATGAGCATGTTGACCCAGCTAGTCATGTTCTGGAAAATACAAAGAGAAAAAATACATAGCAACAGTGACTACTCCATAGAAACAACAGGAACAAAAGGAAATCCACAGAAACATTTTAAATGCCAGCATTTGGTCATTTCACTGCCATGGGTTTTATCACTTCAGCAAAAGAGATTTTAGGAAAAAAAAATTAAAAGAAAAAGTTTAGTTCTGACTGAAAGAATAAATACATTGTTTGTATAAAAATGTTTAAAACTATTTATTTGTTTTTTAGGAAGCTTAACACTGATAACAGATTGGGAAACTGGCCAGGGATAGGTTGTCTGAAAGAAACAAAGAGGCACACATCTCATTACTGGCTCCCAATTGAGACTACAGAACAGCAGCAAACACTTCAGGGTAATTAACTGCCCAGAAATTATCTTCAGGGAATTCCACAGTAATGCCAACATATGGGGAAATACACTTATAACTTCCACTCTTCTTCCAATAAATTCATATCAAGATACAGGACTCATTGGAGCAAAGTCATGCCTTACAAAAGCACCCTACAGTTGCAAAAGGCTATTCTTTTTTCTAGGCTTCTGTGCTGATTTTGTTACTTCATTTCTCTCCCTGCTTCATCTGTTAGTTATCTTTCCTGTTTTCAAGTCTTAAACTTTTATGTGCCCCAATCAGCTCATTTCTCTTCCTTCTTCCTTTACTCTCACCTGCTTTTAACCATATCCTGGGTTTTCCTTATGCTGTCCCCAACCTCTTCCACATGCTAATCTTAGCTTTATTCCCCAGTCCCCAAGGAATCATAAGAAACTCTTTCTATGGTGGATAAAGAGTCTTCAGTCAACATAGTGGAAAAGTCAGAGGAAACCTGAAGACTAAATTATCTGCAAATGCTATTAATAGCCCTGACAACCCTGCACAACATTTATAAACCACAATTATATCTCAACAGTAAAAATTTGGCCAAGATATCCCCAATTTTAAAAGTTGCAATCTGCATGAAATATGAAATAAATTTCACTATCAACTATTACTTATGTTGCCCTTATAAGTGGAACCAGCTGGAAAGAAATGTGTTTAATTACTATATTGCTTTCTTAGTCAAGGTAGTTCCAAGATATTCTATCAAGCTTAATACTTGCTGTGTAGCTTGCATACACTCAACCACTTTCTCCTCAAACATTCCTCCTGTCCTGTGTGGTCCACTGTATTAAATTTCTGTACTCCCTTACAATGTGTTATCATCTTATACAGTGCTTCTTAAGGAACCCATACATCTTCTTTTAAAAAATAAAAATTTCCTGCTGTTAATTGTAGTTTTCAGCATATAATATTCAGCACTTTATGGCTTAAATCATAAAGCTTCTGGCTCGTGTCCATTCCGGATATAATCATTTTAAGTACTGCACTAACTGCATTACATTTCTTAACTCTGCTTTTAATTTTCATAAAAAATAGTAAAAGAATAATTCTGTCTTGCAAGTTTTCTATAGTTAAATTGCCAGTGTCTATAAAATTTCCTATCAGTCAGTGCAGTATCATTATATGCCTCTCAAAGATAAGCTGAAACTAAGCTCTAGTAGAATGATTTGAAAGTCATATATATTTATTATTTATTCAAGTACATATCGCTTGATTAGAGACTACCCAAGACAGAGGCTGGACTTGTTTCTATGTATCTCCGGAAAACACAAGATGCATGCTTCCATACAGTCTCACTGTAAAAATTATACTTTTTCAAGTATATCAAAATTAAGTACTATCATTTTTATAAACACTTTGGCATGTACCCTTAAGCACACATTCAAGAGAGGTTATATAAAGGGGGTTGTCCCTTTTCTTTTTGTTTTTTACATAGCAGTCATAAAACCATTCAGAATTTATCTGTTTCTGTTACTATATTTCTTGCCACACTCTTACATGCTCTTGTCACTAAAGAGAGGAAAATGACAGAAACGTGGAACTCTGACACTTTGGCTTAAAACTTAGATTTCATTCTCAATGAAATATTAAGTTTGCCAATGATCCTAAGCTTGGAGCAGTTATTGACTTCCTCAGTGGCAGAGAGGCCCCACAGAGAGACCTCAACAAATTAGAGATGGCCAGTCAGCAGCTGTACGAAGGCCAACAAGGGAAAGTGCAGGATTCTGCACCTGAAACAGGGCAACCCTGGATGTGTGTACAAACAGGGGAATGAGATGCTGGAGAGCGGTGCTGTGGAAAGAGCCCTGGGGGTCCTGGTCAACAGCAAGCTGAACAGGAGTCAGCAGTGCCCTGGAAGCCAGGAGGGTCAACCCTGTCCTGGGGGCATCACACACAGCATCACCAACTGGACAAGGGAGGGGATTGTCCTGCTCTGCTCTGAGCTGGGGCGGCCTCATCTCAAGTGCTGGGGGCAGTGTGGGTGCCGCAATATAAAAAAGACATTGAGCTCTTAGAGAGCAACCAAAGGAGGGCAATAAAGATGGTGAAGGGCATTGAGGGGAAGCTGTATGAGTGGCAGCTGAGGTCACTTCATCAATTCAGCCTGGAAAAGAGGGGCCTGCAAGAAGACCTCAGTCAGGAGGAGAGGAGGGGCAGGCGCTGATCCCTTATCTCTGGTGACCAGTGACAGGACCCAAGGGAATGGCCTGAAGTTGAGTCAGGGAAGATTTAGGCTGGATATTAGGAAAAGCTTCTTCACCCAGAGGGTGGTTGGGCACTGGAGTGGTCTCCCCAAGGAAATGCTCACAGCACCAAGTAGGACAGTGCCCTAATTATCTAGCTTATTTTTACAAAACTTTTCCACTCTTTTTTCTTCAGAACTCTTACAAAAAATTGCAAAAAACAGGATCAGAAGCATGTGCCATGCTCTTAAATCACCTCAATAAGCAGAGATATACTTGGAACACAAACCCCAAGATTTTATTTTACTATTGAAGTTCTCCATTATGACTAGCTGTAGCAGCAAAATCAATTTGAAGAGCTCAGGAAGCCAGAACATGCAGCATTTAAGACATATTTTGCATACAAAATTACAGTTGAACCAATTAAAGAAATCAAGGTTATTTAAAACAAGTTAAAACTTTGACTTTATTGCAGTCAGTTTATCTGCTGTGAGATTTTTCCTTCTTTTTTCAAAGCCTACCTGCTACAAAGTTACACTCATGAAACCATTACAGGGTACCTGTGGAAGCACAAAATCCCTGAAAGATGAGGGAAAGCTTGTCACCTCAAAAAAAAAAACCAAAAAAACAGAACACATTTTCCATGGGATGTCCCTCTGCTCGTCATATTCCTGTAACTAAAGATGGACTGCTTCACAGAATGCATGTAGCAGTGAAATGAACCTGTGGGTCTCCAGAAACTTCCCTAGCTTGGTATGCCTGATCTCAGTGACAGCTGTTCTCCTGCTTGGGACCTCCTGCACCTTCTCTGTAATTAATGACATTAACTCTGACACCACAGTGTTTCTATATATCGACAGCCAAATAAACATCACATAGCTATCATGATACACCTGTTGTTTTTTTTTTTTTTCCATTTGCTAGCAAAATCGATCTCAGACTTCTACAATAAGCCCTAAAACTTTTCTTACAATATTAGAAAGTATTTCATATGGTGCTCCATATGAACATTTGGTGTTCCAAAGGTAACTATGGAAAGATAAAATAATTGCACTATCACTGCTATTATTCAGGGCACTTGTCTCAATGCCAGATTTAAAATAACCCCTTTGTTATAAAATAACCAGCATTAACATGATTTGAAATCTAACTAGTACAGCCAAACCCTACCATAGGCCACAAGAAACACTGTGCTATATACAGCACTTGAAACATTTACAAACAAGACTGTTAATGATGTTTATCCCTAGCGCAACTCATTAAAATCTCATGGAGAATATGATGATCAGGATCCTGATACTATTTTTTGTATTGATTTACATACTGTGAAGGATCCACTCAGAATGTAACATGCTGCATGAAGCTATTTGATCTTACTCATTAAGTTTAAAGCAGGGAGTGGCCATACGCTGATGCCCACGCTGAGAAAAGAATTAACTTTATCAAAAGCTAGCATAACATGAAAATGTACCTCTTCTTAGTGCAAGCTTCTGAATAAGCAAGTAAGGATACAGTCAGTTATGGTGGCTTTCAGGATATTTAAATAAGATTCTTGAAAAACATATAGGTGGAAAATTATATTAAAATTGTTATTGTTGTTATCATTATTATGATTACTACTATTATTCCTGCATTGTTATGCACATCTAAAGTCATGATTTTGTAAGAATTGTGACAGTTCTTTCACATGCACCTATTCATTCACAGTTTAAGATACATAAGATCCCTCTTTTGTACTATTGACAGTGATGCTCACACCATTTTTCACATTCTGAAAAATTACATTCACTAATTTTTATACTACATCAGTTATTTTTAGCATGGATATTATTTTTGTTTAAAGAAATAATAAGCTCTTTTTCTCAAGTTAAAAAAAAATAAACGTTTAAATTATTATAAACTTATGTAAACAGAAAACTCATACTGCTTCTTTACTGAATTACCATTGAAGTAATTTTGAGGTTTTGGGTTTCTTTCATTTCTGGACAAATGTTCCAAATATGGCAAAGGCAAAAGACACTTGTTCTCTGTCCTATGTACCTTAGTCCACTAACAAAAGTCTATGTGATCCATAGCTAAGAACCACAGAGTTCTTCCCCAACACAGAAGTTAAATGCTGCAGTGATCTTGTTGAGCACTGTCTTTAAAGCCATAAATTCCAGGAAATATATAAAGGTAAAAATAATTATGTTCAGTGTTTTACTTCTTTAGAGGATGCATCCTTATGAAAATTTGTAGTAGCTAAATATTAACTCACAGTTTCACACATGTAATACTGCATAGCCTTAGATTTGGCCAACTCATTTTTATTGATAGTCTTCCTTGAGCCTCAGGGGTCTTGATTTCTTGCCTTGTAGCATCACTCATCTCTAACGCAACAAATTTCATCAGACACAGAGGATGAACTTTTCAGCCTCCTCAATAAGCCAATACCTATGCTTTCCTGCTTAGAGGCTGAATCAGTTCTATAAATAAATACAGAAATAAGGTTCACTGTCCACAGACAGTTGCCTAAGTCACTTAGCAGTTGCTTCTACATGTATACCAAGCATCCAGCATGAAAAATAAAGAAAAAACAAGCTATTCAAGGGAGCATCATACACCAAGTATTTTAAAACCTTATAATGCCATACTTTTCATGTCCGTATAAATGTGTATATAATGAAATGTATAAAATAATCCACCCTATGTGTGGATTGTATCAGTTACATTTTTTTGCATATCATGAAGTAGAAGCTGCTTGTTCTCTTGGAGCAAGCTATTGCTACTGTTACAAAAGTTCCAGGTAGAGCTAAATTTTTATAATAAAAAGGCTTTTTTGAGCTGTTCGGTTCTCCGCTGTTTGAGATGCAAGGCAAGCCTTTGCAAACTACTGTAAGAGTAAGTCAAAATGTTTAAAAGGCAGTAGGAAAGGAAGGCAAAGTTCTGATAAGCTGATCTATCAGCTAGTGTTTGTCGAACAATAAAATAAACACCCACTGTTAAGACCAGCATTAGCCAGACTGAAGCGTGCCAGTGGAAGATGACATCTGAATGGCTGGCAAGCATAACTCCCTTGAGTGTGAAGGCAGATGCTATCTTCTGTGTCAGACCTAGCTGAAAGCCAGAGAAAATAGATAATTTTTTATCAATTAGTAGATAAAGAATAAAAATAATAATTAAAAAAGGCAGAATTTCTGCATGCCTTCAGAATAAACAACAGAACAGGGTAACACACAGGAAATGGAAGAGAAGGTTATTCATGAGAGCTTGCATACCTCATGTCTGAGCAGACTGGGTATTTTGAAAAGTTCACTGAGCGATCATTTTTCTAGCTTCCTCATTTACTGCCTGAAATGCAGCACGTAGTCACTATTCCCTAGACACATAATGAGACTTTGTACATATGAAAAGCAGCCTGACAATGACATAAAAACAGAGCTGATAGCATGGGAAGCACAATAACTCTGGTTTTCTAGGTTAGGTTAACATGAACTAAAGCAACCACCTAATATGCTTTAAGATATCTACTACATGTGTGAACTTTTAACTGTTACCTGCAACTTCCTTTATTAATTCTCAGGGGAAAAAAGGCTTCTTTTTTCTGGACTACTCTGCTGACACCTAGTGAGTCTTGGCGCCAACAGTTTCAGAAAAAGAGAGGTGGTATCAGAGCAGCTGAGCAGCTGTTCTTTTCATTTCACTTGCAGTAAAATGTTTTATATGGCCATGTCTGTGATTCAGCAGAGTGCTGAATCATATATCAACTCAGAGAACACTGTAATATTAATGAGAGGAAAATGTAGAAAGATGGTAAAGAGGAGAAAGGGGAAAGAAGCATAAAGAAGTGCTAGGTGGAGTCTTTCCCTCACAGAATAAGCATCTTTAACAAGGGTGAATAAAATTTGCCACTAGTTGCAACTTCCATCTTTTGCATTCTCTGTTTCACATAATTTACTGAGATATCTCAGTGTCTGTAATTTCTAAATAATGACTACTGTGTTGCTTGGTTTAATATAAAACAAAAACTACAAACAACTCCTTATTATTGTCTTAAAATTAATTGCAGTAAAATCCAACCATTGCAATAGTATAAACATGTCATTTTATTCTTGGATTTGTTTGGGAGAGTAGCAATTTCACCTGAGATTCTCAGCTTCACTAAAGTGGCTTAATATTGCCTTGAAAACAGGCATCAGTTAGATGAGATGGCATTTTTTGATGTCAAGGAATTCTGCAACTTATAATGGACACAAAAGCAATTTTAAAATAAAAATCAAACTTCCTCTTTTCAAAAGAAATTGAATAAATGAATGTAAGTGCTGGCATCTGATAGCAAAGATGAATAAGATCACATTTTACTTCCCTGAAAAATGGCTCCAAGAGGTCACAGTCATTGCTCCTGCATAAAAACTGTGAGCACACATACTGCCACCCACTGTCATTAAGTTGATCTCTTGAGGGTTGCGGGTCAGGAATTTTTAGGTTTCCCTAAGAGAATTTGGTTTATTTAACTAAAATAGTACAAAATGCAGAGGTGCTTGGATGCTTCTTAAAAACACCTAAACAGAGATTTAGGCTTCTCCAAGTTTGCAGTGTAACAAATTTAGGGTAACTACACTTCAGCAATATAAAGGAAGACACTGAAACAAACTTCTTTGCATCATAAACACAACCAAGATACTAAAGATTGCATAAGCTGAAAACGACCACAAAACAAGAGAGAATATAGAATTCTATTAGTGAAAAAAATTAGTTAGTGGCTGCTTGAGTGTACTTTTCTTACAATGCTGCTCATGACAGTGACTGGGCTTCTCCTCTTAGACATTGCTCAAGCTCTTCACTGTGATACCAAAAGTCACTGCAACTTTCTTTCCTCTTCAACCTGTTTTCTTGACTTTCACACTTCAGTCAGTCAGAACTTAATCCTGCATTTAAATGGGAAGTTCAGTCACTTTTTTCTTCTTTCTCCACAATATAATAAATGAAATTAATATTTCCAGATAGGCCAGAGGATATCTCACTTCAGAATGCTCTGTGATTATCATCTTAACTCTCACATTGTAGGTGCTGAATCTCTTGAGACTAAAAGCTGATTATGTACAAAATATTTATATATCTACAATTTTCATTTTATACATGTAAGATTACAAGTTATCAGGGGAAGATAAAATTGTTCATATGGAACATCAGAGGTTTATATATTTTTGCCTTGCAACTTTATTAGGACTAGTGTA
This sequence comes from Vidua macroura, assembly GCF_024509145.1. Lineage (NCBI taxonomy): Eukaryota > Metazoa > Chordata > Aves > Passeriformes > Viduidae > Vidua > Vidua macroura. The sequence continues at coordinate 80,732,557 of NC_071571.1, read as the reverse complement.
ATTAAGCATTCAGACACAGACCTTAATGAAAGCCTCAGTCTTCAAGCAGCTTTCTGATAACTGCAATTAACTGTCTATACGTGTAAGAGACATTTTATTATATAATTACATGTAAGTGTGATTAACTGAACTTTTTGATATATAGGTCAGAGACTGCCACTCAATATATTTTAACTCTATGAGAAATTTCAGACTCAAATTATTACACAACTTAATAAAAACTTTACTTTAAAAATCTTAAGTGTTTTTTTTCTGCTGCTAAAGTTCAAATAAATTCTCTGTCATCAAAAAGTAAATTAAAATTTTCATCTTGTAAAAAGAAAATTCTTATTACTAAAATGCTTTTACCCTCATGCTTATACTCATTTAGTATTTTTCATAACTTATTTGATTTGGCTTGAGATGCTAAAGATTATTGTTATTAGTTGACAAAAAAGTGAATTTACTATGTCTTTTGCTAGACCTGTAATAATTATAATTGATATAGCCAAAATTATTACTACTACATTTATAATTTACAAAAATAATTATGGAGTTTAAATAATAATCAAGGAAATAATATATTCCCACTGGATTAAAAAAAAAAAAGAAAGTGAGAAGAAAAACAAATCAGACAAGATCATTTTACCCAACAAGTTCAGGAGCACAGCCTTTATTTCTAAAGCTCTCACTCCTTAGCCTTATCCTTGTTTATATGAATGGCAGAAACTTCTTTGTTCTCATTTCAATTGACTTGATCCCTCCTCAGATCTCTCTTATCTCCACTTAATGCAGGGAACAATTTCTTCTTGAGAAAAAGAAGGAAGGTGGTTTTTATCATCTGTCTCATTGCCATAGCTTGGCTTGTGAATCCATCAGGTACAAGATACAGTAGCTACAACAAAGCCCTGAGCTGCTAAAAATAAAGACATTTGTAGTGTTTTGATGCTTTTAACTGTCAGAGCCTTTTACAAATACCAACAATATAATCCTTAGAACATACCTGATTTCCATATATCCAATGCACTGATACAAGAAAAAGGAAAGAACCTGATGTGAATTGCTTTGCTGACAACATCCAAATTCCAGACAGGTCCAATTCCTGAACACAAACTGTCAAGTACTGCTGCTTTCAGTACAGTCATAGGCAATGTGAAGCTAACACGCAATCAAGCTGTTAAGACAATTTGAAATGGTAACAGAATTCTCAAAGCTTTGGTACACTAGTTGGAACCACAGCGTACTCCTGAAATTTTCCTAAATAGTGGCAGAAAAACGTAATATACGTTATACACGTCTAACTTCCCACACCTGCATTACATATTGTGAGTCTCAGTAACTGTCTTGTAGTTCAATACCCAGGTGGCATTACAAATAAATTTTATATCAAATTTAATTTTATATCAAAGGAAGTAATTTAAAAAATTACCAGTCTTCATTACAATGCAGCCAACCAACAGCACATTAACCAGACTAAAGAGGCAGGCACACCACCTCTTTATAGACATTTTATACATCCAAAAAATACACATTTTTTAAATTCACTTGAATAAATGCTTCTGGTAAAAGCACAACAGTACAAAATTGGGAATAGGAAAACCAGTTGTCCTATTGTACTTATCATACCTGCTCCTATAGCATATACGTTGTTAAGAGCCAGACATATACCAAATCTTGTAAAAGAAATCTGCTATAATATCTACAGCAATACTGGATAGACTCCAATTAAAAGTCACTAGTATAATAAAGAGACTGGAGTGTCTCTCCCACAAGATAAGCCTGAAAAAGTAGGACTGTTCAGCCTGGAGAAGAGAAGGCTCAAGGGCAATCTTAATATATGTAAATACATGAAGGGAGGATGTAAAGAGCACAGAGCTAAGCTCTTTTCAGTGGGACCCAGTGATAGGACAAGAAGCAAAGAACACAAACTGAAACACAGGAGGTACTGCATGAAGATCAGGATCATAGTTATTTTCACCATGAGGGTGACTGAGCACTGGCAGAGGTTGTCCAGAGCAGCTGTGGAGCTGAGAAACTTAAAATCTACCTGGACACAACCCTGGGCAGCCAGGTCTAGGAGACCCTACTTGAGCAGGGGATTGGACAAGATGACCTCCAGAGCTCCCTGCCAACCTCAACAATTCTGTGATACCACAACATCCCTTATAAATAATAAACCAACAGAGTATTTTCCTAAAAATTATTTTAATAAGTAGGCTATTCAGTAAAATATTGAAGTGATTCTGATCCATCCCAGCTTTCACACATGGTCCTCTGTTGTGCTTTGACGTGGAAGTGAATTTTTTTCAGGAAGTTGGGTCAAACCAATCAGTGGTCAGGTTTGGATATTGGCACCTGGAGTGACCACTGAAAGTATGGACACGCCTCTGAGAACACAGGGGGTTAAAAGCAAGAACTCCCAGGAGAACTGTCTCTTTGGTTCTGGTCGTCAGAGAGTGCAGACTCTCCCCTGCCCAGCCATGGGCTGGGTGGGGGAGGGGAAGCCACGCGGCCTTGTCAAGGTAGGCCGAGAGGCTGAGGGTCTGGAACCGAGCCAGCTCCTGGACGGAAGGGTGGAGAGAAGCGGAGATGCCTTTGTCCCCCCCACCAGAGGGAAAGAGACAGAGAGCCTGACGGCACCTGGAAATTTGCCGGCAGAGGAGAAGGAGAAAGGGGAGGGATGATGCCCAGTATGGGAGTCGAGAATGCTGGGCAGAAATTTCAGCCATCCAGGGAGTCTGAACTTTTAACCCTTTCCTGGGAAATGAGGGCTTTGTAAAATATTACTCCTCCTCGATTTGTAGTGGAAGAGAGACAGTCCGGGACCTGAGATGTTAGAAGAAGAAATTTTTAGGTGGGAGGAGATTATGGAGTAGCTTTTGGCTGGACTTTTCTTGTTAGCCATAGACTGAACCAAATTCTCCTGCAACAGAGACTGCATTTTAGGGGGATGCAGTGGTGAACCAAGAGACCTGTTTCAACAACTACCAACACAGGAGTGGCAAGAACAGAGGAAAGCTGAAGAGGGTGTGGTGATGCCCTCTGTCTTCAGGAAGAAGATGATCTCTGTTCTTGAGACCCTCGGCCCCAGGGGAGGGAGGAAATGGGGGGGACTGTAGTCCCAAGATGAGAAGCTGAACTGTTGTCTCTTTGGGTCTGTGGCAAAGCATCCTTAAAGGAGCCCTATGAGCAGTCTGTCCATGCACGGTGGTGAGAGCACTGTGACATGGAAAGGAGAGTGTCACACTGGCAGATTTTCTCCGGGCAGTTGGCATGTGTGACAGGGAAACACAGGAGGTGGTAACTGTGTTTCCTCGGAGGTCTGTGGTGCAAGAGAGACTTCTCTCTCCCTTGATAGACTGAGTATTGACTATCTGAAGGGTGGTAATTTGATCAGGAATCCCAGGTGATGTTTCATGGTGGTTGTTTTGGAAATTGGGAGGAGGAGGGGTGTTTTAGAGGGTCTTCATCCTGGATTTAGTGTGTGTGTGTCTTCTGTAGTAGTAGGTTAATAAAGTTTTTTTTCCTTTGTTATTAAGCTTGGGCCTGCTCTGCTCTGTTCCTGATAACATCTCACAGCATTTATGTTGGGAAGGTGTATTTTCATGGAGGCACTGGCATTGCGCCAGTGTCAAACCATGACATCCTCCCACTTCTCTTTTGCCCCAGGTTTTTCCTTCTTTTCAAAGTCAAGGACTCATTTGACACAGTGCAAAAGAATTTCCCATTCATGAAGTAATATTCTGAGATCTCTGTATAAAACTTCGTTCATCAAACACTGTAGCAGGCAGAGGCCCTGCAAGGCCTCCCTGGCAGTCACTCGCCTAAGATAAGAAATGCATAGTCATGATGAGTGGAGCAAAGTAGCCCCTCTTCCACCCTCGGACCTTTATCTCTCTGTAAGGCTATAGGTCGTATTCTCCTCAACCTGGCCATTGGACAATTTCCAACACCCTGATACCCTATATCAACCCCCCATTTCTGCCCAGTTCAGCAGAAGAGCTGTCACTGGAGCTGCCAATAAAAGACACCGCTGCGGAACTCCATACAGACTTCTCTCTCTATCCCTGCATCTGCTGAGGCACTTGCGAGCACAGAGCGAAATCACTTTTGAGCTGAATTCACTAGAGCTGAAATCACTCCAGGGTTGCTTGCTAAGTTGCCTGTGGCTGGGAGCTAGCCTGAGGGACCCAGACAGACTGAGCTTATCAGCCCAGTACTATCCGGGACACCTACAGCAGCGGCTGCCCAGGGGGGCCGGACGGACCCCTGGGACCTCAGGCCACGTTAAGACACATAGGTGGGATATTTACAGAGCCTGGCTTCCCATCTGACCAATTTAGTAAAATGAAGACCCAAAACTACTCCTCATCCACTGAATACAGCTGGCTCCAGTAGCACTATTATTGCCTCTTTAATTTTTAAAAGGATAAAAAGAGATTCACTGAAATATGCCTAAAAACAAAGCCCAACTCAGTATTAAATTTCCCACTTAATATTTTGGGCTCAAGTAGAACTACTATTATGTTGACATGACACAGTCTAACACTAATGCAAATAGATCAAATTTTTGTGATCCAAAGATCACCAATCAGCATGTCTCTTCATGAGGATTTCACTCCCATTATGTTTTGACATACCTCCTCCCATTGTGAAATGTATTCTGTTTTGCATAGATCATGCATTTCTTAATTGGTTTCTCCTTTTGTCCAAGTAACAAACTCATTGTTTGTTAAACATAACTCACCTGAAACCACTTACTTTGAAAGAATAAACAGCTATATTTGAGAAATAAGGATTACTATGTAGAAGTTGGAGACCAAAATGCAAAAAGAAAATCATACTACAAGCATTTTTTTGAGCTTTACTGTACCACAATGCAGTGTCAAGAAAAATGAAAAGCAACTTATTTCATGAGTAAAATGAAGTAAACATTTTGTCTTGGAAGGCACAATCATTTGAGCTGTGGTTGCAATGATTATTATTTTGTCTCATCTGCACATTTACACAAAGTTTTTTAAATGAAACAATACTGATTTATGTAAGTAATAAAATCATAGAATGGCTTGGGTTGGAAGGGACCTTTAAAGGTCATTTATTCCAACCTCTCTGCAGCCTTAATCTAGATGAAGTTGCCCAGAGCCCCATCCAATCTGGCCTTGAATATTTACAGGGATGAGGCATCTACCACCTACCTGAGCAACCTGCTTTAGTGTTTCACCACTTTTATTATAAAAAAATTTCTTTCTTGTATCTAGTCTAAGTCTACTCTCTCCTAGTTTAAAACCATTATCTCTTGTCTGTTTTACCACAAGCCCTACTAACATTTTTCCAAATCTTTCTTTTAAGCCCATTTTAACTACTGAAAGTTAACACAAAGGAATTGATTTGTGAAAATGATGGCCTGCAGAAGGGTCTTTTATTGAGCACATCTTAGTTCACAAAGCATTTCTAAGCATGCACATGCTCTTGTCACAATCTTCTACAGGGCTTATCAGTTTCATAATCAGTTAACATTTCCTTTCCAGGTATATTTTAATCAGATTAGAAAATATACTGAAAGATAAGATGAACCACTTACAGTGCTCTTCCCAAACTAAGCTACTGTTATTTTGCTGGAATTCCAATTCACACAGAGAAAGAGAGAAAACAAATTCAGCTTAAAGAGAGGAAAGCATAATGTGATATTTAATATAGTAAGTTAAATAGGTCAGTTAAGAAGAGATTCCAGGTTACATTTTTCTGCAAAAATTACACCTTTTATACTCAAGAAATGGACGGTGGTGGGGGAGACACATTGCAGGAGGAGCTATATATATTGGCTGCCATTCTCGTGGCAGTTTAACAGGGAAACTGAAAACTTTGTTATTTGCAGGCAGCTCATGTAAAAACAGTGTCTTAACAAGTTACTCTGCCTTCTGTTCAATCACGTTAACCTCTTTTCACAGACAGTTCAGAGTCTCGTAACTCTTCTTTTTCTGTGTGTAGATTTTCTTGTTCTAAGATAACACCTTTAGAGAAAAAAATCATGTTTTTACATCAGCAAACATCTGTTGTTTTTCTTACCAAAATAGGATAGCTCATACTCTTTGACAGCAAAAGCTAAAATAACTTCTTCAGTTATCCAAGTGATTGCAATGCAAATAATAACTCTAAAAAGCTAAAGGCCAGTATCCATTTTAAATAACATCTCTATCTAAAGAATATTTTAACTATGCCTTTCATCCCTCTTTTTCTTCTGCCAACTTTTCCAGTGTTGATTCAATAAGTCTTTGTTTTGGACATTTGTTTAAAAGATTGAATGTGCAATTAATACCAAGAAAATTCTAATTTTATGTGTAGACTTCAAGGGCAAAGCGAGATTGGTAACATATATTTGTTTTTTAATTTTAAAGGCTCAGATTTTAATTACATTTTCCTATATTAAGATACAGATACATAATATATGATCACTTATACTGGATGTTTTCATTTTATTATTACAAAAGCTATAGAGTAGTACAGCCCTTGAAAAAGCTGCATAATACAAATTAAATGCCAGAAGCTCCAGTAAATGGCATATCTTGGGATCCACAAGCACCTGCAGCATTGGTTTTCTAAGTGTTCTTTGCATTCCAAAAGCTTTCAGGTATTTGTATACACCCATAATTTCTGTTTAATGTGAATGCTAAAAATTAAAATGTGGTACTATGAACACTAGTTAAGCTTTATTTAAAAATTCATTAGGAAGCCATTTAGTACATCCAGATCTGCGTAATTAAAATAGGATAACTGTCCAAACAAGGAATGAAAAAAAGAACCCTACATAATAAATAAAAACTGAATTTTCTCCAATATTGATTTAATTATGAAAATAATTTAATGAAGGATATTTCAGAATAAGAAGCAGTTTCTTATTAATCCAATTTTTGTATATATACCACAGCAATGTACTTCAGATAAAAAAATTCTTTTCAGTGATGACAACCATACTTACTGATAGTTTGGAATTGCATTGCCTACTGTGTTTGAAACATGAATTTTTCTTTTTCCTTATAATCTTGAAAGTGCAACAAATCAACAACTGTGAGAAAAGTGACCTAGGAGCTAAGAGATATGAGTGTAGGCACAGAGCTTAAGGAAACAATATTTTCTGAAGAGAAGTTTGTATAGTAGTAGTATACCCTATACAGCACAGTATATATTTGAAAGGTTAGGTTGCTTATTTTAAAATACTCTAAAATTTATGAGGGATTTCAAAGCACTATGATGAAACCATCTGCATCTTGTTCAGAACATTATTTTACTAGTAATTTCCAAGGTAAAATTGCATAATGTTAATTTTTAATTATTCTCTAAAATACATGTATTTATCATGCCCAATTTCTCATATGAGACATTCATATAGAGAATACCTTCTGTAATCCTGAATTCCTCCAGACCCTCGAATTTATAGTGCTGCATGCTTAATAGCAGCATAATTGAAGTCTGTGAATAGTATTTCTTTACTAATCCATTCAGTACCAATAGCAGAGCCAAAGAGTTCTAGACATCCAATTCTACAATACACAAGGTTTGGTTATTTTATTGATACGCCTTTCCATTGAAGGATTATATTACCCATTTCTGATATGATGAAGATGAACAAGAAAGAGCTAATTTTCCCCCTGTTTAAGGCATATGTCAGGGCACAGCAGAGGCAGGCTGCTTGGACAGGACAGTGGAACTGTAAGCCAAGAGCCACAGCAGGGTGGGCAGGGCAAAGCTCTCTCTGACAAGGACACAGTCCCATGGCACCTGAACAAAAAAGAGAGCAGCCAGGGCCAGCTAATGTATCAATGACTGCCAGATGAGGCTATAATAACAGTACAGATCTGAGGTCAATCCAGAAAGATGAGTCAGCAAGGCAGGGCCTGAAGAGATGATGATAACCAGACAGTGCCACACAGATCAAGGCAAGGTAAATAGCAAATGAGGCAGGTGTGATTTGAGCTGCACCAAGTGTTCTCCCAGCCCAGGCAGCAAAACCTCTGGGAGAGCAGGGTATGCACTCTGGCCCTTGACATAATACTACATTTCAAGTGCTCATTGAACTTTCCCCTGCCTCATTTTTCCATCCCTGATGGTGGTTTTGCAGACACCTAAAGAGACTATGCCAAACCTTTTACAAAAAGAAAGCTAAAACAACAGAAATAACAGTGATGGTCAATATCAATTGTGTCACTGACCTAACAGCCTTTGGAATAACTAGGATCACCAGTATGGGAACTATCCTTTGCCTTACTATTCCCATCAAAAATCACACTGAAAAAAACGTGCACAGTCCCCTCACTGAATTACTACTGGGTTTGATGTATCCACTTATCTATAGCAATGATAGTACAAAAATGCCCATTTGAAAAGTGGTATTTGAAGCGCACATGGCTTGTCAATTCTCAGTATGAACGACTTGAACAAGGATGAAATATGTTCATCTTCTTCAGAGATGAAGGTCTTGGTGAAAGACACGAGTTCATGGCAACTTAGAACTCCAGTGAGTATCCAGAAATCTCCTGGAAATTGGAGCATGGTGCTTCGAGGTTCAATAAAGAACACTTCAACCCTTCTAACTTTATTTATTGCCATGTCTAAATTAAAAGTATTTCCTATAAAAGATTTTTACATATTTCATTTGTATCATTGAGTTATTTAAAAGAAAAAAAATACAAATTCCAACAGGGAAGGACCTCTACAATCAGAATTTGTTTGACAGAATCAATGTTCCACCTAAGTTTTATAAGTGATTTGACTGTGGAAATGAATGTTGAAGTCTCCTGTATTGATTTGACATAAAATTGAAAACAGTTTCTCCATTTTAGCCTCTATGAATGACAGATGCAGCAGGAATACTGATTGTCTCTGCTTCCTCTTCTGAGGAAGCAAACTTTGGGAATGGTTTGTGGACCACTAAGATACATGACCTCCTGAACTCAGCAACAAAAATACACTGTTTTTTTTAATGATTAATAAGTGTGCTTGAAGTGTGAGGCCCATAGTGTCTAATTAAATGGAGCTGCTAATATTTCCCTTTTAAGATTAATTCCTCCATGAATGGTTTTCTATGTGAGACACCAAAAAAGCTGCAGCACATAAGCAAAAAAAGGGAAACATTAAAAAAAAAAAAAAAGGAAGAAGGAAAAGGGGAGGGATGGGGAGGGAAAGGGGAAAGTCCATTCTACTAATAACACTGATGACAAGAGACTCAGCTCTGGTATAGTAACACACAAAAAGTATCCGTTCATTCTTATGTAATGCTTCTGATCCATTACATATTTATAAGTCCTGAGCCAGATAGTAAGGAATTTTGGCAGCTATCAGATGCTTGTTTTCTTATGTAACACAATGAATTTGTTCGCCAAGTAGTGGAAAAGGTGTGATATTTTTCCAGCCTTACCTTCTTTATTTAGACAGCAAGCAAACTATCAGTTAGGAAATAAATCTTGGAACATAATCTTGAGAAATTTTAAGTAATATGAATGAGCAATAGGGCTTAGTTTTCCATAGATACACACACACAAAAAAAAAAAAACCAAAAAAAAAAAACAAACAAAAAAAACCCCACGAAACAGCTTTGCATTTAGCCTCTTGAAGGTAAGTCCTTATACAAGAATATTTACTACCAAAAAGTAACAACGTTCAAATTAATTAATCTTTATTTGAGGTAAAATTAAGCACACAGGATGAGTGCTTATGCACACATAAGTGATAGGAGCACAAATACTTGTCATAATTTTTCAAAGACACCAAAGTTAGTGACACTATAAGATGTAGCATTTTAAGCCTATTGTATAGGTTTATTGAGAATAATTTTATAAAAGCACCATAATGGAGTCTATGATTTAGAAATAAGTTTTTTAGAAGTGTTCCACTGTGTATCTAACTACATAATAATGTTTGCATTTAAAATCAGAAAAGAACTCCTGGAAACCTTTTTTTTTTCTTTTGTAACATTACTTGACATCACACAGAAGTGCTACTCCACGGAGTACCCAGTGCTCTGGAGGCTGACGGGTTTTAAGATCCATAGCAGCAATGTAATTAAGATCTGTTCGACTGCTCTTTTTGTAGACTGGACATGAATACAGACGTGGATCTTTTGCAGCTGAAAAGACAGAAGAGACATAAAGAGCAATTAAAATAAGTTGAAAAAATGGGGCCCTAAGGGAATGATCATGAGGCAAATGGAAAACTGAATCCAAGTTCAATAGTACTCTGCTCTCTATTTGCTATTGCCAGCTGAAGGACATACATGGTTTGAAATTTCTGTAGGTTTAACATGAGCACCTAGGAACTGATGCAAACCAATATATGTAAATGGACACTCTAGAGTAATTAGTGCTCTTTTTGATTCAATCTGCCCACTGAACATTACTTCTTATCAATGTATTATTCCAAAATGAAATTTCCCTACTTTTGACAACCTGGCTTGAAATGCATTTAGTATTTGAGAGTACAAGTCATCAGCTATTTCACAGCAGAATTAGAACAGTAGTCTAGTCATGCTCAGTACTTCAGTATTCATTATTTAGTATCTTGGCTGCTGACCATGCCTTTTATAAAACATTAGCTATGCAAAATAGCATGTTAGCTAGATTTGCTTTTAGAGGTGGAATGCTTTTCAAAAGAGATTTCCAATTTTATGTTTTGCAGTGGATTATTCTATTCTGTTTTACATCCCTATTCAATAGCATGTCCTATTCTATATGCAAAAACCCATCACATTAAGATAAATTACACATTTTCACAGCACTTTCCTTAAGCCCCATAAGTTTCCTTTCCATTCCTACATTCCTTTACTGCCTCAAAGACAAAACATCTCCCACCACCTCACTCTACCTCTTGCTTGCTTCCATGACCTCAAAATCAGACTTGTCCAGGAAAAAAAAAAGTTTTTATAAATATGCACATTTTTAATATATATATGTTATCTATAAACACAATAAATGCCTGTATATATATATATATGTGTGTGTGTGTATATAATCTGTTAGTATCTTGTATGTTGTATATACATACATACATACATATAAATTACATTCATTTTTGCCAGGAGTGAAAGAGATTATTTAGATTTAGGTTATGGAGGCTACAGAGATCACAGAGTTAATGTATAAGAAAAATGGCATTTTAGGTTGGGGCACATATTGTCAATATGTACAGCTTACCTGTTACAAAGCTTTTAACACCATTAGGACCACGTGTAGAGACCTATCTAAATATTAGGAAAAGTGACTACTATCAATTATGAAGGAAGTGTGATAACACATTTTCAATGGAAGACTGGGAAGTCTTCCCCATTGAAAGAGATTTGCTATGTATACAATCATTAGCAACAGCCTCATGAAATCCCTGCAGCCCAAAAGATTTCAATGCAGTTAAATAAAATGTTATGTTGTATTCAATGGAAATAATATCCTTTACAATACTGTTACTTACTGTTATTCTCTGCATATATCCTTATAACTGGCATCAGCTCAAAGAGCACCTTGGGCTTAGATTCTGTCAGTCTCATGTTTCTTCTGTCCCAACAAGCTCCTTCTAAATACAGCCCATACACGTAGACACCTTCTGAAGGAGGGCTTGTGATGTCATCCTTCATCCATTTAGTGACTTCATTGCACAGCACTACACTGTCAAGAGCCCATCCTTTGTTAGCTCTTGTTATTTCCTGCCCAAACCAGACAAAAGTCAGGTGGTTACATTTTCACATGAGCACAGAATCTTTTCCCACCAGTTATTAGAAATATATTTGTATGGTCATAAAATATCCTCTTTAGTACAAAAAAAAAACCCACCAATTCTTTAAAATATTCATGTTCACAGAAGTCTGACTTTTCTCTAAGGGAGTGATGGCATGGCACTGCAAGAAAGCTTTCGGTATTTCTTCCACTATATTTGATTTTAATTTCTTTCTATTATATAAAGTATCTAATGACTATACCAAGTAATACAACCATTGAATGTCAATGGTAGCCAGCTAGCCAGCTTCTGTGAACACAAAAATTTCACATATTTGATGAGATGAGAAAATATTACCTGCATGTGGTAAGTGAAACATATTTCCTATTCCTGCACCTCTACTCTTCAGTAACTGTATTCTTAATGAGTAAGAACTCACTCAGCTATAAAGTTATGTAAAGAAACTGCAAAAAAAAACCTGTTAGTTAATGCACTGGACAACACTCAGCTCTCTGTAGCCCAGTTATTTACTATGCTATGCAAATAAGTTATGGCAAACCCAGGTTTTATCCTGGTCTTCCAATGGCTTCAAAAATCTTTCTTTGAAGTAATTGGAATGAATGTTTGCCCCATACTGCAGTTACATAGATGATCTAAAAGAACTCAAGATTTATAGCTCAGTGATCGTTCCTCTTTCTCATTTCTATTTGTTTTACCACGCAGCAAAGTCCAGAAACTCTTTTTGGTGTTTATTTGGGATATTAGGTTGTTACATATTCACAGTTCCTTTTTACAGAACCATAAAGTTCTGTAGTTTCCAACTGGCTTTGATCCTACTAGTAAACCTTTTCCATGAGTTTGGATGCAAAAGACAGTCCTATTTTAGGACTGTTCACTCAAATAAATATTTTGTTACATAATTCCAAGGCCATATGCCTGAAATTTTAGATTACACTACCCAGACCTCAGCATAAGAGGGAAATATTTTTCCTACATCACAAATCTTCATTCTCTTCTCCAAAAGTTTGGGCTTTTTTTTTTCCTGAGGTCCCATTGTATTTTCACCTGAGTATTCTTTCTTAATTTTACACATTCCAGATGCTTATTGTCTCCAGTATATCCCTTTATGTTGACCAACACAGGCATATATTGCTTCCTTTTAAAGTAAAAAAGTTGTTGAGCAACTAACACAATCACCAAATCAACATACATACATGAGCAAACACATCAAATATCATACTTCTACGCATCAATAAAGGAAAATCTTTCTTACTTCCTGAAGACAGACTTAATCAGCTACTGAACAGCAGCAGTGAAATGTAAGACTAATTCTGAATAGCTTTTCAGCCCATTCTCCAGTCAGGTAAGTACTGAACACAGAACAAAACAGAGGTGGGGGGGAAGGTAAATTCATGGGCTTAATGGCGATTCTCAGAGAAATCTCAATGGAAACATGAGACTAAATATTTTTCTAGTCTACCTTAATAATGTTGTGAGGTAGCTTCTACTCATTTGGGCCTTGGTCAACACAGGAAACATAATTTAACACATTAGTGGTTGTTATGCTGAAAAAGTATATGTGAAAGAAGAGCAGTTAACTCAGGAAATGTTAGACAGCCACAATCTTCCCATGTGTATAAACTCATCCTTCATCAGACAATACAATTTTTTTTAAAAAAGCATGTAAAAAATTAAGCAGAATAAGAATTCAAACACAATTTACCTGTCTCACTGCAGTTAAAAATCCTTGAGGATTAAAAAACCCTGTCATCCAGAAACAGTTTGGTCGACTTTCAAAAATCCACTTGTAAAACTGGTGGTTTCTTTCTAGAAGCTCAGTAAACCAGAAACCAAGTGTACTGGAAGGCCAAGATGCCTAAAAACCATAAACATGTTTTAAAATAGCATATTGCTGTCAAGAAAAGCTACATCTTCCCATGGTAATAAACAATATAATATTAGAAAAGTGTATTTGAAGATCATCTATCATATCTTAACTTTAATCTGATGCTTATACTTTGCATCCCACTGAAACCTGAAGGAAATTCTTTCTCTGTTTAAATTCATGTCTACTATTCCATTTACATGTTTAATGCTCTCTGTGGAATTGTCCATTTTATGACATTTTTGCAAGGTTAGACAGCTGTATAAGAAAAAAAGAAAAATCGTATACATGTCTTTATAATTCCAAGGTCAATATACCAAGATGTGATTTCTGTAAGACTGTTCTGCATTTTTATTCTTCTGAATAAAACCTAAGGACAACTGAACTTGGACTATGTGGAGAAATAGCTGTATTGTGAAGCATCTAGGTTCACATCTAGGTTTTCTACCATGAAAATGCTTTGCCAGTAGAAACAAAACAAAAAAAAAAAAAAACAAAAAAAAAAAAACAAAAAAAACCAACTTTTTTCTTTCCAAAAAAACCCCATTTTTCTTTCCATCAGTTGCCATTAACAGGTCTAATTATCCCTGAAAATAATTTCTGTGGGGAGAGGCTGAGATCTGGGCTTGTTTTGCTTGGAGAAGGCTTAAAGGAGGCTTAAATATGTTTATATCTCATGTGGAGGACAGAAGAAGATGGAGCCTGATGCTTTTCAGCAATTGGACAGAAGGCAATGGGATCAAGATGAAATGTCAGAAATTCTGTTTCAACTTAAGGAGTTTTTTGTATGTTTGGCTGGTGGTTGGTTGATTGGTTGATTTTTACTGTGAAGATGATCAAACAGGGGAATGGGTTGTACCTCTCTGATTCTGGAGGCTCCTGGGAAACCTGATTTAACTGACCCTGCTTTAAGAAGTGTGATTAAACTACACTGTCTCTATAGGTCCTTTCCAGCATCCACTATTCTGTAATTATGTGGCTATTACTTAAACTCAAAGTGCATTGATTTTGACCAAAATGGACAGGCCACCTCTACTTAACCCAGAAACGGATGTTCAATAATTATATATGTCCAATAAATAACACCATCTTAGTCCACTAATATATGGGTGCTAATTTTTAAAATCCATCATCACATTTTAAATTTCTCTCCTCTCTCTGGGTTTTTATACTGCCAATATGTAACAGATTGTTAAAATGGCACAAAGCTGCATCCTTCACATTCATTTCAATTTTCATAAATGAAAGAAGGCTTGTTTTGAGTATGTTTATTTTAGCACAAAATCAATTCCAGCAGTTGCACAGCTCTGGTTAACACTTCTGAATCACAGTTTGAAAAAAATGTTTATTATAAGTCTAGCAGTTTAATCTAGTCTTCAGAAATAGATTTTTTTTTTTCCAGAACAAGTGATGTACACCTACCTTTTTCCAGCTAGCAGGAATCCTTCCATCATACATGCAGTCTAAAGCATCCGTCAGATTTTCACTCATAACTATTGTCCCATCAATGGCAAGTTTTAGATCAGTCAGAGTGCTTCTCACTAAAGAAATAACTCTCTGCATTTGTTCAATCTCCTGTCGCAAAAATATGTGCATAGGTTGAAAAGGTCCCATGTTCTTTAGTTTTTCTTTTACCTGTTGGTAGAAAACCAAAGATCCTTCAATAGAAGTGAAAAAAATAAAATTGGCTTTATATCAATGTTAGGCCCCAGTATGATCTTTGAGACATAACATAATTTATTTATGAGCTTAAATGGTCAGTTTGGCACCTCCCTTGAATTATCTGCAAGAGAGAAATACAGGATTTGTTCCAAGAGAAATCTGTGATGCTGAGACTGACTGTTTTTAGTCCAAGTCATGATTTAGTCTTTGAGCTAATGCCACTTAAAAGCTTGTAGGCTGTTTACCTTAGTTCAAAGAATTCAGCTTTAGTTCCAACAAGCATTCCAAGGTTCTTTTTGAACAAACTAATCAAGACTAATTGCCCCAGCCACTTTACTTCAACATAGCAGCAATGCCTGGGAACCAGGCAGTCTTGTATTCTAACCAAACTCACTGATACATTTTTAATCAGAAGTGTAAAATAAACAAATAAACAGCTGCATTAACATAACTAGAAATTTTATAGTGTCAACAACCTCAGTTAAAAGTTGATGATCCTACCTCCCTCATAGTGCAAATGACAATTTAAGCATTAACAGGTTTAATATTTCTGAAAAAGTCCTTACAAAAGCACTTCAGCACACATTTAATGACTTCATTGTAAACATCAATAGTTTGGCCACATTTCTTTAAAATACAAAGTATTTCCTGTATGAATTAATTCAAACAAACATGCTTTTAGAAAAGTTTTTGGGGATTTGTTGGTTTGGTGTTTTTTTTATCCAATCCATAAAAGGCAAGATGGACCAAATGTTTTACCAGAATTTCATTAACTCACTTCAAATGGTACATAATCAGCAGGAAGTTTTTCCAGCATATCATCAGCAAGTCTGGCTACAACTGCCTCTCGAGTTTCACCTCCTCCACCAGAGCTATCTTTAGGCTGAATACTGAGGATGGTGTCCAATACACCTCTGGAAACTTTACTTTGGTAGGTGATATCCGCATTGGGGTGCAAACCAAACACTTCTGGTGTGTCATAAGCAGGAAGGCTCTACATAGTAAAATATAAAAAGAGTACAACTGGAGATTTAGAAGCAAACCATTAAAAAAAAAAAATCTCCCCATAAAAATCCCCAAGCAAAAATTAAAAAAACCCATAAAACTCAACACAAAACAAAACCAAATAAAGAACAGGAAAAAACCCTCAATTACTGTTAAGTAACAAGCTAGATTTCTTCAAATAGTCTCAAGCAAAATAACTTGCTGTGATCTATTTGTCATGCCATGGCCCAAATCACACCAAACAAATTGTGTTTTAACAACTATACACTATTTTAATAATAAACTATTACTCTCATATATCTAGACCTTTTATTTCAAAGAGGTTGTACCCAATGTGTGGACTCCATTCTTTGCCCTCTTTAATAACTCTGTGCTTTTAGGTATGTCCCACAAGCAAAACACATGAAAAGGAAAATATATATTACTGTCAAGAAAATTATAACATTGATAACAATAATTAGTTGTCACTAATAGATATGCAAACTGCTAGAAATCAGTTTAAAAATCTGTGAATGAAAGACAAAATACAGGTACTCAGAAAAAAAGAGAAAAATTAAAGGGAATCAGGAACTTCTGAGAAACAAGTGATTAGCTTTCATTTACCAACCTGTATGTACTGAAGGTATTGATCCACCATAGTACATTTGGGTATGCTGTATCCTTTGTAGAAGCTGAATTCCTGACTGAATGTGTTTTCACTGAACCAAATCTTTACAAAAGTGTTCATGAGTCTTTTGTCAAAGTCATCTGTCACACGACCACCATACTGGATCTCACCTATCATATAACAAACAGTACTCCAGCAGATCCCCTAAAACCAAGCAGAAACCAATGACTTCAGCTAATCCCCTTCTTACTTACTTAGACCTGCCTTAGTAAAAACAGCTGATGCACCATGTCTGTCCCATTTGAAAGTTACTTTCCTATTACTCTTCATTATAGTCTTGCATTCCCTGAACACTGCAAGGATTTCTCAAAATTTCACCAATTCCCATTTCAATTCAAGAGCATCTTGAAGATAGCAAGAAGGTCACAGTTATATTTAAATTCTCCTTTCACTTAAAATGCCAATTGCAAATTGCTCTGACACAGACCTCTCTGTATGGCAACTGACCATATAAAAGTGAGAAACATAGGAGACATTCTTGTATAGTCATTTAAAACTACTTTTGATTTCTTCATGCTGCAAAGATAGGTGGGGTGGGGCAAATCTTATTTTTACTCGAAATAGATTTAAACAAAAGAGTATTTGAAATATCCCTTTTAAACTAATTGACTTAATTAGAATTGAAAAGAAGGTCTATACTTCTAAGGTTTATATTTCTGAGATGGCTGGAAAGGATTTTTTTTTTTTTTTTATGTAGAGGCTAATACAGAAATTAAACATGCACTGGATTAGAAGTCTAAGTCTGCTGCTGTAGAGACAGATATACTTGAAATATTGAATATTTGTGGAGAAAACAATAAGTTAAAATCATTCTTATAGTTCAGTTATTATTCCACTACTAGAAAGTTCCATCATCTTAATCCATCTTTCCCACAAAATCATTAATTACCTTCTTGGTATCCATGCGATTCAAGTGGTTTTGAATGAACTGCACAGCAGCATTGAAATCAGCTTGATTAAACTCATAGGGAATATTCCAACCCAGAGACCCGAATTTGCGTCTTTCTTGAACAGTGGAGTGCAGAAAGGCTACAGCATACAACAGTGGTTTCCATTGCGCCATTTTACTGGCATCTAATAAATCCTGGTTGACACCTATTGATTGCAAATGGGCTTTATGAGAATCACTGTAATTGTCTTTTTCAAAACTACTTCAAATCAGTACTAAAATATCACTCTAGAGATAGTCACTTGGCTCTCTGCCTCTCCCAAGGGTAAATTGTTGTCCCACAAAATGTTCTGTGCTGGAGACAGTTTATAGCATGTTATTAAATTGCTCAAATTAAAAGAGTAAACTTCAGGGGGAAAAAAACCACAATTCACTAATAGCTGAATTCACATCAAGTTGCTTTCTGCACAGAGTCTTTGTCCTTTATTTTATGTAGTGTAAAGAGCATTTGATGGCCAACCATGTCATTTTTCTGCCAAAAGACAGAATATTAAAAATTCAAACACTTTGAACTGAGATACTACAAGCCGACATGAGAAAAGAAAAGGCATTCACTGTTTTGATATCCAGTTAGTTGTGGCAACAGAATGTCAGCAAATCATCTTTTTAATTTTCAAAACAAAAACTAAGATGTGCCCTGGCGTCATTGCAAACAGTTCCTCGTACTAGCTTACACCTACTACCAGTTTAACCTGACCACACAATTGCATCACAGTCCAAAATCATTAGCATTCTATCACTCACCACTGTATGTTCTCTTTAGTCCAGCTCTGAGACCTTGTGGTGGTTCACTGGTAAACTTAATTGACATTTGAAGGAGAGTGATGGGGAATTGTTTGTGAATGTCAGTTGTCATCCATAGTCTAAAGCTTTCATGAACATTCTCTGTCTCTATTACAGTGTCCATTAACTCATCCAGAAAGTCAAGTCCAAGGTGGCAGTTTTGTAGAAGTGCCCAACCTCCCTAGTTTAAAACAAGAGAATTTAAAAAGTTATCAACATTGTTAAAAAACTGAAATCACTCCTTGATGGAAGCTAAGATCTGGGCTGTTTCTTCTGGAGATAGTGTTAGCTTATTTGTTTTTTTTCATCTGAACAAGTGGTCCCTACTTGTCTCATCTGGTCTATTCAAATATTCTCTACCTTTTCCATTTCAATACATTTAAAACATACCTTGTCATTACTACAGTGCTGATAGAAACTGATAAATTTTGACTTGCATCAAGGAGCTCAGGAGTAGCTCCAGAGAGCAACCTGCTCTGCTAAACCTTGTAACTCACAAGGGTTCCAGGCTTGGAAAATAATCAAATAAACATACATTATTAATCTATTGCTATCAATCAATAGATGTCAAACTTTTTAATATGAATTATCATATTTCATTATAGGCATCTCATATACCTCTTCACTAAGAGGGCTTGTGAGACAGTGAGGGAAGATAACTGACTTTCTCTTAGCTAAACTAAAGGTGCTCCTTTCCCCTGTTTTTGAATGGGTTTCTTCTCATTTGATCTGTCAGTTAATTCCTTATGAGAACTTATCAAACAAGAATCTGAAGCAAAAGAGTAAAACAGGTGATAAAAACAAGCTCATAGCACAGGAGAGTAAGATCAGTATTTTCACACCAGCAGGCATAGCAGTAGTACCACCAGATGCGCAAAGAATGCCAAATTGGAACATCTCACCTTTTTCAAACAGATAGTTTTGTTCTTTAATTCCTCTTCCTGTAAAATACCTGTTGTCCCTACCTACCAGATTGTCCCTCCCAAGTCCAAATTCAGACTACAGCAATACAAAATAACTTGCTATACTTACCTTGTTTTTCTCAAGTTTATGTAACTATCAATAGCATATCTGGAATTCATTTTCTTCATTTAACAAAATACATCCATATTACTAAAATATAAAACTGAAAATATAATCTGAAATGCCTACAGAAGAATATTCACTGGTGATATAATCAAAAAAACAAAAAAATCAATTCAGCTATGTTCATCAATCTGCAATCAACTATAAAAACTCCATTTTATATGAAAAACACTCCATTTTCAATGAAAAGCATCTGCGCAGTATCAAGAAGCTTGCTATGGCAAATTGAAGGAGTGTGAAAATACAGTTCTCTTGCTTAGGACACTTATATAAATAAATGTAGGGGTTTGCATCAGCACTAACTACCCACCAAACATTACCTCATGGCAGGATTTTTGTTTCTAAGTGTTTAAACACACAGAGGAAAACGTTCAGATTTTTGTTGCTTACATGAGCCATTGTCTGCTGCAGAAGTTTACGAGCATGGATTCCTTGCCCCTGGCCCATGGAAACACAATACGTTTCTGTCTTCAGTCTTTTTCCCAAAGCAATAATCGAGTCCGTAGGATCAGAGCCCATGGAAAGAAAGCATATGAGGGGAGTACGTGGATCTGACTCTTCCCATGTTTTCTCCAAGTCCAAGATGACTCCCTCTGCGTATTTCTCCCCCATAGTGTCAGTGACATATTTTCTTGCCTATATTAAAAAGGGTAAATTTAACTTGTGACCTAATCATTTTATTCTGTTTTCTTCCCAGTGTAAATATTACCAAAAAGTCAACTGAAGACCAAAGGCTGCTAAAAATTTATATCAAAACTATAAATATAAGACAAGTATATTTTTACATGCCAACACATCATACTGTCTTTGAAGGTGTTATTTTTTATAGCCTTACACAACCACTTAATTTTTTAAAAATAATTATTATATTACACATATCTGTATGAATTTTTTATATAACTATAATTAGAGTATAATAAAAAATAACAACTTCTCTAAAACCTTAGAAAATTTTTAATGATTTAAGGATATCTCCATTAGATAGTGTAACTCTTAGGCTAAAAATCTAGATAAATAAGAGAAAAAGACTAAAGATGGGCTTCAAACCTCCTTTCTCACTCCACAGTTAAATAAGCAATTAATTAACAGTACTAATGATTAAAATAACTATCACTAAGTAGACGATCCAGAGGAACAGGTGAAAACCAACTCTTATCCCCTCTTTATTTATCTTTAAAAATTCTAGATTATTGTTCTTTTTCTCAAAGAAATAGGAAAGGCTCTTTGAAACAGTCTGAGATGATCTTTCTTGTACTCTTCCCCCCACACATTTATCTTGTCTTAGATAAATCTTCCCCTTAATACCTCTGGGTTACCTCTCAGAGACAAAAGACATTCAGCATTAAATATTTGATAAACTATCAATTTTCAAAAAACCATGGAAAGATGAAAGTTTACCTTGCCCCATTAACAGTAGGGAGGAACTAATCTCATGTGATCTGTTTCAGATACATAGCAGACATCATACAGATATTCTTTATACAGTACTGCTTAACCCATTGACTGCAGTTACACCAATAACTGGTGAGATTTTCTCTGAATCCAATCACAATGTCTAAAGATATGCATCAATAAAATTAACACCATACTTCAAGTGATGCATTCTAATTTAAGTAAATCATCATTAATTCTTCTGAATTGTCAGTAATGTTATAATTTTTTGTTCTTTTGTACTGGAGAAGAACATAAAGGTTAAAAATAGGTTCTTAGAAAATGATTTCTCTTTAAAAAAGGTCTATTTAATAAACTTCAGTTCTGTAATTTTTTAATAGATGTCTTTAAATTGAGAGCTTTGAGCAACCTTTATTAAAGATTTTCCTAAAGTGGTTCTAATTCTTCCATGCAAGAAATAGTTTCTCAATTAAATTGTTTTCAATTTTCCCTCAGCCAGTCAAGTTCATTAAAATATTTGTCTTCAGTTTAACACTGAAGTCACTTCTAGAATTCTAGTGAGTAAGCAAGGATAGCCAAAAGTATCTTCTGAACTAATAAAGCAGATCTGGATAAACACATATGATTCCAGCAGAAATCACCACAATGAATAATATTTGTTCAATATATTGGAATAATTTTTTTATCACTGCCCTTGTAACAAATACATAAACGGTCTGAAAAGAATTTCAGAAAATACAACATAAAGGTCCATTACAAAATGGACCTTTAGCATTATATAAGACAGTATGAACCTCTAATCTGAAAATATTACTGTAGTGATACCTAAATAGACCATGTAGGCTATATAAATATACCTGAGCTATGGTCCTGTCAGGACACCAAGATCTGATAAGAAGAAGATGTCTGAAGCTGTCCAGAGATTGACCATAGCCACTAGGAACCAATTCTTCTTCAGGATTCTTACTATCAAACCAGATTTTCCACTGTTTCTCTTCTCTGGAAATCTGTAATTATACCATCAAAGAAGCAAATATTACTAAACAGACAAGTCATATTTGCACTGCCACTAGGTTGCAAACTTTTAATGAGAGTCAGAGACATGAAATCCACACCCAGGTATTTGTTTAGAATAATTCTTCCACAGATTTAATAAGGTTATTAAAAATTATAGGATAAAAATTCATATTTATAGTATGCTATTGTAGAATGCAGCACCCTGGAGTATTCATATTCTGAAAACAGGAGCTATTAATCAGTATGTTATATTCTGAGATAATAGCATAGCTAGGTCAGAATATGGATAGCTAGGCACAGACACAGCTTTGAGAACAGCAAGTACATAATTGCACACATGAATGTACCTTCTCCCTAACTTTTACTCCATGTAACCAGAGAAATATTGGAACAAGCATCAAAAAACATAGTGTAAGAAAGCACAATGGGGATGCAAGATAATGTAATAACCAAAATAAAGTTACCATGTATTAACTGGATAATGGCAAATTGAATCCCAATCCGAAAATATTATAATTTTAGAAAGTGTGAACACTCTACACTCTTCTTATTTTCCTGGGAGTGGTTGAGATTTTATATCAACATAGGTTGCTAAGCAGTCAGGGCTATAACTGAG
The DNA here is from genome assembly GCF_024509145.1 of Vidua macroura. Lineage (NCBI taxonomy): Eukaryota > Metazoa > Chordata > Aves > Passeriformes > Viduidae > Vidua > Vidua macroura. The sequence goes on along the minus strand of NC_071571.1, from coordinate 80,709,819 downwards.
GCTATCTGTTGTCAGTTTTGTTTCTCTTCCATAAAATTAACCAGTTTCCACCATATGGCTTGATTGCTACCAGACAATTACATGTTAAACAAGAGATCAACTTTCAAAAGCTCTTACGTACTTGATCAAGAATATCTGAAAACTGTTCAAGCTTACTGAGCTCCACCAAGTTCAACCAAGTCATATCCAGAATCCATTTAGCTGGCTTAGGAGGACAAGCTTTAAGGTCTAGGGAAGCACCACCTGCAAGAAATTGAAATTAGTTATTAGTACTATTGGAGAGACAAAGAAAAATAAGAGGGAAAAAAACAAATACAATAATCCAGTTTTTAAATCATGATGTTACAGGAATTTTCTACCTTACAAAACCATGCCATATTTGATTAAGCTTAGTTTGCAATTTGGTTAATTTATACTATTTTTTTAATATTATGTAACTTAAACAGAAGTATTAACCAATTTATATTTTGAGGCTTTACTGGCTTTTTGTGCAATGTGCCTGGAAATAAAGGCTTTTTGGGAAAAGATATTCTGAAGATTCAACATGGAAAAATTCACACATATAATCCATAAATAAATACTGCCTGGAAAATTAAGTCTCTTGAAAAGGTAATATAAAATTGATCCAAAATTTCAAGGGAAGTCAGTGCTTGTATGCAGCTGAGGCCAAAGCCGTGACCTTGTCACATGCAGCTGAGACTCCGATGTTCTTTTAAAATGTTAGCATCATTTTCTGCTCCTATTTCCTACAGTACTATAGTATGTTTAGTACAATAATGACTTTTCTAAGTTAAACACATACCTGATGGTATTTGAGCAGCAGACAACAATATTCCTTTCAAATTCTCATGATTATAAAGATATATTCATCAATATTCAGTGTGCTGCTATAAATTAGAGCTGCCATACAATGTTGTCTGTCACCAGATCAGAATGATAAACATGTATTCTTACAATTGACTGATTTCTCATGTGCAAAAGGAAGGAGCATGCTGGCTAGGAGATACAAATACATAAATTTTCTAAAATAATAATGTGCTCTCCTTATAATTTATTCATAGTTCCCACCTTTAATAAGTGTCAGAAATTCTTCATGTTTCACTCTGTTTCTTTGTATATCAATCTTCAAAGTAAGAAGTAATGTGAAAAGAAATTTATGCTCCTCATAGAGCCCTCGGGCAGTATATTTGAATACTTCATAAGTCATATGTTCAATAATATTGGTAACCCTCTTGCTGGTTATAGGGCTCTTGGTAGACCTGTTAGAAGAAAGGTCTGCAGTTGAAAGTTGATTTTTCTTAGGCTTTATAAAAGGGAATACAATGCAAAAGGGAAAAAGCCATAGTTCAATATTTTCAAAACATGAAAAATAATAGAACACAAACAGAATATCAGACAGCAAGCTGGCAACAACTTTCAGATTGAAGGAACAAAAACAACAAAAAAATCCTTTCTAAAGAAGTCTTTTTGTCCAGCTGAAAAATCAATGTAGTATAATGGGTTTTAATTATCTAATGCCAAATTTTGAAGGACTGTAAGTACATCAGAAGGGTCTTTGCCTTGCTAACTTATAAAGTTTTATGGGTATTTAAGCTGACAATTCCTGGTCAAGACTGTAAGAAGCAAGAGTCTTCTTTCTGATATTAGTTCACAATAAATCTTTACTGTACTACAAGTACAGGCACCTCCAGGACTAGGTAAATACAAATTATACTTATTGTTAGCTAAATTACCTGGCTAGGGAGCGGTCAAAAAGCCCCAAAAACTGTCGAAGCGATGTCTGATACATGACATTGACCATGCTCATCTCAGTGATAAGGAAGTACAAGATGCTACCTCGAGTTGCAACTGAAGGGCAGGAAAGAAAAATTTGTTCAAAGTAGAAATGTAGAGCAGAAAATTTTAACTCTCCAAAACATGTACACTGATTTTCACACTAATGATAACTGAAGATCCTTGAGTTTCTCTATTCTTTACTGCCAGAAAAATAATAAAATCATTCATTTAATCCTCATGTATACATCAGGGGTAAAAAATATTTTCTGTAATTAATGCAAACTATGTAAAGTCCAGTTTTCAAATACGAGCATATCTGGAGATCTGCAATATTGAGATCATCAGCAGAACACATAAAAATTATGGCTGTTTAAAATACTGTTTATGTATCCAAACAAATTTTCTTTTTACAGACTTTTACAAGACTCATATAGAAGTCAAATGAGCTATATTGATTTAAGTTACCCAGCACTGATTTAACTTCTTTTCAGTAGTCATGCAGTTTTAAATGCAAAGGTTTTACAATATCTGCAATGTTTCTGGTACACTAACTGTATCATCTTATACATTTCGTAAAATGCAGGCAATTACAGAGAGCTATTTTCCCCCCTGTTTTTTTCACATTATTACCTGTCAGTTAAAAGTCAAAAGACTCATGAAATTTTTATGACTATAATAACCAAAGGATAAATGGTGAAGCATTAATCAGAACAGATACAGAGGGTATTTAATGTTATATAAGCTCTGTAAATGAATGTCAACATGTTGAACTCAAACACAGACTTACCTAAACACCCTAATGACTGATGAGCTTGTTTATAGAGCAATGGGAAGTCTACAAAGAGAACAATTCACTCAATTTTATAAATTCCACATGAGGCATAACATTGACTATTTTCTCCGTTACAGCTCAATATGACATCTCCTGGATAGATTTTACTTACAGGAAAACACAGATCTCTCCCACCAGTTTTGGTCTTCCTGATCTCATCCTACAATTTCTCCTACTCTGAGTACTGGTGTTTTAAATATATGGACCAGCTATTTGTCTTCTATGACTACCTTCACTCACCAGGTCTGTACTCTTCGCGGGCTGAATTGATCTGTACTTCAGTTTCAGCAGAAGTTTGCAGTTTCTGTGTTACTTCTTCAGCAGTCTTCTTAGTGTTACTCAATACAATTAGTAGGGTCTCATCATCTGCCAGAGAACTCTTAGTGCTTGTAAGTCGAAATAAAAGGTTATCTTCTAGGTCTTTAATCCTCCTTTTGTTCGTAGTCACATCTTCAATAAGATCAGTTCTTTCTTTCTCTAATTCCTATTGGATTACATGGTAATATTTGGGAAACAGAAGAGCAATCAAAAATAAAAGAAAAAACCCAAATATTTAGCTTAAAAAATACTGATCCTACCAAAACAGTGTAGGTTAAAACTATCTGAATTAATTTGGGGAAATAATTCCAGTGGTATTTCTGACACAATATATATTGCCAGGATCTGAACCTGCTACATAAGTAGGCATTAACAAATCATTTCTACAAATATTATGGAAGATGCTTGTATCATGCCCTAAAAGAATAACAAGTTCACTATGATTTGTCTTCTCTTTCTGTTTCAGAAAAGACAAATGCAAGCACCATTCCAGACGTAGGATTTTATTCCCCTTTATGGAATCTTATCCTCATTTATGCCTTGCTTTACAACTGCCATATTGAAAACTTAGTCTCAATGGCCATGCTTAGTCATCAAATCAAGAATCAGATATTTCAAGAAGTGCCAATACTCCTCCATCAGACAGGGATAATATCAGTCTCTCACTAAAATGCTTTATTAATCAAGAAAGTATGTAGAACTTGAGTTACTTCACTAGAATTATTTTATACATTTAGTAATACGTCTGGGTATTTTATGTACCTAGATTCTTTTCCAGTGTCCAAATATAGAAGATGAATAACTATTAACCAAGAGTTTTACATTAAAAAAACAGCTATATGAAATCCCTAGAAAAATATTTTTCAGCTATAACAATCTGTTCAGTTTATTCTTAAAATTAACCTTTAAAAATTTAATATAAATTAGTCCATCAGAGATAAAAATCCTCTACTGAAATATAACTAAATATTTCAGTACAGTGAAGTAAAGAGAAAGAAAAGAGAGAGGATGGGTTAAGAGTTTTTCATAAGAGAAGGTTAATATGAATCTTATGAATGAACAGTAAGTGAGCCAGTTGGTAGAAATATTTGCTGTCTAGATAAATACTTCACAAAGTTTACAAAGGTCTGGTGAATAATTTTAACAATGTCTCTCTGAACTTGGATGTTCCGTGTGCACTCCATCATTGCCAAGTCCATTTCCATGTTGCTTACCGGCTGCTAATATTCCAAAGAAATAGGGACAACACTAAGAAACACAAGACGTCTCATATAGCACTAGAGACATAATGGACCTGAGCCCTTAGCAAGGCTTAAGGAAAGGTTTTACTCCCCCATTTGAGTAGTCTTCCTTTATACAGCTTTGAAAAACTATTACAAATTTTGAATTTTTTTTTTTCCACATTCTAAACTTTTGGTCTTCTCAACCCACATTCTCCTCCTACATTCCTAATTCAAACACTTATTTCTTTTAAAGAATGCCCTTTTACCTTAAAAAGGAAATTAAGAAAAATCACCTTATTATTATCAGATTTAGAGTTTTTTCTTGGTATATTGAAACATCATAATCATCACCAGGTAGAAAATATTTAGTGGGACAATCATTTTAGAATAATGCAAATATAACATAACTTAGAGGATGTGCTTACTTATTCAAAAGATCTGAAAAATGGTTGAAAATAGACAAGAAAACTACAGTTATCTGCATTTCAAGCAACTGCTGCTTCATGGAACTGAGGAAAGCAGGTAACAGTTTCATTAAGCATTCTTTTCATGCAAGTTTGATGAAGTGAAAACTTCTAAATAGCATTAAAAGAAAGTTATCATCCAATTAAATATAATAATTAACATACTGTGCCAAATTCATGTTTTACTGATTCAGTTCAAAAATTTAAACATACTTTAGAATTCAACGCTTCATAAAAACAGAAAACAATTCTCCTCACAGGAGCCTGAGAAACAAGGTGGAAACAGAGTTCACCAAGCCAAAGTGAAGTAACCCTAGATGAAAACCTTAGTGAAAAGCTCTTAAGCTCATCTATTAAGCACTTAAAATGCTTTTTGCAGATCAGAAGGTGTAAACAGCTGAAAGCTTTCTTCGTATCTTCAAAAATTTCCAGTCATAACACCAAGGATGCAGAAAAAATAAACCAAGTTACCATGTACATAAATTCAAGGAACTTGCACCAAAAAGACTATTTCAAATCCTGTTTTAAGGAGTTCATTTCACAAGCAGATGACATTTTGCTAACTGTACCAAAGAATGCCATTTCTTGTTAATATTCATAACATTTGAAAGCTGCTACATAGCTTATATCATCCTGTCACAAAATGTTTCACAAGCAAAAGAATTTGCATCAACTGTTCCTTACAAAACTTGAGTCTTTTTCCAGCAAAAATCTTGATATATTAATGTGAAAATTCAAAAAGCCATAAAGAGGTATTATCTATTATAACTCCACTACTAATCTGACTTACCTATGACACTAAATAAACAAGCTTTTTGTCAAATTACATAACAGCCAATGTATCAAAATAATGATATCATTAAAATATCATAAGTTAGAATACCTTCAGACATATATCAAATCTCTCAAATCCTATTATTCCAAGAATTATAGTAGAATCAAATTTATACAGATCTACCAGCTGCCCTTGACCTTATGCTTCCCTTGTATCTTGAATTGGTTCACATTCTGGTGGAAAATTAGAAATCAGTACTAGCGTTCCTATCAGTAAACAATTAATTCTGTGAGATATATGCAACAAAGATTCTTTTAATGGACATAGCAGACAAAGGAGAGTCAGACTTTGCAGAAACTTTAAATACCATGCTGTAAACACTCCCTTTCCTTGCTGGAGGTCTAAACCTCATTCATTCTAAGACCAGAACCATGTAAGAGATGGTAGAATGGGAAGAAGGATAGAAATGTGCATAAAAATCTTGAAGAACTCTGATTTCAAATCAATAATCTCTTTGTGGGACAGAAGTTCCACACATACATTGTAACACTGGATATCACCAATCAGTCATACTGCTCGAATCATTTGGCAAACTGTCTCACAGTAAAAGAATTCCACCACTCTCCTACCAAAGGCTACAAAAGGTAGTAAGAATCCAGACACCTAAGAGGGAGACCCCCAAATTCCCAAAGATGCATCATTAGACATCATAGGAAAGTGTTTGGATGGTGTGATGTAGTCAAATTGATTCCTCAGGAAACCTTGAACCACAAGGTGTATAAACAGAGACCAAGAAAACTGCAATATGGTAAGTAGATTCTGTAGAAATTCCTCTGCCTGTCAAGTGGTCCACTTGTCATTTATCTAGAGGAAATATCCCCAGATGGTTTCAAACAAAGCAGTAGTGAGTATAACACTCTGAGAAGTTGGTAGAGAGAGCACCATATGTCCATTTATTAGACATTCCCACTTAGTGACAAAGAGGCCATTGAATAGTAGAATGAGTTTCATTTGGAAGGCACCTACAGAAATTAACTAGTTCAACCCCTGCTTGGACCTAAACAGCTCAGTTGCTCAGGGCAATGTCCAGGTGAATCTTGAAGCCTTCCCAAAAGAGAAATTCCACAAATCTTTGGTTAATCTGCTCCTGGGCTTGACCACTCTTGACGTAATTATTTTTCCCCTAATATCTAATCAGAATTCTTCATGTTCCGTCCTGAGTTTTACTTCTCCATCTATTTCTTGACTCCTCTGAGAAAAGTCAAGCTCCTCCCTTCCCTGTGTCCTCCAAGCAAGCACACAGCAACAGCAATGACTGGAGGAATTTGATAAACTGTCTCCTGGAGGAATGTACTATATTTCAAGGCCCGAGAAGTGAAGTTTGGCATAAGGCTTTGTGAATATACACACACAGCATGTTTTAGATAGACAGCGATAATTTCTTTACATAGTGGGTTGACAAGCTATCAGTGGTTGAAGAGGAGCTGATGGTGCAATGAAGCTGTCTGACAAAAAACAGACCTTAACAGATTGAGTGTGATTTCTCTCACGAGATCCATGCACTGTTTGGGAATGAAATGCAACTACTCGACGTGAAAAAGATGACTGAGTTTATTAAAAAGAAAAATCTTACATTGGTGGGGCAGAAGGAGGTGTTGGAAGGACGGGAGAACCTCAACAGATACCACAATAAGGAAACAAAGATATTCCTGTCATTCCTCTCTAGTAAAGGTAAACTGAAACTATTGCCAAAATCTTAGTAAATACACAGACATAGCTGCATAGTGTTTCTTATGATATGAGCATTGCCTGATCTTACTGCTACAGGGATTAGCTGTTCCATAGTTAAAAAGGTACCAACCAGCCTCCCTCCAGAACTGCATGTGGCATGTTGATTGGGACTGGCATCTTGAACCTGGACTTCCTCAACTAATATATCTGCAGTGTCAAAAGGTATGTCAGTAGGTAGCCCATTTTCCCTTGGAGCAAGGAAGTAACGAAGTCCGAATTCTTTGCATTAGGTTATGTTGCCATGAGCCCCAGGGCTTGTAGACAGAAGAACATCAGTTTTGATTTCAGGCCCTTTTGCTTTTCACAGGCTATTCTCATGAGGTTATAACTCATTGAGGCAGGAAAAATAAGGTTAATACAGTACAGTTGCAACAATAAAGAGACAGAGAAACTTCCACATGAATGAGTCAATTGCTTCTATGCCACTTTTTAAACCATTACAGATAGGTTATATTAAGAATAATCATAATAGAGAGAGCCAGAAAGTCACCTTGCAATATGGGTATAGAGAGTAATAAATTAAAGTAGAACATTCTACAAGTAAATATAAGAACTACAGACAGGAAAAGAGATACAATCAATTATTTTACCTGTTTCTCTGTGAGAATGACTCTGCCTAAGAGTTGATTTTCAAGACCTTTCATGGTTACAGTAAAGTCAATGATGGAGGTTTGAGCACTAATTTCAGGAGAGTAACAAGGATTTGACAGTTTTGTAGTAATGTAAAGTCTGAAGCCATTCATAACATCCACTTCCTTATCACCAACTTTCACCTTAAGAAAAATGTTAAAAAGAAGTCTTGAAATATAAAGAGCCAATACACACCTTTTCAGATACTGCATATAGGAAAAAAGGTTACATTTTTCTGCTTAAAGGCATAAAAATCCAGTTTTAAATCTGAAGCAAAAAATTTGTTAAGAACAGGACCACCTTAAATGGTCCATTCAAACATTATTTCAACTTCTTAAAATTGTCATAAGCAAAGGAACAAGCAACTCTATGCATTAAATATATTAACCATTTGTGAACTTTAACCCTACCTTATTTTCTCTTTCATTAGCATTAATCAAGTTTAAATGAGTTTAATTTTTTATAGTCTTATATTTATTAGGAGTTATTTTGCTAAGGAGAAGTTGTGGGGAGGGGAAGGGAGGAAAGGGGAATCTACGTATGTTTTCTCACTTGTTTTATTTTTACCTTGTTGGCTGAACCTGTTTTAATGATGTTTCTCTCCAAAATGTTATCAAGTGCTGGGTCCAGCTCTTCTCCAACATCTTCTACTAAAAGAGGTCTTCCCAAAGAAAGGCTGTCTTCTAAGTGGTTTCTAAAATACTTGTGATTCAAAGAAGTGATCTAAAAACACAGATGCAATACCTTATGCCCTTTTACCAATCTTTTTCTTAGTTTCATATTATAAATTATTTCATTTTCTTTAAAGTACTGCCAAAAGCAATGATCCTGTGAGTAGACTAGTATTAATGCAAACATTGTGAGCTCAAGGAAAGTTAACATCAGCATACCCTATTGCCAGATCTCATGGAATGCAAAGTTCTATTTTTCAGCTGCAAAGGTAGAAGCAAAGCAGTGCTGAGCACTTCCAATTTTGATATCCTATGAGTGCAACTACTCAAGAATTTCACTGGAAAAATTCACAGGAACCTTTTAGCACCTTCAATTTTATCTTGGATAACATCTCCAAGTCAAACTGCAGCAGGGTCAATTCTAAGATAAGTATTTTCCTGTGTTTTTTTTCACCCTTGAAAATTAGAGGTTTACATGGAACAGGACCTTAAATAGTATTTGCTTTAAATAGTCCCCAGTATAACTGAGATTTTCAACATGTTCAAAAAGCACATTCAGCTTAGATGTTAATAAAGTTGCAAACAAATTAATAATCATTTTTATTATAACTAAGCAACCGTTAAAGGTTTCCACACCTAGATAACAATCACCATGAAAGTGGTGGTTATATTCACAGAGCCACTCTATTATCACACCTCAAGCTACTTTTATGGATTTCAGGGTTTTGTTTTATTTTAAAGCTGGTTTATTGATGTAATTATAATTGCAGCAAGTAGGGACATTCTTCCTTATATTTTCTTGTTTGAATTGAATTTGTGTATCTTGCCTCAGACTGTACATTGTAGCACTACATCTTCCCTGTACATTTGCAGAGTACTTAGCAGCTGACATCCATGCTAAGACGACAAAAATTAACAACAATTTCTGATTAAAAGATGAAAAAATATCTTGTTATATCATTTATAAGTTATTCTTCATTTATAAACCCTTACATGAAATTGTGTTAATCAACTAGTTGGTAGTTTTTTCCTAACACTTACACTATTCTGAAAACATGTTTATTACCAGATATTGCCCATCCAGACTATTTTCCAAAGTTTATGTTCCATTAAAATAAATTTGTTAAACAAATGGAGTCACTGGTACTAAAGGATACACTTCCACCTCTAGTCAAATCTTAAATCCACTAAAATATATCTGAGATATTCTTTATATTCAAACCAAGCTTTTTGTATAAATATCATGTCCTAAGCATTAGGGGAATCACAGAATTGTAATGCTTGTAAGCTTCTAGGGATTTTGAAAGCACAAGCATTTCTATTACCTGAAGGTCATTTCTGCTTTCCTTGTTTTTAATCCAAATTTTACCCTGTGCTTGTGGATCAATTAACAAAGGATAACGAGATGCTTTAGTGACAATGATTCCATTCTGTATGGATAAGTCATCATTTGGCAATCCTTGCAGGTTCCATTCACTGATAGTTGGAACATCAGTCAACATTTCTATGAGGTTCAAGTTGTTACAGAAAGGAATTTTTCGGCTTTTCATTTCCTTTTGCCAGTCATTTAACAGCAGACTGCGGAACTCTTGGTTAAAAGGACCAGAATAGGACAGAAAAGCTGTAGCCAAGAGTACATCACCTCAAAGAGAAAAAGGAGGGAAAAAAAAACTGAAACAAACCAAAGCATTACAACTTTGCCAATTCTATTAATGAACAAACTGTTTCCTTCACTAGTTGCTAGTTTTGCTATGTTTTGGCTGGTAACTGAAGAACACACTTTGACCCAAAAAGAAGGCAAATCAATCTTTTTTTCCAAGACTCACTGCATGGCATGACAATGGTACATTTCAGTAGAGACCACATTTACTTTGTTCTTACTATGCAATTGTAGGAATCAAGAGATCAGCATCTGGCAGCTTGTTAAGGTCAACTCAACACACACATAATGCTATTCCAAACACCAGATCCTGCACAAGCAGGATATGGCAGAGAGGACTTAGTCATGAACTTTTAGTTCCATCATTTCCTTGTGCATTCATAGGAACAGGCTTAAACAACTGGGGTGTGTGTGTGTTAGGAGGGTTGTGGGGCGGCAGGGTGGAACCCCTTATAAGTACTGATTCAATTAAATTACTGTAAATCAATTACGGTGATGAATACTGGCAATAAAAACTATCAGAGACATCATTATGGAGGTATTAGTGTGACAACTTTTAAACTTCTATTCATTTTCAAAATTTCCCCCCTAAATTTCATGACACCATAGCTTGAGGGGGTTTTGTACCTCTGAAATAAGAATGCAAAATTTAAACTGGAGAAGATATCGTACTTTTATACTGAGCTAGTATTTTTTGGACACTTTCAAGTTATCTATAAAAGAAATAAGATGAATCTGTGGGGAAGCTATCCTGGATTTTTAATAAGTTAATACACATATATATATTATAGCAGCAAATAAACACAACTTAGTTACTATAAGACAAACCATACAACAAGGGTGCTTTTTGTAGCTTTTCAGGATAAAAAGAGAGAAGAAAGTTCAGGCCACAGTAAATGACGAGATAAATTTAAGTTATTGATCGAACTAATGAACCAATTATTTATTACGGAGTACTTTAGTTTACAAGTGCAAATTTAAAAAAATAATAATGACCTTCTAAGAAGCAAATTCTTATGAATATTAGTAACTGCAGTTAAAAATATTGATTTCTACATATAAATGTCAGTGCCTGAGTATCAGGCTTCCTCACCTCGATATATGTTCTCAGTTATACACGTTTTATTGGCATTTGTTAACACATCACTCTCTTTGGACTGTAACCTACAAATATCAGTCAAGTTAAAATTTTAGTGTCCCAAATATGTGCCTCCACATTCACAGTATCCACTACCTTTTCTTTTTAAATATGAACTTTAGCCTTATATTTATTTTTCTCCTACGGCTTTAGCAAGGGAATTAAAACAATTACCCTCGTTTTTGAGACAGGGATCTAAGATACAAAGGAAAAGTTGGACATTTCAAAAGTTGGACATTTCAGTTTCACTACTCATTATTATTCAAACAACTTGCTTCCAAGTTCCAAGATTTGGATAAAAACTTACCAACTAACCTCTTGGTTTGCATGGCAAATTCTTTACTCTGTTCTGTCCATCTCTCTTTTTCACCTGCTAAACCACTTATAAGACTTGAGGCAGTTTGCATTTTATGTCGGCAACGCTCAGCGTCTTCCAGCAGAGTCTAGAGAAAACCATGCACCAAGAGAAATTGTTTACAGTAATGTGTCTGATAGGCCAGAAAATCTCTACATCTCATTAAACCAGTAGATAACAGGTTAGAAATGTATTCTTAAACATCTCTATCACCATGCGGAGGAGGGAATGTGAGGTAGAAAAAATATATCAGGACAAACTCTCAAAATCTCCCAGAAACATGATTCAATATTTCTTATTAATATTTCTGTTCTTAACTTTTATTTTGGTGCAGTTGTTGAATAGTATATAAAGTTCTTGATACTTATTCATTCTGGGGAATTCTACTCAGAATTTCACATACATTATACATATATAGCATACATGGAACTTGAAGTTACAGTAGAAGGCACTGAATAAGCAATACAAATAAAATAGTTTTTGAGGGGTGGGAGGGAAGAGAGGAGAGGATCAGAGCCAAAGGAGAGAGCAAAGAGGTAGTATTCAAATACGCTCTATCTCTTATCTGCTATCCATCAACAAGGAATAATAGTGAAATTGCAAGAACACATTAAGTGTTCTTTAAAGCAAGGGTAGAAATTTCTTCTCTGTGAAGGGCAGTTCACCTGTTTTTCTCTCATTGCATTTTCATACTCTGCCTGCACAATATCTAATTCTTCTTGCTTGGCTCCCAGTTCTTCTTGAGCTTTCTGCAGATCCAGCATAGCACTGGTTAGGCGTTTCTCTTGAATTGCTAAATTAGCCTACAGAGAATAAAAACACAGAAGTGTATTCATACACAGAGAATTTCAAAGTATTTGCTATAATATATTTCAGAAAGTTTTGCTGGACTACATTTCCAAATCAAACTCTTCAGTAGAGATGTCAACTCAGCAAAACCTTTTATTTGAATTTTACAACAAACCAAATTCTTATTTCAGACAGCTGCACTTGAACAGTTGGCTTAATGTCAATTAGAAAAAAATAATTAAAATTACTTCTGGGAATGCCAGTCATTCTTCATGTGACACAAAAGTTAGTCTGACATAGCTTGCAGAAGAGAAGTCTACTTGATTTGTCCAACTAATATGCTAGGCTGAAATACAAATCTTTCTCCCTTCTCAGTCATTCCCATTACAATACAAGCTATTCTCTGTTAAACATGCTTGACCACATTCTTCACGATTTTCATTCTAACTACTTAGTGGGCCTCTACATAACACTGATTAAGAGTAACTGTACAATTTTCTTATGAACTGAGATCTGGAACATTAAAAGAACCAAATCTCAAGGCTTTTTTCTACTGAATTCAAAATTAACATAGAGTATTTGCAGTAGTGTATTTAACTAGATGGCAGATGCTTTAACCCCATCCAGTAGGGGTCCAGAGGCATAAAACCACACCACCTCTTTTGTAATTTTGACAACTCAAATGTACGAGTGGAAGTACATTTAAAATATATTTTATTGTAGAAGTACAGTGTTCAAGGTAGTAAATTTCAAGAGAGATAACCACCATAAATAAGGCAGATGAAGTTTCCCACAGATTAAATCCTCAAGTGCAAACAGGTGAGGATGAGAAGGAGCAGAGGGTGTCTTTGACTGACAAACAGATGTACCTTCAAAGGTAATACTTCTTTGTTGATGGAAAAAAATACGGCCATAGCTTTTGTCCATGAGCAAAGGCCAGCAACATTCCCACATACTCTCTTAGCTGTCTCAATGTTGTAGTCCACCATTTCAAAATAAGGGCTCAAAAGTTCTACCACTTCTTCATTAATTGTGTCTTTCTGAAATTGCTAAAAAAAAATTTTGAAAGCACAAGTTACAAAACAAATGCAATAAGTGTCAATGATATATACATGCATTTCAGAACACATAGAACACTAGAAAGATCACAAGTGTTTCTTACGGATAATGAATATGAAATTGTTGTCACATGTATCTTTGAGACCTTTATAAAATCATTCCACTGTTATATATACTTACAAAATGGAAAAAAGTTTGCTTTCATTTATGATCTTTGCTATCTCACACTCACTATTCCTGTTACACAGCTAACAATTGTTTCAAAATATTACTGGTCCTGCTAGAAATTTCATTTTACTTAATACAGAATAAGTTTTAACAATCTTCAAAAAGAAAATGAAGAGCTAAACTCTAGTTCAAAAAATACATTCTGCAATACAGTCCTTTCAAAGGTCAAGCCATCTATCTAACCTTTAAATTACCTTGCCTAATTACTAGAATGTATTTAATTTTTAAAGAGTTTTTTTTTACTCTTTTCTTGAAAAAGCATATTTTTCCTTTTTCCTCCTGAAAACCTCTCAATTTTCTCTCTCAAATTTATTTACAATGTATAATGAAACCCAATCCCAGACAAACTTGAAAAAGAGCTGTTCCCTGACGCATAAATAGTTTGAATTAAGTACGAGCAAAATGAAACGTTGTAGTCCTTTAGAAAATTAAAAACCTTTACAAGTAGATGCAATGTGAATCCATGCCACTACCAACCATACAAAGCTGCTCAAGCCTCCTACTAGACAAGTGACAAATTAAGTAAACACAAAATGCAGAAATCAGGGACGATAACACTCAGCAGAGCAGGGAAACATACTGTTTATTCCAAATAGATAAATCATAATATTATTTGTTTTAGTTATGAAAAGGGATTTGTATTCCATTTCCCTAGACAAATCATGTGAACCAAAAAAATCCCAAATTTTAAAAAGTCCTGGTGTGTTCATCCTAATAATCATCTATGCTTTTCCAAACCAGTGCACAAGCTGAAATGTTGAAAATTAATGAAAAGTTAAATACCAGAAAAAAACTGTTTGTTATCAGCTTTAATGAAACATATAAGTAATGGCTATCCAAACCAAATGCTTCAAGCTTTGAGTCATTTGTCACCTAAAACAATATTATTGCCTTATTTAGGAAAAATTATAGTTGATTTATAACATGACTTTGCAAGAAGGATTAAAGTTTATTTCATTCTGACATATTTATTCTTAATCCCTTATCATTTCAGATCTGCTGTGTGATTTCCTTTGCACATTTGTTCTCCTATGAACACCAGAGAAAACATTGTCCCTTATTTTCTTACATAATAATAATAAAAATAAAAATAAATTAAAAAAAAAAAAAAAAAAAAAAAAAGAGGGAAAAGGTTGCACAAGCACCTGTAGGCTCTGTAAGAAGTTGCCTGTTGTCATCAGCTTCAGCGATTCTTGCCACGATGGGACAGTACAGCATTTTTCCTGATCAATTTTCACGTGGTTGATTTTACGCTGGAAGAGCAGCAGCACGCAGTCCATGATACGCATGATGAGGTGAGGAGGTCGACCCAGTGTGCGCACGGTGGCAATATCTGCAGGTTTTATTGTCTAGGAATTGAAAACAAAGGGCAAAGCAATTACTGTTACTGTTTAGTTAATAAAACATGCGGCATAAACTCACCAACAGTATTAATCAATGGGAGAAAAAAATATATATAATGTTATTTTTACCTCTAAAAAGCACAAAGCTAGAAGGATTTTAACTACTAACTCCCATCAACTCCTAGGAAACCTCAGCACAGCATCTCCACACCTTAAAGCTCAAAATTGCCATGAACTGTTTTGACAATAAAAAAGAGCAAACCAAAAATATCTTGAAATTTTACTTGTTTTTAAAATGTGAACATATTGACCAGAAACTGTGTCTAGAAAGGAAATACTTTTTGTTAACATCCAGCAAATGAAGGTAAATTAAGGAAACGAGTGAGACGGCCTGGTATATGTTTGTACCTCCTAGTACATCTTACCAGGAATATTCCTGGCATAGAAGGAGGCCATAGAAAAATATAATAAGGTATGAAAACCTAGGCCCTAATAAGTAAGGCTAAATAAGCCTAGGGTGCAAGTCTAACATTGTAACTCATAACTCTACATCATGAATCAGAAAAGACTTAGAAAAGTCTGCTGAAGATGTCTCCTTAGAGAAGGCTTGATTTGAGGAGCAATGTTTACTGCACCACATACAAAGCAACAAAACCACTGAACAACGGGAACAGCTGATGGGCAGACCTGCTCCTACAACACACACAACTCTGAGCAGAAGCTTATTTACAGGCAGTTTAATCAGTCCAAGTACACGACAGCCCAAACAGTAAGCAACAGATTACTGTGAGTGTCATGACATCTTGCTTCTAGCCTAGCACACACCTCACTGGGAATTCACGAAGGCAGATTTTAATTACTTGTGTCTATGCTTCAATAAAGAGAATTCAAAGAACTGCAGACTATCCAGGTCGCCTTCCCTCTGCCAGCCCTTGGTTTCCCTTCAATATTTTGCTGCTTGTTGGGTTCAGTGTGCATCAAATAATTCACCAGAGATTTTCCAGATATCTGCGTGAAAACTTTACCCAGTGTTTCTTTATGACTATTAGGAAATTCAGCTCAGCTTTTTTTTTTTTGCTAACATACAAATTGTGGCAAAATTGTTACATTTAAATGTTATTTATTTATTTGTCTATAGTTGTGCATTTAATGTGCTATTTTTTTTACAGGGCAAAGTGCAACAAAGTTCTACTGAACTCTGACAATTCTTACTCAAACTTTAAAAAGCTAATCTCACTATATGTTTAGAAATGACTATAAGATGTTGTGCACCTACCTTTCTCTTAATATAGCATTTATCATTCTTAAAATATGTTAAAAATTGAGTAAAATAGCTAATCACTTTTTTTTTTTAATCTGGGTAATGGCCTTTCTATTTATCAAATATTTTAATAGGCATTTATCTACTCTGCAAGCAGAATTCTACTATAGGAATCCCTAGCTTGAATTTGCAAATCTGTAATGATTATGAGATTCATTTTTGAAAGATGCCGACTCATACAGAGAAGATTCTTGCTTAAGGGAATGAATGAACAAATGAATGAATGAATGCTGAGACTACGTAGACACATTCTACTAGGTCTCTTTTTATGATAGTTTGCCTTTCCCCTTTAGACATAGGCAAAGGAATTTATAATAGAAAATTCAAGAAATTCAAGATTAAGCCTAAATACTTTTTCCCATTGAGAAGTTTTACAATAATGCCAGCTTCACTTTTTCTTGAAATCAAGTTTTCATCTATTGGCACCCTGCATTTCAAGAAGAGCAGTATTGTTTTGGTTCAGCCATTTTAGTCAAAAGCAGAAAGTGACCTTTAATAAGATACAGGTCCAGACCCAGGATACTGGTGCCCTCTTTATACTGCAGATGCTGACTAATTAACATTGCTTGTTTTTTCACTTGTCAGAATGCGTGCCCACTACCAGGTTTGCTGTTTTGTTGTTGCTAGCTCTTTTACCTTTTTCCTGTGGCTATATATCAGGGTCCTATAATACAAACCTTCTCCAGTTGTCAGGTCATGAACCTTCATTTAGATTTTTGCACTCTGTCCTTTAAGCATTATCACAGTCAGAGGCTGTTAAACATCTCTCATTCTAAGTGAAGTCTTACATTCAGAAGATCCATAAAAATTCTTCTGCACTAAATTTCAAAGCTAATCATGACATTCCTTCAAATCAGTCTTTAACCATCACAACTGCTGGCAGCCTCTCAAATGGAAAGGCATAATTTCTAGCAAATCTACATAAAACCCTTTGCGGTTTGTCTATCCTTCAGGTTTTTCTTCATACTTTTCCGTTTCTTAAGATGTGAGCTCCCTGCTAGCATCTAACAGGTATATTTCAGGTTCCACTAGTACTGCTCACAGCAAAATGTCTTGAGGCACATCCTCCTATAAAGTCAGCTGAGCAGACAAAGATAAATATTATGCAAGATCAATAAATATTAATCTTTTTTAATCTTAAATACATGGACATTCTATTAAAAAACAGCTTTACAAGAAAAATGTGGTGAAGGAAATGGAGTCTTGATAATGCTACAACCCCTAAGAATTATTTTATTTTTTTTTAAGACAGAAAATAATGGAGCAGAAAACTTATTGAAAATGCAATTTCTTTGTGCAAACTTAAAATAGAAGGTTTGGATTTGGATGGAATTACAACTGATTCTACATGAACAGCACTTCACTCATTGCACACAAGCTGTTTAATGATAGTTTCAATTTTCAGTTACTAGTCTAACATCAACCTGTGGCACATGCTGAATTCAATTACAGTTTCAAAGAAAGTTAAAACTTGCTCTTTTCTGAAAACTGACTATTTTGGGGTTGGTACTCATGTGAAAAAAAGAAAAACAAAACTGAACATAAAAAGCCTCAGAATACATATATTTATTTTCTATCAAGTGAAGAGTTATGCAATGCACCTGCAATTTTGTATTTCAGACATCCACCTTCTTAGTGGAAATGTTATACATGGTCCAAGTACTAACCTGTAAGGCTGCCTCTGCCTCTTCCAAAGCAGGCTTGGCAGCTTCCAACTTCTCTTCAGCAATGGCTTTGTCAACTGTGATACTGTCTACAATAGCTTGGGCTTTGTCTTTCACTTTCTGAACATCACCCTTCACATTCTCAGCAGCCTGTGCTTTTACAGTAACTTCTTTCAATACCTAGAATGTAAGAAAACCCACATGCCATAGTTAAAAGTTTTTGTTGTAAAATCATATCTGTCCAATTCCAGAAAACTCAAATAATATAATTTTCTCCAAGATCCTTTCTTTTCAACACTTAACTTCGTTTTAATTGATTCACATTTTCAAAATAGAATGAATAAAAGGAGAAAAAAAAATCAAACAGCAATACACTTTGAAGGCTGTACATACCATGTCAGCTTTTTCATTGGCAATTTGAAGTTCCTTTTCTTTTACCTCCAGTTCTCTGCTTAGAGCAGCCACTGACTCAGAGGCCTCTTTCAATTTTTCCAGTCCAGTATTTATTCTGAAGTTAAAAAGCAAAATAAAAAGCATCTCATTCATTATGTAATTTACACTCTACTTTCTATCTGTAGAATAAATCACATCAATCAGAATGAACAATTGCAAATGATGTTTCACACCAAAAATAAAACTTGGACAAGAACTTTTACATTTCTGATATCTTCAGAATCAATAAAGTGGAAAATAAAGTACATTAATAAAATTTGTGGCTTGAAATTTTACCCACTTCTGATCAAACAGTATGCCTTTATCATTGCATAAAAATCCTACATTGTTCTATAAATGTCACTGTCCCTCTTGAGCCAATAATCAAAGAACTGAGTTCCGTGCAGCAGAAAGCATTTTCTGGTCACCAAAATTCTGAAAATTATAACCAATCAATATTTCTTATTTGAAGTGGACACTGAAAAGAAACCAAGACCAAAGAAAAGAGAGGAAAAGGAAAATAGTATTGAGATAAGACTTCTCTGATTCAGCATTAAAATGCCCCTTCAACAGTGCTTTTTTTCTATCAAAAATTCTTCACTTGGGACCTTTCAGATAAGCTTAAAAGGCCTCTCCAGAGACTGCTGTTGCAAAGGTTATGCAGTACTTGGAGAGCTGAACAAATTCAGGAGAACAGACAAAGTGTAACCCCTGACAAATTCAGACAGTGCTAACTAAGTGCTAAACTAAGTTTAAGTGGAAGAAATTGGACTCCATGAACTAACTTGGTAAGCCTCAAGGTAGAAAACAGGGCAACACCCTTCTGTTTTATAAGCCTTCACCCCTAACATAACTACAGGTTTCAAACTCAATTTGGCTTTGAAGACATGTTTCAAAGCCAAATAAACAAGTTTAAGCCTTTCTTTAAGGTTTCCAGTTCTTTTTGACAATCTTTCAAAATGGAAAAGGAAGTTTTTCTTAAGGGTGATACCAACTAATGCACTAATTGCTAATTTTACATTACAGCTGGGTGCTCCTGACATGAAGATATATCAGCAAATAGATATCATTAGTTTAATAAAGCATCTGAAAATAGAAATAAGTATATCGAAACCACCTTAATAACGTACAATTAAAAAGCTCAGGAGTCTAAGTGAGGCTCTGTGTTCACAAAACCACTTAGGACATTCCTTACGTGTTCATAACAGGAGATTACAAGTGTTCAGTTAGGAAACAAAAGTTGCCACCGGGCAAATTAAATGCTATTATCAATATTATATAAAATTACATGTAGATGTCTTATTTTATTCTTTAAAAACACATGGGTACCATTTATATTCACCTCATATTCCCTCTACCTCTATTTTTCATGCATCACTACTTTTCCTCCCCGGCCCCCCAAATATGACAAGAGCAACTACAATATTTGAATAAGTTACACCTTCACATAATTTTAGGAATTAAAAATACCTTTTTTTGCTGTGTGAGGAGACAAGCCACACATTGAAAAGAAGCATATCAGAATATACCTACCTGGGGAAGAAACTACAGAAAAATAGAAGTAACCTGAGTAGTTTACCTGTTTGATAATATTTGCACTTCGGCATGCTTTTCTTTGTATGTGGTTTTATATCCCTGAATAAAGGTCAGGTAGGATTTGGGAGTCACATGTGTAGAACGTCTGTATCTTTGAAAGTAATCAGAACACTTTTCTGCCACTCCATCCTGGAATGAGCCCATACACTGCACAATTTCCCTCTTTGTATCAGCAGTGCAGTCCATATCAAATGAGGACAGGAAGTGTTCAGACACTTAGGAAAGAAAGCAAGCCTAAATGTTAATAAATATTTACAAAAACATCTTAGCTTATAAACAAGTCACTATAAAACAAGTCAGCATGTAGTATCTTGGCTTTCACCCCGCTTCTGAAAACCCAGTCTTCTTTACTCTTCACAATCAGATTCTGAATATTATTCCACACTTGTCAGTAAAAAGTACAGCCAAGGATCTGTCATTCTTCATCTCCAAAGTGCGCAACTGCTTTTTCATGCTGAACCTAGCTGCTACCTACCAAGGACTGGGTAATCACAGCCTTCCTCTATATGTCCTATCACAGACACATTCATAAATAATATCTTTCTTTAGTAGCATCTTTGCCTTCTTTACAAATACTTTTAAGACATCTAGACATCTTCACGGGGAATTTTTCTTTAAACTGTGCTCAAAACCATTCCTCTGTTAGAAATATTTTGACAGCTTAATAAAACTGGCTTTAAAGAAGAAAATGCCTACATCAAATTTTAGAATCAAGGAAGTTTTTTCTGTTAAAATTCAACACAATTAAAACAGCTACATGACCACTGATCAGAAAATTATGTGTCTGCAAAGATAAAACCTACACATACCTGCCACTAGAGCACCCTTAGGCCATCGGCTGAACCAATCTATAGTGCATCCAGAAATGAGAGCAGGGAACTTCAGGGCCCTATTTCGGAATTTTTCACCTACTGGTGAAAAGCAAAGAACTATGTGAAGGTTCTGATGGACTCTGGCCATGAAATAGTCATAGAGAGCTTCACTGGTTGGAGGTCTTCGTGGATGCTCCTTTTTGAAGGAGGGAATGAGGTCACTAATGATCTCATCTACCTCATCACGTGCAAATAAGTTTGACACCTTTGGGAAGAAGGAAGATTTTTCATGCTTTTTGAGATGATCCAAAATAGAGGATATAGCACAAGGTTCTTTTAATACACAGCATTATAGGAAGGGACATACATCTCAGACACTGAAGTTATTAGTACCCCCCAGCTTCTTTAACAAGAAGTTTTAATGAAGTAATTCCATTAAATAGACTGAAATCAAACTTGCTGTAAATTTTAAATGCCACCCTCCAATAGCTTTCATTCCTTCTCTTTATATTCTAATAACTATTAGCAATTACTCTGCAACATAACCCTGAAATAATAGATAAGTAAATAAAATCAATAAAATCCATCAATTCTGGACATAAATTTACCATACAAAAACTAACTGTACACTAATAGTTAATTTAACAGACAACTTGTTAAAACATCAGTAATACTTCTCAAGTCTCAATTTTATTTTTTTAAAGCTGTTCTCATGTCCCTTGAGATAGCTTCTCTCAGTCTAACCTAGGACTTTTTAGATTTTGTAGACTGCATTCATTTTTAATAATACTCTAATGACAAAAAGCACTTGAGTTCTAGTTTTTGGAAGTGTACTCTTTGACTTATAACAAAATATTCAAATAAATTATGTTATTTTACCTCAGAATTATGAATTTGAAAAAGCAGAAAATTGGTTATCTTACCTCTCCTGATGACAAAACATTGTTCAAGTATTCCAAGAAAGACTCATCTTTGATCTCATTGTCTGTAAAAAGAAAACAGGTGCCTTTGCCTTGCAGTCCTGCTGTTCTGTATAAGAGTTTCAGATCCTCCATCAAGTTTAAAGTGTTGTATGATCTAAAAAAAAGAAAAAAAATTAACGAATACTCATCTCATTTTAAAAAAGTCTTCTGGACAAAAGGGTAAAAAAAACAAGCAAATTTAAGATAGAAACAATGTCTTATGATAATCAAGGCAAAAAGGTGCTTATATCAGATTATATCAGATAAATCCTCTGAGGAGATCCACACCAAGGGACGTTGCCACATATGAACCTACAATTTCTTCTGCAGCCAACACACCTGCAAAAGATTTAAAATAATTTCACTTCTCTAAAATGACCTCTTATTTGAATGCCAAAATTGACCTGTACTACAGACAATTGGAAAGGTATTCATTCCGAAGCATTCAGAGAATGACTTATAATCTATTTTTTTATCTTTTGTGAGCGATTTCAAAAGCAACCACATTGGGTTGAACAATACAAAATAAGGCAAAAATGTACTTGGAAAAAGTTGTCAAAATACTGATATATATGTAAGATCTACCAAATTAGAGGACAGGGACAAAGATTCAACCTCCTCAGATGACAGCATTTCAAATATTACAAGATTAATTCATAAAGGCCTTTTGGATAGATAACCACCTAAAATATTTTCAGTACCATTTAATGTACTGGGTAAAGACTCAAAGATAACTTGACACTGCTAATATTCTCTCTCATTCTGTGAAAGAAACAAAATAATTTCCTACTCCAAAGATAGTAAAATTTCACAATTATTGTAGAAAATCAAGCAAATCTAGTAAGTTTCAAAGGATTTTCATGTCCTTCCACTCTATGTGATGGTGATCAGATTACATTAAGCAGAGAATGTGAGACTGTTTTATCTATAAGAAGACTTAAAACACAAAGTACTTATTTAGTTAAATTTCAGGTAATTCTCACCTTGTCAACATTATCTGGAAAGTGTCATACCCAGCTATGAAGGATGCCAGTCTTGTCAAGCTTTGCTTTCCTGAGCCACCAACTCCAACTAAGAGAGCATTTCCACGAGGAGTGCGAATCACACGAGAAATCTGTGTAATATACCAGTCATTTATTGCTACAATGTGTAAGAGTTACACATCCAAAAATTCTATGCTACCCTATTAATAAAGTTATATTAGAAATGAAGAACAAATGAAAATTTTAAGGTTTAATTAAGGGATTCTATATTACTATTAATGTACTCTGTGGACATTTGTACTTTGCAATATTTACTGTTGACCTGTCAAATATTATAGCAATGATTTGATTCCATCACTGTGTATGTTCAGTTATCAGTAGAATTACATCTCCCACAAAGTACAAATAAATCTCAACTGTGATTTCTTGGTGATGTGCTATCACAGCATGAGGGATTATCAAAATTGGGAAGGAAATAATAATATCCCCAATACCATGACCTCTGGATAAATTTGGTAAGACTCTTCTCACCAGGTCCTTTCCTTGTGACCCAAAAGACATATCCCAGGCATGTTAAATCTGGGACAGAGAGTCTTCACTATTCTCTGCAGCAGGTAATAATACTGCCTTTATAATGAAATTTGTTACACTTCTTATTTACTTGACTGAAAACATGCACAGTATCAAGTATGAATATTTGATCACAGTGAAACATCTCCCAATTAGATCTACATTTCTTTCCCACTTCATTATTTATCTTTTAAATCAAAAAGCAGTAGCTTCCTACTGCTCCACATTTCCCTTCAATTCAGGACTGTGCAATGTAAACAAACCTACCCTTTAGAATTCAGAGAAAAAAAAAATCAGCATTAACTGTGAACTTCATACAGCACTTGTCCTACTGCCCACAGCCAAAAAACAATACCATGAAACATGGCAGTCCAACAGTTGCAAGTGGACAGACCGTCACTGTACCCAGAAGGGTCTACACTAATATCCAGAGCAGCACAGAGCCAATTCCCTCTCAAAGACACAATAATACCAGCCAGCTGGGTAGCAGCTGGTCTCCTTCATATAAGCAATGATGCACAGGATTGGCTTCCGTTCTCTTTATTATTTTGAACAGTTCTTTGATGACTCCAGAATTCCATCATGTCAATAAACAACTCTGGACACTTATTTACTTGCTCTTCCTCTAAGCGACTTCTTTCTAAGCTATTAAAAATAATCATGCCAATTTCCTCTAATTTTAAACCTATTTATTTTACATATTGAATGTAATGTATTTGTTAGTTTCCATAGGTTAATGCTTCATAAGAAAGATAAAATCAAGTATGAAGGTTTATTCTAAGTTTTATTATTTAACCAGAGAAAGAAAATTTAATTTGCACAACACCCTTGCAATATCACTGAACATTTCAATAATGGCTACTCGATCTGTTCCAGGCAGAGGCACACAAGCTGTTGTTAATTGGAAACTTTGTTTTCTATTTAAGATATCCCTCAGCTTTAACTCATTTAAGTCATATTATGTCAGCTGAGACTAGGCATTACTTCAGCTGTGCCTATCTCACTTTCTCTTAGAAGCTGTCTCAGTTCTACACAGTTGTTCCTGTTTTCAAGAATTTAGAATCATAGAAACACATTTTATCCAAGCAATGCATTTTGTATAAAGCATAAAATTATAATTTTATCCAAGCAAATACTAATAAAATATTTCAGGTATTTACCATGTAGCTACCCAAAGAAGATATTCCTGATGGCAGGTGGCTGTTCAGTGAAAAAAAAAAATATTACATCCCAAACTTATATAATTTTTTCCTAGAAATAAATAAGAAACTTATTGGGAAGTGTGATAATGATTTATAATTGTTCTAAAGAAACCCAGAGCAGAACAACTTTAATTTTGCAGTGAACCTTAGAAAGAAAGAGACTAATTTTGTGAAATAACAAGAATTCACTCAAAAATTTTGAAAACCACAGATGCAAGGTGTTTGTCAATTATAATTAAATTTAAATTGTTTTGATATTTAATACTGTATTTGGGAGGATGATGCAAGTACATATTCAGTTCTTAATAATTTTAAAAATACCAAAAACCTCAGTATTCAACTTAGACAATAGGGGTTCTAATGTTAAAAAAAAAAGGCTCTTCTTTGTATGAGGCCTATTCTGTGTTAACAATCATATCAAAAAGTTATGGTCAACTCCAATCCATATTCAAAAGAACTTTAAAAGTAGTGAGCATACTGTGGATCTACAAAAGAATTTTGGACTACATTAATTCCTACTCTGCTGTGCGTACTCCTTCAGAAGCAACCACTTATGTCTTAACCTGAATTTCATTTGACTCATTCCAAAGACAGGATGGGCTCCCAGAAGAATTAAGAAGGAAGGTTGAAATAGAATTAGAATAACTAGCACCACAGCTACCACCAA
This sequence comes from Vidua macroura, assembly GCF_024509145.1. Lineage (NCBI taxonomy): Eukaryota > Metazoa > Chordata > Aves > Passeriformes > Viduidae > Vidua > Vidua macroura. The sequence goes on along the minus strand of NC_071571.1, from coordinate 80,684,558 downwards.
ACATAAAAGATAGGTATAAAAGAATAGTTCCATCTGGTGCATTTTCTGAAAAGTTTTTAATAGGTTTTAATATCTAGTCACAGTGTGACAGATCAAATATTTGATAGTAATAAATTAGTTGCTGCAGTTTCAGAAGTAATTTACCTTGATTCATGCATACCTCTACTCAAATGAGATGTGGGCAAGTGAACAACAACAAACAGCAATCCAGCAAGACTGTACCTTGACTAAATGAACCATAGCATCCTCAAAGAAAACCATGTCCATTCCAGTACCACGAACATTCTCATTGTATGTTTGTAAAAACTTATTTAAACGATTCCGTAGCTGATGAAATGAGGAGATTGGTTCATAGATTTTGGGAATATCTAAATTAACTTCCTCTGGTTTCTCATCTAGAACAAAAAGCAAGTAATAAAACCTTAGCAGTTTAAATAATTGACAGAGATTCAATGAGGGGGTAAGTAAGTGAAGGTAACTAGAAGTTTCACCATCCAGAAACAGATTTATTATACATAATATTATATGTTAGATGTACATATGAGAGTGCTGAGTACACCCTGCCTGTAAGATATGGTAATTTCAGCAACAAAATTTTTAAAGACAAAATGAGAAAAAAAATAAATAGCCTTCTTTCTTTTTATCTGAAACTTGAATGATGAAAAATGATACTTGTTTAAGTGCTAGGAAAAAAAGTGGCACCAGAGAATGAAGGTAAATAAATACTGCAGTTAAAAATTGCAAATAATTTTTCTGTAAAAGAAAAACAGTCTAAATTGATTAAATAATTGCACTAGAAAAAACATACTCTTGAAATTAATAACTGCCACAACAAAAAATATATTCAGTATGAATTAGCATACATATGTTTCCTTAGGTGATATGAAAGGCACAAGTCAACTCTCAAAGAAAGGAGGTAACAGTGCTGCTGCCTCATTCATGGCCTTAATCATGCTGAAAGGTGACATGCCTTCATTAATAAGAATTCTTACAGCAAATAAAACTACAGAAAAGTTGAGATTGGCAGGGAATTCTGAAGGTCATCTGAAGGTCATCTCTGAAGGCCCAACCCCTTGCTCTAGATGGGCCTTGAACTATCTAGAGCTGTTTCCCCAAGACCATGCTCAAGTGGCTTATGAATCCAAAGAGAGACTCCACAACCTTTCTAGACAACCTGCACCAGACTGTCACAGTGAAAAAAAAAAAAAAAAAAAAAAAAGTGATTACTGATGTTCAAGTTCTCCGATAGATTTTATCCACTATATCTATGTCTTTCTTGTACTGGGGAGCCTAGACTTGGACACAGCACTCCAGGTGTGGCCTTAGTAGTGCTGAAAAAGGGAAAAGACCACCTCCCTTGGCCTGCTGGCTACATTTCTTCTAATGCAGCTCAGGATGTCACTAGTTTTTTCTTCCTGCAAGGGTACACTACTGGCTCATGTTCAGGCTGGTGTCAACCAGCACCTCCAGGTCCATTTCTCCAAAGCTGACTTGGGATGGGTGACCACCAGTGTATATTGGTGTGTGGGACCTTTCCTCCCCAGGTCCAGGACTTTTCACTTCCCTTTGCTGAACCTTATGGAGTTCCAGTTAAGGTCCATCTGGGAGCCAGCACAATCTCTGGCATATCAACCACTCCTCCTAGTTTTGTTTCATCTGGGAACTGGCTTGAGGGTGCACTCTGCCCCATCACCCAGACCACGAATGACAATATTGAAGATGACTGGACTCTGTGCTGATCCCTGGGATATACCATTAGTTACTGGTCTCCAATTAGACTTTGAGCCACTGATCAACACTGTCTGGCCTTGACTATTCAGCAATTTTCAGTTCATTTCACTTCTTATCCACACCATATGTCATTAATATATGACTGACAAATCTCATTGAAACAGTGCCAGCAGGCAGACAACAGGGGGTTTTTGGTTGGTCAATTGGATTTCCTCAAAAATAATACTAGCACAATACTAGTACAATTTTATTTACATACATTTAGCGCAGTTAGTTTCAGGATTTCATGATCTGTATATGCTACAGGATGTATTTTTCCAATTATCCTAGATCAATCAGTTTTGCTAAGCCTCTCCTGACTTGCTCAAGAAATATACAATTCAGAAAATTATCTCTAATTGGTAGAATTAAAATCAATTAAATAAGTCATCCCAGTAAAATAAGTATTCCCCTAAAGCTTAGTAAAGCACTAGTAGACAACATGAAGGTAAGGGACAGAAAGGTGGAGGAAAAAACTCCAACCCCCAACCAAACTCTACTGTATTTAGAATAGTGTCGGTAACTTTTTTCTTGTTTCAAACTTTTTCTCCATTTCCTTTCCATTGCACCATTCTAATGCTCATGCAGTTTCAAAGGAAAAAAACAACAGAAAAACAATAACAAAACTAAAACCCAAAAATACATATTTAAAAACATAGTTTAAGAAAATCACATTTTACCACAGAACCTACTTTCTCAAAATACTATTAATTCTCTTTCAGCTGTCCTTTATATTGCATATTTTGTTTGCTTGAAGTCACCTCAATTTCAGAATTTTTAGTTCTATATTTCTTCTGCATATGAACACACCTCTAGATTAAAACCGAATTAAATCAATTGACTTCCTATTTTAACCTGTAAAAGCACTACAACAAAAGGAGTATTCCAGGTGAAAATAAATTTCTTACAAGTTGAATAAGACATTTAAACAAATTAGCAGTTAAGAAACTAATAAGAAATACATCAAGGAGTTAAACTGCAGTGATATTTTTACAGTTTTGAGACATTTAAAATAATTATATCATCTTAATTCTGTTCCTACAGTTTTATTATTAATGTCCAAGGACAGTATAATCAAGTACAAAACCTAAGGGCAGACTCTTCCATTATTTAGAGAGGCAGCTAGCAAAATTTACTATTTTAAAGTCTTGCTCAGTCTCAAGATTCATAATCACAAGTACTAAATAACAATGACAAAACCAACTGATAAAAACACCTTTGAATAGGTGAAGGGTCTTGAGATCACTAGCACCACTAACAATTAATTTGAAGCTAGAGGTCTAAGTTGACTAACATCTAAATCATCATGTATTTCTCTCAGGGACAAACATATTGTGCTTTTACAACCCAGAGACAAAAAGATTATGCAGTACCAGTAAACATATTACTAATCTGAGCATAGGGCTCTGAAGACAATGTCAGACATCATTCTTTATGTATTTAAGAGCTCAGAAATCAAGGTCCTGCTCTTACACTTCCATCATAATGGAAAATACTAAATGCCATTATAGGGACAAATAAAACAAAATTAAGCTTGTTATTCTTTTCATTTAAAGCCAAAAACAGAAAGAGGGTTCTCAAGGCTCAGGATTTAGGTTAGGTCCTGAAATCTATTGAGGGCCAAATACAGCCTTTCTATATGAGAGTCTCCTGCTTTGTATTTAGATGAAGTTTCATGCTAAAAGGCACATTACAGGACAGGTACATTTAATCTGTCACCAAGAAGGCAAATAATTTTGAGAAATACATTTATTATTTTATATTTCTTTTTCAGTTCAATATGATGATTTCTAGTGTGGACTTAAATTTCCACATTAAAGATCACTCTTCACCCTCTCAGTATGCATTCTGACTTACTTTTCAGTCTTCTCTATACTGAAAAAGATTAGCAAGTTATTTCCTTTCTTACACCAGTTTACTTTTACTTCTCTTTGATTCTTTCCAATGAAATATATCCTATCCTTTATTCTCCTTTTGTCACTGCCTGCTGTCTACTTCAATTGTTCAAGGAAAGGTTCAAATAGCATTAGCCATTCATGACAGTCTCTTATTGCCTCCGCTCTCCATCACTGCAGTGATACCAACACAGATAATAGAATCATCCAATGGCCTTCCCCTAAACACAAACACATGTTTTTTGTTCTTTTGCAACAATTGATAAATATTCCCAGGTTATTTAGTGAGATCAGTGAAACCATGGTTTTGTTTGAAAGACAAAAAGGTATTGCTATAAGCAATATGGGTTTTTAAAGAGGTTTAACTAGCATTCAGGAAATTTTGAATTAATAGTCATTTGTTGCAAAATCATGTAACAGTTATTTCCTAAAGAGTATTGGATTAGCCCAGACACAGTAATTTTTTATCAGATTTCTAGGGCATGTTACCTTTGCTATCCTTTATCTAGTACTTCAACCCCACCATTTCAAGTTATTTATAACACATTTCCTTCATCATTTTGGAATAAAGATTCAAGCAGATTATTTGGCGGATCTTTCTGCCACGCCAATTTAAATGAAAGCAAGGCTCTCCTATGCAGACAACCTGGATATCAATACAGACTTAGAAATCCCATTACAATAAAAATGTGCCGCAGCTGGTAACATGGACTACCTTCAAAGCCACTGAATAAAACAGACACTTTTGATGCATACACTTAGTATGAGATTTTACAACATATTTTTCTTAATATCTATGATTATCATATCCCCTTGACTATCCTTGTCATTTCCATTATTATTAAAATCAATCTTTACCAGTCCTTGCAGGTGCATCCCTTAAGAAGTCAACAAAGAATGCATCTGTTTCATGATTCAGCAAAGCTTTTGGATCTTCAAATTCCTCCTCAATGAGTTTTGCCACAGCTGTGTGAAACCAATTAACGTCTTCTGAGGTTGTGAAACGATCAGCAATAACACACTTGCATTCATGCTTCCACAGTCTTATCAGCACCTACGTACAAAAAAAAAAAAAAAAAAAGGGGGGGGGCATTTGGAATGGGCCACTTTGGAAGGGACTGCAGTGGGTCATCCTCCCTGCTCAAGCAGGGTCATCCTAGAGCACATGGCACAGAATTGCATCCAGAGAGTTCTTGAATATCTCCAGTGAAGGAGACTCCACAACCTCTCGGCATCATCCTCCCAGTAAAAAAGTTCTTCCTCATGTTCAGGCAGAACTTCCTGTGAATCACTTTCTGCCTCTTGTCCCATTGCTTTGCACCACTGAGCAGAGCCTGGCTCTGTCCTCCTGACAGTCTTCCTTTAGATGCTGGCAGACATTGATGAGGTCTCCCCTCAGTCTTCTCATTTTGAGGCTGAACAGGCCCAGCTCCCTCAGTCCCCAGAGGTGCCCCAGTCCCTTAACTGTCTTTATAGCTCTCTGCTGGACATGCTCCAGGAGTTCTATGTCTCTCTTTTACTGAGGACCTCATTTGGCTTCCAAAAAAACTAAACCAACTTTAAAGCTTTGCCTTCATTTCTTAATTTAAAAATAACATTAACATTAGAAAAGAAATAGTATTGGGGGGGGGGGGGGGGGTTTCTTCAGAAGAGCTACCTTGAGCTTCTTATTCTGGCCAATAGCAATTTAAGATTATATTCAGTTAACTATGGAAGAAGCCTTAATCTAGCGTTCCAAAGTGAGGTGTATGAAGATTTTATTTCCTCAGCCCTAAAACCAGATCCATACCAGTTAACATGTTTATGTATTGATAAAACACTTTTCTAACTGGTCATTAAGGAGAAGATGGGTGAAAATATAAGCATCATGGCATGAATAATTTCATGCCAAACACAGATATCACTCTCTATGCTACAACCAAAGTAGTTAGAGAATAACAACAAAGAAAAATGTTTAAGTGTTTATATTATCCCTTCTCCAAATTCAATATACCTTTGAAGTCTCTCCATTTGGTCACAGGATGAAGAAGGAGAACCTGTCATGCTGTTAATACCAGCAGCACTGGTTTTAATCCTATATTATTACTTTACAGTACTAGAAAAAATTCCAGATATTTCTTGAAGACCTTTTGTTCAGCCAACAGCACTTTGTACAATTGATGCATACTATGTCAACTCTCAGAACTAATATGTAAATTTATATGATAGTATTTTGACCAATTGTTTTTTACACTTCAAAAGACATTGAGTGTGTATATACAAATACATATATATATAATCTAAGTGCTCCATGTTTTTGCTGCAGAAATTAAAATCCATTTTGAAGTTTAAATTTTAGATGCAGTAGAATTCAGAAGCTTATTCAACAGAGATGCATGTTGTTTGTGAAGTTATTATATAACCCAAATATTTAACAAATTTTCTATGTTTACCATAAACATTGCTTTTTCAACACTAAATGTTTCAGAGCTTAAAACTCTTAATTACTTTTCCTTAAAACAATTAGAAGAGAAATTATGTTTTACTGGAAGAAAGATAGATTATGGAAAAAAAATATTAGTAATACTTGTCACTACTTCTTTTTAAACCATAAGACAGAAATCATTTGTTAGACAGAAATTAGGCAATGACTGAAAGTCTCAAGACAGGAATGGAGAAGAGGAACTATTCAATTTTTTAATCAATATATGAGCATTTTCATTGGGTTAAAGTAAGTTCATTGCTTCTCACTTATTTTCTCACTTCTTTCAAATAAACTAGCATTTGTCAGTAATAGGAAAAGCAGATAGAAGCAAACATTGTGACAAAATAAATGGGTTTTGTCATTGTTTTGAAACAAAGTTGTAATTTCAGTTGGTGCTATAAATGCTGGACTGAAACACCTTTACCTCAAAAAACCCACTAAGGTTGCATTTTTTTAAAGCAAATTCAAATGCCGAGATAGACTCTCATCCCCTTTCCTACACTAATTATAACAAGGTCACTGATGTGCTGCACTCACCTGTGGTTCATTGATCACTTCTGATGTAGCGTTCAGCATTCCTTGCCAAATCCTCGAGAGGTCTCGAAGGTTGAAGACATAATGAAACTTGGCTGGTGTGGGCAACATTTTTAGCTTGGTAATCTGCCACAGTCTGCGTGTCAATGGAACCAATTTGGCTACTGTTTTCTTCACATCATCTGAAAATCCCCGCTCACTACAGTAGTGTCCTTCTCCAATTACACCTGTGGAATTGCCAAATCAAAGACACATTAGCACAACACCAAGAGCAATTATTATCTGAAGCTTCTGTTTTGTTTTTTTTCCAATCCCAAAAATCTTTTCAAATTTGTTAAAATGGCTTTCCAGTGTATATTCAAATTTTGATTCAGCCATTCTTAACACCATTCTGCCACTTACTCAGTGGTTATTTGGCTTTTAATTAACAGCATATTAAAATGTACTTATTCTCACAAAATAGTTTCCACTGGCCTTGAATACCTAATCTCCTGCTGAAATCGGTATGATCCCATTCTTTGTGAAAGTCTAGTTTTTAGTCACTTATTCTTAGCAGCAGTGGCACCTGAGCAACTGTCTAGAATTGTCACTAAAACAATACCTTCATGTCATTCTTATTAAATCTGAGCATACTGAGAGTTTCAGAGACGTGGCTGGACCTGAAAAATTCACAGATTGATGACATTGCAGGTGGGGAGTGATTACTGAAGGAAAATGTGCTGGTAAACAAATCAGAGGGGAATTAAGCCTCAATTTTAACAATAATGTGTACAAATAGAATGATAAGGAAAAATCAACTACTATTTTAAAAAATGAGATAGATACAAAGCTAATTTCCCTTTACCAAAAATTTTGTCAATGGAAGAATTGGAAGGCAGAGTACAGTTGAACACTGAAAATTGTCTCTTCAGCCTCTGTGGAATATCATTGCGACCTCCCCCAGGGTGGATCATGGCAGCCAAAAACTGAATGTCCACGATGTTGGTAAATTCCCCAGGTTTTTCAAGGTTATACAGTCCTTTCTGTTCCATCAGTTGCCTAACTATCTCATTAGTGACCTGTAAAATAACCAGGTTTTATATAAGACAATAATATAGACACAACGGAATGAAATACGAAACATATGTTTGAAATACCTAAGAAAGAGTATAACAATATCTTGTCCCCTAACCCTCTGCTTATTTGCTTCAGGATAAAACTGCACTGCAAATAAGCACATTTGGTAAAGTCTAAGGATAAAAACCGTGGGAGTAGAAGGGTACCCTCGTTTAGAACTAATCATTCATACAACAATTTATTCTCACTTAAATGCTGCATGATTTCCATTGGAAATACTTCTGCCTTTTAAAACAAAATTTCCAGTTTTTCTAGTCAAGCCCAAACTAATGCATCTTTGCATCTTTTTTCAATCAAGCCCAAACTAATGCATCATGTTGCAAATGATACAAAATATTTGTATTACATTTAAGATATAACAATCACAAGCATGGTTTTCAAGCTGAAATAATAGAATTACTTCCATACAAAAGCATGCAAGATCCTTTTCTCTAGCTATAGAGGGATACCCTACATTTCTGTTTGACAAGCTGAAAAAACCCCACAGAGAGTACATCCTATTAGTTTCCATTGCTTTGGAAACTAATGTTAGAATTTCTATAGGAGTATAGCTATACTCCTATAGAAATTCTAACATTAGTTTCCAAAGCAATGTACTTCAGAACAACTTTGTCAATATACAAAAAGATTACTTCCATTTTGTCTGAAGCAGGGAAGACACTTCTTACCTCCCAGGTTTTGCAGTATTTCAATTATTGCCCGCAAGGTCAGTTTGCTATCACAATTTGTGTGCTAAAGACTTCTTATTTTTAATTAAGAGTGTTGTTAAAAAACATTATTAAAATTATACAGGCATGTTCTAAGGAGCACTCAAACTGCTTCTTGCTGTCAGCATATTTATTTTCAATCAATTCCTGACAAATTAATGTAGATGGGTTCTTTAAAAAGACAGTTTAAAATTAAAGTACTACATATCAAATTTACCCTATTCTGAAAGACTGAGAAGCCAATTTTACAGTGTAGCATAAAAACAAAGAAAACCTTCTGTCTTCTTTTTTCTTCTTCCACAAACTAACCTGATCTCCCCATTCATTGATTGTGGGCATGTTCACATCATCAATGAAGACTGTCATCTTTTTGCCTGCAGGTGGACCATAAGTTGTGCCCATGCGCTTATCCACATAACTTTCTATTGTACGCTGTTAAAAAGCAATTAGCAGCATAGTTACAAAGAGCACTTCATTTCATACATGATTCAATCACTTAAACATATTGATGGTTCTGTTACATAGAATTTTACTAAGTGAGGTATAGACAAGGCATTTGCTGGAGGTAATTGCACTAGTTAAACTAGAATGTCTGAAATCTCAAGGTATACAGCACTAGGCTGGTGTCTCCAGTAGGCAACCGTGCCTAACACTTTAATAAATCTGAATAGGTTTCAAACTTTTCTTTCATTTTATTCATTTATCAGCAAAATTGATGATTGCTAGCAATAAAGATTAAATTGAAGATGTAATTCTGGAACACCTTTCCAGCAGGTATCAATATACTTTATAAAAGCATACATTTATAATTAAACTCGTATATATAAATACACTTGATGAGAAAATTTTGCCTAATGGTAGACCTGCTGGTAAACTGTTCTTCTTGTCATCTTTCCTTTTCTGTGTTCTTCTTAAGGTCCAGTTTTTATTTACTCTATCCTAAGTGAAAATTCACTTAACCATACATAATTATTCTTCAATATAAACCTAAATATCTGCATTCTTACACTATGCTTAGGCTCCAGTCTTACACAATTGGCATCAGTTAGACCAAGATTTTAAGAAGCTAGAGTAATTTTAAAGCATGTGTTGTAACAGAATGTTTTGACCTAGATTCTTAACAGAGAATTGACTTCGTCTTGTACATCTATTTCAGATGTCCTGGTCATCAGAATCTCACCTATCACAAATTAAATCTATATTTATTTTATTAAAATGTTACTTTTTGTTTATAGCCCAATAAATAGAAGAAAAAAGTCCTTAGGAAATTTAGACCAAAACTACATGTTTATATATTATATAACATGTTAGTAGTTTCTACTATGCTATACAGGCAGATGATAGGTGATTCGTCAAGTTTATATCAAAGTTATATCAAGTTATAGCAAACTTGCAGTACAGACAGTGCTTTGGCTTGGCATACCAGACTGTATTAAAAGTATTCCCCAAATATATTGCCAGGAGGTTAAAGACACTTGAAATAATTCAAATTAGTTTGGTAGAAATTCTGGACAGGCAGTACAGTTTGGGATTTAAGCATTCATAATTGTATGTAGAGCAGCTGCACTGTACATGTTACTTTTTTAATGAGTAATTGTAATGACTGAAAGTTAAATTGCAGACAACACACTTTTAATGACAGATTGTTGTGGATAGCACTTATTTTACCCATGGTGTTTAGTGAAATCTAACAGCTCTTCCCAGTTAGTGAGAACGGACACATTTGACACAAAAACATAATATGATGAAGACAATAATAGACATGTTATTGTAAAAGTCCAAGAACAGCTCAATAGCTACTGAAAAAGTTGAAAGGAATGATTTTTTTACAGAAGTGTTAAATCATGCGTTAGAATGCTTGGAGCATTTGAACAGGTGCTTTTTTATTGTTCAGAATCACTTTCAGAAGCATCCTCCTGGCAAATTATCAGAATATTCTCTGAATCCAACCATCTTGTATGAGAAGATTAATCACTACTATACCTGAAAAATTAATGGGGTCGTTGCAGATGAAAAATTCAAACTCTTAGTTATGTGCCTTTCAGAGTTATAATTTGACATAAAACCTTTGATTATAACAGTCTTTGCAGTTCCTTGCTCACCAATTAGTAGGACAGCCTAGACAAAGACAACATCGAAATAAGATGAAACACAAGAGCTGTGTGTCTTGGCAAAGGCTCAACAGTCCCATTTAGCTTTTAAACAGAAAAGAAACTAGAAAAGTTATGTAAAGTGAACTCTTCACGAGAGACATGTAGAAGTAAAATAGTTAATGTCTCAGATTTTTGCAGGCCTGATAAGTTAAAAATGTTTGCAGTTAATGGCCATGCCATCCAGCACAATCACACTAACAAGGAAAGGAGTTAATTATTTGGAAAAGGGTTTAATCATCTAGAGACTCAGTATCTGTAAAGTTTCAATTACTTATGTAACACAGTTTTGGTGAAGAATAGGGTTTCATAACCTAAAGTCACATAAATTCTGTAACTGCCCCATGCTGGCAGAGTTCAATCAGCAGAGTCAGATATGAGCCTCCTGACCTATGTGCTTCTCCCTCTCACATCAGTACATGAAAATATTGGTTCCATTCTGACCTGATCTCAGCGTAATTACAATTATTTCCACTACAGAACGAAGGGGCAAGGGCAAGACAAAAAAGTCTGGAAGCAGTGACAATTCAAGAGTTCAAGCATATTTGCATGAAAGTAGCTTCTGGAAACACCATCTTATATCTTAAAAAAAAAAAAAATTAAGTCCTTCCTTTTCAATAATACACTATTTCATTGCTAATCTAAAACTTTCATCATATGTTCTGTTGGCAGTGCATTGATATGAACTATAGAAAAATACCTTGCCCTGTTTTGCTATGGTTTCAATAAGGAAATCCATTCTCACATTGTCAACATTAGGCACAAGAATTGAGTCATACTCTGGAGTACCACTACTGGGATATACATACTCTTCAACGCGTGTATTCCAGTGCATCCATGTACCTAATAAGAAATAAATTAATTTAATGTTTTAGAAATACTAGGCATCATCACTTCCTTTATTTTCCATCCAGTTCACTCATCTGTATATGCTTCTATCTCACGTACAGCAATCCCTCTCTGTGTATTCAGACTAAAATTTATAGAATCATAGAATCATAGAATCCCTCAAGTTGTATCTAAGAGTCTTACTCCTCTTTCCTACATAAATTGTCACAACAACAAGGATTATATGTTCACTTGACAAATCATCACCACAAAGTCCATGCAGCTTTTGTAGCAATATATCCACATTCTGACTTTTCACTGAAAATAGGGAAAACACTAAACACAATACCACCAATAAAATATAGCCATAAAACAAAACTTGCTAAGGGACACAAAAGAAGGTAAGCTATAAAATACTTCTAAATTAATTCTCTAAAAAAAAAAAAGCACAATTATAAAATAACTTTTTAATTTTACCCCATATCACCCTGCTGAGTTACTAACCATCAGATGCTACATAATAATCAAACATTGTATCTTCACTGCCTTCTGGGATACAGGGAAGATCAAGCTTTACTGTTGCATGTTTTCGAAGCCAGTATTCCATTTTGTATCTGTCCTCCAGCTCTAGCAATGCTCCTACACTCCACATGAGAGAGAAGATGTACAGCCTTTCCAAGTATTTTGGAGTCAGTTCACCACCTTGCTCCTGAAGGATTGAGTTAGGTTTTAATTTTCAACAGCCTGAAAACTCTACTTGATAATCATTAGAAACATGAGGTTAGAAGTGTTCAGTCATATATAAATTTAGAGATGTGTTCAGTGATCAGACAGAATCAATATAAACTGATAACAAATCACCCAAAAATAAAAAAAGGAAAACTGTCAATGCATGCTCCATGTGCTTAACGTAAACCAGTGCTTAACATAAAATCCAAATGTGAAATTGTGAAAGAGGTCACGTCCCAGCTATTATTTTCTAAAGAAACAGAAGGCATTCCTTACTAACCTGCATCTCCTTTGACATTCCAAGTCATCAAAAAATCCCTCTTCACAAAACTTTGTTACTTAAAATTATCTGCAGTATGTTAAGTAAATGGAAAAACATTCACACTACGTACCTTAGGTGGGATAAGGCCCTGCAGCATATTAATGCTCTGCATAATCACAAAGGCTTCCAACATCTCAGTCTTCAAATGGAGAGACTGAATGCTGAAGCGGTACAAGTCTGGGAACAATGAAGAATACAGCTGACGTAGAATTTCAGCCTCTTGGAAGGAACATTTTTTCAAAAATCCCTGTTGCAAAGCATAAATTTAGTTCCCAATGCAAGTCTCAGTGAATTCAAGTACAGCAATTCAAAAGGTTCAGGAAGCATGGAATGTTGATTTATTTGGGGCAAATTGGGAGAAGGGGAAGGCGGTGGTGGAGGAGGAGGGGGGAGTTAAGTTTCCCTGCCCATTGGGCAGGGTTTAATTAACAGAAGGTCAAATTTTACCCAAGTATGCATAATTCCTACTGGATGTTAAAGATTAAGAGAACTGAAAAGAAAAAACTGTGTTCAACAGCAAAAAATCATTATTTTCAAATATTTTTTAATCACAACAGCCATGAAATGTATCCAAAAACTCTGCAAAGAAACCAAACAATATGTACTGAACACAAACTTGATTTATTCTACACATTATTTCTAATGGGGAGGAGGATAACCTGAAAGATCTGGCAGATGTACAAAAAAAATAAGGATATCAGGGGGAGGTCTGCTGGTGTGTGTAGTGTTCTTATTTTGTATCTCAGTATTTGTAATGATGAATAAACAAAACCTAAGTAAACTACCTTTTTCTTAAGATCATAGAATAGGATTCATTCTTTGATGCCTTTAATTCAAAGTAATAACGTGATTCTTGGTGTTACCTTGAAGTTTTCTCTCATCTGCAGGGTAGATACTTCTCATTTACATCCCATATATGTATTTCCTACATAAAATACAATTACCAGCAAAAACACTTGCAGATTCTTCTCCAAAACTCAAAACGAAATTTGGAACAAATTGAAATGAAATAAATTTGCTTTAAACATAGGATGCTTTTCTCTTGTGAGAGTAGCTAAAGCTGGAACAGGCTTCTCAATGACCTCCTGAAGTCTCCATCTCAGAACTCAACAGGACACAGACTTCAGCAACCTCCTCTAGATTGACTTGACTAATGTTGTATTCAATATTACCTCTAGAGGTTCTTTCCAAACTCAACTATATTGTGCTTCTATTATCCTTTCTATTACTTTCATAATATTTTGAAATTCTACTTTAACTTCCCAAAGTAAATAAACTTTGAGACTGATTACAAATAAGTATATATATGAAAAACCTTTCTAGAAACGGGTAGGTGGAAAACGAAGTGATAAAAATTAAAAGGCAGAAGTACTTAAAATAGATATCCAAAATTCACTGATTGTTCAAAAAATATTAGGGATTAGTAGTAAAGCTGATAAGATGCATTTGCTTTAGAGAAGGTTGATGAGTAGTGGATCAAACACCTTTGATCTCTTTGCAAAAACTGCTTAAGAAGCACATTACATGAGAACAGCAACATGAACTTGAGAACTATTTCACTGAACTTGGAAGTTGCATATGTCATAATAATGCATCCAAGTAGACAGCTATATTTATTTGTTTGAAACTGGTAAGGATTGAAAATAAAAATATATACAACTTCCTGAGTTATCCATATTTGTCTTTAATCATGTTTTAAAGTTCTTCTGAAATATCAACGAATACTGTTTCATTCATCATCTGAGAATCAGCAAGGTTAACATCTACCCTGACCTGTTGGAATATGAAGTGTATTGCATTACAAAATAGATTTAAAGGGAGGTATATTGAAAAAGCCATCAAGACATTTTATCTATGATGTAAGACCAAACCAAAAACCCAAAGAAATGCTATTAATTAAATAGCATTTATTATCAAATTATAAATAAAAATAGGCTGCAATTTTATAGCAAATTTTGTAAGGGGGAAAGGAAAGGAAGTTGGAAATGTTACTTCATGGTGAGTTGAACATAATTTTGCTTATGTAATCCAAAATTTGAAAAAAAATGTTTATTTTCTTTAGTTTGATTCTACCACCAAAATATACTAAAACCATAAGGTTATGGATTAAGGAAAACTAGTTTCATACAACTCTTCAACACAACTAAATTTAGCCTGCATCTCACTTGTGAGGAGGTAAATCATGAATGACAATGAAAAATAAAATGCTTTTCTTCCTGCTGTCTTTGCAGCTGAATCTTTAGCACAATCTTTAACATCCAAGAAGTGGTTGTCTGCAAACTAAGCAATGCAAGGAGGCAGAGCTGTGGGAAGCTACCATCAGTAGGCCCTATACAGTGTTGTAAGCAGAGAAAGGAATAACAGAAGTGAAATCTCAGGGGAGCCTCTGTCCTAGATTCATAATTTACACTTACACTTTCCCGAGTATCCATATTAGTTTAAATAATTTTTAAAAAAGTAAAACTTGGCAGTAACATACATAAGGCTCTTGTATTGACTGCATGTATTTGCATCGGTAAAACTGAAGTTTTGCCAGACAATTTTTTAGGAAACTTGTTACTTTTTTCATAATAGGACTATAAATATTTTGGACTTGGCAAAGGAACTCATCAAATGAATTAGTGATGATTCTCAAGTGTTGCAGAGACCTGTGACTGAACAGAAAATTCCATGTGATTTAATATCATTCTAAATGGAAAAAGTTTCAGTAACTACTAGAAAAATATAGTATCAGTCCTCTGCAGCAACCCTTAGCTCTTCATAAGCAGCAAACCTCCAAGTTTGCAACAAGTCAATAGGACACGGGTGTTTCCAACACAGGAAGGAATATCTAACGACAATCCCATTTCTTTTCCTCTTAATGGGTTAAGGCTAAGCAGGATTCTGGTGCCTTTGCAGAACGTGGCCAGCCCCACCCCAGTGCACAGAACACAGAAGCGCCCAGGACAAGCAGCATCCTTCTCCTGCCGAGAAGCAGCGCCTTTGCCGAGCTCTCCAGAGCTGCCCAGGACTGGGGAAAACAACGCAAAGCCGCACCTTCCCTAGTGGGTCTTGCTGCTCCTCACCTATTTTCAGGGCATTGTACCTGACTGGCCATTTCAGATGCACAGGTGGAAAAGAAACCTTGTGTCTGTTGCCAGAAATTACAAGTTTACAGCCTTCCTCACCTTGGTGATTTCTGCTCACCAAAACACATCCCCTGCCTTCACTTTTCCCAGAGGAGCTCCGCTGCCTCCAGTCCCAAAGAGAGGCACCAGGCACTGCCTGGCACTCAGGGCTTGGACTACAGCATACTGTCTCTTTTGATTTCTGTCTGGGCTGAAACCTCTCATTTGCTAAGGACAGTGGTTCTAGGCAGTGCCACAAGCCAATTTTCCTCTGTTGCCAGACAAATCAGTGATTTAGGGACAAGGAATCTGCTTATAAACAGCAAGCTATATAAAGCTTACAAGCATGAGAACCTTTACGGGTTAAAGAAATAAGAAATCTGAGAATAACAGAGTAATCACTACAAAAGGCTGACATCTGAAAGTTAATGTGAGGCCAGCTGTATTTTCATAGGATTAGTTAAGCAACACTAACTAGGTGAGGATTTGTTGCATTTTCCACTAGTATCCTATTTGATTTAGGAAATGAAATGACTGAATGAGACTGAGAGACATTAATCTTTAAAAAACTTGTTCATGTGATACATTCTAGAAAGGAGGACAGTAAAATTTAGTCTGTTCGAAAATTTAGTCTGTTCATAATAACCTATAAATTTTTGTCCTTTTGAGTCTGAAAAACAGGGAAGCAAACACACTACAAACTCCTGGATGGTGTTCCAATTTCATAAACAGGAAATAATTCCTATCTTAAAATTAAAGTTTAAATCCCATATAAAGGAATTTAATTTGGGATTGTAGTGAAATATACTTTGGTTTCAGGGGAAAGTAATTAAGTAATTATCTGTATGATCACAGCAATAAGTATCTTAGCCATGCAGGAGAAAGTTTTCATTTTTGATATTCAGGAGACAGACCACATTTACCAAAGCAAAGTAATGTTAACCAAACATTCTCAACAACATGGCCCAGACAAGAAGAAATTCAGAGAAAAAAAATTAATTTTTTTTAAGTATTAATCCTGAGTAGTGTACTTCATTGCTAAATTTCTAGGCAATACAGGGCTTAAGGGAAAAAAAAAAGAAAAAACAACTTTTTTTTAACTGCTACTGTCTCTATTGCTTTCTTAAAAGAAAAGTAAACTGTAAGTAAATGCTGAAAGCTTTGTTGAAATATATTACTATGGAACATTGGTAGGTTTTTGGGAACTCTCATGTTTCATCTTTACCAAGATTTTTGCTACATGGAAAAAAGCAGTGTCCTCAAGTCTCAGAATTTGTCATTCAGTATATTGTTACAAGCATTCTGTCAAGATTAGGATTTATTTTTACTGGGTTTTGGAAGATGAACAATGACATATAAAAGAAAAAAAATAATTTATAAATCACTTTTATATATTTCAATATGTTATATGGTGGTTTTTGACTCTAAAACACACCTGAATCATGTTCTGTTTTTCTGAATTATTCGTTCTATGCCAGAGAGATAGTAACCACTACCTGGTTCTTCAGATACTTTGCTTCTAGATATGTTAACAGACAACCAAGTAACAACATAAATGTAAAAATTACATGTTTTAATGCTTCATTGACTTTATTTCTGGATCTAAATCCCAACTGCAATAAATTTCAAGAAATATCAAGAGAATTTCTATTTTCTAGAGGATTTCAAGTTCCCCGAATCAACTTTACTCTTTTTTCCTCCTTGGTCTGAAGCTGTAGTATGGGCTACCAGGCAGTTAGTGTTTTAAAAACTAAGTTGTCCTTCAATTGCATAAAACACTTTAATTAGAAATTTGTCCCAAAGTAAAATTGCCATATTCTTAAAAGTGTAATATGTTAACTATGTTCCTTAAAAAAATTATTCACTCTTGTATCAACTACCAGAAACATTGCTATTTTAAGTACTGACCTAGAAGTTCATACACAGGAAAAGGAATTTCATAGCAAAAGGCACAAAAATTGGTCCTACAGTAATAAGAGTGAAGTGTTGAAGAAGTAACCAGCAAAACTTTCAATGCATATACAGACATTTAGCTGTTCTACCTCAAGGATAGGACTCCAGGTGAGAACTGATGAGCTCATGAACACCATCCCATTTCTTGAAACTGTTGCTGGAGAAGCATTATCAATATTATGCGGTTCAAAGACTATTTTGCAATTTGGTGCCATAGGTATCCGATCACCGTTCGCTAGTGTTAGAGTCCTGTTGTCATCCAGGACAGAATTAAGATTCTCAATCCAAATAGCATCAACTGGACCATCAAGAACTATCCAGATATGGTCACCTATAATGCAACATAACGGACAAAAAGACGTATGGATGACGTGCTGGTTTCTTTCAAGGACCAGTTTCTTACTTCTGCAAACAAATTTTTAACTAATTCTGAATTCATGCACAGAGCTACCATCTCAGCTTTTAATACAATTACCATTTCCATCACTCAATTTCAGTTGGGTATTTCATTTTGTCACCTATTCATAATAATTATCCATTCTTCAGTATATAAAGTGCCATCAGCATAAGTCACCAGTTTTTAATACTCTGAAAATGTTTTATAGATTCAGTCTTCAAGACAGTAATAAATTAGGTTTATTTAAAGTTACATGAAACAACATAAAGAAGATAAGTACAGATATATTTAAACACCATTCATTTGTTTTCAATGAGTTTTATAAATGTAGAGAAATTAAATGAAAGGAAAACTTGAAAAATCACTCTTTCAAATAACATGCACACTGTCATAAGTAAAAGATGTCCATTAGGGAAAGATTCTTGTCATTTGTTCTGTCCCTAAACTTGATCCATCTTCCTTTTAAGTTTTTCCATTGCTTTCTATTTACTAATAGAAAGGTATTTTAAAGCCTGCCTCTGTTTCCTAGGAGGGTCTGGGTCTGTTTTGCTTGCCTCACTTGGGTACAGAGCAACAGACCCTGGCTGGAAAGAGACCCCACCTTGTCTCCTGGCTTCCCACCCCCTAGGGAGCAGACTGCCCCACTGTGCATTGCTAGACATCTCTTTAGCCAGAGACTGTCTTTCTGCCTTCAGAGTCGGTATTTATTATGAAGGCATAGGTGGCTTGGAGCTTTGCTAGCATTGAACCAAGGAGATATGAAACAGATGATAAACTTTTTATATGAGGGTTTTAATAGCTACAGTTCAGGCATCTCAAGCATGAGATGGTCTGGAGTCTGACTCATAAAGAGATATTACAGAACTCTTAGAGTGTAAATCTGAGGAAGTTATATCAGTGTGCTAATATATATTTCATCTTGAAGCAAAAGATAAAAAATCAATAGTTAATGCTATGTTACATTCTCAAGGGTGTTATATTTCTAGATTTGAAACAAGCCTACCAAAATTAAATTGAAAAGGATTTTCTATTTTAAAAGTATCTAGTTCTGAAAACTAAGAATTTTTGTATGAAAATAGTGCAACAAGTGTTAGGATTTTCTTTTATTTTTTCTTCTAAGGCATAATGATAAGATTGCATACTAATTTTCAGACAAAAAAGGAAGAAACCATCTAGCATCAAATTATCAAGGCCACTCATTTAGTTAAAACAGCAGTCTAAGAATATATGTCAGCATAATTTTAGGCAGAAATTGGCAGCCTAAACAGAATTCTCTAGTGCCATTTGAGATGGACTATGATATGCAGGGCTAGCTGGTATGACACAACTGATGAGATTTATTTCCTTTTAATATGGCAGCTGGAGAACAGGTAGAAATCCTGACAGCATAAAAATTTTTATAGGACACCACTACCGGGGCAACTGACTTTTACATTCCACTTTCCTTCCACAGGAGGGCCTAATATACAAAAGAGAGAATTCAGTACATGCAGTGAAGTAGTATTTCTTACTCTACACTGTTTGAACACAAAGCATTTAGAATAGAGACTGTAAAAGGGACAGAAGTTCTTCTAGCAATTTTCCAATAATTCCATGTAAGAAAAAAAAAATCTGTTACTGTGCTTTATAAAGTTTTCCTGAAGCTTTTTCTTTTCTGAGGTTTTTTTCTTGTTTTATTTTGAATGGAAGCCTTTTTCATTATACCTGTATTGGGTCTGGCTGAGCTGGAGTTCCTTTCCCCATAGCAGCCCTAAACAGTGCTGTGCTCTGCATTGGTGGCTGAAGAGGTGTTGATAACACACCTTGTTTTAGGTTTTGGGTTTTGGGTACTGCTGAGCAGCAGTGGCACAGCATCAGCTCTATCTCTCAGTATTCCCCACATCAAGGGGCTGGGCGTGAGCAAGGTCCTGGGAGGGGATGACACCAGGTCAGTTGACCCAAAATATCCAAAGGGATATTCCATGCCATATGACATCTGCTCAGGAAAGGAGTAGGGTGGAGTTTCTGTTGTTTACAATGTTTGCTTTCCGGAGCAATCTCTATGAATGCTGAAGCCCTGCTTCCTGGGAAGTGGCTGAAATTCGCTTGCTGATGGGAAGCTGAGAACAATAATTTTTTTTCTCTTTGCTTGTGCTTATGCAAATTTTTTGCTTTTACTTTAGTAAACTGCCTTATCTCAATCTATGAGTTGTTTTCCATTTATTTTCTCTCCCCTACCCAGCTGGGCAAAGGAGTTGTAGTGCAACTTCATGGGCAGCTGGAGTCCAGACAAGGTCAACCCACCACAATACCTTTCTTTGCTCTTAAAGTTTTTCTCCAGAGCGCTGAAAATATTCCATCTGTCCAATCATTTGTTGCCACATCAAGGCGTCCAAACATTTGTGGAGCAGTTATAGCTTTAGGATTCATTCTCATTTCACGATGTGGCTGTCCACAATCTATGAAGGCAGACCATCAGTTAGTTTTTAAATTTCTTTTCAGCAGTAAGACAACTTAGACAAACTCAAACTCATCACACCAAAATATATGCTTTAATATGTATTCATGATTATAAGAACATGTGTATTTACTTGAAAAACTTCTCTTGCTATACAAAAATTAATTGGAGACATCAAAGAAAAGTAAAATGAAGTTCTGAAACTTTTGACTATTCAATTCACATTTCATAGCTTCATTGGGAACAGAAAAGCAGCAAGATTAAATTTATTCAAGGTTTAGTTTAATATTTTGAAGGCTTATCAAACAGTAGAGCTTTAAAACATTCGGTTTGGATGCACATTTTTAAAATGCAGTGAATAAATACCAGACAGATGATTGATCATTTTCCCATTCTGTGCACTTGCTTACGTCTTAGAATAGGTAAAATATACAATATTGGCATATTCTTGTGAATTCTCTTAGACAGACAAATTCTATCTAGGCATACCATGACCATGTAACCTTTATTTTTTATCTTGTTAACAACAGCTTAAAAACTACTGTGTTGGACATCTTTAAAAAACCCAATATTAAAATGTAACCAGGAGCCAGTAGTAAGATACTGAAAGAAAGAGCTGAAAAAATCACTTATTTTAAAATAACTTTTTTATAATCAGATTTTGCTAACATGTAAGACAGAAGCCTGATGGATCAGTTTAACATTTCATGAGGTTGTGTGAGAAGATCAGCTTTGAAAAAAGTAGTGAGGTGATTTTATCTTGGTAGTAGTTCACATCTCAGTGCTAGAAAAAAAGATAGGAAAACTGTGCAATGCAACTTTGTTCTTTCTGGCTTTTTTCCTAAATCGAACAGTCATTTCCACTGCAATGTAGAGCTTACAGTGTTTCTTAAGCACAGCACATTACTGCATGTATGAGACTTGCTGAACTATTTTTGAACTATTTTTTACAGAAATTATTCACTTCTGGAAAATTATATAATCATCCTGTAAAATGGGGTAACACAAGCTTACCTCAAAAGAGATGTTTTTCTCCCCAAGCTATGACCTTTTATTTTAATAAGATCAAGCAGATATTCTTCAACTAATATTTTTGTTTAGAAATACAGATGACAAGAAAACTACACACAGTCTTCAAGCCTCCAGCCAGGACACAAAATTAATACCCTTAAAGACTTTTTCACTGTGTAAACCAGGAATTTATGGTTATAAAACCAGTTCTTTTATATTGCAAAGACCCTGTCTTATGCATTGTGTTCAAAAAGACATAAATACTTCTGATTAGCAAAAGGTTCCAGCATTTCCTCAGCATAACCCAGGAGATGCTTTAATCACTTGTCTGTGCTGCCTGCCTAGACTGTATTCCTCTTTCTTAATCCATCTAGAATAAGAAGTTCTGATAAAAGTATGATAATATGAAAAAAGACATGAAACATGTGGTTTTGAATGTCAGATATTTTTAAGCTACTGAAATAATTAGTATCTCAACATACAAACTCATTCTTCCAGTATTATATTCTCAGAGTGAAGCAATTGTTTTCTGAGAAGAAACAATGGGGCTTAAAGTTTACAGTGTAACAGTTCAGTAACAGTTTACAATATAAAGTACTAACATACCTGTCATTGCTTTCATTAAGATGTGGATGCAAGTAGTTTTTCCTGCACCACTAGGTCCTAGTGTCATCAATCCATGCCTTACTCTCTGGGTTTCAAAAAGCTGGATAACTTTCAGTTTCCAAGGAGGATGACAAACAAGGCCAGATTCCTCCACCTAAAAGGCAGTGACAGGAAACTAAATTACTATGATTTTAGAGCACCAAATATATTTTGATGCCTTTAGATATAGATAGATAAATACATAGACAGATAGATAGATATAGATATATCATCAACAGATTACTATACTCTTTGTAAAGGTTTTGTGTATATTAAAAAAAAAACTTTTGGAAAAAGGAGATATATTTGGCATTCAAATATGCATTCAGAAAAATAAGGTAAACCAGCCTCTATGTATGTTATAATCTATCTATTGATATACTTATAATAGATCTATAATATATATGTACACATTATATTCTTAAGTTGGCCATACTGAAGTATTACAAACACCTAATGGGAAATTAAATAGAAGAGATGTAATTTTAGGTAAATCTTTTCTCAAATTAATATTCTAATTGTCAGGACTTTAGATAAATATTAAATCCTGGATCACATAAGGCAAGCTCATATACATGCATTTTTCAGATTGGACCCCAGTAACCATGACTCAAGAAAACCACAGGACACTATAATCCAAATTTAGTGACCTCCTGAAAAATAAGCTTAGTAATACTATGCAGGTGGTAAAGATTTATGGAAAAGCTTAAATAGTAAAATATAATATTGCCAGCTAGATAGACTCCACAGCAAGAATTTTCTTAGATGTCATTTAATGACAGTTATACCAGAGCACCACAAATCATGAGAAACATCACCTGTTTGTCAATGGCTGCTTCAAGTTCAGGATAGCCTGCTTTATCAAGCTGGATATCTGGAAACAGATCTTCAATTAAACTCAGAAATAAGGGTTCGTCTTCATCAATCTAGTGAAAATCAGGGGGAAAAAATCCACACAGATTAAAGCCTATTCTATTTATTTTATCAACTTTAGAAGGAACAATCCCTAAGTCCTGAAGACCTAAAGAAATGCTTGAGAACATAAGGAACCACCTATAAAAATCCTCTAGGCGCTAAACATTAGAAGGACACAGCAGAAAGAGATCATATGATGCTTCTATTTGCAAAATAAACCACTAACATGCAGACTGAATTTCTTATAGTAGATTTTAGCAAGAGCATTTAGAAAATTGTTTCTTTTATTTGGTGTAAAAAAAAATTATGTATCACAGAAACAGAAGAGGGTTGTTAGCTATTTAGACAGGTGAAATGCTACTCATTACTACAAATAATAGATTCTTTAGAGTGACTAAATACTTAAGCACAAAGTTTCTAAAGAAGTTTCTGCATAGACATTTATTTTGTTACTGTCTTCTAAAGGTAGCAGGGAAAATATGTAAAAAATAATTCTAAACAGTTCAAGGTTAAACCCAGATAGAAACTCAAACAACAGAAAGCTCACTCCCTCCTCAGTCCCACACAGGGTACTATGAGAAATTCATCTCCATCCCAGACAAATTGTTCCACTCAGAGAATGAAACATTTCCAAGCTAGCTTCAGTGTAAAGGTCACATACAATCTTCTAGTGATCACATAGCACATAGTGCAGTTTAAATTATTTATCAGGTCCTCAGAACTTACTAGTTTAGACAGGTTCATATCTCTCAGAACACGCATGACGATGGTAGATTCAGTATCTGTGGGATTTGCTCTTTTTGCTGCTCCCAGTGTACGCAGCACAGACAATATATTTCGCAAGCCAAAATCATAATGCACCTAGAAGATATGTGAAGTTTGGGAAGATTTTCCCCAAGTTAATAGGGATGAAACAGTTCTTATTGGTATTTAAGACATGGATGGATATGTAGGAGAGGTGGTATATGTATTTCAACTGCCTCCAAACATCTATCAGCTATTTTTTGGCTGTATGACTATGGGCTACTTCACTGTCCAAATCTGCTACCATCTATTAAAATCTAAGGTGTGACAGAAAAAAAAAAAACTTAATCATAAGTAATTGAATCAAGACAGGGTTCCCAAGGACTATTGAGAAATACTTTATCAGTATTATTTTGAATTCTCTGTGGCCCTTGGGCACCGAGAAATATCTGTACAAGTACAGGCAGCACAAACCAAATGCCTCTTAACCCACTCTGTAAGACCAACAAAGGCTACAATAAAGCCTTTATTTGTCTCAGCCATCACCATTCATTAAAGCTAAATCTTAATAATAAGCAGTGTTCTGCATGAAAGCCCCATCCTTGCACCGACAACCTGCAGCAGGAGTTAATCTTCCAGGATAGCAGAAGGCTGCATTACTAAAGTGCAAGTGTCTCTCAGCTTACTTAGTGAGCATGAACCTTTCCTTATTCTTCACATGAATATTTTGTGACTTCACAGATAGTTTTTGACTAAAATAATCAGGTTGCACCATATGAAAATAATCACCTGCTTTGACAGCTGTTCTTCACACAGCTTGTACAGTGTAAAGAATTTCCTTGCCAACACAACATTAGCAATGAAACCACAACTAGCCAATTTGACACGAATTATGATCTGACGATCAGGAACCATCATAGCCACTGAACGGAAATTGATCTTCAAGTTTTCAGGAAGTTCTTGCCGCCCAGCATATCCTGGATTCTGGAAAGGAAAAACAGATGTTGAAGTTGACAGTACCTTGTACAAACAGAAGAATTAGCAAAGGAATATGCCATCTTGGTTGGTAAAAATAATTTGTTGGCTTTCAGCCACATGTTAAAATTAATTCTCATGCAGACTTACCCCCATATCTCTACAGAATTTTTGCCTCTTTTATAACAATGAGATATGAAAAATGTTCCACCTAAGCATTTCAAATCTGAGTTTGTCTTTTAGGTCCTATTTTTACTAGCTACTCCTACCTATATCTCTATAGCAATTTTTCTGTAATTGTAGCAAAAAGCAAACTTTGGGAGCCAGAATTTGGCATGTAGAAGGAATCTGAAATTGAGATAACTTGTATTTATGGTGCTGCCTGCATTTGTTAGTTGCATGTGCTTGACATTATCGAAACAAGACCCTGTAAACTGCATTTGCAGCAATGCTCAATGTTCTCAAACTATCAGTGAGTTGGTTCTAAGAACTGAATGACATAAGAGTTAGCAAATACCAAGTTAGACTCGATTATTGTACAATCATCACTGGTATATTAGAAACTTACTGAATACTTACCATAGTAAGAAAGATGCCAAATTCTGGGTTCATTTCTACATTGTCTCCATCAGTAAAAATAAACCTTTTTTTACGTTTCTTCTTACATGTCAACACAATTGCTATTTGCTGTGCAGCTACTGATAGCACTGGTAAATCAATACGATTGAATTCATCAAAGCAACCCCAGGACCCAGATTGAGCAAGACCTTCAAAGAGAAAAGCAACGAAGCATACAATCATTTTTTGGTGCAATTCACAAGCCAAAAATTAGGTTAATCTATCTCAGGGGTGGAGGGGGGGGAAGTGTTTATTTTTGAGAAAGTGTTTATTTTTGGGAAAGGAACAAAAAGAAGAATTTTAATTTCTTTTCAAGTAAGAAAATACAAATTCACAAAGTCCTTAAGATTTTCTAGGATACGATGTTCTTTGATTTCTTCTCTTTTTCTTATATCTTGAATGTTTTCCTGTTCCTCTTTACCTCCCAAGAAAAATTCCTGCTATAATTCTATGAAAATGTGACAGGTTGTCAACAGCTTATTGCACATATTAAAAGGAACAATACAGTTGCATAAAAAAGCTGGAAATCAGTCTATGCTGGAACTGTATTTTTCCTTGTATTTTTTGGGGAAAACAAAACAAAACCATAGATACAGTCACTTGCAACAATAGAATAGTCAAGAACCTCCCTTTGGTCTCTAATTTGACATCTGCCATGACTGACAGGTATAAACTTCAGATGCCTAAAAAATGTCATCTGCAACTAATTTCAGTGAGCTCTGACAATTGTTTTTAACATATCTAGAACTACCCATGCATTTCCTTCTACTGAAAGAAACTTCAATGTTTGAATTAGACAAAATACAGAAATTAAAATTCAGCGTGTCCCACCAGTTCAGTTCCAAATAAATTTCATAGCATTTTCTCTTCATAGCAGCAATTCTCCTTGTGACTTTAAGTCATTTTAAGTGACTTTATCTATCCTTTCATAAACTGTGTCATGTTTTCATAGCATTTCTATTTACTGAAGATAGTGTTGCATTTCTATGTACTGAAGACAGTGTTGCAACTGTATTTTATACATAAAAAAAGGTATTAATTACTTGCATTTATTAAAAAGCTGAAACCATCTGCCAGTTATGTCTCAACCTTGTTTCACGGAGATGTCCTCTTATTTGAAACCTTCACATAGTTCATAAAATCATATCTCAGGACATAAAGGACTGACTTATAAAGGACTCATGAGGATCAACAAGTAGAATTCCTGACTCCACAAAGGTGTATCTAAAAGTTAAACCGAATATATAAGATGTCTAAGCACCATTTGGACACTAACAGGCTTGAGACCCCAGAGACTTCTTTGGAGACTTTGTTCCAGTGCTTGACCACACTCTCCGTGAATACCTAGCTTGAATTGCACCCCATGCAGCTTCAAGCCATTCCCCCATATCCTATTATCAGACACCAGAGAGATCAGCACCTCCATCTCCCCTCCCACTCATGAGGAAGTTATAAACAGCAATGAGGGTACCCCTCAGCCTCTCAAAGAAAAATACAGTATATTCATCTGTTCCTCTTAAGTCGTCCTCTAGTTCTTTCATCATCTTTTTTGCTGTAATTTGGATATATTCCAGTATTTTTATATGTTGTTGTATTGTTGACTCCAGAACTGCAGAGTCCTTAAGATGAGGCCACTCCAAAGCTGAGTAGAGTGGAACAACCACTTTCTCTACCCAGTTAGTTATCCTGTGCTTTCTGCACCCCAGAAAACAATTGACTGTTTGGCCAACAGCTTACCTTTGGTCCATATCTTACCTTTGAAGATCCTCCCAAGTCCTCGGAAATCCATCTGGTCTGAACAGTTGAAGACCACTACATATTTTCCAAGGCACCGCCCCATATCTTTCACAGTTTCAGTTTTTCCAGTTCCTGCAGGTCCCACAGGTGCTCCACCCATGTTCATGCCCAAAGCTTGAGCCAAAGTGATGTAACATCTAAAAGGCAGCAATCAATCAGGCTGCAGCAGACAGATTTCTGTAAAGTGCTAGAGGAACTTACACAAGGTCTGATTTAAGGAGAAAAGGAAAGTGCTGAAATTATATTCCACTATTTAGATCAGTAAGGACAAAACCCCTTCACTCAGTCTCTGATGCAGGGAATATTAAGTTCATTTCACCATACATAAAGTGAGAGAACAGATAATCTTCAATTATCAGCAATCTGAAAGATCACAAGAAGGGAAGAAAGCAGATATAGAGATTCTGCCTAAGTTTTAATAGCTTGGATACAGAGTTATTTTATCTGGAGTAGCTTTGAAACACATTATTCTGTGGAGTACAATAATGAAAGACATCTAACCTTTCCTTTCTCATCCATCTTTAAAATTTGATCACACAGTGCATGCCATTTTCATAAATGAAACATCTATGCATAATGCAGGAAAACACCAGCTAATAATTATATATCAATACTAGCTCTAGAATTTTTTGTATGGAATAGTTAAAAAAAAAAAAACTATGACCAACCAAACTGCCTTTGTTTTGCCAGTGATAGGTTATAAAGCATTCTTTGTGCTATTTGAGTTAGACAGGTAGTTCTCTCTGTTAATAGGATTGCAATTCTTTCAACATCCTTTTAGATCAAAAATCTCCAAACTACTGCAGCTGAATAAAAATTGCTTTTCCTGTTTGTTCTTGCTTTTGCTTTTCCTGTTTGTTCTTTCTTTTGCTTTTCCTGTCTGTTCTTTCTTAGCTCTTTTCATTAGCTTTTCTGTAAACACCTACTTTTGTCCTGTATCTCTACATATTTTATCTCTTGAATATATCAGATCCTCAGGTATGTTGGCTTCATGTACATAAGAATGCAGGTCACTTACATAATGAATGCAGGGACCAGTGCAAGTATGTGGGAGAAAATTATTCGCATTATAGGGCACAGAAACAAAAATATTGAAGCATTCCATATGAAAGTACTGACTTTGACAAGACTGTGAAGGATAAACTCTGTAGAGATCAATGTTGCATCCAACAGGAATGACAAAACTGCTCTTGTAAAAGCCGAGGTTTGGCAGCAAAGAATAAAGGAATAAAATTAGTCTTTTTCACCTGTCTGTAAGAGGTGTTATGACAAGCCTGTCAGTACAGCCCAAGAATTCATTCTGGTATGTGAAGCTCACATCAGTGATCTTAATCACCATTTTATCAGAGTCTTCATTAAAATAAAATCTACATTGTTTCAGCCACTCAAAGTCCGTAGGGCTCTTGATATGCATGCAGCACTAAGAAGAGAGGGAAGACAAGGCTGTGGCATTCATGGTTAACATTTACTTTCACATTTATATTATGCCATCTAATTAGTAGATTCAAAGGTAGCACTGCAAACACAGTGAAATATAGTGGATAGTGGAGAATCTATCTGGATTTTTACCACAAAAATTGCTAATGTATTATTGTTCAATCGCATACTTAGGCAGAGGAACTTCAGGCTTTAGACAAGTGTGTCAAAAGTCTAAATACAAATTTACAGTTCATAAGCCTCAAACAAGAGTCATTTCAGTTTAACCTTAAAATTTCCATTCCTTTTAGTCCTCTGTACCACTTTACTTTTGCATTAGTCAGAAGTACATAATGTGATATTTGTAATATGATATGTGATTTTATAAACTGCTATGAGAATTGTATGAAACCACATGCATATTGGGAAAAAAGATATTTCCTGGCAGTGTCATGGTGCTGATACTATCTAAGGAATTCAACAGAACTGAGAATAAGTCACAGTTGCTCTATTGAATATTAAAACAGGATTTTAAAAAAATAATTCCATTTATATCTAAAAATTACATTTTACATAAAATTATTATATTAGAAACAGATGATTCTACAATTAAAAGATAAATGCCTGCCTATTAATAATGGGCCAAAACTCAATAATTCTTTATTTGGACAGCTTAATTTCAGAACCAGGTCCAGGACTTCCTATAGGTAAAAGGTTTAAGTTTGATCAAGCTAAATGCTTTAAGTTTGATCAAGCTAAATGTTTTCATTTTCCTTATTTTAGCATTCTGTGTCAGCATGAGAAGGTGTAAAGTGAATAAAGAAATCCCTAAGTAATAATTAGGTATGCTATTTAAAGTAGAGCAGAGAGAATACCAGCTTCAACCTTTTTCTTGTACTATAACTCTATATTCATTTTATTTACTTGTAGAAATTCATTATGCAGTCAAGAAAAAGGAAAATTACTTGCAACAAAATGTATGAGGAAAAAGAAGTCCCTAAGTGATCATGCTACAGAGGAACTATTAACTTTAGTGGACCAACATGAAACATGACAAAATTCTGCTACTGCTTGAGAAGAGGAAAAGCCACTGAATTACTTAAAAAGAAATTAAGACTTGGTTGAAGCAGCATCAGCACTTTTATTCCAGGACACATAATCATTATAGTAATGAAATTAAATGTTTATCTAATGAGGCAGGACTTCATAGGTATCATAATATTTTCTTATCGTTTCTCATTGTGTTATGTGGAAAACCCCTCATAATTCATTGTTAATTTTTTAATACTTACAAGACCATCAAAAATGTCC
Source organism: Vidua macroura (assembly GCF_024509145.1). Classification (NCBI taxonomy): domain Eukaryota; kingdom Metazoa; phylum Chordata; class Aves; order Passeriformes; family Viduidae; genus Vidua; species Vidua macroura. Next base: position 80,654,717 of record NC_071571.1, on the reverse strand, counting down.
CTCTGATGCACATGAATAGTGATTAATGTCTCGTATTTAACTCGCTCGTATGGACTAAGGTCTTTTGTTGTCATATCTATCAACATGTTCAGAAGATCCAGGAAAAACTGGTTTGTCTTACGCATAACTTTTTTATCCTGCTTGGCAAGAGTCAAAGCTTCTTCTGAGTCTCTTGTCCAAATCATTTGGATTCCCAATAACCCGACCTTAGAAAACACAGAAGTACATGCTTCATAATCTTTTGTATTTCACCTAAAATGTACATTCACAGACCCAGAAAAACTAAAGAAATTTTTCTCCTACTATATGTATAAAATTACTTTCTATGCATTCATACAGAGGTCATGTTTTCTGTGTCCCAACTGCATTCATAAATGGATAGTTAAGCCTGTACTTCGGTCTTGTAGATACTGCCTACAGTGCATTGCTTATACAACTGCTCAATATAATTTACAGTATATATAAAAATACTATATGCAACAAATATACTTTATATAAATAATAACTAGCCAGTGAATAATTAATGCTTCCATTTGAAATATTTTTATAATCATTCAGAAAGCTTTTATTCCATCTCCAACAACATTCCTGATCACAAGTGAAGCTTCTCCTAAAAAATATTTTTCCTTCAACACTACCCTCAGTTTCAAATCTTTCACAATACATAGCATCCTGAATATATGAGCAAACATACAGTTTTACTACTTTTCCTCCAGCAGCCAAGTATTAAGCTTGTAAAGAAATAGTGTTAATTTCATTACATTAATTTATTGTGTTCAGCATCCTTTTTAAACAGGAACTTTAGGGTAAGTTATCTTCTTTTGGCTTCAGCTATGTGAAACTGAAACTTAAAAGACTGAGATGATTCAAATGAAATTAGATGCTAGTTCTGTATTTAACACTGGCTGCAACTTTGAATGCAAAGACAAGAAAAAAACCTGATACATATCTGGGAATAATTCTTCATTCATTTAACAATGATATTACCTGGGCTGGATAAGTAGAAAGAAATTCAGTAATCTCAAAACTTCTTTCCTGGATGTCCATAGCTGCCTGGCGAATAACTTGATGCAGTGATAGCTGGGATTCCTTCAACAGAGAGCTGAGCCAAACTTCAACATTACCTTCAGCCATTACAGGTCTAGTCAGCTCTACAGTCTCACCCTCTCGTGAACTGATTGACAATATACGATCATATATCTAATAAAAGAAAAAATACCTTGTGTTTATAGATACATTATTTATCTTTACAATAACTCATATTTTCCTGCAATCACTCCATTACACTGATATAAGTAACTAATAAATTATATCAACTTGTTCAATGAAATGTAGACTATTAAATCATTATTTTGCTATGCAGAAAGGCTTTAAACAGAACACTGCCATGAACAAGGAGACAAAACCTAATATATTGACAGTTCCTGGATCTCACTAAAGTTTCAATGGTAATCCTATCCCATATGCTCTAGAATGACCCTGCTTGAGCAGGGAGGCTGGACCAGACTACCCACTGTGGTCCCTTCGAACCTGACCCATTTTGTGATTCTGTAACATCCACTTTCCAGTCACAATAAAGGAAGCCTTCCCCCATTATTGGTGGGTTAACAGCCTAACAAAACATACAGCCTTAGCATCAAAAATAATGAAAGCAGAAAAGTTAAGGAACATGGGCAATCAAAGGAATTTCAAAAGCATGGGGAGGTAATGAGTTTCTAAGAAAATGCATACATAAGGAGAAAATGTTGCTATCTGTTCTTGTAAAAGGGATAAGAAAAGTGTTCTTCAAACATTGTGTGTGAAGGTATAGTAAAGGCATGTCAGAAACAGGAGAGACAGTATATACGCTTTTTCTTTCAATCAAAACATGAATGGAAAAATACAAACGCAGGCAATGTAAAGATGTAAATAAGCTCATAAAGATTAAAAAGCTTATTTGAGAGGAAGCCACAGAAAAAAGTTCAGTACATGGGTGGATTTTTCTGAAATTTAAGCACTGGTGTAAATTTTTGGTTTGCTATTCTACATGAAGTTTTACTACATCATAAATGAGAATATGAAACAAATCTTAAAGGAAGAAAGCCTACTCAGCATCAAATAGTTACTGAATAAAGTAGAACAGCTGAATGCTTTATGCAACCAAGTAGCTCTCTAATTTAGCAAGTATCAGACGTTAATATAAAGGAATGTAACATTGAGGTGTGGGCAGTACATACCCTTTCATGGAACCTGACGGTTTTAATGTTGTCAAACACATTCAGCAGATGTGCCTGTATATTGTGAGAGTTCGATGCCTGGCCAAGAATTTCTAAGAGAGCAGGATCTGATACGAAGAAGAATCGTGGAAATAGCAGGCGCTTTTTCTCCAGGTACCTGTATTTTTAAAAAATTGGCAGAGAAGCCAGGAGGGAGTAGATGGTAAGTGATATGGGTTAATTTATACATCCTCTCCTCTATAAAAGTGGTATTTCTCACAATTAATTATACAATTTTTAACTGTAGCAATTACAATTTTTAATCCATCATACAGTCATGTTAAGCATCTGCTTTAAAGCTACTCTCTTAGTATCAGAAATCATTTTATGGAAAACTTTTATTATTTGCTATAATCTAAACACCAGTAAAAAGAAAAGAAACTAAGCTGAAATAAAATATTTTTATGTTAACTCTTTTACTTGCTATTTACATCTCTCAAGCCGAATGTCTCCCAGATCTGTGAAAGGTGTGAATGGGATACACAAATCTAGACTGCCTTCTGGATTGAATCTAGACTGAAACCAGCTTTGGTTTCAACAGAGACAGACAGTGAATGACACCTTAGTCACAAATCAAGTACTTATCCATGAGTTGGTTTCTTTGGAGGTGTTGTATTATCCTGCTAACTTGTTTGGTCAGTTCAACTGCATTCATAGTAGAATAAGAACATGATCTTTTCAAAGTTCTTGGGACAATATCTGAGCAATTGCTTTTTCCTCAGTTACACATGCACAACCATCTGGCCAAGAACGTGATCTTGTAGTAATCTTACCCTGTGAGCGATTTCTGACAGATTTCAAGCTGTTCCAGTAAATGTGGCAATAACTGTCCCATTATTTCATCTCCAACACAGCACTGAACAACATTGGGTGTTTCATGAGCTCGAGTCATGATCCTCACCCAGGATTTATCAATGTTAGAGAAACGCTTTGCTTCCTGTTGAAACATGACAGCGAATGTAGAATGAAAGAAATGGAGGAAGGAAAAAAGAAGAGGGAAAAGGCATCTGCTTGCAGAACCAGCACCCAGCAATCTCAACAATAATCTTCTCACTTGTAATCATGTCTTCTAGAAATACTTCAGCTTAGACACAATTCTTTCTGCTTACACAATAGAGCTTATTTTATACTTGGCTGTCAAGCCTGCTATGTACTTTCTCTTACATTTCTAGAGAAAAAGACAGAAAACTCATTATATTTGAATTGAAGCTTCAAATCTGAAGAATTTATTTTTCTAAAACTGAAGTTCATTTTTTATTTGAAAAGCCATGCAGAAAGTTTAAGATAAGGATTCTAAGATACTACTATGCTAGTAGTAAGTACTACTACACAAGGCTACTACTAGGCACAATGTTTAAATACATTTTAGCTAACAGCTTTACAATCTAGAAATCAAAAGATCAAACAGATCACATGATGCTATTATTCTTTCTCACACTATGTCTTCCATTGGCACTGCTTACCTAATTTCCTAGCAAGACCAGTTTTGTTAAATATTAAAGAAATTAATTTTTTGTTACTGCATCATTATGACATCACAGTTACATTTTATTCTTAAAACGTTGATAAGCAAACTGAAAAAAAAGGCATGTCTAGAAACCTTTGGAAGTTGTCTTGCTATATCACCACCAATAAAAACAGCTTCTAAATAAATCCACAAGTTCTGCACAGTCAGCCAGTTCTCAATTATATCTGTTGTGTTGGAAAGATAGTGCACCCATTTCTGAATCTGTGTCTTGAATGGTGTATTGTATCTACAGTGAAGAAAAAAAAAAAAAAAAAAAAGAGAAGCATTTCTTTATTTCAAGAAGAAAACAAGACTCTTGAAAACCAGTGTATAAGTCACGGGATGAGGACTAGTTTTTATGCTTAAAATTTTTCAAGTTAAAGTATAAAAACTTAATTCAGCTTGTTGGCAGCTCTAAATCAAATCAGTTCCAACGTGCTGCTGTTTACACAAGGTGCATAGCACAGCTCTGATCCAACAGAAGTGGAATGGGAGCAAGACTTCAATTTCACTCTATGGTAAAGAGACTACTCAACATCTTGAAAGCTGCAAACTCACAGAGTTCCCGAACTCTCCTAAACTCCTGCTTTTGAGCATCTGCCTGATGATCAGGCTCTGTCTTCCTTATTTATCTGTGTCTTTTGGCATGTGAAACCAGATAAACTGAATCTCACTTTAACTGGGATTTTCAACACCTTTGCCATGAGGCTACTCTGCCCCTACTCTGTCGCAGGGGCAGAGTAGCAGTGCCTGTCATGCCCATATTATGCCTGCCATAGCCAAGCAGTGTTCTCTCCTATGTCCCCACTTTCTTGCATCAATGAAAGCTTTTCAGCTGTTTATTCAAAAAATCCAAGCTGCAGCTACATGTTTTCAAAATAACTTATTGAGGGGATAAACAAGATACAATGAGAACTAGCCCCATGAACAGTTCAAGGACAAGCAAGCTCTTAGGTTTTATCTAGATGTTTCTTTACCTTCGTATCTGTGATAGATTTGTTCACTAAAACAAAGCCTTTTGCTAATATTTTTATCTCTCCCCCCATTTCCTCCCTCCCTTACCTGTTACTCATGAGAGAACCAAGAATCATCAAGCTGTCCTCCAGCATAGCAATTGTTTCTGATGTGCTGTCACCTCTTAAAAGAAGCTCCCCACGAGTTTTAAAGTTTGTAAAGATAAACATCTTGTTATCCCATTCAGCTATCACTTGTTTTAACTTCTGCTCAATGTCTCTCTCCTTCACAGCACTTATGCAGATAGCCTTTTAAATAAACAGGACGTCAAAACAAGATATGAATCCTTCAAGTCCCTGGTATAAGAATCTAGCTCTTATGTCCTTTAACACTAGGTAACATTAGGCTCATAAGTATTTAGTGGAAAGGTCTACAAATATACAAACACCATAGCTAATAATCTGTATACCACATCACAATTTAATCAACTCTGGGGGGAATAAAATAATAACATAGTGAATACTTTTCATAAGTTTAATGTCACAAAGCAAGGTACCCTCACAAATGGCATGACTTAAAAAAAAAAGAAGTTGACACCACAATATATTTGTGTCATAATTTTACAAAAACCTGAAGTGATAGTTCATTTCTCTGTTCTTTTTACAGAAATGTTCTAATTTCCTTCTTGCTACTGATACTCCTATACTATACAAGCAGATTGTTGGTTTCATGTTTCCATATTTCTTCCTTCATAGTACCTCTATTTCCTCCTTATATCTTAGTAATGGAGCTTCCATTATATTCCTCAGTTTGAATGTTTCACTCTCCACATCAAATCTGTGTTCAGTGAGATCCATAATCTGCTTCCAGTGCCGAGGCATCATTGCTTTACTTGACATGTGCTCAAGCAATAGGCAACATTCACTGAAGTCCTCTATGGTCTTCTGTAGGTCAAGAAAAGGCTGCCATTCCTTTACAGCACGAGGGAGTTTACGGCACCTACATGGAGATAAAGCAAGCTTTTTCAAAGTGTTTCAAATATTCTTTCTTTAAAGCCACATTATATGGTTTTAACAGCAGAACGCATACCTTCCAAATTCAGGTTACCTTCAATTTGGAGTTTCTCTATGTGCTTCTCCATGTAAGAAAATCTGTTTCCAGTCTATTTCAATAACTGATAGCTAGGTAGGCACCTACAGCCTTCCTTTAAGGAGTGTAGCTGCATAATTTTAATAATTCTGTGCAAGCAATCTTCAAAATCAGTTGAAATGTTCTGCATCTTGATTTCATCTTTTGGTGAGACTATTGATATGCACTGCTCTGAGCTCTAGAAAAATCCTGTTCCCCAGGGTTTAATTCTTTAGTTTTTTTGATTCCTGGTTTGATGAAAAGTTCAGCTTCTATGTATACAATATAACCCATTTTGTAGAAAAACTATTCAGCAATTCACTAACTTGCCTTTGACATCTAGCAAAAAAAAAAATCTGTCTCTCATGAACAAAAATACTACAATAAAAAGGTGAAACTTTCCTTCATGGACAAAATAAATAACAATTTTAACATATATTCCAAAGGAATTAAAAAGGTAGCCAAGAATCTGCCTAAGGAATAATAATACTCAGCATTTAGAATTTTTTCTTGATTTTATGACATTGGTAATGGATATACTTTTCAATTTAAATTCACATTTTTCATGCCTTACTAAATAAATACATGCTCATATATGATTATTGGTGCTAACCAATTATAATCATAAAGAAGAAGTACTTTAGGCAACTTTAACACAGCAGCAGTTTCTCACCTGTTCTGAAATTCCATAAGTTCACTGTTAATTTTTTCAATGTCTAATTCCGACCAAAGAATATCATAGTAGCCACTGATTGTGTCAATGACACTGTTATATATATTATAGAGTTTCTGCAACAGATTCAGCTGCTTCTTTATTTCAAGCAGGTGAGAACATCGAGTAACTGGCAAACCAAAAAGATCTTCTCCACCTGTACAAGTAATATATTTCCGAAAGAGATTATCACATCGATTCTAAGAAAGAAAAAGAAAAAACGTTAAAATAGCTAAATAATAATAAATCAATTAAAAGTTAATAAAAATTACTAAATATTCAAGATACAAAATTATGATTCGAGCTGAATTAGACTAAAATCTAGGAAATAATAGAAAGATGGAGAGAGATAGTAACAGCTTATACTGTCAACAGTTTTGTCAACAATTTTCTTGAGAAAAGTAACTTTTAGCTAGCTTGGAGGCACATCTTTAGAAGCTGACAGAAAAACCATTTACTTCATGTGGCACAGTGACAGAACAATAAATGCTAAGACTGCACTTGAAAGAGGTGAAGCATGACACACAAAGAAATAAAAAGGTGAATACAGCAAATTCTATCTCTCCAAGTGTGCTGTGCAAATCTTATTGACTGTTGAAGGAAGAATTACTACCATTAAAGCAGCAATGAAAAACGCAATTTATTTGTCAATTGCAATATAACTCAGGGTACATAGTAGGAAGTCAAATGAATAGCAGTATGGGAAAAGCAGTATGAGAAAAGTATTAAAAGTTATTATTGCAGGAATAGATATTAATAATGATATGAAGACAGACTTCAACCAAAAACAAAAAAAAAAAAAAAAACAAAAAAAAAAAAAAAAAAAAAAAAAAACAAAAAAAAAAAAAAAAACCACAGTAATGAACACAAGAATAGCCTATAGCCAAATACACTAAACTTGTAGGAAGGCTCTCTTCTGAATATTCTATCTAGCAATCATTACTCATTATCTATGCAGCCTTTCTGTTAACTCCTAAAAAATTTGGATTTTAATAGTATTCCTTGCAAATGCATAGAAAAATTCCAACATAGCTTTCACTTAGACAAAACAGGCTTTGCCAAATCAGTAACCCTATCTATCAATGAAAGTTCATTCAACTGCTGAGATTCCTTCTCAGAGCCTTTATGTGTTAGCTCACTTGTAGTAAGTATTAAGTTATGTCTTAGAATTAACAGCACCTGGAATATAGTAAGCCTGTCATTGGCTTCCTGAGGTGTTAAACCAACCACCATTGGCCCATTCTAAAAGGAAAAAAAAAAAATACATCAGTTTAGAGGGTGAGACTAACCACAACTTATTTCTAATCAGCATTTTCTAATTGCTAACCTCAAACACTTTTGCAGCCTCCAGATCCCCTCCCCAGATCAGATATCAACTGAACCAAGGGATGACAGTTAATCTACTAGAACAAACACTTTTTTAAAAGGATTTAAAAAATTCAAATAAGGCAACTAATTGTATTTTTAATGCAGAAATTTTTCATTACAATGCAAAAGCTAGGAAGTCATAGCTCATTTTTTGAGTAAAAGTCAGCATTACTTAAAAGATGATGCAAGATTAATTCACCTTCATTCATTCTAATGAAAAAGAATGTGAGAGCTTAAGTCATTTGTACATATATCAGAACGAAAGAAGAGTTTTCTGATGCTAACATAATTTATCATTAATCCTAATCTTCACATTTGTTCCTGATAACTAGATGCTTTTCAAAAACCTTAAATATCTCAATTCTTAATTTTTAGGAACTGATTACAAGCATTACTTACATCAGTCATATACAAAACATTAAACAAACCTGCCCTGAACTGAAACCCAAACACCATCTTAACAAGAATAAACCTATTCAGCAGTCGAGGTCCATCCCATTAATTAGTCAAATCCAAAAACCTTTCCATGTTCCCATCTCTCCTTAAGAATTTCTCTAATACAATAAAATAGAAACACTTGCCTGATCATAATCAGAGTAAAACTGTGCACAGTCTTCAGTAAAAGTCTTCACAGCACTAATAAGCTCTCCTCTGAAGTTTGGCTGCAAAGCAACAAGCTCATCCTGCACTTCATTTGCACGGATTAGCAGTTTTTCCCAAGTGTAGTGCAACGTGTCCACCTTCTCTGTCTCTTCCTTGGCAATAAGTAGATTATATCTGCTCAACATAGCATAGGATTCCTGCCAGAAATTTGGATCAAGATACATAAAATGGTAACTTCAGTTAACTTTATAAACATACACAGAAAACATATATTTAAAATGCTAACATTTAATTTTTTTCAGAATGGAGAATGATTTGTTAGAAAAAGAAATTCTGTTCTTCTTGCCTAGCCATTATCAAAATTGGGCAAACCAATACCAAACTGGAAGAAACATCTGCATTTTTTTCTCAGAGCATTGACTTCAGCTTGCATCACCAACATATGAACAGTCTATGTACTGAAAACCCTTAGTGAATTTTCACTAAAACACAACTGACATTCACTTTCTATAAATTAGCACAGGGTAGGGTAGCAATAAACATGTGGCAGTTTCATTTGAAAATTTTTGTATGAAGTGGAATTGTTTCCATTCATACGTTCCAGTTTGATCAAATTGTAGCCAAATTGCAAAAATGGAAACATAACTGTCTACTGCAACACTACGTGGAAAATATGCCAATCTCCCGTTCAAAACTGAAGCATCACTTCTTGTGCCTCAGGACTCGAGGGTCCTGCTTGCAGAATTGGAAGCTTATAATGAAATTTTGGGCAATCAGGAATCATGAACATGTCTTAGGAAAAAGAATTCTACTGAAAAATCAGAGGTGCATTTTGCCGTATTATAGCATTCTTAAATAAATACTGTGGTCAGGAATGCAGAGAAACAGTTACCACCTGTTTTTAAGCCTGCCATTTGTCAGATGCTCAGTAAATGCATTCTATCACATTAACTTTTTTTTTAGGCAGTCAGCTGCTTTTGTTTATTTTAACTTATACAGCTGATAAAAGCAATCAATCTCAATCAAACTCGAAAAAGTAATTAATCTGCTTAATATTAGCTTTTTACTCCTCTTAAGGCTTAGCTAAAGAAAAAAAAATTAGGACTCTCATTCCTTTTCATACACAGACTTATTCCACAAAGATGAAAAGATTTCTTGCATTAAATACCTGTATTCTCATCTTCCTCTTACCTACGTCCCTCAATTTCTACACTGTTCACTAAACATCCACATCTCACCTCAGCAAGTTTACATTTGCCCAAATTAGACTTTCACACAAAAAAAGTTTACAGGAACACAACAGGCCTGTCACTCAACGTTCAACACATATTAAATCATAAATTTTCAAAGTTCACTGTTAACCTTTAACCCAGAAAATAACTGCTCTCTTGAAACAGTACCCGTACATGCAACATTCCCACTAGCTACCTCAATAGGGCCAATTTGGGAGTCAATAGAGATCTGTAGTTCTCTGATCTCTTTTAAAGCTGACATGGCTATTCTGATATCCTCCAGGTCCGTGATGCTGCGATTTAACTTCTTGCCAGTTTCCTCAATAAAAGTCAAAATTGCTTCCATCTGTGTTCTGTACTTCTTATTGCAATGACACCCCAGCAAAGTCATCCAGGCTTTGGTTTCTGATCTCAATGCTAGCTTCAGATCAGCTAAAAATATTGAACAATTAGTAGATATTAGATATTGTAGATATTTGTTAAGATGCACTTTCAATCTTTTTAATTACATTTGTTTTCTTCAGTGCCAGTTCTGGTTTTTCGATCTAACCCTTCACATACAGCGATGGCAAAATCACATGGACACCTTGAAGTGGTTTATAAAATTGCTTGCAATTCATGATTGCTTTCCTCCTATTCTTCTCAGAATTTATTATCTTTTCTACTGGAAAAATTATCTTAAAACATTGAACAATTAATAGATATTAGATATCATACATTTTTTTTAGGATGTACCTACTGGAAAGATTAAGTTGGTCTCCATACTTGTCATCTTGCTTATTTACCATTATACAAACTTCTGTCCTATACATCACTAATGAATTAGTTAATATTCTCATCTAAGTCTAAAATCTTTTCAAAAATTAATCTTTAAAAAAAATAACATGAGGAGGAAATTAGGAGTCTAATTATGAAAGCTGAAGAAACCAAGTTTGATCATAGCATTGGTGGAATTGTTAGATAGAAAGGGTTTCAGCTGTCTCACTGCATGCAGTTGGGAAAGGAGAAAAGTAACACACTTATCATCTTACTGCCATGAAGTATGTACCCCTGGGAATCAGTGACAGAAGGATGGGCAAACATATACAGGCGCGGTAATAAACTCCAGCTGAGCCTCACAGATATTCTTGTGTTTTGTTTGCAGCATTTATAGCCAAAACAGCAAACAGCCCTTCTCTCTCTCTTTCTCCTTTCCATTTTAATCTAGCTCACCCATCCAAAACTGCCACATCTCTCCTTCCTACTGGAGTCAGAAAGTACACGTCTCTGGAGAGAAGCTGAACTCTACCAGTGTACAGTGCAATAGCTCCCACGCAGACGTATTCAGGCTCAGAATTGATTTTCAGGTCCAGGTCTTGGAAATGCAGAATTTCAGATTCAAACTCATAGATTAATGGGTTTCCCACCATGAATTTATTGATGGTTTCCTCCTTGTCCCTCTGCCATATATGGTGGTAACAACTAAAACTCTCCAAAGCTGTAAGAACTTCCTGAAAGACATTTACAAGTTCAAAGAAAGATTCTCAGCATCACATATATACATATAATTTCTTAGCAGCTGCTCATTAGAGTACACTACAAATTCCATAATGGAGCAGGTTGAAGCACCTCACTAAACAGAAGGTTGTTGGTTAATTTATGCTAAAGCAAGTTCCATTACTGATCACATTGTGCCAGAAACCCTATGTTCATCACATCTAATTTGTCAGATTAGTTAAAACATTTGCCAATTAGGTGAATCTTCAGTCAATAAAATCATTGGAATTAGTGGGAAGTAAAGTTTAAAACCAGGATACAGTACACTTGTCCTTCCCTGCCATTTCTTGGGCTAGAAATGGAAACCTGAGCTCCAGGGCCCAACATAACAAGAAAAATTCATTCTGAAATAATGAAGCTATGAGACAATTTTTTTAACATTAATTTCTACACTCAATTCAGGTCTCTTTGATTTGAATATCATTTAATGAGTGTGAAAAAGAATTATTCTTTTGGTTCGCAGGAGTTCAGAAAAATGTGAGAAAGTTAAATCATCTCTGCATCTAATTAAACAAGTAAATGAGACGAGTCCTACAAGAGATAATCCACATCATGACTTACGATAAATATAGTACATGCAGACATTTAAAGCTGGCTAAATGATAAAAGTTTACAATATTACAAAATACCAAATATCAAAATACCATGATAACTATCCACCATTATCAACTACTCAGCACCAGCCTGGTAGTTATGCTTTAGTACCACTGAAGTTACAAGGCCTTGAGTCAAAGATTTTCACATGGCAAGACTTAAAAGATTGGACCAGCCCCAGAAGAAACTGATGCAGAGCTCCCTAAAGAAATACAGTTTACTAAAGAGTGCATAGAATAAGAACAAGGCAAAGAAGTTATGCATATCCTTTAAGATACATCCTAAGCTACTCTAGCAAATCCTATGCAGCACTTTACAAATGCCAATCTAATAGCTAATTTTCCTCTAAAAACCTTCATAACCTCTTTGTAATGTTGCAGAAATCATGTTGGCTTAATTAGCTACACACAACACAGCTACACTTAGAGTTTTTTATGATGTTTTAATTTACGCAATATTCAAAACCTCAAATCTTGGAACAGAGTACACTTAATCCATGTTACGCTTTTAAAGCATATTTGCAAATTTTTAGCCACATGTTTTCCATCCACCATCCAAAACTTTTTCATTATTACATTTAATCACAGCTTTAAATGCCTACCCTTATTACCCAAGGATATTAAAAGTAATACATTAATATCCCTCAGAAAGTGATATCAAATTAACATCTCAATTGTCTTACCCCTTTTGTAGAATTGATGGCACTGCTGAGTACAGATACTAATTTAATAATTTCTTTGTTCTCTGAAACATTCTTGAAGTAGCTCTGGCTTTGCACTGCATCAGATGAACTGAGTGATGCTGCATCTGATACACTATCTATAAAAGAAGATTCAAATATAGAAGCAGGCTTAGGATAGACATACTACTTAGGAGAAGTAAATTCCTATAGACAAAACCGAATGACATATTTTTTCAATAAGCATGCACTTTAAAGTTAGGTGTTCTTAAAGGCAACTAGAAGACAAGGAGGCCAACAAATTCGTAAATATCTCCATTTTAGTAAAATTGTTCCATCCAGGTACCCTGTCTAATTTGGAACAAGTTCCACACCAATCTTTCAAATAGAATCTTTCTTCTTCTCTTATTCCTCAATTCTGTATGCTTCACCTAAGTGATTTATTTATATTATCAGCATTTGCTTACTTATATATCAGCACTAAGCATTTTTATTTTCTGAAATACCCCGCAACTGACAATTTGAAATACAAATTAACATTACTCTGAGAAGATGACCATAACCAGTCCCCAAAAAGGACATCATCATTTTTTATTTCATCTCTTGCAAGCAAAATTCTTAGTTTTGAAAGATTAATTTAACTTCTTAACCAGTTCAAGTATTACTGTCCAATTTTTTAGGTGTATAAGAGAGAGCTAAGCTAAAAATACTCAAATGTAATTTTTTAGAATCTCGGGTACAATGTAGAACAATTAACTTGGCTTTATTTTAAAACATTTCAGAGAAGAAAAATCCAATCAAAGATACCATCTTAAATTTTCTTGAATTAATGACTGCAGCAACTTAATATCTGGTCACGAAACAGAATAATGAAAATCCTTTTAGAAATTCTAGTCTATTCAATCTTTTACATAATCCTCTCTACACCAATATTGCAATTTACATAGACGTTTTTATTTAACACCAGGTATTGTGAAAATTCAGTTTACCCTTCTTAAAGGGTAAGCACAAGTTCTAAGATGCCATCTGAACATGCCAAATTACAAACCACATTGGCAAATCATGAAAGACTATTCTGTAGCAAAATGACTATAACTGTAACCAAAATATATGCTATAACCCAAAGCATTAGAACTCTTCAAGAAGCCCCAAAAAATCCCCTTACTCAAATCCAGAGAACAAGTGGAAAACCTGGTTTCTAACGAGAAAGAGATTTCTTCTCTGAGGCAATTTAAAATCTATGAGGTTGCTTAAAATCTATCAAGTCTACTGTTTTTGATGTATTTTGTAATTAATATCTTCCAATACATTCTGTATAAATCACATTTACCTAACATTCAAATTTACTGATGTCAGAGTTTATCATTACCATGGAAGTTTTTCTTTTCAGTCTCTTTCATTCCATCATCAGAATCGCTGTCTCTGCTCCCACTGCACAACAGAATAACTTTTCCCTCTAACACTTTCTCCTGAAGAGAGAATAACATTTATTTTTCATTTGCAGCAGTTTTGCACCGTTAGTTCTAAGTAAGGCTGTTAAAGACACCAACCTTGGATATTCTCTCCTTACTCCAATGCCGAACTCCTTTCATTACTTTCACAATACTATCTACAGCTTTATTAAGTGTCTGCTGTACCTCATCCAAAGAGGGTGTCATGATGATATTAGGGATACATAGGTTAATATTAGTCCTAATTATAGGATAAGCACCTTTTTTCTGCTTAGACATATTGTGATTTTCTAAATAAAAGACAAAAACAAAACAAAAGGGCTGTTCATATTTTTTTCAAGACATCAAACCAGGCATTGTTTTGATATAAACCAACAAATATATCTCCTAATGTAGAGCATTGAGTGTAATTTCTGAAGGGAAAAATAATTCCTGATGTACTGCTAAACTCTACAGCAGCACAGATGAAAAGTAAGTGCAAAGCTATTTTTTCCATGAAGCTCCTCTTCAACTTGCTCTGTGCAGTTAAACTCTGTTTAGCACTTTAGCACACAATTTTCTTATCTGACTGGTACTCCCAGTCAGCATATTAAATTGGGCACAGAACCTCCTTAGAGTCTCATAATATTGTATGCCTTATAAACTATAGAGACCAAAGACAGCTGCCCTTATTTTTGTTTCTTAAAGGCATGAGACAATAAAAACACTTCAAAACAGTGTTCCATCACCATGTATGGAAATGTCTGAAGGCAATTATAGTAAGAGAAAAAAGACAGCTCTATTTTTTTTTATAGAGTTTTATGTAAAAGGCAAGGTCAAACAGATCTTGTATAGTTATCAAGGTCTTAACTTGATAACTAAACAAGTTCATTTTTAACTTAACTTGTTAAAACTTTTAACAAGTTATCAAGGTCTTGTAGAAATTTATCTATCAAGACTAGCTCCAAATATAATATTGGCTTCAGAACAGTACAGTGAGTCCTAAGAGAAACAGCATTGTATTGTCACAAGAAAAAAAAAAAAAAAACTTTGGAAATAGACAATGTTATTGATTGTAACTTAACAAGACAGCTTAATCAAAATCCCTTTGTTTTCCTCTCTTTTACACTTGTGAGTCTGATTTATATAGTTATGGGATATTACATTGACATTTTTCTTTATATAGCCTAAAGACCAATGTACTACAATGTAGCCACCTAAGAAATTGATGGTGGAAGATGCATGAATGCGCTTGCGGATGGTCTCCAGAGTGTGTCGAGTGACTTTCAAAAGGGCATCAATATTACGATCATTGAAGTAAGAAAGCAGTTCATTGGCTTCTTCCTCTAACTTTTCTAAATCCATTCTCTTCCTCTTTGCTGTAGGAGACAGGCCAGCCCACATCTCACTGAACTTTTGTGAGGAAGTCAAGATTTTTGATCTTCTTTCCCCTTCTGTTGCTGAAACATCATAAATCCAGTTAGTTAAATATATGTAAGGGACTTGAAAATACCATCATGCAACACCTCCACAGGTGTCTGAAATAATGTTAAGGAAGGGCAGAATTACTCAATTGTAATCTGCACCCCAGTGTAACAGGCCTATTCCTATCTGCCTTCTTATTCAGTACAAAATGGCATGATTATCATCAAAATTTAAATATTATTTAGTATCCTCTTTCTCCGGGAAGTCCGGCAATTAACCGAGGCTACCAAGTAGTTCTATGGCATGAGCCTTTTAACAGCCAAGTTAGATAAATAATACTGACCTATTTTGTAGATGATAAATTATTGTTACATTATTCATTATCCAGGCAAATTCAAAGAAAAGTCTTTAGACATTAGATGCTAATCAGTACTTCAGTCACCTAAGCTACAACGTCCCCCAACACAAATTATCAGCATGAAAAAGAAACAAATACCAAGGACTACAATACAATCTTCTTACCTGTATTTTTGTCCCTTTTTTCACCACTGGGTACAATTGACTTCTCATCTTCTTTACTGACCTGTTCCTCGGTGTCAAGTAACATGTTTATCAAATCATTAGCAGCAGCTTCCACCAGTGAGCTTTTTAAGTGTAAAGTCCGAGAACCTTTTATACAGAGCTCCTGTTATCAAACCAAAACAATATGCTCTTAGTGTCACAATTCTCATGTCAATTTCACAGTCACAGCAGCCTTTATTAAGACAAATGTCAAAGCCTAAGATTTGTGAAAAACCAGATCTATATACAACATTAATTTTAAATTTGTTTGTTCCAAAATACAAGATCAACAACAGATCAACAAGGCATCGTAAATGTCTTTCAGCATTGTTTTGGCTTCTTTCTCAAATCACATGATTCATTAGTTAATATCATTAATCATTGTTTATAATGTCTAGTTTCACTAAAAGGGTCCCAAAAGCAAGGGCTTCTCAATTTTCTTAACTTTCCAATGTAGACATGGGAGATTCAACACTTCTTTTGCCAGTTTACATTGCCAGTTTACATTAATTGTCTGTGCCATAATGAGTATTAGCCAACCATATTTCCCATTTACAGTTAAAAAGAAGATAAAAGCTACACAAGGTATATTTATTATTAAAATAAACACTAAATTATCAACTGGAGAGAGAAGAAATCAAAGAATGAGATTAAATAAAATTCAGAAATTTATTACAGTACTGTGCATCTTATTTCTCCAATACTTATAATAAAATCAATTAAGTATGCTACAACTAACTGTAATTTTTATCTGCAATGGCCTTTTAATTTTTTACTTCATTGGTATCTCATATTTCACTCAGCTTAAACAAACATGACTACCTTTATTTAATTAAAAATCAATAATTGGAAATATTCAGCCATTTCCAAATTTTAAGATAATCTTTGGCCTTCCTAAAGGCTCTGTTGAGTTGAGAGAGAAGGCAGATGTGACTTGTAATATCACAGCAACATTAAAGTATTCTGGGATTTTTTCACTGGGTAATTATTTTTGTTGCAGCAATTTCTTTAGAAACTTAAAGACACCTGTTAGGTGACAGAAGTTATTTCTAGTCCCCTCTAATTAAAAATTACAATAAGCTTACAAACTGTTACTATCTTCATTGTACCCATAACTGGGGTTCTTACTTACTCTGCTAACTCAACTCAACTGGCCGTTGTAATTACTATGTGTATAATTGCTATGTAGCAGTTCAACTTTTCAAGTTACCATACTGTGCAGAGCAGGTTTTTTTTTGTGCTCACTCTCACATATTTTTACCTTAGTGAATATACATTTTAGTATCTGCCCAATCAGGAAGGTAGCAGCAGGATCAAGAAAAACAGCTATGGATTGTGAGGCTTACAAACTACTACTCATTCCATATCATATTATTTTAACTTTTACTCTATATTTAACAACAAGGTGAGTTGCTACAATGGCCAAAATAGAAAAGGTCAGAGTTAAAAACACTAAGATAATCAAAACTTTCATTTGTAATAGTTATTGCTACAAGAGGAAATGAATGGGGATTATCTACTTGATTTTCTACAGTCTTTATCAAACCAAATTTTATTTCAGGAGAAAATACATTAGACATTACAACCTAAAATGCAATACCTTACTATTGCCTCACAAAATTATTCTGACATAATTATGACCTTAATCAGCTTTCTAACCAATAATTTACATGTTTATAGTTAATTACCCTCAAAAGTCTTTTGATGGGGTGAAGGAAGGGTGTTTTCCCAGAACCTTCATCCAAGTACTCATGCATATATTTTCCACATCCCATTACCAACTCAGAGACTTTGAGATACTCATTACACAATCCTTTCTACAGTATTTTGTCTCCTCAGGCAATTGCTGGAGAATTCCCTTATTTAAACAGGAATAATGAAAAAAAAGATACTATCATAGAGGTAAAATTTTTGAGTCTATGAAAGCATAAAAGAAATATCATACACTATCTGGCTTGACATTAATAATGGATAGAAAATAACATCTCAGCTCAGACCACTTTGCATTTGGCACTTTTGTTCCTTTTTACTATCTCAGCCAAGCAAGTGGGGATTTCCAGCGTATCCCATGCATGCTTCATTAATTCAGCATTGAGAATTTTTTATCTCATAAAAAAGAAAAATATCTAAACTCAAAGTCATCTATCTCTTCTTCATGAAACTTTTATCTACTAACCTTAGTCTTTTGAAGAAATTCCTCACAGCTCTGTGGTTCATCTTCTGGCAACATACAGAGTGGCACTCTATTCATTTCTTGAAGGACAGCATCAATACGAACTTCAACCAAGTCATTCACGCGATCAAGCAATAACTCCAGCCCAGCTTTTGAAGAAAACAGAAGATTCAAGACAAGCTTAAAAGTTTGAATTAATAGCCTTTGCAGAGTCTCTCAGTGTTGTTTTACCTCAACAAACCAGAGTGTTACCAAACAACACAGAGTGTCATTTTACCTCAACAAACTATCACATTCAACTGTGTATGAATTCTGCACCTTAACCAATTTACTCCAAACATCTAAACTTTTATGGCAAGCTTCACCACAAGAACCATAATTAATTTTTTGCATAACAGATACTTATCTAGCATATACTATCTATGTGCCAAAAGCTAACTAAAATATTATATAAATATAAACTATTGCACAAATATATATTGTATAGCTTTTTATGAAAATATAGTATCTATTATAAATATACATAAGATTAACTTAAAGGATATGTATTTCAAACATTAAGACATTAACATTTAATTGAGAGCCAACAATATTTCATCTTCTCCTATAGCTTGAACTAGTTACAACTTGCAGAATCTACTAGCAACAATAACTTTCAGAAAAAAAAACTCTATGCTTCAAACAAATGTTAGAGGCCAAAGAATAGTTAACAGAAAACAATCACTAGACTTTTAAAAGTTTAATAGCAATCTGCTCTCAATGTTGAAGCTGAAATAGCAGCAAGGTGCCTGATCAGACTCAAATTACTTTTATTATTCAAAATTAATTTAAGCATAATGTCACGCTAGCATCCAAAATGCACTTTAATCCACCATTTCAACTGAAGAAAATTTCCACTATAACTACTTATGCAATTTCAAGAAACAAAACCTGTTTGCTATATTAATTAAGCTGAAGAAAAAGGAATTTTCTATCTTCAGAAAAAAAAAAAACACATCTCAGTGCAACCTTGTGATAATCTTTTGAAAATATTACAAGCTCATCTGTTTTCTAAAGCTGTTGTCCAAGATATGTGTGCATTATTTTTAAAGAGATTGATGTTTAAAAAAAATTAATATTAAATGCTATTGAGCAATGACAGTGACAATTGAGTCAGTGTTTTATTCCTTGAGAAGTTGTTCTGTACATTATAGGAAAAAAAAGCAGGACTAGAAAAAGTCTGAAACCTAGGAACTCTTTTAAAAGTAGCTATGATTCTTTAAATTCAGAATACACTGCGCCTTTTGCACTGTACTTTATGTTTGGTGTAATCCCAACTGCCTAACATATACATTAGTAAAAATTTGATGAACATAAAAGACAAAAAAGAAGGTGGTGTTATAAAACAAATGTTTAATGGAATACAGGACAGGTGAAAATTTTGATATCTTTTATATAAATCAATTAAGTGCAAATCATGTAAAGAACTGTAATCTCATATCATAACTTGCATATGTATAGAACAAATAATCAGAAGTTAGTGGAAGGAGGCAAGTAACCTACCTAGCTTAGAAAAAACTGTATTAATGTATTTCTCAATATTCAGGGATGTCCAGTTCAGTAACATTAGACCTGGCTGGATAGCATCATCTACATTTGCTAATCGAGGAGCCATGAGTTGTTCAAAAGGGTGTTGTATTTTCAGTTTAATTCTTTTGTATTCTGCCAACATCACCTGAAATAAATAATGAAAATATTAGTTAATATACACTGATTTGAACCTCTTCATGTACACACATTTATTACCTAAACTAAGAAAATTCATCTTTATGCATATTACTGAAATTCTTAAGTTATAATTAATCGCTTGGGAAAGGTTTTCATTATTTTTCGCAGAAGTTCACTATTTGTTGCTCATTATATTTCTATATACATTTGTTGTTTTATGTGAAGCACTACTTCTTTGATTGCACAGGTGCTGTGATGGAGTTAATTTCTTTCTCAGTGGCTCACATGTTGCCATGTTTTAGATTTGTGACCACAACTGTGTCACTAACACACTGATATTTTTGGGTATTGCTAAACAGTGATCATACAGCATTGAGTCCTTTTCTGCTTCTCACACTACTCTGCCGGTGACTGGGGACACACAAGATGCTAGGAAGGAACATAGCCAGGACCCCAGTTGATTATTGGGATCCCATACCTATGACATCATGTTTAAAAATGAAAGTTGGGAGAAGAAGGAGGGAGGGGGACACTCAGAGCTATGGTGTCTGTCTTCCCAAATAGCTGTGATACTGCCTAGTTTTACCAAATTCCTTCTTTTTTTTTCCCTTTTGCATGCACCTCTTGCTTTCCCTATTAAATTGTCTTTATCTCAACTCACATGTTTTATATTTTAACTGTTTCTCTTCCCCCATTCCAAGGAGGGGAGTAAGGGAGCAACTGTGTGACATTTGGTTGCCTACTGGGTTTAAACCACATAACAGAAAAATCTTGCAAATTTCAATTGGTAAATGAGTGTTACAGAAGACAAAAAGCTCAAGGAGAAAAATACATATAGGTGAACTTTCCAGCAACTCTAATAAGATCAGCCTTGCCAGAACTATATTATACTATTTTCTTTCTAATGCCTCTTTAACCCACTGATCTAGTTTCACATGTTTGGCAATAACATTCTCACTTAAAGTCATAAAGGCTTTATGATTTATGGTTTTTTTTTTTCATTTCAAAGTAGTCCTTTAAATCTATAGGTTTCTAGACATCTATTTTTGAATTCCCATCTTGAGTCATTGACAATCTTGTCTGTTCATAGGCAGATAAAATGATCTAAAAGATTAAAAGACGAGAGAAAGGGAAGTTTCAACTTCTCTTTTTAAACTGTCCCACAGACATCCATGTAAAACACCAATGCCAGGAAAAAAAAAGCTGCTACTTGCTGCATGCTTTACACTTTTTAAAAGCAGACCACCTGTTCCTCTCTTCCAGGTATCCTCTCAAAACTAATGCTGCCCAATGTTGACTTCATTATTGGATGAGAGATAAATTCCTTATCATTTAGAAAGCAAGCAACAGCACAAAGTATTTTGTAAGCCTCCTTTCCTCCCCATTCTCATCTCTGTCCCAGACACTGCAGAGCCTCCCCAAACCCATGCATCTGCAAAGCAACTTCACAGAAAATATAAAGCCAAGAAAATGTTTTAAGTGCCTCAAGACAGTCATACAAATAAGAAAATAGATTTGCAAATGTTTTCTTGATACATAATCATTGATCTTAATTTATCCTTTTCCATATGTATAGAACCCAGGCATCTTAATGTACAGTACACATACATAAAATAATGTAAATGTAAACCCACATGCAAATTGTTGACAATCTTCTTGTACCAGTCTCTCTGCTGTTGAATAACACTTGCAAATGGTGAAATTTCAAGGCACATGTGAGCCATGCAATCTGTTTCTCTGATTAAAGTTAATATTTGAGGGTCAAAATTCACAAATAATTCTCCTGTTTCTGGAGATTTTACCAAGAGAGTTGCTTGAAGTCCTCTTTTAGTTAATTCAATCTGCAGGAAATAAAGTCATCATTCCAATCAGACAAGCCACTACAACAAAATACTTTGGTTTGCATATAAATATCACTTTTGCAGATACTAAAATCAGGTACTGCTGACAAAGATTGATATGTTATATGAATCCAAAACCAAAATTTATTAACACAGTGTGTATGGACCCAAATGCTTAATAATCAAACTGCTATTTATCTAACAGATATTCTTCTGTTGAGTCTTGGATGTTATAAGCTGCATTCAACAGCCCAAAATCAAATCAGAGCCACAGATTTTCTTGCTTCAACCATCTTAAATCTTAACACTCATGTCCTTAGAACTTAATGCATATTCTGCAATAAAGCTGCACATAACCTCCTCAATGAATTAAAGTATTCTTGGATAACCTCTTCACATATCTTTTGAACGAACTTATCCCTATTTCTCCTTTCACTTGTTTTCCAGTAGCTAATAGATATACAAATCTTAATGGTACTGAAAATTATATCCAACATCTGGGATAAAATACTAAAATTAATGCTTATTATAGATTTTTTTTTTTAATTCTTAAAAGCAAAGCATAGTCACACAATTGGTTTACCTGCCTCATTTAAATATTAGAAGACCATTTGTTCTCTATGTGATTAGAAAGGACAGCATTCCTTAGAGCACCACACACTGAAAATTTGGCTAACACTAAAAAGCAATCCTGCCTTAGGCAGGCAAATTTTTCCTACATTAAAAACTTTGCTGTTATTCTTATTTTCCAGTTGTCCTTGGTTGATGTAACTTTATTGTTCTTTATTTGCTCCTCAAATTTCATGTATCACATTACATTGAGATGAAGCTTATTTCTAGGCCATAGTTTCAGAACTCATTGATATCTTTCAGTGCACTTTTTTCTTTTTCTGTGGAACACAGAAAATTTGCACCACCTTTCAATGTCCAAAATATAGTGGAACATACTGCTTGCTTCAGCAATATCATGTACTGTCAAGACATTTGTCACAGCATTTTTCAAGAAATAATCTAATCCATTTTTGTCAATGAAGATGTCATGCTCTATCTACTGTCACCAGTCTTCAAAAAAAAAAAAAAAACTGTTTTTTTTTCTGTAAAGTTCAACAGCAAATCTTACTTTATTCATTTTTGAGCGTCATACTCATTCTTCCCACTCTCAAGTCTTCCTCCCCCGTTTATGTTTTCTTCTTATGCAGTTTTCATTGTTAAGGTAACAGAAAATGGCAATGGAAATAAGGGGTACACTGAGGGCATAAATCTTACATTGCCAGATAATTATGATAACTCCTACATTTTGAAGTAATTTATTATTTTTAATATGTCCAAGTTGAACATCATTTGCTATAGCAAAAAACAAATATCTTTTTGCTATTAAAAAAAACCCTGCAGTAATAAGATGTAATAACCTGGGTAATAACCACCCAGTAACAAGTACAAAAAATAGGGGCAAAAATGTTCAGAACTCTCAGAAAGTGACACTAAGTATAAATAAGTAATATAATATATATAATTATATTATATATATATATATATATATATATATACACTATATATATACTATATACTATATTATATATATATATAGTATATATAATATATACTTATATATACTTATAATATGTATAAGTAATATAATATATATAATATGTATAATAAAAAGTAGTAGGAGCTGAGTCCTATTTGTGTTCCATTTCTATTCCCCACAGGACATTTGCCACTCTTGCGGGTTTTTTTTGTTGGGTTTTTTGGTTTTTTTTTTTTTGTTTTTTTGTTTTTTTTTTTTTTTTTGTTGTTGTTGTTGTTCAGGAGTAGAGCAGGAGCTCCACCTTGTGTTCTGTGACACTTATGTCCACACCCGTGTGAACTCTTCTTGCCTGAAAGAAGAGACTACGGAGCAGTAGTCACATTTTTTTGCCGTACCTGGTAGACTAGCGCGTGTATGTTAAAGTGAATATACTTTTTGTGTCTTTTCAATTCATGTGTGTATGTTTCAAGCTTGAAATTTTGTTCAAATCCACCTCCCTTTGTTCCCACCTAATGAGTATAAAGTTGGAGCAGGCTCAGGAAGTTTATATAGCTGTCAAGTGTGATTTGACTGCTATAGGAGAAAGCAGACAGGTAACAACAGATCAGTACAGATTTGTACAGATCAGAATCAGAACTCAGATTATTCAGACCTCATAAAGGAATGTACCACTGCAGGGGAGATGCCTGCGATATTATAGTTATTTCTGAAAAGAATGAAAGGCAAATGTATTTGACTGCTCCATCAAGGCACAGTACATGTCAGAAAATCTGATCACTAGATCATCTAGCCAAAGATGCAGCCCCACAAGAATCATACATTCTCCTTAGTCTTTACAGATGAGATGAGGTGGTGGAAACTATCATCAGTATACTTTGAATGATGCAGATATCCAGCTCAGTATGGGAATCAAAAAAGAAACTGAGTCCAAGATAGAAACACTAAACAAATGCAGAAGGCTTCCTCCTGAAGCATTACAATTCATTACATAAAATATGAGGGATATGCACCAGCTGTCTGTGAAGAGCACATGAAAACATATGAACTTCCTATGTTAGCAGAATAAGCATTAAAGACCTTTTTAAGTGAAATAGCAGTTTTCATTACAGCCTGGAAGCAGAACCAACTATATGTAGGTTAAGGGTGCCAATTTTGGATATGATGTACCTGAACCATAATGTAATGAAACAACAATTGAGGTACCACTGTTCAGGTTCCTTGATTCCCAATTTGCACTCAACTCCAGATTAATCATCAATAATATATATTCAGCACTAGGTCTCAATCCAGCATATTTTATGTACTCTAATATTGCAATCATTTCTCCTGGTTTACTATACCAAATTGACACAAAAAAATTCCCACTTACAGTATCAGACAATCAAATCTGGTGACTCTTTAAACTACATTTCATACTGCATGCCAAATTCAAGAGTGAAAAAGGACAGATTGGGAAGTCCTAATATATTTAGACTGGAGAAAAGGCAGCTGGTACCTCTGGTCCCAGATCTGGTCTAAGAATACCTTCGAGAAGATTGGTAATTATCAGCACCAGAGATTTCCACAGTGTACAAAAGCTATGCCTGTGTTCCAAAAACAACAGGCAAATGCATTGACAGGTGTCACACTACCTTCAAAAACCACAATCTGGATATTCCTATCCTTCTTTTTCAGCTTTGCAAGGCTGAGGCAAATTTTTCTAGAAGATGATCTTTGACAAGGCAACAAAGAAACTGGAGGTGAAAAATATGCCAAAACAATAGTAGAAACTTGCAGAGATTTCAAGGACTTAAAGTAGCCCCTGCAGAAGTCATCTGAAAATATAAAGGTAGTCAGAGGCTCTATGTACAAAACCCGAGAGGGTAAAATTAGTCAAATGAGATTTAGAATTTAAGGTGTTCTCTGAAGAATATTCAGGCTACAAAGTGTTCTGCCTGTAAGGCCCCAAACAACTTGTTCAGCAAGACACATAAAAAGGTCTTATGGTTGTTCTTGTACCCAGAGTTACATGCATGGGAGAAACACCGACCAGATATTCTCAAGAGATCAAAACAACAAAAAAAAACTTTACTGGCAACTTTAGAAAACCATAGAACTTCAGCAAAAGGTTTAGTACAATATTCAGTCAACATAAAACACTTCTCAAAGCATTAACTTGGGCCATCCAACCTTGCAAACTCTAAGCCCACTTCATTTTAAAGTTACTCCAAAGATTCCAAGAGGGAATTAGAAGAAGAAAGATAAAGAAAGACAGAAAATACATAGAATAGCACACATATAGCCATCAATTCCTGGGCTCCAGCAGTGTTCAGATAGAAATTCCAAGAGAAGGTAGCGTCAAGACATCAGATAGCTTCATATTCAGCTTAAATACTATTACGCCTTCCTAGGCCCTTCCCCTGGGTGGGACTTCCAGTCATTTGGGCGCTCAGGAGCTGAGTCAGGGGCTCCAGATGTGGATGTGGACCAGTGCCTCTGGTGTGCCAGGGACTGGCAGCCACTGCAGGGCTGGGATACAGGCTCTAGGGGTGAGGTACACTGCCTCACCAGGGCAAGGCCCCGCCTGCCCCTTCCCCCCAACACATGCATCCTAAAATTGTCAATAGGAAATGAAATTACTTTGTACTGATTCTGATTGGGTTAATTTTCTCTGTCGGCATTTAATTTTCTTCATAATAGCTTATGTGGTGTCATCAGATTTGTCATCAAACCAAGGCTGATAACACACTGACGTTTGAGTTGAGCAGTGCTTTCA
The DNA here is from genome assembly GCF_024509145.1 of Vidua macroura. NCBI lineage: Eukaryota > Metazoa > Chordata > Aves > Passeriformes > Viduidae > Vidua > Vidua macroura. The sequence continues at coordinate 80,628,729 of NC_071571.1, read as the reverse complement.
CAGCATCAAGGCCTTCTCTTGTTCTCACTCTGTCCACACAGTGAATAGATTAGGGGTTGGGAGTGGGGACGAAGGGTGCAAAAGAGGCTGTGAGGGGACAAAACCAGGCCAATGACATGAAATAATAAAAGGATGCTACAAAATAAGCAAAGGGATATTCCTTGCCATATAACATCATGCTCAGCAATAAAAAGGGAAAGGCAGGGGTTGAAGGGGTTAACCACCCTCTGCTTTGGAATTGATTAGACATTGTTTGACCCATGGGAGATGGTGAAAAATTGCCCCTGCAGGCAATTCCTTTACCCTTTCTTTCTCCACTTCTCCTTCACTAACTAAACAACTTATCTTGACGCACAAATTTTCTTGCTTTTGCTTTTCCTTTTCTCTTCCCTGTCTCACTGGGGGTGCATGGGGGGAAGCGAATGAGCATTTGTGTGTGAGCTTAGCTGCTTATTAGGATTAACCCACAAGTGGCTCAAAGGTCACTTGTGCACTGAGTATGCTATCATCTGTTCAGACTGGATGCTTTTTATGTCTATATTCACAGAGTGAATGGATTACCACTCAAAATAAAATTCGTATTGTCCAGAGCAGAGGAAACCTCTGTGTCTGCTTTCACTTTTGGCCAACCAGCTGACAAAACTCTCCCCAGACATGATGATCTTGCACCAGTTGGAAGAATGTGGCAGAGACAGAGGGGCAGCTAAGCCTACCACTGGATATTCATTATATGTTTTTTTTTTCTGACTTCTTAGTTATAATGAAAGGTCTTTCAGTTGTTCCTAAAATCAGCTACAGATACTACAGGCCCTATTTTTTTAACAGGAACACTTTTCGTAAAATAACTTTTCTTATTCCATCCTTTACTCGAGAGTTATCATAAGTCAGGTTAAGCATACCTGCCGCTACTAACCAGGGATAACACAATTTTTAAATTTTTTCTTTAAGGAATATCTTCATCAAAATCAGCTGGCTTACCTGCTGAAGCCACTCCCTGTGGTAGATCACTTCAAATTTCATAAGAACTTTTGCTACTTTATTGTAATTGCGGATTATGCTCTTGCCATCTGGTGTTTGTAGAACTGCTGGATGTCTCTGGAAAGTCTCCATGGGCTCCTTGATCCTATGGAATAGGTGACGTGCCCACAAGATCTTGCCAGCTATTGGAGGCAGATTACGAGCCAGTGGAGGGTCCTTCTTGTGCCTAGTGTAGATCTTACAGACAGTTTCTATATCATGGCCGTAGTTTTGAAATATTTTCTGATACTTTTCATCAACGCCAAGATTCGGGATTTGCAATCTGCTTAGAAAAATAATAATTGTGAAAAAACTCCTTCAACACTTCTGAAATCCTCCTAATGCATTGTTGGAAAACAGTTGTTCCAGATTCCCTTGCATGCTTTAGAAAATAACTACTTTGGCAGCAGAGTTTTCAGCTTGAACAAATGCTGTCACAACCTGATTCCAAACAACAAAGATTTAGACCAGATGATAAAAGTTTCCAAGTAAGCCTACACATTTTCTGTTTTGTCACTGTTTTCAAACACTGGGCTGAAATTATGTGCAGCAAACTGTAACCAATTCACCACTAGCTGTTTATTCTATTAAACAGATGATAATACAAAAACTGACAGAATAAAGAGTAAGGCTGTTTTGCAATAATGTCAATTTATAAAGACAAATTTCACTGTTTCTTAATAAAAGCATTTTACTCTCTTCTAACTGCATTGTGGTAACAAATTAATGTCATTGTTCAAGCATAAAGCTAAGGCAAATATGCTAACAAAGTTTTCCTGTACTTCAGCTGGTTTTGAAAGGAGAATATTTTGCAGTTTCTGATACAAAAAAATATGGGTTTTATTCATTCAAGCCACTAAAACAACTCTTAACAAGGCTGAACAGCTGAGAGCAAATAGGTTGAGTTGGTTTTGTTTCTATTTAAGAAAATGCCTCCTGCTCTGCTCTCCCTCCACACCCCCCCCACCCCTCCCCCCACCTTTCCACTATCCTCAATGTTTTATTTCTATTGCTTGGCAGAGTTTTAGAAATCTAAATAGGACATATTACCTTTCAAATTTCTGCAACATACTCAGTGCCCTTTCAGTGTTCAGAATACTTTCAAAGGTGATGTCCATGAATCTCCTTAATTGATCCTGAAGAAGAGTAAATAATTCTACATCAGATAAGTCCCTAAAACACACATCAAATATGCCAAGTATTATTTGATGGGGTTTAACATGCAATATATTAGAAGATAATTTGTTTATGTGAAACTAATCTCAATAAGTATTATTTTTCCGTTTATTTCTTCCCACAATAATTAAACAAAACACAGCCAACTTTCGAGACATTTTCTTTCCAAGTTCCCTCTGTAGCTCTGCAACCAGGAAAAGCTTCTGTAGCCTCCAATGTTTCACCATGTTGAGAGGCCATAAAGAATGCTTGCTTACCCTCTCTGGCAACCAAAGCAAGACAAGCTTTTTTTTTTTTTTTTCTTCTGCAGATACCCTTTCCTTTCCCCAGCTTGTGATTTCAGAACTATTGGAAATTATCTTACTTATTATTCACTCAGTGAAATCACCCATTTTTGTTATTCTTGCCAGCATACAGTAATGAAAAATCCTTTTGCTGGAGGCCCTCAATGGCCCATTCCATTAAATTTGTCTGAAAGATAGTAAATGGAAGCTTCAAAGTGGAAATATCTTGGAATAATTTTTCAATTTCAGAATACAAACTTTGAGATTTGCATATTTTTTGTGGTAACTCAGAGAGGATAATAAGGATTCCTCAATAAATTAAATTATTTTGTATAATTGTATCATACATGAAGATCATTTATGTCTCTGCAAAACTCTTCATAGTCTTGGTCAAAATCAGTCTTCCGCTGATCCAAGAAATCATAATGCTTATTCTTCATGTTGTCAACCATGCTCTAAACAATTTCACAGAAAAAGAAAACCATTACCAAAAAATGTCTTATGAAAAAGACTTACCACACCAAACATTTAGCACAACAGGCTGTGCACATTCACATTTTACCTTTGCTAATAGTTCCCAGTACTTACTGAGCAATATAAGCAAACCCCTTAAAAGAAATATTTGCAGGAATCAAGTTGGTGTAATGTCCATTCAAATTTCATTTGTATTATTTATTTCAAATAAATTTGAAATTTATTTCAAATTTCATTTGTATTATTTATTGATCTTATTCTAAGTCAATTAGAACTGACAGAAAATTCAGACTTACTTTTCATCAAAGACATTTTTTACTCATTAAACATTCTGTCATGAAGAAGTACATTTCTATTAAAAACTTAAAGTTCAACAGAGATAAATATTTTTACATTATTATTTTCCATGTGGTTTAAACAACTGATTACATATATAAATAGACTATTCAAAAAGCACAGTAAGATGCAGCACATCACCAGCCCACAAATTAATATTCCTAGCTCCTCTGACATAGCTGCTGTCTACACACATGAAAGTATATCTTAATCAGCATCTCCCTTGAGGTGCACGCACAGATAAAGGATTTCTAATGATAAACTACTGTTCAACATCCTAGTAGTTTACCACAGTATAGCTATGAAACTCAGCATATTTCCAGTTCAGCTGATTTCCATCATTTTATGGTAAGACAACTGAAATTCAGTTTCATTGCACTGCTTGTAAATAAATTCCATTTTTTCCTCAAACAACAAGCAAATTCTAGATAGGGACTAAGTGTTAAAGCATAAAAAACAGCAAAATAGTTAACTCCTATTGTAAAAAAAAATTAAGACATATAATCAGTCACATACTAACTATAGATATGGTCAGCATCAAATACTTCAGTACCTCAAATTTTTTACTTTAAAAAGGAGTGTGATCACTTTCTGTTTCTTCATCCTGAAACACAATTGACTTTACAGCAGCTGGGTCTCACACAAAGTTCTTGTTTAAGGACTTGGGTGCTGCAATGGATAATGAGGTGTATCTCTATAAAGTTTGCATCACAGCCTGGGCTGATGGTCACAGGCAGCTTTTCAAACACAAATGCCCCAAAGAAATTAGATTTCTGTGTTCCAGCCTACGAAAATAGTACCTTCATTGAATGATCTGAAAATTCTCAGCAACCTGGGTTGCTGAGAAGCCTAGTTATACAGCTTTGAAGAGCAGCTCTTGGAAATAAAATTTAGAGCACTCCACACCTGTCCTGCCCACATGGAAAAGTCTTGGACTAAGCTATCCTTACAGCTGTGCCCTGGCTAACTCTCAGAAGACTGTAGAACAGAACAAAGCAGAAAACTGGTTACTGTGAAGGATGTATTCAAGAAATCAAAACCCCACACTACAGAGGGAGTAAATCAAACCAGGAAGGACCACAGAATAGCCACATTTTACACTACAGTTATTTCACTAAAGCAAAGTGATTGACTCCTGACCATAACAAAAAGGCAAAGGACAAAGTAAAGCAAACTAGAATGACAATTTTCCTGTACAGCCACTGACTCATATGTGATCTCAAAAAGCTGTCTACAAAGTTCACACATTGACACCTTCTGATTTATTTTAATATTTACAGATGCCATAATTACGATACTGCACTGATAAAGTTACACAAAAAAGTAAGCTAACTCGGGCTCAGTAAAAGCAGGAAAGACTCCATTTAATAGAAAAGAAAGCTATCTGAGAAAGAAGGAAGGAAAAGAACACGACTTAGCATATTTATATTCTTAAAAGAGCTCCTTGTTGCTCAAGTCACACTTCTCTTAAAAAAAAAAAAAAAAGAAAGAAAACTGCATAGTAATACTAATGAGCCAAGGGGCACTCACAGCTAGCCCAACATTTATAGAGATGGAAATGCAGCACTTCTCACTTTTTCTCGTGACCACAGCACAAAATCATGCTCCCATTACTCCTGTTACAATCAGCTTTGATTTTAGCATACTTCTTTCACATGTCCACTGGCACCTTTTCTTTCATCTTGTCTGCTCATTTCTCCAGTAATCACATATTTACATTGCTATTACCCAGTAATTTCAGCACAATTAATGAGTTAATTTTTCTCTCAATAAACACTTCCCTAATTTTTATAATTTTCTCATAAATTTTCTTTCAAGCTAGACTGACCCAATATACAAAATCTAATGTGTACCTGATATTTTGTGATCATTTCTTCCAATCCCTCTATCTTAGATTCCTGTAGAACTGAGTAGGTTCTCATAGTACTGAAAACATCTAGTATCTTTACCAGACGACGATGAAAGGCTTCAAATTTTCCAAATATATACATCTCACTAAAATCAAATTGTCTTTCAGCTGGATTTTGTTCCAAATTCTCTTTTATCTTGTGGAAGCAGTTTTGATATTCCTTAAATAAAGAATTTTAAAGAATGTCAAGCATATAACAAAAGGCACTGTCTTTAGCTAGAACAAAATTGACACAGACATGTATTATCCCAACCTGATAGCAAGCAGAAGTTTCACCAATAAACAGTCATGAACACTATAAAGAGAGTAACAGAATTTGCCTCTGAAAACTAACCCATCAATGCCATTAAAGGCATCATCAAATGACCGAACTGCACATATATGTATTTGTACGTATCCTTGGCTAGCGTAAAATTCTGTTCCCTCCATATCATAGCAGGGTTTTATGTGTTTACTGAACAACCAAGACGACAACCCAGTTTCCAGAGACTGAAAATGTTTGCATGCTGAGCAGTTTTACTGAGCAATCAAGGTTCAAAAATCACTTTCAAGAACAAATCACTTCCTGAACTTTTAATGCTGCTCCATAGCAGCTTCCACTTTTCATTCTGCATTCATAACAAGGAACAAACCTTACTCCAAACTTGCTAAACTCATCCCAAAGTCAAAGTACATAGTCTTCAGATTCGCTTGAAAGTGTTTCTTTCAATAGTGGTCCTCTTTACAATAAAATGCTCATTATTTTATCACATTTATGTATGAATAAACTCACTCAGAGATATCAATACAAAGGGTCTAGATTTTGCTATGTTCTTAGTGATTCAAATTCTAAGTTTTAATCTATTGAATTTCTGAAAGTTTCTGGAACTAATAAGACTCAAATGAATACCTACTTTTTCAACATATCTTCATGCAGCAACTAGACAATTTTATATAACTTCATAGAAAAAGACAAGTTATTGCTCATTGGTGATTGTAAGATGTCATACAAATTTACACTAATTTATTCTAGAACTAGGCAAGATTTGTTGCTTCAGGAGGTATTAGGATAAAGCTGTAGTCCTGCATGCACATATTGGGAATGAAAAAAAATTAATGCAGAAAGCCTACGTGAGCTCCCAATATGTACAGGGAGGTTAACAAAGAGAGTGTCAGGCTGTTCTTCACAGAAGCACATGGACAGAAACCAAGAAGCAAAGGGCATAAGTTGAAATGGATGAGGTTCTGACTGGATATGAGAATCTTTCATCCCAAGGACAGTCAAACAGTGAAAGAAGATGCCCAAAAAAAGGCTGTGTAATCTCTCCATCCTTGGAGAACTTCAAGAACTTCAGAACTGGATAAAGGATTGGGAAACCAAGTTTGATCTCATACTGCCCCCGCTTTGGCTTTGGGCAGAAGGTTGAACTAGATACCTGCTGAGGACTCTTCCAAGCTGAATTATCCTATAATACTATGCTTTAAGGGGAGAAAAAGAACAAAGAAAAAAACTTTAAAATTATCACAGAAGTGCATTCAAAAAAAAAGGCTCTCTTCCTGACAAGTCTAGGTCAACTGAACAGCTGAATTCTTCTCAGTTCACTAAACTGTCCTTTCTAAATGTATAGCTTGTCCACTCATCTTTGGAATATATTCATTTCAGTAACTCTCCTTGTTTCAACTTCTATTTCATAGCTCTCTACATCAAGTGAGAGGACACAGCATAGAGAAACATAGGCATGAAAATCCAAGCAATTATCTTATAAGCATAGTTAAGATAGACTAAGCATCAAAATTCTGTTTCCAGAAGATCAACAGACAACAGACTAAATTCCTTGTTAGCTCTAGCAGAAGCATTCCAGTTCCAGTGGATGTTTTTCAGTTAACTCATTTTTCTTCACTACAACAGTGCTTTCTCACATAAAATCTTCCTATTCCTGCCCTCTTAAATATCATCCTATAATCTGTTTTCTATATGTTGTTCTCACCTACCTGTTTAAGTCTAATAGCTGCTTGTAGCTTTTCCACAACTCTCTCCTGCGGTTGATTCCAGAGGGTGGCTGTGCCGTTGTTTGCTATGTAAGATTTACATGCTGTGATCATCTGATTGGTCACCTAAAAGCAGTTTTAACTTCATGAAAAAAACAGCATTCTAAGACAAAGCAGGTCTTGCCAATCCCTCTCCCATTCCTCTTACTCCACTGACCTAAAGCCTGACAAATAGCTATACCAAATACCAGCCACATCGACAGACTGTCTTCGTTGCAACACCCAGCTCCAGAACATGACACAACAAAAATGTTGTGGGTTAACTATACTCATCCTAAACCTACACATCTTGTATCAACCTTGAAATAGCATTGAAGGGTACAAAGTCATAAGACTTTGTCTTTTCTGAAAGCAAAGGTAAAATCAAGAGTCCATGAGAGTATAAATGGTAAAGAATAGGTTGTCTTTCCAATCCATTTCCTTCTTTTGGCAAGCATGTGGAGGTTTAAGGGCAATATGAATTTAATGTATTTGGTTCTACAAAAAAAAAACATTAATAACAGGCAAAACTTGTAACAAGAAATTCATCTCCGTACATCAGAGGTGAGATTTAAGTCTGAAAATGTTACTATAACTCCAAATTATAGACAGTAAAATAAGTCCTAAACTTGAAGTAGTTTATCACTATTTCCAATTCTTTATATGTTCAGAAAGCAGCATTAAAGTGACTGAAGTGCTGCCTTCCCAATTCCTTGGTTCCTTTGTGTTTTCTCTTGCACTCAAGGAAAAACACAGAAAACAATCTGGGAATATTTATTTTCCTGCTGAGCACCAACCTTCACAAACTGTGAGGAGATCTTTTCAGAAGTGTTATAATACTGAGAGATACTCTGAATCATTTTAATTGCATTTATGAGTCCTGGAATAGCATCCAGCATGGACACCTGGAAAGAAACACACAGTATGAACTCTGCTCAGTATCTCTATTACCCCACATTATCACAATACCTAATTAGTGAATGAAGGAGAATTATTAACATGGTCTTTGGAATGGTTCTGTCCTTGTCTACCTGGGCCTCTCTTGCAGAGCTGCCTGTCCTACATCATTCCCCAAGCTCTACAATTTAATTTTGGGGAAAAAATTTCACTGGAGTCTTGGCTGGAAAAATTCAGATCAGCGAGTGAAATTTGGTAGAAGTAAAGGCTTGCTTTCTTTCTTCTTTCTTCAAAAGAACCACTTTTTTTCACAAAAAAAAAAAAAAAAAAAAAAAAAAAAAAAAAAAAAAAGTTTATATGCTCCGTTGCTAAACCTGATGTAAGCTTGCATGTAAAGATGACCCCTTCACCAAGCTTTTGCTCTGTTTTTATGGTCATCATAACCGAATAACCTTTCAATAGAGAAACTCAAATAGCAGATTGGAAACACTGAAAGAACACACTGTTCTAATATCACCCAGTAAACAGAAACAAACATGGTTGCCCAGAGCATTCATTGGAAACAATTTGGTTTCAGGTGAAGTTTCAGAGGACAGAGAGGAAGCTAGGATAGGTCAAAGTTTTGAGTCTTCATGGCTACCAGTCATATTTCTTTGACTAGCAAGACACATACAGTCAGTTGCAAAACCAGTTTTAATAAAAGCAATTATTTGCCACCTATTTTAGTTGATAATGGGAGAGGGAGACTCCTCCAGTCCTGTACTTTAGGGTGGCTGGTTTTGTTTATTGCATGTTATGCTTGCATCATCCTATGCATTCTCATACTATAGTATGAGAAGGTGATTTATAATTATGTCTTAATATTTGCATAATCCTATTTATCTTTTCCCAACCAAAGAAGCTGAAAATTGCCCTATAAATGTTAATCTAACCATTACTTGGCCACCAACACAAAGACAAAAGATTAAACTTTGTCTTTAGCATAGCATTAGATTTACTTTTTCTTTTTTTTTTAATCTTAAGGAATTCACTTTCTCCCATACCACAGAATCCAGTCTGTTCATCACAACTAAAGCTTTACAGATACTATGGTACAAAAATAACAAGTACTTTATTTTGTAGCCAGAAATTCCCAGTAATCCACTTTTACCACAACTGCACAGAATCTCAAACTGGAGTTGCATATGTAAATTCTTTTGTTTAATTTCCAAACTCATCCTACAGAATATATATTCATGTTGCTTGTCTCAAGACATTTATGTTGGGAATTTAAAAGTTCTACTTACAGGATCACTATTGTATAATGGGTCATAATATCTTTCCAGAGAATACAGATACTTCACATTATCTTTAGCTTCATTTGCTGCGTCTGTGATGCGAATATCCAATGCTCGCCACTTCTAAGAACAGAAAGTTGACAAAACAAATAAAAGTATGCATTTCAGAAAAAAATGTTTTGAGATCATTTTGGTTTGTCATTAGTTTCTAAACACATTTGAAAGCATAGATCTTTTACTTCAGAATTATACACATTCACCCAAAATGGGGTCCTTGTCCTGTTTCAGCAACTTGGCTGTGAACATACAGTTGGTTAAGACCACTCAGATAAATAGTCAGTGGCAGTGTGCAGTAAAGCTGCTGTAAAATATGTGAGTTATGGATACATAACTACATATTTGTTCCACATCTCATTTTGATGAGACAAGATTTTTTGGTTTATTTACTTATTTTCTGTTGGTGATGGGACTTTAAATTTGTTATGTCAATGTAAGAAGTTATGATTCCACAAACAATTTTGACAGGCACTGTAACAACATAAAAACAAGGCTTAAAAATGGGGAGATTAATTTTTTTGCCATTAAATATCCAGTTCATTAATACAATATTTGATTTAATAATCAACTTTACAAATATTTTTAATTATTTATTTCTGTTGAGCCATGTGGATGAACTAGATTTAAACTATATCTACTCAAGCTAAGGAATAGAGAAGAAAAACAAAAGCCAAAGGTGTTTCAATGTTTCCCCCACCAGCATTGTTACATACATTATCAAAATGAGCTAGGGTATAAAGAGCATTTCTAGTATTTATATCTGTCATAATTTAAAATAAAAACCTTCAGCAGTTTGGATTTAGCAGCAGTGAGTACTCCAATCACTGCCTTCACATCTGGGCTCTTCAGCTGCTCCATAAGGTAGTGGAATTTTGACAATTTCTTTTTCCAATAATCAAGCTCTACACGTGGTCCAAGGTCATCTGCTTCTTTTCTCAACTGGTCATTTTCTGCAAGAACCTTTTATCATACAGTAATGTGAGAGATGTTCATATTTTTTATCTGCAGAGCTAGCATGGATTGATTCTACTTTTAACAAATGGTATTAACCTTGCCTGATAAGTTATCTAACTTAGCCTCTCCCTCATATAAGAAACTTGATCTTGCTTGGTCCTTTTATTTCCAAGTTAAAGAAGAGATTCTGTTCCTTCTGTTCCAAGACCACTGTTACAGACAGTTACATTTTCTGCAAATAACCTGCAAAGCATATTTCAAAGTACAAATGTGACCACTGAGAACAGTGTTCACTCAATTACTGTATTCTTTTTGTTTTCATTAAATCCACTGGGAACTACTAACTGTTTTGTAGTTTAATAACAGGTAATTATCAAAGACTGGGGACTAAGCTTCCCAAACTCTGTATCCCTTATCCACAAGCAGATGGAAAAAGCTCTCAGTAATATTTCCATTGAGAAATAAAAGCACAAAAATTATAACAACTGTACTTTAAAATAAAAAGATTGAACTCATCCAAATTTATAGAAAGGTAGCTATAACACCAACAGGTTTAAACTCATCTGCCAAGATGCAGATGCTGTCGTATTTCACATTTGTCCCATGTATCACCTGTTCAATTTGTTTGGTCCATTCTCTCATGCAGACTTCTATTTTTTCAAGAGCCTCTATGCTGTTAGCAACCATCAAGTAATCTGAAGGTCCTTTTAGATTTTTCAGGTCATATGTTTCACATTTCTTCAGGCTGATCTAAAATTTAAGTTTTTTAAAAAATGAAATGCTGAATGTTCATGACAAATAACCTAGGAACTTTAAAGACTAACTCGTTGCCCTGCTTGGAGTGTCTCGCTCCTTATTCCCAGCTCAGTCTAAATTAAACTGGTTTGAGCCAGAAGTGGAGTCCAGAATCTGAAGAATTCACCAACCAGGCAGCTATGCTGTCATGAAAAGCTGAGTAGAAACCAACCAGTTAAACCAACAGTTTGTCGTACATTAATCATTCAACATTTAAGAGCAACCACAGCCATTGAAGACACAAGAATTTAATAGCTCTAAAGAAATGGCCCCAGAATAAACAAGAACAGAAGCATCTACAGAACTATCAAAACCACAGATCAAAGTATAATGAGTTACTGATGACAATAAACAGAAGTGTTGGGTTATTCTCCAGTTTAACGAAAACAAATTTTATGAGTTATCTACAACAGCAGTTAATTTAAAAGAGCTAGAGACTCTAGCTCTCTAGAGCTAGAGACATTCTACAGCTAGCTCACTTTCTACTTCCCACATGAACATACTACCTTTTCCAACAGACTTTGCTGAGTTCCTGATAGGACACTAACAAAGGCTTCAAGGGCACGAAGGAAGTCCTGCTTAATGTTGGGAACTTGTTGAGGTTCAACCCAGCCACGGTCCATAGTCTGAAAGGCTGGAATGAATATTTCTGATATCAACTGCTCAACACTTTTTAATAAGCCATCTCGACCTATATCCAGCATATTAAAATTTATTTCCTGTAAAAGAGACACAATACAAGTGGTCTTTCACCAGTAAAAACTTCATTATGTACAATTTACATATACACTCTCAAAAGTAAAATAATTTTTGTTTTTCAAATGAATTTGCTAGATTTTTTTTAATTTAACACCTTAGTATTTAGGTATTCACTAATTACTCTGCCATTACGGATTGTCTTAAATTTTCTTCCTCAGTATCCTTTTTTCATATGAATGATATACATCAAGTTGCTCCCACAAGGTAATATCTGTATTTCCATTTCTGTCCCTTTTTGTCTTGTTTCATTTAATCCATCTGTGTCCTTTCACTCATTCCTCCATGTCAAGAGCTGTCAAATTATATGCTGAGAGCAAATACCCCATGGTAAAAACAAATTTTAAACAAGATTATGTACAGAGATGAGTAGTCACGGACTTACTTGATAAATATTCTCAGTTGTGACTGGTTTAGAAAAATTAGATCTAATGAAGAAAATGCATACACCAGTTAAAGCAACTTCTTTTCCCTCTGTCACAAATACTTTCCGTTTCTTCTTCTTGGTCAAATGAGAGTTCATTCCTATTCCTGGAAGTCCAAAGTACTCTACAGATTCAAACAAATAAATAATTAAGACCCATTGATCACTTATTCAAAGAAAAGTTTTCTACACAAACAGTTCAGTCATTATTTGTGCCTCTCTGAGTCCCAGTCTCTTGGAGACATCTCACAGAACTAGCCACAGAAAGTATGCAGCATTCAGAGTCTTCATGGCACAGTAAGAAATATTTCATCTAGTTTTGCCATTTTTGCATCAAAAGCCTTTTATTTCTATTCATTTATTTATTTTTTCTATTCCTTCTAAATAATGGTTCAGGTTCAAGGTCCTTTTACAGGCTCAATCATGCAGTTGTAGATAATGCTCTCTTGCTAGAAAAAGAAAAATTAAAAATCAGAAAATGCAGTGATGTATTTTACCTTAGAGGAGCTACTATCAACTGTCCTTCCCTAAAAATATGCAAACATAAGAAATAAAAAAATAATAAATGGGGTGCTTCCAAAAACAAGGAGAAAGAGGCCATAGCAGATTCTTTAGGGTGAAAGCAAAGAAACAAAAACCAGTAAGGGAGCTACAAGGGACTTCCTTGTCCTTTCTTCTTCTCCCAGCATGAATATACTTCTCCTACATTCAGGCTGCTGGAAACACTTGTAAAGGGTCACTAAGAAGAAGCAGTGTCTTTGGTGGCAAAATATTTCTCATATGTTTTTAATCACAGTACCTCACACTACCTTGTTACTAGCTTTTCAGTGTTACCTCAGACTAAAATTTATGCATACACATCTCAGTGAGGCACTACTACAATAAGAAGATGAAAAAGTAAGTTGTTGATAACAGTAGTTAAAGGACAACATCTAAAAAGTGATAGACCCCTCTGCACATTTTTTCTTTCAGGTACGTGATCATCTGCACCAGGAATCCCTATTTTGGATCAGGTGGCCACCATAAGTTCCCTCCCCATCCTTCTGTTCGCATCATCTTTCTCTCTCCCTTTTTTCACCGCAGTTCTGAAGAAGTCTCTTCTTCATATACATCAGAAGTACAACAAGTGCTCTGTCACCAGCAAAAGACTTGACTCTGTAAATGTTATGAATTTGATGAATTGCACTCTAATAAACTTGTGCTATCTTTATATTGCAGTAACGTTTCAGTTTTGCATGGTTCTTGGTAGTGAGGGGGCCACAGATGTGCTTCTGTGAGAAGTTGCTGGAAGCATCCACCATGTTCAGCAGAGCCAATCCCTGGTGGAGATGCTGCTGGCCAAGGCTGGGCCAATTAGAGATGGTGATAATGCCTCTCTGATAACATATTTGAGAGGAAAATCAAAAGTTTGGGGTGCAGTTTTGTATCCAGACAGAGAAAAGGAGGAGGTGAGAACATGGGGAGGTGCCTGTGCTGGAGTGGGTGGATGCCTGGAAGAGGTTGTGATCTAGTGGAGGACCCAGAGGAGAAAGAGATCCCTTGCTTCCAGGCTGGAGCAGCCTGTCCTTGGAGGACTGCAGCCTGTGGAAGACTGACCCATGTTGCAGCAGTTCTGGGAGGACTGCTGGTCATGAGATGGGAACCATATTGGAGAAGTTCAAAAATAACTGTCACCCATGGGACGGACCCCACAGTATCACAGGGGAAGGACTCTTCTCCCTGAGTTGTGAAAGAAAACCTCGGGGCATGAACTGACCAAAACCCCCATGCCACTGTCTCCCTGCCCTGTCAGTGGGAAGGAGGGAGGTGTCAGGGGAAGAAAAGGTGTTTTTAAGGGCTTATTTTACTTCTCATTATCTTGCTCTGATTTAGTTGGTAATAAATTCACTTTGTACCTTTAAGCCAAGCCTGTTTTGCCCTTGGAGTGTTTTCTCCCAGTCCTTATCTCAATTCAAGAAACCTTCAATAAATTCTCTCTCCTCTGTTCAGCTGTAGCAGGGGAAGGTGATCATGGGTGCCTGGCATCCAGCCATGGTCAAAGTGCCACAAGTAATTACAGAGGCAAGACCAGCAAAAGTCATCAGAGTTTTCCCACAATCTGTGAAGATGAAGCAGGTAGTATAACCTGCAATCTCTTTAGAAAATATGTACTCTTAGTGAAAAGGGTGCTAGAAGTTTTTAAAATTCACATGAATAGTGATCTTCAACACGCTGCAAGAAATCAAACTTTTAAATGACACCTTAGGACACTGAAATAGATCTTCCTGAACCCACAGATACAGTCTCCTGCTCTGCAGAAACACAAAATTCCTTCATGGGATCATCTTCTGCCCTAACACAAATGTTGGTTGATCCACATCAGAAAACCAGCTTGTGTATGAGGTGGCCGTAGTAATTGCCCTTGCCAAGAAGGTGCGTGTAATGACACAAAAATTCACTTAGCTTTACCACTTAGTAGCTACCACCACAACTGAGATTTTTGCTTTGACAGTCTGTGAACCACAGGCCTGAACAATCAACACAGATAATCACTTTACAAACTCTACTCCACATACAAAGGGAAAATGTCCAGCAGAAGTTTTACTGTCTGACAGTATTACAAGTGACTGCACTTACAGCTGTGGGCAAAGTCAGTCTCCAGCCCACTCACTTAATCCCCACTGTCTTCTCCATCATTACCTTTTTTTTTCAACTTTATTTTCCTCCTGTGCATGATGTTCTAGGGACTTTTGCTTATTCACTCAATGCACGCCTTGCCGTGAATTCATTTGGGTTTTGCTTATGTGTTTTTTTTCAACTGCTTTCCATATTGCCTATATTTAGCACCAAACCCCAAAAGGTTACCAAAATCATACCATACTGTAGTGTGGTTGTGGTTTTTTGGTGGGCATGAACAACACTCATTATATTCCTAGGCTTTGACCCTTGCCTCACATTCTCTTTGTCATACTTTCACCACTTTGTCTCAGGTATGCTAAAACCTGCTCATCAGATTTCTAAATTAGTGATTGGGTTTATGTTTTCATTTAACTGTATTTCTATGTACATTGAAACTTTTTTTATTAAAGTTGCTTATATCATATTAAATAGTCTTTTCATCCCTTTTAGATATATACAGATATACTGAAGAAAATACATACATACATATATACAGAAAATGCATTAAATATAAATCCACATTTGTACATCCATCTAGGTATATGTTTACCTATGTATAAACACATTTATGCAGCTAAGCATAGATATGCTTACAGGACTGTTCATGTACATCCAGGGTAGCCAAGTGGTGTGAACTTCCACCAGCCAGTTACATGCTCTGAGAGGTCACAGAACACCTGGCTAGTCCCAACAGCAGCATCACTGGAGGCTCTGGAAGAGGAGCCATGGGCAAAAAGAGGATGTCCTTATCACAGAGGTCCTGAGCTACCTCCAGGGTAAGGGAGAAGGAGGTTTCCCCCAGAAGTGTGGAACATGGGGGCACTCGGTAAAGGGGTACGTGCAGAAGGGACTTCTGGGGTAACACCCCTTCTACCCATAATATGGGCCTCATGAAGGCATTTGTCATGTAACAGGACCACCTAGATGGATGGTCATGTGCCCAGAAATGCGGATGGCTTCTAGGGCCAACAGGTGACATGACTGAAGAGGATAGGAACGGCATCTGTCACTACTGACCTTGTGTGAAAGTCACCTTTTAATTATCAAAAACTAATTCCCACAGGCAAGAGCTGCTGAGCTCACAAGGAAGTACTTTGCTGCTTCATAGCAGCAATATGCAGAAGTGCATTAATAAGCTTCGGTAATTTCATCAATCGTCATTTCATAAGCAGGGATCAATGCCTTGGTATGACCAAACCTGTCTTGCTTTAAGTCCCAGTTTATAAGAACTTGATTGTTTTCTTTTTCCTTGCACATTTGCTCAGCACAGCTGTAACATGCTACAGGAGAATATAAGTTGCTTTACCTGTATCCATTACTTCCACATCTTGATAGTAGAACATCAGATGACGCAGACCTCCAGGGGCCAGGAATCTGTTCATGCGCTCTATCTGTTTGAAATCATGTTAAGATCATAATACATCATTGATTTGATTCATATCACAGCAACAGAGGAAGCCTTTGCTTATTTACTTGTTTACAAGTATCAGGACTTCATCAATACAAGGCTGCCATCGAGCATCACTGAAGCATGTATTGGTAGTGCAGTCCACAAATCTCACATATAGGCCATATAGGCTGAGGAAGAAACTGAGTTGCTTTATGCTAATATGCTGATCCATGTCTCAGCACTTTAAAGTCTGGCATCATCCATTATTTTTCTAGATCTGAGTCACTCTTCTATGTAGTCCCCAACTACATTAGCTATCTTCAGCAGAAAAAGCTCCTTCAAGTTCATCTTCAGAAACATTAGATGGTACCATTTGTGCTTTCTAGTGCAGAAAAAGGCTAAAAGATCACCAGAAGCTGGAAGAAAGCCACAATTATCCCTCTTCCATTAATAACAAGCCTCAGTTACACCAAGATAATGAACTGCTATTCCAGAAAACCTTGGCTCAGCCCTCCAAGATGAGGTCAAAACAACTATTACACTTCTCTCTTTCCAAGTGTAGAAATTGCCTATATTTTCCTCATCTGACAGCTATTCTCCGGCACTATAGTTTGCCAGGAAAACCATTTAGAGATAGAATGCACAAAGGCTGAAACAAATTCTGCTTTTTAATGCTCATGACAGTGTTCTGCACTGCTCATTTGCTATCTCATGAACTCACAGAAATGTTGGAAGGGACCTCTGGGAGGTCTTGAGGCCAGCATCCTGTGTCACCACCAACAGCTCAGATCATCTAGAGCTTTTCCTAGACTGAGTCTCAAAAACCCCAAGGACAGAAATTCCACAACTGACTTGAAGTAGCCTATTCCCATGCCAGGGGGAGGGAAGGTAATTCCTATTACCCTCCTGGTGAAGAAGGATCTCTTGGTGGCCATTTTGCAAGATGTGGCTTTATCATTGGAGTTATCATCTGCACCCACTGAGAATAGTTCAGCTCTGTCATCTTTGCAACCACTCTTCAAGCAGCTGCAGGCTACTATTTGAGTGCCACTCAACCTCTTCTCCCTCATCTCATACTTCATGTACCCTGTGTCCCACCCTTTCTTTCTGGTCTTCCACTGGACTTTCTTCAGTTTCTCAACAATATTAGCACTGAAATGGGAATGCATAAATTGAAAGCATGCTGATGGAAAGAGAATACAAGAGAAAACAAACCATAAAAACCCAAACCACGGCCATGTTTACTTCAATGTCAGGAAGTAAAATATCTACTTCTATCTACCTAGCTTTTTTAAAAAGTGATATTTTTCAATGTCTCAATATATATGAATTTGTAATTGCCGTTCATGCAGTCACAGTCAGATCACATAAGCCATTCAATTTTGTCAAGTAGCTTCTACCTATTTTAATTTGCCACACTAGATTGCAATACAGTCTCACAAATGCTGCTGGCAGCCTTACGGAAACAGCAACATGCAATCTGCTGTTGCCAGGGCTCTTGAGCCTCTCTGTGCTGTGTACTCAAGGACTGGGAGACTTCACACTGTGGTTTCACTATGAAATACAGTCAAAAGTTTTAGCACATTAACTATAACCACTGGAAAGCAGAAATTCTAATCAATTTAAAAATCAATATCGTTACAATAGGTCCTGGAATTAAGAACACTTTTGTTCAAATTAATTAAAAATGCTGAAAAAATATTTTTTCAAGGAGAATACTTGAGTGATATCAGGTGTGAAGTCTGAAAACTATCTCACCAAGAATTTAAGGTAATATTAGTTCCAAAGTATACTATGAGCTTCACTTTCAAATTCATCAGATTACCTGGTTTCCATCAAGAATAGAATCTTCTACTTCTGCTTTGTCCAGATTCACACAAGAGGCAACGATATCCAGTAAGTAATCATGTCTGCCGTCCAGACGAGCACGCTTAGCCTCCCTCTCATCCTTGAGCTTTTGCTGTTATTAAATACAAACTGGACAATGAAAAATTCACTATCTAATTGGAAGACAAAAATAAAGCTTTAAAATTTATGTTTAAAATTTATTTTTGAAAGTAAAGGTTATTACATTCAATCCACACTTGTGATTTATGTTTTTATGGTGCTCAAATGAAAATTTTAGAAGCAGCCTTTGTGACAATTTTACAGTTTGTTTATGGTGTTCCATTTCCAGATTTATCACAACATTTCTATCATAAATAATGTCATACAGAAAGCTAATTTGTTGAAAGGTTTTGTAGGAAAAAAAAGTATTTAATATATACAGCTCCATTATTGTGCAATTTACCTTCAACACCCTAAGTCCTTCATCTCAGCTTTTCAGTCTAGTCACGTGTGACCATCAAGTCAAGACAGGATTCTGACTGATCTTTGTTATGCGTGGAAGATATTGTAAGCACTCCCTAATAAAGACAGATGCTGCTGGAGGAAGCTAGGGTTTTATACATTATCTCTTTAATATAATGAGAAGTAAAACAAACCACAAGCCTCAAGGTACACAAGTGTTTACAAATGTGCTTAACTATAGCTATTATACCATTCTTCAAGCAGTAAGCCTACTCTTCTAATTAAATTGAAATCCCATATGTAACACACCTCATTACATTATAGACAAAACTGCCTTCTGGAATAGTTACTGGTATTATTGTGCTTGCGGGTTACAAGATTCAATATAATTTCATTTTCAAAAGAACTTTAGAATGATGTTTCATTGGTGGTAAATTCAATCCTTATTTCCCTGGTGATTAGGAGAAAACTAGTAACTTTATAAAGTATGCATAAGTGATTTATTCACAAGCTTTTGCAGAGCCAAAAGGACCTGCATAATATACTTTATACTCTTATGCAAATATCTTTCCTACTTTCTGAAGGAATTTTCAAATACCTGCTAAACTTGTAACTACTACCATGCCTTCATAAATGCTGAATGCATTTGAAATATTTCTCCATATAAAAGACAAACATACAAATCCTATTATTTACAGAGATATGTCTGAAGAACACAGTAGCAGATTAATTCGTACATGTACTTTATGCTATTTTACCCCTCTCATATCCTAACATGGTCTCCAGTTTCCTGAAAGTGAAGTGTCATCACAGGATTGGCTTTTCCTACATATCTTTAAACATGAGCATAAGTTTTCCTCCTCGTTAGACATGCAAAAAGCAACCATTTTGTCTGAATCAGCTTCATTCACACTAGATGATAACTATAGAATCCTCAAAACTATTGTTCCAGTAATTTGAACACAACTGATAGGGCATCTTTACGAAAAAAAAAAATAATACAACCCAATACTCTATCAATTAGCTTCTATTTAATACAGAAAGAAGCCTTTTGTTTTGCCTAAACTACAGAGAGACTACTTTTGTACTCTGCTTGTGTTTCCAATATAGAGCTCCAAATATATTACTATACAAGACTACATCTTACACTGTTTTGTAAGTCACCAGCTCCATCTATACAGATGCTCTTGACATGTTCATAGCCTCCATTTCTTCTACAAGTTTCTGTTTGTATAGGCTGAAATCATGATCACCTTCTTCTCAAACTGAGCAATCACGCCCCAACATTTGTTTCTGGTTTTTAAAACTTGTTTTAATTGCTGTGTCTCAAGCCCTATGACACATATACAAGCTACTGTGCATAGCTGTTCATACAGCACTGGGCAATATTGTTGTCTAAGTCCAGCAACAAGAATATTCATTAAGATATCATAAAACTTTAAAAGTCTCATTAACTTAAATTACTTAATGAACCATGCCTAGAGAAACAGGAAACTATTAATTAAATGGCAAAGCAATAGTTTTGTGAAGATTAAGACTTTGACTTGTGTTTATCACATGTCACTACTGGAAGGCATTTGTTTTGATATGTTGGATATTTCTATTACTAATGCAAGTTCCACACATTTTTTCCTGAGAGCTGCTAAAATGTAATGCAAGAACATTCAATACAATTCAAGCTGTCAAGCTTCTATATTTTGATGAGTTATCATTTCTACAAACTTCCTTTCCTTCCCAAATGAAATGTTGCTCAATCACAAACTCACACATTAGTTGTTACAGTCATTAGAAGAAACTTCTGGCTCACTTTTAGGTTAAAAGTTAGTTTTCCTCTATTTTTCTGTGTACAACCTATTCCTTTAGGTTGTACACAGAAAAGTAGAGGAAACCTAATTTCAGTGCTTTCAAAAGCAAGCCACTAATTTATGTACTTAAAAACACCAGGAGGTTATGCTGGAAACTGTCTTCCAGTCTAGCTTCTGAGCTTCTATTTGCATACTACTAAAAGAATGAATTTTAAAGACATTCTGTACTTAGGATTAGGAATCTCAGAGAATTAATTACAAGAAAATGCTGAGCTTTCTACCTCTCATTCTTCCCTTTCCCCTTTAGCTACCCTCACATCTCACTTCAAATCAGCATTGTGGTCATGGCCTAAGTGTTTTTGTAATTTTATATCCTGCAGTATTCACTACAAAAGTACATAGGCCTAAACAGAATCTATACAAAAAAATATTACCCAAGAATAGGCAGATCTATGTAATTCAGAATTTCATAGAACACTGAAAGACTAAGATTTGAAGATGGAAGGATGCTGAAACACACACAGGATCATTTATGTAGGTAAAAGAGAAATTGCTGTTACATGCAGTAACACTGACATGCAAATCCTGAAAAGTATCACCAGCAACTCTGATCAAGGTCATACATCAAAGCCTCTTCCTAATGTCCCATGATGCAGTAGGGACATTAGGAGGATGCAGTATTTACAAAAGATAAACACTGTCTCACTTAGATATCTGGAAAGATTGTCCAAGTTTTTTACAGTACAGCTTCAGCTCAGTTTTTCATGTAAAGAACAACACAGGTAACACATCCAAGTTAGTTTTGGGTTTCTTTAACCACCTTTGGTTATGAAGGTGTGAGAGGTCATATGACAGTCCCACAACAGATGATGGTCCAAAGCTAAACTCATTAACTGAAAAGTCCTTTTCTGATAATGAGTCCAGTTACAACATGTAGCTTGATTCATGTTACATAAAACCTTAAATTCTTAATACCGAAATACTAACAATTTGTCACAGGAAACTAATTTCAGTAGATATCTTCTCCTGAAGCAAGAAAAGGAAGAGATGCCTTAATCTATCTTTCATATACTTAAACCCATAAACATCTCATCATCTGAAGAAATAATTTGAGATTAAATTAAAATTTTCCAAAATCTTCCTAGCTGCTAAAAAAGTATATATATTTAAGCAGCCAATACTAAAAGAGTACAACTCAGAGATGCAAAGGGTTCATTTTTTGAAATAACAGGCTTAGAAACCAGCTATTGACTATTGCCAGCTTCTCCATTACAGACTGTAGCTGCTGATGCAGATACCCTGAATAGAGTTAGCAAGAATGTTGTTTAATATGCAAGTCATATGCACACAAGATAAAACTTGTTCTGAACACTCTTTATCCAGCAAATGACGCATTTTGTTGTCAGAATACTGCGCATTGCTGAATTTAGACATGCTGAAATCAAAGTCTTATGGATGAGCAAGACTTTACAGGGAAGTTCAATAGTGAAAGAGTCAAAAAGTAACAATGTTTTATTGTTAGTTTACTGTCTTATCCAAAATTTATTTAACCAGCATGGTATTCCTTTGTCTCTCCTTTAACTTGCTAAGATGTGTTATATTACATAAGCCTTGCTCATGAATTTCCCTTCAAAAGTAAACTGCACACTATTTCAAATATTTTCAAGCACACTGAGTTTTCAATTTTCAGGTTTCAATGTTTTTATTTCCTCTTTCCAAAAAATATACAAACCCTAAATAATTAGGGCAGTTCCCTTATCTAACTCTTAAATCTCAAAAATCAGAGCTCTGCACATGTGTCATCACATTGCATTAACTCAGGAACAGTTTGCTTAAATAACCAGCTTTTAAAAGTAGTCTAAGTATCTTAATGACTTCTATAGTCTATTGTTTCTCAATGCTAAGTATTGCCTTCAAAATTCTATTCCCATCTTAGAAGGGAAAAGTGAAGTTACATTTCTATTTTCCTTCATGGCATAGTCAACCCATGTTTTGTTGCCACATCTAACATCAAACTCTTTAGTGTTCTAATATAGCATTTGTGAAATTACACCATTACCAGACCACTTCAACAATCTGGGCAAGATACAAGCACCACTAGCCAAATGCATAAACACCTCCCAGTGCAAATTTGCCTTTCAAAACAAATTGTGCAACTAACATTATCCACTCATGCCTATTTTAGAACACTTTTTTCTATGCCCTCCCCCCTCAATACACATCTTTATTCAAATTATATCTTTATTAGTCTAAACCTAGTTCAAAATTCAGTTTTCCTTACCTTTATCACTCTGCCAATGCTTCGTTTCCAAAGTTGCTTTCTTCCAGCTCTAAACATTGTACTATTCAATATAAGTATCAAGCACTGTTTTTCAGGAACAAGCCCTAATCCATGGAGAAAGCTTCTACATTCATCATTTTGTACTCCCCCCAACCTTTTGCTTGCACTTGTTTTTTTCCTTTCAGTAGCAATGCCAAAATAACTCTGGAAAATATAGTAAGGACATTAAAAAAACAGCACCTATTAACCTTATCTCTGTATTTAAAATTCAGTTCTAGTGTGCATACAAATTGCTAGAAAATTAAATTGCACTACCACAGAAACAAGAGGTCTCTAGCCACCAGAATTTACTGCCTATAGATTAGGCCTTGAAAGTTACTGCTACCAACCAGTGTTGTTAAGGTGATACTGTTTACATACAAACACGGCTGGATACAATTCATCATACTCAAGGGCACCATAAGTATTTGCAGAAGTCAATTTTATAACTGCTTCCCTGATTTGTGTTTAGCCTTCTGAAGCAATCCTTGTGTCAACAGGCATCTTTGTTTCCTTGTCACAGGTGACTGTTTAAATATACAGCAACAGTCAAGCAACTTTTAAATATCTTTTACCTACAGGCTTGTAAATTACCGAGTTTTCTATTCACGCTTTTATACAAGTACATTCAGTTACACTTATTTTTCAGTTGTACAATGGTTGCTTAATACAGAAATTTTTCTTCAGCAAGAAATGTTAGGTTTTTTTCTTCCTAAAAGAGCTTTAATTTTTTTCCACTTCAGTGACTGAACATAATCCAATGTCCTCTTGAAAATGCCAAGAAAAACAATCTAATTATCCAGTATTAGTAACAAGAAAACAGACATTTTACAGCTATTTATGGCTTTAAATGTCCCTAAATATTTCTGCTTCCACTCATATTGATTTGAGTAATGTCTAAAAGCACTTGACAACCTTAGCATTGACAAAAATCACATGAGTAAAAACCATTGGTCTTTTCCAATCCAATTGATTCAGGTGTAACAATTGTCTTTTTCTAGTTATCAGGAACCTCCCCAGATCATCATGGCCTTTTGAAGAGAGATGGGCCTCAAAATGACACTGGTTTCCTCTCTCAGGACCCTCAGATATATCTTATCTGCCCCCATGGACTTCTATACAACCAATTGGCTTAAATGCTCCCTGACACTACCTTTGGTTACCACGGATAATCCCTCATTTTTGCTCACTATGCAATGAGGCTAGCAGTGGTTCGTTGTTTCTCCTAGCTCCAGGCAGCTCCAGCACCTTTTGGCACTGCCTCCCTCCGGAGCTCGGGTTTGCCGCTTGTTCCTGCGTGCCACTGCCACGGCACGCCGGTCGGGGCTTGCCAGGTTCTGTCACCCACGCAAGGGACATTGGTAAAGAGTGAAGGAATGACCAAATCACCCACGAGGGAAGCAGGAAGGTTTTAATGGTCACAGAGAGCTGCATCAGGGGGGCCGCGACCCGCGCTTCCAGTGCCCGCATGGGGGAAGTGGCTGCCGGGACCTGGGAGGCGTGGGGTTTTATCGGGGGCAGGGCGAGGGGAGTTGGCCCTCCCGCCCAACGGGGGGCAGGCGCCGTGGCGATGACGTGACCACAACGCCCAATGGGAATGTGTCAGGGGCGGACATGGGGCTCTGGGGTGAACGGGATCACAGGATCAGGGTGACAGACACAGAACTCCCAGGACAGGACAGGGAGTGGTCACAGGAGTGGCAGGGAGATGCTCCAATAGCAGGCAGCCTGGAGCGAACCACTGCGAGGGGGGGAAACACGGGAGGTGCATGGGGGTACACAGGACTCAGTTAGCTAACATAGATCAGAACCCTTAATCTAAATCCAAACCTGGGATGCAACAGAGGCTTGAAGGTCTAAAAGAGCCAGAGGGCAAAGCCAGCTCATGAAAACTGATTTAAAAAGTGACTGAAAACTTCAGCCTTCCCATGTTCTTTGCTCCTTAGTCTCCTGTTCCCCTGAGCAGTGGGCCTAAATTTTCTTCTGCTGCCAGTGTATTTAAAAACTATATCGTATTTTCCCTTTGCCTTCCTCACAAGTTTGAACACCAGCTGAGGTTCTTAATGCCATCTCTGTGAACTCAGGCATTGTGCTTATATCCTTCCTGGGTGGCCCTGATTCTACTTCATCCCAAGCTTCTAAGGAAGCTTGCATGTTTGCATTCATACCCTCTGTGTTCATCCATGCTGGCCTCCTACAAGGTGTCCTCTTCCTTCTGCACATTGAATGGCCTGTGTGTTCCAATGATGTTATGTTTGCAGGTCACAAAGCTTTCTTCAGCCCTGTTTCCTACTAGGGAAGTCCTTCATGGATTCCCACCAAGAAGATTCCCTCAAGAAGTCAAAAATCTGATGTTCTAAACTCTAAGTTTCTTTCAGGGTTTTAAGCTCCACAATCTCATAATCCCTGAAGTTAAATGTTCTCTCAACTTCCCCATCTTCAACTAGTTTTCTTGTTTGTAAATGGCAAGCCTAACAGAGCATCTCTGTCAGCTCATTTATCATTTGCAAAAAGAAATAGTCTTCGAACTCCAGAAATCTTAGTCATTAGGAATGTGACATTTTTAGAATTAAAATGACTGTCAATCATTACAAGGATTAATCTAACCCATGAAAGGAGCGATATGTGTTGATATCAAATAATCACAAATCATTACCTTACACAGGAACTCTCCTTGCAGCTGTAATATATCCTCAGAACCCTTGGGGCAGTACTAGATTATACACTGATACTGGTTAGAGTCATTCAAAGATTATTGACATTTATGGAATTTAACTTCCAGTGATCTTCCATCTCATTAAGTTATAAAAAAGAAAACAGAAAATAATGAAGTGATTGAGACAGTGCTTAACTGCCATCATCAGGTCACTGCTGTCCTCAGGTCAAAAGCCAGACTTCCAGCAGAGCCACTTTAGTACAACATTAATGCAACCAACCCAGAAGGCTGAGAAGCAACCTTTTGGTCAACAGTTATATGCCAGAATTTTATAAACTCTACCTCTTGTTTGTCTTATGAGCCACAAAAACAAATAATGCTCAGCCTTAAATACAGTTTAACTAATTTTGGCTTAAACTGCTATAAAAATACTGCTTTAGGAATTTGCTTTACATCCACTAGAGCATTAGATTGGATAGTGTATAATGGCTATGTAAACAGGTCAAATAATCTAGGTTGATTTTTTTCAGATTTTTAACCAGAACAGTTCTTGCTGAGGCAGAGCTTAACAAAGACTCCTTGTTCTATCCCAGTACCAGATTTGACCTATAGAAACATTTTTATAATTTGGGAAAAAAAAGAGTTTCCTTGCAGACTTTAACCAGCATTAAAAAAACCTCCTCTTTTACATTTATTTTTATTGGTGATACACCATCAGATCTGTAATTTGAAGAACACATTTCCTCTCCGGATGCTTCAGGAGTGCAAGATCCATGGTGAAGTTGGATTATTTTTAATAACTTAATTTATACATTAATGAGGATCTTGTATTATAACTGAAAATTCTAAGAATAATTTTAGTCTGTCATATGTCTCTGGCTAGCCTTAGCTCTGCTCTGCACCCAGCAAAGCATTAAGTCAGATCTGGGGTAAATTACTGCTGTGCAAATGAGTAAAAAACTATGAAGCACACAACCAACTGTGTCAGAGAAACACTTTTCAAACTAAAATAATGAGTTGTCATACTATTTTAGGAATTATGAAAGTTCATTTCTCAATGCCAAAAGACTTTGTTCATGTTCCAGTATCAATATTAGTAAATGGGGTAACATTTAGCTGGAGACCAGTCACTAGTGGGATTCTGCAGGGCTCTATCTCCACAGCATGATGGGAAGAGGAGTGGCAGACACTGCTCTCTTCTCTGTGGTGACGAGTGACAGGACCCAAGGGAATTGCCTGAAGCTCAGTAAGAGGAAGATTAGGTTGGATATCAGGAAAAGGTTTTTCACCAGAGGGTGACTAAACACTGCAACAAGCTCCCCAGGGCAGTGGTCACAGCACCAGCCTGACAGAGTTCAAGAAGCATTTGGACAAGGTTCTCAGGCACATGGTGTGACTCCTGAGGTGTTCTGAGTAGGGCCAGGAGTTGAATTTGATTATCCTGATGGGTCCCTTCCAACTCAGTATATTCTATGATTCTATGGGGTTTTTTGTTAGTGTTACATTGCACAGTTTTGGCAACAAGGGTTCTTCTACTTTGGGCAATTAGGGTAGTAGATAGTAGTTAGCTACCATCTAGTGGTTAAAAGCTGAAAGTGTACATGACTTTCATGTTTTTTTCACAAAATAGTTGATATAAAATTTTGCAATTGAAATACTCTTTACAGACATGACCACTGACAAATCACAGATGAAAATCTACACTGAATCTAAGTGGAGGAACTTAAAGAAAAGGATATTCGACTCTGCTGTATTCTCTTGATACAGCTGGAATGCAAATAACTGCAGCTAAAGGCAGGCATTACCTTGAGCTGCTTTCAAAGTCAAAAAACACTGAGGCTTTAATACCTTGAAGGCAAGAATTTTTAACTGCTCTGCTGAGAAAAATTAAAACTTCAATATATTTAGTGATTTCCTGCACTAGTAGGCACATGGATCACTTGTCATTCCAAAAAAACTCTTTTTGTCTTAAAATATCTAACAATGTACAATTTGTCAGCCACCTAATATCTTCAGCTCAAAGATATTAAAAAAAAAAAAAGGAAAAAAAGAGAGAAAAAGAAAAGCTATCATAGCTGAAAATTGCACTTCTTACTTGCTTGATGAGGTAATAGATATGACTAAGACTGTAACCATGGTACATTGCTATTCAGCAAGGATTTTATGTGAAAGATAGTACTGCTTAAAGAACAAGCCTACCATGTAGGAAGTCCTAGTCTAATTCCTTCTTCTGCTTTAGGCAAAACATTTGTTCTCCAGGCTATGCTTGCTTATTTCATCCACCACTAATAAAATAAAATTTAAAGATAATACATATAATTATATAGTTGACAGATAAATAATTAGCCTTCTGTTTACAGGACAAACAGGATGTGTGGACAGAAAATTGCTATTCATGTAACTATGGTAGTGATAAATTTTTCATTTTAAGGAACTACAAAACCTCACACCTTCTTTCCTATTTCAAATTATGTGGACATTGTGTCCATCAACTTAGCCGGCACAAAGATCAAAGGCAAAAATACCCTACCTCAGGATCTTTAAATATCCCCAGCACCACTCAGATATTCCAATATCCCTAGAAATGCAGACTAAAGAGAACGATAAATTCTCAGCACGCAACTGAAGACCAGGAAAGAAAGGCCCACCCAGATTCACTGGAAGATGAGAACACTCCTGAAATTAAAGGAATGGTTTTGGAAGGAAAAATTTAGATAAACTTTGTGGCTTTTACTCTTAAATATTAGAGAGGAGGCTTTAAACCTAGACTGAGGAAATATTATCAGGCCCTAAAGGTCACTTATTCTCAAAATACATATTCACTTGTGTGAAGTTCAGGGAGCTAATGACATGATAAAGCAGAGGGTTCCACCTGTCACACTGCAAGCCATAGCAAAAGGCTGAACAGTAAAATGTTCTCCTTTTGAACAAGGTGGGAGAAAACAGAAAACCAAAACAAGGACATAACTACTTTTACCTAAGCAGGAAAAGTCCCAGGAACAAAGTTGGGGAATCAAACTAGGAAATGGCTGTAACAATAGCACTAGAAACTACCAGAATAGCATAACTATGTACCTTGGTACATTGTACCATTGGTACCTTGTGCCATATATCAAGGTATTTACTACATAGGAAATGTGGAAAAGTTCACTTTGGTTTGAAAGAGTTCCGTGTTCAAACAAGTTAGCGAGTCAACCAGAGTCCAACAGCATAAAGTTTCAGTCACAAACAAGATAGACACAGCATATGATATTGCTGTCTGCCTAATTAGCCTGGAAATATTGACTGTGACATGCTGACAGTGACAAGGAGGGGCCCGTGGCAGGGAACAGAATCAGCAAGTAACTTCAGCTGTATTCATATACAGCTGGGAAATACCATTTCAGATTGCAATGCTGATACTAGGTTTTTTTTACATCAGTAATAGAAAGTTCAAAATTCAAAAACACATGAGGCCTCAGTGCCTAAAAAGGCACAATATCAGGTTCAAAATATTAGTTTTCAAATAAAATACAAAATTTAACAATCTCACAGCTGTAGAGGCCCAGAGAACCTGACTGGTGACGAGATGGATTGTGGTGATGCATCCCCACACTCCACCCAGGCCTTACAGCAACCTGAGTGGTGCCCATTCATGGTGTTAACTCATCATAAGAAAGAACCTCTCCTTTGCTGGAGGAAGTCCAGACTGGAGATAGAGCAGCACTTTTCCCTGAGAAGGAACCACAACACAGTACAGCACAAGTGCAGCAATGAGTGGCAGGAAGAGGGCATGAACTATAACATGGGATTGAGACACCAATGACCCCTAAAGCCCTCCAATGCCTTTCCAGAATGATAACTAACATGATAACTAACTTACATAGAAAGAGAGAAACCTGTTCATAAAAGAGCTACTTTCTCAAGCTTGGGCAGTGCCCCCCAGACCCTTGATGTCTCACCTGTGGACTGACACAGCTAGATCAGTTCTTATCTGTTGCATCCATGCTGGAACCAGAAGTGGTGATCATTTTCTCTCTTTTTCTCTGTTGCTTTCTTTCTTTAATTATTCTCTGGCTCTTTAATTTCTCTTGCTTTTCCTCTTCCTTTACTTTCTCATTTTTTTCTTTAATTAATCTCTCCCTCTTTAAATTTTTCCATCCCTTCCACCACACTCTTTTATCCAAACCCCTGTTGGGTGTTAATATAGTAGGTCAGAGACTTACACACCAATTTCCATCCAAGTGTAATTTACTAATAAAATTTTCTAATTGTTTGCAGACACGCTTACATTTTTTTGTTCCTGTTGACCAAAGAGCATTTACAAATCTTAGGTGCTTCCTTCCCCTTAAGGGTGGGTCATCACAACAGCACTAACAAAAGCTTTAGAAAAGCCAATGCATCTTCAAACTGGGGAACCACTAAAAGTAAGAAGATAGAAATAACAAACCAAAATAATTAAATCTTTGCAGACAACATGCAAACTATTTAAGAACATCATACTGAAAACGGAATGCAATTGCACAGCTTCTACCATGGAAAAACATGAGAAAAAGCATAAGCCAGTCAGCATAGCTAAAAAGTAGAGCAAAAGCCAGCAGGTATCCTCCAAAAAGCTGGAACAACAAAGACATGGAAAAAATCCAGATAAATTAAAACCTGAGAGCTTAGACAAAGATGCAATAAGGCAAGATGAAGCAGACTGAATAATATCTGATAGGAAATGTAAAGTGGTAATAATGAGGTCCCTGCCATGGTGCACCACAATAATAGGAAACTTCCCACAATGTCTTAAAAAAAAACATAGTATTGCAAGACTTGGGAGTGCTGGTGGATGAGAGGTTGGACATGACCCATCAATATGCTCTTGCAGCCCAGAAAGCCAAAACTGTCCTGAGCTGTATCCAAAGCAGTGTAGGCAGTAAGGGAGGGAGGGAATTCTGTCTCCCTACTCTTCTCTGGTGAATTCCCACCTGCACTGCTGCAACCAAACATGGACCTGTTGGAGTGAGTCCAGAGGAGAGCCAACAAGATTATTAGAGGGATGGAGCACCTGTCCTAAGGTGAAAGGCTGAGAAAATTGTGTTTGGTCAGCCTGGAAAAGAAAAAATGCTTTGGGGTGACTTAATTGTGACCTTCCAGCACCTGAAGGGAGTTCACAAGAAAGACAAAGAGGGACTTTTACCTCTGTCACATAGTGACAGAACAAGGGGAAATAGAGTCAAACTGAAAGAGGTAAGACTTATATTAGATATTAGGAAGAAAATATTTACTGTGAGGAAGGTGAGACAACAGAACAGATTGCCCAGAGAGGCTGTGGGTGCCCCATCCCCGGAGGTGTTCAAGGCCAGGCTGGATGGGGCTTTGAGCAACTTAGTCTACTGGATGGTGTCCTTGCCCATGGCAGGGAGGTTGGAACTAGATGTTGCTTAAGATCCCTTCCAATCCAAACCATTCTATGATTCTATAAGAAAGCAATTGAAGAGTACTAAATTTGTATATATTTTTGCTGCAGAATTCAATATTTTCTTCACAGAAACCTCCGATTAAGGAGGCAATATATTGGGGCCAGATTATGACTTTATAAGCTAAAAAAGCAAAAAAAACTTGTTGTTTTTTTCTAAATGAATGGAAATTAATGCCTCAGATGGCTAGATGCCCAAAAAATGCAAAGGAACTCAGACAAAAGAGTAAAACTTCTTAATGTGACATGTAGTCTGCATCAGTATCAGAGGATTGGCACTGGCTAATAAAATAAATGCACACCTTCGGGGTTAGTTGAATGAGAAATATATGATGAGGAAGCCTTGGTAGGTAAAGTAACAGGCATTATATTAAAGCATATATAATTAAGAGGCAGCTTAAATTATTTAATTTCCAAAGGAAAACCCAAAAATATTTTTGTGAAAGAGAGAAACACTCATCATGAACTGCTGAGGCTCACTACAGAGGTTAATAAGCCTTAGTGTAAAGAAGATTGAGCTAAATTATATGGATTTGCAAATAAAGCTTTCAGAAAGATCAGTTGTCAAGTACTTTTAGGAAAAGCATAAGGGAAATGACCTTCAAAGACAGAGACTTGATTAAACATTGGAATGGAGAGGATAGGGAAAAAAAATTAATAGTTAGATCTTACAGCAACAGTTTTAAGGTATAAGTGGAGCGCTCCAGGCAACTGTGCAGTCAGGTGAAAAAAGAAAAAGCCACAAGAGTGACATCTGCAGACAAAAGTATGTTATTCAAGGCAATAAGGAAGAGGACAAAGAATTACAGAAACTTCCAAGGCTGAGCAACTATGATGTGTTAGAATGGCAAATGAAAATTCAGTGTAAGCAAAAGGGAAAATAACAAATCTAAACCAAAATTCACATCAAAATCATGGTCTCTGAACTGATCATTACTACCATGAAGCCTATTTCTACCTTTGTAAGCAACTGGCTAACACACAGAAATTAGTAATCATCCTAATTTAAGGGGTCATGATCACTACTAGTTAAAATTTCCCTTTTTAATTAAGCCTAAGACAAATGCACAGTCTAAAAAATACAAAAGATTACTGGAGACAAGTTTTTAACAACATTTCCATTTTAGGCACATTAGATGATGAAATAGGAATTTTTGCAAAATGCAACTTCTATCACTATAAAGGTCAAAAAATTTATTTGTACCTTTTCTAGCAGCATGGGAGGCAGGGCAAACTCATTGTTTATGTCATTTATCACTTTTTAAGGTAGCAAATACTTTTACAAATATTAACAACTTTCTACAAGCTGTTTTGGTATCCTTTTAAGTGAAGGTAGTCATGTTTGTAGTTGTTTGTATTTTCTATTCTACCGCCCTTTATTTACTTGAGTTGGAAGGGGATTCAGCAGCACAAGCCTTAAAGACACATGCCTGATTTTTCTTTTTTCTGCTATGAATACCACATAAGTAAATCAATAACTAAAATCTTGGTTGTACCTGGGATGTTTCTGGGTAGCTTAGCACTAATAACAAAATGTTCATTTGGATAATTTGTTTTCCATGGAATAGCCAAATAAAAAAATTGCCAATTAAAAGCTCACATTTTTATTTGGCTATCAATGGATATCAGACAAGGCATTTGATTCAGGCCCTGCAAGTTGTTTCATGTCCCAAAACTATCCTAACCTTAGTCGCCAGCACCAAAAGAACACCTGGATCCACACAGAAGCAACCAAACAGATATGGAGTCTTTTTTTTCCTCTTTTAGTAATATTAACATTTGAGGGGATCTATTGCTGTGCTGAATTTAGCCTTTTTCACCACACTTGTTTACAGTTTTTTAGAGTTGTTCAGACATAGCTGAACTAAACTGCTATACAGCTTTTTAAATCTCCATTTACAGGTGCACTGAGCTCACAGGAGTAACTCCTCTGACCTACGGGTCATGAGAAAAGCACTTCTTATGCTCCAGAGACAGAAGCCAGCTCTGCAGCTGAGACATGATGTACTCATACTGAGTAAGTGATAGAATCATTTAGGATGAAAAAAAACTTCAAGATAAAGTCCAATCATAAAAGTTTGACCCTATAGCAAACAGGATGTAAATAACTTGTGCACTACATATCTATGCCATTACAGATTTTAATAAAAAGGTACAATTTCCACTGTACTGTATCACCCTGCTATGCACAATATATTCATTAAAACAGTTCAGTAGCTATGCTGAGCTTGTTGGGTTTTTTCCCCAGTCACTTAGAAGTTATTTAAACCTCCAGCTGTACTTTGGACCATTCCTACTAGTCTTAGTTTGAGGTGTGCCTACTGGACCATCTTTGAAAAGAGCTAGATGCATTAGCTAAAAATAGAAGTTGCATGGCACTTCTTCCACAGTAACTCAGGAAGAGATATTTGTCCAGCTGTGTTACTAGCTCATACAAGAAGTCTTCAGTTTGAAAACATTGAAAGTAAAATGTCTTCTTTGTTTTATCTCTCTCCTGATTTACTAATACACACACAACTAAAGGAAATTAAATTCTTCCACACATGATTTCAAAATGTAGAAAGTGATGGGGGAAGCATCTTTATTCTGCAAGGTTATGACATTTTAAATTAATATTTACTTCCAAGTAGTCTTTAAGAATGCCTTACTAATTTTTCAGTCTATTTGGCTTATTTACAACCAGACAAAATTCCATTTAATGCAACTTTTACCTACTCATTTCCTTAAAATTTAAGTTTAATAAAAATTTAATTAAACAGAGCTGCAGCAACTAAATATATTTAATTCATGCTACCCAATTCTTTGACTAATAACAAAAAAAATCCACTGATTTGGCAATTTTAAATAGTAGCAGCTATGGCATGAAGAGCATACTGCTTGCCAACCAGGCAATCCAGTAGTGTTGGCTTTCATAATGGTTCTTTTTCTCTGGAAAAATAGAAAGGTAATAAACAAAGCCATAGATTTCTATTTCTTTTCCACACTGTAATTCTTTTTTCTCCTCTCTTCTTAGTCTTTCATTCTTTCTGAAGCCAGTCATCCTCTAAGGCACTTCTCTATGCTCTAAGCATAAGAGCCTTTTTTTTATTTATTGATTAACCTAAGATTTAGATTACTACCTTTACTGGACAATGGTTGTCTCGAGACTTCTCTTTCACTTAGTACTTCCAGTGCCTTTTCTCCAACCATGATCCCATGGCTGTAATATAGCAAGCTGGGGCAGGGGGAAATTAATATCCAAACCCCTTTATTCCCATTTTTCTTAAGATTTAAAAGGACTTGTAATTGAATACTGTTGTAACAGTGCTCCCGAGAAAACAAAGGTTCCAAAATCTTTTCCCCAAAGTTACTGCATTGTCTGCATGTGGCTAAACCAACACTCTTGAAAACTCTGCTTCTCAGCTTTTAGCAGGAATTCCCTCTTCACTACAGTTAAATAATTGTCCAGAGGCCTGTTCATATCATCTGGGAGGGATATAAAATAACCCCACCACAGGTAAAGGTTAAGCTCACTGTTTTGTTGAGACTGTTACAGTCCCTTCATGTATTTCAGTAGATATGAACTTCAGCTTTTAAATTCCAACAAATCTGAAAACATCTTATGGCATGGTACTTTCAGGTGCTTTCACCTCAATAACACCAAAGGTTTATAGTTCTGTAGTCTTGCACCCAAGCTGTTTTCCAGAGCCTCTGTGGGTAGGTTTTTGTCTCCTTTGCTGTTCCGGTGCTAATACTCTTGTGTTGTTATTCCTTATGGCCCGCACCTGCAAACCCCTAAAGTGCTGTTGTGATGCTTGTAGAAAGTCATTCCCTCTGGCAAAAAGATCACGCTTCCTCACTTCCTCCTTTCTTTGTTTTTGTCTTCGATGATTTTAGATTACATTAGGAAAAAACAAACCTAATGCATAATAGAGTAGAAAATGGTCATAGAGATGCTTGATAACTATTACTGGATGACATGGTTGCAAAGAGATTTAAAAACCAGTAAGCAACATTTACGTTTGATTGGCATGCTCCAATAAGAAGTCATAATAGGGAGCTTGGACAAGTCCCAAGGAAAAGACAGTGCCTAGTATCATTCCTCATCCTTATCACTGCCACGTGCTGCACTGGAGGCATAGACAGACCAGCCTAAGAGGGCGCTCAGCAGGCATCCATTACCTGGCCACACTGGTGGAGAGCACTCTCACTCTCTCCCCCACCATCCTGCTGGTTTTTACATTTCCCTCAAAAAAAGAAATCTTTAATCTTTACAGCCAACAAATGCCATCAGCTAAAAATCCTGCTAATGAATCCTTGCAGAAAGATCTTTTTACTTATACATCCTTTGTAAACACACAGCATTTCATAGAAAACCAAGAGTAAAAGAAATTATTTCATACAAAGGAGTTCTGTGCTTCTTGACCTGACTTATATTAATGAACAGTTCACCACATACAATAAACATTCTTCTTGAAGAG
Source organism: Vidua macroura (assembly GCF_024509145.1). Classification (NCBI taxonomy): domain Eukaryota; kingdom Metazoa; phylum Chordata; class Aves; order Passeriformes; family Viduidae; genus Vidua; species Vidua macroura. The sequence goes on along the minus strand of NC_071571.1, from coordinate 80,593,345 downwards.
GTCAAAAACTTTGAAAAAAGAAAACAATTCAGAGCAGGATGAAGGGAAGTTTTAATTCTTTATTAAACTAAAGATCCTTATAAATAGATTTGAGAAATCTCAATTTCCACATTTTACATTTTTGCATCTTAAAACATGCCAAATGAAGTTCATGAGAGGCAGAAAGCATGTTATTTTCTCCATGCTAGACATTTAAAATGCTTTTGGTATATAGATTTTTAGGTATAAAATGGTAAAGCAGGAGAAACTACTGACTCAAACTTCTGGCACCTGATCACACATCCATGTTATGATCTCATAATCCCTTAGCAGTTGGAGCTTGAATACTCCACCCTCTATTATCTGCTAAACAAAACACTTCTTTTCCATAGTAAAAATCTGATTTTTCTTTAAATTTTTCATGGTCATGGAACACTATGTGTTCCGTGCTGTGGAAAAACCTGGTATATTTTCTTTTGTAAACTATTATCTAAAATACAAAATCTTGAGTCACATATTTCAGGCAAAAAAAAAATCCCAGCTTCTTCTGCATTCTGATAATCAAAGTCATTTAAGTTCATCTAAAATTTGCAATTTAGACCATTCTTCAACCTGCTGTAACAACAATTACATTCATAGGTGCTAGTCACAACAACATGGGAATCACAAACGGAATAGGAAAATATGATTTGGTGCACAGATTAGAAGACACAGCTCCAAAATCAGCAACATGAAGGATTTATTGCTCCAAGAATCTGAAGTTTCTAATACTTTTCATACAACATACTAATATTTCTTTTTCTTGTCATGATACTTTAGCAGTGTCTTCAGCTTTTCTAGGAGTTCTGAATGCTTCAAACACCCTCACAGAGGGCACCTCCTTTCTGTTTTCTTAGCAAGCAGAAAAGACACCTGATTTGAGTACAACTAGAATAGATACTTGAGGGCAAAGTGTACTCAAAATAGTAGGTGAAGAGGGTTGAGGTTTTTTGTCCTGCAATAGCCTCCAAGAAGTCTTCTGTAACTCAGCCTGCCCTTCCTTAATCTTAGACAATGTAAGGAATGTCAAGTGCCACTCTCTGCACTTAGCCTTTTTGTTCACTTTTAATCCAGTTCCCTTAATACCCTGCTGGGTCTGGATGAGGTAAATTTCTCCCTAGTTACTGGTAGGAGGCCATGTTTTGAATTTGTGCAGGAAGCAGTGTTGATAATTCAGGGATGTTTCAGTCACTGCTGAGCAGTGCTTAGCCAGCACCAAGGCTTTCTTACCCCACCAACAAAAGACTCAGGGAGCACAAGAAGTTGCGAGGGAGTACAGCCACAACAACTGACCTAAGGGATATTCCAGACTACATGGCATCATCCTCAGTATATAAAGCAGGGGGAGAAGGAGAAAGGAGGGACATTCAGAGAAATGGTGTTTGCCTTCCCAAGTCACATTACATGTGATGGAGCCTATAGGAAGTGGTGAATGCACTCCTTAACCTGATTTGCTTGCATGCAGGACTTTATTTTCCTTATTAAACCATTTTTATCTCAACCCACAAATTTCTTCACTTTTAGTCTCATACTCTTCCCCGATCCCAGTGCAAGGAGAGACATAGGTGAACTGTTGTATGGGCCTCATTTGCCAGCTGGGTTAAACCACGACACCCTGCAATCTACTGGGTACCACAGGAACACGACAACACGGGAGGCATGCTGTTATTTCCCAGAACTATTGGTATTATGCCCCTTTCTGTTGTGCAGTTAAACTGGACCAGCTGCAGCCTTTCATCATTAGCAGTTCCACTGCACAGAGGCAGAAGGTGTTCAGTGTTATCTCTTTCACTGTGGTTGAAGCCCAGGTCCCACTCCAACACTCCCTTCAGGTATTTAAAATATCTGCTCGGAAACCTACAAGCAAAACCAGTGATTTTCCAATAACCAAACATTTCTCTTTACATAACTTTAGCAATAGAGGAAGTATAGATTGCAAATTTCAACATTACATAAACAAATGCCAAAACTTATTCAATTCCACTAAAGTGGCAATAATGCAAAGTTATACAATTATCCTGGGCTTTTTGGGCTATACATGAGCAGCCTATGTCTTCCAACCATGTCAGAGAGGAATTGGCCTCTTGATGCCAAATCAAACGTTTCTGGGAAAAGCAGGACTGCTAGTGCCTGCTTAACACACACTCACAGTAAAAAGCTGCAATTGTTGCTGAGCAACCAGAGCTGTGCTATTGCTGTGTCCCCAGCTTACCGTCTCTCCCTGCACATTCAGAGTGGAGGGGGTCAGACACAGTGCCCTGTAGCTGCTGGCTATTAAACCTCTTTCTGCTTCTGTGGCACATGATAGTTATTTGCCATGAAGTGTCATCATTCTTGATGTGTTTCGAGTACGACACATTGTCTGATCTAGGTTAAGTGACAGAGGTCTTCCTTATCTGTAAATCTTCTGAATATTAATTGTAATGATGAAATATTCCTTCATTACCAATCACAGTTCCTTGGAAATGTTCCTTCTGTCTATTAAGCAGTTTGAAATATTATTTGGTTACTGAAAACTGAAACCAGTAAGGACACATGACATTCTTTTAACAAGTCACGGCCTAACTGTGGCTAAAAAATTCCTTCTTTCCCTTTTAAACATATGATGTCACAATATGATATCCAAATATATTTGGACGTCACATTTTATCCAAATATATTTGGCAAATGGAATCCATATTGAATTATTGCTCATTCATTCCTGTATTCCAAACAAAACAGCATCATTGGACTTCTGTTTTCTTTTGATTAGAAAGGCCTGCTAGACAATTAATTAACTCTACACATAGTTCTCATGCTACTGCATCAATTCCTCTCTCTGTTGCTGCATAATCTTTAATTTCTGGTAGTATCTTACTGGTGATGAAAACAAAAGACAGCTTTTTCCATCTTCCAGCAGGTTAGCCTTTGCTAAGCTTACTTCAGCCACCTTACACTACAGTAACAGCCTGTTTCATGCAATTTGCTGCATGCTGTGACATTCAGAATCAGTATTCAGTAGTTTCTGCCAGCAGCAAGCAAGTGGATACTTTAAAATCTGATTAAATATGGTAAACCATTGCTTAAAAAATTACAAGCCCAGAAGTCAGAAATTTTCTTTTCATTGGACATTGAATAAGCAGTTCCATCTTTTCATCCACTTTTTCTTTCCAGTTCCCACACCTTAACCATCTCTCCTTGCAACTTTGCATGCATTCTCATAAAAATACACATCATGTAGCTTCCAGCTCCTGTTCATTTTGATGTATGTTGCTGAGTGCAGGATTTTTCTTAGTAATTACTTGCAGGGTTATAACTGCTGCAGTGTGTGTACATGAATTCAGTGACCTGTAACAACCTGCCTTTGGCAGAAGCTGAAAGCATGGCCTCTTCTACATATTGTTTCAGAAAAGAAACACTAATAAAATTGAATAATTGCTTTCCATCAGGGCAATACCAAAATCATGGCATAGATAATTAGGCTGAAGTTGTATCTTTTATTGGCAAGGAAAGCATTTTATTTCTTTCAGTAAAGTTATTGCCAAGGAGCCATCACAGTCTTAAACCTTTTCACATATTTTTCACTGACAAATCAAATGTTTTTCCCTGTTTGCACTTCTGGTATTGAGCAATTATTACTGTCCTAATTTTTTTCCCTGGGAAACTGCCAATACCTGAGAGATGTTTGTTACATACTTCCCATTATTATTTTAAAAATCCAACATCTATCCACTGGGGATGCAGTGGAAAGGGGATCTGCCTTTCCACATGGGCTACTACACCTGAACATCCGAAGACTTCAGGCAGAATTTAAAAGTTTAACAATAATAAAGGTCTGTTTATTAAAAACCCCTATTAAGGCAAGTTATACTACACAAGAGTAACACAGGTACTTTTTTGTCCTTAGTGGTTGAACTGTGAATTGCTCAAGTGTAGAATAAGTTCTCTTTTATCTCTGTCTACCTCCATTCCCTGCGAAACATAGGCTGCTGAAATGCAGGGCAACATTTGGACACTTTTGGTTATTGAAAAGGTACATCATCAAGCCAAATTCTATAAATGAGAAAAAAAAAACCAAGACACAGATTGCTTACTAATGTAGATTTCATTCCCAAGCTGCACAAAAGAAAGTTTCTAGGACATTAAGGTGTAAAATGATAAATGTAATCAAACAATACATTTTTAAAAAAAGTTCTATATACATCATCTCAAATCCACAAAAGTTAAAGGAAAAAGTAAGAGTCAAATTCTCAACTGAATAATACTATGATTAAAATTCAAATTCATGTTAATAAGAAAGTGTGGCTTCGTTTTTATCCCTAGCTTCACATATCAAATACCTAATTAATTACATTTTAATTAACCTCTTGTAAACCAAATAATATCTTTTTATGAAAGTTTAACATACTCTAGATTATATTAACACAGCATTGAACTGATTCTTTGCTTGAAAATTTTAAGTTTTGGTAGGACAGCCTTCTTGGTAAAAAAGTTCCTCTTGTAAGAGATAAGCACAACTACTTTTTAAGTATGCAATTGTACAGAAATAGCAGCTCAAACACATCTGGAACATGTCCTGGTAACTATTGCAAAATTTAAGAATAAGGGGTACTTGTATTGCTTTAGCACTATAGGAATCTATATGGAATCCAACCATCCTTAACATCTATGAACCACACACCCCCTTCAGGAAAAGGCAATCAAGTTAGCTCCCGTCAACAGTGAAAGATCATGCTGGAGACTTCTCTGCTTGTAGATACATCAAAGGTTCAGTCAAAACAAAGGGAAAACAAACAGTTTACAAGAAACAGTTTAATTAACTGTGTTAGTCCCTGAAATAATGTTGATGCGTGTTGCGACTCAACATAGCTAGTAATAAAGTAACTGTCAGAGTGGAGCTGAAAGGAACAGACTTCCAGTGTGATGCAGGAATCGGGAATTTGCACGATTCCTTTACTGAAGGACTTAAGAACACCCTATGGCGCTGGCACTCGTGAAAACACATGCTTTACTGCTTTCATACGTGAAGTCTTGTCACAAGACGAGTAATTGCCATTAGAAATACGTGCCCTCTTCAAGATACAGCAACGCGCAGTTTGTTTATGAGCAGTAAAAGTTTGAATTTCATCACAGATAAAAATGCCTCCGAGGAGGAGGCAAAACTACGCCTCGTTATCTCCAGTTCTGAGCGCAGCCCTCAGCAGAGCAGAGGGAGAAGCGGTGACCGCCGCCCCGCACGCGGCGGGTCCGCACCCTCACGGGGCGCCTTCTCCCCGCACACCTTCGGAACAAAAGTTACCGGCGCAGCCGCTCCATAGCTCCCTTTCCCACGCAGGCTGCGAACGCGGGACTTTCCGCACTCCCGCGGATCGCCTGCCCCGGGGCTCCCTCCCTCGCTCCCTCCCTGCGCGCTGTTCCCGCAGCCCCGGGCGGCCCCGCCGCGCCCCGCGCCCGCACCTGCAGCGAGTCGGCGCCGCGCTCCGCCGGCTCGGGGGGCTGTGCCCGGGCCCCCGGGCGGGCGGCCGCGGCCGGGACCTGCGGCTGCCCCGCCGCCGCCTCCATCGCCCGGCGTGGTTGCCAGGGCGAGGGGCTCCCGCCACCGCCCCCCGCCGTCCGGTGGGCGCTTTTTGAACTTCCCCTCCCAGCCCGAGGGCAGTCTCGCTTCCCATGGAAACGGGCTGCTGGTGGCCGGGAGATTCCGCGCACAGCGGGACCGTCGCCAGAGCCTGCAGCGACGCAGAATTCCCCGCTCCCAGCGGCCGCCCTCCAGCCAGCTCAGAGAGCCCCCGGCGAAAACACCTTCCGACTGCCCAGGGTATCACACTTTATTACCGTCCTAAAAAGCTGAAAACTTGTAGCAGGTACAGCATTAATACTTCAGACACAGCGAGATGATCTCACCTTTAACATCTCGTTCCCAGGAGCTCCCAAATGTTTACATTTGTGCAGCCCTCGCTCCTGGTATGTCTGAGGGAGGCAGGAGAGTTAAAAGCTCCAAATGCCGCTATTTTAATTGCTTGACAAAAGAACAATGAAATTTAATGCTGCTGAACGCTACAGGTACACATCTTTCTACTAATTGGATAATGCAGTGAGGGGTTGCCCTCTTAAATGACCAGAGAAACTCGTCCTTATCAGGTTTCCTGCCTGCACTCCTCACTCCCAGAAGGTAGCAGTGAAAATAAAGAGCTTGCTGACGCTCTGTTAGACATGCTGATGGTTCATGCATAAATCAAATTCTAAAGGTGTTCATAAATTAATCTGTCCCCAAGAAAATCTCTTCCTCCTTCTGACAAAAGATAGATACAAATCAGGGTGGTTAATTGCACTATAGGCAATGGTTACAATGCATCACGAAAGTATTGAAAGCTGTCTAAGATTAAATATACATGAAGGACAGACTGAATATGTACAACCTGATATTGAGGCATCAGCAGCTTTTGTTCACACGCAGCCTATGGCAACCCATCCTCGGGAATGTGAAAACTAAATACTAGGAGTAAAACACAGATAATTCAGGAGCAGAAAACCAGAAATTCTTTACAGAATAGTGTAAGAAACCCAATGCCCAGACTTGAGACAGGTATTTCACCTTGGAATGTGTTTTCTCTTCTGTTTCTTTTGATGTAATTTGATCTCTGGATGAGGGAGTTTCCTGCTCATCTTTTATGGAAGCATACATACAAAACGCTGCAAAAAACCTGCAGAAACCATGTCTCAGCCCAAGAATTCCTCATCATCCCCTAACAGGATTTTCCACCTATTCTTTAAACCCTCTGGAAGGCAAAGCATACACAAACCTCCCAAGGGGCATGGTCCAGTTCTCATTTGCCCATTAAATTTTTTTTTTTTTTTTTTTTACTAATATAAATTATTACTTCAAAGTACACTTTTTTTTCTCATCTATCCTTCAGAGACTAGGCAGAAAAAGTAACTTTTAGAATAATAGTTTTAATGTGTTTGCTGTGGATTAACTCTGGTAGACAGCTAAAGCCCACACAGCCTCTTGCTCACTGCCCCCCAGTGGGAAATGTTTTCTTGGTCAATTTTTTCTCTCCTAGAATTAAGATAATTGTTTCAGATAAAAGCTATTTATTTCATCATTCCTTTAGAATTCATAGGTTATGTTCTTTATGATTTTTCAGTTTGTCGGTATTGCTGCCAAAATTTGACATGCAAAACTGGGCATAACCTCTTCCAGTGGTCTTAGAAGTCACAGAACAGAAAAGGAAGTTTTCTACTAATGGTTCCAACTGAATTTTTGAGAATTTTCCACTGCTTAAACACCCTCAAGATAATTCTATTTTCCATATGCTTTAGTGGAATTTCCTGTGTTTCAGTTGATGTCCAACCTGTCAAGCTGGTTAAGCACAACTTCCCCTTCTTAAATCCATGCTGAAACATGACAAAGACACAACATTTTTAGATTTTCAGAACTGATAGTCATGCCATGAGGTAACCCTGTTTCAGCAATGCAATCCGTGCTTATATTTGGTGTACAGAGAGTTATATAGGTGTGTCCAAACATAGAAAGCCTCAGTTTGCATGACACCTGAGTCACTACCGTCACCTTGGTCCCTCAATTCTCTTGTGTCATGTTGACTTCAATCACATCAGTTATTTATTTGACACTAATTTGACACTACTCACCTCAGTCACTCACCCAAGCCTGCCTGTCACTCCATCAGCTCCTCTCAGCTCATTTCATCAGCCACTTCAATCCTGACAACTCCCAAGTTAATCAGCTCCTTCAGGTGAACCTGCTGGGCAGTCACCTACTGCCCTCAGCATCTCCCTCAGCTCCACTAATGGCAAAGTGTATGACCGAACAGTTGTCCAAAGTGATTTGTACAAAAACTTCTTTTGAATTTCAGATTCAAAACATACAAGGATCAAAGTTAAAAAAAATTTGATACTTGTAAAAATAGAAAGACATTTCACTGAAATAGTCACAAATACAGCTTTCTGTAACTGAAGATTAATGTACATTTTTACAGGTAATAGCTATATGATAGTTTAAGCAGAGAAGTGTTTTCTGTTTGCAACTTAAGTTACAGCAAAAACAACATTCCAGCTGTTGCTTGACTAATTCAGCGTGGAATTAAGGGATTATTCATATGTCATGCTCTTATTTGTGTGTCTAAATAAATTTAGGAGAATGCTTTTGGGAATATTTCCAGAGTTTGATATTCTTGTTCCAAAAGCGGTCACAAGACACCTTGGGAGAGAAAAGGGCAAGCTTACGTGATATTTTTGCATAATATTTTCCCAGGCTCTGACCATCTTTAGTTTAGGCAATTTTTAGAGCCTATTGTCATGGTGCCACCATGACACATCAGCCAGGGCACCAGGGGCCCTGTGGGGTGGGTGGGTGATAGCAGTTCCTGGCAGCCAGACCCTATCCTGCTGCTCCAGCCAGGAGCTTGGCAGCCAAGGAGCCCTGAGGCAGCCCCAGTCCTGGCTGGGGAGAGGGGATAGGACAAGACCAGGTTTTATCTACTTAGGAAATCACAGTGGAAGCTCTTCCAGATCCTTCTCTAGCCTCCCACTAACCCCATGCAAAGTTGCTGAATCTACCGCATTGTTCAGCAAAGGGACCCACAGGTTTTCTGCCTATTGCATGAAGACTATCTTTCAACTGTTTTGAACCTGGTTCCCATTATCATCCCCTATTTGCATTTGAAAAACACAGTGAACACTCTATCTCTATCCATTTTCTCCATGCCACTCTTATTTTTGTAGTCTTCTGACATATCTTGCCCTGCAGGAACACCTCTTCAGCCAATTCAGCCATCCTCCTTATGGAAACCATTCTACTCCTTTGGTCACCCTGCTGCCCTACTCCTCCTTTTTCTTGTTGTTATGTATCCTTTTTGATATGGCAGAACTATAACTGCACAGGATATTCAAGGTGTGGGTAAACAATTCATACAGTGGTGTAAGTGCATTTTCCATTTTGCTATCTATTTCCTTCCTGAAAATTTGTAGTGTGTTATTTGTTTTGCTTACTGCCACTGATTACTAAGTGGAGGTTTTTGTGTAGTTCTTTACTATAACTGCAGGGTCAGTGATAATGTTTTAGGACCAGTTTAGTTTTAAATATTTCTTGGAGAGCAGGTAAGACTTCTGACATGATAACAAAAAGTATAGTAACAATACTGCCTCACTTGGCAGTATTGAAATGCATTCAGCTTCCCCTTAGCAATACCAGCAGTAATAAATGTTCACCCAGCACAGATAAAACCCACAACACCTACCATGAAATTGTAAAGCATTGAGGACAAATTTTGAGCAGCACCAAATAGAAAAAGTATAAAATCACAGTCTGACAAAAGAAATACATGATTGTACACAACCAAACCCAAAATTTCATATTTTTATGGGTAGGCCTGTGCCGTATTTAATTCAAAGGTTGCATTCAATTATCTCAGAGGTACTTTTAAACCTAATCAATTCTGTGATATCCAAATGACTATCAAGGTTTTAAGAAAATAACAAATTTCAAATATTAATCTGTATTATACTAACACCCTTTCACTCAAATCCAGTGCAGTAAAAATAAATGGTCCACTATGGTCACTTCTATCTGACATAGAAGTTTCTATGAACTCTCCAAAAATTATAGGATATCTAGATAATCCCAGTTTTCATATTTTTGCATAAAACAGCCACTAGAGGGGGAAATAATCCCAAACACTCGAGTACATCTAATCCTAGCTGGCAGAATTTATACATTTGAATCTACTTTTTATCACCGTGACCACAAAACCTATTTTTTTTTTACAGTACAAGTATTCAGCTACAATGAATCATATTGAATTATTTGTTAGGTTATTATTTTTTTTATTAGGCTGAGCAGATTAATCAGGAGTACCTTGCCAGGGCAAAGGCCTTTTCTTAGAAAGCTCTGTCTATTTATTTAGTAATTAACAGATTATTTTAAAATTACAATTTCTCAGTCAGGGTGATTTAATTTTGGGACTCTAGGGTTCAGCAATTTTCCTTTAAGAAACCTTAAATTCATAGTAACTTCAGCAATCTTCAACTCACTAATTCTAACAGATCACAAAACTCTTGGCATATTGTGCTCAGACACAAGTACCCTTATTGAGACAATAAGAATATATGTTACATATTTAAGCAGTTAGGTTATGACACTTTCAGCAAATGTCAATTTATAAACGAAACAGAAAATCAGTCTGTACTATCAATTGTGAACATAAAAACAATCCCAGTGATTTGTTAAGGTCATAGTGACACTCCTGACTGCTCCACTTCCACTCAGATCATTGTCTCTATAGCTGTTAGGAGCCCATGGAGTCGAGGTAAGGAAGACTTAAACTATGTTGTATCACAAAGCAATCAAGACCTATGGTTCTCCATAGAAGAGGAACATAGTAATTATCCACATCTTTGATGTAATAAACATTGTTAAACACTGTCAAACACAATACAGCTATGATAAAATCTTCATCTGTGGCAGCCACAGTGACACTTGATTATGGGGGGAATTGCTTTGTATTTTATTGTGACCTGTTAGGCAAATTTGTGAGGATGATGTGACACAGTATGTTATTATAATTCTGAAAAGGTAATCTGTCAAGCAAAACCAAGGAAGATGTGTCCCAGCACAGGCCTGAACATCCATGTAACAGCTCCAGGAATTCCCTGATCTCACTTGCTTCTCCCATCAATCACAGAGGGGAAGTAGAGGGGCAGGCCTGCAGAGACTGATTATCCACCACTACAGCAATTATAACCAATGTGAAGAAATAAAAGAATGTTTAGTTTCTTTTAGCATCCACATGAGTGGTCAGGCAGAACCACAAACTGAGATGTAATTAGTTTTGTGTAACTTTTCCCTGGGTGATGTAAGCAGCTGAAACTACTCTATGTTCTATCTGGTTATAAACCAGTACTTTACAGAGGGATTAATATTATTAAATAACACATACATATAGATATAAATGTGCCTTATAAAAATATATTCCCTTGGGTGTGCATTAATTCCTCAATAGAGGAACCAAATATTGACAATCAATATTGAGAAAAATGATACACCAAGATGGGAGGTCTAAACAGCAATAAAAAAGAAATGTTTTAATTGTGATTTAGATCAAAAGGTCAAGAATTGGCAACTGGAAATAGAGGGTGTAATGGTCAACCACAGAAACAGGAGTTTTTCCATGAAGGAAGTTTGTCTCGCAGGGAGATAAATAACTCATGGAACATACATTATAGAAGAGAAAGAGAAACTAAGCTTCAACTTGTTGTTGTAGTTTTCAATCTGACCTCTTTTTAAAAAGTAACAAATGAAAATTTTATCCAGTTTTCTGAAGGCAGGAGATCAAGTATCTGATTTTTCCATGCCCTTTGGTGGTGGTGTGGGCTACACTGAGTAAATGTGATGTTGTAGGAGTGCAAAGCATTCATAAAAATTTAGAGAGGCAGCAGTGCTGTGGTAACACATTCTCCTGTCCCTCCTCATGGGTTCTCTGCGAAGAAGGTACAAACAGCTGAGGAAAGGAGATGCAGTAGAGCAATGGGAGCAGTAGAGCAGAGGAGAACTGATCTAGAATTGTCCATGCTGAGAAAGATGAAAGGAAGCCCTGAAATCAAACAGTATTGTTCATGTGGGGTGGAGATCCTTCTAATTGGGAAAACTGGTAGCTGGAGAGGCTAAGGTTATATAAGCATTTGCATGCAATTGCTTTCCAACTGCTAAAGGAAATCTTTGAAACATGAAACATATCAAATTTTAACAGAGAAAAAGTATTATTTAAACATTTACATGGCTGTGACCATGCAAATAAAACCCTAAAACATCATTAAAATCTCAGGTTTTTGTTGCTAAGGAAGGTCATATGAGAACGAACAGAAGAGGACAAAGTGCATGTTAGGGTGAAACTCAAGAAGCTCCCAGAAAGTAAGACTTTAAATTGAGATAATTCACAGAAAGTCACAGAAAGGAGTTCATCTTTGATAAATTAGACTGCTTTTGAAAAATATAGCTGAGCAACTGTGCTCCTTTTTTTGCCTGATCTTTTAGAGACCTTTTGCCTTACAACCCGTTTAAAAAGTTTGTTAAAGATCTCTTTACAAAAGTAGGTAATTAAATATTGTAAGGACATATTAATTGCACAGATAAAGGACTATCTTGGAGAGCAAAGGCAGAGAGCACTAGTGTAAAATAAGAATTTGGGCTAGAGAAACATGAAGAGCTGTGTGCCACAGAGACCAGTAATGGCTGGGAGTGACTTCATTCCTTATATGCCAATCTCTGGCCGGGGGAGGAAATATGGCTGCAAGGGAGCAGAGGCTGCTCATGACACATAACTGGGCAGAGATTCAGCACAAGGGAAAAGAGCCATAAACATCAGAAGGTCTTGGACAGAACAAGAATGACAGGATATGAGTTAGCGTGCTTGAATTGGGAGAAATACTGTTATTAGAGACCAGACAAATGAAAATGTTGTAGCACTGCTCTGACACTGTGCTTCTTACTGACTTTTTACTGACCAAGCACAGTGAGAGAGGAGAACTACTGGTGCTGAAGCAGGAAGTTTTCAAGTGCTTAGCACTAGACAGAACTCAGGGCAGATACAGTCACCTTCAGCAGCATTTCAAACTTTTTGAACAATATTACAGATGTAAGCCTGATTTTTTTCAGTAGCAAAGGCCAGACCTAAGGAGAACATTATGTAGGAGTAAGTGGATGCTTTGCAATAATATTTATTATTCATATATCTAATACATTACACAGATGAGGCCACACCAAAACTGAGCAAGATGTTAAACTAAAAGCTTATTATTAAGGATGCTACATTGAGACTGAAGATTCTATAGCTTTGGCTATTTAAAACTAATTTTATTTAGCAATTTAACTTCACTACCTAACAACTGTATGTAGAACATGTGCCACAGACTTTTGAAGGTTCATTGTTTGCCATAGAGACATCTTTGTTCATATTTTTAGATCTTTCAAATATTTGTTTACACATTTCCTGGGGAGGACATACCTTCTGTAATGCAGCTTGTGCATCAGCCCACTCCTGGTTTATTTTAGTATCTCCCAGCTGATGGGGGACAGATGGGTGAGGGCTGGGAGCAGAGGAATGCTGCCCTGCCTCTGACGGCCCTGGAAGGTATGCAGCTTGCCTCCCCCAGACAGCTTTCAAGAGCCTTTGGGAAAGGGGCTAGCGTGACTTTTGGTTACCACAAACATTAGAAAGCTACAAAAGACTCAAGAGGAATCAGCTTTCTGTCTTGCGCAGCAGGATAGAGGTCACCGAGATGCTGTTGCTGAAGATTCCTATCCCAGAGAGATTCTGTAATATTGAGGGGACCAAGAAACTAAACTACAAAGTAGGCAGCATTAATTTGAATAGTGATGTGTAGTTTGTGATCATAAACTTTTCCTATAGTTTCCAACTTCACTTATCTAGCTATGGAATTGGAATTCAATTCTTATCTCAATAGACTGGGAATTACAGTTTGGATTAACATATTTTGGATTAACACATTGTAAAATTAATAGAGTCTAATCTGCACCAGTGGCTGCAATGCTTTTTATGTGCAATATAAGCCAGTTTGTACTATGCTCCTTTTTTCAGACCACGATGACACAAAATCCCTTCTGCTAAGAAATGCTATCTGAACCTCCTGATTCAGAAGCCACATCCTCACTGGTCCCTCAGGAAGCTGTAGCCACCATCAGAGAGTGCCAGCCACAGAGACCATGACGTGCAGATGGCACTGGCTGGACATCAAGTGTCCATCAAAGTCACACTATCACTCCTCTCCTCAGCTGGACAGGGGAGGAAAAATGACAACCAAAGGCTCGTTGGTCAAGATAAGGACAGGGAGAAGTTACCATCGCAGGCAAAATGGAGATGGCCGGAGGGAATTAGTTTGTTAGCAATTAAAAAAAAAAAAAAAAGAAAAAGAAAAAAAATTAAAAGCATCTTCTCTCCTTCTTCCCAAGCTTTACTTTGCTCCTCATTTCTTTGCCTCCTTTCATCATTGGCACAAAGGGAAAGGGAATGGGGCTGAGGTCATTCATCACACATTGTCTCTGCTGCTCCTTTCTGCTCAGGGCTAGGACTCCTCACACTCCTCCACTGCTCCAGAATGAGTCGCTGGCACAGGACACAGTCCTCCACAAATTTCTCCAATGTGCATTCTTCCCATGGGCTGAAGTTCCTCAGGAACAGCTCCAGGATAGAGTTCATTCCACAGGGTACAGTCCTTCAGGAACAGGCTGCTCCAGTGTGGGTCCCTCATAGAGTCACAAATCCTATCAGCAAACTAGCTCCAGTGTGGGCTCCTTTCTCCAGGGCTGCACAGGTCCCACTAGGAGCCAGCTCCAGCATGGGCTTCTCATGGGGTCACACCCTCCCTCAGGCACCCACTTACTCTAGTATGGGGTCCTCAGTTGGCTGCAGGTTGGTCATTGCTCCCCCATGGACCTCCACAGGCTGCACGAACACAGCTGCCCCACCATGGTCTGCCCCACAAAATACAAGGGATTCTCTGCTCCAGTGCCTGGAGCACCTCTTCCCCTCCTTCTGCACTGACCTGGGTGTCTGCAGGGCTGCTTCTCTCACATATTCTCACTTCTCTCTCCAGCTGCTGCAGCATAGGAGTTTTTCTCCCTTTTTAGGTATATTAGCCCAGAGGTGCTTCCACCATCATTGGTGTGCTCAGCCTTGGCCAATGGCAGGTCCATCCTAGCATAGGCTCTGTAGGACATGGGGGAAGTTTGTGGCAACTTCTCAAAGAAGCCACCCCTGTAGCCCTCCCTGGCTCCCAAAACCCTGGCACACAAACCGAATACGATGCCATAGGCAGGGCAGTGAGCAGAAGAGACACTTCTGAAAGCTTCACTCCATACAGATCATTTAAATGTGGGCCATCCCTCAGTGTAACAGAATGAACACAAAGGGAAAAGACTCCAACCCCACAGTTTTCTTTGGATGTGGATGATCTCAAAGATGAAGTTGTGGGTTTAGAATACAATTTTTTAATGTAGAATTTTTTCTGAAACATTGTTTGCAAACTTGTTTTATATTCAGTGATTCATGCACTGTATTATGCTTACCAGCAAATTTTTCATCTATAATGAGTATAACATATTACTGTCTTTTTGAACAGATGGATGGGATAATCCTCTAGGGAAGAACCCTAATATGAATGCAGGCAGCTGTTAGTTCCCAGTATGCAGGATGCACATCACACCTGCCTCTTTTACAGGTATGGTAATTGGTATAAACCCAGTCTACAATTAGGCCAGGTCTGCTGGGAGTGTCTCATAATTCTGAACTTTCAGACCCCTCAATAAATCTGTTTAGGACTTGGACAAACTCCTGGTTAACACCTTCCCTGTTTCTGCTGTACCCTCTGGAAAGCCAGCCAAAGGCAGCTATTTCCCCTGCTAAGGTGGTTTTGTCCCACAACAAATGACTCATGTTTCTTGCTGTCTTCTCCCCTTGGGTACAAAATTCTGGGGCTCAAACAGAAATCCTTTCCAGCTGGCTGTGCAGTTCCATGTGCTGTTCTGCTCCTTCAGGACTATGCAGGGAGTGGAAAATCCCCGTTTTCCCTCACAGCTTCTCCCTTTAGTGAGTGTGTAGAGACAGCAGTGGAATGACCTGCAGAGAGGAGGCTGCGAAGTCCAGCAGAAAGAAAAAGCTGATGGGCTAATGACAGCAGATTCTCTGCCACATGTCTAGTAGGAAAGGATATTTATAGAAAATGTTTTTTGTGAGAAACAGGAGGAAGTCATTTGGGAAGGAAATAAAAGACTCAAAACCAGAAACAAAAATGGATAAGGAAAGATTTCTTTCCTCACATCTTTCATGCTTTCCACTGAGAAGGAAATATCATAGATGCTCTATACCACCAAACTGTAAACACACTGGAAAACAAGCACTGGCTGATATGTAGTTCTTACACTCATAAGACCTTTTTCCTATAACAAGAACATAAAAAGACTGCCTCAAAGGCTAAAATTGTGTATAAATCTCTTTACAGTTTGTATTTCTAAGAGAATTTATACCAGAAAGCTGGGTAAGTGTGAAACCCTACTGTTAATGTGTACATTTCACCAGCCTCTAGTACTCAGGATTGCTGATACAAAGTACATAAACATAACAAAACAAAGCTTACATGAATATGTGATTCTCTCTGCTATTTTGTCTGTTAATTTGTTTCTTCAATTTGTCTTATAGTTGCTGCTATTAACATCACATCTGTTTTTCTACTTGAATAAATTGTTATTCCCTAGACTAAGACAGCTTTGAAAATAAAAATTGAGTCTTGGTGAGTATAATGTTAATTCCTTATTATTAAACAACTAAGATCTTCTTTATATATCTAGAATACAAATGCATATTAATAATGCCAGCATACCTTTAGGAAATTACTATAATCATAATAAAACACTCCACTAAGTATAACAGTATATTTGCAGGGTAGTACCAGGGGAAAAAGTGTAGATGTTTGATTATATTAACATTTAATATAAAATGTTTAGAGGCCATAATTTATTGTATAAGTGTTCTTGAATATTAATGAAGTATTGAAGGATTGACAAACAACTCACATGAAACCCTAATGCAGAACTGAAATCCTGAGCAATTCCTTTCCAAAATTCTCTTTGATTTTCCAGGAGTGGATGTGTGAAACTATTCACTAAACAGCAATATCTCAGACTGAGGGCAACACAGGCTTTGAATATAAAAACACTTAGGGTTAACCCGTTTGAAAAAACCAATACATAGTATATTTACAAATCTGACAATGCATGTGTTGACCATACAGTTAAAAATCTGATTCCAGTGTTTGGGACTGACAGAAATATAGTGTAAACCAGAAGCCTGTCTTGAAACCTGACATCTGACATATGTCTCTGTGTGTTGGTCTGACCAGAAGCATTGTTCTAGAAATCCCATCACTACGTGAAGCTCCACCCTGTGATCTCAAGTGTTTTGAGACTATGTAACGTGCAAGACAAGGAAAGCAGGTCAGTGACTAATAACAGTATTTTGACTGAGTCAATTAACATTTTTGTTTTGCAGCAGCAGAAAGATAAAACAGTCCAAAATTTGCTAGGTTTCTGTTAAGCTTTCCTTATTGTTCTTGGCTGGGACAGGATTCAAAAACTAGTAAGTTATCGTCTCAAATTGCGCAAGCAATTACATTCTTTGAAAACCATTATCTGCATGAAATCTCCTATGGCAGGAAATCACAAACAGAAAGAAATTCCTTCACAATGAGAGAAAAGTCCAAAAGACCACTTTAAATACTTGTTCTAAAGTACAAAAGTTGCCACAAAAATTGATTCACTAATCACTGTGATTCCAGATACCTGTCTTGACAGTCGACTGATTCCTTTAGGAAGAGCCTAAGGGTATGAGGTAAGGAAAGAGAGAATTGTCTGAAATACTAACAATTAAATTTTCTATCAGACAGTGTGTAATTTGTCACAACTGATCACTGAAGAGAAACACAGAGAACACAGAGCAGGTGATCACACATGCATTTCAAGTTCATACTTTAAAACAGTGTTGTGATACAGTGAGAAAAAATGCCTGGCCATTTATAACAGCATTTATGAAGGAGCTGAAGTGCCTGAGAGGAGTGACACAGGAAAGAAATCACTGGCACCTTACATGCTGAGACAGACCATTTACAGCCTGTTTACACTAAATGGCAGGATGATAAAAGTTGCATCTTTTTTTCCCTTTTGCTTTTCCTTTCAGTATTCACATGTCATCATACCAGCTCTGGAAGCTCTGAAATCCCTCAGTAACTCTTCATTTTATAACAGGATTGTATGTTAGATGTATAGGGCATACTTAGCTCAGTGATTTAACTGAAATGCAAAAAAAAAAACACACAAAAAAAAATCAAAGTAATAGTTTGTGTCTCTAGATGACCTCTCCTCAAAATATGTCCTTTTTAGCTCTATTCAAAATGAGTAGAGAAGACTGAAGAGAGAGGAGACATGAAGAGCTCAGACTGCTGCAGATAGTCAGAGGCTGTCTGACCTCCCTGAGCTCCAGTTGGATATCCCAAGCAACTTCAAATTCCTGAAGAAAAGAAACTTTCTGATCTTCAGAGCTGGGTGGCATACTCATCTGCTGTGCTGCAGAGATGATACTTTTACATCTGCTGTGCTACTCAAACAATACTTTTAAAATAATAACAACAAACAGTAGTAATGCCACACATAAAAATACATTATATATCAGCTTCATAACATTTTCTCCAAAGCTGAAACAGTCCTTGCTGTATCAAAGAAACCTGCATGTTTTAGCCTTTTTTTCTTTAATTTGACTCTCTAAAGATGATAAAATGAGGAAGACACCTCAGTTCGCATTTTTCCTTGGTATGCTGCTTTTACATAGCTACAACCTCCCTTCCTGACTGTAATATTCTCACCCTGCCCTTTCTAACCCTGTGTGCTAGTACCAGCTATTACCTTTTTTAATAGTACTGCAGATTACTAGTAGTCATAAACTGCAGGTTTTACACTTAGTCATGACTTCTTTGATTCATTTCTGTCAATGTCATAATTTAGATCACCCTTTTCCAGCACAAGGGCTGTCTCAATGTCTAAAGGAACAGCTATTTTGCTGGACTTATTTCTTATCCAATTATCAAGCTAGGATAAAACTTATAAAACAGTGATTTTCTCTGCAACTTTTTCTCTTTTCTGCTGACCTTGAGGAACCTTCATGCCTGTTGCACTGCATAGCAATTCTTCTTAATAATTTATTTTGTGAAAATTCAAAGTGTGTCAAAAATTTGTAGGGAAGGTGACAAAGCTAATTCTGGAGGAATGCATTCAATCTACTCAGCCAGACTCTGCCAGCAAGAAATGCCTCTTTCACACCTGTATTAATGATAGTTTATACATGTGTGTTCTGCCCTCATATATCAGCAGAAGCTCACCTTATCATGGATGTAATTAACTTAGCCTTGCCTGTGGCAAAGAACACAGAAGATATGTCAGTCTCTGCATGGCTGAGCTGGCTAATTCTTGTCTTTTCATGATGCTGCTAGACTTGGGAGTGCACACTCAGAAAATGTTGTATTTTCAGGTTATGCTTCTGGGCTTTCTTGAAGACAATGACTTCGAAATTGACACCAAGGCAGTGCAGATGACAGCATTTAAAGGCTAGGAATACTTATATTCTGAATGGATAAATTATGAATTATACCGTATGAATTATATCTTGTGGAAGCTTTCAGGAACATAATGAATTAGAAGTTTGTACTCATTTTACATTTAGAACTATTTTGCAAAAACACAAAATTACCCTGCTATTTGAGAAATAAGGCAGTAAATAAAGTCCTGAACTTCATGATACACAGATATTCATGCTATTAGATTGTCTTCTACAAGTGGTGCCCACAGTCTATATCTGTACTGTTCTCCTTGCTTACTCCCAAGGACCACACTAGTGTAGATATGGCAATGTGAAACATAAAGACTATCATTCATTCAGTCAGTCATTCTTTCATCTGTCCATCCATCCATCCATCCATCCAGTGCAGTGTGTGGCTCCAGACAGCTGGTACAGCCCAGGGAACTCAATAGGGAAGAGAAGGCAGTGGTTACAGAGTGGGAACTGGCACCATTACCAAGGACAAACCTCCCAAAACAAATACTATCACTGCAAAGGCTTAAACAAAACATCACATTCAGCCCAGTAACAAATATATCTGATTGTGGTGAATGTTGGTACTCAGTTGATATGGGAAAACTTTAAAAATTTGGTTTACTTTAAAAAAAAATAATAATTAAAGACTTTAATTTATTCAGATTTTTAATAGGAACAACTCTGTACTGAGATGCTAACACATCAGTGAGGACACACAGGTACAAAGACACTTCTTATCCCATCTTTTCTGTACCTTAGGCAAGGCTAAAGTGGTTATTTAATTTGCATATTTAGGAAATTAGTATGTCCTTCTACAACTACAAATATTTCATTTATATACAAGAAGACCTTTATTTTAACATCCAGAGAAAAAAATCCTATGGGACAGTAATTCCACAGACTGTGGAATATTGTTAGCAGGGATAAGCACAACTTAGAAATCTTGCTAATTTCTTTAAGCTGTTAAATTAGATGGACAAATATCACATAACATATGCCATGTAACACAATTTGAAGAAAGAAAACTGGACAAAATGTTAAACATTTGATACGCATTTTTATTTCAGAAAGATTTCCTTGGCCAAAGGATAATATGAAAATAAAATAAAAAATTAAGTACAGCAGTGCTCATTTATTTTAATAGGCACATCAGTTTGTAACTATACTTCAGGTCATAATTAATTAGTTTAATATATTTACCATTCAGGAATCATGTATCAAATATTATGATAGCATACTTTTATACACTATACAGCAAGTATCACTCTTATTCTCTGCTTGCAAAAAACAAAACTAAAACTGAGATAGACAATAGATAGATAGATAGATAGATAGATAGATAGATAGATATTTATATAAATATATACATAGTATTTGAGATCTATTCAAAAACACGTGCATTCTAAAAGAGGCACAAACTTAACTTCCTTTGTTACAATGTGATTGTTTTGTAGATCATGTATTTGGGAAAAAGAAAGAGGAATCTATGTAATTCTGATGGTTCATGCATGGACCTATGCCAATAAATATAGAGCTGGACCAATTCACAATCTCTTTTTTCTGGGTTAAGAAGGACCCAGCTGATCACCCAGTAAGGGCTTCACTAATTCCTAACTCCTGGGGAGTAAAGGAATGCTCCAGAGGCCCTGCATGGTTAGGGGAGCAGGATGAGGACATTTTGGCATCAGCTCAGCTGAGGATGAACATTTTTGCCCCAGACCTGTAGCAAATGGATGACTACACAGCAAATCCATTGCTTAGGATGAAGATGGAGTTGAAAAGTTTCATATGGCAGCTGTGGCAGCCTTGCAAAACCCCTAGATCCTCTAGATCACTATAGTTGAGAGTATAAGTGGTAACCCAAAGGTGAGAACTGGACTCCAGAGTTTACCTGGATTTTGACATGTGTTGAATTTGTGGTCAAGTGTGCAACCTGCCAAATCAATACCATACTAAGTGTTACTGTCATTCTTTGGCTATAGGCAGAGTTGGTGTTGTTGAATACAGTATCTACTGAAGTTTTATGCTGAATGCTTGTTCTTCCCTGTTTTCTTAATTGTGTTCATTTCCTTGGATTGCTAGCCCTCTCATGGCATGAATCAGCAAAACACTCAAGCACCAGTCCTGACTGAATTCACAAAGATTTAACATTTGTTTAACATCAGTTCCATCAGAACAGTCCAACAGCAAACTCTGAGCAGAAGCCCACTGACGATGTCAAAGAGTACTCAATGCCCCTGTGGTGTAAATCACAGAATTTTATATTTCCACTTTCTGCCACACTAGACCCACAAGGAACTTAATTCAAGGTTTTTTTTGTAACAAAGAACCATGCCTGTCTTTTACTAGAACCAGAACTTGTAATGGTCTGGTCTCAGAACTAAATGTGTCTTTTCAAATGTACTTAATTCAAAAATTTTGTTCATGAATAAAAAAAAGTCTGTTTGGTACTGCATTCCAATACAGATTGTAAGCAAATAGAATAATTAAAGTGAATTGGAGCTTTCAGTCCCTTCTCCTGTGTAGCTATCCCTGGTGAATTTAGCTGAATCCATGAATAAACCTCTTCTTTTAAATGAATGTTGGAAAAGAGAAAAGTTTTAAAATAGTACCAGTGACCAACTGCCACTCTCCTCTAATAGAAGCAGCCCCTACCCTAATGAACCCTGAAGGTATAAATGGACCTCTATGTGTTTCACAAAGGACTCTTTAAAACAATAAGGAATTCACACAATTCTATGAGGTCTAACCATGAATACAAAGAAAGATATATGGGATGGGTTTTCATTTATTCTGTTGCTCTTTTACATTTTCCAATATTTAATAGTGCCTGGGGAACTGTGTACATCCATTACATGTAGTGGTGTACAGACCCCTTTACCTACTCAGATTGTTACAAAGGGAATCTAGAGTAATAATGAATAATAAAAAAATTGACCATATGCCAGAGGCACACTGTGTTTCAGGGTTGTAGGTGATGTGGCAGCTCTTCAGTTATGACACCCAGATAATTGCTGATGACAAACTGTATATTCTGAAGCTGCTGCACACCCACAAAGGGACCTTTGTTTGGCTCAGTGGATGTATGCGAGACCTCCTGCTGTTCTGCCGCCAGCACACTGCCATCACTGAGCCCACATTTCCAGCAAACACTAACCCACCCTCCCACAGAGCAAGAAGTCAGAAGACCTCACACTGAGAGTGCACAGAGAGCAGCTGTACACAAAACTCTGAAGAGAAAGTTTGCTGGAGCCTCACAGTCCATTATTTGAAAAAGACAGTGTGAATCAGCCTGTGTGCCCCTGAAGTGATGCTCTAGAAGCAATTCCACAACAGTAAATGCCACCTCCCTTTTGGTGCATTGCCTGACTGCACTCAGGAGACTGAGCCTGTTTCTTCAAACTCTCACTTCCATATGGAAGTCTTATCCAGAGCAGTACCAGAAATAAGCAACAAAAGCGTGAGGCTAAAGGAGAGCATCTTGCTAAAAAAAACACCATTCTGGATGTCTCTCAAGTGCATATTTGCAAGTGGTTTGATTTTTAGAAGGTGTGAGTGTGTGTCAGTTTTCATACAGGGGACTGACTGCAGGGTGTTCTGCTTTTTGCAAAACAAGACACACGCACATATGTATGTGTATATATATGTCTCTACACAGACAGACATACATAGGAGTCTAATTTTATGCTTCCAGGTGCAAATATTTTGGCTCATGTCTTTTGTATTCACATATCCCATGACACGTATCTACATAACACACATAGGCTAAATAAACATATGGTGCTGCTAATAGCCCAAAGGTGTTATTTCCCATATAATAGGCATTATTTGCCATTCCTATAGAATGCCTGCCCTAAACCCAATGCTTGCTTTGTGTCTGTGCTGCAGGGAATCTATCTCACAAGGCTGAGGATGGGCACCACGCCATCCTGACAGATGGGTCTGACGGCCACGAAACCATGTATGTGCATCCAGTGTGGGTGAGACCGAGGAGAGCCTTTGCCAGGGAGATTTAAACAGCTTTCTGCTGGTTCAGCTACCTACTGCAAGGAGAAGGGTGTAGGCTTACATTACATGAGGTCTATGCAAGTGCAGAGATTGGAGAAGGAGCATCACGTGTGTAAAGAAAATCTGTTCAAATAGCTACAAATCAAAGACATTCACTGAGAAAAAGTGAGGTGGTGTTATGGAACTCCACACCCCTCTAGCTCCCCTTGGAAAGACCAAGCACAACTCGTCATGACAAGTTAATTTGTCTGAACATGCCAGCAAGGGTGCAGAAACCTGTTGCACAGGCTTTCTTCCTGTCCCAGAGGCACATAATATTTGGTAAAGCAATGGCCTAACTTTCAAGTAACGAGAAGATACTGCTCTTCCATATGGTAAAAAAATCTGCTCAATAAAGGAACAAGTCCTTTTGGTACAAAGAATGTGAATTTAGTTGGTATCTTAAAAAAAAAAAAATTAAATGCCCTGTGAACAATTTGGCAATTGCATGAGTAGAAGTTAAAATGCTGCTTTCAAAAATTGTTCCCTTATAAAATTTGCATCCTCAGGTCAGATCTTTGTGTTTGTACAGACCTGAAGAGAAACACCATACAAGCTGTATTTATTCAGTGCTCTGAAAACTTGAAACACAATCAGTGTCATTTTCTTCACAGTCATGCATTTTATTCATACCATACCCAGAAAAATCTACATTAAAATAAAATCTGCCATCTAAAAGCAATTAAGTGGTACTTCAACTGTTGTCTTGAACTACTTTTCAATTAAAATTTAGGCAATGATCAAAGATTTCTCACAGGATATAGAGTGACAAGTCAAATAAGCTTATGCGAAAAACATACTTCAGTATAACACACACATTTTAAAAAACATTTTAGAAAATGTTTAGAAAACTAAGTGGACAGTACATAGCAAAGATTGCATACAGGAAAAAAAAAGAGGGAAAGCATAGCCATATTAAGATGAGTAAGATATGTGAGGAAAATGATAGAAGTTCTTCCTATACACAAGCTTAAGTGCCAGGTAGAGCAAGGGAACTGGGAAGCACCAAAAAAATTGGTATAAGGTGTTGTTGGCTGTTCTAAAAATATCCACTGGGCTTTCTTTTAAACTAAAAAGTCAGATTCCTGTCCTTACAGACATTAAAGGCAATTTTGTTATCATATTTCCTAGGATGAGTGTTTTCCTCTATCCTCAATGATCACCCAAAAAGATGATACTTTCAAAAGAGAATCCTCCCACAATGAGTAGATCAGCAATGAAACTCTTCTGGCCCCCTCTTCCCACTACAAGGGCTCATGCTTTTAGGACTGATGTGCTAAATCTTAATTACTTAGTAATAGTAACAATTTTAAAAATAACAAAAGAAAGTTAAATTCTTAGCCAGCTGCAGCCACTGTGTTGAAAATGGCAATTTATTACACTGGCGGCATGGGAAACCAAGGAGCAGTAAATCAGCTTCCTTCCTGCTCCAGACTTTTCAGTAGTTTTTATTGTGTTTTGTTTATTGAATTAACCCTTGAGAATAGTGAAAAGAGGGGTGTTTTTGGAATGCACTCAGTATTAAAGAACTCAGCCACAATGCAAACACATCACAGCAACAAATTTGGGCTTGTGCTTAGCCTGAAGGTGTAAGAAAAGGGCAAAGGTGACGCAGAGAAACTTTATGCCTCCCTATTTGGTGTATTGATGTAGCCACGAACACAAGCTACCCTATGCCTCAAGGGATGTTCTGGCATCTGTGGACAGCTGAGATGTTTACACATATTTTGCATTGTTGCTTCCTGCACTGTGAGGTATGGAGCTACCATGGGAGTACTCCAGACCCATTCACTCCTTGTAGAGCAAATTCTGTCAGAAGAGAATACATCCTTATGGATATATTCCGCAGCTTCACCAGGGCACTGCAGTCACAAGTGTGTGTGTACATATCATCTATTTCTAAGTACACCTTTTAAAATCTAAATGTACGTCATAACTTTTTGATACCTGAAAAACATAGTCATTTTAGTTCTCAGAGTTTCTGAAGACCTCTAAGTTCAGGAACATACTGTATTATTATCCAGATGATATCAATATATTAATATCCTGCCTTCTGCCATCTCAGATATTTTTCATTTGGTCTTTGGAGCCATTTATTGTAAACTCAATTCATCAAATAAAAAAGTGATCCTCTCCATGTACCCTTCCAAATTCTTAATGTTCTTTTAAAAGAAGGAAAAGCACAATCTAAAAAGTGTTGCATTTTAAAGTATATTAAATTAAGTGTACAGCCTTATGGTAATTAGAGAACCTGCTGTCTAATATAGACATTGCAGATATGTAAAAATTATTTGAAATGTTAATGCTTAGCTACATATTATCACTCAAGTTATAAATCAATGGTTACTTTGGGAGAAGGAAATGAGAATGTATTTTCAATCAAAATCAACCACACAGGCTAAATGGTTGTATCATTTAGAGATTCATGTAAATTGCTTTTCTCTTTACTTGAACATGTTCTATAGATTACAAAGCACACATGTTAAGAACAAGCCAGTGGTGTAATTCTTTGATGTTTAATTTATGCCTTCATATGTAATTTCTAGAATACGTTGCATTATTCAATAAATTCTACTTTAAGGTACTGCTTTTTATAATGAAATTTAAAAAAGAAAAAAAAAACCTCCAATTTTTTTTTTAATTTCAATGTGAGTCCAGTACATTCTTGCTATCAAGAAGAACCTCATAATAAAGAGCATTCTTGGACTTTCGCAGGCCTCAAGAAAATCTGGTTGAAAGGAAAGGCAAATTAGCAACCTGTGAAATAAAAAGTTACAAAAAATACCTGGTGGAATAAAAATCTTTTGCAAGCTGCAGAGGGGTCTTCAACATAGTCTTTGGCAGTCTTTCTTGCTCCTCCTAAAAAAGCAACCTTGCAGTTCCTTGATGCTGTTTTCCAGAGTCTTTGTTTTAATTCTTGTTTTCATCTGTAGGTAAATAAGCACTTTCTTATGGAAAGTGTTCTTAATAGGCTGCATATTGAACAAGTAATGCTTCCATTGCTAGTTGAATTGCAGTGGAAGCCTCCAAAATGTAGCCAGAATTAGACCTTGGTCGTGGGTGCATCAGCACCTTCCCTCTCTCCTGTCCTAGGGATGTGCATGGGAGAATTCTGCAAATCATATTAGAACAGCTCTGAAGATTGTTTTTTTGTTTTGAGAAAAAAGTAGACTTCATCTCCTGAATTGCTTCTAATGGATAAAGAATTTAATAATTTTTAAAAGGAAATCTTTCATATGTTTGCAAACCTGGATTTTTTTTTAATCTTTCTCACTGTACTGCCTGAAAACAAAGTTGAACAATATAACAGAAGACAAGAGAAAAAAAGCGTCAGAAACTGAGAATTGAGTGATGTCATATTGTAGTATAGCTGTATAAATTAAGGAAAATAAGAATAGGAACTGTGCATTTCATGTTTAACTGAGTTTCAAAAAACTTAATTTATTTTCCAGACAAAAACTGGTTCTTCTTTACATTCAAAACACATCTTTATTCTTCTTCGTTGCCCAGCAGTAAAAGAATTTGTTTTGAGATATTCTGTTATATAAAAGAAAGAGAGGAAGAAAAAGTTAGAATAAAAGTGAACATTATAGCTTAGAGGAGAATTTATAAGAACAGATATATTTATTTTTGTGTTTTGTTTTGTAAATATCCCATATGTTCATATTAATAAAAGGTAAACTCACCAATTGAACTTGTTCATAATTTTTATTCTGCTACTCATTTAATCATCTCCAGTTACCATTTCCTGAAAAGACATTGCATGTCAATTAAGAATGGTAGTAATTTCTGATGGAGTGGAATAACTTGTAACAGGAGCAAAACTTAAAATAACATAATAAAATGATCAAAATTCATAAGGTACCAGATGTTCATCAGTAGGCTCCCTGTGTAGTAAAGCAGAATGTCACTATAAAATCAGAAAGTATATAAATAATCCTGAAATAGTGAAAAATTTAATAAAGAGATCTCATCAGCAGACTGATAAGAGTGGGAGTAATATTATGCAAATTAAGCTCACAGTTCTTCTACATCAAAGGAACTATCAAAGCCAAATCAGAGAGGAAGGAACCACTACCATCTGCAATTCAGATCACCACTTCTAGTCCCATCATGAAACTTAAGAAACATTGGAAGCATTCTACTATTAATTCTTAACATTATTACCTATTTTGGCTCTCCAGAAGTTACTGAGAGCTTCTTAAGACTACGGTCTACTTATTAAAATGGCAAGATTATCCCTTTCTGGGACTGCAAAGGAGAATGGTTGATGGCAGCTCACTTTTCTTTCTTCTTTTCCCTTGCCAGTTAAGAACTGATAATTTTTACAGTCTCTTTTAAGGTCATGTCCAAGGACAGCAGCAGCATCTATGCAGCCACATCTTCTGCCATGAATTCCAGCTGCCCAAAAGTGCTGTCACATAGCAGAGCCTTCCTGCAAACCATAAACTTGTACAAAACAAGAGCTTAGTCCACATCATGGAAGTAAAGTGTCCTCTGCCTCATAAAACACCTAAGAAAAAGAAGTGGAAAAAGAACATCAGCTGCAGAAAGATGGGAATCTAGCTGGGAAAGTAATAGTTGATCAAGTCCATGCAATTAAGATGCTTGTAGGGTTTGGCAGTGGCTTCCAAGTTTTGACACCCTCCCCCCCCCATTTTATTTCCATATGGGCAGTGTTGTGCTTCACAGGAACTATGAAAAGAAAACAGGTTTTAGTTCTGGAAGGACCCCTCATGTTAGCTGTCTAGGTAGCTGTGTTGAGAAAGCAGTTCTTTGCTACAAGAGGAATAAGGATCTGCTTGTCAGAGTGTTCCCATTTCAAAATGAGACTCTCTGAGCTTTTCCCTGTTGCCATTAATTACTTAGTGATATTGCACCCACACGAGACTAACGTAAGGAAGCCCTTATTCTGAATTCTTATGTTAATAGTGGCTCTCCTGTGGCCATGAAAGAAAATATTGATTTATGTGTTCTGCAGCAAGGTCTCAATGGTGTCAATAAAAAGGTAACTAAAAGTGTAAGATCCATCTCTGGCATCTTTAGCTATCTAGTAGAAATTGCCTCTGCCTGAAACTTATGTGCCCATTTGATCTATACCTTATCAGATGTCATCTACCTCTATTATGAT
This sequence comes from Vidua macroura, assembly GCF_024509145.1. Taxonomy (NCBI): domain Eukaryota; kingdom Metazoa; phylum Chordata; class Aves; order Passeriformes; family Viduidae; genus Vidua; species Vidua macroura. Next base: position 80,565,001 of record NC_071571.1, on the reverse strand, counting down.
TCAGATATCATTAATTAAAAGCTAAGCAAGGAGCATATTCTGACAGCTGCTAACTCAGCAATGTTCAAATATTGATAGTAATCAGTGAACAAGGCCAACTCTTTATATGGTGCTCTTGTGAACTACAGAAGATCCTTTTGTATATATTGGTACTTAGATTATTTTTGGACCTCTTTAGACATCCCTTTGCAGCCTGCTCTTGAATATGGCAGCTTACTAGAGAAAGACAAAAGTATCCATGAAGCCACTATGATGGCACCCAACCCACTGTCCCCTCAATCTCAAGAGCAGACAACCCACAGATCCTTCTTCAGCCTCTCTTCTCTGTAGATGACAAGAGCCATTGAAGATTAGTGGTTTTCAGATTCTTCAGGATCACAAATCATCAGAAGGTAGGCTGGGGAAAGCAACAAGTTGAATTACAAAAAAACTGAATATACTATGCCTGGATTCCCAGGCAATCAGATGAGAAAATGGGCTAAAAAGTAGAGTATTAAAGTGACATATAAATTTTAAACTAATTTAATTTGGTTGTAAGTGAAGGCAGTATAATATCTTCATAACCTTGTCTATGGATTAACAAAACAAAACAAGACAAAAGAAAACATGATCCTTCACTTTACAAAGGTCAAAGAGCCATGGGTTAGATGGATACACAACTTACACAGATGGATTTTTGGCTGTGAAGTTTATATGTAGCTTAGAAGATTTCTTCCTTCCTAGGATTTAGGCAGAGGGTCTGGTAGCACACATACAGTTGATGGAAAACAGCTCCCCCCCAATTACTCAACAGTTAAGAAAGAAAAATAAACAGCACAGCTAACTGTGAAACTGATCTAGAAGAGTATTAAAATTAGAAATGGACTTTAACAGCACCTAAATATACACTATCTAAGTTTACCTATAGCCAAAGCTTGACGTTTCAAAGCTTCACTTTGATCTCCTGTAAAAGTATAAATGATTCTCATAAGCTATCTCAATACTTAAACACTTTGTTATTATTGTTGTTGCAGACAAATACAAGCACAAATGTCTACTGAAATATTAATTTATTTAACATTAATGAAAATTCACACATTCACATTCAGTCATATACCAGTTCAAAGGTATGACTAGCTTTCTAAAGCTATAAAATCTAAATTTTATAAAAAGCTATAAAAATTCTATAACAGAGAAAGGTTCTGTCTTGAAGTATTTGACTCTTTCTGTAGGAGTAGTTATATCATTGTATATTTTATAGTGATATTGTTAAATCAATAAACAGCCATTAAAATGTCATCAATCTTTTCATAGCCATTATTGTTCTAGATTAAAAGAAGTAATTTTACTGCAGTTAAAACTCCTTACAAAGTAATGTAGTGTAAAGTGAAGAAAATTTTCTGTGAAAGGAATCATGCTGATATAAAATTACTGTATAAATGGACATGTTAGCACATGCAGTATTATTTTCCATGCAAAAAAAAAAAATTCTCAGATAAATTCCTTGAAAGAAGAGAACAATCACATCACAGAGTAAAGGGCAATTAGAAAAGATAAAATGAGGAAGAGAAGTGAAAGAACAAGAGGAGTTATTGTTCTACTTCTGTTGCACTCATATTTGATTTGAAGGAGGAAAAGCACCATACTAAAACCACTGCTATGTACTCAATTTCTTTGTAATTTGAAATGAAAATTAAGTGAATTGTAAATATTCATAAGTTACTTAGACTAATGCATGTGCAGGGAGGTCTAAACCTTTTTAATGATGCATTTCATTCTGTAAGATTACAGGCCTAGAAGGTACCTTCAGAGGTCATCCAATTTAGGACACACTCCCAAAGGACTAAATCTGTATTACTGCTTATGCATACTTGTTCAACCTTTTTTGAAACTTTTTATGTTTATATAAGTATAGATTTTTGTCCATACTTCTAATTAAATTAGTTCTTTTTATTGTTTTATTTTTATATGGTTTCTTACTTTGCTATCATATTGGAACTAAAAAAAAAAAATTGCCAAAAACTGAACATATGAAAATTTAAAACTTAGTTCTTCACCAAGCTAAATGTAATAAATCCCCACTTCTGTGCAACTGTAAGATAAGGATATTATAAATTGGCAATAAATGTATTTCTGTTACATGAACTTTTTAGATAGATTGACCACAAATCACAGTTTAATACTGTACATATAGGAATACATGCAAAAATGTAAGGCAATTTAATATACAAGGATGATAACTGCAACCATGGTCAAAGTTTATTGTGGTAAATGGCATGGGGAGAGTAAGAAGGACTCATACCTCTACAATTTTCTCTAAGGCAAAAGGGGAAAAAAATAACCTATTTAATTAAAAGCAGTATGTTCAAACCAATCACAAGAAAGAATTTATTACTGCATAATATTTTGTAGCCATGATTTTCTAAATACATAAGAGAAAGTCATGGTCTAATGAGAAGAAAATCTTTTTAAGCCAACTACTCTTGCTAGCAAAAAACAACTTCATCTGCTTTGAGGAATGTGTGTGTCTGAAACCTTGCCTGGCTTTTCCAGTTGTACCAGCTCATCTGATCAAAGATACCACCTTTTCCTACTTAGTTTTCCAATTAACTTTTATCACATGCAGACACAATAGTCACAATGCATATATATGTTAAAGGATAACAATATTTATGGTTTAGGGTATATGGTAGCAGTATAAGGCCAGAATAAAACTTCCAATATAGGTAAAACTATTATTTTATTTCTGTGTAGCATTTGGTCTCTCCTGCACTCTGAAACAAGATGGGACTATATTGCAGGTCAGCATTTTCTTTTTAAGGCACATGTCTTGTGTTTGACGAACAGAAAACAAACCTTTCATTGTAAATATACTGCTCACAATTTCACATGAAGGTCATCAGTCATGGACAAAGCACAGACAATTCCATCACTTATAACTGTTCATTCTCTAGAAAACATGGATATCAGTTAATTGCATATTCATCCTAGCACTGCAAACTGGCCTTTCTTCCTATTTCCCCATCCACTTCATAAATTGTCTCAATAAGTGTGTTATGCAAAGCTTTCCAACAGCTTTCTGAGGCAGTCTTGCATCTTTGCTGATGGTCCTTAGTTTTAGCTGCCACAAAAGTCATCCACTGGCAACACCTTTGTGAGAAGTTTTGTTTTGTCTATTCATAGTGCTCTGATTGGCCTCTCACAAGCCTCAGTATTAATAAAAGCAAAATTTCCTTCTTTGGGATGTTTGCAATATTCATTTTTATCACAAAATAGTTTATTATGTGATCTAATACAATGTAAAAAGCTTATGATAAGTGAAGGTATTAGTCTCAGATGCACTGAAATATTCTTAGATACATGAAAATATTAATATTTAGGATATAACTATTTTCTGAACATCATCTAGAAACAAAAAAACTGCTGATGAATCAATGCAAAAAAATAACATTTCTAAATGTACTACAATGAACAGATATGCCTCATGGATGGAGGATGAAGGAATCAATTCATTTAATCATATATGAAAAGAGAGAAAACTAATTTTAGTCCTGCCAAAGCAATCACAGTTGGAGAGAATGGATGGCTCAAAGCTAGTACTGAAAACCTGATATAAAGGGAACAAAGGCTTGATTGCTCTTACTTCACTAAAAAACTAAGGAATGCGCTTTTTAAAAAGCCACTGTATACAAATGTTCATTAACAGAGATAGGAAATTATTTTGAATGCTTCATTGCTATGATATCATTCTTGATATCATAATTAGGGGAAATCAATAAAAATGCTCAACAGATATTTTGAAGTGTCGCTATAAGTATTTCCGTCTTTAAATGTAACATATAACTTCAAAAACAGAATAGTTCTCTAATAGCAGTTACTTTTATGAAATACAACACAAGATATCACAGTGAAAAATGCATGGTGAAGCACAGAAATTGACAGATGAGGGAAATCATAATCCATGTAATAGATGTTAGTATAGAATGAAATTATTTGACATACTTTTTTTTCACCTCAAAAGGATAAAGCCACATGCTTACTTCCTTGCATGCTATGAAATATGAAAAAAGTTAAACCATTGACTTATAAATAAAGGAATAATGAGTAATGTATCTAAAGTACACAGCACTGTTATTTTATCATAAAAGTTCATCTGGGTTCTAGTTAGTCCCCAAGTGACACTTACTGGTCAAAGTATTATCACAGTATTTCTTCCTGTAAAGGTCTCGCAATCCTAGATTCTTACAGCCTAACATTATTTTCATTCATAAGAAAGAATTTATTCTTATGGTATGATAGATTTGTCAGACCTTTGAATATCTTTTGATGTTCACCCTACTAAAAAGGGCAGTTAACTCAGAAATTATTAGTTCTCTGTGAACTAAAACTTTAATAAAATTAATTCTACCTACAAGACGGCTGACTGGATTGTAACATAGCAATAGTTTTTATATCACCTTGCTGTTGGGCCTAACATTTAATTATTACAGAAGCTTAGATGTTAGTCCTGGCAAACAGTGCTAGAAATAGAGAATAATTCAAATAATCAAATTCCAACAACAGACACAAATGGAATACAGGAAAAGAGACTAAATGCAGTATGTATTTCAGCAAGTTCAAAAAGAGTGGTTTTTCCTAACAAAATGTAAGGGCAGGTTGGGATAGCAGTGGTATTCATTCATGGCTCAGCACAGCCACCAAAGTTTATGAAGAATGTTCCAAATGAGCAGAGAGAGAGCTTGAAGCAACATGTAGCTGAAATATACCCAGGCAAGGGAAAGATGCTTTTGTAATGAAGTGGTTGTTTGTCATGCAATCTCCATGGTGTGATGAAGATATTAAAATTTTGTATCTGGCTAAAGAACAAAATTTGGTCCTAATCTTCACTGTATGCTGCAAAGACAAGGCATCACATGAGCTGTGGTACCTACTGTAGTTCCTATGGAAGTTCCTTCTGTAAAACCCTTGCAGCCATTACAAACCAAAACCTTCTTAAAAGTTGTGCAAATTTCCAAATCTATTGGACAATAGTTTAAGTCTAGGAGAACACCTGAGACAATAGAATTGGTGAGTGTCATGCAAGAAATACTTCTGTTAGGTGAAAGCAGTAAATAGGAAAGAAAATTAGGCACATCATTAGAAAAGCAAAATTTCAAGTCAGTATTTCCTGAGACCTAATATGAAATCTTTCACTAAGAAGTATTGATAATTTGTATTTTAGCACTTAAAACTTTAAACATTTGTTTAGCAAATTATCTTAAATGGGTTTCTATGGCATCCCACATGCTTCTGATCTGACTGCACTATTGCTAGAGATTTACTGTCAAAAAACATTACCTACCTCCCATTGAGAGGTGAGAATGAGATCAGCAGAGACCATTGGTGAAACTTCAAGTCTGTACACTAATAACAATGACAGCTGGAATGACTGAATGTAGTTTTTTTACCTGGAAAAGTATTATTTTGGGTTATTAATTGGAATAAAAAGGGCAGAATAATTTTAGAAAAATGCTGAAATAGCTTGTGTCCTACGGTTATGCTAAGATCCAGAAGTTTGTAGGCATTTCCTGGGAGTCCTGCCAACTGAACACAGCTCCTATCCCACATTATCTGCTCTTCCTCTGTGAGGATTGAGAGGTAGGGATACAACATAAACCACGCTGAGCATGTGATCTGTAAACTTGCTTCTTGTACAAACTGAGCAGCCCTTTATTCCAGAATGAAAGCATGCACAGATGATGTGTTCAGTCTTGTGTACAAGTATTGGCAAAGGGGCTACAAACTAGAAAGACTTGGAAGCTGAAGTCCTTCTGCATTTCTGTCTTTAGAAACAGCAGCTGAGACCCTGGAGGGAATGTGGAACACCAAGTGACTCCGTGAGTCCTGAATGGTTTCCCAATGGTTGAACATCTGAGGAAGCAGCTGGCTCCAGCTGGGGTTAACATGCCAATAACAGTATGTGCAGGATACCTTTCAGGGTCAATATCAAAAACTTACACTGTTGTGCCCAAAGCTTCCACTCCAAGTAGTCTATTCAATTAAATATAGAAAATGGACTGCCTGTGGAATCAGCTGCTAAATAGAAAAGAGGAGGAAGCAAGCACACCGAGTGAAATGCAGGCAACAGTTGCTTTTTGCTCAATTAGCTTACCAGCATGATGCGAATAAGTAGGACGAAGGGAAATAAGAGAGGACTTGTCTTACAGTTGAAAAATTGGAAAGTATAGAAAAAAAATAAAACTAGTTTATTTACTGCCCCATATCCATAGAGCAATGCTGCAGCTGCTGCTCTTTTGCTGCTGAAAGCCAAGTGGCTTCCCAGGCGTGGCAAGGAATTTAACTTCCTGATAATGTGCAAAGGAAACATTAGGAAACTTTGTTCCACATTGTTCAGTTCTTTCCCATTGCAGCAACTCCTGGAAGAAGGCAAGGCTGGCAATTCATGATTGTGCACCATCACAAAATTCATTCTAAAACTGAGAAATGTCAGGAATAACATCCACTGCTACTGCCTAGCTAATAGCATGATCAACTAGGATGACAATGTTGGACAACTGGTACTAAGGAGTGACAAATGCTCACCTAGAATCTGACCTCCCTAAGCAGAACTTCTGACTCACTGATCGGAATAAAACACATATTATGTATAGAGACCACAGGCAGTAGTGAAATATCTGCAGGAAAGATATGATAAAAAGACCCAAATGGAGACAATGCCTTGATAAGACCAAGGTACAGGAGAAATCATTAGAAATGTGTAAACCTAGAGATAAATAAACATGTTTGCAAAATGTGGCTTTGATAACTGAGATCACCTCTGGCAGCAGAAGGTGGTGATGGGGGAACCATGCCATGAGTTTCAAGAAGTCATCTTAGGAATTTGGAAAGCCTTTTTTTTACCAAATCTATTCTTTCCAAGTGAAAAAAAAAAAAAAAAAAAAAAAAAAAAAAAAAAAAAAAAATATCCAGGGGATCCATTTGGAAACTCATGCAGTCTAGATCCACTGTTGTGTTGCACTGCAGCAGAACAGCCTTTCCTAGTACCCGGGCTGAAAATTCTGTATCTTTTGGAAGTGTCTCTTTAGTGAGCTCTCACATGAACCTGGAAAACTCAAAGTTCAATTGTAAATAACATCTGGTTAAAAAACTTATACTTCTCTTTCAAAGCAAAAAGTCAGCAAGAATTGAGCACATTCTTGGGGAATCATCAACCTATGAAGACTTAAGTCATATAAAAACAACAAACTTATGAATTACATGGATTGCTATAAAGCTAGCTCCCTAGCACTGGATGCAGAAGTGCTGCATTTACAATACAATATTTTTTTTAATTGTCATTTTTAAATTACTCAAAATGCAGTTCAGTTCTGTGTATTGAAAAGAAGCTATGCATTTCTGGTTTGCTTGTTGCATAAGCAATTACTCATATTTCTTCAATGCCTGTTACAAGATATTGATTGACAGAAGTGATACAGACACAGGCATCCAAGATGCTTTCCAAACTGGGCAACTCTAAACCAGCATACGAATGAATTTATATGCATAAAAGTACACAAGCACTGGAACTGATTTAAATGCCTTCTTCTGGGAGATAAGTCTTAAAACAGGGTGCTATTTGTTTTAAGCTTCACTTTTGATTGACTTTTCACTTTGTTTAGGCTCATAAATTAAAATATTCTAATTTACATATGGCTCCTTGTGTTGCCTTATGCCAATTCTTGAACACTATTTTGACAAATAATTGTAGGCAAGCCAGTACAATTAACAGATGATTACTTTTAAGGCAGAAGGGTAATTGTCGACTGGACTTAACACTGATTTGATACTAAGTGAAGAGTTTTCTCATAAATCAAATGCTTGGTAAAAATAAGCAACATAATGTAAGGCTGTCTGCTGATCTATTGGCAATTACTGGTGTAATAGCTTAGCTTAATTGGTGACCTATTTTTATGAGTTTCCATCATGATGATACAAAACAGTGGTCTTTGTTTAAAGATACATATGGTACATTTTTTCTGTACATTTTATTTTTTTTCCTGTGGACATGCTATTGCTTTTTGGGCATGAAGGGCAGGGACTGTTCTGGCACAAGCTGTCTGTATATCATGATCAAATAAGGCACCACTAATGCCTTCAATACATAAAATGTCCTCAAGCTTGAATATTCTCCAGTAGTAATCACACACATACATATTGTTGATGGCATAATTGTTGAAACATAAGCATGATAGGGGCCCACCTTGTGTTGGCAACCTTTTATTCTATTGCATCCCCTGAACAGGAGCAAGAAACAGGCAGATCCATGGAGGATGCTAGGCATGATATAGAAGCTTTCTTTTGGGGCATAACATGGTTTGTACGCAGAGGGCTTTGGCAGTATGGTACATTCAGGAGAATGGGAATAATGTGACATGGCACAAGCCACTGAGGAGGTTGTACCATTCAGGTGCTTATTTTAAGGAGATGAAACCAGGGAAGCAAGAATCTGGAAGGCTAGGAAGGAAATATGTACAACATTAAGCTCTTTACACTTTCTGTAGTGTGAGCAAAAACTTTGTCACAGTTTTTGTTTTGAAACTAGTCATGCTAAGTCTTAATTTTTTCTAGTTGATCTGGATTGCTGGAACACAATTTAACTTAAACTGACAAAGACTTCAAACTGGATTAATACGTGAGACAGTAGAAGGTGAAATTCAGCAATAAAGAGAAAATGCTGAATTTTTCTCTTGAGATTTTTCCTGAAATGCTCTTAAAGCTAAAGAAACATGGAGAAAATGTATTCAACGAGTCATCAATTACAATGAAGTCAACGCTTGTCGCCAGTCTCCTTACCCAGGGAAAATAAAATCACATCCCTCTTCTTTATTTACTTGGAACCATACCTTATCAAAACCTAGTCTTCAAAAATTCAGGGATGACAAAGTAAAATTATCAAGAATATGTAATCTGATCTGTTGTGGAGTGAGGAGCATACTGCAGAATGTCTAAAGGAAAGTCTTTTAAAAGCAGAATAAGAGGTCATGCCATCGGGTGAATAACTGATTGAAAACAAGAGGAATGAATCACCCATAGAGGCTTTAGCATGCATTGTCCCACTGTTAGGATTTCTGGATTTGTTCCTTCTAGGCTGAGATCTTGTAATGTATGTGCACCTTGCTTTCAATCAAGCACACTAAGTTCAATTCTTTCAGAAAGCCTCTGAAACACTGCACTCATTTCTGCCTGGAAAATTTTGGACAAAAAGGAAACTACCCTTTGAAAGTCCAGTATGATTGCCAATATTAATGACAGCAATAAGAAATCTGAAATTAGGGTGTGCATGTGTGTGTGCACTTACATATTTCCATATTTCCTGGTGAAGAGAACAAGTGTTTCTGAAAACGTGGGTGGAAGAGGCAATGGGATGACCTGTCTGAGATTCAGTTGAGTGGTTCAGCCACCATCAATTGCACAATAACGTGGAATTATGTGTGCCTAAGCATAAACAGTAAAACCAACACTTCCTTAGGGTGAAGTTAGTGAACAGATGGTGTATAGACCACCAATAGTCTATAGAACATCAGGCGTCTGGTATAATTTCTACATGTAAGTGTCCTTGACATTGACAAGTCAGTACATGCCACATAGCAGAACTGGGAGCTGGATTTTTATAGAGATAGCACATCATTGAAATGGTGAGAATTTTAAAGAACCAGTTTGGTTATAAATAAAATCAGGATGGTTAGTATTTTTGGTAAGTGATATGCAAAAACACACATCTTGGTCTGTAGGCTATTAAAAACTTGCTTGACTCCTTGCTTAAGATTTGACAGTCATGACCACATAAGTAGTAAAACTTTATTTGTAGTTACCATCAAATACTGTCCTTTTACATTTTTTTGACTTAGGTGTACTAAACCTCTCCTTACAGGTGCTCAGAGTGTTTGTGAAATGTTGTCCTGGTGAGGACTGGCAATGCTGCTTTAAGATTCTAAGGAGATGTAAGAATCACAGAATCATAGACTGGTTTGGGTTGAAAGGGACCTTAAAGTTCCAATCCCCTCCCATGGGCAGGGACACCTTCCATTAGACCATGTTGCTCAGAGCTCCACCAAGCTGACCCGAAACACTTCCAGGGATGGGATATCAATAACTTCCATGGCCAGCCTGTTCCAGAGTCTCACCATCCTTACAGTAACGAATTCCTTCCTCATATCTAATCTAAATCTATTCTTGTTGAAGTTTGAAACCATGCCCCTTTGTCCTGTCACTCTGTGCTCCTGTAAAAAGTCTCTCCATCTTTCTTGTGGGTATTGGAAAGCCCCATTTAAGTTACGTGAAGCCTTTTCTTTTCCAGGCTGAACAAACACAACTCTTTCAGCATTTTCTCATAGGAGAGGTGCTCCATCCCTCTAATAATCTTCCTGTCCCTCCTCTGGACTCATTCCAACAGGCCATGTCCTTCTTATGCTGGGACCCCAGATCTGGATGCAGCACTCCAGGTGGGGTCTCAGCAGAGCAGAACAGAGCACAGCAGAGGGGCAGAATCGCCTCCCTTGTCCTGCTGCCCATGCTGCTTTGGATGCAGCCCAGGACACAGTTGGATTTCTGGGCTGTGAGTGCACATGGCTGGGTCATGTCCAGCATCTCCAGCACCCCCCAGTTCTTCTGGGCAGGGCTGCTCTGTTCATCCCCCAGCCTGGGTTGATACTGACCAGCAGCACCTTGTACTTTGTCTTCCTAAAACTCATGAGATTACCATGGGCTCACTTCTCAAACTTGTATGTGTCAGGTTGTACCAGGGAAAGTATGGAGAAAATATTTTCAATTAGACTGACAATACTTTACATAGGTGATAGGTACATCATCTGCTAAAAGAAAAATAGTTTTGCAGAAAAATAGAAAAAACTACAAATAAACAAAGTTCCAAAAGCTGCCAGGACTCATACAATGAAATGAGAACTTAATTTTATAGGATAAGGAAGTGGAACACATAAGCTTAATACTGTTCAAGACAACTTTTTAAAAAGACTTGGATGCTTCTGTGGAAAAGAGGGCAATAATAATGATAACGGTTGGAAAATGCCTCAGTGCCTGTCTACAGATAGAAGAGATACACCATGTGCTCTGAGAACAATTTGAAATTGATGAATATTGCTATAACGCGAACACCATTTAGATCAGAAACCAGATAGCAACTCCAAGGTGGTGCACATTAATAACTTTTGATTGCTTTCCTTAACTGCTGCAAACTTGAAAGAAGCCTTATCATCTTAAAAGCACAGTAGCACCTGATATGGCCTTCTCTATTACTTACTGTGTTTCTAACTTGTTTTGTAGATTTGAGTCCCCCAAAAGCCTGCTGCAGAAATTAAGGGTTGCAAGAAACAGTTCTTAGAGGCTGGCTGGGCTGAAGTCCATGTGCGTGCGTTTTCCATGTAGAAGCCTTGTCCCCACACTACCCTCTATGTTCTGTGGTTTTGTTTACAAAATGAATAGTGAAGCTTGTAAAACAGCAACAAGAAGAGAACTCTATTGTAAAAATCTAGTTGTTGGCTGGGTTTTGTAGTAGTGCATTTTTGTTTTTTTTTTTTTTTTTCCACAGTTGAAGTCTCTTTTTCCATGACTCTTTTTTTAAGCAAGAAGACAACTCCGATTGACACCCCAGGTCAATACCATCTCCTGTCTCCTAGTTTGTCCAAACTAGTGAGCTTCTAGTTTACTTCTCTAAAGCTTGTAAATATTTGTGATTTTTAAATCAAGCTTGCCCTGCTTTCATTAACGTCTTATAGAAATGGGGGAATCTTGGTTCTTTGTTTTCTTGACCAAGTGGGCAGCAAATACTGCAGGAAAAGAACTCAAGAAATATCAAGTCTGCAAATTCCTTTAGGGATGAAACATGAAGTGACATGTGACACTTCTCAGCCTGGATACACAAGACTAGGCTCTGGGCAAGCTTCTTCCCTCACACGACACCTCTTTGACAGGAATAAAGTTTTTGTGTTTGGCATTCTGATTTTGGAGTGACCTTTCAACCACAGTTAAACACAACACAAGTAAAAATAAAGGGCATTCAAATGAAACAATACTTCTCTTCGGGCATTTATTTTATTGGGGTATAAATATTTTTGAACAATATGCTTACATAAAATTAAATGCTTTCTATACATAGATAAAATAGAGAAATTAAGCACAGAACTTGAACATCGCTAATATTTAAAACTCCTAGTATACAATCTAAAACTCTAACTTGAATCTGTGCCTTAACACTATTGGTATTTCATGGGTCACATTAGCGCTATTTACACCATGAATATTTTTTCCATTCCTGCATTTACCATTGCAATTGGTGCAAAAACACTTGCAGGCTGACAAAAACTGAGATAAGCAATGCAGGAGTTGAGGAGAATATGGCTATTCCCTAATGACAGGCTTTCAAATTCACACAAATTTCCAATGTGGGACATTCTCCATACAGACAATTCATACCTGGTTTATTTTTGTTTGAAGCCTAAAATGACCAAGAACCAAACTAAGAAACTTAATTTACTAATGTCAAAATATTAAATCTGGTATTTGATACTTAAGGTGCATAACTGTTAATTAAATCCTTGTTTTATCAGAGTGTTAAGTAACTTTGTAATTTTCCTATATTTGTCCTTCTTTTAACTCAGCCTTCAATAAATATTGCATCCTGAACATTAGCATGAACCCTGTGTATTACTATAATCTTATGAATTGTGCAAAGGATATGAGTATTTTTGGCTCTTGAAGGATTTTCTGTAAGGGCCACCGTTGCTGATGACAACTTCTTCTCAATCACTTTCACAGTGATGAAAGGCTCCTGTAGTGGGGGACATGGCTCAAGGCATCCATGTACTAAGAAAAAAGCAAACCCAGTATCTCTTGCAATTCAGCAGATGGAGGGGACAAAGGAAGGGAAAAACTTGAGTCATACATCCTTCAAAAGTGTTCAAATTCACCTTGTCTTTTTAGTGCACACTTAGAATTTGTACAGCATGCTGGAAGAGCAACTAACTGGAAACAGAAAGTCAAAGTGTTCAACAACTGATGAAAAGCCTTCTAAAGCTTTTTTCAGAGTTGCACAGCATATTGATGCCTTTTTTCAAATTTGGAAAACAAGTAATCTCAAGCACTTCTTGCTTTCTAGTCACTGAAAGCTGGAATGATGGATTCCTTTCTTTTCTTTACTCATTATATTAACACTTTCCATGCACTTACCCAATTTTCTCATATTCTTGCACAGTTTTTTTTTTTTTTTTCTGGGCAGATACACACTATCCTATTCCTACCCCTAGGTCAACTCACTGCTTGCTAGGGAACAGCAGCATTTGTTTCATTCATACTTTTTGCTAAGTGGATGGTGCCAGTTAGAAAGAAATTAATGTTGCAACCCCTTCTGCCAGTGGGATGCTAATTTGGAACTCTTTCCTGTGCCTGCTGTCTGAAAGAAAAACTTTTTAAAAAATCCTTTCAGTCAAACAAATCTCTTATCTGTAAGAGAAATTAGGGCAGGCATGGTTGCACAAAAGCTTTTTCATCAAGCTATACAACTTCAGATAAATACAAACCTTGGAAACCTTGCAGATGACTTCCTCATCATCTGACTGATAAACTAACACAACCTGTCAGGATTCAGGTTCCTTCTGAGGGAAGGACATGAAGCTGTGCCAGGGGAGGTTTGGTTTTTCTCCCAGTGGCTGGTTGGGCACTGGAACAGACCCCCCAGGGAAGTGTTCATAACTCATAGCCTGCTGGAGTTGAAGAAGTGTTTGGACAATGTTCTCACGCACATGTGTGATTCTTCAGGTGGTCCTGTGCAGGATCGTAGGATGATTCTTGCAACACACTTCCAACTCAGGATATTCTATGATTCTACGAACCACATTTCTCTTGACCTCACCTTCCTTTTAATACTTACCAAAGGTTCAGGAGTTTAATTCCTGAAGCTGTACTTCTGCATTTCAAGTGTGCTAACGATTTACCATTTACCATAAGCATTTGAGATGTGTTACTCGAATTCATCAATCTGTGCAACTGCTATGATTCCTGCTCTGACACCCTCTCCTCAACCTTACCTGGACGCAAACATAACATGAAGAGCAGGATGGTGGTGAGGCACATCATAACCTCCCTATCGTGAACCGGTCCACAGCATAAAATCTTTTGAAGTGTCCCCGTGATAAGAGAAGAAAAAATATCCACAACACAGACAACAATGTAACAGAAACCTTTTAAAGAAATCTACGCATCCCTTTTTCCCTGTGCCTTCCAGAGGTAAGCCAGGCTCCTTCCGACCGCGGGCAGGGGGTCTCTTCCTGAGCACGGCCCCTGGCGCCCGGGGAGCGGCAGGCAGGAGCACGGGGCACGCGCCGCTTCCCACGCTCCCGCCGCTCGCCCCCGCCCCCGGGGCGGACAGACTGGATTTGCTTAGATTTCTTTTTTTTTTTTTTTTGGATTTCCACTCCGACCTCCGCGCACTGGCGAACTAGCAGTAAGGCGAAGGCCAGCCGGAAGCACCTAAAAAAAAAAACCCAACCAAACAAAACGAAACCCCAAACCCGAACAACAAACCCACAGCTCCGACCAGCCGGTAGCGCCGCCGGGAAGCCCCGGCCCAGCCGCGGGGTGCGGGCCCGACGGGAGCGCTGACGTCCTGCGCGCCCAGCCCCGCCCCATCCCGACCAGCGCCGGACGCAGCCGGAGACTCCCGAGCTCCCCCACTCCCAGCTCCACCGCCCTTGTTCCTCGGGCGGGGACTCGCTTCCTTTCCCGACTCCCCCTTCCCACCCTCCTCCTCCGCCCAGTCAAAATGGAGGACGGCGGTTGCTGCGGCCGCTGGCACCGTGGTGGCTAGGGCAGCTGCTGCTCCTCCGGATCGCTCCTCGCTCCTTCTAAAAAAAAAAAAAAAAAAAAAAAAAAAGAAAAAAAAAAAAAGAGAGAGAGAGAAAAGGGAAAAAAAAAAGGTTGGAAACGTTCCTTTTTTTCTCCGCCCACTGGCTGCTCACTGCGCGGACCGCTGGCCCTTCCCATGCCGTCGTCGTCGTCGCCCTCCTCCTTCTCCTCCTCCTCCTCCCGCGATTGTCTGCGCTCCGGCTGCCGCCCGCCCGCCCGCCCGGACTCCCTGCATGCACACGCCGCCTCCTAGGTGGCTGCGGGGGGTGGGCGCT